>NC_071611.1:37331754-38632146 GCF_024509145.1 Vidua macroura
TCTTCTTCATAAGAATATGCTTTATATTTTGTGCCTGTCATAGAAATATCTGTAATTATATGCACTGCTTTTTAAAAACATTATGAAGGGATAAATTCTGCAATTATTAGGGTGTGAACGTCAATAAACTTTAATACATTCCCTAGAATTCTCCTCTATTTTAAAGACAATAGATTTTTGTGCCCAATTAAATTTTCTAATTGAATTTATGAGAGGGGAAATGGTAAATCAAAGGAAAATTGCCAGTCACCATGACAAGATTTTTACTGGATATCTTTCTAGCATGCAGTCTTTACTGCTGGGAAATAGCTGGGAAGATTTCCCTCAGTGGTTTGGTGCAGCAGATAGGTCTGACGAGTTGGGTGAATTTGAGTTAACTGTCAAGCAAGCATTAAACAGTGTAGGTAGACTTTGGGCTAGATGCCATTTTCTTGAAAGCACTGAATAAACTCGGATGTGAAGCTGCAGAAGAGCTGGCCAAGATTGCTGCCAATCGCTGCAGTTTAAGAGCAGGGTGCTGTGTAATTCCATCTGGAAAAAGGGGTGTTTAGGAGTCTGGGGAACCACAGACCAGTGGGTCCTGTTTCTATACCTGATTAAACGCTAAATGCGCAATAAAGACTGTGATGAGTGTGTGCATGAATGACCTGTTGGGAGGGAATCAGCATGGCTTCTGCTAAATCAGTCTTGTCTCACTGGCCTGCTGGAGCTCTCTGAGGGCAACTATAAAGTACAAAGATAAAAGAGAGCCAGAGATGCACTTTATTTTCTGCCATAGATTATTAAAGAAGTCAAGTTGCCAGAAGGTTGGATAAGAGCGTTTTCCAGGGGCTGAAGGTTGGTTAAAGACAAGAAAGCAAATAGTATTATAAACTTAAATTCTGCTTAGATTCTTCAGCCTTTATTTTTTCATGTATTTTGTAATTTATGGACAATCAGTTCATTGTGTATATAGAGATTTAATAAAATTTACTATGGACTTGGTTTCTAATTGTTCTTCTGCCTTATAGATCTGTTCCCTTTGAAAATGTCTTGAAAATACTTGCTGATTTCAAAGGATGCCTGTGATCGGTATCAGCCTGCAAACAACTTGGTCACAAATGTTCTTAGAAGTATTTATTTGTGAGTAGCTTGGTAAAACTGTTATAAGATATGAATGCTCCAACATTTAATACAAGTGTTCAGCCCTTCAATGCATAGTTAAAGAGTAGTTGTATAAAAAACTTTTTTAATATAATATTCTGGGTGAATTTTGAGTGTAAAGTTATGTTATTGCTTTTCCAGTAAGTCTTCTATACTGCAAAGTATGGGGGATGAGCATGCAAATTAATATTTTTATGAAGCTCAGCTAAGTTTTCCCAGGGTTTTCAATAACTGCATCATTCAATTTCAGTGTAATTCTGATGCACATAAGGGTAGCAGAGAACAAATAAAATATTCTATATTATCTTGTTCCAGTACTGGGCAAATTTTCCACAAAAATGGATACATAATTTATATTTAAATATTGTTAATTGTGATTTGTGCATGAACTTTTTCTATACAAACTCACATGGAGCTTGTCATCAGGACCAATAAGATCTTTTTCTATATCCCCACGATAAAACTAATTTATGTAAAAATTTTCAAGGAAAATATATTGAGGCAGTGTTGTAGCAATTAGAATCTTGCATGTCATACACAAACTTGAACTTACCAGCTGACATAGTTTCAAGCCACCACAACTGTTTTCTCCCACTTGGTAATATTAAAATAATAAGACAATAATATGTGCTTGTGTCTGTCAGAAGCTGGAAGCAGTCAGCTGCATTTTCTGCTCTGTACCAGTGCCTAGCCAAGGTTTTTAAAAGGGTTGGGGTTATTGGCCTTTCATCTTATTTTGGTTTCTGATGCAGCAGCTCGCTCTAATGATCAGGTTTTGTCTGAGAGAAACAGCAGAATTTTGGGGGGAAATCCTCTTCATTGATAAAAATATCATATATATAGCAAAAAATGTAAAGTTTTGGGGTTTTTTGTGTCTTCCTCCATGCAGACTCCCCCCAGAAATTTATTTTAATTTGAGAATCCTCCAAGGCTCTCACTGTAATCATTTGGACACTGGAATTAACCTATTCTGGAAACAGGTAAATGTTAATGTGTTTAAATCTGAGGTAAAGAGAGTTGAGAACTGGAAGATTTTTTTTTCCTCAAAGGAATGACTAGGAAAGTAATAAACACTCTATATTCTGCTTTTTGACTTTCTTCCTCTTTGTGAACTGGCTGGACCCTGTACTCATTAAACTGTTAATGGCAGAGAATTTCAAATGTGATCTCATTGAAATGCAAGGTTCTGGTTAGGAACATGCCAAAAGCCACAGATATGGATATGTTTTTGCTTTCCCTAGGACCCTTTTTCAGCACTTTACTGCAGTAATATGATTTGTAGCCATTTTAAGTCTCATTGACTTTATCTACAGGAGAATAAAGGGATCCTGTGAAGAACCTATTCTCCATTGGTTCTTAAAAATTTTGCTCCAGAGACATGGTTTGGGGATTCAACATATCAAATAACAATATGGTAACAAAATCTGAAAAGGTAATTTACTGGATCTAGTATGTCCTTCATTTTCTCCTGTTGTTCTCAATGGTATTTCTTGTGAGGTTAGTCTGTTTTATTACCAGCTAACCCATGGTATCTTTACAGGTATATAAACTCTGCCTTTAGGTTTTTAAAATATCACATTTCCTAGCATTGAGATGGGATCACTTGCATAAATGTTTGCCAGAAAATAAGAGGGGCTTCAAAGTCAGTCTGAAGAAACAAGCAGAGATTGCCACTAGATAAATGTTTCCTTCTGTCATTTCGACTTAGCCAAAACACAGAACCCATGATCACAGCATTCAACCCTTCAAAACACATTGCTCATGTGCAACATGCCTCTTGTGAATGGCCTGTTCTAACTCTTGATCTGTGTTTGGGAATTATTTGGGAGCAATTATTTATTAAGCAGCTTATCTCAGGGTTTCATTTATAGGTGGTCAAGTCCTATTGCCCAGGATATCCACAGAGCTGTAAAACAAGATAATGGCAACTGAGGCTGGGTTGCATTTTTGTACCTGAAATATCCCAAAGCCTGGGGATTACCTAAACTAAATTAGAGACTTTAAACTACAAGACTTCAAACAAAGTTAAAAATAAAACTACAGAGAGTAGTGGAGGTTTAGATTCAGTATGAATCTTCATAGCTTCAAAGTTGTCCATTAATTTTAAGTGTTCATATGACTTCAAGGAAAAGTGTCTTGTTCATGTACTACACAATGAGATACCAGTAAGAAGGTACTCTGCCAGTTTCCTCTTTTAACTTCTTTGTTTCACAGAGACAATTTATGTGAGACTTTGTCTTATTTTCTGGCATAACTTCCCCCAAATATCTGGCAAACCATGTAGTGAAAGTCATTTGAAGATATCGATAGACACTAACTGACATTTAATCTAAATGTCACAAATGGTGTGTCTGAAGCTCATAATTGCTATGCTAATTGCAAACATTGAAGTATTTCACTGTTCCTCTGATAGAAATTGTAGGCATGTGTATCCATGTGAAATCTCTTTGTATGCACTCACTGAAATCTGTCACTGTTGACATTTCTGAGTTGGAAGTTGTTGATGGATGCTAGGGAAGGATCAGATCCCCTTCTCAATGTATGTTTGTATGCCTCCTAAAATTCTCCAATGATTTTTTCCATATCCCAATGCAACAATACAGTTGCAGAATATATTTAGAGTTGCAGGACAGGTTATTTCACATATTAATAAATAACTTCAATAAATATTCTAGAGCAAATCATGACAGATTGAGACTCTGATGTCCCATGAATAAGTACTTACTTCTTTTATTTTAAACATAGAAATAATGTGCAGATGGAGAAATAAAAACTGACTACAAATAAATAAATAAATAGAATTCCCCGTAATTTTCTAATACATATGGCAATAATTAACTGTGTATTTTTGCAGTAGTTTTCCTTACTTAGCAACTTTAAAATGAGACATTCTGGATGTTTTCTCTAGGGAGCTGAGTGCATTTCAGTTTTTGGAATGTTGATAACACTATCAAAACTACCACTGTGTTTACTTCAACTTTGTTTAATGCAATTTCTTTAATCTTTTTGGTTTAGCTTTTAAGGCCCAGCTTTGTTCCCACTGAAATCATACAAAAACCCCAAAACCAAATATATATAATCCCATTTGGGCTATACTAGATGTTGCACAATAACAGCTCTGGGATCCCCAACACAAGAGGGACATGTAGATGCTGGAACAAGGCCAGAAGAGGCCACTAAGTTGATCATAGGGCTGGAACACCTCTTTTATGATGTTCCAGCTGAGCGGTTTCATCAGCCAGGAGAAGACAAGGCTTCAGGGAGACCTTAGAGTACACAGAGCCCTTCAGTTAACATAAAGGGGATTTACAGTAAATCTCGACAGGGACAGTTTATAAGGGCATGTAATGACAGACAAAGGCAAATGGCTTTAAACTGAAGGAGGGCAGGTTTAGATTAGCTGTTGGGAAGAAATCTATTACTCAGAGGGTGCTGAGGCACTGGCACAAGTTACCCAGAGAGCTCCTGGATGCACCATTGTGGCAGTGTTCAAGGCCAGACTGGATGGGGCTCTGAGTAACCTGATCTGGTGGAAGGTGTCCCTGACTGTGGTGTGAGGCTTGAAACTTGATGATCTTTATGGTTCTTTCTAACCCAAACCATTCTATGATTCTGTGAATATTTATTTTACATTTGGGGTTTCAAAGATAGACAATTGTAACATTGAGCCCTGATCCCTGATGTCTGTAGGACATCTGACATCAGTTGCTTTACTCAGGTAAGAAAGCTTTGCTTAAAATCACAAAACTTTGTGAGGTAAATGTCTAAATGTCTGTAAGATAAATATTACAGAATCTACAGCTCTAAAGAGTGTTCAGACAACTTCTATTGTTACTTTTCTACTTATCTCTAGAATATTCTCCCTTAATAAAAACAAACCCACAGGAGGTGCAGATTCCTCAAGGTGTCAAGTTACCCAGCACACATAAGCATTTACTAATTGAGATGGGTTGAGTACTTTGTGAGGGATTTGCTTCTGAAAGAAAACTGATTTTGATTAATGATTTATTTTATTTAAATTATCAGTGTCTGCAGAAATTATTGGCTTGTGTCCAGTAAACTTCCTTATTTCAGTTAAGAGAGAATGCTTAAACTTAAAAAAAATATTTTGTACTGCTTTTTGGATAGGGAAATGGAAACAACTGTTTTACACTGTGGCACTACATAGTTTTGAATAAAAAGTATCTTTTGGAATTACTGCTGAATATTAAAATTCATGTAAAATAGAAAATTAGAATACCAGAATTGTAAGAACAGAATTTAAAATAAAGAGAGACCTTGTATAGAGTGATTCTATATTTTGCAATAATAATTCGAAGTTGCAGGGTATGTTGCAGTTTCTGGTAAGTAAAGGTCTTACAAAACTTCTCCGTTCTGCGTTTATGTGGTTGAGAGGCACTATTTATCCACATTGTTTATGGTTAATGCCAATTTGTCTTGTTCTCATCAAAGTGTATATCTGTTTTCCTATGTCAACACAACTCTCATTATTGGGGATCTTTTCCAGAAAGTTATGTGATACTGCCTAGTTCTGGAAGTTAGTGAGTTAGCCTGTATATCTTAGTTCCCATCCCACATTTGCTTTTTTTTTTTTTTTTTTAAATATATTCACTTAGATTATAGCTTTAAAATACAGTTTGGAGTATTTTACAAATAGAAGTGAAAATTTTTGTGTTGACAAATTCTGTAACTCTGACAATGTTTCCCATGCAGGTATCCTTGCTATGCTGGTAGTTGAAAGAAACCTTTCATCAATACAGCCTTTGACTATATTACTAGAGTTGCTCACCAATCTTTGCAACATAACAGAACAAATCAAGTACATGTTGTACGTGTTGATTTAAGAATTTTATGAATTTTTACAAAAAAAAAAAAAAAAAAAAAAGCAGCAAATTTTTCTCAAGGAAAGAGTGCTGTTAATCAGAAACATCAGGCATTACCAGTCCTTACCAGGAAAGAGTTTAGCTGGAACCAAAATATGGCATTTTTAATAGTGTAAAAAAGAAAAAAGAAAAGAAATTTTGATTTAATTTTTCTGTTGTTGGCATAATTTTTATGTCAGTGAGGAAATGCTGTGAAAAATTTCAACATTACAAGAATCAAGGAATTGTAATGTAGTTTGCAGGAAGGTGGTGTGTCACTCTTTTGCAAATCTGTCTGTTTAGAGCTTGGGTCAAAAATTCTAATGTAAGTTATGAATAAACTTGAAAGCAGAGTTGCATTAAATATAACAGTGAGAGAAGTAATTGCCTTTAGGAAAAGGGCGGGGAGATTTCACTTTTTGCAGAGCAGCTTATCTACAGACTTCGTACTCAGCTGGCTTTGCTGCAAACTAGTTTCTGTTTCCTAGAAGTACTGAACTAAATAGCACAACATGTTTAATGTACTTTGTGCACTTTATATGCACATAATATACATATCTAGCTTATAATTTACTGTGAGCAATGTGTCATTTACTATTTGTTGACATAAACAGAGATTTTACAAAAAGTAAGTTAAAAGGAAAGCTGTATTCTTTCCTAGTTAATGCACCAGGATGGCACTCTGGAGTTGTGGCTGTACTTGTAATTTTTCCAATAACATTTATAAGTTTGGACAAGTCTTTTCATGCCTTACCATCTCTTCTGTGCCTTTTCTTTGGACACAACCTTGACAGTATACATATCAGTAAAAATATGTTAATTTCATTAGTGCTTTTGAATATTGTTTTAAGAGACAAGAACAGTGATGGTGCTTCATTGCTGTCTGCAATCCCTTCATCTTTTCTCAAAAGCACATGTCTGGGCACCAAACAGAAAACAACAATGAAAAAAGGTGTTACCTATATTAATTAAAGAGAGAAATTTAATTTAAAATTTAATAAAAGACTATTGATATACCCTCATTCCACAATCCTAAAAAAGCTACTGAGGAATTGTTTAGCTGTCTGCCTGAAGAGAGCTTCAGATCTTCCTGTTACTCATTCTCAGAGAGCTATGAATTAAAGATTGACTCCTACTGAACACAGCTGGGAGCAAATGTGCATGGCTCCCATGACAGTGTTTATAAAAGGTACAACTATGGAGCAGGATTAGCATGAGCACTGGTGTTTTTGCAGCTGATCCTCAGAGCTTTGCAGTGATTGTGGATTGCTGCTGTGCCTCAGACAGCATTAAATGCATTTAGTGCACTCAGGTTTGATATTTCTTCCTAAGGAAAAGGAAGTAAGTATCAGGTGCTTATGATGGAGGAAAAGAACTTGTGTGATCTTTGCTGCATGGGAAAGCAATGCCAATTTTTGTTCCTCCAGAGTGCTGGGCCAACAGATGTCCTGTCACCCCTGCCAGGAATTTGGGCAGAGAGTGCATAGATTTTACACTAGCTGAGATTCAACTATGATGACTTAATTCCGGGAAGACGCCCTCTCCTTGCAGAAGTATTTCAGGAAATAACATGTAGCTAGCAGCAGCTTACTGTGCCTGTCCAAAGAACATCAGATAATGAGACCCTCTAGGACACATGTGACTGTTTCCCTTTTCCATTTTCAGGCTATCCCCCAGTACAAATAATGACACTTGACAAATAAAAGACATCACTGAGGACTCAGATAGGAAAAACCAAGATTAGCAATTCAAAATTTTCTACACTGTAGAAGGTGGGAAGAAATTATTGCATCATTCAGGATCATGGAGTACTTTTCTCTTGGATTCATTTCACTTGTCATCACAATTCTTCAATGCCAGCTAAATCTTTCAGCCCTGTGGTGGGAGCTGATATCCAGTAAACTCAGAGGGAATTTTAGTAGAACAGAAGGCACAATGTGACTTTTTAAACTTAATACAATATCTACTTTTCACTTCCAGTTGAAGGTCTTTCTCATAAATGTTTTGCCAAGATCTGAATAGGCTTTTGCTACCAGCCTTCTTTTTCCTTTCCCTGGCAAGTTTCTTGCAAAAACTAGTGTGGAATATGAAGAATAAATGTATTTGTGCAAAGGGAGGTGACGCCTGGAAAATGGTTTCAGTTTAAATACATTAACAGAAAGAAATAGGATGAGCATAGAGCAAACTCCATTGAATAGGCTCAGTAGAAATTTGTTCTAGAAGAAGCAGTTTGCGCACTGTAAATTTTACAGAAAGGCAGAAGGATGAGAGATTTGCTGGTGATTCAAAGAATCTGTAAGTAGAAATAAGCTTTGCAGCAGTTGAGGTTTGTGCAATAAAGTTCATTCCAGGACTATCCTTCAGCTCTGACTTCATACTGTCCCAACAGTGCCTTCCTGTGCATAGGTGGGCTCCTGCACATTTCGCTCACTTTAGGTGCCTCTCTTCTCCATGTGCTAGAGAGGACTGAAAATTGGAAACCAGAAAAAACTAGAAAAATAGAAAGTTTTGAGTCCAGTCAGGAACATTCATTCAGGAGACTTCTGTTGCTGTCTATTGAGGCAGTTATTTATATAAGTTAGGATGTACCTAGGCTAAAGGTTAGGTTTCTGAAAATCAAGCACACTATTAATAAGTACTAAAACAAATTTAGCTCTCAACAACCTTCATCTTCAGGTTTCCAAATCTGACCAACATTGAGTTAATCTGGAAGAGAGCAGGTGTCTGATAGTTGCTTTGCAGTGCTTGTTAGGAGGTTAGTTATTCAAATGTCATGTACTGCTTTCTCAGTTGTTTTTCCAGTGCCTCTGTTAAGCTGGGTCAATACACACAAAGGATAAAATCCCAAACCATATGGTTACATTACCTGTATCATTATTCAGAAGTCATAAACTTGTTATACATTTTGCATTTCTTACAGAGCAGTTTTGTATTCTCTGCAAAGCCTTATTCTCCCTGTTCAAATGAAATAGAATAATCGTCATAGTAATTGTAATAAAATCCTACATATTGTGTACTTTGCACAGATTGTCTTATGATACCAGACTCATGTATTTTCCAGCAGGTTTTGAATCATGTGGTTTTAGAATACTCTTCTCATTTCATTAAAGGTCATAGTTAGCTCTCAGGCTTGTGAAAGAAAAAAGAGGTGAGGAAAAGCAATTGATATCTCATTACCTGAGACTGATCAGCCTGAGCTTTGTACTGCCAGATTTTGATAATACTTCTTAAAAGTAACTTGTCACCAGACAAGGACAGGGAAGCATGTTACCTTGTATGGTGTCATGAGAGCCTCCTCTGATCTCAGTATTACTATGAATATGGCATGATAAGGGTTTCAGACTTGTTAAGCACAACTGAAGTTGTCGGCTTTTTTCACAGTGCTCTGGTTTGTTAGATTGTAAAGCATGTTATTTGTTTCATCTTGGTTTTTAGTAACAGCAGATGCTTTTATTTGTCTGGGTATTGTTAGGCTCATGGATCCACAACTGGATAGCTTCCATAAGGGAACTGAATGGTAGGAGGATAACAAGCAGTTTTGTTTCCCTGGGACTGCCAAAACTCTTTTAACTTTGTTTTCATAGAGGTTCACAGTAATCTACTGTCAGAAGTGGATTCTCTTTGAATTGACTCAATTTATTTTCCTGTCAACTGCTGTAGTTCCTAACTTTCAATTTTAATAAGAAATTTGTGTTTTTTGTTTTTTTTTTTTTTTTGTTTTTTTTTTTTTTTTTTTTTTTTGTTTTGTTTTGTTTTGTTTTGTTTTGTTTGTTTTTTTTTTTTTAATGAAGAACTAAGCATTAGCAGTTTTGTCATGGGCACTTGACTTGCCACATCAGACTTTGATGAAAAGAGATGCAGCAGCTTTCTTTGACCACAGCAGTGGGACTTCAGCTGACTTTTCTTGCAGTATCCAGAGTCTGATCCTGCTTCTGGCCCTTACGCTATCCCCTTTCCCCAAATCCATCACCATTCTATCTCCTCTTCCACTGCACTTGCCAAGCAGCTACTTAGGAAATCTCAGCAGAATTCAGGATCTGGCCCAGAATTGTCATCAGTTGATGTATTTCAGCTGTAGGCAAAATGGTAAGTCAGAGCCTGAGAAACAGGCAGGGGGGGAAGGATAGCAAGGTTGCTTAATATTTGTAGATCCAGAGTATTTCCCTACTGTTTTGTACTTGTGAGTGGGTGTCATACTGTCTGTGTGCAAGTTTGCATGGTTTTGTTAGCTGCTGAGACTGAAAGTAAGCCTAAGTCTACATAACAATACAAATTTGGCACTTAATTCTCAGGGAACCAATTTTATTGTTTATTAAGATGACAAAATTAAACCTTTACCAATATCTGTAGTAATTTAGGAAAGTTAAAATAAATGAATCATTAAATCTTGTTTGAGTCATTTGAAAAGTAAAACGAAAGCAGCACTGAACTGTGCCTCTTTCTTTCCTGTACAGTGAAAGATTGAGAAAATTGATTTGTCCTATGTAGTTCAGACAGGTAAGTTGGGATTGTAAAGAAAATATGTTATGAATAGCAGCATCTTCAGTTGCAAGAAAACAAAATCAGAAAAAAAATCTATAACTGGTGCATTAGTTAATTCACGGAAAATATGTGTTTTCATGGATAGAGATCAAAATTGAACCAGAGCTGACGATAGGTAATACTTGTGGGTCAATTACTTTGCATAACTCATGATTAGCTGAGGCATTAGTAGTCTCAGAGAAAATATCAGAAAATAACATTACATTGATAATCTAGCAGACATTTATTCTTCTGTTAACAGATTTAAAATTTGGTAATATGCTGTGATTTATTGGTTTTTTTTTAATATTAAGAGGTTTTAAATGTTGTTGGTTTTATACATTTAACACTGTGTGAATTAACTGTAAGAAATTATTGCTTATTTGCATAATAAGCTATCACTTTTTTACTTTAAAATTATAACTCCAGTAAAAAAACATTTAAATATTTTCAAACATGTTCTAGAACTAACCAGCCTTCAATCTTGATCAAAGCCAAGAAGAATAAAAAAATTTTCAATCTTTGTAGCAATAATCTTATGAGGCTGGTAAATCTGGATAAAATTGATTTGATGTATAATCTCTAAAGAAATTTGTCGCTTTCTCTCTCTGACTTCTTTGTTTCTGCCTGGCTCCCTTTTCCTGGGGCGCTGGCCAGGCGCTTCCAGGAGCAGCCGGAGAGAGAGAGAGGCAACAAACACCTTTGTGGTTCGTTTGATACAGACAGAGCTGTTTAGAGAGCGCGATCATGACCGGGATAAAGAGACTCAAGAGATTGGACACTTGTGTGCAGTCCAAAGTAGGTTGTATTTGCTCGAACGCCGCACGTACAAGTGATGCCAGTTTGGGGTTGGGTTACAGGTTTTATAGGGGAAAATAAGAGATAAGGTGAAACCAATAGAACAATGCCCAGTATGAATACATTACAGGTGAAATCCAATGGGAATAGCTTCAGGGGGAAGGGTAAACACATGTAAAAATACAGAATAGAAACTCCATGCTTAGGAAACAGAAACTCCAAACTCCAAATTCACAAAGCTTGTTTGTTCCATTTTTGTAGCTGTGCACTACAACAGAAATTGTTTGTTATAAAACAACAGCAAAACAAGACTCCTGCCTTCAATTTCTCAGCCTGTATTTCCTATCATCAGAGACTGGAGTAAAAATTAGCTTTCATTTGTATTTAGTGTGCTTTTTTAAAATACTGCTATCTTGATTTGTAATTTATTTTCCATTAATGTGTTGACTTCTATTGATAAAAAGTGTCAAAGGGCTAATTAACTAAACAAAGACCTTCATAATTAAAATGTTCTAAAGTGAGTCTAAAATGCAGTAAAATAATACCAACAAAAATATCCCTCTCCACATGAAAGAAAATTAAGTTGTCTACAGTAAGGACTGGGAAGTTCCTCTCTGAAACCACATTATCTCAGCTGTGAAGGTCATTACTGAATAGTGTTTTTAAAATTCCCATAAAATATTTTTAGCCTTCTTGAAATCATCTGGATGTATATAAGGGAACTATGTGATTTGTATGTATCTAACCTAACTGGCAACTTGGGCATTTTTCTGAGAAAAAATTATTCAATATCCTACCATGGAGGAGAAAGCTGATTCCAAACCACCAAGTTTCCTCCACTAAAATATCTCTCTGTTTCAAAAGAGGTCTTACATTTTCTTGGGTTTTTGAAATAATTTTGCAACATCTTTCATCTTAGAGGCTATTAACTATAAGGTTCCTGCTTAGGAGTAACATATAAACCATAAAGATTAATGATTTAGTATTTAAAAGTGCTGTGATTCTAAGAAATACAGTCAGCAGTCTCATTGAAAAAGAGTATCTGTCTTTTCCTCATATCTTTTGCCCACACCAAGGGACATAAATCACATCATAATCCTCTGGCAAATATGCTCATTAAGATTTAGCCTAAAAGCAATCATGTTTGTAAATTATTACATGTTAATTTATTGTATTAAACTACTAGTTGAATACAAATGTCTGCCACAGAATCACTAAGTTAATAAAATAGATTATTTAACATTTTAAAACCAAAACAAATCACATGGAATAAATGGAAAACATAAAATATTTCAATTTATATTTCTACTAAACTGATATACTAATCCACAGTTCTTATGTAATGATTGTGTTGAGCAATTTGGCAGTTTTGCTTAAGATGCTTTTGAAATAGATGAGTATCTATTTCTAAGAAATGCCTTGGTGGCTGCCACATTTAAGGCCATTTAAGAGCTAACTTTCATGGAATTACAAAATATCCTGAGTTGGAAGGAACCCACAAGGATCTTCAAGTTCAACAGGTTGGTTTTATTTCATTATTCAAGAAAACTGCAGGTGTAAACTACTTTTACTGTGTAATATATACAGTAACAGGTTTTGGACTGCCTTAAACAGAAAATATGTCTGGAACTCTGGCTTGAAGGCAGAGGACCATAAAAATGTAATGTATGAAATGTAAGGTGATTAGGAAGCCTGGCAATAAATTGAAAACTCTTTTTCTGTATATCAGATATCTTGTCACTGATGCTTAATAGGGCTATAGTCAAAGATCAGATTTTTAAAAAGGGGGCAGATGGCTGAATAAGAGATGGATAGATTGTAAATTATGTATCTAAAAATGGAACACTGCTTCAAAATCCGGCGGCGTGTCACTTTTCCTGCCCTGACCGGCTCCTGAGAGTGCGACTTGGCACCTTGGCTCCTCGTCAGGGTCGATGCCACCTCTACTTCCGGGCACTTCTGCGGCTGCGCCCTGGGGTGGGCTGGTCGCGCTTCGTCGTTGGCGCGAGGGAAGGAAACGAAGAGGTAGGGAATTGTCCAAAACCGTCCGCGTTGCGGCTGGATGCTTTATTAGTTGCAGGAGCCACAATGGAGAAGCTGCGGCTGCTCCCAGCCTCGCTTGGACGAATCTGGCCCCGAGGCTGGGGTGCCATGGAGGGATATAGGGGTGGGACAGGGGAGGACGGGAGCTCTCTGCCCAATAAGCACAGACGCCATGGCTGTGACATTGCCACAACGGCCAACGGGGATAGGACGGGGGCGGACACGGGCATTCAGGGCCAGTGGGACTGCGAGAATGAGGTGATGAGCACGGAACTGCCAGGGACCAGACAGGGGAGTGGTCACAGGAGTGGCAGGGGAGAAAACCCAATGGCCAGCAGCCTGGGGCTAACTTCCGTGGGAGGGGATAACACAGGGGATGCACGAAGATACATGGAACCAGTAAGCTAACAAAGACCAGAACCCCAAATCTGAACCCAAAACCCAGGATGCAACATCAAAATCCTTGGCTAAGACACTGGCTATCATGGCATAACCTTTGCCATATAAGCTATTCAGAAAAAATTTAAAAACAAACAGAATCCTTGAAGATTTGTCTTGTGTATATTTGCACCTACCTTGTACTCTTTCCTCTCTATGGAGGAATCCTGAAATAAAGAAACATTGAAAAGCAAAGCAAAATGGAAAATATATTTTATAAGTGGCACTCTGACTCTGCTTAACATAGTAAGTGCATCCCAAATGGCATCACTGAATTCAGCACAAGCTAGAAGTCATCTTTAAAAAAAATTTAAAGTCATCTTTAATGTCATCTTTAAAAAAATCTGGTGGTAAAGGGATAAACAATCTTATCCATACTAGGCCATATTGTGGAGCTTTTGACAATTCCCATATCATCACAGAAAAACTTTTATACTGGACATCAGGGTATCATGGCATCTGCAACTTCCCTTTATTTTTCATAGAATCTTTGTCACCAAGGTGCAAAGTAGTGATGGCGACATCTTCAGATGTCAATCAGCAGCCTTTACTACAGCAAGTGTTTAATTTTACATAAATAAGCTACAAGCTGACATGAAGAAATGGATATTTCAGCCTGAAGCTGAAAGTTTCAGAGCACTATCCAGAGGTTATAGAGATGGTTGTTCCATCATAGTTTAATTATCAATGACAAAATCAGCATCCACTGCATTAAATTAAGAATCAACAGACTAGTTGATTCTTATTTTGTTCTGCTGCAAAGACAGTGTCTTACAAATTTGGAGAGATAAGATATTTTCATTAATGTTTGAATTATCTTTGAATTAGATGAAGAAAAATGAACAGTAACCAATGCTGTTGTAAAAACACATTTTCAAAACAGTTCAGCTTTCATCCCTAGTTTCACTAAAGTGCATGTAAATATTTAACTAGGTATGGACTGCTTGCAAGTGATAGACTTTAATGAAAATTATTTTTAAAATATTGGAAAGAGAATTAAGAGTTATTGTCAAATGAAGAGAAAAAAATATTGGAAGAAGTTGTCAAAGAAGGTAAAATATCCTGAGATTTCAAATTGATTCTCAGGGAAGTGGTGGAGTCACTGTCCTTCAAAGTGTTCAAAAAACAAATTAACATGACACTGTAATATGATTTAGTGGGCATGGTGGTATTTGGTTGAAGGTTGAACTTTCTGAACCTGGAGGTCTTTTCCAAACTTTTCTACAATTCCGTGATCTGGAAAGCAATAAAAATGCATAGAAGAATGTGTCTAAATTGACATCAGCTGCAGAGAACCAGTTTTGACCTATAAGATGGAAAGACTACGAAGAAAGAGGAAGATAATATGAAATACTTGAGCAGTATAAGAGGATAGTTTGCTGATGGATTTTGAAGAAAGAGTAGAGATAGTTTCTAAAACCTTAAATACATTGTAAAATTACCATATCATAAATCCAACAATGTCTCTTTATGAGACATTTGGTTCTTTTGCATTTCTAAATAGTGCTTTATTACATCAAAAAAAATGGCCTCTTGTTCTACCAATTCCATATATAGATGGGATTCCTTCTTGATCACCAACAAATTAGTCATCTAGTCCAAAATTGGAAGTTTAAGTTATCTCAGTAGTTTGTGGTAGGGAAGGACTATTCCTTTTAGATAGGGTGGGTAGGATGTGTCATTCTCGAGAAGTCTCTCCCTGGTTAACTATGACAGTAGTTTACCCTGTCTGGGTACCTTTCATATGGGTAATATTTAGTGTCATGGATCTAACCCACAGACAAAAAACCAGGACATTTGACATGCTACTTGGGACCTAGGTTACTGTAACAAGGAAAAGATAAGGGATATCTATGTTAACTTATAGAGTGCACTTATGTAGTTTACATGAGAGTGAAACTTGCAGTTTGGTCACTAAAATGACGATGTATTTGCAATGTTTATGTCTGTGTTTCATTGGGCAAACATAAACCATTTTGATACAAAAGTGCTTCTTTCTGAATGCAACTTTTTTCTAGAGAGACTGACCCTTTTCTTGCATGAACACCAGTAAGCTTTGTCAGGTTTCCCCATGCAATGCTGTTTTCTGAAACTCTGTATGTTATGACATGCTGATGAAAGCCAGTGTGATTCAGTAGAAAAACTTGCTCACAGAAACAGTCTCCTAATCCAGTTAGCTGTTTAATTTCTGGTCTGGGAACAGCTTGCTTCTGCATATATTCAAATTTTAATTGTCTGCTGAGTATAGAACTTTGTATAATTTCTAAAATCCAGGAGCTGTATCATAATTGTTTTTCGTCAGACAGTCTACTACCATTCTAAGGTGAGTGTACCTGCATGGATGCAGACAGTAATTGCATTTAGACTAATGCTGTGCAAAGGAAGTCATGTGTGAGATAAACTCTCCAAGGGTTCTGGAGAAAGATAAGTCCATAAAAGCAGAAGTCCATTTCACACCATGTTTTTCACAAAAGGCTTCCATGTAGTTTTGTCTCCAGCTCCTGGATCAGGACTTGTGACTTAGTCTAGGATTTTCTGCAATTAGGCATTTCTTTGATCACACCTCTGAAACACCAGTGTTCTGAGGTCATTCTGGGTGGTCAGTCATCTCCCCCATCACTTTTAGGCTCTTAGGCTTTTTTTTGATGTAGGGTCTTTTCACACAAACAGGCAACTAGGCAACTAGACTTGCCTTGAGACATCTCAATCATGTGGGAACAAGGGGTTACAAACACACAAAGGGTTACAAAACATTGTCAACAGGGAGTGAATAAAGCCATGACAGAGGGGGTGAGAGAAAGTAGTCCTGGTTTTGCTACTGCTGCAGGTGCTGGCAAGAAATAAAGAAAAGTGTCCTTGCTGTCAGAAAAACTCTGTGTTTCTCATAAATCTTGACTCTTAGTTGGTGGTGGAAGCAACACCAAGAGACTTGCCTTTCCAATGCATTGTGGGTCTGTGGCTGCTTTCCCAGTCCTGCAGGAAACTGCTTTAGGTGACTGCTGTCATCTTTGTCTAGAACTGCTCCTGATTTTCTGTGTGAGGAATGCACTGTGCATGCAATGCCTGAATTCCATTTGTATAGATACGTAACTACTTTATCCTGGGAGATTTAGCTCACATACCTCACACAAGGCAGGTCAGAGAATCATGATACGGCCAGTACAGAGCCAAATTGACTTTTTTCATGGCAGTCCCTCAGAAAAGCTTGTTTATATTGTGCAAACAGCTTTCAGGGGAGGAAAAAGAGAACAATCAGTTATTCATACAACAGCATTGGTTTGGCTAGAGGAAATGTTCCTAAACCCTTACAATTGTTTTTGAACGCTAGCCAGTGTGAAACACAGAAGTAATGTTAAGTTAAATGCAGTTTCAAGTAGCTAGGGGTGAAGGAGCTTACCAAGGACAAATATCTACAAGCATTTGGGGTACCAGACAGACAAAAGGAAGAAGGTGAATTTTCTCAGGCAAGAAACTACAAACTCAAACTTTGTCATCATATTAAAGGCACATTAAAAATGAAATACACAATATTTAGCCTTCTTAGCAATTTTCAGAGTAATTTTAACCTGAGGCATATTTTAGATGATTCTTTGTCTGATTTCTTTTATGATGTGTTTTCACTTGTCCTTATCTAACACAATTGCTTTTAATTAAGGTAATCTGGATGTAGACTTGGCAGCTGTTGCAGTGGGGCAAATCACAACCAAGTCCTTGAGTGCAGAGCTGCAGCTAGGAAGGAGATGTCAGGGTGCCAATTTACAAATGATGAATAACATTCTGCACTTCTACAGTAGAACTGGGTGAGTTGTCAGCTTCTCCTGAAGCTGACACAGGGACACATGAGGCCAGATACATCCCATCTAAGCCATGGCACTTATCTGAAGCATCTAAACTAGGAGCTTACTTAACGTTGCCCTCATTTCTAATTGGAGAGTACAAGCACATCTGGAAGGTAATTCAGCACACTTGGATCTGGCTGATTCCCTGCAGGTGCCCTCAGCTGGCTTCTTTGACTGTGCAGAGGATGGAGAGTGACTAGTGTGCTATTCATGTGCCCTAGGTAGGTCCACAGTTAGATGAGGAAATGCAGACCACCATCCTCTGCTGCTTGTTTGTATCCTCACCTTCAGTTAGGCTCCAAGGCTTTGCATACATTGAATAGAGATAAATGGATGATAGATAGATAGATAGATAGATAGATAGATAGATAGATAGATAGATATGAAAACCATACCCAAAGAGCCAGCAAGCTTTTGGAGAATTGGCTCAGCCAAGGAGAGCAGTGTGTATCAGGGTCATGATGCTATTAATACCTTGTGTAGCACAGCACCCACAGCTCTTAATCAAGGCATGTTGCTTTGCCTATGCCTTGTCCATATAAACAAGGACATTGTGTACAGTTTCCTACCATTAACAGGAGATCAGACAACTTCTTTAGGTCCACTTGTCTTCTTGAAATTCAGAGGAAAATTCTATGTATGGCCCTGAATCCAAAACCAGGAAAATGTGCCAGAGCTTCTTCTGTATGTGAGGATTTAGACTGTTCTTCCAAGGAGAAGGTTTTTATGTATTTATCAGACACAGCAATTTATTCAATGTTTCAAAATGCATTACCAATATAGTACTCTGGACTTGAGGAGCTGAACATCAAGTTAGGGCTACATCCAAATGGGAATTCAAAGGTTGCAATGCTGAGGCTTGCACAGCTAAGACATATAATCTCTGCAGTGGAGTCCAAAGCTGAAAGTGACCCTTGTTCCCCTCTGCAATGCACAAGGACTAACAGGTTACTCAAAATCAGATTTAGAAGCACATTTAGTAGGGACTCATATGAATCAAAAGTAGGAAAGTCTGAGGACTACAGGGTGGCTACAGTCATTTGCTGTTTAATGTTAAACCAACAATAATGTATGTACTAATAGTTCAGGATCTAGCAAAGGTCTACTTTTCTTTCTGAAATGTAAGGAGGCAGAGTATCCTTTCTGGTTTCCCTGTGTCAGTCTAACACTAGTAACCCTGTTGGCTGAATTCATGACCAACTTATTAACAGAGCCTTTAATTCTTGTGTACTTTTAAAGTACTTTAACAGCAGGGGAAAGCCAAAGGGGTTCTTCCCAGAAAAATAACAACCAAATGGGATGATGTTGGAAACAAGGCATGAGGAAACAGAAGCTGTGTTTGGTCTGTGTGTGAAGGTGCTGTTTCAATGGCTGTACAATTCCCACAGCAGTTTTGCAGTGCCAGGAAGAGTGAGTGGGCAGTAATTTGGATGAGGGTACTCAGGCAAAGATCACAGGAGAAATGCTGGCAGCACTTCCCCTCTTGTTGTTTAGGGCTGTGACACAAAGTGGTTGTGGTAGGATCAGTATTCAAGAGGCAGTACACAAAAAATCCCTTGACTGAAAATAGTTCCATCAAAATGTTAGTCATCTGGGGTAGGGCCCAAACCACAGCATACTGATTGAAGAAAACTTGGAGCCTTGCCTAATCCAAAAGATGTGAAGCAGAAATAAGGTTTGCTCTGCTACTATGCACTGTGGGACCAGCAGCATTTCTAGATTTCCTGTAGTTTTCATAGATAATGTTACCTCCCAATGTAAAAAAATTCTGTGCTTGTTGCACAGCTTCATAGTCTGGCTTATTGTGCTTCTTCAAGTGAAGTGGGAGTGTTTTTTTCCTAAATATTTCTGTTATTTTAGTTACAATTTAGATTTAAAAGGGAATATGACAAGCCAGGACAAATTGATTTTGGTTAGAAGCAGCAAAAAAAGGCCTTTAGTTGGAGGTAGAATCATCTTCTAATGCTAATGGAGAAAAAAATTCAACTTCAGAGTAAAGCAAAAGATTTATTAAAGCCCAAGCTTAAGTGATTTTGAGAGTCTACTTGACTTCCAAACATTAACACAACAAGTGGGCTGCTTTTCACATGAAATTTTTGCCCTGATGCTCTTAGAGACCCAAACCTAAACTGAAGTCCATATGTGATACATTTTGGGCAGGTGGTCTATCTAAAATCTGTGCAGCAATTTCCCTTCTTCCACAGAGGGATCTTGTTTGCATGCATGGATTTATACTCAACATGCCCAAGTACTATTACAACTAATATAAACTATTATTGCCATTACTTAAGCTGGGAAATTTGATGTGGAAGAAGAACTTCACTGTATCCCTATGATAGGTATGAAACCTATATTTCCCAAACCAGGCAACAGAAAAGACTTAATCTCTATTGTGAACCAGAAATCTACTTCAGAGTCTTTGTTTATTTTTAACTAATGGAAAAAATATAAGCAGGCCATACTTTGTAGTCTTATTTTGACATAAATTTCCAAAGCCAAATTAATCTGTCTATTTTGCATTATAATGTGAGATAATTATTTTATAATACTATATTTCATAAAGAATTATGTAGTTCTGAAACTCATTAGAGAGTTATAAAGATTCTAGCTGGGTATATTTGTAGCTTAGCATGACTTCAGTTCACTTATATTAAATGTCTACTCCAGTCTGTGTGAAATGAATCAGACGTTCTCTGTTTTTTGCCACTATTAAATTCAGTGCATGTGACTGAGTAGAGAAATGGATTGATATTTTGTGAAAAATCTTTTTTCTACTAAACTAAGAACAATTACAATACAAAAAAGGAAAAACTATTTATTATAAACATTTAGGCATAGCTAAGATAATTATTATATATGAATACTCCAAACAAATGCAGGTAGCTCTTCTACCCACAATACCCATCTCTTGTGGTAATTAACATTAACATGTAGAATAATTTCTGAATATTTTTGTAATAAGTATCCTAATTCTGTCATGCAGGTCACCTTACAAATATTTCTTCCACCTTACAGTTAATTATTTGAAAAAATACTAACTTTTGTCTTTCTTTATCTTATTTGATGAGTATATCAGGTATATTATTATGCTACACTGGTTTACAAAATGTTTGGTTTGACAGAATAAGGAAAGTAATATAGAGTAAAAAATATGCTCACATTAATAAGGTTGTGGCAACTTCTAATAGATGTGGAGCTCTGCTTAGTCATAGGTAAACTGCAGAAATAATTTGTATAAAGAAACTTCTACATAAGCCCATAAAGTACAGATTTATCATTGAAATCTACTTGGTTTATGCTGTCCTTATGCTTAGAATGTTATCATTATCTAATATATGTACTTTATGGAAACCTATTAAAATACCTGTTGATACATTTTGGTTAAGTAGAACAAAATTGACCATAGCTGTTATCATTCCTTTAGTCCTGAATTTAAAATATGTGGTTTTCACCAGAATCAGGCCTGGTGAATGCATTTATAGAATTCTAAAATTTCTTGATTAAATTAAGGGTCATGCTCTCCCAGCCTCTTGTTTTGATTCACCAGAAAGAGTTATTTGATCTCAATATATTTACCTCAACACTTTCCAAAACACAATGCCATGTGAAAGCAAGAGTTCATGAAGTGTGAGGCTGGTGCCTGAAGGGACTCCTGTCTGTTTTGATTATAAACACTCTGTGGATTGTATTTTAACACACATTTTTATGTTGATATTGCATATTTCTATTTATATAAATAGGTGTTGTGCTTCATTCATCACAGTTATGAGTCATTCCTTCCAGACCTCGATTTGATTCAAGTACCCTGATTCGCTGTGACCAAAATCAGATGACACTTCACTCTGTATGGATTAGGATTAGATGGAAGGCAAAAGTAGCCTGGGACATTTAACGATAGAAAATATTATTCAAAAATATTTGGATATTCTAGAAAAATGAACCTCTTTAGAGTTTGTCTTGATTCTGTGAAGTTTGAAAATGTATGGTTTTGACTTAAATTGGCATAAAACATGCCTTGAGAAATATTAATTTTGAGATTTTATGCTATACTGACTTTGCAGGGACTCAAATGCTGGGAGTAGGAGTGGAGTGGACTGGAACAGCACCCAGAAAATGCATGTCTGTGTTCACCTTTGCTGGTCATATGAAATAAAAATCCATGTTGTACCACATTGGACTTTCAAATACCGCATGATAGTGAGACTTACAAAATAATATTCAGAGGAATAACCACATCATCTTTTTTGTCCTTGAAGTGATTTTGTTTGTGGCAGGCATAGGCAAGGCATGATAGGCACAATGAATAACAAAGACAGGCATGATAGGTTTTGAATCTGAGGGAAAAAGTAAGAGAAATACTGAAATTTGCAGCACTCTCAATGTGGACAAGAGAAAATTACAGTGAAGGGCAGGTCTGTGACAACTCATAGATATAAAAGAAATTGCCTGGGAAACTTGCTTGAAAAGACTCACAGTCCCTGTGTATTGCATGCACAGTGATATAACTGCAGTTCATTCCAGGTCTCAAACAGAAACATTAATATTTTCAAAAATCAGGGAATGTGACAGGACGCCCACAAAAGTCTACTAAGGATGATGTAATACCTGGGTAAATTCTGTGTATAGAATAAAAGAAGTGTATTGTATTTTGAGAACTTGGAAATTCCTGTGATTCTGAATCTTCTCTGCTGTTAATAACCAGCATCATGTGGACTCTTTATGATGGAAATCTTGCTGAACATGACTTTTCTCTTTTCTCTTTTCCTTACTTTGGAGAAGAGGTTGTTGCGTGCTCTGCTGTGCATGTCCCAGGCTGAGGACAGCCCTTAAAGTGTGGGGCCACCTTGAGGAGATGCCCTGGCTCTTTCTGTGTGTGTGGGGGAGAGCATGGGTGTGTTTGTTTCTGTAGTCTAACACAACTGTAATGCATTCGTGGCATGTACTTTTGTGGAAAAAAACTTTAAAAATTGCTTTCCAGAGTGCTTCAAGTGTAATGCTGATATGTGCTTCGACAAATAGAAGGAGTTCTTTGTAGGCACATAGAAGCAAGTAAATCACCAATCAGGCTGTCAAATACAGATCACTGTTTTAGTTGTATTACTGTATTTAGAATTTAATTTTCATGTTTATATGAAATTGTGAAATTGCTTATTTTTGAAGTACTTGTTCATAAATTCAATTTCAAGGTCTTTATGGTTTCCCTAAACTCAATTTAGAGACAGAAGGTGCCTCTGTAGATGCAATGACAGCAAATTAAAAAAAAAAAAAAAAGTCACCTAGTCAGAGCAAATAAGTAGCTCACAATCTCAATGATGGAGAGAATGTGTTCTAGATGAAAGACAATGTACCTGTGCAGCACAGCATGTCCAGTACAGCTCTCTGCAATACAGGATGGTATGTGATTATTTGAATGAGTGTTAGTGCTGTCCAGTCTGCCTTTGAGCTGCCTGTTCTGCCAGGTACATACACAGGGCCTTCGACATCAACTGCATCATAGCCCCATGTGGCAACTTGTGACACGGCAAGAACCACCAAAATAGAAACAGACACTGCTCACACCCAGGTTCCAGGAGGGCTTGCAATGATTTTCTATTTATCTTGGGGTAGCTCACCTAAGCATTGCTGACCAACATCTGCTTTGACCTGTGCTCCAACTAACTATACAGGAATGGGAACAGTTTCTACGGTCTAAAATCTCTTGTCACAATGTTGGTCAAGCTTCTTGATTAAGTTCTTCACCCAAAGGAAGGTTGTGCAGTGGAACATGCTCTCCAGGGAAGTTTGACACCACACCTGCCAGAGCTCAAGAAGAGTTTGGAAAATGTTCTCAGGCAACATTGTTCGAGTCCTGGGGCTGTCCTGTGTCTGTAGTAGAAACTGTGTTGTGAGTTGGATAAGAACCATCTCAACTGCCTGCAGCTCCTACTGCCCTGCAGAAGATGCAGTAAACTTAGTTTTAATCAAATGATAAAGGTAATAATATCATGACATTATTTGCCTATTACCTTAACACAACTGTCCATTGTGTCCTTTCTGTATTCTAGGAGTAGCTTGGACATGGCCACTCCTTTTACTTTGCTAGGTTTAGCACTGTGACACACTGCCCTGAGTACAGCTGTCAGCACATATTTTGATGATATGTATACACATCAAGCAAGGTTTTCTACAGGGTCTCTGAAAGGAGAAGGTTTCATTGAGATTGATGATGGAAACCTTGTAAGTACCTCCTGAATCAGCCAACAGAAGATTTTGTTCTGCTGAAACTTTTCCCTCACTGTAGGGTCACAGATTTTCCTGATTGAGCAACTATTTACACTGGCCAGAGCATGTAAAAAGGCCTCCTCTGCTTTGGTTGCAGCTACCTTTGATTGCTTCTCTCTTCCTCTCAACTTGTTCCTTATGTCATGCATTTTAAGTGAGATGGCAGAGAATCTGCATTTAGGGAAGTAAGACAGAAATCAGAAGCTTCCTTTAAACAGTGTAGGTTATGCAGATGCCAGGTTACAGTCATCAGTGTGTTTTATGCAACCTTCTGGAAGCAGTCTGGTCATTTTCCTAAGTAGGACAAAGACAAAAGCAAAAATAGGATCTAAATTAATGACCTAGAAATCCAAGGTGGTTACTAGAGCAATCTTTGAAGCAATTGTATACATGTTAACTGGGTCATATAAATTTGTGGTATGACAGCTCATACAAGGAAGTTATAAATAGATGTCAAGAGGAAGTAGCATAAGAAGTGACAAATATGAGGCAATGCAGGCAGAAAGATGACCTTTCAATTCTATTCTTCCCTTTTTAAAATATATTTATAGCAGAAGACGTTGGTAGGAAGGGTGGTTCGGGGAGTTTAATGAAAGCAGCCCTTCCTCAGTCAGAAAGAATGTAACCTTTGACATATGGATTCATCAGCTCTTTGCTGGCACTTCACTGGCTGACCTGGTGACAAGGAATCTGACGTGTGCGAAGATTCTAGATGTTCCTGGTTCCTCTGAGTGACTGGCAGAGAAAAGAATGAGGGTATGACCATGTAGCTTCTCTAATCTCATTAGACAGTTACATCCTTAGGGATGTTTATTCGTACACACAAACAAAAACTGGATTTTTGAGGTGTATTCCCACTGTATGTGGTGCATAGAAGGAGCTGATTTCAAAGTAGGATAAATATTTCAAAGACTCTAGCTGTTAAGCTATAAAGTTTCTGTCTCAACAAATGTTTTTAATTGCTTTCTACAGAACAAATTGCTATTTGATTTCCAGCACTGATGGTGAGGGGACTTTTCCTTCCCCTTTGCTAAGGATTTACCAACATGTGTTCCTGATAGTTTTATCCCAGAGGTGGTTGCATGTTAGCAGTTACTACCAAGACCTTTCTGACAAAGATTTCACTGGTTGCTTTGTCACTCATCTGCATAATATATGTTCCATAATCTAAATATTGTTTTATCCAGCTTGTAAAACGACACCAGCCATCAAGATTATCTTCTGCCACAGTATTTTACAGAAGGTTTATATAAGAGATAGTATGTTTCATAAAAACACAATGTTTAGCATAATACCAGAAAGAGTTATGAGTTCCAAGATCACTTAACTTCTGAAATGTTTTTAGAAATTTAGATCCTTCCTGAGACATTTTGAAAACTGATTTAAAGGCAGCATTGCAAATACTTATTTCAGAATGAGCTGTAGAGAAGGGAGTAAAGGACAGGTTTATTCTGATTGAGTTCAAATGTGATATCTCAAAATATGCTGGCTCATTGATGATTTAATTTAATATGTCTCCTTGGGGATGAAGCTCATCTGAATGCAGTGAACCAGCACAAGACCATGTATTACTTAGCAGCATGGTTATTACTGTGCATGTGCTTTATACTGGCCTGTTGCAAAATTGACTTATCCTGTCCCTGTCTTTTACTAGCTAATCTCCCCAAACTTTTATTAGCTTTTTACGACTGGCCTTCCTTGTTCAAAGTAATCTCTAATCTTCTTCATCTTGTTCTTCCTGTACTTGAGGGGTTGCTTTTCTTCACTCTCTTGAATCTTTGATTTTGCACTTGATCCAAAGACCCATGTAACTCTGAGCCTACCCCTGCAGTGTAGCACAGCACATTGCATGCATGCTGGGTTGATGGGGCCCTGGAATCTGGAGGAGGGTGTCCATGTCAGCACAGTGATGCCAAGCTCATTACTTGGGTGTGGTATCACACTGCTGCTCTCTCCTGCTTCCATGGCACAAGCGAGTAACCTGGCACTCTGCTCTGCCATGCAGACAGACCAGTTTGGGTATGTGCTAGCTCAGGTTCTCACTTTGCACACCCTTGCACAATGCAGACGCGCTTTCCATTTCTGTTCAAAGGGCTCTGCCCATCCTGAGTGCTACACAGCCTTTATTGTTAAAATCACGCTGATGTTAACTTTTGCTAATTATCTCATTGTTTGATTGAGTGCAAAAAAGTCTTCACTGGAATACAAGATGTTTTTTGTTTCTCAGTGGAGAACAACATGCTCAGGTGTTCTGGGAATCCAGCCCTCCACAGTGTTATACACTGTTATACACTGGATTATACACACCTTCTAAAAGGATTTATATAACACAATTGCAAAAAAGAGAATGTTACTAGATTACACACCAAAGTGACTCATCTCAGGTGCAGAACTTTGTGTAAAAGCCGAGTCAATTTTGTTATGACATAATTTCTAACATGCAGAAATATTTACATGTTATTACACATCTTCTAGTTACAGCACTGACAATTATCCTGTCTAGTGTTTCCAGGCTACTTGATAGGCTGCAGTGCAGAGCAGACAGCTGTAACAAGAACTTCTGTTTCATATTAAATGCGCTGCCTTTAGATAGATGATCTGTGTTGTTGTTTCCTGTCTTAGCAGAAAGCAGGCAAGATGGAAAAGTTCATTCGCAGAAACAGCAAAAAATCATCTTGACAGCTCTCGTAGCCTGAACTGTGTAAGCTTAAGCTGCTCAGCATATCCTGGCATCCAAGCCTTGCCTTTTCCTACTTTAAGTACAATGAAGCACGTGTGATGAGACAGACTGGTATAGTTGCAGATGTGAATCTACAGACTGCACTGGTTTGCTCCTTTACACTGCACAGTCATGTATGTCCCTGAGTGATACACGCTCTACTCTGACATAGGAAGCTGGATAGCCCTAGCCTTGTCTCTCTCCTTGTGTAGGTCAGCTAGAATCATAGACAGAAGGGATGTACTTCAGCTGTACATGGAGGGTGTACTGTGGTAGAAGGAAGAAAAAATCAGTCATCTAAATCTACATATTTTACTGACATTGTTAACCCCAGGTAGTTCAGATTTGTCATCGTTCATCTTTTTCTTTTCATATTTTCCCATCTCTTTCTCCACCATTCACTTATCACACAGCTGAATCAGCTCTGGGGAGCCCTGTGCTATAAAGTGGAGTATAGGTTGGAAGTGCTCACTTGAACTTTCTTCAGTACAACACATATCTGTTTACACAAGCAGAAGCTTATAGACTGACTAATTTTCCTGGAAAAAAAAAAAAAAAAAAAAAAAAAAAAAAAAAAAAAAAAAAAAAAAAAGAGAAAAGCAGTGAATGAACTTATGGAGTGCTTTGCCAGTTTTCTTCAGGCATGACAGTCAAGAATTTTAAACTAAGCACACCTAGTCCTAAGGCAAAACTCTTGAGCATTATAATTACAACTGATGAAATGGATGGCAGTCACTTCTTATCTAGAGTGAAAGATACTGCTAGGCATACCACATGTCTCTAAAGGTCGTCTGTGACCTATTCCAGTGATGTAAGTCTCAAAGGGGAATAAAATAAAAACCCCAGAGAAGTCTGAGTCCCTGATATCCCAGAAAGCCAGTGGTCAGAGAGGAGTCATCAACACAAGTCTGGGGACTTCTCCTGCTGCCCTGGAAGATGAATGTTTCAGGAGAAACAATGATTTTTACTTCTTTAAGTAGCACACACATAAGGCATGTGCATGACTAGATGCAGTGTGATCATTTTACACTGACAGAAGAAAAACTGGACCTCTCATTAAAGCAGACATCCATCTATGGAGAGTTTTATTTTTCTCATTATTTCTCCCCAAATCTTTTTTTTTTTTTGTGCTGCTAAATTGCTTCACCATGCTTTTCACTTGGAAAAGTGAGAATATATTGATTGTTTTTTGGTTTTGGCAGTGTAGAGAAGGTGACAGTTAGACCCTTGTGCTAGCCATGGCTACTGGGAAACATTACAGTAAAGCCAGAATTGATTTGGCAATTATGGACTATACTTATCACTGCATAAAACATAAAAATCACAGTCATTGCTTGGATTTTAATGATAGTGTTAAATAATAGAGAGGAAAAGCCTTACTATAAATACACCTGGAAATGTTCTTTTCACAGAATTAGATTCAAGGTCTATTGAATTCAGTGGAAAGACTTTGTCATCCGAAACATCTAGATGATGTGTTGTACTATTAGCATCAGTTCTATAGGTAGTGTTGCATCCCGGGTTGCATTCAGATTAGAGGTTTTATAATGTTAAGTTAGCCAGTTCTGTGCACCCCTTTGTACATCCCTATTCCAATGCAACACCACAAGGTAGTGCTAATCAGCTCAACTCGTCTGGCTTTAACTGTGTTCCTTTACTCTTCTGAGAATTTCGGGTTAGATCCAGCATGAAATTGTAATACCAACGGGTTTGGTGCCAAAGCAGCTAACTCCTTCTGACTCCCACAGTGATATCCTGGATGGAGTGGTATTTGTGTAGGCAAACTTCCTGCAGTGTGTGGGAACAGCCAGGTGCCTGAGAATGATCTCCTCAAACCCATAAGCCGTTGAGAGAGAGCCAAAATAAAGGGTTAAGGATGAGGACATGCTCTGGGTGGTTAGGTGGGGAAGTCTAGATTGTAATTTTATAGCTCATTATGCTGTTCTTCCCCTTTTGTCAAATTGTACATTGTACTGTCCTGTATGTACATTTGTACATGGCCTATTATGCATCATTGTACATTGTACATTTGTCCTGGCCTATTACTCATCTCCCATATTGAGCTTAAATGAGTTGTAACGACTTGGATGCTATCCTTTATTTAAAATGAGAACCTTGTTGATAGTACAGGAACAATTAGGAAAATAGTATTATAAATAATTAGGACCATGAATATGAATAATTTCATTTTTTTTGGAAGTAAATACTCTCTTTTTACTTACGAGCTCAGAATAAGGGAGAACTCTGCATGAAGGTGTTAGCTGGTGACGCAAAACTTTTTAGTTTTTTGTTTGTTTCAGTTTTCTTAGGATTGGTCTTCCATCTTGACACCATCTTTAACCCACGCCCTAGAATGGCATGCACACTTACAGACATATGCATGTACACTGACAGAAGTATGTCAGGGGGACATAATAGATATTGACACTGTGCTTGTCTCAGGCCATTATTAATATTTAATTGTTGATAATTTTTTTAAGCTCCTGACAGCAGAGTGGGATGGATGTGGTATGTAGGTAGAACACCTAGCAACACAGCAAACAAGGATATTGGGAGTGCATACCTGAACTGGATGGAGTCACAGGGTTTCTGTCCTTAATCCTCTTGCTTTATAAGGCGATTGTGGAAAGGTTCACCCATGAATCACAATGCTGTCATCCTTACTTTTCTGTTGGCAGACTCTTCGAGGACATGAATGTTATTGTAGCAGAGACCTTGCATTAAACAGAAGAGGATGCTTTGGTTGTGTGAACCCTACAATACAACCCAGTTTACAAACTCATAAGAAAACTGAAAAAGGACCCAGTCCAACAAATGGGAAGGATACTGAAGTCTGCGTCATGCTTAATTCAAACTAATTAACTTTACCGGAAAAAGGGCTATTTGGCAACATGGCAAAATAGTTTTCAGGGCCTGTGATGGCTTTTCTGCATGGCCTGCAGAAATTAAGGCTACATTGCAACACCATTGAGTTCTCCTCTGTGCTCTAGTCTTATCTATATGGCAAAATATTTTCTGAATGCTTCTTAAACTTGAGAGGCCTGGGATGTCTCAATGTCTCTTTCTTCAGACATCTGGCAGTAGCCTTATGCAAAAGCCTCATTTTCCAGTGAATTTATACTCTCTGAAATCCTGCTAATAATCTCTTCTTTTGTAGAGTCCTGTTGTGGGATGTCATGGTTTGATGCTGGTACAATGCCAGCGCCCCTATGAAAATACACCATGGCAGGGATTGTAACAACAGGTTGCCCCAGAGCTTCCTGGGAACAACACATTTCAGAATTTACGAGTAATAGTTGTGGCTGGATCATGTCATATCAAACTGTTTGCAGTGCATAAAAGCAGCATTGTAAAGCTGCATAATTATCAGGGCAACAAGTCAGGATCAGGACTGCAGAAACTCGTAACAAGATGTTTGGAGACCTCTTCCTTATGATGCTCAGAGTAACCACTGCAAGACTGAAAGAGTAGACAATGTTTGGAAGGAAGGTTTTACAGTCTGCCACTTCTCTTGGATGCCTTGGAAAAGCGATCTGGAGACACTGACCTCTGACAGTCACCAATGAAAACACAAGTTCTAGAATATTTCTGCCCTTCAACTTCCATTAGGAGCTGTTTTACCTTAAACCAGAACTGATTTTGAGACCCTCCCATCTACTCAGGATCTTGAGCACAAAAAGGTGTTTTATTAATTTGGTTTTGAAGGCTGGTAATATATGGCTTTTGCTCCAGTCACAAGACTTAACAAACCCCACATTTTGGCACTTCCCTTTCTGGATCATAGCTGATGACAGAATTTAGGAGAGAGTTAGGTATCCAGACTAAAGAGAGTGCTTCTTACCGTGCATTGTTGCTTACTTTTGCTGCCTAGTGAGCTGGAAATGCTTCCAGTCAGTGCTGGGAAGGACCTGGCTGGATGCCTTCTTGGAAGTGTGTGCACAAATACTGCCTAAAGGGATACTTGGGCAATTGCAGGTAGGTCTGATCTCGCCCACTTGGTGTATAAGTTTTGATACTGGAAGAAATTACAGTGATCAAAATGAATGAGCTTCAAGGCCTGGCTTCTAGTTTTCTGGGTTTGAGTGGGAAACTCAAAGTGAGTTCAAAGGATAATACCCAGTCCCCCTTTGACAAAGGAAAGGAAAGGTAGTTCCAACAGGTAGCAAACTGGTGGTTCTTCCTCCTGCTTCATGGCTAGTCTGGAAAGTCTTTCAGAAGGGCAGCTGTGGGCTGCAGCTGCATGTTGCTATGAATAGTGCCAGGCTGTTACCACCTACCTTCCCACTGTGGGATCACCACACACCTGTGCAGTCCCTACTTACCTTCTTTGGCATGGGAGAGCTCCACCAGGGGTTTGCTGCTCCTGGAAACCAGTGCATGGCTGCATAATGCTACATGCAACAACTCATGGTGTTGTTTCAGATGAATTTACCCTGTTGTTTTGGGGGCTTTACTGCAACTGCAATAAGGTGTAGGTATCTAAATTCTGCCTCTGTCACACTAATATTTTGTTCCTTGATGGTTTTGTACATAGTACCTGTGGGTTTTGATACCTAGAACATACATATAAATATCAATAGCATTATTTTCAGTAACCCTTCCTATGGTGTGCAATGTTTGCTGGAAGACCTCTGAGCATCATTCCCCAAATGCCTGGAATATCAAAGGCCAATATTAAAGCAATGCACACAGTCCTTCAGTTTGACCTTCAAACACCAGAGTAGCTTCATTGCTTGAGGCTACAGGAGATGCTATTATGCAGGTTAGGAGAGACCCAAAGTTAGTGTAACCAGATAAACACAACTGCAAAGCCAATCAGTTCAGACAGTTTTCCTTCTTTGACAGGCTCATTTTTAAGTTCAGAGTATCTCTTGAAAAGCAGTAAACCAGAAAGAGATTAGGAATATTCCCAGCAAACAAGTCACACTTATATTTTGTTATTTTTCTTATTATGCACATATCATGTGAAATACCATGTAGAAATACAAATTGGTTTAGATTTAGCAAAACGTTATCCCAGCTTATTAAATAAAAACCTCTTTCATTCCTCCCTTGGAAAATGAACATTTCAAATATAATTTGAATTAGTTTTCAGAATATTTTATAACCCAATATGCTGAATTACTTTCCCATCCCTTGGCTTTCAGCCTGGAGTTAGCTTACAGTCATGTCTACAACCAGTTCAAAGTACAAATTAACTGTCATATTTCTGGCTTGCCTCCTTCATCACTCCTCTTTAGACCCCAAAATTTTCTTCTGGCCACCTAGTTCCTTTGTGAATATACACCTCTCCTAAAGTCCCTCATTAGATAGGGCAGTAGTCCTGTCTGTGCAAGACTAGATTTTCGGTATGACACAAATTTTCAGATCAATAAACCTTCAGAGTTTTCAGCCTTTTTGTAAAAAAAAAAAACAAAAACAAAGGAACTGAGTTGTTTTGGAGTTGCAACCCTGACTGTGGTTGGGCCACAGGGAAAGAGGCAAGATCTGCTGAACACATGGTTTAGGTGGGACTTAATCATATTGCTGTCATATAAAATGTACGATTTCTGCATAAGGATGTCAAAACCCAGTAAGACAGTGAAATGACTCAGGCTGACAGGTAGTTATACACAGACAGGCATTTACAAATCCAAGAAGGGAGCTTTTAATTATGTTTTATGGCCTAAAAATACTTATATAGACTTTCTCCTTAAAAAGGAGACTTTCTCCTTTCTCCTTGTCAATAACAATCTCTCCTTTCTCTCTTGTCCGTGTCTATATTGTCTACTAAGGTCAACAGATCCTCAGAATGGGATCTCTTATTCTCAGTTTGGCTTGCCAATGAATGCCAAGGAATTTTGTCTCATGACTTCAGGCTTTTTGGTAATTTGAAACATTGAAAGGAATAGTAGAGAGGTACAAAGTGCTGAGGGAAAAAGAAAGGGTTTTCTTTCTTCAGGGATCTTTTTTTAGTATTTTTTAATTCCTATCTTTGAAGAAATATCAACTTTCCAGAGGTATGCAAATAGGACATTGTCAATAACAATGATATTTTATTACTTGACATTTTCACTGGTAATTTATTGCTCTACTTTTTTAAAAAAAAGCAGCAATCCCTATCAGAATGTGCTGATAAGGCAGATCTATCTTAAGCCAATACATTGCATTCACATATGGCCTTTTCTCCAATAAACTTTTAAACTTTCACAAAAGCTTTTGAATATTAATCATTACTTGATTCCTGGGGGTTTTCAGTTTAATTTGCCTTTTCAATGTCTACAGTGTTGGCAGCATGTACTCCCCAAAATGGTAAAACTGCTTGCTGTCAGATTGTGAAGGCTGTTTTGCAGGAACAGGGTGGTAGCAGAAAGACTCTTGGCATCTGTAACCCTTAAGGAATTTCATGATCTTCAAGATGGACAAGATAAATCTCCAGTGAAGTGTTGACAGCCCTGAAATATTTAGGGTTATTAAGTCTAGAAAGCAGAGGGCTTGGAAAACTTGAAAGCTGAGAGAAGCAGGCAAGGAATTTTATACAATCTCAGTCTTTTCTTGTATTATAGCATCTTGAAATGTCTCCCTGTAGTAATTTTTGTAAACCATGAAATGTGACTACAAGATAGATGCAAGTCATAACAAAGAAAACTAAGATTTTTAAGGATTTAAAAAAATTTCTTTCATTTTAAAATTATAAATGGCTGCTGTGATGCAAACAACATGTATGTGAATACTAGCAAGGTGAAATTACTGGCATATAGGTCCTAATCTTAAAAAGATGTTTCAAAGAGTTTTGGTGTTAGTCTATTTTAGGACTGTGGGGTGAGGGAAAGATTAAAGTTTAAAGAAAGATTAACTAGCTAAACCTCAATTTAAACCTAACACAGACACAGTTTATTGCTATTTATCTTGACTTAGTAACAGGAAGGGTTTGCTGTTGATTATGACTGACCTCACAGTGACTTCATATTGTCATCAAAGTCGTTTGTAGCAGCTTGTAGAATTTCAAGAAAACCACTTCTGGCGAAGATGAATATCCAGGCTGCTGCCAACTGCTGTGAAAGCTGACATACAGTGCTGCTGTCTCCTGCAGATTCCTCTGAAGTTTGGCAAATGGGTCTTACAGTTGTTGAGGGTAAAACAATAAACAAGTTTTCAGAACTTTTTTCATAACAAGTTGACGCTGAAGCAAGCTGATAGAAGATGATCTGTGGACGTTTCTGATACTGATTCTGAGCTGCAAAATGTCAGAGCTTTAACTCATATTCATCACACTGGAAAGTTGATGAACTCTGCCAAATCTCAGCTGTCCAGACACCCTTTTACAGTATTCTGTAATTCTTTTCTAGACTTTGATATAAAAGAACCTTCAGAACAGTTTCCATTTTAGGTATCCTGACATATGTTGGAGTTGAATGTAGTGGGGTCATGAAAAGGCTATTCAGTTTGACGCTATTTATTTCCACAAGGATGTCACAAGAAGCATATGCAAAATCATAGCTCTGACTCAAAATTTTAAGACAGGCTCCTCTTTTAAGCTTTGCATGTGACCTTGTTTTAAAAAGGAAGATTTTCAATATTGTTCAGTATTTACTGGTGAATGTCTGGGTGTACTTCTGACATTGGTGCTGCTTTTTCCAGGCACCTGCAGAAATGCTGTATGTAATCCAATCAACAGAGAAAAAAATCTCTTTGTATTGTACCACTCTTTTGAGCATCTTTTACCCATAAAAATAACAACTATATTTTCTGAAGAATTCAGTTTAACCTGGCATTCCCTCCTCTAGCAACAGTTTGTGTGAGGTTGCTCTTCTGATTGTCCAGAACTGCTCTAATCCATGAATTTAATTTAAAATACCTATTACTGGGGAACAAAAATGAGTTTTTTGATGTTTTTATGTGAAGAAATCTTCACAGAGTTATTGTTTATAATTCAGATTTTCACTTTCAACAGTGCGTAGAACTAAGCTTCCAGAGAAGTATTTAAAACCTGAGGGCTTGCATTTTTCCAACAATTTTGAAATTTTTGAAGTGGAAAACCTTATTTCTTCTTCCTCTGTGCTTATTTCTCTTTTCATGTGGCAAGAAGCTGTGAATCACCCCGTGTGTAGATTCCAATCACTTGTCTCTCCTATGCTTATCTTTATATGGATTGCAAATAAGAGTCAATGCTGAGTAAGTGCATGGAAATGCAAGCCACGTTGGAGTATCAAAATGAGAATTTACACTGCTTTTGGCATCACTTTTCTGATCCTCAGATTTCCCCAACTTTATGAGCATGATGATTCTAACTGACATTTGGAAAGTTTCTTAAGATTTCCAAGTCCAAAGGCCTAGTTAACTGTCATTCCATTCAGAAAAAAAACCCCATACATTGCATCATTGTGCCATTGCAGAGACAATAGGAGTGTTAACAGTGTTTGTGAGTAAAAAGGGAAAGTTGTTTCTTCTTGGAGGTATTCCGTGACATATATAATAATGTCAAAGCTGAGATCAAAGACTATCCTGGAATTCATGGACATGTTTATGTTTTATACCTTTAAGTTTTGATATGACTTTCTACTAAATTATTTTACAGCTCAGCCTTGTAAAAGTCCCAGATTTCCTGGTTTACATGCTTTCATTTAAAGTGGATTGCACTTGATCCATCTGTTTGATGAGACTATTGTGCTTTTGTCTTACTAGTAATAAAACTTCTGGGCGTAGGACATTGCATGTTTATCTGGCTGTTGCAGGAAACACTATCACTAACTCTTGAACAAAGGGTCCTTCTATTGACTGCATAAATTATTTTTTCCAGAGCAAGAGAACAAAGATTTCAGATAGTTATAAACAGTAAATTTAAGGGAAGTTTGGGGTCAAAGTGCAAAAAGATGACTCAGATTTCTTTTCATCATGGTTGAGAAAAGGTACACAAATGCAGATGAAGACCATTGGTGTTTCCTTCAGAGCATGTATGCCACGTTCTGAAGCCTGACATCTCCCAGGGACTGTAGACCTCAGAACATACCTCTGCCTGCTTCAGCCAGGATAATGATCTATGTAGCCAAAAGGTCTTGAATTGTAATAATAAGCTAACCTATTTCAACTAACAAGACATGGATATTAGTCATCATTCAATGCAAAAAAGAACAAGTCTTTGTTTTACAATGTCCCTGTTGGAATTGTGATATTGGACTGGAAGTGGCCTCAGAAGCAAGAGTCCATGCCTTGCATGCAGACTTTGGAAAAGATTCTTGTGCATCACAGCTTTCTGCAGCCCATTATTCACAAAACATTTTCTGAAGCCTTTTAACACTTCAAGACCTTTAGTACAAACCTCCAAAAATCACAGCAAAGCAATTTGCCAAAGGAGGAGAGCAGGAAAGATTAGTGCCAAGCCAGTGTTCACAGTCTTGCAAGAACAAAGGGGTTGTTAGGCGATAATGCCTGCAGGAGCCTGGAAAATAAGTGAATCCACTTCTACGGAATTATGCGCTGCCTTCTCTGCTGCCAGCTGGACTTGGAGGAATAGTTCCTCCAGGAACTAGCACTAGAGGAATAGTTCCTCCAGGTCTACCACTGAGAATATGAAATGAAAATTCTAATTAGACTGTGAGAAACTTTCAAAAATATTTGAAGTTCCTTTCATGAGGTGTGTTTTTCTGCTCCAGGAAATACCTCTTTTATGTTTTAGGTTCAGATCACAGTTGAGATACCACCTTCACATCTCCTTCACCAAAATATAAGTTTACATCTAAATAGAGTAAATTTGTGATGTTCTTCTGGGTAGTTCATATCAGTGCTAGAGTGTAGTAAGATGAAAGTATTTTAAAATGTACATCCTTAACATAATTCCTTAACACAATTCTTCTAAGATCACTCAGGTTTGGGCCCTGTATGAACTTTGATCCTCACACTATGGAAACCCCACTGGACATCCCAACAAGTATTTTCTTAACAGTGTTACTGTTTCCAGCGCATTATGATAACATCAATATTTGGAGCAATAATAACTGGTATCAAGACCAAAACCTTCACAAAATATTTCCAAGGAGTTTTGTTGCCTTGCATTTTAGTTTAAAACAATAGTGTGCTAAAACAATAGCAAAGATTTGGCAGAAAAAAATTGCTGCAAATTCTGTATGTGAGGAGTGGGATAAAGCAAAATGGAAGTTCAGTTAAGGGAGAAGCATCTTTTCTAAATTCTTTTGATGCATTTTATTTCAATGCCAGCTGGTCTCAGAAAGCATCTATCCATGTAGAAGTATCCTTTGGGAGGACAAACTGCATTAAAAGCATTTCTATTATCAAGAACATTTCTGAGTGAGATAATTGTTCAACACATTGTGCTGTTTTTAGGATGTGATGCATGGGAAACGATGAAGATTGTTTTGAGGAAGCTGGGAAAAACAGATTTTTCTTCCTATGAGAAAATATATAAAACAAGCAAACACACATATACAAGTAGATATAAAGTCCACATTCTTATTACCATTTCAAAACACCTTTACTCTTTGAAAATATTTGAGACGGGTTTATAAAATGCGATGGGATGAGGTGAATTCCCTTGAGATGAATCCTCCTAACCCTGCATTAGCTGAGGAACTCCCAAGAAGGGTTTTCTAGAGTATCTCTGCCCGGGAAGTTTGAACAAATCTTGGACATCTGTTTTCAGACCCAAAGGCAAACTCAATTTCTTTTCCCCATGAACTTATTACCAAAGACTTCAAGTGAAAACTGCAAGAAAAGGTGACAAATCAATTTAGAGAAAGAAGGAGAAAAGGTCTTCAGAATTTAGGGCTCAACTGCAAGGAAAATGCTACTAGAGCTGATTTTCGCTTGACTTTACCGCCTTAAATATATTTCATTTGGCGCTGAGATACTGATCAGCATACTACAGATACTGTAGATAGTCCTGATACTGTTGACTGTGGTGGATCTAGAGATACCCACAGATTTGCAGCATGCCATACCAGTGACAGAGCCCTGTATGGAAAATTTGTCATTTTTTCCTTATGCCTCACTTTTGGCTGTGGATTTTTCCACAACAGTTATAGATTCCAAAGGAAATAAGAGCAGAAGCAAATAAATGAATGGACTGTGGTTAGGAAAGGAAATGTTTATTCAAACACAAGAATAATGCCAGTTGTAGAAATCTGGATGCTTCTCATGTGTTGTTGTTTCTGAGGACATCCAAATGGATGTTTACTTATGGTGAGAAGTATCCAAAAAGTCTACAGTCATATATCATATTAATTCATCTGTTCTCAAAGTGCTTTTGGATTTTCTTATAATTCTATTGTGCTATAGACTTAGCATTCCTTACCATTCCTTTGCTATTTGCATTCTGGGTTTTTTTTTTTTTTTTTCAGATAGAATATTTCATTTACAGTCACCAGGAATCTAGCACACATAATTTCTGTTCACTATGTACTAGTACTTGTTAGCACATAATTATGATAGCATATTACAGAACTGTGTAGGAATGAAAAAGATATTCACCTGCTTGTTTAAATACTTATGTATACAGTATATGACTGGAAAGGCATTGTCATTAGGGTAGATGATATGCATTTTGATATGCAAAACTGATCTGTTTTGAGATAAATAGGCTGTAAGATTTATCAGTTTAGTACACTGGAAAGCAACCAGCAGCAATTTAATTTTCAAGGAGTACTAGAGATCAGCTTGGAATAGAGCAACTGTTAAGGATATTTTAAAAAACCCCACATCATCCTCTCCCTAAATCAATACTCTTCTTGACAGTTTCTGTCACTTATATTGTCCTCAGAGGTCATGACAGTGATGTACACAGCCTGAGAATAATAAAAATAACAATGATGGTGATAAAAGCACCACCACAACACAAAGCTGAGAACAGTACTGTCTTTCTTTCTGAGTGTTTAGGGTGAACCAGTGACCTTTAAATTTATTTACAGTTATTTTAGGTTCAAAATTCAATTCAGAACATGTACACAAAAATGTTTTCCTTCCTGTTAACTGATTTTAAAGAATTCCACATTCCCTTGCTTTGTGATGGGTTTACTGAAATTCTGTAATTATTTTGTGTCTGAATGTCCCCTATATTAATTTCTCCTATTATTTATTTTCCATTCCATACTACAGTTGAGTTGGAAAATTGTTGCTGTAAAAAATTTCTGGGTAATTCCATGATCTTATCTGATGGTGGAAAAGCAGAAGGACTTGAGGTCTTCCTCACCTTCAGGGCACTCACAATCTGTAATTTGAAAACCTGAAAGTCAAACCACCTCCTCTGGATGAGGCCAAAACAGATCTATGACCTTTCAGTATTGCAGATGCTGTCTGAACCATCAGAGAACCTTTCACACTCCCAAAGGGTTTTTAAGCATTCTGTATAATGGGGTTGAGAAAAAATGCTCTGAAATGTCAGTTATTTTTGCTAAGTAGAAAGTTATGGTTCAAGTTGAAAGGGGATTGACTTTTTTCTAGCTCTCACTCCTTATACATCACATTCTCCCCCCATTTTTCTCATCCATAATGCAGATGAGGTAGCTTTTCTTTTAAAATGCAAATTTTAATTAATTTTAGGAATTAATTAAATGTCAGTCATCTTGACAGAAAAATTTCTTCATCAGGCTCACGAAAGATAATGAATCTTTGTAGCTATTTTAGATAATGTTAAACAGTAACATTAGCTAGAAATAAAAATCACAATCACAGAGTATGGCTACATCAATTTCAGTCCTTTTTATTCTGCTATCTTTATGAGTATGGCAGTACAGTGTAACATATTTTCTGTTTTCAACATATAGCATGGGAAGAATCCTGTTTCAATGAAAGAGATGTGACCATATATTCTACTGCTCAGCATAGTAAATTAGATTTGTGTAGCAGAGCAGAAGTCAACAGTCTTGTTTCACTACTACTACTACTACTACTACTACTACTACTACTACTACTACTACAACTACAACAAATTTCTAAACTTCTCTATGAAAATCCTTGTCCAAAATCACTTTAGGCAATATGGCCAAAACGATATAGAAGGATTTTTCAGTTACGTTGCTAAATCTATATTTAGGTATCTGCTTGACTTTCCACTGCTGACAGCCAGAGTGTGTTGGATTTATGTCAATTTTTGTACAGAAATCACTAAAATCTATGGGATAAGAAACACAGAACATCCTGAGTTGGAAAGCACCCACAAGGATCCAACTCCTGGATTGAGTCCAACTTCTGGCTTTGCACAGGTCCACCCCAAGAATGTTTTCATGTCCCTGAGAGTGTTGACCAAATGCTCCTTCAACTCTGGTAGGCTGGGTACTGTTGACCAAAAGGATGTAACTCATTGGATCTAGAATTGCCAATGTGGTTTTTTTTTTTGATCCTGGTATATGTGCATCTGGGATATTAAATCACGCAAATCTAAAAAAAGCTGTCAGAACTAAAATCATCCCACCCTTCATGCTCATCACCCCCAAACAAGCAAGGTTTTTAGCTTGCACTTCAGCTTTGCTCTTGGCTGTTCATGAGAATCTCTCTGTGGTTTTAAAGTAAAATGGAACATTTTGTTTTGAGAATCCGTGTCTCTGAGAAATTTGTGAACGGAATGAAGAAGAGCAAGAATAGCCAAATACCATGTCAGCATCTCATGTTCTCTCAGACTGGATCCCCAAAGACATGCTGTCAGTCAGGTTAACCCCTCTGCTCCCAGATCTTCCTGCCCCCTGAGTGGCAGTGAGTGGCAAGAGACAGCTCTCTAGAAGTCACCACCATTACTTACTGATGACTCACAGCTGCAAACTTCTTGGATCCCTCAAGGAAAAGAAAAGTGAGACTGAGCAAACCCAGGAAAAGGAATAAGAATTACAAGTTTCATGAACCTGCATGGGAACTCATTACACTGGTTGGGCCCATTGTAACACCCCAGGAGTAGTTTTTAATACTGAACCCAAGTTATGAAATGGATGACAAAATCTTTTAACCTGTAGTTAGGCCCATTCTTCATATGGAGGAAAAAACAGTCATTAGAAATAGCAGGAGCTACATTTCTAAATACTTCTGCAGAGCATAATCCATTAGTATGGAATAATATAATGGTTTGTTTTATAACAAAATAATATATGCAGAGTAAGTTCCCCAGGGTGGCTGAAGGGATAGAAGAGGTTATTCTGGCTGCCAAATGTGGCTGGTGAAGAACTGAAGTTAAGGTTAAATTTTAAAATAAAAGGTTTGAAGCCTTGTCTCACAGCAAAGCAGAGAAAAGACATAAATGTGCCATTAGTGTAGCTGACCAATTAGAAGAAGAATGTTTGCTGTTCAAATTGGTGTAAAAATGTAATTTCTCCCCACAGAAGCTTTCCTTTGTCTGGTGAGGCACAGAAGCCAAATGCTATGATGTAGGCTTTCATACCCTTTAGGAGAGGGAAGGGAAGAGGGGAGATGCTGTGGTTCCAGTATTGATTGCTGTGTTTGACATCATCCCTGATCAACATGGAAGCAGGAAATGAGACTCAGGATTCCCCTCTCTGGGGAGAAAGCACTGTTAGAATGCAAGGCTGCATGTCCTCCTGCATGGCCTCTTCTAGCTTACTAATTATGTCTTTCTTGCTTCAAAGATGCACAGCTTTGCAGCTGGGGGAGCAGTTTCCCCAGTGTAGCAGGCTTACCAGCTCAGGCTGAAACCCTCTGAGCTCATGTCTTTCCTCTGGTATTTCACAAGCGGTTGCTCACAGGTGATCATGCCTCTAACCATAAAAGGGAATTTCTAACCTGGCTGTGTTGCCTCATAGGAAAAGGGTTCCCTGTGCACATGCCCATTTTCCATGGATACATTTGCATGAGATCTGACATAGACAAGAAAGAAATGCCATTTAAGTGAAAAGAACCTCCCTCTGGCAAAGAGCTGCTTCCATGAAAGGAGAGGCATGGAGACAAGAAGGTCTGACAGGGCTGCCAGTTCCTTGCCATGCTGCTGAAGAACAATATGCTTCTATGTTTTAATTTAATAAACAAAAATAAAACAAACAATTTAATTAAATAAAATGTTTTAATAAACATTTTTTGTTTATTTTTGAAAAGTCAAAGAAAAATGTTAAGTTTCTGTCAAAACCAAGAATTTTTGGAAACTACATCTGACCCAAATACTTCAGGAATAAATAATACCCCACATAAAAACATTGCCTCCTTAGAGGGACATGGGTAAAAACACCTAAATAATTTTTCCTGAACTGTTCAAATATTTATAGATTTTTGGATGTAAAATGGAACCTTAGATAAAAAGAAGGTATATTTAGAAATTTCAGACTCCTCAGATTGAGACATACAGTAAAAACAGGCTTTCACACATACATAGTATATTAAAACTCTGAACATTTTCATTCAACTGCTCCTAGCTTTGTCAATGGTAAAAACCTGCAGAAGAGACCTTGAATTTTTTTTTTTTTACATGCTGTTACTCAAGAAAGACATGTGATCTTCTAAAACTGGGACAATCCTTGTAAGTTTGTAGTAAATACTGACTTAATTTCTCCTATTTTTAGCTGGCATAGGCTAAAGCAACCCTTGCAATCAGTATTGCATGGAGTCAGTGGGAAAGATCAAAGAGAAAGATTGCTGTGCAGTACACATGGCCTTGTGCTGGGGTTGACGTCAGTGCTACCCGTTATCTGTAAACGTACATTCAGTGGAGACACGAGTAGATCTCTTTGGCTGTTATGTAAGCAAATTGGGAGTTGGACTTTGCTCTCATTTGTGATTAGGAACTTCAATTCTGAATGGGAAAAAGTCTTTCTTCAAATTCATATGCTAGAGCATATAAAGGAAAATGTCCCTTAACTGCCTGCTACTATAAATCTTCAGGGTGTACACTTATAATAGGATGTCAATTCTTAATATTCCTGAGGCCACCCTATTTTACCTTTTGTGTACAATGCTTGCAGCCATGAAAAATAGATTGTCATTTAGTAACTGCCTAAGGAATGTGATTTAGATAAAAGAATATGTTGATATTACCAAAATAAAAGCAATAGGGCTTGAGAAATTAGTTTTATGGTCCCTCAATGGATGTCTGAATCAATACCTTCAGTTAAGACATCAGATGTTAATTACTAATGTCTTTATCTTCCCTTCCATGTATTGTCCTTTCTGATTTATATTACATTTTATGACTTAGACTGTAGTTTGCCTGTGGGATGGAGGTACTCAGTGTTTGCTTTCCCTCTCCTTCCTGTAAAAGTGGGGATTACAATCCACTGGGGATTTTTAGGCTGGGAGAACGATGGACACAATATCCCGAGGAGTAATGCAATTACTTCTGCATCCTTAGAGGGCTCATGTAGAGTTTCAATCTGACTTTGAAATGGGAGCTGAGAAATGAGTTGGGCATGCATGGTGGCAGTTGGAAGGGGAAGGCATTGCAGAGGGACTGAGCACTTGCTAAAAGCTTTGGAAAAACACAAGGAGGGCCTTTCCAAACTGTTTTTGTCTCTGGATTTTTACTTTTATTGAGGCTGACCCTTACCTCTCAATTATCCTGGAATACCCTACAGTAAGTCCACTGAAGTTATAGTTTTGTAAATTATCTTTAAGGGTCTGTATGACTATCTTTTTTCCAGAGACTAATTCTGCTTATTATGGATTCTAAAAATGAATAAATAAGTACTTGCTTTAGATATTTGTTCTATGTATTAAACTTCATGGACTTAAGTTTAATTTAAACATATTTCTAACATAAAGCAACCACCTCACTGCTTTAAAAAGAAAGGATTTTTCAACTGAAGTTTTAATCCAAAATTAATTATCTAAATCCCTACAAATTAAGTGGCTCTGTTTCTAGAGCTGCTGAGCCCTAGATATACTCACTGACTTCATGTAGTGATGAAACAGCTCATTAATGCCCAAATTCAAAATCTTAATCTCTTTTATAGCAACTGAAAATGCTTTTAATATTTCAATTTCATTGACTTGTGATGGATGTTGTCATAAGATTAATCATGTTCCCAAAGGAAAAAAAAAATCAATATTCTGTAAAGAGCAATGGAGTAGGAATAATGAAGATTAGCAAACACTTTTAAAGATACTGGTGCGAAAAAATTACTATCTTAGCCGTACTTTGTAAAATGTACACTATGAAGCCAGCATATTCTGGGGTAGCCAAAAGCATTTTCTCTGTTATTTCTACACAAGCAGATCTCATTGGAGAAAAATTACATATCTGTAACTTTGTTCTGTACCAGAAAGTTGTGTGGAACATAACAGTGGGTTTCTAAGACTAATTTCAGTTGCAGTATTCTGTGTGCTCTGAAGTGAAGGCTTTCAAAGTCTAATCACTTCCTGTATCTTTATAGCATTAACTTGTCACATAGGCCCTTCAGGAAGTTAGGCTAGAAGAAAATTTCCTTTTCAAAAATATCTAATATTACTCCACCCTTGCTAAAATGCAAATTGCTTTTTTTCCCCCTTCTTCTTCTTTCTAAAGATCTCTGAAATTTGATTTGATGCATCTCACACAACTCCATCCTGTGGATCTGACAAATGCCTGTGATTCTTTCTAATTACTGCAAAGCAGACATCTTTGAAAAGTTTCAGAAGATAAAACTTTCCTGTATTAAGATGTTAGATATCATAGCATTCAGGAATTATGCAAAAGTAAGAGAGGTATGTAGATATTTTTGCTAAGAGGCAAATATTTGTGTTGCAAAGATCCAGAATCACTGTTGCATTTGAATAGTGAATAATATCTGGGTTTCTTGAGCACCTTGCATTTTCTTACATTTTTACATTGCTGAAATAGAAAAGTTTTTTAGTTCTTTTACTGTGAAGTTCAAGGTAAGGAATAAACCCCTTCATAATTACCATGCATTTTAGATGCTGGGCTACTGCATAGAAGAAAGGTAGCTCCAGGATGGTGAAAAAAGCAAATGACTAGTATTCACTTTTACAGAGACCTTGAGCTCAAATTATATTTTGGAATGATAGAATGGTTACCAGCTGGAGTATTTTCTGCTGTGGACACAGAAGAAAAGCTCTCTGAGAAAAACACCAGAGCCAGGCAATTAAAGGTCCTTGTCCTGTTCACAGTCTTACCTGCACACTTCTGTCCAGTTAACCTCCTGCAGGACAACTTCAGACAGCTCCTGAAATTCATGTCAGTCTGTCTGTCCCTCCAGAATTACACAGAATTACAATGCCTCAGGCCTGGGATGAACAAAATTCAACTCTGCACAAGCAGCAGCTCTTGTAGTCGTTACTGTGTTACCTTACTTACCAGAGAAGTAAAAATATAATAATGCATAGAATGTTTGCAGTGTTATGGTAAAAACTACATCATAACTGACGTTTAAGGTGAAGAAGTAAAATTTTTATGCTCATGACTTTATTAGACTGCATTTTTGGGTCACTTTTCCTGTCATTGTGGTTTAATTAAGCAGCACTCTCTAACAGTGTGCATCAGCAGTGTCAGTGGAAAAGGAAAAAACACTGAGCAATGACGTTGTATTGACGCCATAAGCCAGACACAAGTGTCTCAATTAGATGCTGATTTGAGGAATGAGAGGTTGTTGACTTCAGGGCTGGAGAATATATTCTTGTTTTCTTTCTTTTGATGTAGGCTCCCAGTAAACAAAACAGCAATGGTACAGAGGAAATCTGCTGAAAATATTGCCACAATGCTCATAGTAGCTGTAAAGAAGTTCACTGTGTTCTCTCTGTCAGTGTCATTTGTGGTCCAAGCAGCAAGGATGTGAGCTGATCAAAAGGCAGATGCAATTGTGGTCTTTGTCATTATGCTGGCAGAATAATCTATATGGCACATCTGTGGATATCCTGTCAAATAAAACAAATGCACAAAGGATTTGTGTCAGCATTGTGGACATGTACGGACACTGGTCCCACAGTTAGTCTTCAGGTGCATCCTCTCTTCAACTGTGAAGTTGTCAGGTTTAAAAACAGGTATTATCAAGTATTATGGATTCACACAAAATGTCACATGTTTCAGAAGTTCAGGTGTTGATCATACTTTACTACAATATGAATGCTTTGGTTGCTCCTCACCCAAAAGAAGCTAGGGCAAGGGTATTTAACACCCATAGATGCTCCCATTGCATAGGGTGATAATATGCTTAACACTCCTGAACACTGGACCTTGAAAATTTTATGTCCAGGTGTCAGTCACGCTGTCATGTCTAGGACATCCTTCAGCGAAGAAAAGTAGAACAAAAAAAAAACCAAAAAAACCCAGGGACCAGATTTTGAGATGTATGCTACTTCTTTTGTTCCAGTGGGCACAGCAAAGTTGGAGAGCAAGTTAGACTGACTGCGGGCTACCAGAGCCAGCCACAGGTGGACAGGCTGGGCACTGCCAGAGCCCCCATTGCCTTAGGTATGAAGTGCTTAGCTGAGAGAAGCCTTAAGTGTCTGATTTGAGACAAGTTCTTGTGTAAACCAGGAAGAGCTAAGGTGGGAGAAATTAGTAATTGAGATAGCACTGTTCAAGCTGGAAAAGAGAAGGCTCTGGGGAGATTTTACTGTGGCCTTTTGGTACCCAAAAGATAGGGACAGACCCTTTAGTAGCAGACCTGCAGTGGTAGGACATGGGGTAATCATTTAAACTAGAAAAGGGTAGATTCAGAGGAGGTATAAGGAAGGCTTTTTATTCAGTGATAGTAGTGAAACTCTTGAAAAGATTTCCCAGTGAAGCGTTGGATGTCCCTGGAAACATTCAAGGTCAGGTTGAACTGGGCTCTGATCAACCTGATTAGTTGAAGATATTCTGGCTGGTTGCAGGGGATTGGACTAGGTGACCTTTAAAAGGTCACTTCCAACTCAAAATATTCCATGATTCTATGAATTTTATGCCCGGGGACTGCTGACTAGGTCAGTCTTTTATTCTTGTATGGGGAAATGGGAGAAATACAAAATTAGTGCAAATGTGCCAAAAAATGACAGGTAAGCTAATGAGCTAGTCTGCACTGACTTGTCTCTTCTTTCCTTGCCATCAGAGAGGAATTTGATTGCCAAGCTAATTTGTCTCTTTAACTCATTTATTAAGAGGTCATAAATGAAGCTATTGCCAGGGATACAGCCATCCTAGAGGAACTAGTGCCAGGATCTTTTTATCTATCCATTGACAGCATGTTTCTGGAATAGCTGTCCAGGCCTTGCGCCAGGTCTGCCTGTGTGTGGGTGTATGAATGAGGAGCAGGTTGGGAGAGAGCTGTCCTCTGCCTCCCTCTGAGCCTAAAGGTGTTAACCCTGAAGGACTCAGTTACTGGAAGTTGCATATACACACTGGCAAATGCCCCCCAACCCACTTTTTTGGTTAGATTTTTATAGTAAAAGGGAAGCATCTGCTTATTTTATTTAAATAAATATATGAGAGGGTTATTTTTGCAGGAAATATTATCTTTGTAGAACATTAAGGAATTCTTTCCCATCTGGTGTTAAACCATGAAAAGCAAACCATGAAAAAACCATGTGGTCTTATATCCACCATACAATACATTCCCTTATGTGCTAATCTGTCTATAAGTAAATGAATCAGGTTGAAGCTATTCTATTTTTTTTTAATAAGGATGTATAATGAATATGTAATAGAGAATGCATAATGTAATCTAATCTTGAACCAAATGTCAAAGGAAAAATTTGATTTGCACGATGTTCACAAGCCCTAGATAAAGTCCCTAAATAACTGTATGACTAACTCCAATCCTATTTTTAGGCACTAGTAAACCAAAGCTGTTAAAAGTTTTTGCCTTCTTTTGTCTGTTTTCTGTAAATAAATCCATTGCAGGGCAGAAGAAGAAAAATCCAAAGTTTGAGAACACAGGTAGCAAAGTACCATGTGAAAAAGTGTATATGCTGATCAGCACTAAGAATAATATACTGAAAGTATACAGAACAATAATGTACTACATGTATAAGCTACTTTGATTTCATATTTACAAGTAGAAAAACACTCTTATCTTATTACCTTATTGTTATCCTAACAACATACTCTGAATACCTTTAGTAGCCACTATTTTTTCAGATATCTGAAAAATTTCTGATCATGTAAAAACTGTGAAAAACAAACATCTGTCTAAATCAATTTTAACTGCAGCATATACCTGGTGTAAATGGTCAGAATTTAGTCAAGGGTGCATGGAAGAAATATCTTTATATTAGCACTTCTTATCATGCATCCTTTATCTTATAAACATTGTCAAGATACTAGTTTGTAGATTAGAGAAGCAAAGTGAAAAATAAACTCGTTGATTAGTATTCATCAGAACAGCCATGTATTAGCAGATCCCTTGAGCAAGAAGCTTTCCTTTCAATATGTTCTCCAAATTCAACAACCAGAATTATTTTTATAAATCTGATTTTTCCAAATGTGTTTTGACAGATGGAACCTTTGTAAAAATTAACTAAATGAGGCAATCAGTTTTTCATGCCTCTCAATTCTTCCTCACAAAAAATGCTATTTTCAAGCAGACTCCTCTTTATTTCCCACGCAAATATGTATGTCAGTCGCTTCCACCCAATGTGAGCACATAATCAGGGGCCAGACAGAATTATTGTCTCTGTGACTTTTTTTGAGGAAGTAGATGGAAATAAACCTACATTTTGAACAAAGATCTGAAATATGCCCCTTACTTCAAAGTGGTAGCAGCTATTTTTTCACCAAAGTAATATAAATATAATTTGACTATAACCCATACCTTCTTGCAAACTGCTCAATGAAAATTTTCAGATATTCTCATACATAATAATTACACTGTGTGGTGAGTAGGAAGAGCACATAAATACATATTCACAAGTGAAGATGCTACATATAAACTGTTAATACTATTAAGCTGATTTTTCTGTTTAAAGTAATAAATTCAGTCCTATACACTTTAAATTGCCATAACACTAGAAAGGCTAGTCATGAGATTAATTCCATGGCTACCCATACAGAGCTCATCTTACTTTTTGCTCAGTGCATAAAGGTTGTATTGCAATGAATGCAGAGGAGGTACCTGCAGGGGAGTGATTTGCTACAAAAATTTTTTAAGATGTTAGAGTTCAACGATGCTCTAAATTGTACACAGTAGCTCTCCTCTCTCCTTTAACTGTAGGCGGAGCTTCAGCAGCTGCCCAGATGATGTGATGGCTCTCTCCAGTGGCACAGAGCCAGCACCAGCAAAGGTGCACCTCATTTTGAATAACCAGAATCCAACAAGAGTGGCCACCTCTTACACAGACTGAACAACAGGAAAATACTAAGGTGAAAGAGGAAGAGACGTCTCTGTGTGTTCATGTGTGTGTAAAGCTATGAGGCTTTATACTTAGTATACAATTCTACTGGTGAAATACATTAATCAAGATAACTGCAGAAGAGGAAAGGGAAAAATGAAATTTAACACTAGCCCTTTCAGACAGAAGACATTATTCCTGGATGTTTTAAAAAGAGAAGGCTCCATGCAACACATCTGGTTTTTGTGGATCTCCTGTTGACTCCAGACTGAGTGCCACAGAGTTGGTGGCTGGCTACAGAGAAGTTGAGATGCAATTAATATTCTAATTATAGTGGTCTGGTGTGTCTTTCCACTTTGATGTATATTCTCCTTTGTGATGTTTCTTACTATTTTGCTTATGGAGTAAATTCTGTCATAACCATGTGGAAACAAAGTGGAACATTTGGAAAATCAGAGCATGTACACCACATGAACCGTGTGGACTGAAGGGCAAAGAGAGTGTGCCAATATAACCTAGGAAAGTTGGAAACAATTTCCTGCTAGGCAGCACAGACTAATAGCTAAATACAAAATGCTGATATCTAGTTTCTGTTCCTTAAAATAAGAACTTGTTATGTTTAGAAGAGTCATGCAGGTTCTGTGTAACTGCAGTAGTATCCTATATATAAAGAATTAATCACATTTAACAGAAGAAAAGTCTCTCCAGTTTCCTTGTTTATTTACAACTGTTACATCTGTACTTTCAAATGAAATTATTTGAAGAACACGTTTTTGAAGGACAAAATCCCACTTCAGCCTTACGTATGTTTAAACAGTCACATTTGGTAATTATGGGAATAGTTGATGATATTATCAGATCTTGTCCATTATTTTTATTTTAAGGATGAGAAATATCATCCTTAAGTTAAGGTCAGCATTTTCAAAGTACAAAAGTTTATCTGCTCCTGTGATTTGCACTAAGTCCCTTTCATAAAATATTGTGAAGCAACTTACTCCATAGAGTGTTAGAGTCTCTGAGTTCAGTTGACAACCTTTCTAACTTTCAAAGCAGTTAAACATCCACAATGACTGTCTATTTCCAGTACCTTTAAAATTGTTCCCAGAATAGCTGCATGATATATACCTAATATTAAATTTCTCCAAATCTGGATGCTTCTAAAATAGATTTATGTGAGTCATTTGAAACCAGCCTATGGAAAAAATCAGGTGTTTCTTCTTGTCTGGCCTACTATTAAACCCACTGACCTGTTTTCTCAGAAGTCTGGTACAGATTTCTGTTTTACAGTACATGGAGATAGTGATTTTTCACTCAGCCAAGCAGCAAATGCCAAAGTGTAAGAACATACATCTCTATGTTGACTTAATAAACAGTGCCAGATTATGAACTGAGTTTTATGTTTTATGAGTTTATGCTTTATGTAGCTCCCTTGTTCAACAAGCATTTTGGAGCTAGTACTCCAGCCTGATTTAGAAAATATTTCTTTTACATACTGTTTTTTCTCAAACACAAAAGCTCTTTTTCATCAAGAAACTTGGGCATTTTTTTGGTTCATATTCATTATAGACAATGTTGTACCTAGCAATCTGACTTGCATTTCATAGAATCTAAAACCATAGAATGAATCATAGAATCACAGAATCATAGATTCACAGAACCTTTGAATCATAGAATGGCCTGGATGGAAAAAGACCTTAAATAATGATCATGTAATTCCGCCCTGCCTGCCATGGACAGGAGCACCTTTGACTACATCAGGTTGCTCACAGCCCCATCCAAGCTGGCCTTGAGCACTTTGGGGATGAGACATTCACATACTCTCTGAGCATCCTGGTCAGATTCTACTTAGAGGCTTCACCACCCTCTAAGTAGAAAGTTTCTTTCTAATATCTAGTCATACCCTCTTTCAGTTTAAAGCCATTTCTCCTTGTCCCGCTCTTACAAAAAGTATCTCTCCATAATCTTGTAGGATCCCTTCAGGTATAGTAACGGCTCAGCATAAACAACACTGAGCCAAATTTAAAACAAGGATTTTAGAATGAAAATTTATTTCTTGTTTTTCTCTTCTTTCTCTTTTTCCCATAATCATCTTAACTTTCTCTGAATTATTTAATTACTGTGTTCAAGTCTAATTTTTGTGTAAGAATTAGATTATTCTTCATGAATGGAGCGATGTGGATCTATCAGAAGTATTTTGCATCTTGAATGGTTGTGTATAAAATAATTATTTCAATGCCAAAGATCAGTAAATTCATGTCTTCTATATGTTAGCAGAAAATGTGTTTCCTAATAGAAAACTCTGCCACACAAAATTTTGTGACACACCTATGGGAATTCATGAGGCTTTTGTATTAAAATCCTTAGGGGCAATTAAAATACTGTCACTCACTGTTAGCATAATAAGGCCATGTGCTTCAGAGGAAGCATCAGCTCATGAGACTATATTCCATCTTCTAGGGGAATTTAGTTCATTTGTGTTGGTGCTGCTATTGTTTCCACTTTTATGGACTATTTAGCCATTGGGATTTAAAAGTCCTGGTAGCCAGCCTTGTGCAGTCCACATAGCTATCCTGGCTGTGCAGACTGCATGTCCTGCTTGATTCCAGCCTCTCCATGTTGCAGCCTGCATCTTGCACCAGGAAGCAAAATGAATATAAAAAAAAAGGCTGTGGAGAAGAACTGGAGTCAGGGCATTACCAAGCAACACAGGGACACAAAACTGTAGGGAACCAAGTTTCATCTGTTCTGTTGTTGCTCATAGAGCTGTTTGTTTTTCAGAGAGCAATCCATGTGCCATGAAGGTCACAGATAGCTTTTTTCCCCCTCTTTTTAGGGTAATCTTTATCTTTCCTTTCTGGAGGTTTTGGTTTGTGTTCAAAATGAGAAAAGATAAACAGATTTGTATAACAAACTGGTTGATGCACATCTGCACTTCAGCTCCAAGGCTAAGCAGCTATTCATTCTAACATAGTCTAGAGCCAAACAAGTGGGACTAATTCTTCTTCCTATCCTGGCCAACCTCAGATTGCCGAGTTTGGTGCCAGAGAGTTCCTGCAGGAGAGAGTGTCAGCTTCACTTGGGTCACAGACAATCCTTATCTATGCACAGTGTGGTCCTGAGGCTGTCACTGCCCTTCCTGCCTTTTTGCTCCTTCTGTGAAGGAAAAATAGCAGATAGTCCATGTAGCATCTCTGGTACTCCTCAGCATGTCTGCTCCCATATATCTATACACTCTCCAATTCATTATTCTTCACCTATTTGAATGGTCAAAGGGATCTCTGGGAATGTTTAGGAAAGGACTGATTTCTTTAGGGCTAATTGCTAAAGTGCAAATGTGCCCATTGTGGTGAGAAGGCTGAGGAGAGAAGAGAAGCTGTGCTGCTCATAGCCCTCTGTAGTGCTGGGGTAAGGGTGATCTTGTGATTATGATGTGGAAATGCAAACAAGATTACCAAGATGACAGAGACTATTCAGGTATCATTAGGCTCTGTTTCAGTGTTTCTGACTGAGCAGCTGTGACAATGGCATGTCCCTACCTTTTACATCTCTGTTAAGAAGTAGGACAGCATGGGAATGTGGATGAATGCTTCTAGATGAATGAAACATGAAGAAAAATTTCTCCATTTAATTTTTATCTACATTATTAGAGGTTGGAGTGATCTGAGCATCTCATTGAGGTCACACTTGGGTCCTGATTTGAATCCTATTGTACATACTGTCAGGAACAGAGCAATGTATTCTTTTCAGAAGAGTAGAAGTCTGACTGTTGTCCCCTCATAATCAGTTGATCTGGTTTTAATTTGCTCTGACCAAATCCCACATTTTTCTGTGAATGATTTGCATCCTTGAGGGACTATTCCTCTGCCCCCTCAAATGATGTTGCAACTGGAACAATGCTTAGAACATTTATAGTGCTTTTCTCTCTCTCTCTCTCTTTTTTTTTTTTTTTTTTTTTTTGCTTTGGTGTTTTTTTTTTTTTGGTTTTTTTTTAATAAATGGTCTCTGAACTGCTTTTTATTTTCTAGTTTCACGTCTATATTTTCTAGGCATACACAGGGATCCTTTCAGCTATACCTATTTAATTTCCTTTGAAACATGCAGTGAGCTAAGTTTGATTTTTTTTCCAAAAACATGTAGTGTTTTTTTAAAGGAAATTATTCCCTTGCTCTAAATATTCATTCAAAATCAGGTCACAATGAATCAAAGCTCTAAATCATATCCAGTGGGACTGCTATCAGACCAAAACTCAACTCAGCTTCTTCTATCTAGCCCAAATTAATTCAGTTCAAGATAAAAGACTTCAAAAGAGTTTACATCAGCTTTAAGGTAGTGCAGGACTAGGTCCATAATACTACATTTACTTAAGGTATTGCAGATGAACTTGGAGATCACCTTCTCCCTCAATCATATCCTTCAGGCACAGAAAGTTACTATAAGCTGCATATTTAGTATTTGATTATGTTTAAAATACAAGTCTTCAGTGAGACCAAATATGATTATTCCACATTATTGCTGCTCATTACACTGCTGTCACTGCTACCTTCTGTTGCTGTCACTGGTAAGATTTATACCATTATTTGAGAATTAAGCTTGCAAAATTCTGTAGCCAGACTCCTCATGAAGGCATTGTGCCAATTTTACCCTTAATGACTGTATACATATGTAAACAAATAATTTGTATACATATAAAATATTTTAAATTGTTGAATTATAGCTTGAAAAGTCTTATAAAGAGCTTTAACTCAAGCACAGTGGAAAAGATAGCACAAGATTTTGTGTTTGCTGAATAGATTCTTAACAGTTCCACAGTTCTGGTGCTGAATTTATTTAAGAGATTCTCCTCTTTAGACTTTGCTGTCGTAAAGAGGTGGACATAGAGGGAGCTTAGATAACAACACTGACAAAAGAAATTAAGGTGGTTGCAACTCCATTCCAGATCAGGAATCAAGTTCCACAATACAGCAAAAACCAGAGGAGAAAGAATACTGCTAGAATGAAAGAAAGAGTTGTACAAATATATTATTTGAGAAGATAATCTGTGTTCATGATATGGTGTCATATGATTTTGTAAGCCTGCAATGTTAATTTCCCATGACCTCTTTTTTTTTTTGTTTCTTGGTAAGACTATATAAACATAAATTTTTATCTGATATACAGGTTCCCTAGAACGCTATTGAATTTGCTTTCCAAAATCTGCTAGCTTCTTTTTGCTCGGTTAAATAAACCAGACAGCCCCTGAAAAAAATAATGTTGTGTGGGTGTGAAACAGAAGGAAATATAGCTGCAATTTAACTGGCAATGTATATTCACCTGCAAATCCCATATAGACATGTGTGAATTTTCTGTTCTACACACTCAAACACAGAAACAAATAGATTTAACATTCTTGGTTTTCTTCTTTCCAGCAGCATCTGTGCTGCCAGCTCTCTGTAATCTCATAGTGTATTATGGACCTAACTCTTGAGCGTATTTTATGTTACTAATACTCCTAGGGAAAGATATTTATGTGGGTGAACAAAATATTTTTCATGGTGTACAATGCACTTTTTGCAGCATATCACCTGGTGTACTCTGAACAAAACTTCATGGAAAAAAAGGGATTTCTCTAGTTTTGGGACTTTTACCTGCAGGTTATTGAAATTATTTTACAAATAATTAAATTCCTCTTGAGAGACAACAAAAAATCTTGTCCAATAGAAAATATGAGGCAGATGAAACTTGAGTTTGTACCAGATGTCCACTAACAAAGTAATCTGAAGGACAAATAGAACAAAAGTAAATAACCATTCAAATGCTTACCTTGCACAATGATGAGTCACTGCACAAATGCTTTCGGTATACATCCTTTTTCTGAAGCTGCCCAATTTGACTACACATGGTTTCCCAAGTGTCTTGGATATGCATAGCTGGGAGAGATCTTAAGAACACCACTATAGAAATTGTATTGCTTGGAAGGGATTTGGCTATATTGAGACCAACTATAAAACTATCTGTCTTAAAATCCACCAGTAAAGGACTTTGTCTAGCAACCATAGCTAGCTTTTTTCCCAAGTGGTAGATGGTCTTTATTATTGTAATAAGCATTCTTGAAAGCAGCATACTTTTACAGAACAAATTAAATTGAATTTTTTTCCTACCCCAGGAATGGGGCATGAAAGACAGTTGAACGATTTCTTCTTTCTGCTTTCCTAACCTAAGCAGCACAACTGTTTCAAGCTACTCATCTTACCCTGAGAAAGTCCTTGGAAAGTGAACCAGATTTGCTTTCTCAGCTATTGTGCAGTTGCTGGCATAGTTGGTGTTACGACTGAAGCTGTTTTTGCAACACAAAGAAATTAAAAGAGCAACAACTTATTTGTGAGAGAATCTTGCAGAACTAGGTTCATCATGCATTGACGTAAAACACATATAATTTCACAGTATGTGAGTATCCCCATCAGCCTATTTCATCACAGTGAACTTTGGGGACTTCAAAAATGGGCTGCTTATATCCTGTTTCTTTCCACTTTACAGAAATTAAACCTAGACTATCACAAGTGAATGTCATCTGTCCCAAAAGTGAGTACAACAAACAAAATTGAGCTCTTCAGTTATCTCAGAATCTCAGTAGTCCCAGGGTCATGGAATCATAGGATGTTTTGGGTTGGAAGGGACCACCTGGTTCCAGCCCCTGATGGGGACAGGGACAACTTGCACTAGACAAGATTACTCCATCCAACTTCTAATCAATTTAGTGACCATCTTTGGGACTTACTCCAGCAGGTCCCTGTCCTCCCTGTGCTGGGAGTCCAGCGCTGGATGCAGTGCTCCAGGTGGGTCTCAGCAGAGCAGAGGAGCAGAATCCCCTCCCTGCCCTGCTGCCCATGGGGCTCTGGATGCAGCCATGGACACGTTTGGCTCTCTGGGCTGTGAGTGCCATGGCTGGGCCATGTGTAGCCTCTCACCCACAACACCCCCAAGTCCTTCTGGGCAGGGCTGCTCTGGGTCTGTTCAGGCCCAGCCTGTGCTGGTACCAGGGGTTGTCTCAGCCCAGGTGCAGCAGCAGCACCTGGCCTTGTTAAACCTCCTGAGATTCCCAAGGGCCACTTCTAGAGCTTGTCCAGGTCCCTCTGGATGGCATCCCATCCTTCACAAGTGTCAAGTTGGTGTCATCTGCTAATTTTCTGAGAGTGCATTTGATCCCCTTATCTACGTCATTAATGACGTTATTAAATAACATAGTTCCAATACAGACCCCTGAGGGACTCCACTTATCACTGTTTTCCATCAGGACTCCAAGCCATTCATCACTCTCCTCTGGATGTGACTGTGCAACCCCTTTCCTATCCATCTAACAGTCCACTCATCAAACCCACCTATAATTTTCAGAGAGGGATGTTGTAGGTGACTATGTAAAAGGTTTTACAAGAGTCCAGAAAAATTGTATCTTTAGCCCTTCCATTGTCCACTAATGTGGTCACTTCATCACAGAAAGTCAATAGTTTGGTTAGGCAAGACTTGGTGAAGTCATGCTAGCTGTCCTAAATCTCATCCCTGTCCTCCATGTTTCTTAGCACAGCTCCTAGGAGTATGGTCCATGATCTTCCCAGGCATAGAGATGAGGTTGACAGTTTGGTAGGTCCCAGAGTCCTGATTTCTACTCTTCACAGCTATGTACTATGTTTTCCTTTTTCCAGTCTCCTGAGACTTCATCTGACTGGCATGACTTTTCAAGTGTCATGAACAGCTAAAACCACAGAGAGGAATAAAAATTCAAGCTGAAATAGGCAGTGGCAAATAGAGATGTAAAATCTTAAAAATAACTTAAGGCTGTATTTTACTTCAGTTGGTGTGGAAAACAAATTCCAATCAACTTCTATATAATTGGCTTTATCCAATGTACATTTGTATGAGTCAGCCTCAGACTACAACAACAAAAACTCAGTGTTCCCTCTAGAAACATATTTGTTGCTGTATTTGAGCGCACCAGGCTTTCTCTGTTCCTTCACGAGTCTGTGCAACCAGCTCCGTGTCTTGATGCGGGACAATGGGTGTCTAGTCCCCTTTGCTGGAGGTCAGAGGTTGCAGGAACACCACGGAGTAGCAGGGGGTGCAGAGGGCCCCATGACTGCTATGTTCGGTCTGGGCTCCTCTAGTCCTTACCCTGCTGCAGTCTCACTTGAATCTGAAAGCAGAAAGAAGGCAAGAGCATAAAACATTAATGGGATGCCTTAAATGCATTGTCATATCCTTTTGCCATGTCCTTTAATTCTGTCTAAGAACTTTGCATGCAATCAGTTCCTCTGAAGTGGTTCATAGAAATCTGAGCAAACAGACAATATCTGAATAGAAAAAGGGCTGTATTAAAATAATTCACTTGAGGACATCCACAACCTACTATTATGAGCATTAGCTTTGGGTAAGCACAGTGTGTTGAAATGGTTTGCATCTGTAGGAATTTGGCACCCTGCAGTTTGCTAATCCCCAGGCATGTCTTTATCTAACAAAATATTTCATTTTCCTCTGCAGAAAAGACATTGCAATTAATTCTTTAAATTAGGAATTTCTAGTACTTAAAAGTGCTTTTATGATGTGTCTTCTGAATTGCATTGAAAGAAGAAAAACTTACTAGGAGCCAAACAGCTGCCAGAATTAAGCCAAGTGTATTCAATTTGAAAGATGTAGCAAGTCTGCAGTTTTAGTCTAAAGCTGTAATGTCCCAAGATTTAGAAATCCCACCTCTTGAAATCAGACAGCAACATTGACAACTTCACATTTATTTAACTTACCTTTTAAAAAGGTATGCTTTCTTAGAGCTATGTCTGGCTGTCAGCCACTGTCCTTTTAATTCATGATTTATCAACAAAGATATTATAAATATTTTGCACCTATTATCTGATTTATCTCTATAAATATTTTGTGTGTGTGTAAACTGCATTTTTAAAATCTTTGATTTTTATTTGTAAAGCATGAAATAAACGATTAGCTTTATTTGTATCAACCTCCATAATAACATCTGTGCCGTGCTTGCCAAAAGCCCCATTAAAGACATATGTGGTTTGACACAGCAGTTCCTGTGACAGAATCCGTACCAGTTGCTAGCAGCTGCAGCTACACTAGTTGCTGAAAATTAAACTAAACAAATGGAGAGCTACTTGAAAAATGTGGGTTTGATACTCTGTCTAAAGTTTTGCAAAGTAAAATTTCAAGTTTTAGCTCAAAAATAACACTCCTTAAGTCCTATTTTCAATCAGATTGAACCCACAGTTTGCTAATTTGTGTGAGAAGGAGGACACGTTATTCAAATCCAGCTTGTGCTGGTGATTTTGTAAGCTCTCAGTAATACATAATAATTGTAAAGGATGTTTATTTTGAAGCAACAACTCTCTTGGAACAGTGCATTATGTGATTCATGCATTGAAAGAGGAGAGGAGGGGAGAGGAGGGGAGGGGAAGGGAGGGGAAGGGGAAGAGGAAGGGGAAGGGGAAGGGGAAGGGGAAGGGGAAGGGGAAGGGGAAGGGGAAGGGGAAGGGAAAGGGAAAGGGGAAGGGGAAGGGGAAGGAAAGAGAATAAGAATTTAAACACTGCCCTGCTTAGAGGGAAATCCTGGTAATATCACCGGGGTCTTCTGAAAAAAAGACTTTTTCAGAAGACATACTTAGTTTCTTTCCATCCTAATCACTAAAGTTTATATTTTCATAGCACATGTTTATATTTTCATAGCACTTATTTATATTTTCATTACCTGTTGTATATGAGTCAATACATTTGTGCAACTTATAATAGAATAACACACAGCATAGAATTAGAAATAAGCTTTTTTTTTTGCTCAGTTTGTGTCTAGATTCAAAGCATTTGTAAAACAGACTCTCATCAGGGGAGGAAAGAAAAACTGATGCAGCTAAATCACAAATTATCTGCTAAATTTTAGTCATACATTGCAAAATGTTCACCTAATTGCCCCCTTAAAACCATTGTGATAAAACAAATAAACCTTCAGTCCCACATTTTATTTCTAGTATTACACTTAAGGATTGTTACTCTGTGTGTGCAGTGTGCAGCACTGCTTTTATCTGGGAACTGCAGCTATTCTAGACATGAGAGGATAACTTCAGTAGTGGGGTAAAATTTTGATGAACCAGAAAATATTTTGTGATCAGAGGAGAGTTTGTTCCTGCTTTTGCATTCTGGATGATAAATAATGGATTTCTGTGTGGTTATTGTCTCATCTAATTAGGTTCATTTTTATAAATACTCTATTATCACTTTACCATGTTTCAGAATGCAGCAACCCAAAGAAGATTGTACTTACAGGCATCAAAGAAAAGGTAGCTGAAATTTCTTATGATCTGTATCTAGATAAAAAAAAAACAAACAAACCAAGAACTTATATGTCATTAAAAAAAAAAAAAAGGTGTATCTATAATCATTTAAAAACAGTGTGCTGTGGAAATCAATCCCATGGATTTGGGTGAAAAAAACCATGTGCATCATGCCCCAGGCTGTAAACTGAAGTGGAAATGCTGAGAGAAGTTTTCCCTGTCATCCCTTGTGGAATAATGGAATTGCAGCTACATGACCTGCATTGTATTTTCCAAATAGCCAAAAATAAAGATGGGATGTAGTCAGTATGAAGAGGGAACAAAAAAAAAAAAAAAGAGATATGTGCTAGCTCCAGGTCATTGTCATGGTTGTATCTATTGCCTGCAATATTAAAATTAAAATGCTGTCTACCAAAAGTTCCTCAATTTTCTTCTCAAAGGTGCAATTGAGGAAATGAAGTTTTTGTGGAAAACAGTTATTTTCAGTTATCTTATTCAGAAAAGTCAGCTTTATTTTTCTGTTTTACTTTTTTTGGACAGTGTGACAGTGAGTCACAAAATAATCCAAGATACTTTTATAAATGGAGTACTGTATAATGGCATCCTGATATGACATCCAGCCCAGAAAATCTCAAGATAAAGTGAGATTGTTTAGCAGAATGGCAGTGTGAACTGTGTACTTCTAAAAAAAAAAAAAAAACAAAAAAACAAAAAAACAAAAACAAAAACAAAAACCCCAAAAAAACCCCAAACAAACAAACAAACAAACAAACAAACAAAACCCACCAAAACCAAAACCAAAAACAAAAACAAAACCCCAAAAATTCTTCTTCAGAATAGGCTTTTTCAGGAAAAATCTGATAGTTGCACCAGAATTGCTGCTTTCTGTAGATGTTCTCCACCCTACTTCAGTTGTTGTAAGACTGAGTGATTCCTTTAAAGTAGGAAATTGGCAGACTTCACTTCAGTTTGGACTTCTTTCTTATTTTTTATTTGTGCCCCAGAAATGAAAGATTGCTACCTATGATTTATCAGATAGAAAAGCTCAAAATCTGACTATGTGTACCAACCAGGGGCATATTCTGAGAAGAATTTCCAAAGAAACTCTTCAAAAGCTAATCAGCTCTGTACATGATTTAGGGCAGAAGAAGCCTTTCTAGATCCTGGCTGCTGGTAACAGGTCAAGGATCAGCATTTCTGAGGTACAGGGAAGAGCCTGCTATGTTCCAGTATCTGGTTGTCTTGGTTTGAAAAACTGATGCCTGCCAAGGGAGGTGGGAACTGCCTTGGAAAATATGGAGAATGGAGAATATGACCCCTTCCCTCCAAATTATTAGAATTTTGACCTATTTGCAAATCAGAGGTTAATTGTCCAATTATAGCTTCAGGTAATGAAGTGGCTTTCCCCTGGTTTGCTTCCATTACCCCAATTCACTCTTGTTTATACCTTCCAGGGCCTGAGGCAAATGGTGTGACCTTGGTTCCCAGGCCCAGAAGGATTGTTTAGTTGGAACCAAAATGTGAAGAAAGCTAACTAGCATTCTATATAGAGTTCAGAGTTATGCACTAACAGAATTGGAAAAATATAAAAGCTAAAGACTTAAGGCATCAGAGAGGGAAGGGGCTCTGGATCCCGGGGTTTCCCCTGAGACACCCCAGGAGATGCTGAAGGGTCCCCCTTAGTGAGGTCGGGTGTTCAGGTCCCAGTGCAGCGGCCGCTCCTTTGAGCAGAGCTCCACTTGCGGTAGGAGAAAGGCAGTGGGAGACGGAGCCCAACAGTGGTGATGAATTCTTCCCACAGCGACCGAACACCGAGAGAGCAAGAGCAAGCTAGGAGCTGCACCCAACCCCAGCCAAATCTTGCAGTATCTCCTCCTTTCCCAGGAGAATGTCCCTCAACTAGGGTGGTAAAGTCAGCTGCACTCCTCCTCCTCTCTGTGGTTACTTCTTTTCTCTTAAGTAATGACCATTGTTTTTTCTTAGTGACAAAATGGGAGAAAATTCCCCTAAGGGAAAAAATAAAAAGGAAAAAGCCTAGCCTCCAACACTGGTGCTCATCTTCAGGCTTCAGCTCACCAACCCAAAACCAGGTTGTCAACAATAAACATAAATGATTTTTCTCACTCTAAGGAACTCCTTTTATTTCTGGTCTATACCAATGCTACGAGCTATGATCCGTAATTTGGAAAAAAAATCAATAAATGGCCCTATCACTGATAATGTTGAAGTGTGGTGTGATTTGTGAGGAACTCAAGTATCTTCAGGCACAGCTCCATCTCTCAGAGGGGCCAGGCAAGGGGCAGGGCCAAGACAAGCTTCATCTGCTTGGTGCTCATTTGTTTCTATGTATGCACCTTACCCCAAAGGTCACTTGAAACAGTGTGGCGTCATGGAAGGGCTCTTGCCTGACCTCAAATCAATCACATTACCATTTTTATTTTCCTGAGATACTCGGGAAATTACTCAGCAATACCTTCTGTGAAAGCAACACAATGGAGTAATGGGAAAATGCAAACAAGTTACTTCTGACTTTTGCTGCCATTACTGTCAGTGGTTGCCTCAATTAAAATTTGTATCTTACACAAGCAAAGCTGTGATACAAAAACATCACTGTCAGGACTTTTAACAATGTATTCTTTTTTCTTTGTCTTTTGCTCGGAAATGGATGAGTCACGTTGGCTACAGTTTTCACAAAAAATTTTCACTGGAGGCAGATAAGAAAGTTGATGGCATGTTGTGCTAGACAGCATGATAAGTGATGAAAAAAAAGATTTTAAAGCAGGCATGAGATGCTGTAGCTCCCACATGTCAGGAAATACAGTAGTAAAATTGTAATTGTAATTTAGTAGTAAAACTGTAATATAATAGCAAAAACCAAAATGTTATTTAAATCTTAAAATTATGCAAGGGAATGATTTTTTTCCTTAAACTTTTTGTAGGGATGGGATCTGGGGGCTCCTGTCCTGAGACTGACAGCAGGAAGGGCCACTTGCACCTGGAAGTCAGTTTGATGTGGTCCATGGCAAGATGACAGAAGATGCAACCTATATTTCACAGTTTGGCTCTGAGATCACCTGTATCCTTGTGTCCATCTCTTCACCTGCAGCAGGATGCACCACTGCTGCATGGTGTCATTTGCTCATTCAGTGCATGTCAGCAGGTGGATTTTAGCTTATTTCCTAGAAAAAAAAAAAATATTGACAACTGGCCACAGTGGCTCTCTGACACAGCTGAGGTCTGACTTATGCTAGTGTAAGAAGTCTGGAAGTGGCTCCTTCCCTGAGACACGATGCTCTCTACTGCCAGATTTCTCTGTGAGCTATTCATTTGTCTTCTGAATAAATTACTCCTCCAATTTTTCTGACTTTTCCTTTATAGTGAACATTCTACGAAAATAAGTTTTCATCAGGCATCACTCAAAACCCAGTTGCTTTCAACAGACAAATGTCTGAATGATGGTAGTAGGCAAGAGAGGTACTAAAATCACACAACCCTTTTAGAGGGTAAGAAAATAAAAGACTTCAGAATCCTAATACTCTGCCTCTGTAGCTGTGCAAATATGTACAGATGTTGTCTATTCTCCTCCTCAAGTGATGGTGATGATCAGTGCAGGCAGACTCTGTAAACTGGTTTAGAAGTGTTTCTTCATGTTTTATCTGGCTGTGAAAGTGGCATATCTGCTTATCCTATTTGCTGAAGATAAGGAGGACTCTTGGCTCTTTCTTTTCTGAGTCTTCTCTGGCCTGAAGTGATGCGTGTGCCAGATCTCAGGCTTCTCTTCAGTAGCCCAATCCACTGCATTTCCTTTAGCATGTTCCCACAATACATGTGTTTTGGTGCCTGACTGCTCTCCTATGCACTTTTCTCATTTGTACCAAGTTAGTGAAACTTCCCAAACAGAACAGAGTGCTGGGGCCCTGCCAGTGCTAAGTAGAGAAGAAGGATTTCTTCTGGTCTGGTGGGGTATATTCCTCCAACTGGAAATTTGTATTTTCTTTGCAGTATCATGATGGGGACTCTTGTTCTGCCTGGACTTCATAATGATGTTGAGATCCTTTTCTTCAGCTTTTTGTTCTTGTTCCCATGCAGTTGACACTTTTCTGCATATGGTACTCTGCAGTTTTCTCATTCATCTGAGGTGTTTTGATTTCTCCATGTCTGCTTCAACATGACAATTGTCAGTTTGTGCAATAAACCTCCTATCTGTTCTCCTGCCCAGCTACCTTGAGTTCCTGTCTGTTCTCCTGCCCAGCTAGCTTGAGTAAGAATACTCAACAGGACAGGACCTTTGACAGCTGTTTGTTGCTCATCTTGCTGTTATCTTCTTTAGGAATATATATCTATATCTACATCTATGTATATATCTACATATATATAACAATCCAGTAACTGACATTAATTCAGGTGGTCTGCAATGCCTTCATTCTAACTTTTATGAAAAAGCCCATTAATGCCCTTTTTATTGTTCTAGTTCAAGAATTTTGATTTTTCAGCGTTAACTACTCACCAATTCTGAGGTTGTTCTGGTCAGGCTTTTGGATTTTTATGTTGTTATTGTTTTTCTGTTTGGATTTGTTTGTTTGTGGGTGTTTTTGTTGTTGTTTTCTTGTTTTTGTTTTTCTTTTTTTTTTCTTTTTTTTTTAAAATCCTAGTTTGCCAGATTTATGTGGTTAAAAAAATAAATCTCTAGAAGGATGTGCTCTTTAATTTGCTCCTAATGTTTCTAGTTTGGAATATCACCCTTTTGTCTTTAGTATTAGACAGATGGTACTACTGAATCTTCTTAGTGAATATTGATATAAAGAAGACAATAAAGGTTTTGGCTTTCTCCATCTCATTTGGCGATAGCCTTCCCTCCTGCTGAACATGTGGCCACTGCTCATATTGGCCTTCTTTCAGCTTCCAGAACAAATTTCTTCAGGTCTCTCATTAGCTGTATCTCTATTAGTGATTTTCCCTTTCTGGTTTCTAACATAAAAACTTACTTACACATGTCCTTAGCAACTTGTCTTTTTGCTTTTGTGTTTGACCTTGGAGAAAGGCCCCTCTGCTCCTGCATCCTGCCTGTGTAATGCGGAATCTGATGCTGCTCCCACTTCTTCAGAAGACTAATAGCTTTTTGCAACTTCTTTATGCACTTGCAATTGCTTCTCAGCTCTTGTGCCTGGTCTTTTTAAACTTAGTTCTTGGAAGTCAGTAATTTAATTTTTTTTCCCTTTTCTACTCCTGTTTCTTTTTCTTTTCCAAAAATTACTATTTGATTATTTTTCACTCTGTCTTTCCCTGGTTTTCTTCTACTCCTCTGCTAGAACAGAAACTAGGATACAGTTCTTGCCATCTATGACAAAATGCTCACACATGTTCCAAGTACTCTTCAGATATTTCATGACTTACTGTATTTTTCTGACAAATGGTCTTTTCAGATAGCTTATATTACATTTATCACCTGTATGACAGTGCAGCAGTACAAGACAGAACATCTGTTATATTTGGCAGCCATGATATACAGTGGAAATGCGAGTAAATTTCTTATGAACAGTGCCATAAATTCAGGTAAATTCAGCTGGAAGTACCAAGACTCTTCAAGTAAATATTGCAGAGTAAGTCTGGACAGAATAATCAAAATTTCAAAATGTGACAGAGCTTGAGCTAAGGGGGAATAGGGTGAAATACACTGCTTTTCATGGTCTGTACTTTTCAGGATAAAGTTCCTGACCCTCTGAAATAAAAGACATAGAAAGAAGGAAACTAGGCAGTGACAATGTAGAAGTACACTGAGTAGTTATGGGGAAGTTCTGAGCAAATAATTGAATCATTAATTTGTCTGGTGTCACATGCCTGCTATTGAATACTAGTGTATCAGATAGCTAAAATTAGAAAAGAAAGTAGTTTTGCAATGCCTTTTTAGTAGGTCATGCATTTGTTTCATTTGTTGACTGACACTGTAGCCCAGTTAGTGGTGTGTGACAGCTGCTGGTTTCTGGTCTTACAGTTAATTGTGTTAAGGCATCACCACAGGTTTCAGTTCATGTAACCTCTCCACCTCACATGGCTTGCTTTTAAGGTTTTAAACTCCCTGAAAACTAGGAATGGAGAGGAATTATTAATTTTATTAACAGTAAATATGATGTAAAAAAGAAGCATAAATTGGAGGGAGATATAGGACTATGAAACAATACTCTTCAAAAATTTGTATTAATATTTGTAAAAAATTTTAGATTCATCAAAATATTTCCTTTGATCTTGGTCACCTCTAATATGAAACTATTGAACAGTAATTACATCCACACGACTTTGTGAAGCATTTACTGTGAAGTACAAATTTGAGTAAATTTTATTCATATATCCATCCCCCAAGTTGGCTCAATATTTATGACTTTGAATAAATTATGTATGGAACAATTTCAGAATCTCCCTCCCTCTTCACAAAGTCGTGTGGATGTAATTACTGTTCAATAGTTTCATATTAGAGGTGACCAAGATCAAAGGAAATATTTTGATGAATCTAAAATTTTTTACAAATATTAATACAAATTTTTGAAGAGTATTGTTTCATAGTCCTATATCTCCCTCCAATTTATGCTTCTTTTTTACATCATATTTACTGTTAATAAAATTAATAATTCCTCTCCATTCCTAGTTTTCAGGGAGTTTAAAACCTTAAAAGCAAGCCATGTGAGGTGGAGAGGTTACATGAACTGAAACCTGTGGTGATGCCTTAACACAATTAACTGTAAGACCAGAAACCAGCAGCTGTCACACACCACTAACTGGGCTACAGTGTCAGTCAACAAATGAAACAAATGCATGACCTAAAGAGGGAGGGAGATTCTGAAGAGAATGGTCTAATCTCTCATATTCAAGAGCAGCCTGCAAACTTTCCACTATTCCATTTATCCTAGTTCATTTGGGCAAGAAGATATATATGCTCAGAAAACTATTTTTATGTCCTAATTTCAGAACAGCCTGACTCACTTTTAGCAAGTATCTCTAGCTACATTCCTAGTTTAACAGCATGTATTTGTATTTATTTAATTACTTCCACTTTAATATAGCAGAGGGATACTTTTGTTTTTAAAGATTATTTGATCTGGAATACCGAAGTATTAGAAGTTTATTTCTTACCAGGTGAAGTATGAAAAAGTAGCCATCTGACATTGCTTTTAAATTAAATTACATAACCAGTGCAGAAAGACAACAGTTTTAAGGGAAGTACATACAAAGGAAAAAGAAGTTAATTTAAAGGGGATTTTCAGAAATTTCTCATAGGAATCAGTAATACAGTGTTCATATGTAGATGATAAGAAAAACTTGCCATATTACACCTGAAGCCACTTCAATCTTTAATGATTTCTACATATGTTTACTGTTCTCATGAGCTAAGAACTGTAAGTTCAATTGAAGATAGGGACCTGAGAAAAATCTTCATTCAGTGTTGCTTTTTTTTTGTTATGTTGTTTTGCAATATTTGGTATTTTCCTGGAAAAGTCCCTGGAAACAAGATTAAAAAGATTATAAGTAAGAACTTGAAGAACTTGGCCATGCTATGTGATGCAGAAAAAAAAAAAAAAAAAAGAAAAAAAAAAAAAAAGAAAAAGCCTCAACCATCATAAAATCCAGGAAGACAAATAAAATAATAAACAGTCTTTTATTTTTTTTCCTTACTTGTTTTTTTTAAGGGAAGATGAAATTATGTTAATGAGTTTAGAATGCTTTGATGAGGCATCTCTCATGGCTGAAAGGAAAGATCAGTCAGAAAAAGTCCTGATTTCAAGTTCTTGCCTTTTTTTTCTTTAGATCTGTTGAGGCCCTGAAATAATATCGTGTTTTACAATCCCAGTTTCTAATGAAATCATGTGGTCATGGAGCAACTCCAGCTTCCAGATGTCTCTAATCAGTCTGTCTACTCAAAGCAAGACCATCTTCAAAGTGAGCTGAGGTTGTTTCAGTGCCTTGTCCAGATGAATATTGGATATTGTCAAGGATGGAGATTGCACAGCGTCCTGGACAACCTGCTCATGCCCAGCCACCTTCTCTGTTAAAGTGCTTTTGGTTTTCATTGCTGCAAGGTGCAGTTATTGCCCTTTGCCTGCATCTGAGAGAAGAATCAGTGTCACTCATCACTGTAACCACCTGTTGGTCTGAAGATAACAGTGAGGCTCCTCCTTGGGAGAAGTTAGTTCAGCTACCCTGGTTTCTGCTGGCCTGGCATGTCCTCACTGCTATGGAGCTCACTTGGCCCACCAGAGTTTTTCATTGTTTCTTGTGCACTGGGGGCCATAAACAGGCAGTGCTCTGTGCAGGCTGCAAGGATGAGGTGATGGGAATATTGTGTCTACCTGTTTACCAGATGTGGGCTCACTAGTATGGTCTGCATGTAGGATCAGGTTCTTTAAGGCTTATGAATATCTATTTGTATGTGGAACCAATATGTTGTTAACAGAGTTGTTTTCTCCATAAATTCTAAACAACATCTAACATTCTTAATTTGATTTTATAAAGTAGGTTAAGCTTTACAGCTTCATTTCTGTCCTTATTTGCTTCCCTTGGAGGTCTTTGATGGGGAATATTCAGGTAGTTTGAATCGACATGGGATGAAACAAATGTTGGTTTTTGTACATTTGCATTTATACAGACAATACAAAAATCAAACCACACTGAAACTTCAGTTTCACTCTTTACCTTAAGCACGAGTCATTCACCCTTGAAAACTGAAAGATACTCAAAGTTTTTAATTGAATTGCTACATCTCAGCCACCACATATCATTATGGCAAGAGGCCATAAGAGGTTCATTGTCTAGCCTAAAGTAGGTTCAATGATAAAAACTATAGAGTATGGATGGGAAAACTGGGCATGTATGCCAGAAAAGGAATATAAAAGTGTCTGGACAAGTCAAGATCACATGCCCCTCTAGATGTTCTCTGAATTATGCAAGAGTTTTACACTGGACATACAAAAATAAAGCTTATTGAGATAACCATAATAATTTTGATTAAATTATTAATGTTATACCATTAACCATTCATTGAGTTCAACCAAAATTTATTCTTTCCTGTGGTTACTTTTTAACCTGCACATCTTTTTAGGTCTTCATTTACTATCAAAAGAGCCAAAACAGTGGCAGAAAGATGTTTTTATATATTTCTGACTTAGCCAAAGCAGGAAACACTGAAAATATAGGTTCAAGTATCTCATGTAATTTCCACTTTGACAACCAGAGAGATGGGTTGATTATACAGTCTGAATCACTAGAGTGTGATTATCATTCATTGTTAGTAACAAGTTGCACTCTTGTTAAGCAATCATTGACTCACTTAGTTGACACAGCTAGAGACTTTAAATAGTTCTTGTTGTGCCAGTTGCACCTCTATGGTTATGAAATTGTTTGTGACTTGCTCTGCTTGACTGCTTATTTTTCATTGCTTGATCTGGGTCATTTTTACTGGATGCAAGCTGGTACTGTTTACTCCTTTTATCTGAATGGCTGAAAGTCTGAGACTTCTGAATGGGAATTTCACTTGCAATAAATGTTATGAGATGCACACTAGGCTGTTCTAAAGCTGATGAAAATTCATGAATGTATTAATGTTTTAATTGTGAGCCCATAAATCACAGACAATTAAAGTTTGTGATTAGAGACCTTCCAGGTCTCATGTTCCACACAGTCTTTGGATGCACCACCAGCACCAGAATTTATCTCTGTTTATCTGAATTGCAAAGCCCGTTCTACGTCTTAATGGAAATAATTTGTGTTTCCATTTTAGCTACTTGGAGAAATGGATTGGAGCACTTCACTCTGCAGGAGTGAGCCAGCACCAAATGAGAAGGTCTGTATGTTGTCTGGATGGTATGCTTTGATGTTTGCCAAATGCTTTGACCTAGTCAGGTTAGGGTAAAAGCAAGTAAAAGCATTTTATTTACAAAACCCAAACACAGCCAACATGGTTACAGAAGTAACAACAATTACTAGAAATAAAAGTAAACCATGCATGTATTTTCTTTTCTGAGGCTTTCCTTGAAGCTGGTTGCTGCTAGCAAGCTGTTTAGTCAGTCTCCAAACCTCTGGCATACATTGCAATCTTTAAATCTTAAACAGAATATTGTAGTTTCAATGGCAAAGGGATATTTTCTACCCAGCATCTTCTTGGGTTAATCAAGGATTCATTCAAACTCACATCCTTTGTTCTTCCAACCCTTTTTCTTCTCAACTGAAAACATAAACTTTTTCTTATGTGGGAGGCAGGTTTGACATACTTATGCTGGGATTTTTAACCACCCTTCTGCTTAACTAAACAGCTAATAAATTATCCACCTCTATAATCCATCAAATTTTCATTGTGGCCAGTGGTTATTAATAAACTTTTCACAGCATTTCACAAGTAGCTCTTTATGAAGAGCATGTAACTTAACAACACTTGCATGCAAACACCAAAATGCATTTAATGCCTGTGGCTCATTGCAGACCCTTATTTGTGATATGAACAGATTGGATCTGCCAATAATCAATAATATTAGGAAGATAATTCCAGGCATCTTACCCTCTAGGATCTTTTCTGTGCTTATTTGCATGCTGGCCTGACTCCACCATGGTTTTCAATTCTGCCTCTGTTACAAACTAGGAAGTTCCTTCTTCGGATTGAGCCTTCTTGGAGGAAAAAACTGCCATCCATGGTGCCACAAGCAATTCAGGAACCTGACAGAGCTTCCCACACAGCTCAGAAAGCAAGGCCTTGCCCAAGGAAGTTGGTGTTTTGTGAATGCGTGGCCATGGTATCCAGAGGCAAGCAGTAACTCAACGTGGAGTGCACCAGACCACCATAACCAAGTGGTATGGCAACTTCAGGGGGACATTCAGTATCACAGTTCATCCAGAACTGTTGACTCTAAAGTTCAAGCAGAGTAAGTCTAGTAGATTTTGAGTCTGTGTTCTCCCAAATTCATGATAAAAGGAGTATAAATGATAAAGTACGTATCCCTTGTCATTTTTGGATATGGCTTTTTTTGATTGTGGAAAGGACTAGCTAATGACAACCAAATGATTATGTGTTTTTGAGTATCTTCATTACTCAATCATTTGCACTTCAGCTATCTTTGTGAAATTGTATGCACTTTGCTTTTGCAGACTATGTACAGAAAGGACCTTAAGCAAACTGATGCCTTTCATAGTGTGCCTCTGCTAACATTTAAAATGCAATGATTCATCTGATGGATCATTTAAATTGGTTTCAATAAACAGAGATTTTCAGTAAAATATGGAAATAGAAAGGGGAAAGCTCAATCTGCAGCTTAGAGTTTTCCAAAAGAGAATAATATATCTTTATGCGTTTTCACCTGTAGCATAGCATCTCCTGGAAATATCAGGAGATATAACAGTAGAAAAGTTGCAGATCATATCTTTATTCTAAAATGTAAGAGTTACACCACTATACTTTAAAGTCAAAATATAACTGAGCATGGATAGTTGGCCACTTTCTCTTTCCTATAGAGAGATGAAAGATTTATTTTTTAAAATATGGTGGGATTTTTGTTTTGGTGTTTTTTTTTTTTTTTTTTTTTTTTTTTTTTTTTTTTTTGGTTTTTGTTTTTTTTTGTTTTGTTTCTAAAACTTATGCAGCTATTAACAGCTGAACACCAAGAGTGTGAAGAGTATAAATTCTTAACATCAAGAGGACCATTAAATTGTGATTTATTTTTTGCTATCAGATATTAAATCCTTCAGCTCACTTCAAACTTACAGCAGGATATAGACTTGCATTCACCACTAGTGTTGTCCCCACTGTGCCGGACACAGAAACTGCCCAGGATTTATCTCCTGAGCAAGAACATCTCCTTGTCCCTCCCCAGCATGTGATAATCCAGTCAAAGAAGTCAGTCTGTGCTCTGTCAATGTGTCATCCAATATCAGATATAATGAATATGCCTGATTTTTATGCCACATGTTTTGCTGATTCTGCTGGTTCTTCAGTTCATCCAACTCCAGCATTAAACTTTTGGACAACTTCTGATTTACTTACTCAAAGACCTAAGAACTCGGTTATATTGACTATGAAACTTTCTGCCTTAGCTCTCTGACAATGCACAGCAGCTCATTTTTCAGTTGCATTACAATGGCATGTAAATACACAGAGGGTGACCAGGGAAACTGGGACCTGCAGATTCCCTGTCGCAGAGCGACTCCCTGCAGATGCCCATGTGGTGCTCTCTGGCTCATATTTATTGCCAGTGATTTCTAAACATGAAATATAAATATTAGCTAGCCTATATTATTGATTGGAAGGTGTATTTTATATAAATTCAGTCAAAATGTCACTAGAAATATTCTGTAAGTTCTTGCAGTTCTTTATACAGAACTGGTTGCTGTTATCAGGATTTGGTATTATGCTGAATGTGTTAGATGATAGATGCAAAAATGAACTGGCTACACATGCAGCACCTCCATTGCTGCTTTTTTTGTGTCCTTGGGAAAGGGCAGCATGCTCAAGAATTCTGCAGCACATCCATGCAGGCAGTAGCCAAGCCTTTCACCACATATTACTGCTTTAGATTTGAGGTACATTCTCAGATACTTTGCTTTTTTCTCTGCTGTCAAGCTCATTTTCAAATACTAGGTTTAGTCTTACTTAGGTAGCAGTGGAAAAAACAAAGAAAGAAACCTTTTTTTCTTTTCCTGGCCATATCAAATAAATATAGAGGGCCAAATTATCAGCAAGGACAAAACCAGCAAAGACAATTAAGGTAAAAGTTTGAGTTAATACACCTAACAGAAACTTGATCTTGGGAAGCAGATAATGTTGATACCACTTAATGGGAGGAAATTAATAATTTGAATCATATTTTGTACCAAAATAATGTGGTTCAATAAAGAAAAACAAGCTTATGTTATTAAGTCAACTGAATTATTTGTAAAGAGGTTAACTAAATAGTGTATTATAGTTCAGTTCCAGTTGATCAGATTTCAGGGTTAGGTGGGCTATGTTTCCATATGGTCCTCCACACAGCCCAGCCTGTGCTTTTTGATAAGGACAATCTGCATTAGCTCTGCCTAGCTCAATTTTAGCTAGTGGTGTCTCTTCCCTCTTACCTGTGGGAAGTGGCTGTGCTCTGCCCTCACCTGTGGGAGTTGTTCCCTAGACATATGGACAAGTCCTCTTTTCCCAGCATAGGTCAGGGGTGGGAATGACCCCCAGGTCCAGAGTGACACCAGCAGGGCTGCATTGCCCCTGTGCCGTGGCACTTTGCAGCCTTGTAGGCTCATCCTGCACTGTCTGTATCTCTGCAGCTGCTGGGATACCATCCTCAGCACCAGCCCAACCAGCAGAGAAATGCCTTGCCCTGTTTCCTCCAAAGTAGGAGTGAGATATGGTGGTGTGATGTGACAACTCCTTTTCTCTTTGCATGCCCAATCTGAGAGTCTCCGACTATCTGAACACAGTTTCCTTCATCCCTTGTTTTGTGAAATATGTACAGTGGTGGCTGTACAAGAGCAACAAGGTCTGATCTTGCTTTCTTCTGCTTTTCAGTTCTGAACAAGATGCAAGTTGAAAGGTTAAGCATGTGGAGTATTTTAAAAGTAAATGTTTCAGAAAGGTTATTAGCTGCATGTGCCACCCAGCCCTTCCAGGTAAATATTTCATAAATCAATAACATGAAAACTATAAAGAGGCTCCAAAGTTTTTAAAAACTATAATATTTGGACCACACCAACCTTTGGAAAATTAAAAATTAGGATACTTTTATAATTCAGATTAATGGTTTTTAACACCTATGGACCTCTTTTGAATGCCAGGTGACTTCATATTGAAAATCTATGATCATATGTATTTCTAGATTTTTTAGATAATATCTTCCAAAGAAACAACTAGTGATCACACCAGAAACTGTAATTATGGTAGCTCTTCATAGAAAGAGTATTCAAATTTTTTATTTCCTTTAGTAAAATAATGACTAAATCTAAGGATCTTTTTCAGTTAAAAAAAAAAAAAAAAATCATACTTTTCAGAAATGCTAAGCAACCACCCATACTGTCTTCCAGAATATTAGACGCTGTTTCTTTGTTATGTAAAAACACAATTTGGGAGGCAGGATCTGCTGCTTCAAAGTGGACTTGAAAGGGACTTTGAAAGTGTCCCTTTTTTTTGCCATTTTATGAACACTGAAAAACATCCTATTTGATGCTTGTCTTTGGAAATACTAGGATCGGTAAATGTTTTCCTACCTGATATTAGTTTAATATTTTTACCTAAATGGACTCCTGTCCAGTTAGATCACTGTTATATACTGAAGTGAACCAACAAACTGTTTGGACACTCCATTTTGTTGTTCTTTTTACCCTTGAAGAAACTCTAAGGAGTTTTTAGGAATTTTACTGTGACCCATTATGCCTTAGTGGAAATGGCAAAAATACCATGTATTGTATTAGAGTGGTTAAACAGTCAAAAACAAAGGATTGTGCACAGTCCAACAAAAAGTCAGGTTTCCTGTCAAATTGCTCAATTGTATTCTCTTTAGTCTATCATGACATCATCATTCAGCAGTTCCCCTGTCATCACAAAATCTTGGAAGAAAGACAGAATCTGAATTTATATTGCAAAAAAACCCAAGCCAAGAAAAAGAAAGACTTGAGTTTGTTTGAAAAATAAAGAAAAAAAACCAAACCAAACATGTTTCAGAACAGCTTTATCTGTTATAAAGACACAAAGTCTGCATAGGTCCAATTCTTGCTTTTTTCCCACCATTGGAGAATTCCAAATGGCTTGCAGTTTTTCCTATACAAAATGCCCTCACTGTGGAATGAAAGCCATATATCATGCACTGGCAGAGACACAGTGAAGTCAGTGAGCTCTGTGTGGGTGTGCAACAGATCACAGCCCAAAGAACCATATTTCAGGGCCTGCTCAGGGACTGTGTTGCAACAAGGTCTGGGGATGAGGGTGTGCTGGATGCTTCCTGCCTTTGATCACTGCAGATTGGCAGTGGCTGCCAAGCCTGAACAAAGAGGCAGAGCTGATGCAGACCAAAGTCTCAGAGGCCAGCTGCAGAGACCAGAATTATGAAAATTTGGGAGTTCTCAGTATTTTTGTCTTTAGGCATAGGAACTAGGCAAATAAAACTAGCAGCTGCTCTGACAGCAGAAGATGGCCAAAAGACAGAATCTGCAAATAAAAACACCCTGGTTACTGAAGTTGGGCTAGTTTTCTGGCTGAAGCTGTAAAAGTATAAAAATTAAGGAATGTGCCCCACAGAAGAAAACACTTGAAAACTATGATCATAGGCTGGAGCTCATGGTGAGTCTTTAATGGACATTTGAATACATGATCAGGCCAAAGGGAAAATCCCACAGAGACACAGTAAAATTGCAACATCTGTTGATCTAAAGCACCTAAGAGCACACCATGAAGGGTGCTATTTAATTTTAGCAAAATTAAAAAGTTTTGGCCCACTGCTCCAGGCAAGACCTTTTTTTTAAATATACCGTCACTTTTTTAAATCTACAGTTTTCAGCCAAAATGTCTAGATTGACAATTTAATTTTTTTTTTCTTGTGTCAGTATTGTCCTGTAATTAAGTAGCTCTTTTCTCTCCTAATGTACCCTTCATCAGACATTTCATCAAGTGTCTTTATCTGAGAGTTGAATACCTCTGACCACCTTAACAGTTAGCCTCTTAGTTGCTCTTTTTGAAACTTGGTTGAACATGGCTGCCAGGAGCACAAATAAACAAATTATTACCAAAATTTTTCACAATTAAAAAAAAAAATCTGGGTAAATCCTAATATCTTGCCTTTTGTTATAAGTGCATTATTTTGATATTTCACTGCTATTCTATGGTCAACTCATATCTGAGTTTTTCTTCTCTCAACATATTCCTAGCTGATCACAAGCCTCTCTTCTTTGGTCATGTATTGTATTCCCAGGTCTTGCATGTCCAGAAATAATTAATTTCCACCCACTTGTTACTCTAGTAAAGCATGTAGCTTGTTCTTGTATATGATCCCACTTTTTGAGTCGAGTTTGTTAATGCAGATATTTAACAGCCTCTGTTATGTGGCTGAGCACAAAAAACTGCACTAGCATTCAGACAAGTATTTTTTTTGAGTTGTACCAGCTGTCATTTCCTCTTTAATACTTGCAGCCCTATATGTCTGTTAAAAATTAGCACCTCTAACTCCTTCTCTTTCTCTCCACACTCTTCCCTTCTGCTGCAAACCAACTTCCTATCCAGCAGCACAATTTGTCTTGCTTTGGTTTCTTTACCACAAATTCTTGTTCTCCTGCCCTTCCTCTAGCCAGAAGCTCTATCCACCCTCATTGTTATTTCACCTTCTCACATGGCTTCATTGTAGTTGACTGTGTTGGGTGGAAATCCTCTCCTGCCCTACTTTTAATGATGTCTTTGTTATGGAGTTCCTGTTGTTGGCATCAACCAGCACACCTGAAAAACCTGAAATTTGTTTTTGAATGACTTTCAGCACATCCATCACCCATTTCTCATCATGTTGACAGTTTCAAAAATGGCAGATTATGATATCGCCCATCAGATGAGCTGCCTATCCATGAACAGCTGTCTTATCCTTTCCCCAACAGGAGGATGGTGTTTTTCATTTTTCTGTTCTTCTAGTCCACTTCCTTTCCTAGTGATCAGTTCCTGTCCCTTTTTTTCATTTCAGGCAAGTCCTTTTCTATATGCTGAAAAGTTAAACTCACTTGTTGCTGAACTGAAAGGGTAATGGTCTCTTCTCTTTTTTATATTCATGCTCCTTCCCACACTTATATCCTGTTTTGGTATGGTCCTTTAGGCAGAAATCACATTATACATTTCTATTCCCTGCCAACCTGAAGTCCCTCTTCTGCAGCTTTGAAACACAGGGTTTCAGAAGGTGCTGTGGGTTAGGAGTAGGTCTGTCCTAGCACAGGGCAGCTCATCTGGGATGTCTGGCTCAGTCTAGTAGTTCTTGGAGCAAATGACCCTCTGTGACCAGGGTAGGACAAAGGCCATTTAGCAAACTCCTCTCCAGCCAGCAGGACTGGGCAAAGGTTCTGTGAAGTTGTGCTGCTGGTTTTTGAGATCCAGGCAGGAGAATTTGGGAGCAAACAGCCTCAACACCACCACACAGGCATGTTTGTTGCCTGCACGCATGTGACAATTCCGGCATATCTTGTATTTCACTGCTTCTATGCAATGAGACTAAAAATGTATTCTTTCAGTGAAGTTCAGCACTGAAACTACATTAACACTTTTTGTTAAAAACAAATGCTTTAACAATCTGATCTTTATAGTAATCTTTCCTGTAGTTTTATTATGTTTGATCTTAATACTATTTATATTATGAAGGACCAAGGTAAATACTCCATCATGGTCACCATCAATTTTTTAGGACTTTTTTTCTCTTATCTCAGTAAATTGATATTATCTGTATTTGTTAGGAGTCAGAGGATGGGTTAGCTGTCCAGAGAATGCTGATGAGTTATCTTTGCTTTATCTTTATGACTTCAGAAAAGCAGCATAGTAATACTGAGGACAACCACCACACTCCAACACTCAAGGTAAATCTTCAACAGCTGTAAATGAATGGCAATAAATCTCCAATTCAGTAGTTTTGAAAGTTAGATCACTTTCTTTTCACAGCTCATTATCATTATTATCTTTTTAATTAAAAAGTCTGGACCAAAACAAGTTTTTGTGAAACTCTGCAGTGTTAGCATGCAAGCAAAAGCAGTCAAAAGAGACTGAGGTCAGGCTCCCAGAATCAGGGTTAATGTCTTCATTAATACGTCTGTAAGTGAGAAAAATATGAACCCAAGTATTGTCTCCAGACCACTGAGACAGCAGGCTAAGTCATAATATCCCAATGGCAAAAGAATAAACCTATGAATCTGTAAATACAAGCTTCTAAAGAACATGTGACTCAGAGCTGATGCAAAGATTTCTAATTTCCTGGGTGAATAGGCAGTGTGGTTTCAGCAACATTCCTTCTAGATCCACTTCAAATTTAGGGCTCTCCAAACTAGAAATGCCACTGGGAGAAAAATAATAAAGCTGTGTGCAGTAAAATACACATCTAAGTGTACCTTTCAAGAAGGACTGTCTTTTTCAATATGGTAAATTATTCAATAACCTTGAACTATGCTTGAATAATTCTTCTTTCTTTGACATGCTGTCATGTTTTGTGTCACTCTGGAGAGTATGACTTTAAAATCCAGAAAGTATTTAGTGTAATTAAAACAAGTTATCATTACTTGAAGAATATCTACTTAAGGAATATCTATTCAGGAAGAGAAAGTATTGTGGTTTATACCGTTATTAATATTTCATCTCAGTCTAGAAATCTTGGTGTCAGAGCTGTAAAAAACACCCAGATTAGGCAGTAATTTAGCTGGCAAAGTTTCCAGAGGACCTGGGCTGTGATATCCTCAGACAAGAATAATCATTCTGAAATAAATATTTTAAAAATTAACAAGAAAAACCCCACTGGATAACATTAATTGTTTAGCTAAAGTTTCTGATTTTCACTGTGATCAAGGCTGCTCATGCCTTCAAAAAGAGTTATGTACCTCCTTCAGAGGAACTTGAACTTCACTCAAAAAAAAAAAAAAAAAAGGAACCTAATGTATGGAATTGCTAACACCTCAATCCCACACTAGGCCAAATCAAACTGAAGCAATTTATATTTGTGCTGTGGTATGTATCCTGAAACTATGATATCTTTCACACTTCTGGAGTAAATTATTATATAAAAAGGTATATTTGAAAGACAAAAGCATGGATATTTTCTCTGGCTCTGAAATTTGATTGAAGAGGACACTTTTTGTCAGAAAGTACATTTCTGTGAAAAAGCCAAAAATACAGTAGGTCAGAATTTGTCGAAGTGCACAGGACACCACCTTTATGTCCTTCCTTGGCACCTTAGCACCTTCATGAGTGATGTGTTTGGACACAGTACTTGGAAATGACAGTGGGTGATGGGGCTTATGTTGGCTGTCACAGATGTAGGCAGCCACCCTTTCTCCTGTCACAAGCACGTGGAAGCAGAGGCAAAAGAAAAAACCTAATCAGCAAGAAGTTAAAAAAAGGGTCAAGAAAAGCAAATACTCAAAACAAAAGAAGGCCTCTGCTATAGGTCCCAAAGGTCATGGTTGTTAGCATAATGAAGGTAGAGGTAATTAGCTTCATTAATCTTTGGCCCTCATTGCAAATTGATTCTAGATACATCTGCTCATCGAATAAAGAAAAAAATGTATTTTTAGTGATTTCAAAACTGTTATTAAGCTTCAGTCAAACATATCAAGGCACTGCTAATATCTTTGACAAAACTACAGAGTTTTGATATTCAAAAATTAAATGTCTTCTGACCTCTCTTTTTTGCTTCTAGGGCTAAGGACAAGCATTGAAGTTTTATTCTTTAATAAAAGCCAAATATTACACCAGCATATAATTATTTTGTTCATGCTAAATGATAATTTTAAACTCTGTTGAGTACTTTAAATTGCTTGAGGCATTATTTCTAGTTTGTTTGGAGGAAGCACGTTGTCTTTTGTTTCATTACAATGCAGACACAGAGCATGCTGGCTGTTGGGTTGCAGCCAGTGGTGGGTAATTCACGTAGTGCAGCTAAAGCCCCGCTCTCACTTGAGTAACAGATCTCAGACACACTGGCAGGAATTAGGGATCTGTGCAAAGGTTTTGGACGAACAAAGCAGAACCAGTAATAGAAGTCTGGGGCAGTATAATAAACCTTCATGTAAACATATCTCTCCAGATGCTGCATCTGAGCACAGTCAGTCGGAGCCAGTTCAGGTATTTCTGCCTGTGTCCATGTCCTGTCATTTGGGTGACTCAAGCTACCTCTGGAACAAAGCTTCAGGATAGAAGCGTCACCTAACCAGGCTGACGAAAATGCCGGGTTATTGGCAGTGCTGAGGTGTCTCAGATGCTGTCAGTGCCGGGAAACAACCCCTGCTTCTCCTCATCAGTCAGGATACAATGACTGGAGGCCTCAGCCTGAAGTGGCTGACAGACATGTTTTTTCCTTCTTTTTAATTAAAGATGTTTTCAGAGACCACGGCAATGGAATTCATGCTTATGTAATCACTAGATTTAATTTATACAAAGAACCTCCCTGTCAGGAAAAAGTGGCAAATAAAATAGCAACAACAGGAGGGCTTTTGAGTGCAAGGTGTTATAGGTCTGGGTTAGAGACCTCAAACAAGAAACAACTGGGAGCTTCTTTTTCTTGTTTTGAAAAATATCCTCAGGAATTGTACAGGTCGGTGTGTAGACTTGTAAATGGAGTTCTTTGGCAAATGACAAGAGTCCCAATATTTCTCCAGGTCTGCCTAGGGAAAATTTCTTGCAAGTTCTTGTATTCAAAGCAGAAGGCAGCCAAAAGGAAGGGAAGGAGCACAGTGCTGGAAACTGCACTCTAATTATGGAGGTTTTTCCAAAGGGACCTCTCTCAGTGAGCCATGTCTGAGCCAGGGAAGAGAGGAGACACATTGCTTCATACTTCATCTGTCAGAAGCCAGCCAATATCCTGGGGATAAAACCAGGAAAATTTCAAGCAGCCAACAGTAGCTCTCCAGGGCTTAGCCACATAAGCCAAGCTAGCAGGGACTGCTAGTCCTGCTCCAATAATTAGGTGCTACAGAAAATAGTAGTGACATTACGCACATGGTTTCCTAGTCCTCTACTATTGCACATTTCTGAGGTCCAGCTCAGAACTGGTGGAACCTCAGACAAAGTCATTCCTGGCCAGGTCTCAGCTCTGTCCATTGCATGAAATCATCCCAGCTTTTAAATCTCTACACAGTCAATAAATGTGAGATCAGCCACTTAGGGTGCCATGGAAATTTGCTTTTCCTAAGGAAGGAAGAAAGAAAGAAAGGAAAAAGGGAAAGAACACAACTCAGAGTGGTACCTTTGCTTGGGCATCAGAGCATATGAACCAGAAGGTACCCTGGCTGCAAGTGCTGAATGCCACCTTCTGAAACCTAGTGCACAGCAAATGGCATCAGTGCAGGCAACTCCAGCAAACAGGTCTCTGATGTTTCCTTTGAACTTCCATTTGCTGCAGTGGACAGCATCACAGAGAAAAAATAGAATCAGCTAAAGCTATTTTCTTGGCTTCCTTCCAACTATGCTAACCTTAATGCTGAGTTGCATTACTGTTATGTACTACTGTTATGTATTACTGTTTCGTTAACCAGAATGGCACCAAAGTAACCTTCTGTTCCCTGCTGCCACAGTGGAGTGTTTCCAGAGGCCAAAATTAAACCTTTTATTCCCAGGACAGTTATCTGAGGATGTTTTCAGTGGAAGTGTGGAAACAGAGAGCTGATACTACTCTCCATGACATAGCAGAGTCAGGCCTGATCCCATGTTAGATCCCAGTGCTTAGAAGGTACCATCAGCCCCACACAGGTTGGTGCTATTTTCTTGCTGGGCAGATTGACTTCAGCTGTTTGACATTGAAGCTGTATTTTGCAGTATTTATCCAAGTCCAAGAACATTTACATTTACCAATCTAGCTATTTTCCCACTGAAAGCTCTGCCTTTGAGCCTGCTATATTTACCAAAATCCAAGATAATGCTGCATCTAGCACAGGCTTATAAATTATCTAGGCTGATTTAAGAAAACAACCTAAATCTGGTTTTACTACAAACCAAAGCACACAAAAACATCAACAAATGTTGCAAAGTAAAGAAATCCCATAGGGAGTTACTGCAGTGGATTTCTCCAGTGGAGAGCTCTTTATTCTAACATGATGTGTTTACCTAACATGATGTGTTCCTGGGAAGGTGTTCTTTCATAGTAATCTAAGCTACCCTGTGTCTATGAGGTCAACTTTTTTTTTTTTTAAATCAATTTTAAACAAAACAAAACAAACAAACAAACACCACTCTGAAAGCATATTTACTTTTCTCATCATTTTTTTTATAACCCAAATTATTTCTGTAGTTTTGATCAGTATAGTTAGTTAGTTAGTTAGTTAGTTAATTAGTTAGTTTGCAAACAGATCTACATATTTACATAAATTTTTTGCCACAAAATTGAAACCAATGAGTTTTTTGGAAATAGAATTTACATTTGTGCAAAATACTTTTATCCATACAAGAAAAACAAAAAAGAAGCAAATGCATAATGGTATTAAGACAAAAAATTGATTTACATTGTTCAACTTAATAACAAAAGAAGCTGAAGCATTAGGACAGATCTCATGTAAAATCTTTTTGAGTCAAGAGATTCCTAATGACTTTGGTGAACATAGTGGACACCTCAAACAGAATGGCTTATGGATTTTAGAGAATTCCCAGGTGAAACCAGAGTAATACCTTCTACAGTTGCTTTCAGCAAAGTGCAAGCATTTCAGCTGTACTGGCACACAATAAGTATGAATACCACTTCTTGAACCCTTGCATTTCCTTCAGACACATAGGTGCTTTTTACATGAGAGGTGATGAGCATCTTGCAGGCTGGGGTAGGATAGCTTGATGGCCTGGTGAGCATTTCAGCTCTCCACAAAGTCCCCCACTGGTGCCAGCACAGCAGAACATGGTAGCCAAATGGCAGATGTCCTAGCCAGCTGGTTTTTTTACACTGCAGATCTGAAACAAAGCTGCAAGTGCATAGTCATAACATTTTTCAGTTGCAAAGAAGAATTTGGAGTTTGGGGTCAACAGTACCTGGTACATTTTTGTACGTATTGTACATTTACAATGCACAAAAGTGTTGCTCTTGTCTTAGCAGCAGTATGTAGGATGTGCTTCTTTTTGTAGCTCATCTGAAATTATTGATTTAGTATTCAAGGAATAGTTACCCTCAAAATGCACAGCTTAGCCAATATCAGGTTAGGATCTACATTATATTATTCTTAGAGCACAAGGCACCAAATCTGTGCAGCTTGATATGAGGTGCTTTTAGATACAGAATACTTCTTGCTCCGTGTTTTCTCATTTTCTTTCCAAACAGATTTCTTGTTGAGAAAGGGGCCTGACTGGCATATGCCAAGGAACAAACTCTGTTCATTGCTATAGAATATAGAAGGAAGGAAATACACACACAAAAAAAAAAAAAAAAAAAAAAAAAAAAAAAGAAAAGACAAGGTGACAAGGTGACATAAAAGGGAAGCAGGAAACAAAAGCAAAAGAGTAATTGAAAACAGTACTGGCCAGCAATCCACATTCCCTTATCTTTGCAACATGCAGTTCATAAACACATGTAGGCATTCCCCATAAACAAGGAGGGACCCAAAATAGAGATGCCGTAAACAAGAAAAACAACATCCCACTCACAATGCTCTTAGGGACAGTTGCCATAAGAGCAGTTCCCAGTGACATCAGGGGCATTTGTCTGTGCACATTGGGATATGTCTGGGGTCCCAGAAGGAGAAATGTGGTAGGGAGAAAATGTCGGTCATAACTGCTCCAATTATGCAGCAAAAAATGTCTATCTAAAAACATGCCAGTCTCCCTAGAAACTCCCTCCTTGCTCCCCTCATTCTTGTAATACCCAGCAACATCACTTACACCCTGTTTGGCTGCCTCTGGGGCAGGAGGCCACAGAAACAGGCCTGCCTCCAAAACAGCTGCTTTTGGTATGCATTGCAGCTCTTTTAAAGGAAAATGCTCTAACTCAGCCACCACAGGTTAGGAATAGTCTGAGATATCTCCACTTGTGCAGCCATCACCTTATGAACCAGTTTTGTTGGGGTGCTGGGACTGGTACCAGGTCTTCACTCCATTCTATTGATTATGGCCACAAGCAAAGCTCACATCATTAAAACTCCTGCTCCTTAAATTTCTTCTCCCATCAGTTCCCTTTTAGGAAGCCTAGCTTGTCTGTTTCACTCGCTTACCAAAAATAAGTACAACTGAAGGAAAATTCAGGGCTAATGCCCCTCCTGCACTGGCTATCCATGCCTTGTCTGACTTGTGTTACTTGCAGGGGGAAAAAAACCCCACACTGTGGCTAATAGTTTTGTCTCCAGCAGACTCAGAGAAAAACAATATTGACCAAAGAATGAGATCAGCTATTCCATTCCTTGGCCTAATAAAAAATGTAAAATGTAAATAAATTTACATAATTGTTCTTGTTTGTTTTAAAGAATGATGACCAGTTTTTCTTTTTCTTTTTCTTTTTCTTTTTCTTTTTCTTTTTCTTTTTCTTTTTCTTTTTCTTTTTCTTTTTCTTTTTCTTTTTCTTTTTCTTTTTCTTTTTCTTTTTTTTTCTTTTTCTTTTTCTTTTTCTTTTTCTTTTTCTTTTTCTTTTTCTTTTTCTTTTTCTTTTTCTTTTTCTTTTTCTTTTTCTTTTCCTTTTCCTTTTCCTTTTCCTTTTCCTTTTCCTTTTTCTTTTTCTTTTTCTTTTTCTTTTTCTTTTTCTTTTTCTTTTTCTTTTTCTTTTTCTTTTTCTTTTTCTTTTTCTTTTTCTTTTTTCTTCTTTTGTCCCTTTTTCCTTTTCCTTTTCCCTTTTCCTCTTCCTCTTCCTTTTCCTTTTCCTTTTTTTCCTTTTCTTCTTGTTTTTTTTCCCTGGTTTTTCTCTTGGGGTGGGGTTTGTTTGTTTGTTTTCTTTTTTCCCATCTTTTCCCCTTCCATTTTTCTTTTATTCCTTTGTCTTCCTCTTTTCCATTTCTTAAAAATTAGGATAATATTATTTTCCTGGAATATTCCCTTTGTGCAGATCCAGTGACACCCTGATTATTTCATCCAGCTTCAAGATGCTATGCAGGAGCCCCACAGTCAGGATTCATTTGGCAGAAAGGTTGATGCTGTTCCAGAGCTGTGTGCAGGACAGGAGTGAGAGTCCAGTTATGATATATTTATTGGTGGTATTCAGAAGCAAGACAGCAATATGATGCTGGATTGACTTGTGAGAAGGAAGAGGGGGAGGTGGATTCCTTAGTAATGCATTCAAAGTGCAAAAAATCTCCTTGTTACAGAGTCACTGACGTAATTGAAGCCCAGCTTATCTATTGGTGTTAGGCTTTGCCTGCAGGTGTGCTATTTTGCTGGCAAACCAACACCAGACCTCTGTATTTCCCCACACTTGCAGGTAAGGGTTTATACCCTTGCCTCTTGAGAAGAGATTCAGCCTTGAAAATGAGTCAGTACTTGAGAAGTTTTTTCAGGAGCCCATCACAGACGACAGATGCTTTCAGTAACATTCTCAATCCTTCCAGGTTTCTGCAAGATCCTGTTTGTATTAAGTGGTGTATTTCCAGTGATAAATGACTCATATTGATCTGAATTGAAGGTAGCTGGCCTTCTGTGCAACTCCTGAAAAAGTGCCAAAGAACCTCATTGCTTCACTTTACATAGCTTGACTATATTTAGTATGTGCTATACCACAACCTCTAATACAGCCTGTGAATTTTGCCTTTTGTTCAAGAGATGCAGACTGTTTTCTCAATCAGGAGCACGTAAACATGTGTTCACATCTTCTGGATTTCTGCTTCATCTCTTTCTTCTTAAACCTTCCAGTACTGTGTCTGACAAAACAGCAAGGTCACCAGTTCATGCACTGCTTGAAATACAGGAGAAAACTCTAGTAAGTCTTATTTATTAAAAGGCATATTAAGTATAAGAGTCATCTTGGCAGTCTTCTTCCCCACAGTTTTTTTCTGTTTATTCAGAGGAGATAAGTAAGCTGTTAAGATGTGAATTATGTTCTTCATTGAACTGGGATCGTTTTTGAGGGCAATCACTATTTGCTGGTTTACCACTTGATGTTTTGTGGTGTTTCATAATAAGGAGATTTCATTTGTGGGAAATGAAGCAAAAAATGTGATTGAAAACATGATTTTTTTTTTTTTTCACCATAATACTTTTCTTTACAATTACATTGACATTTATTGGTGAAAATTGAATCATTTTGTGGGAAGGTGTTCAGAGTCCTATGGAACTCCAGTGGAAAGCACACAGTCTTTCTGTTTATTTAGACATCTGAACTGGACACATTTCTTGCTGAGTTTTGGAAATGTTGGCATGGTTGTTGTGCGACTATGCACCGACAAGTTCTCTTGTCTTTAGCTGGATGGTCCTAGAACCAACAAATTAGCATTTCAACAGCCTTGTAGATGTGATCTGGGAATTCAGTTTCTTATGCTTTAGTCTTAAGAAGCTTTCAATGTTTTAAAAATATTAAAGTTATTTTGATTTCTGGAATCTGAAAATTTTCAAATGGTAGTTCAGTCATGCTTGCATGACCTTGAGTAGGGCTGTTCATAGAATATAGAGTGGTTTGGGTTAGAAGAAACTTTAAAAATCATCTAGTTTCCATTCCCCCACCACAGGCAGGGACACCTTCTGCTAGACGAGGGTGCTCAATGTCCCAGCCAACTTGGCACTGGATACTTCCAGAGATGAAACATCCACAGCCTATCTAGGCAATCTGCTCCACTGCCTCATCACCCTGTTCAGTAAAGAACTTCCTCTTATTATCCAACCTAAATCCACCCTGTTTCAGTTTAAAGCCACCCCTCCTTGTCCTATTACTACATGCCTCTGTAAAAAGCCCCTCTTTTCTCTGAGTCTTTATGTAGCTTTTAGGTACTGGAAGGCTGCTCTAAGGTCGCCCTGGCACCTTCTCTTCTCCATGCTGAACAACCCCAACTTTCTCAGCCTGTCCTCATACAAGTGCTCCAGCCTTCTTGTCTTCTTGGCCTTCCTCTGCCCTTGCTCCATGTCTTGTGCTGAGGACTGCAGAGCTGGATGCAGTGCTGCAGGTAGGGTCTCAAGTGGGCAGAGAAGAAGGGCAGAATCCTGCTGCCTACACTGCTCAGGATGCAGCTCAGGATGCAGCTGGCTCCCTGGACAGTGGGTGCACATTCCCAGGTCATGTCCAGCCTCTCATCCACAAGCAGGAAGTCAGATTTGTTGAACTGTCCTTCCATGCTAGAAAGATAGGTTCCCATTGACTCATCTTAAGACCTGATGCTAATTAGTAGATTCCAAGACCAAGCAATAAATGTTTATGGGTTATAAGTCACATTTTTCAAAACTTGTCTCTGAGTTGTTTACTTTAAATACTTAAGAAAATCAGATTTTCAGAGAACATTCGAAGGCTAAGGAAAAACCCTTATATTTATAGAAACTTTGAACTGGTATATTCTATTAAAATGACAAACTGAGGCACATGACTTCAAAAGGCATCATCTTATGTAACTTTTTAGGGTCTAGCTATGAGCAAGAGAAGGTCTGGAAAGTGGACCATATGGTGCAATAATTTGGGAATCAACTTGCTGTTTTTTATAATAAGGGGGAGAGGTAGTCCAATTTAGCACATTTCATAGTTTTTACTGTTTGTGTGTGGGATTTGTGAAAAATCTTCCTATAAATGTCTTCATAGACACAGATTCCCAAAGTGGCACATTTGGAAAACACCTTGAAAATAATTACTGTGACAAAATTAGAAGCTCTGCTAAGAAACTTGCCAGTATATTTCAGCAACTGGCACTGTCTTCTGATATGTTGGAAGTTCAAAACCTCAACATTATACTCACAATGGGAAGCTGATCCATTACAGTTGCTCCCAACTTCTCTTTCTGAAGCATTACCATTAAAAGAGCTGTGGCAGTTTCAGCACATCTATGCTTATGATTTAACACCAAAATCTCTCTATTCAAATTTTATCTTTAGTAGCTGAGGAAGTGCACAAATAGAAGCAGATGTCCTGTGTGAAAAAATATTACCAGAAACTTAGGAACCAGTCCAGATTCTTCGGGAATCCATGTTTTCTCTGTCGAGTTTGGATGGTCCAGCTTTTTACACAGTACTATTAAAGGGAAATTGTGCTTGCTTTTGAACCAGAAAATGTTAGCACATTTGGAGCCAATGCAAAAATGATGCTGCATTCAGGAGACAGACACTCCTCTTTTAGAAAGTGAGATCTTTGTCTCTGGAGAGAAGGCAGTGTCGGGTTGCTGCTGCCTGGGAGAGGGACAGCTTAGACCTGACAAAGAGCCAAATCTTTGCGTGGCTCAGGAATTTCAATGATGGATCTGGGACAAAGCCATACTCATTCTTTGGCTTGTAACAGAGCCCACATGATGCATGAAACTACTGAAGATGAAGAAGATAAAATGGAAAAGGCAAGGCCATTTAAGACCATACAAGTAAATGTTCCGGTAATCATCAAATAACTGTGAAGTGTCAGAAGTTTCAGAAGTTGAGAGGAAGATGTTAAAGATGACACTCTTCAAAGAAGAATGACATACATTTTCCAAAATTTTATTCTGCTCCTTGGTCTGTATGGAGCTTGGCATGCATTCTTCCTCCCACTCTGTCTCACCTCTTTCCTAATTTCCACACTATATGTAAAAAGCATTAAAAAGTCAGGACTTCCTGGACATTACCAAAGAATGAATTGATGGTGAAGCTCATTCTGTGAGCTTCTATTTCTATATACAACCATGCTATCTTAGTGATGCATGTGTTATTCTGATTTACAATCTTCTTCCCATTAATCAGAATGAGTCACAAGTGTTTGCAAAGAGATGCTGAGCCTCTCTGTATACACAGGGCAGCGACCTGAGAGGGAAACTCAGTTTTCCAACAACCCTTAAATCAATGAGAAAATGGAAAGTGAGGAACTCTACAGTCTAAAGATTGGTTGATTATTAACTTTTTGTAATTACTGTATTTGGTAGAAATATTAATTTATTTTTAACTATGTGGGCAGGGATTTCTTTTTGATCATGTATTGTTATGTAGATTGCCAGTTTTGTCTTACATTTTTTGGCTAATTGCCTGTATAAAGAGCTGTGTGCAAAACTCTGGTGAACTTCCTAACCCCCTTTATTGACAACGATGAGATGCTTTGAGAGATTAAATAAAATTCCTTTTTTTTAGTGCTAATCATAATGAAATGCAGATGTTTGATATTCCCCATTTTTATCAGTGACTCCATTTCACAAAGTTAAATCCAGCACTAGAGCTGTTACAAGTATTAATGTATTCCCAAGGGCAATCCATTCCAAGTGCATTTGATCTGAAAAAAAGTTTGTTTCCAGTTTGCTCACAAAAAAACATGCAGTGGAAAAACTGTTCATATTTGTGTTGTATGATCATTTGACCTTTCCTGTATGATCATTTGACCCATGCTGAATTAGAGTATCCTTTTTAAATAAAAACCATTTTTGCCTCATGTTACTAATCCCAGATGCTGTGAACAAAACAATAACTTATCAGCCCCTCAGAAATGGAGAGCTCACTCTTTATGGTCCTGAGAACAAAATACTCAGCTTTAAGTGACCTTGATGAAAATGGTTAAGTGCTTAGCATACAGTCAAGTTAAATGGCTGTCAAGTTAAATAACAATCAAGTTAAATCACATTTAGGCCCCTGATGCTATTCCTATAAAGCTCCTGATGGTTTGGTAATGGACAGGAAGAGGAACTGGATCATATTGATCTAGTAAAGCACTTTCCTTTATAAGAAAAATTAAACATCATTAAAAACTCATTATAATAGCAATTTGATTCTAATGAGGAAGGACTCAAACACATTCTTGCACATCAACTGTATCGGGGCAATGTCCACATGTCTGCTATTTGTCTGTAGAAATGCACAGGAATTTATATGAGCTTGGCATTCTTTCACTAAGGCTGAGTTAACTGGAATTACTTCACCTCAGCCTGGGGCAGGGAGCATCCACATACACAGTTACCCCAACTCAGCTAGCAAACAGCAGCTTCCTGATGAGTGCCAGTGAAATACGACTGCTGATGGCTGTTTTTCTATGCAGAGCCACAACTGAGACAAAGTGTCCTTCCATTATGAGGGTTTACTTCTGGATCAACCATTAGAAAGAGAACAGAACATCTGGCATAGGAGCCTGATGTGACCTGAACTATAAAATACCTTATAACCAGGTTATAGTGATGGCTTTGACCCGGGCTGCAGTGTCTTTATACAAATAATTTCCTTTTATTGCATAGGATTTTATTTATAAACTGAAAAAACACAAAACCCAAGCCACTTTTGCATTAAACAGCACCTATCTGGCAGAGCTCATTTGAGCTTGATTAGCCTATGATAGCAGTTATGATAGCATTTAAGCCACAGCTACAACTGGTGACATGTAAAAACACAAATGAGTTAGTATCAAGATATTCCTGATCTCCCTACAATGTTTCTGTGTGGAGATGGGTTGAGCAGGACCTTAGATGTGCCTTGTGATCCTCAAGCAAGTCCCTGGAACACTCTTCTTCCCTGGGCTTGCTGTTGGAGTGCTGTGGGCACAGAGCTTCCCTGGTCCCTGCTGCCATCATGGCACCTGCAGTGTCCTGAACACATGAAGGCTCCATGCTGCTGCTCCTGATCCTCAGGACCCTCCACCATCACTGGGACCAGCACCATGCCAGAAAACCACAGCACAAAGAAACTCAGAAATGTGAACCTCATGGTCCGAACACAAAATTTACAATTTCCAGAGTGATGAGCAAAACTGCCACTGTCACACGTGTTTAAGGGCACTTTCAGGTCATAGGACAGATATGCAGTGGCACAGTGTACTAGTGAAGACAGCAGCTGAGTAATTCCATAACAAATCTGTTGCAGATGAAATACAAAAGAAATCAAAGTGACTTGTTATGTAAACCTGGGATTTTTCCTGCTTGTTGCTGGCCTGCTGTTACCCAGCTACTGCCTGGTGAGAGAAACAATCACAGGTGAGAGTGATTTCTTCCAGCACATTAATACATTGTGCATATAATAAATATAATTCATCATTTAGATTCTGGGAAGTTAATGTTGGAATTGAAAGCTCATGATTTCCTATCACCCACACCTAGATACACACGACCCAATCCAAACATGCACACTGTTTAGGAGAATTGCTTGTCTTAAAAAGGATTCCTTTAAGCACACATCTGGTGGTGCTTTTTCCTTAAATCTACCAAATGAAAGATTATGCATCCTTGCTCTGGAAGGCAAACCACATTTTTCCTTAATGTCTTTCTTTCTTGCCACAATGGCTGGGGTTAAGGAGCTACAACACATATGCAGGAGGAATTTTGGGTTTATTGATATTTAATCAATACTTTAATTTGGGGTTTGCATAGGATTTGTTTTCTCTGTTGATTTTCCATAGTTTCTTGTATTTGTGATATTGTTAATCTTGCCAATATTAGAAATGACTGGTACTTAAAATGTTGAAAAATTGGAAGCAAAATCAAAAAGTCTACAGAAATATAAATACACCTGAAGGCATGCAGATAATTTTCATATCTCAAAATTCAAATCAAAATAAACCCAGGTATTTTCCAGCATGAAATGAAACTAAAAGTAGGAATACTCATCCTGAGTTTTTATGGTAGCAAGAAATTTGTTCTACATATTGCATTACTATGTCAAGCATGTTGGCCAAGCTTACTAAAATACAAGCTGTTAGATGTAAATTTTCGTTAGATTATTTTTTCTCTCTCCCTTTTTCCAGCATCATTTCAGAGTCCCTTTAAGACTGGTTTCCCTCAGTTCAGCCAAGTCAGAAAAAAACTAACACAGCTTTTCATCTTTCACTGGTACACAAAACACCCTAAAATATATATTGCACATCCAAGTTATGTAAAAATGACCTCATATTCCAGACTTGAGTGTGCTTGGATTTTTTATTAAACTCTGTTTGCTAAGAAGTAGATCTCTTCAATTTGCTTCCTAGACCAAACTCAGGGGGAAAAAAGTCCATGTTTAAATTGAATGAAATTTGTAACTTTGCAGAATTCTCACTTTGAAAGGCATGCTGCAAAATGTGTGGCACTTCCACAGAGAGAGAAACCCAAGAATACACTCTCTGAGCTTCACAAAATATGTTCTTTTTGTAAGATAGAAAGTGAGAAGCAAAGTATTGTCAGGCACTTGAGAAGTGTTACAATGGCTTGCTAATGCAAGCCTCAGAGTGCTTTAATATAGTTATAAAATGGATCCATGTATCTATAAAAAGAATAAGTTAAAAAGATAAAACATCACTGAATAATTTCCAAGTCTGCATCACAATGAGTTTCTTGAGTTTACAGGGCAGTTAGCAAGTGAATGAAGGATAGAGGAATTTAGGGACTGCCCCACAAGAAAAAAAATTCCACCTTCTTGTCTAATGTTTTGGGTCATGGACTTTATAGTGCATCATACTTCAAAATCTTACCAACACTTACTTAGTGTTAAAAATATATATATTATACTAAACAATTTTATTCTGACTCAGAAAGTTTTATAGATGAATACAACGCTGGTCGTCCTTATTCTTCAAAATGCTTGTTACTTTTTTCAGTAGCAGAAGTCTCTTATCCCAGAAAACATTGCATGTTTCAGCACTTTGGAGGAAAGTTTATGACCTGATCTGTTCAACTTATACTTCATCATTGGTATACCATCTCTGAATCTTCTCATCCCTTTTTAGAATAAATACTGTGTCTGAAAAATCTCCCTGGTGTATACTTACTGTTATCTCTCAGGCCTTTCTCAAGGATTTCTGGTTGTTTTTTTTTTTTTTCCTTGAGAAAAACTCTTTCCACTTATTTCCAGTGAATGACCATTTCCCATTCCACTCACGTAATCTGTTTGATGTATTTGAGGTACACACATTTTCAGACACTTCATTGTTGAAATCACTTTGCTGCCTGTTTAATTGCTAATAACCCCTATAATGCATGAAATAAAATTTTCTGTCATTTCAAAGAAGTAAAAAAGAATTTGAAGTGCAAACTGAGATATTTGGTGCTAAAGTCCTTCTCTAGATACCTAAATCACAGATGGTTATAGGGTTGAACTTAATCGAAACTGAAACCACTGCAGGCTTTTCAGAGTAGAAAAATAACTGCAGTAATGGCTGTGGACAATTAGTATAAGAACGTGTGTTCCCTCTTGCCAAATGACACATTTACTTCTGAACAGTAACATCATTGCTCAACCTCAGAATAAGATTTCTTAGCTACTTTTCTGCAATGCCACATCAACCACTATGAAGAAGTAGAGAAATATCAGTCTGCTTTTGGGGGACTAAAGATCTGGTATGATCTGACTATGATCAGTCACTTGGGGATAAGTAGGAGGAAGAATTTCAAGACCCTTCTCCTCTTCGGTTAGAACTACTGAAATGAGAATACCAGTAACTGATCTGGTAATCTACCATCAGTTACTTTAATGTTTCTGATGGTACTCTTCTTATCAAAGAGGACAATTAAAACCTACTAAATAACTGGATACAATTCACATTTTTCAGGCTCATGATCTGTTAACTGAAGAGACAACTGGCCATTGTGATTTTAATTTCTTTCTGAGAGAAGCCATCAAGCCAGACCTAATGTCGCTGTAAATCTTTCTGGATGGATGGTCATCATTTCTTTCTGCTCAGAGCAGTGTCTGGTGTGTGGGAGGCTATGGCTCTTAAGTGCTGTCTTTACAGAGTCACCAAAAAGGTAAGGCCTTTTGGTAGAAACGGTAGGGCATTAGGTAATATGAGTGGTCCCACAATGGGGACCATAAACAAGAAGGCCACCCCTATCTTCTGACCAGTCCTCTGTGACTAGGGCACTGGAAAGAAGCTGGTGTCATGCTGCAGCTTGGTCTGTGGTTCCACATGCCTCAGTGGAAGGAGCAAAATGGAAGGCACAGGGCCATAGGAAATCTGGTGTAGCTGTAGCTGTACTGAATATATATGCTAGGAAGCACATGTAGCCATCCACATACAAGCAGACCCCTGGCATTGTTTGTAATGGGATCTATAAATAAGAAGGCTGAAAGAGATTTAGTTCTTTTTGTATATGTCCAGGAACATACTAAATATGGTACATTCCTGTGATAATTCTAACCATTGCCCAAAATTTCCCAGTTGTCTTGAGAAAGGGAAGGCTACTACTCCCAAAGTAAATAGCAGGAATATCTTCTAACCAATATGACAGCCATGAGCCAAAGATGAAAGGAAAATATATTAAGAAATCAAGAACTGACTTCAGGAGGTAGAATAATGAGTCAACCATATAAGAAATTAAGGTCATGAAATGCTTGCCTGCATCTTACTCAGGGAGTTGCCTAGAAGGTTAGCAGTGAAACCTGAAACTGTATGAAACTGACTTGGTTTTATACTGCATTGCAACTCTGAAAATCACCTCAGATTTCTCAAAACAGGCCACAAAAAGCCTTCAGGAAAGCTGTGTGGTGCCATGACCCTTTTGGCCAGCAGAGACCACAGCTGTGTGTCCAAAGGCTCCATGGAAGCCACAGTGTGGCTCCACTTGCCATGGGCTGGCTACCACACAGCTGTGTCTGCACGGCCTGACCCAGGAAGCCCTGCTGATAAACCACAGTGCTGTGTGCCGCTGTCCAAACGAGTCATGAAAAGGGAGCCAGCAACTAGGCAAAAATACAGATCAGTGAAAGGCTTGCACAAGTTTGGGTGTGAGGCAATAAGACAACCTCAATATTTTTTTTTTTTTTATGAGGTCCTACAACAGCATCTTCCAGTAACCTGCATCTGCTTTCTGGCACAGATTTTTTGGCACACTCTGTTTCCCTTTCTATAATGAGGAATTTCCTTCTGCTGAGACCAAAAAGCTCTACCTTTGCTGAGACACTGATAACTGAAATAAATTAAGCCCTTTCTCTTCCATGGTCGGAACAATCCTTGAAAGTTTTCCTTGTCATAGCATGTCTCTTTGAGACCCATGCCTCTTGCCTTCTTCAAAAACCTTTACCAGATCTCAACAAATTCTGAAAATGTGGAGAAAGAAGGGTTATTTACCATATGTTGCTAATTTCCAGAAAAGCTGTGTACCTCTAAATCTGTTTAGACTGTGCTGGGCAGGAAACCAGGCACTTTAATTTGGGAAAAAACCAATTCATCCTAAAATAAGCAATCTGAAATGGGACAAGTGAATTGTGGGGTAGAAGCTTCTGTTTTGTTCAGTTGAGTACCGAGGGTTTCTGCCTCTCCAATCTGAGAGATGTTTGCAAACGAAACCCACTTACTCTTACTCCCTCTGGTTGCATCTATATTAGAAGTGTAGGGAAACCTAACCTGTCTCCATGGAAGCCACATTTGATTTGAAATAGTATAGGTACTATCTTGTGTTTCTGTGCCTGTTTTTTAAAGTGCAGATAATTGCCTGTGAATATTCCACTGGCCCTGAATTTATTTGGTTGGGCACAGAACTGCACAAATTGACTTTGTTGCAGATGTACATAAACTGGAATTCTGTACTACTCAGGGAAGATTTACCAGCACGGGTTGGAAGTAGCTTGACAAATCTTTTCCAAGCATTTCACATTTAAGACATAAACCTAAATAACCTATCACTTCCTTCATTATCTGTTCATTCTCTATTGGTAAGTTAAAGGAAAATATTTGATTGATTGGTTTGATTCTCCCAAACCACCTTTTCTGATCAGGTATTTATTTCTATCCTTCAAACTGATCTCAGAAGTTTGTTGGTGGTAGATTTCAGGCTTTTCACAAATATCAACTATTTTTGCAAGAAGCAGAGGACCATTCTGAGCATTCCTTAACATCAGTGACATTATTTTGCTTTTTATTTTTAAGCAGATTACTTTCTTTTGGTCTCTTATTGTTGTAGTAGTGAATTTCTTCATAAATAATGTGTAAAGGACCTACTGTCAGTCATTCCAGAAGGCTCTGGTTAACAAACCATAGTGCCTTATCATGTGCGTACTTCCACAGAGTTGTAATTTTTTAATATTGGTCAGCTTATCCACTTCATTTTTCACCTATGCTAGTAGTGTGGGAAAATGAAATCTTGGAACTCGGTATTTAGTTGCATTAGGAATCCTTTTAGTCTCCTGCTGGGCCTGCTCACCAGGATGATCATGAAGGGAAAAGGCTTCAACTATCCCAATATCTTCAGCTATGTGCTCTCCATACTGCTCAGCACCACAGTCTGATGATGGGCCAGGTCCCAGCGAACTGGTTCTTCTTTCCAGACACATCCCAGGGAGTGACTTTAACCCCAAGGGGGGCTGCTGCACCTCTCCAGCTTTTGCTGCTTTTCTGGAGAAAGAGAGCTTAATAAGCATGGCTGTGGCATGACAGGCTAGACCTTGCCCCACCAGACTTCCCATGCTGCCTGCTTGGGGATAGGAGAGTGGGATATGTGCTACCTCTTTCAGATGTTTCCTTTCTGTAAAGTGGTCCACAAGATATGAGATATAAATTATTTTCCTTCTTGGATGATATTATCACTCATTTTTTTCTCTTTATATACTGTATATATTTTTATACTCTTTTATTAGCTCAGTGTCAGTTCACAGAAGGAAAACTAATGTACTCAAGTGCATGTGTACATATCTTAAAATAGTAAAGATCAGTTATTTTCTAAAGAAGAGCAACTAAGACCTGAGTTATCAGTGCAGGCACTGAGATTACTTTCTACAGAAACTGAAAGCACATAGTCTCTTCCTGAAGGTTCAAATTCTTTAATGCCAACATTAATGATAGTTCCCTAAAATAACCCCTATTATTCCCTATTTTAAGGAAGTTTAATACATCTTAAAAACTTTCATCCATTCGCAATCTTTAATTTCTTTAATATGACTTGAACAAGAGTTCAGAACCTGATTCCCAGTACTGACCTCAGCATTTCTTGTTCTGCAAACCACAGAAAAGAAATAAAAGTGACTACTATTAGCACTCATCTCTTCAACTCTTCACCTTCTAACACTAGTGAGAAGCAGCATTTCAAATTACGCACATCATTGCATTTCCCTTCATTCTGTCATTAGAACAGAAGCTTTCTGCAGCAGCTGTCTACCAATACCTGAGTAGTGCTTACGCATCATGACCTTCCCTGCGTGTATGAATTTCTATAAAAGTTCATATAAAGAATAAGAAAATGTATAATCACACTTTCTGCTTGTAGCCAACTTATCAGTAACAATTCATCTTGTTGGTAGTTTTGCGTCAAATATTTGGTGTTCAGTTGCAGAAGGCCCTTATGGCCTTCCCTGACTCCTTTGTGTTCCTTCTTTTTCAGGCAAAAGTTGTTATGAAAAGCATCTTGAACAATTTTTTGGCTATGAGTTAAGCCGATGAAACATCACACACAAAAAAGTTCTGTAGAATTCTTCCCTTTGTTCACATGTATAGCTATGAAGAAGGCTTCAATTCCAGCATGGGGAAGCATAAGATCATATGATGTTTATAGAGCACAATGGCATAAAATGTAGGAAATTATCTAGTTATTTCCTTTACTAAGTAGAAACTATTGTATTTGTTAGTCATTTAATTATGATTTCAGAAATTAATTTTTAATGATGGAGGGAGGACAACATTAGATAGTAATTAGGGAAATGAGAGACCTGTATTTATTCAAATAAGCCCAGCCCTTCTGTTTCCGGAATAATGAATGTTATGAAAATATGATTTCATAAGGTATGCTATATTTTGGAAATATGGGAAAGAATTGTCCAACCAAACATGAAAAAAAAGATTCACATTTTAGTGGGGCTACATTATTCCACTTACAGAAATTCTGCATCCTGAAAAACACCTGCAATTTCAATTTTGACCATGATTCACTAAAGCACACTCTTTCTTTTTTTACCTGCAAACATGTTAAACAGCACACAGACAATGAAACAAATGGAATATAAAATGAAAGTGAACATTTAATTGAATTCAGTTTTTTATCAGTTAGCTAAGGTTATATATTTTCTCATAAAGAAACAATGCATTAGCATAATGTAGTTTCACTTCAGGGAGCTTTTGGTTAGTATCTCAGTGGAATATATTCTAGTGAATTTTAAAAACTTTTTAAACCAGATCTTTTCAGTTAAATGTCATCTTCATTGTTTTAGTTTATGGCACTGTTAATAATTACACTGTGAAATTATATTTCTATCTGGTCCTGGTACCTAATGCTCACAAGATGTATTTTATTTCTATTTAGTTCCTGTTGATCTAAAGTTCCCATTGTTTATAATCCTTGATTCTACAAAAGTCATGGTTATCCTAATTCCTAAATAAAGTTAAAGAACAAAAGGAATTTACAATTTTCTTGCTGCTATTGTTCTTACTCAAATAGGATGATAGAAATGATGTTACACATAACTAAATATGTCATTTATCTACAAGAAACTATCTCCATGAAATGAGTACAGTGCTGAGCTATAATTGTCTGCAAATATGCATGAGGAAAATCTACATAACCAAATCCATTCATTGGCAATCACAAGAAAGAGTCCAAGCTGAGCAGTCTCAAGAGCTTCATTATTTCTACACTGAATACAGAAACAGGAAACGAATGGGGTGGTTATATAAATGAGCGTAATACTTTGGACAGAATGAAATTCACATGATTAGGCTGAGCATTATACAAGTAGATCTACTGACTTCATAAACGACATACAGACGTAACTAGGATTTCCCAATCCTTGTTTATTAAATGGTCCACAAACTAGAGATCTGTAAAACAAAACCCCAAGTGGTGAGATGCAGTTTGGTAATGTGTATATGCAGTTTTATGCACGTATTATAAAAAGTTATGTTCAAATTCTGATTTTAAGTGGGACTTTTTAGACATTCTAGAAGAACTAAAACATTTTGAAACCTCCACGCATTATGATTTTATGTAAGTTTAATTGTATCATCTATACAAAATCTTAAAGTGGATTTTATAACCATATTTTCACCATGCTAAAATCTTAATGCGCAAATAGAGTACTAAATGAAGCAAATTGTAATTAGCACTAGCTTTGTTAAACTACTTTCTTTTCCATTTTTTATTTGTTTGTTTGGGGTTTTTGTTTGGTTGATTTTGGGTGTGAGGTTTTTTTGTTTTGTTTTTTTTTTTTTTTTTTTTTTTTTTTGGTGGGTTTTTTTGTTCGTTTGTTTTTTTTTATTTTTTGGGTTTTTTTGGGAGGGGAGGGAGTGGTTTTTGTAATTGCTAGATTTTTTTAAAAATCCCAAAAGTGTATTTTGGTAATCCAATCCACATAGGAATTTCTCCCATATATGAACTCCACAGAAAATGCCTATAAAGAAATAAATAATTGAAAGAGTAGTCAGATTTTCTGTCACGTCTGACTTGGGAACAAACAGTACAAAGTGCTTTCTCATTATGTGGAACACAAGGATTCAATAAAAAAGTGGAGTTGGCCAGTGGGTAGTAGTTCCAGTATATAAAATGTTGATGTTTCAAAATTTGTTTTTATTCTGGGTTAGAATAGAAAAGAAATCATGCAAGCATTTTAAAAAGTAATTCTGTTGAAACACTCCTTTTTAAATTGAAAAGGACTGTTCTCTTAATTTATTTTTCAAAGAAAATGAGCCTTGAGTTGAAAATTGTAGTGATCCACTGACACCTCTGCAAAGTGTGGGCTTTGGCAAAACATTATACTTCATCAAAAAATAAAATGCAAATTATATGTTATTGAATTTTCTAGTGATTTCTAAGACAAAGTAATCAGCAGAAGCTCAGTGATTATGCTTATCATAGCAATCATTACATATTACAGCATCTTGGCTTATGATATTAAACTAATGACTAAAAATTATAAACTTTGAATTTTTTATTACTTTACAAAAAGGGCGGACACCATCCAGGTAGCACAAACATAGTCCATAACTTCCATCTAGTTATTTGGCCAAAATATGAATGCTTTTGTCATCAAGTTTTTTTACATGGGGATGATACTACTCAAATATAATGATAGCATGATGAGAGTATGTTTATTTTATTACTTTCTTTACTACTGCTTTCCTTTTTAATAGGCCAGAAGCTGCTAACCACATGAAGTTGGTCACTTAAACCTGCTCACCATTAGGAACATTGCTCTGCACCCTCCTGTAGAGAAGAAAGCTTTCTGCTGATATGTCCCAACAGATTGAATCCTCTTCATGGAGTCATATAATTTTAGTCAGGCAACATATGTAATTTCTTGTGTTTCTGATAATTTTTTAAAGAATATCCTGAGAAGCATGGTGTCTCTGTTGGTGGATTCAGATGTAAAGCCACAATCTGGTGCAGACCTTTAGTGTTTGATGCTCATGATGGCTCTGGGGCCTCATGCCAGAGGCCAAAGTCCAGGCATCATCATGTAAATGGGAGGTTCAATGGCATTGTAGTGAAACTCCAGCTGAACATCTCACAGTGTTGCTGTCCTCAAGTACACCATGGTATTCCATGAGCAGAGAAGACCTGGTTCAACAGGGCATCCAGGAATCTGGTGAGACTTCCTCCTAGCCTGGGAGTCTAAATTAGGTGCCTAAACCTAGTCAGATACTACCTTTCTGTAATTCCTAGGACTTAGTTCCCCTCACTCCCCTCAAAAAAAACCCAAACCCCACAACAGAAAGATTGCGTATTTCCTTTCTTGCAGTTTTCCAGTGGCAACAACTGTTGGCCTCTGATTAAAACAGCAGAAAGGTAAATAAGACTTTGGCAGACCCCATACAGCTCTACCTTCATGCTCTTTACTGATGGACATATCTGTCTTCAAAGTAGGGGCACAGGGTGTCAATATTCAATCTGCACAGAGACCTGAGTAATTTGTCACATCTGCATGCATCAGCTACCAAGTGTTTCAGAACTGCAAGGCTCCCTGCTACCACACAATTTTGCATGCTTGCATTTCTAAGGAAAACTGGCCTTACACTGTCAGGTTTGGTGGGTGACAGCTTTTGAAATTATTTTTTCTTTAATGAATCTCCTCAACTGATGTTGATGTTCAGATCTTGGGTACAAATCATTACTCTTCCTTTGAATCCCATTGAATCTGTTTACCTTAGTAACAATACCAAAGAAAGATATGTATCTTTCATGTGAAGGGGAATACAAAATTCAGTGTGATCACAGCTATGGCTCACAGCCTCATCAGCTAACTCACAGAGCATTTTACAAGAAGCAGAACTTTTTATCCTCTAGTTCAAAGTCATTAAGAGAATCAAATCTCAGAGGTCCTTTCTAACCACATACTCTTAGGGGCTACTTTGAGGATTAATGTTTGCCTCTGTAATTTGTAGCCATCTCTGTATGCATTTATATGATTAGTAGCAATGGTTAGACTTCATGTTTTTTAAGACAGTGTTACTTTGAAATGGATCTGCATCACGTATGCAACATATTTTAATACATTTAGTGAATTTCACAGTCCTTTCCAAGGCTCAGACAGGGAACTGTAAGGTGGGTACCTAACGGTTCCCTTTCAACATATGTGTTGCAGGTGTTGTGCTAGTATAAACCCCCAACAGTATTTGATTTTGTCCATCCTACAGAACAGGAAGATATAATTTCAATCTGTGAAGAGCTGAGATGAGTCACTGGCCATTGTGAACTAACTGATGCAAGACAAAAAAATGTTTCTGGGGGGCATCTGGCCAGTAGAAATATATATGGGTGCTGCTGCTGCCCATGTGTGCTGCAAGACACTTTGGTAAGAGTAAGACACTGAGCAGGACTGCACAAAGGATAATATGTTGTTATCTGACTAAATTATGCTTTGAAAGATGCTGGAGTCTAGTGAAGGTCAGGTTCTAGGGAATTCCATCACTAGACTGGATTTAGACTAATTTCTGCATTTAGTTGTGGCTGACACAAGTTAGCCATTTTTTTCAGCCACTGACATTGTTGACAGTGTTATATGTCATTTTGCTGCACATTTATGTTCATAAAAGGCAGTTATCACTGGTATTTTATAGTGCATTTCAAAATAGCATATACCCCATGCTCAGGGATTACATGTTACTGAGAAACAGCTTCCTTACAATGAAAATACCAAGGCCCAGGTAAGAGATTTAGGGTTTTACCATGAAATCCAGAATCTCAATTCTGAAGGAAGTCTCTTCTTGCTTACAGCTGTTACAGACAAGAAGTATGAAGTACCATAAATGCAAATAAATTACAAGTATAATGGCTGTTCTAACCCAGGCCAGGCTTTAAAGTGAAAGAGTGCCAAGATGCTCCTTGAAAAATATCTGTGAAGGAGAGATGTCTCACAGGTGAGACTCAAGGTGAGTATAACAAAGGCTGTGGTTCATCCCAGAAAGAGATACAGTTGCTTCTCTCACTGCCTCATATTCAAGCATTTAAAAAAGAGGATTGGTGGACTTTCCTGGAAAAGGAGGGAAAGAATCCCCAGGAATACAAAGAATGTAATATTAACATACAGAATGAGTGGATTAAAATTAAACATTCTGAATTTAAACATGCTATTTCAGCTTCCACCAACTTGTCTTTGAATAATTTCATCCCCAAATATCATGCGATGAAGTAATTTTTTACATACTCAGAAATTTTAATCTATGTAAAAAAAACCCAACCCATGCCATAGTATCAGCTCAGTAAGAGTTCAGTTTATCCTTCTTTTCCAGGTGATATTTGGTTTGATTTCATTTATGGTAGCTCTTGTTCAGGATAGGAAAGAGAAAGTTTCAAATCAAAGATGTGACTGTGTAATGAAAATCATTCTCTTGTGCATTTATCTTATAACTGCTTAATTCTTTTGGGGAGGGAGGACTGAAGGGCAAGTGGTGATTGAGGATGACACAGGTTGTAGGCAGGAGGTGGCACAGGTCAGCAGCTCTCTGGGTGGTGGCTGTGCTGCTGTGCCAGCCTGGCTCAGAGGGGTCATGGCTTCTGAGTCACAAGGAACTGGTGGGCAGTGTGACTGCTGTTCAAGCCAGGGTTACACCACAAGACAAATGGTGGGTCTGGCATAGAAGCTGCTGAGGAATCAGAACTCTTGGCAGTAACAGAAGATGATCCCACCAGATCTGCTGAGGCAAACACAACTGGGTAACTCTGGGTATGAGCTGTCATGTCCCCTACATCATCCCCCCTCCAGAGAACAGGGCTTGTTGAGAGGTGTTGCTGACAACATCTCCTCCTCTTACATACATGGAGGGCAAAATTTTTTCATGGATTCATAGCCTTCAAGGCATGGCTTAGTAGAATTATAGCTTCCTTTTGGGTATATGGGACATTTAGACATATGCCAGAACAAGGGAGCTAACTGTGGCCAGGAGCTGCCTAAATATTATGCAGGATTTTAAAATCAAGACAAATTATTTTTTAATGTAACCATTCAAAATTTGTGGCAGTTTTAAGCCCTGCTTATTGCAGTACACGATTATGTGATGTTGTAGGCTATGATCTACATAAATTGTAAGAGTTGCCACATTATCAACATTACAATGTCAAGAGTATACAAATTACATGTATGTTTCTATACATGAGTACAAACCACATGGGAAATGTGCATATACCAAAAGAATGAAAGAAGAAATTATATAAGCTCTTTCTTGCACCCACTCACTGTTCAGGAATGTCACACAGCAGTAGGCAAGGATAGTAGCTGTATAAATGATTTTCATAGCTTAGTTTAGAATTATTTTGTAATGTGTGAACAAAGAGCTAATTATAAAGATGTTAATAGACACATAAATATCTGTTTAAGCCCATAGCTGTTGCAATCTTTTAGGTAATCAACTTAATCCATGATCATTGCAAATAGAACTTGAAATGTGGTTAGCTCCTAATAAGGTTATGGATTCAGCTTCACATCTGGAAGCAAAGCCAACATGCTGCTCTCTTGAAGGCATTTGATTGAGCAATGCTCATGGTTTTCTGCCTATGCATGCTTCTAAGCTTTCCCCCTGACCCTCAGTATGTATATCTTTAAATCCCCAAAGAAATTATTTAAAGTATGTCTTTTTTGAATATTAAATCCTTTGTCCAAGAAATGTAAATGGCATTTTAAAAGCACTTTTTCCATTCACTTTACATGACAAAATTAACTTGGACATTAAATTATATAGTGCCAAAAAATACATAACTTCCCAAAGTAGAACTAAAATAGAATTAAATGCCAACATATGGCATCATGGTCTGGAAATTCTATATTCAATTATGATCAAAATAATTTTCTTTAACTCTGCAGTTATTTTGGTTTTGACCTTAAAATTGTTTAGTTGCTTAGAATTGCAGCTCTTTTAATTTCTAACACTACAATTGTGTCCACAGCACTAAGTACTTGGAACTTAATATCCAAGCTTAGCAGGCATCCCAAAGTGAAATATTTATCTTCTTTGAGGCCTTGAATAGATTTCTCCAGCAGACATTGGGTCAGCAGCAGAACTGGGCACCTTACAAAGATTTCTGAGACTGCTACTCTAAGACCTCACTGTGTTTCAAATTCAGGATTTCTGCTCTTTACTGAGTGCTCTGTTTAGCAAGACAGTCCCTCTTGCTCTCACACACATACATGCATACTGTTTTAAAGCTACACTGGGATATAATTTCTTTTAGGTTTGTACAACATCACCAGAAAGTGTCCTTTGTTTGTGTGCCAGAAGAAATTGATAGCCTCTGGTTAGGGCATATTCCCAGGCAGATGAATATGTAGAGCTGAAGAATGCCAGATAGCACCATGACATTTCAGATCCATGTTTTATATATTACTAGAATGTTCAGTAAAAGTGGTGAGGTAGGAGAAACAATGAACAAAACCTATAGCAGAAACAATGAACAAAACCTAGAGCAGTTGAAATGCTGTTAGATTGATTGGTCAATAATATTCAGTGTATCTTGTTTCACTGTCTGCTTTATTCATGTTACCACTTTATGTAGCCCATGTGACAATACACCAATTTATTGCAGTGTGAATGAAGGCATATAAGAATTTTTCTTGATGTTGCACTGGAAAATAGCAAAACAGAGTAAATACTGATTGACTTCTGGAAAAAATGCTAATGATGCCAAGACTGGGAGGGCATATGGGCTGTGAATATGCATGGGTTGGGACACTCCTAAACAAATCTTCTGAGGAGCATCTTTCCCCACAGCAGTTTTCATCACATGCTCAATCAGGGTGACTGCCCTCTGAGAGTAAAATTCAGTACATTGCCTGCTCTGAATGAAGGTTTTAGGCATCCATTTTTCTCAGATGTCATACAACAATGCAAACTGTTCTGTGTTTCATTAAGAATTTCTCTTTAGAAAACCTGATTTTTTTGGTTTGTTGGTTGGTATGGGTTTTTGGTCTTTTTTTCTTTTGCTACATTTCATTTTTACATCACTTGTAGTGAGACAAAATCCTGAGCTTCTTTTTACTTGCAGTCTTAGAATCATAAAATAGTTTATGTTGGAAGGGACCTCTGGAGGTTGTCTGGAGCAATATCCTTTCCAAAGTCATTGAAGTTAGACCAGACTATCCCACCTCCTGCCCCTCAAAGGGGTTTCAGCCCCTGAACAAGTTAGTAGCCCTTTGCTCAACTTTCTCTGTTTTGTCCAGGTCTATCAGCATCTACTGGGAAAATCAAAGCTGGACAGGTATTCCAGGTGTGGCCTGAAGATTGTTACATGAAGGTGAATAATCACCTCCCTTGATCTGCCTGCTGGTTCCTTGTTCACACAGCTCTGTTGCAGCTCTTCCATCCTCCAATGACACACTGCTGTCCCATCCTAAACCTGTTGTCTATTAGGGTTGCCCAGATTCTTTTCTTTGAAGTTCCTTTCCAGCCAGGCAACCTCCAGAGTGCCCAGCTGCATAGAGTTGATTCATGCCAAGGATAGGACTTGGCATTTGTTTTTGCGGAACATCATGAGCTTGTCCATTTGGCTTGTCCATTTTTCTAGCCTGTCAAGACCCCTCTGAAAGACAGTTCTGCCCTCCATTGTGTTGACCATGGTATGCTTTTTGGTGTCCCCTCCACCTTGCCTAGGTTGTGTTCTGTCCTTAGGTCCAAGTAGTTCTTAAAATCTCAAAAATATTGTGCTCCCTATTAGCCTCTAAGCAAGATCAGTCAGTCACAAGTGAAGAGTCAGCACCTGGACACCAAATCGCTGATCACTACCCTTTGAGTCTCATTGTTCAGAAAATTTTCAACCCACCCATCTGGTTCATATGTCCCCAGTTTGGCTACAAGGATATTACTGGAAAGCAAGCTAAAAGTCTTCCTAAACTTCAGCTAACTGATGTCCAGTGCTCTCCCCTTGCTCAAAGCACCTCCTGTAAGAAGGCTGTCAGGTTAGCCAAGCATTATTTGTTCTTGGTAAGTCCATGCTGGCTGTTCTTGTTCACCATCCTCTTGCTCTTGCTCTTAATTCAGTGACAGACAGATAGCTTTGTATTAACTGAATGTCTTGAATTTGGTTTGTCACTTGAAGACTTCAGTTAAAGATTCCCCTCCAGTTAGCTAATTTCTCTGTCTTGGGCAAATCTAAGCAGGAATCAGGACTTCCGTGTGAGAAAACTCATAGGACACAACTGCACAGGCTCCTTTACCAGAGGAAGGTATCAGGTATATGAGACTACTAGATATTATCTGACCATAATGGATTTATTTTGCTTATGATGTAAATAAATATGTAAGGTAAAGAACCATTTGCCACTTGATTTAATATTCAAAAAGCAAAAATGGATGAAGAAGCTTGCCAGGACCAACATAATTATTTATTCAGATCCACTTATATGCAAATTTGCAAGCTCAAAGCAAAGCTTGAAGTCTTTTCTGAAGGAAACTCATGAGCAATAGGACTTGAGCTGGCTGAGGAAGTTCAGTTTTGTTCTGATAGCTGCCCTGAAAAGCGCTCTTCCAACAGTGGCCAGGCTGGAAACACTTTAAAGATAACAATAGTGTAGATTGGCTGCAAATCAAACCATTTTGTCGCTCATTACCTTTACTAAATCACTGAGATATGTGCTAAGTAAATCTGTTGCTAGCAGTAAATGATTTATGAGGCAAAGGGAAGAAGGCTAATAGGACTAAATCCCTCTTAGTACAACTGGACGGTATAATCTGCCATCACAAAGTGGAGAAGAAGCTCTGCAAGTCCTTCCCTAATCAGCACTGAAGCCATGCCCAGATCTGTCTGACACACAACTTTAGGCATCTTTCTTGTCTTTTATTATGAAGAAAACAGATTTTTTTCTAATGATTTTTGTTTCTTCATGAAGTCATTAATAATTTGTAATTGTCATTGATAATTTGTAGTAATTTTGTTCTCTCCCTTACAAATTAAGCCTTACATTAAGAGTAGTGCATCCTGTATTTTATATATTTTCATGGTCTTAATTTATTTGAACATCTCATCTGCAATATGCCATACTCTACAGTGGAATTCATGATAAAATATAAATTCATTACATGTGTAAAGGTCACAAGGTTTGCTCAAGTCAACAGCTGATGAAATAGCTAAGATCTAACTGTTGACTTTCTGCAACTTCACACCTTTCATCCTTCCTCTAATTTGATGTTCCTTCTGAAGATGAAAAGAATTAGAAAATGCTTTACCATTTTACTATGTGATTGACCTTTGGCAAAAGAAAAGAGTACTAGGCTTGTCAGAAAAAAATAGCTGCAGTCTGACAAAAGCTGCACACAGAGCTGGCAAATACTGTTGCTTTACTGCGGAGGAAGGTATGAATACAATTCCTTTTATTGTTTTATAACATTTGGGAAGAGGCTGGTGTGACAGGAGATGTGAATGCTCCGTGTTATAGATGAATAGGATCTTTTAATTCAATGTGATTGTCTTTACATATCATTATGAAACTTGATTTGATGGTATAGGCTAACCAGGTCAGTTTAGGAGGGCCTGGATTTATTAGAGTTATCTATATTGCCAAATCATTTGGGCATATATGTCATCTTTAGATGGACTGAAGCTATGGTTTAACCATGTGTTTTATTGCCAGAAAATCTGAGAATTCAGTACTGGATCAAATAAAATATTTAAAAATCCAAGACCGGACTTTGGTAGACCTGAATCATCTCATGAAATACCACCCAGTCCCACTCTGTTCAGTGGACACCCAACAGTCCCAGAACCCAAGTTCACACAGTGCTTTGTTTTATAACTTGACCCTTCCCAAAGAGTCTCCAGTGCTGTTCTTGAGCCTGTGCATGGCTCTCCCACACTGGACAGGCAAGTGCCTAAGCCCAAGGGGGATTCAAAATACAGTGCCAAGGCAGTTGTCCAACCTGTGCCCTTGTGAAGAGTGAGGGGCAAAATCCATCAGCCTTTAGGCTGTTAGTTTCAACATGCAGCAGGAGGTGAGAAAATTAGTTTTGGTGCTTCCCAAGCTGGCTTCTGCAACATCCCATGGCTACTGAATTCAGCAGAGATTACAAGAGTGGCTGCCCTGATCAGGTAAATGTGAGAGAGCTGGTCTTAAATCTCCCCAGGCCAGGAAGGCAATTGGATCAGGCTTCCAGTTCCCCAGGAACTGCTATCACATGAAGCAAAGGCTATTTATGACTGTCCACCAGCATATGAGCACATCCCATTATGTCATGTGAAAGAAATATAGCACAAGCTTTTACAAGTGAATTTGGGGCCGCAGCCCCTGAGTGGCTGAACATGCAGCCTCTGCCAAATGTCTCAGGCTAAGGGCAGGGGTGGCACGGGACGGACCCCTATGCTCAGTGGTTCCTGGTGCCAGGTCTGTCAGAGCCTGGCTTAGTGTGCAGGGATCATGTTTCCAAATCTTGCAGCTTTGCCTGTGCCTGGCAGCAGCTGGGCACCTCACTTGCCTGCTGGTCATGATACTTAAAAGCTACCCCACCTTTTTTTTTTTTTTTTTGCCTAACTGGACAAAGACTTTATGATCTCTGAGAATCTAAATTGCTTCATCCAGTAAATTGCTGTTCATGTGAGAACATTAGGACTTTTAATTATAAAACAACACTGCCACAGGTTAATGGTACCACAGAGAGGGATGAGGAAGCTTTGATGATTCTTGTGCTTGCTTCATACGTAGGGATAATCCTGATTCAGCAGGTAGCAATGTCAAAGACTCATTTACATGAACTTCAATATATTAAATATACTTTCTTGTAATTTTCTCAAAGATTATCTGAGCAACATGAGAGATTGCTTGTTTTTCTTTCTCCTTCTGTAAAGCTGTGCTTGCTCTTTGCCCATTAAGAGGCATGTCCGTTTGTTTGGGGCATGTCCACACAGAGATACAAACATCCTTGATTTAAGTGTTAGTCAGTAAAAACCAGGTAAGAACTTGAGACTTTTCTCATGAAGGACCAGTATTGTCTACATTACAGTATTGTCTGACCTGATGATAGATTTTTAATATTGCGACCCTGGGTATAAGCAATGAGTAACAATTACTGCAGGTGAATGCAGTCATTGTTTCATTAAATTTAAGTCAGAGAATATTAAGTACTTTATACCTCTGCTAAATTATCTCTTGCAATTCTTTGGAAAAAAAAAAAAAAAGCAGAAGACAATTTTTGAAACATGTTTATTATAAGTTTTCCAAACAGGAAATGGTGGTGTGTTATTAAAAAAATGAGTTAGTCATGACAATTTTGAAGAGATGTTACCTCAAGACAGAGCTATGACACTCAAAAAAATTTAAATAATGTAAAAAAAGAGGGAGAAGAAGAGAGGATGTCAGGTGTCAATGAACTCTCTGCTATCACCGTTACCTTCCTTGCTGTATTTGATGCTAAAATACAGAGTAAGTGGCTGCCTATGAACCACTGAATATGACCCAGCCCCTAACTAATGCAGCTGAGTTGGCATTGACATTCTGTCAGCCATAACACAGCTATGACAGCACATCTCCCAAGTCATGAGATGGCTTACAGATCACAAGATTATTTTTGAAGGATAGTATTTTTCTATCATTATTCTTTTCTTTCTCACCCATGGCATCACAAGAATTACTGTAGCTAAAGAGACACATTTTTCTTTTTATAGGTAAAGCCTGTGACAGTAACAGAGTTTCATGTGAAGACAGGCCAGGTAAAACAACAATGATTAAACTATCTATACCTTGTGCTAATTTACTAATCAAAACAACCACAGCCTTAAAACACAGTGATTGTCGTCCTGACCTCAAAAAACAATGTAATACTTATGATTCGGGAAAGTTTTTATTTGTTTTGATAAGTGGAAATCATGGTGGTCTTCCTCCATGGACAGGGGTTTGGAGTTGTCGTGCTATCCTCAACCTCCTAGACAGAGTGAGTGAAGGGTGGGTAATGGATAATAAGGAAGATATGCTCCAAGTCCATGCTTCTTATAGAACCTGGGGGAAAGGTCTTAGTCACTGACACAAATCTTGGATGCGACAGAATGGTGGGAAAGGAGAAGAAAAAAGGAGACATCCAGCTTGGGCAAGAGAGGTGGACACATAAATCTGAAACCAGGGTAAATGTTAGAAATGCTCAGTTTCAATTAGAAGCAAACCAAGAGTGAGTGAAAGGAAGAGGGCATGATGCATCATGGATGAGGCCGTGCACTGACAGAGGTGCAGATGACTCAGCTAAGTACATGACTCAGGTGCTGGGAGCTCTGACTTTGGCTCTTCACCACAATTCTGGGTGAGTCCCAGCTTTTCTCTGAGTTTTTGTCCAACCTCTGAGTAAGCAGATTGAATTCCCACCATGCTCAATGCAGTTATGTTTACAGATGTTGGCTTCATATGTCACAGAATGCTTCACACACATCTGTAAATGTCTGGTTTGTTTGAAGAGAAGCCAAAATATCTCCTTCTATTACGAATTTTAAACTGGAAATTCCAAGTCCAGAAGGGAGTGAGAGGGAATTGTGCAAATAAATGTCACTATTAGAACAAGCTACAGGACTCTTAATCCTGGTTAAGGTCACTGATCCTGTTTTTGAATATACTGAGCATCAGTTTCCTACTCTGAAGTGCCTCAGGAACTCAACACCTCTATCAATCAGTCCACACGCTCCCCTTCTGGGATGTTAAGAGGTTATTAAGTTCCACTGCGTAGTCTCAGATCAGCCAGCTGTTCTGCTTTAATTAGTTAGTTCCCTTGAACACAGAAAGCAATTTTCTTTCCGTTTATTTTTTGGCTGACTTGTCTACCTTCTGATGATAAACCACAATTTTTTTTTTTTCTCCTTCCAAATTACTCTTTCCCTTATGAGGATTATTCTTCTTAAACATATTGCCCTTGGGCCTCTGAATCTGTCTGGATGTCCAAGACAGCACTGATCCCAGCAGAAACCTAAATTTATGTATGCCTGACAGAGCTCACCAGTGGTACTATTTCCTGAATTTCTGGGATAGTGATGTGTTGTTATCTCATTTTTCAAAGCCAATGTTTATTTGCTTGTGCCAACCAGAGCATTTCCATGTAATTAATTCCTTTCTGTAACTGGAACTTAAGAAAGAAACAAAATTCTCAGTTTGTCCAACTCTATACCTATATCTTATAGCTTTTTGGGACTTAAATGTCATTATCAGTGGTGGATATGGTTCCTGGCATGTAGCTCTGTCTGATGTGTGACTGTTCAGGCAGTTGTGGACACAATCAGGTATCCTCCAGTCCTCCATCCTAAAATATGTGATTAGCTCAAATTATTTTTGGTAGTGGTGTTAGGTTTTTTTAAAGTGCATATTACATACTAAATATTAGAAATAAGTAAACTCCTAGTTTTCTGCACTTAACTGATTTAAATACAAATACTTCCCAATCCAGGGCACAATTCCACATATATCTGAACTTGTCTGTGTTGCACAAGTAGGAGCAAAGGTATTACCTTGTGAAAATAGAGATTAAGTAAGAAAATAAACTAAAAAAGAAATCAAACTCAAACTTTAACAAGTTACTGTGCTGAACAGCTAAGATGACTGTATTCCCAGAAACTAGGTTCACATGGTTATAAGAATGCCACGACAGAGGTGACTAAGTGCTATCTCAGTGTGTGAACACCATACAGTAGCAATTCCCAAACTGACCATCAGGGAAAAAAAGATATCAGAAAAGGGAAATTTGACAAAATAGGAAAGCATGTAAAGCAGTAAACTGATATGTTTGAGTCAAGGAAATGCTGAACATAGCTGACTACCATGCCCAAGAGACTGTCAGGAGTCTGGACAGTTCTGGTGACTCACTCTGCATATGTAGATGGTTGGCTTAGGTGAATATCCAAGACCACTTTTCTTTTTTTCTAAAACTAAGATTTGCTATTTTTCATTGCCTGCTGTGTCCATTTAGCACTCTGTAAACTTTAAGTACCAAATCATATAGACAGTAACAGCTAATCTTTTATCTTTGTGGAATTTTTCTTATTCAATAAACTTCCCAATTTACATGGACATTAACATATGCAATATTAATATGAACTGAAATGCTGTACTTTCAAAGAATTTAAGATATCACACATTAAAATAGATTATGAAGTTTTCACTTTAAAAATTAATCTTGCCTTCTCTCAATTTTGATAAAAAAATGAAATTCGATTGAGACTCTCAGATGTGCAGTTCTTATTTGTTTACAATGAGTTGTAAACTCATGTTTACAATGACTTGTAAAGTTTCAAAGAGAACAGTGTTTCTAGGATGCATAAACTAATTCACAGTTTTTTTGACAATCAGCACATTAAACTTATTGGTTTTATACAGGTTAATCTGAAACCAAGAAAGAAGAATTTTTGTCTGACTTTTGAACTGAAACTTGGACTTTTTTCAATCAGTTTCACATTTGCATCAATCAGAAAAACAACTGGACTGCTATGGAAAAAGTACTATGTGTACTAGTGGATAATGTAGTGCTGCATGAAATGACAATGTAAATTTAATATGGTTTTCTTCTAAAACCACCACAAAGCAGACCAAATTGTTTCCTGAGATTGTAAGTAAATATTTTCAGGTTACATTTACCACTTGGTTCCTGTTGCAAATAATTTTATGCTTCAGAAAATATATTTTTTACTTGCATACCAAAACTTGTCAGTGCCTCAGAGAGAAAGAGAGAGAGAGAGAGAGAGACTGGAAGAGAGAGAAACAGGGGAGATTTTCTAAAGTATAGAAAGTTCTGTCCTAACTCTTCCACTACAGTCTGCAAAAGCCCTTACATCTCCTTGACATCCAGGGACAAAGACACGAGCCAATGCTAAATATGTTAAAAATTCCACACATTTCTGGCTTTAACAAAGAGACTGCTTCCCTTGTACCGATGGAAAGAGTGAAGAAGTCAACAGAATGCGACAGGTTTATTTGTGCAGATGTTTTAGAAGCATAAAAATCCTGCTGTCACACAGTGAAATTACTTTTTTTATTTTACCTTGTAACATTATCCATTAAAATTGAACTGTTTTTCTCTATAGGGACATAAGGACATACTCCATGACTTTTTTTTTTTTTTTTTCTGCTGGTAATCATTCAAGGCAGTGATTCACCTCTCGAGATGCCCTGAGAGCAGTATCTTTTACAAGTCTTTCTGCTCTTCAGATAATTACCTCAGTGGCTAAGGTATAAATTGGAAAAAACTCACAACAATGAATTAGTCAACCAATAGTGCTCATCTAATGTTAGTCTGAAAGATTTCTGGTAGTTTTGGGGGCCATTTGAATACCAAACTTCAAAGATAACTCTAGAAATGCAGTTCTTGATTTGAATGTATTAGTCTGAAACAGTGTACATGCTTTTGCCACTGTGTTTAATTAGGAAGAACTTTGAGGATTAAAAGAGTGACATATGCACTCATAGCCAGAAACATACCTTGAATTTGACCTATCACAGCACCCATCATCACAGAGGAGAGTCAGCCTTCCAAAATTTGTGGCTGACTAATAAGAGAAGGATGGCACTTCTTTTAGCACCCGTTTTAGGCATAAAAGAAATCACACTACCTTGAGAGAAGACATGGGTGATCATAAAGCAAACTGTAGAAAGGTCTCCAGAAAACCTTACCATAGAGCTCTTTCTCCTCTCAGGTTTCTTTATCTTCTCCTACTGAAGCCACTACTTTTTATTTTCTGAACTTTATTCCCTGTACAGTAGCACTATGTCCAAAGTGCATTTCCATAGTAGTGTCCATCTTGTCTGTCTCCTTGAATTTTTCCTAGGACCTCCAGGGAGAAAAAGTGGTCCAGGACAAAGGTCTTGGAAGTGATTAAACAGCACAAGAAACATAGGTCACTGTTCAGGTCACTTTCTGGACCTCTTTAAATTATTATTATAAATGCCTTAGTGTGTCCTGTAGATGATACGGAGCCGTGCCAGAGCATTTCACAATAGTGAAGGATTGCCCACAACATTTTTATGATTTCTTAGTTGAAACATTATTAAAGTTAGAAGCAAAATCAGAAATTAGTGAATCAAAAATTTCAGCTAAAAAGCAAAGAAAAATCCATCAGACTGAAACTGGATTTTAATGCTATTCAGTTTTTTAAAGAAGTTCAAGCCCCATCAATTTGCATCCCACAAATTCTCAGAATAGACAATTTTCTGAGAATAGACAAATTCTCAGAATAGATGCTTATTTCCAGCATCCATGAAATGTAATTTTAAGATAATTTAGTTTGTAGCACTTCTCTCTTAACATTATAAGAACTTCTCCTCTGTAGAATGTTCTTGTAGAAATGGGTGAGAGGGGGAAAAATACAAAGATACGTGTCACAAGATCTGTGTAAAATCATGAAAATTATAGCAACTATGTGCTTTGATTTTCTGTATAAATGCTGAAAGACTGTTCTTGCCTCTTTCTTCAGCTCCATATTTCCTATTGAAGATATATTATAATTCTATCCAACATTGCAGTGACAAAGGCCCATCATCTCCTGTGGCCAGGATATCTCATGGTTCATACCCATGGGATTTAACATTTAATTTTATTTTTATTATTCCAGTATCCATAGCGGATACAGATAGAAGCTAAAGTTGTTCCAAACCCATGCAAAAAAAATACCGACAATGAATGTGCCAAAGAACTTTGTAAACATTTTGATAGGAAATTAATCTTGGAAGTAGGGTAGAGTGATGGAGTAGATGCATTTTTTTTAGGAAACTTTTTAATGAGAATGCCACATTTTGTGTTGGCAGTCAGTTTTGAACTTTTCATTGCTTCTCATTTGCTCTATCTCTTCTTTCAATTTCTTTTTCCTTTGTCCTCTCATGTCATGAAAAAGTAGAAGGGTTGGAGAAGGGAGGCCAATAAGAATTGGCAGAAAAATTAAAAATGTCTACCTGGAACGAACTGGACCCGTTGAGTGAATAGTTTCAGTGGATCACTGTAGTTATGGTTAATTAGGTAGTGAGAAATTCAACTTTGTAAAAGTCCTGCATGTTCCTCCCCATAAGATGTGCAGTCCTTGTGAGTTCAGCTTTGGAAAATCATGTCACTGAAAGTGTGACAGAGTTTCCCCTTGCAATGTCTGTTCCTCTTTTTTTACATCTCTGTTTTCTGTAGGACAAATTTCAATTTTCAAAAGAACAGAGAGTAGTCAAACTCATGCAAGCTTTTGTTTTGTAACATCTCTCAAAAACCAGGCTACATCCTGCCAGACAGTAAACTGTGAATTTCCTTGTTTTATTCTTGACATTTGAAGGTTCCTTTTGGCACGACTTCATATTGGGACTATTGATGGTTAATATTCTACCACTTCTGAATCCAGCAAGAGATGTCATTTATTTGTATAATGCTTTGTATTATTTGGCTTGGTAATTTATTAGTCAGCTTACTGTAGGCTTCAGCATTATGTAATAACCATAAAGTTTAATTGTTCTATTTCCTGTACACTTTCTCATTCTTGTTTATGAAAGTTCTATCTCCTTCTAAGTGCAGAAACATCCCTTGATCAGGTAGACTGCACAGACAGCTTCAGGTAAGCAGATTGCAGACTCAGAAATTATAATTTGTCATGTTTTTCACCCTTATGTACTTCCATAAATTATTTTGTGTTGTCTCTTTCGCTTTCTAGAAGTTGAAAATGATCATATGTAAATTAGCCAAGCAACCAAAAATGTACTATTTTACAATCATGATTAAGACATATTAAAATTGCAGTATAAATGAGGACCTCCTACACTGAATTCACCAAAACACCCAAATGGTGGCACAGGAACATCCACTGACTTGCATAGTTTTAACAGTGCAAACCCAGTGCAAAACAGGTCAGGGATAAGTATTTGTCAGTAAGTAAAGGTGCTGCCACATGTGGAGCAACAGGTTGTCTTTTAAAAAGCTAGAAATTATGAAGGATGACTTGGATTCTAAATGGAGCTAAATCTGCCCAGGTAGTCGCTTGAATATGTTTGGCTTTCCAAAGGTACCTGGGATGACAGTGAGACAGGTGAATAGAGAGATTTTGTCTCACAGGTGATAATAAAGTTTGTGCAGACAAGGCAGTGTGATGTAGTTAGACAACGCTAGACAAGAGTACCTGCGCCAATGTGCTCCCACTCTCCACTGCAAATTAAGGTCTTGAACAGCAAAAATCCTCTTGACACATATATCTGAAGACTTGAGTGTCTGTGCTGCAACAATCTGTCCAGGCAGTTTCTGGCCTCCTTCACTCCTGCTGTCACAGTTAATGGCTGCCAAAAAGTCAAATCTACTTTATCTTCCTTGTGGTTAATGGAAATTTTCTGTTAGAGTTTCAGAAGGTCAGCTGTCCAGTGAGAGGGAGCAGTCTCCTTGACCCTGCCACCTCTGGTATCACCCTGGCTGCCCCTCCACTGCTATCATTATTCCTGATTTCTCAAAGGAGCAATAGGCAACTTGTAAAACAGTCTGTTGGCTTCAAGCTACTTGAGAAGGGGGTGAGAAAGGGTGAAGTGGCATGTTCAGCAGGGCTGCAGAGGACTGACAAACAATTCCAGATATCTCACTGACAGGAAAAAATATGTTTATGGGCAATAAGTCTGTGTCTTAGATAATTGTATCAACCCTTTTCCTGATACCTATTCCCAGCACTGCTCGCTTCAGGTCTAGGTCATGGTTGCTTTACTCTATGTTCAATGATTTTCATGAAATGCTCAGGGAATACCTCGAGAAAAGGAATATTTCAGAGTCAGTATGGAATCTGCTGTGAGTCTTTTGGTCTGAAAGTACACATGTTGCTTATAACTGACCAAAGCAGTATTGGAAGAACAAAGTGAATAGTGAAAATTATTAGCTGTCATATTCCATTAGGGTGAGAAGACTTTTGTTTACAGTGATTCTCACTGTTCACACCTCTAAACCTGGCATGAGATTTGGGGTAAGAATTCTGAAATTATATGTTCAGCTTATAGGAGGTTGCTAAAGTTGCTTCTACATGCCTCTATGTTTGTTCATGTAGAAAATAAACAGGGTTTAATCTACCATATAATAACATTTGATAAATTCTTTGAGGCACAGTAGCAAAATAAACACTGATTTTTTTCCACTGCATTTTTAAAACAAATATCTGTCATTTAGGGAAAGAAAAAAAACCCAGTAGTCCAAAATGATAGATTGTTGATGTCTTATAACATTTTGGAGAATTTTTCCTAATCCCAGTGGTTATTTAGTCTTTGCAGCTGATCCTGGGCTGGGAGCAGTCCTACTTAGAGCAGGAGGTTGGACTAAATGTTCTGCAGAGCTCTCTGCCAAGAAACATTTCTACAACTGCAATTTTTTGCTCTCCCAAAACTGCTGAGAGCTGTGCCTCTCTCTCATACCAGCTGTGCCAGATTTCTTGGCTGTGAAGAGGAACTCAAACATCGACTCCCTCCTCAACAGGCACATGGCAAGGAGGAGAATGTTTACCCTGTGGTATGAAAATGTAAACTAGATGTCAGAGGACTATTCTTTGACATTGCCTTTGCATTTAGAGGGGCTCTGTGTGAGGAAAATGCCTTTTTCTTGCTCTGTACAAGACCCTGTGATAAATATGATTGAACTATTTATTTGTTTGGGCAAAAGGTGATTTGCAACCTGAGAAGCTGCTGGGGCACTTCTTTACAGCAATCCTAAGTCCAACCCACAGATGACATGAAATAAATTGGAGGGCATCCTACTGTGTGGATTGAAGCGCAAGTTGGTGGGTGAAAACAAACCCAATTTTAAAGCAAAGTCAGCCACACACCCACTGTGGATTTTTGAGAGCTCCTTCAGGCCTCCTGGAAGGAGCAGACTGTGAAATGCAAGGGATGTTTCAATAAAGTTGGTGGTGTGGTTTGCCTGCAAAGATTACTCAGAGCAAGACTGCTCAGAGCAAAGAGAATTCAAATGTTTCTTTTTCCATGGCTCTTCATTAGGAGAGGTGCCCTGTTTGGTGTCAAGGGGACACTGGAAGTGGAAGCTTTGCTGCTTGGTTATGCTGTCTTCACCGTGCTCAGCTCAGGTCTCTGGCCCATGGGGCTCTTAAGACTGGGCACTGTCAGAGTTAAACAGGAAATCCAGGAGCAAGAATATGGTGCCGACAAGTATATTTTAAGTATTCTATTTTGAAATTTTGAACCTTGTTCACAGAGCTCTAGTTCCCCCATTCAGTTTTTCAAAGTAACTGAACAAATTCACTGTGGTCCTGTTTGCTTTATCCCTTGCAGATGAATGTTTCCCTGTGTCCACATCCACGAGGTTTGGCTCCGCAGGGGACTGCCAAACAGGACAAGAGGATGAGACAGGTGGGTTTTTTTTTTTAGAGCAATTCTCATTGTGTCCAACAAGGAAATTAAATGAACTTTCAGAGTACAAAATTTAGTGCTAGGTATGAGGAAACATTGTTCTAATAAATTCCAGCCTTTAAACCCTTCTTGACTCTGCTGTTTCTTATGAGGGTTGTTTATTGCTTTTTAGACTAAAGGGCAAGCTCACACCATAAATATGTTCCTGGAGTCTCCTCAGCTAAAAGCAAGCTTCTCAGCCTAATTTTGTTTTAGTTCCCTCCTAAAGCAAGGCTAGCCATAAGGATGATTACTCCTCTGCACTAAATTTTTCTGAGGAAATGTCTGTATTCCAACCTGGATTATTTTTTTGCTGGAAACAGAGAACATTACCTTTGCATACAGAATGTCTATAGAAACTTCCTATGTCATTTCACTCTCCTATTTTTCTATATTGCAGCAGCGCCCACAGGCCTTAACTGAGGAGAAGTCTCCATGGCACTAGACAGCATACAAACATAGAGGAAGATTCCAAAGACCTTGCAATCAAATAAAGCAATATTATGGTGCCTTTTCTTTAGCTACAGGAGAAGAGACTTAGGACTCAATTATATTAAGATCATTCTTAGCCTAAATCTATGAGATTACATTTGCAGTCTCTTCCTGACAGTCTATCTCTTAGAGAGCACTTGCATTAAATAAACCATATTATGGATTATGAGACAATATCGACTATGTTAATTCAAGTGGAAAAAATCAATATGAGAACTAAACAAAACATTATGATTGTCTCTGCCTATTGATAAATCCAGTTATTTCCTTAATATTTTCTGTGTTTGAAGACTGTTTGTTCATTGTAGGTTTTCCTCATGTAGATATACTTTCAGAAAAATTAAAATTAACTGGAATCAGCTGAAATAAAGTGGGGCCTGTTCTTGGCTCTGATGATGCAGAAATCATAGTGAATATTTTCAGTTATATAACTATTATTTTGGCTACATGTGCATCTGACCTGGTATTGATATCACAAAAACAATTCAAATAATGCACTTTAAATGTGTCTCATAATCAAAGCAGGCTAATAGAAAAGGACTAGCTGATCAGATATCTATGAGGAAGGGCATACACTGTACTTTAACCATAGGAAACTTACCTTTGAAGAAACAATCATAAAATCAATGATGCCTATTTTTGGCACACAGACTATTAAGGATGGCACTGTATTAAGAATGACTATTGTATATGAATGAAAAACAATTACCTATTTTACCCCAGATGTCCCAATAACAGAGTCAGGAGTGGAAATTCTTTTTATAGCAACGTTGAAGAGAGATGCCTAATGTTCCCATCCCTGTCAACAGTGACACAACCTGTGTGAACAATTGCAATCCTATTAACTAGGACTTCCAATACCTTCAGATAATTTTTCATTGGTCCTGTGCAAAGCAGATACCTTCACCTGCTCCAGCTGGAGCACATTTGTCTATGGGTTCTGATGGTGTTCATCACAGGGTACTAAAAGGCCAGGACAGCTTCATTATAGGACGTCCCTCCATTATTTTGCAATGGCCTTTAGACTCTAAATAGCACATAGTTGACTGAAAACTGTCAAATGTTGTCTCTGCTTTCAAGAAGGTTAAGAGGGAAGATCCTGGTAATTACAAGCCTGTCAGTCTCACTTCTGTGCCTGGTGAAACTATACAGAATGTTATTCTGGGAGCTACTGAAAAACACTTGAGAGACAAGGCAGCCTTTGGTCATAGCCAGCACAGGTTCATGAGCAGGAATTCCTACTTAAGCAACTTAGTTTTCTTTTATGTCAAGGATCAGCCATTTAATTTAAAGTTAAACCAGTAGTTCTGAGGTCTTGGATTTAGCAAACCTTTCTCTCCTATCTCTCACCATAGCTTTCAGGACAAACTGTCCTGCACATGGCTAGACATGTCCATAAAACGCTGGGAGAACAACAGGGGTGTTATGGTAAGCAGGGTTACGTCAGGCTGGTGGACAGTCACGACTTGGTGACCCAGGGCTCAGTGTTAGGGCTAGTGCTCTTTAATGTTTTTGCAAATGATCTGGACAGAGAAGGCAAATATACATTAAGTAACTTTCTTGTCATTACTAAATGAGGAGGAGCTGTGGACTCTCTTGAGAATAAAGAGGCCTTATAGAGAGATCTATAGAAGCTACAGACCTGGGGAGTTACCAACCATATCAATTTCAGCAGGAGCAAGTGCAGTTTTGGGTGCCACATTAGAGGGCAGACATCAAACTCTTGGAGTATAACCAGAGGAGGGTCAGCAACATGGAGAAGGGTCTCAAGGGCAAGTCTAATGAGGAGAGGTCAAGGTCAGTTGGCTTGTTCAGCTTGGAGAAGGCTGAGGGGGGACTTCACAGCAGGGTACACCTTCCTCTTGAGGGTGTATTGGAGGTGCTGATCTCCTCTTCCTGGGGATGAGCTGCAGGACACAACCAAATGGAAAGTTCAGGTTGGCTATTAGGAAAAGGTTCTGCACTGGAGGACTAGTCCTTGGAACAGCCTCCCCAGGGAAGTGGTCATGACAAGCCTGTCAGAATTCAAGGAGCATCTGGACAATGCTTTCAGTGAAACTCCTAATTTCATCCAGTCCTGTGAGAAACAGGGAGTTGGACTTGATGATCCTAATGGCTCTCTTCCAGCTCAAGATATTCTGTCATTCTATCATTCTGCCTTTCTGTTTGGAAGCTCACAGCTCAGTGCTGCCTGCAAGAAAAGCTTGGGGGGCAGTGATAGGCACAAAGCAGATTGGAAGAGGAAATCCTTCCCTGACTCTCAGAGATTCCCCCCTGCAGTTTCCCCCTGAAAGATGCGGGGGTGGCTGTCTTGGTCTCTGCTCTGTCCTGTCCTCACACCATCTCCTTGCAGATTTGATAGTGTCCCTTGAGCTTCCTCCAGTGCTCCATAACATTTGCAGCTTCCGCCAGTGCTGCCCACATTGGGCAAAGAAGGGACAAAGAGGACCATGGCTAGGGAGGTGAAGAGGTGAGGGAAGGGACTACAGGTTACACTGCTGAAGCAGAGAAACATGGGGCCCAAATATTTTTCTTACTCTTGGCCAAAGAAAGCTGTTGTCTGTGATGTGTTGTCTAGACATATGCTATGAGGTTTAGGGGGGAAACCAGCTCTCCAAATGTCTTGCTAGATGAGCACACATCCTGCTTATACCATTCTCTCAGTGTCCCATTTCCAAATTTGCATGCCCACAGGAATCTTGCTGGACTATAACTTGCAAGGTTGTCACAGATATTTGTGTCTTTGAATGATAAGGCTATGCTTGGAGAAAGTAGGGTGACTTTAGGTTTCTGTGAGTGGTTTATCAAACAGCTGGTTTAGATCCTGTTTTCATTATGTCCCTCACTGGAATTTCTGGAGTGGCATGATTCAGCAAATACTGTCTTTTATTTCTTGTGTATGCAAATAAATAAAGCAAAATCAAGTTTCACCAGGGACTGAAATTTGTGCTAAAGTCAGTAACACCTCTGAGTCTATTCCAGTTTTGCTACTGGCTTCAACTGCTAAGAAAGTTTTTAAAAAGGTGCATGAAAAATAGAGGATGATGCTGTCACTCAGATTACACTGGTGTTGGAAAAAATACTGTTTAACATATTTTTTTAAAGGTAATTTTATTCTTCAGTTTAAAGTTTACTTTTTTACTAGAAATTATTATGTACACAATCAGAATGTTAATATCTTATATATCTAGTTATAAGGTCAAAGTGTATGATGGATTTGTTGTTGTGGAAGAGTCAGGTCAAAGTTAATCAGTAGGTAAAAAGGGATTTGATTAACTTGCAAGAAGATTTATCAGTAAGCTTTAATTAATCAGGAAGTCAATGAATAGCTGTTAATTCACAAACTATTTTTTTCAGTGTTTCTCTGATAACCTAAAATTTAGCTGTCATAGGCATGTAGGTATAAACCACATATGGTAAATTGCAGCATGAATTGCAAATTATAAGGAACTTCATCAGTAGGAGGTATATTCGTCTTGTACATGTGTCTGTGTGGTGTGAAAATGCAACCAATTGAATGATCTACGGGTTGGGCATCCTGAGCTAAGGTCAATATAAAAGGTAGACACAAAATCCAAAGCAGAGCACAAGCACCCCTAGTTTAGATACAGTGTTCTTGTTGTACAATCTAATCTCCCAGATTCAACACCTGGTGTTTGCAGCAAGAATGAGCTGTGTCAGGATGTCAATACAAAAATCTGTGCATTGAAGAGAGAGCTGCCCAGAGCTGGCCCAGAGCAGGAAGGTGCCAGGCCATCCCACCATGCTAAATATCAACCCCTGGTATCTAAAGTGGCTGTACAGTCCAAGACCTTCCTCTCTGTGGGGTGCAGACCACAGCAGTATCTACTGCGGAAATGCCTACAAGCATTCTTTGAAAACATGACAGCAGGCCAAAACCACCTACACCAATCTTTCCTGGAACTGGAGGCTGCCTAAGGATATCCAGCCTGTCAGAAGACCCACAGGGCTCAAGCCTGTTTTCCTGCACCTGAGAAGAATATCCTACATCTCACAGCCTGTGAGGCTGCCTGGGCCAGGGTGTTTTCTGTGCACCTGCTGGTGCCTGCTGTGCTGCTGAGCAAGTGACTCAAAGGTGCAGAAGGGAGTATTTGGAAGGAACCAAGGGAGCCTCTGCAGGGAGGTGATGAATCCTACACATCCTCCAACTTAGCAAATCTGGTTTTAAAGAGAGGGCTGGAAATAGGTACTGGTGCTGTTTCTCATCTGCCCTTTTTTTGATTACAGCTACTGCAGCTACTGAATTCAGCACATAAAGTTTGCATGTAAAAAGCAACACCTAGGGCTCTCACTGCCCTGAGTGCCTCAGGGACCTGAATTACACTTCTTTTGCCTTTTTTTATACAACCTATTATCATTAGCTCTTATTAAATGTATTCAGAACACCATTCTCAGGGACTGAATTGTGTTTGCCAACTTATCTTGGTCCCAAAAACTTAGTGTATTATTACTTAGAGAGAAGGACTAATAATATTTTGATTGTGAAAACAAAATTAAAATATCTTTTTATTTTTGGCTGATGCTGCCAAATTTGATGAATTTTCACTAATATGTCTTCTCTACCCAAAAATGCACATAAATAAAATTTTCTTTTGAGTGTTCCACGGATTTATTTTTCCTTGGAAAAGAGTAAGACTGGTTCTTAAGTATGAAGATTACAGCCTAAAGTAGAACAAAACAACCACTGTTATCTGTCATCTAGATAAGAGATGAGACGAGATGAGATCAAATGTGAGGAAGGTAGTAAAGATCCTTTCAATCTGTTGACATCTGGTAGAAATGGAGATGAAATATTATCAACTGTCAAGGCTGTGACATGTTTGTTTAGCATATTGTTTGGTTTGGGTGGTTTTTGTTAAAAAAATGCACACCAGAAATTGGAGAGATGTTTCCAGTTGTAATAGTCTATAGAAAATTGGACATTATAAAATGTATCATGATATTTATACAACGTAGTAGCTGTTAGCAGAAAAGCTGCAAAGAAGGAGACATGAGAAGCAGAAAAAATACACAAGACTTTGCATCTTGTAACATCTGAAAACCAAAAATCTTTCTGAGAGTCTCATGAGAACAAAGGTTCAGAAGAATTTAATAACGTCATCCAACGTGTGCAATGAAGTGTTTTAGTTCACAATGTCACGTTCTTTCTAAGAGCTAAAATAACAAAACTGTGAGGAAAGCTTGAATTGTTTGTCAGAGCTGCCATTGGAGCAAAGAGCATCTGGCTGCAGGGAGTATGCTGAGAATAGCAGCTCCAGGAACCTACAAACCTGGCACAGGATTACAGGCTAATATATAAAATCAGGGTGATTACAACCTCACTCAGGATGATTGCAACTCTTGACTCTGTGTAATCAAATAAAATGCAATTTTTGCCATATTTGATGTTAAAAAAGGGGGCTATATTTGAGGCTTAAATCTTCCATATTAAGGTCTGTTTAAAACTCAAAATGTGTCTGCTGAAACAATAAGGATCTCTGAAGGAACCAGGCCAGAGTTTTGTCAGGAAGCTTTTATTCATTAAAGATATTGCTATGATCAGCTCCATGTCTCTCTGACATTTTTCAGTAAATAAATTGTGATAGTAAAAACTAGGCCAGGTGATAGAAAGGCTTAATAAGTGGATGAATACAAAATGGCTCTATTTGAATGGTTGTGGCCATTTTTCCAAACTACTGTACCGTAACAATTCTTGTAGATATGAATTTGTCTTGGTAGCTGCACACAAATGTAATTTAAAAATGCACTTTCAAAGATACAACATTCAGCTATTCAGAAATCACTGTGAAGCAGTAAAAATACAAACAAAAAAGCAAAACAGTGAAGTACAGCCAAGTACAGAAATCCTCACTACCATCTTTGACTATTTTTACTATGGATCTGTGAGGAATGTGAGTGGATATTCTAACAGAGAAAACAGTACTATAGAACTAAATCTGTTTCATAGACTGTTCCCAAGAAATTGATCCTTCTTCACACAGAAAAGAGAGTAAATACCTGTCTGCCCTTTGTATTGACTAGTCTTAAATTAGTTTTTTACATGAGCTTTTAAGCAACAGAGAAATAGGCAAATGTAAGAGTACACAAATACAGCATATGCACAAAAGAGAATTGTGGATGTAGCTCAGAGTGTAAGTATGTTGTATTTGTTTAAAATGGACCTATAGGACCACTTTCCTGATAAGACCAGTGAGGACATTTTAGAAGAGCTGATGAAGAAAAAGAACTTATTCTGCATGCAAAATAATAGGCTTCCAAAGACTGAATGTGCTGATGGTAATAGAGAAAGCAAAGCTCATACACTTTTTTTTTCAAATTAATTAGTTTGAAAAGTCACTCTTTTAAACAACATTGGGATCCTCAATTTTACCTGAGTTGCAAAAAGCAACTGTTGAGAGCCAATGCATGAACAGGTTAGTCAGGTTCCCCAGAAGAAGAGCATCAGCTGGCACACCTCTTCTGCAGGGAGCAGAGGTTCACAAAGGCCAAGGAGCAGTGCAGAGAAACCCACACAAAAGCTGCTGCTCGCACCAATTTTCTAGAAAATACAACTGCAATCCTTATAGTCATCAACCTAGTATATCTTTTGGAGACGTTCCCTCTTTCATTATTGTTTATGCCCTTCCCTTGGTCTGCATTATGCCACTCTGGCTTTGTCACATTCATTCATTCTTCCAGTGGCAAACCCATTATTAACCCCCAAGTTATTAAGCCATTTCTTCTTTAGGAATTGAACAATTTCTTCTATTAGATTTTCAAACCTCTTAAAATTGTGCAGCTAAATTGTTGAGGTACAACAGCAGAATTTTCCTATGGTGCCACAAGCTTCAGGATAGCAATTCCCAGTTCTCTGGGGAGGAATACCCGCACAGTGACATTACCTGAGAACACTGCCAGAGCAAAAAGTGAGAGTGGCTTGTGCAAATGCGCCCCTGCTTGTGAAATATCTCCACTGCCCTTCAGGCCCTGCTGCTTCAGCACCTGAGGATTCAGTGCCTGGCTGGAAACATGGGAAATTCCACCAAACGAAATAAACTTGCTTTAGTGGAACAGTGACGGCAACCTGAACCTGAGATCTTTAGCTAGCGTAAAGTATCCAGTGGCTCCATACTGAATTGTCTTTATTCAAAATTTGGCACATGGTCTCTGTAACTTTAAAGAAAAAAATGCATAGAAAAGAAGTCCAATGAAAATAACAATAACAAAAAAACTGTACAGACATGGAATAACATAATAAACTGGAAGAGAGAAGTTGCAAAAGAGTAAATCTGAATTCCGGATATTTTGTAAGAAGTGGTTTCCTTTCCCTTCCCTGCCCTTTGCTCCCAACACACAGGCCCAAACACTCTCCTTTTCACTTTCCCCCAGAAGGAGAACAGATTTTGCAATACTTCCCTGCTGTACTGAATTCTTACTGATACAAAGAATCCCACTAAGATCTCACAGATAGGAGAAAACTTTACACAAAAAGGGAGCAGGAGAAGCAAATGAATGGAACTAAAAAATGTTTGGGGCCATTGAGTGTCTTTGCTCTGAGTGCATGAATACTTAATTTACCTTCATTTTCCATGTTTAACTTGCTTCAGAATGCTTTTCTGAACAGGACATTGATGGCTATTTGGGCTCTATATCTCCATAGGTGACTTCACAGGGAAGTGTCACTTGACATACTGATATGATGAAAAACACTAAGCAATCTGTAGAATGTATTTTTAAACCTTTAGAGATTTTGACCCATAGTCCTGACAAGACTCATCAAAAAACCCCAGAAGAACATCTCTTATTTCTTCTGATCCATGTAGTCACATGATGTAAGGTAACAAAAGATGTTCAGTGACCACAAGACTGGATTAATTTAGTCATTTTGGTACTGAATTTAAGGAAGCTGTCTTGGAGAAAAACAAGCCCAAACCAAATGAAATGAAGAAGCACTTTTTGATTTTCTGTTGGCTAGTAAATTCTGTCCAAAAAAAAGGAAACAAACAAATGGATTGACCAGACTATGAACCAGCTAGACTCACAGAAATTTGAAGGAGTATATCAGTATCTGCTGATAAAAACATTATTCACAAATATGTATTGTTTTAAAATTAATTTATTCAGCTGAATATTAAATTTGCAATATAATGCTATACATATTTGCTCCAGTTTCTGGACAATATGTTTTCCCAAGGGCACTCTGTTTAAGGAAGGGTTGTGTAATGAATAGCTATGCCTTCACTAAATTATTTCTCAAAAATTATAGTGGTGAAATTTACTCAAAATTTGGTACAAGAAAGCAATGTGAAGGAAGAATTTCATAATTGAAGCTGTTTTGTTTCCTAATGATTTAGTGAAGTGAAAGATTTTTAGTTGTTTTTATGAAGGAAGTTGGCAACTATCACATGCTCTTCCCAGATGTATAATAACTCTCTCCTGACAGACAGTCCTGGCAATCCAGCTCATGAGAACCTACAGTGGGATTTTCTGAGGTTTAAAGGTTTGGTTTTCCCCAAGAAGCTCTACAAATTCTTTCCTAAATTCTACAAATAGATAAAACTAATGTGCTAATCTCATTATCCTGAGTCCCCCCAGACAATTTTTGATATTTCCTGTATTTTACTGGCTTGAAAATATTGTCATGGTATCTTCCTTCAGGGTTTTTAACCACATCTATGTCCAGCTCTTGCTGTTTAATATTTACAATATATATGTAGGATAACCAAGTGGCATTTATCTCATTTTGGAAATTATTCCCCCTGATACTTTGATTCCTCAAAACTCTCATTTGGTTCAGGCTCATGTAAAACACAAGACTGAAGCTTTGGAAAGCTGCTATCCAAAGCCAAGCTGTACCTTGTCCCTTTGCAAGTGGGCAGAGTTATCTGAGGCCAGGGGATGTGTGGTGCATCCTGCTCAGTGGCAGAGGTGGGCTGGGCCCTCCCGCAGTGCAGGGATGTGTCTGCATGTGTCTGCTGCTCTGCTCAGGATGCTTCACTCCATGGCAGCAGCACTGCTTAGGGCACTGGAGAACACAGCCTCTGCTGAAATTCACGGGCTTTGAAGTGCGAGGGCATTTCTTTCCAAATCAAGACCCTGGTTCACCTGGTTTCATGGAACTATCACTCCCAGGTATATGACTATGTTCTTGGCTTTGCAGCTGGAGATATACTTCAAGGTGTTCACAAAGTAGGTGGTTGGGGTAGGAGTTCCTTCCCAGAATTACAACAGGCAACACAGAATAGCTTTGCCCCAGAATAACCTCTCCTAGTTTTAATTTCTATACCTTCAAATCAGAATTTTCCATAACATTTTTAAAAATTACTATTAAACTGATTTTGTTACATCTGCACTTAATTTTGCTTTTAAAGCTGCAGGACTCAATCCTTGATTCCTCTGTTAGAGATACAGATGGTCCGGTTTAAATTTCTTTGTTGCATCTAGTGCCTTACAGACATGAATCATATCCCTCACCACTTGCAATATAATTGTAAGGCAATATAGCACATCCTCATTCACCTTTGTTGCATGATGCTTACATAACTTGTACTATGCACATGTAAAGAACGTCATGTCAGCAGCCAGCACTGACAAGAACCAATCATACTGCATCAAAAAGTTGATTAATCACTTTCAATTCTAAAAAAATCCATTTATTTTGCTGTGGTTTGTTCACTCCAAAGAGGAAAAAGCAGTCCTTTAGAATTACTAGAAGTCATCAAAAACAGAAGAGCTGGTTGTTTTCCCTACTTTGTTGTTCATAAAAGGATATATTGATACATTGAAATTAAACAGCGGCAATTAGTAGCTGTGATCTACAAAAAGTCTAAGCCTTAAAGGATTAGTCTTGGGGTTCTCACACATGTAACATATGCCTCTTATGGGGAATGAGTGCACAGATTGTATCTACACAGCAATAGCTGAATCTGGCCTGGGGGACCATGGAGACCTGAAAAGCTCCACTTAATTCAGTTTAGATATAAACCTCAGCTGCCGTCAGAGAAGGAGGTACTGGTGCTCCTTGTTGATGAAGTCATCACCACCTCACTGTGCTGTCCTGTTACTGAAAGGCTGGACAGACACGTGGGAGGGCTAAAGCACTGCTGGCAGCCCCTCAGGACAGGCTGCAGTGGCACACCTGCTCATCCTGACCACCCAGGGGGGCTGCAGGGCCACTGCCAACCTTGCATGCTTTTCTTTCTCTGATGCTTTGAACCACCGAGCCTTTGCTCACTATGACACATTTTCAAGGGGAGTGATAGGTAAGAAATACTTCTGACCACTGTCCATCTCTCCCAGGGCAGATGCAGGCAATGGATTTAAATTCCTGTAGACAATGACCAAAGCTGAAGCTGGATCTTCCCCACTGCAAAATGAAGGCAGTAATGCTTTGTTCTTTTTAAAAATATTAAAGCACTATGACTACTTCCCCCCCCCCCCCTGTAATGAGAGCTCCTGACTTGTCCTAGGGCATGCAGGTGCCCTCAGTTTCCACAGGGCAGCATAAGCTCATCCTTTCCAATTTCCTGTCTTTTTTTTTTTTTTCTTTTTCTTGTGATAAAACAGTTTTTGAAAACACATTTGGACACCTAACACTAGAATGTACAAGTGTAACATTGTTTCAGAAAACTGGCCTATTATTTACTTAGTGAAATTCTGAAGAGAAGTGTGGGGTTTTCTTCTTCTGAATAATTTCTTGTATTTTACTTTAAACTATGCCCAAGCAAAGAAACTGCTGTAACAGAACGCTGAAAGCTTCAGGGACAGAGTCTCATTATTCATTCTGATACCTTACCATAAATAATTAACATATTTTAATGATTTTAAAAGAATGCAGAAGCATCAGTTTTCATTCATCTGTAATAATAAAGGAGGAGGAGGAGTGAGCTGACAGGAGGATATGAGATAGTATGAATTAAAGTTAATAAATAATGCCTACACTATTAGTCATCAGTTTTGCCTTGCACATCTCAACCTCCCATATGCTGCACATTGCAAAGTCTTATAAGTGTTTTGAAATGGGCTTGTTTTATGTGGAAGAAAAATCATGGATTGTATTTAAACAGATGTTCAAAGAACTCATTTGAGATGGGAATTAAACAGAGGGAAATTAATCTAAACATTATTTTCTCTCACAGTTTCTTTTTTTTTCCTATTTTTATTTAATATCATATGATTCATAAATATTTGATGGGCTATGACTCAGTAAATGTCATTTTCTTGGCTCTGAAGGGAATTTTGAGACTTGATCAAAATGATATACAATCTCTCTGGAACAAGTAAGGCAAGTACTGTATATCTGAAGTCCAGGTCTGTCAAGATAAATTACAAAGCCTCAATTGTATTCCAGGACTAAAAGAGGAAAGTTGTTGGGAAAGTCTAGGCTAAGGTTTTAGCAATGCTGTTACACTAGGATATTTTCTCTGACTTTTCTTTAGCTCTTCACTTGCTGATACTGCAGAAGCAATAACTTCTGTGAACTATAAAGGCGTGCCCAACATTATGAAAATTACTTTAAGTGACTATGACATTTTTCATGGTTGTTTTCAAACTTCCTCCTGACTAAGAAAAAAATTTGTTTCCTCTGACTTCATTGATGTGCTGACTGTAAACCAGGACAAATCTTCTTCCATGTCTCCATTGCCTTCCCTGGACCATACTCAAAAGGTGAGAATCGGCTCTGACCTGAAATGGGAGACAGACACAAACTGCATGCATTTTATCAAGCCGTCTGTGTTTTTTGTGGGCTGTGCAGCAAGTATTGAATAGCAGCAGCTGGAATTGAAAGGCTGGTGCAGGCTGATTCCAGAGTTTTGTGGTGAAAAACTCCACCTCTCTATAGAATTTGGAAAGACAGCAGAGGAGAATGCAAGAATATGCATTTATTACCTGTTTTGTTGCTTTCTTGTGTTTACTTGTGAGTCTTATCCCCTCCTAAGAGATGCATAAGTCCTGAAGCATGGGACAAGCAGATTTCTTGATCAACAGCTGGGCAGCCTTCCTAAACAGAAATTCTTGGTTTTTGGTGAAAATATTTTTGCCTCAAAATTTTCAGTTTCCAAAATAGCAAAGCACTGATGAAGTCTTTTCCCATACAATTACAACTCCCTCACTAAGACAAACAATATGAGAATTCAGTAAAAGCAGAGGAAGAATAATGTCAGAGATACCAGCTCCTACATACTTAAATATAATTTTTTTCTTTGATTATTTTCTTTTGGTTTAATTCTATGAGAAATGACAGTAAGTAACAAGGAAATAGATTTATTTTCAAGCACTTAATCTGGCTCCTTAAGACATGAAATTACCCCTACAAGTGGGTAGTTACTATAAAAATTTATTCATGTTTCCTGGAAACTGTGGCTGATACCCTGATACAATTGGAAATGCTGGTTCTTGTATTTGCTTTCTACAAATGGCTTCTCAAACCATTTGTCATGACATACTTGGAGACATTAATTTAACCCTTTCACCCTGTGTGGTGGAATCCATGTCTGTCCACTCCTTCTTACATGAATTCTTTAATGACTATACTATTATCTTATTGAGGAATGAAAAAAGGAAAAAAAAAAAAAAAAAAAGACACACACACACAGAAAAAAAAAAAAAGAAAAAAAAAGAAAAAAAAAGAAAAAAGGAAGAAAGAAGATTACTGCCTTCAACACATTTTGTAGCAGAGCCTGATAGCCTCAGTGCATCTTTGGTGCCACCTTGCAAAGCTGCCTGGGTTTGGGCGTTCGGGGAGTTTAGCAGGAAAGAGGCCAAGTTTGGGATGTGGTTGGGATGAAGTATGATGGTTGTGCCAGCCACCTCAGCCCTGTCAAGATGCAAGGCAGTTCTGGACATGCTCAGAAGCACTACAAATACTGAGTGGGTTGGCTATTAAAATCACAGGTTAAAATTATGGTGCTTAAATTTTGCTGAAAACCCATTTTAGAGCCATAAGGCTTTCTGGGAGTGGCAGGGAAGGAGAAGAAAAGGAAGATTTAATCCTCATTTTCCATTGCTTTTGTTAGCCAAAGACTCTACTATCAAATTTACTGGTTGTTTTGCTTGGCTTTATAAAGCAATACCAGTTGGATTGGTACACTCCTGCCAAATTCTTCATGAATAAGCAACAGACATGAGTTGATTTGGAAAGTTCTGTGTTAAAGGAAGGTGATTTTTCAAAACTAATTTCCTTGTGATCTTGTCCCAGCCATTGGGACCAGACAAAGGCCATTTCTATCCACTCTCATGCCTTTGGCAGCAGGCAAACACATCAGTATTTCAAAAGACTTTAGCAAGTTCCAGAAGCTTTGTTCAGTCATTAAACTTCAGGAGAAAACTTTTATGCCTGGAAGTGCAGAGACAGCAGCTGTAACTAGATTAAAGAGAATGTCATTAGCATTGATAAAATGCACAATATTTTTTAAATGTTTTTTTTAGCTTTTGTATGGTGGGACCATATATAAGACTGCACTTTGTGATACTGGAACCTAGTAAAGAGAACTATCCTTTTTATAGCCTTTGGCAGCCTTCATGCCTTTGGCATGCTTCATTATCCACTGCTGTCCTAAGGAAACTAAACAATCCCATATACTTACATCACCTGGAAGTCCCCCGTGGCTTGTTTTGTTCCTTTTGGTAAGCTGAACTCCGAGTTTTGGGTGGCATTAGCAGGTAATGCAGAGCAGTTGCAGCCCCCTTACACAACTCTGGTGACACCAGCTGAGCATTGCCTTTACTGCCAGCATCAGTAATGCAGCACAAAGAGTGAGTCTTTTCACCACCTCAGCCTCCTCACACAAGGGAGAAGAATTAAAAAAATAGAAGAAGCCCTTAAATCCCATCTCTTATGAGAAAGATATGTTGATGCAAGCCATATGGAAGGCTGCCACGATCCACCCTGCCAGTGGAGACCTCTCAATCCAGGCAAAAGGTGTGTGCAGTGAATCCTGGGGTAAGGCATGACAGAGGCAGGACGAATTCACACAACAGCAGAGAAACCCTGGACTGCCTTGAAACCTATAAAGCAAGGCAAGGAGACAACACAGCCCCAGTGAGGAGAGAGACATGATGGGTATGCAGAATGCACACAAAACTTCTCCGAAGCTCACCAGTAATGTTACGAAGGAAACGACTATGTGGGGGGATGGGCTGGGGTGGAAGAAAAATACAAAACCTAAATGACTGGTGATAACCTCTGACCTAAGAGAGGTGTAGATCAGATAAGAGGTTACTTGAAAGGGATCACAGAAGTCACTGGCATTATATGAACTAACATGAGCAGAGAGGTTAGTTTTGCATGTATATGACAAAAGTGCCTTAAGTATATCCATGAAAGATATGTGAATTACCCTACAGCTGAAAACAGGTAATGGTGTAAGGGTAACTGTAAAACAGAAATTATGCTGTATATTCATATCCCCAGTGTATTTTATGCATTGCCTTTATTGGAGTCATATGTGCAAGGCAGTCTTGTTACCAGGATCATCCTCTCACTTGTGTGCCAGAGCATGCAATATTTTTATTTCTTTTAAGGCTAAAGCCATAGTTGAAAGGTATGTTGTGCTATTAGAAGAAAATATATGAGGAGAATGGAAGAACAGACAAGCTGAAGGTAATACATATCTGACTGAGGTGCTGTAAACGGCCGTGTGTGAGTTGTTCATCTCTGTGTAAGCGGCAGCAGTTCAAGAGAAGGGGGATTTATCCCAAACTTAAATTATAGTGTTTAGCTAAGAGAGAGATATTCACATTTTACTGTTTTTTGCCCTTCTCTGGCTGGACAGGAATCATCAGGGGAAGAAAGGAAATTTTGTTTAATGAAGTTGTGCAGTTATTTCAAGCAGTTACTGGTCATAGGGAAACAGAGAAGAAAGACTTACAGGAGACTGTAAACACTGTCCTGGTTGGTGGCCAGGAATGGGTGAAAATGAGAGGGCTCGATTTGCTCCTCAGACAAGGGGAAGAGCAGCAGAACCTCCAGTGCCTCAACTCTGACAGGAATGCCAGCAGAGCAAGTAGCTTCTTCAGTGGCATATGAGGACACTACAATTACTGCTTTTTGAAGAGACACTGGAACAAAATTTCTAGTTCGGACCTGCTGTCATGCTGTATACTCAAACCTGAAGGTATTCTTCAGTTTAATTATATAAATAGTTTTTTAAAACAGAACATGAGAAGCGGTATACAAATACCTGGCAGAGTATGAATGACCATGTTGTTTTGATGGGTTAAAGGAAAAAGAAAGTTTATTTTGTATTACACTTTGAGAAGAGCTATCGCTCAATTTCAGGCAAATAAGGAAAGATGTGACTACATCTTGTTTCAGTACTCTTTTGTAAATCAGTCAAAAGATTACAGACAATCCAGATCCCCAGAAAATTTGCTCCATGATTCTTCGTCTTATCCAAATGCCTAGGAGAAGTTCTAATGTCAGCAATATGGAATGTGGTGGAGGAACATACATTATTGTGCCATGGATTATTTTCAGATTGCACATAGTAGTTAAGGCTTGTGAATTGTCCTGAACTCAGGAGAAATACATGAATTGTTCAAAGTCTATTGCAGAATACTGAGTCTTCTTACAGATGCTTTTTTTAAACAAAAATATTTAAGGGGAGACCAGAAATGCCAAGATTCCATTTCCCTGGGTGCTCCTCTTCAATTGCGATATGCCATATTCATATCAAGCTTGAAAGGTTCACTGCTTGCAATTTCAGTCTTGGAACTAGGATGCTGAAAGATTTTAGCTCCAGCATTTTAAAACCAGAATCTTTAAGAGTGGAGGAGTTGATAAAAATAACTTTTTGGGCTGTCCCAAACCTCCCCCAAGAGGGAATGATTGTAGGAAAGGTCTAGGTCCATTTTTAGATGAATCATAAATTATATACTCTATCTAGTAGTTAAAGAGGGAGAAATGCAGAAAAACGTAACCTTTTGACCCTTCCTTCCCCAAACAGCTAAAGTTCTCAAGAAAACATGAACTACTATAAATATTAGTCACTCCCCTTACAGCTTAATTTGTTTCTTGAAATCCTGTTACAGAGCCTGCTCTTTGTGCATGAAAGAGAGTATATGCCACTTTGAGATCAGGATTTGGGGAACATATTCCTAGTATGGAAGGCAATCCTTGCTATAGATGATCACACTCAGAGGTAGGAGGGATGGCTTAATTTTTAATTTGGATGTTGATCCAAGATGTGGAGTGGCAAATTAGTACCAGTAATGAAGTGCAAGAATAAAGAAAGAATAAATCCTCTTACAACCTCATGGTTTTATTCTGAGTTCATAAAAGGAGCTTGGTGGGAAAAGAGGGAAGGAGGAGAATCTCAGTTGTGATGTAGGAGTATTTTAAATCAGACTGAACCATGCAGCATGCTTTACATTTACAGCTGAGACAAAGCCTCAAGTTAGAATCAATGTTGCTCTTAATGACTGTTCTCACATTTACATAGAAATCAAAGAGAAAATTCCCATCAGGCAGATGAGGGTCCAAGCTCTGGGATGAAGTCCCTGATGACTTGACTGTGATGCTGGCAGCTGAAAACATGCCACAGGCATGCCCAGACAAATGGGGAAAGATTTCCCCTGTGCGGGTGGCACTGGCACAAGGGCAGCAGTCTGAACTATTGACATTTTGGAGGACATTTCTCAGAGCACTTGAACTGGCAGCATGTAAGCTGTCTTTTTATGAATACAGATCTTATTAATAGGGAAGGACTTGTCTTAACACAGGTCTGGTAGAGTTTCTTAAAATAAAGGTAGCCATGTAACACATGCTAGATGCCAGACATGTACATATTCCATCCAGATAATTTTATAGCTTAAATATAGAAGCTTCTCCTTAACATTGTATATTTTTTCATTCAGACACTGCATATGCTTCCACCCACTACATTTTCCATCTGTATCTTTACCTTACTGACTTGTCCCAATATAATGTATTTGCTATAAGGATTGGTTTTACTCTAGTGAAATTTGCTGTATCTTTTATCTTAGCAAAGTATTCCTTAGTAAAGTATTTCTTTCTAATAAATATGGAAATTAAATGCTTTTTAGACTGCTCTGTTCTGCTCCTGCAACAAGTTACAGGTATGAGAGAGTGTTGTTGTGTGGCACTAGCAAACACCCAGATCCTTCTTTTCTCAATGGACTTTCCCTTCAAAAGCACAGTAGGGCACCTCCTTAACTGAAGTGTTTCTTGGAAATAGTATTGCCACACATCTCTCAGAGAATTAGATTCTGTCAACCTGCTGTCAATTAACTATGTCCCATATAATTAAAGCTATTTTAAATATTCTTTTAAAGAAACTGTTCAGAAAAATACTTAATAAATGGGCATTCAACATAAATAAAGCAGAAAGCTACTGGCATGTATTTATTATTGTTTGGAATAACTTAACTTGATAAAGGAGTTGGCAAAGAATTTAAGTAATATTTATCTTTAGGGAGTAATGGATAATAAAGCCGTTCCACATTTTTCATTGCTTGGCTTTTTTTTTTTTAATTGGAAAAGCTCAGATATAAACTTCTCATAATATTTAGTCTTAACATGTTGCTGAGACTGAGATGCAGGTTGATACAGAAAAAGATGTATTAAAACATGAATCTGAAAGCAGTTACATAAAATATTTGGATTTTAAATATTTTTGAAGCTGAAAATGATGATTCATGTCTTTGCCTTTGACTAAAAATTGTGATTATAAAGACCTTTTGATTCAATGGTGGGAAGAAATGGGCCCCTTATTTTGCATATAATTTTCTGAGGTTATTCCAGGGGACAAGCTTCATGTTCCTTCTTCTATGGAAAAGCTTCTTTAAAGTATTTCAAATACTTCTTTCCAGTGTTAAAACACCAGATGCATAGATGCTTTTTCTGAATACAATGTTTGCTCTAATCCTAAGAATGATCCATAAAGAAGTGGAAACCAGTACTTAAATGTTTCAGAGGAAGCATCCTGGAGCATTTTCATAGATTAGAAATCTCTTCAGAAACTATTCAATTTGAATGATTCCAAGTTGCAGGAGCAGATATGGACACAAACCACAGGCAAAAGGAAGGAGTTAACTTCCTACCTCTCCACTAGCAATGAAACATTCAAATCTGAAATTGAAAACAGATTCTAATTCTCAGTTTCAGGTGTTCAAAGTAGAGATCTTAGTTCAGGTACATTGGTAACGTAAATAATAGTCTTAAATTATCTTGCTTGAGGAGGTTTGTACTATTCAGCCCATTCTTATGGGCTCTTATGGGCTTATATGTCTCTCAGTCTGGCGCAACTGGAGACTTGCAGCTAGACAGCTAGCTTGAGGTGAGGGGTGTACTGGACAGAACAAACAGGGCAATGTGCCACCTACACAACTGCACTGTCTGCAGGACATCCCTGTTCTTGGGTCAATGCATTTAGTATTTAGGCAAAATAACAAAATTCAAATTATTTGACAAAAACTATTTTCAAGAAATTTCATACATTTTAACAGACCAGTTTAAAAAAATTGGATGATTTGGCTGGCAAAATTAAATTCATTCATCAGAGTTGAAGATAAGGAGGGTGGTGAGGAAAGATCATTACAGTAAAAGGCACAGGACAGATTTTCATTCACTAGTTTATTCAAAAATATCAGCTAGGACATAAACAATTAATCATGAAGTAATGTTACAAAAGCTTGACAAACCTAGCCAGGTATTAACAGATTAATAAAAGGTTTGTGACCAAACCCCTGCAGCAAGGTGGAACACCAAGTTAGCCTGTAAACTTAACTCTACCCCTTATTGTAGAAATACATAAAAATATATATATATATATATATATATATATATATATATATAATACATTATATATATATATATACATTATATATATATATATATAAAATACATTATATATATATATATACATTATATATATATATATATATATATATATATATATATATATATATATATATATATAATGTAGCAAAACCAGGGGCACCACAGACTAAAAATACTGTGGCGCTGAACCACACTCTGAGCATTCATCTCACTCCTTTAGACTGGTGGCTTATAGTCACACCTGCAGATGTTGTCCTGAGCCACCAGCCCTTGAAGCTGGCCAAGAAAAATGTCTGTGTACAGCTTATTAAAGTAAACAAAAGGGAGTCTACAAAATAAGAAAAAGCAGCCAAAGTGTTTTAGATTTCCCAGTGATCAAAAGCTTAGAATTATCAGAGCATAAAAAGGCTAGCAAGCCAATTTTCATTTTCTCTGTCTGGTCTGATGCAGAAACAAGTACAAATCTGTACAAAACATACTACTGATTTTTTTTTTCTCTGCAGACTTGTCTGCCTGCAGTTTTCAGAGGCTATTTGTGTTAAATATGCTGGCAGACCCACCACTTTCTTTGGTAAAGAGAGATAAGGTTGTCCACTCCCATTTCTCACCCTTTCAAAGGAATGCCTTCACCATTCCCAGTTCACAGAGACAGCCTAGAACCACATACCTGGCATGAGATAACTTATGGCTGCTGGAATAGAATTCCGTAATTCTTCTAGTCTACATATCTGCTTTCTTTAAGGCCCTCAATCTGTTTTGGATAACATTTAAATAACATATTCTGACAAATCTGTAACATATGACGGTCTGATGACAAGGGTCTTTTCCCAGCTCTGTCAAAAGGCAACAAATTCAAGTCCCAGAGACAGGATTAATGACTATTCTTAAGCATAGAGCAGAAATTTGATTTATCTAAAAACCTACTGGCCAGCTGCCCCATCCATTGCCCTTCTCTCTGCCTGCCATTCCTAACAAACTTTTGCTTTTTCCTCCCCGGTCCAGACAAAACTCTCTGAAGTTGCAGGACAGCATGCTGCTGCTCTGGGAACAGATGGAGGGACTTAGAGTCACAACATACACCCTGGCAACTGACTGCACTGGGAATAGTATTGTGACACGGCATTATATGTGCATACACATGCGTACCGTGTTTGAGCAGCATCTGTCTAGAAATCAAGTGATTATAAAAGGGAAAATGCATTGGAAGCCTAGACATATACGTAGTTGTCTGGCTCCAAATTCTCCTGAGTTTATTAGCACAGGGTTGAAAAAAGTTTTCCACTACAAATTGCCTGCAATGAAAAAAAGTTTTTAAAATGTCAAATCATTTCTCTTTAACTGACTCTTTCAGGGACTAAATTCAATCCTATTTTTTTTCCACATGGAAGCAGAAAGGGAAATGGAGGTTAGGGGATGCTCCAGACATTGTCACTGGCAATGAGGCCTGGCAGGATAAATCCCAGACATCCTGGCCCCAGTGCAGCCAACAGAGCATCCTTGTCCCTCAAATTAGATGCAAATTATTTTATTTTAGTGGTGAGAGACTGAAGGCCCAAGCACCCAAAGCACTGCTCTACTTCAGCCCATGTCTTTGCATATGGTGGGAGACCATGCTTACAATTCCCATGTGTACACCTGCGCTCTAGCATGTACAATTGAAGATGCCACTAGAGTGACAAAGTTTAGACCCCAAAATTGCAGATAACTGTGCTAAGCTAAAGGTCACTGACAAGACACTCAACTCTGGCAGCCAGCAGAAAAATACCCAATATGCTTGTAGAGAGTATGAAGAATATTTCAACCCTACCCCCAGATTTCAAATTTTGTATCACCTCACAAAGGCCACAACATCTTGGACTTTTGCAAGAGACAAATGGCCAGATGGAATGTGCCCTATCAGAGCTGTGCTACTGGTCTTATTCTATATGACAGGCAAAGGGGAAAGAGGTGAAAACAAGCCCCAGATTCAGTAATACTAGTCTTTTGTACCTGGCAAATTCTTAGGAATTTAGAACAAATCTGACAACTACTCTAAGCATGATAAATAAATAAAAGCAGTGGAGATAGTAAGGTGTCTCAGCAGCATCATTACAAACAGGAGCATATCCCTTCCACTGCCTACAGAAGCAGGTCTGCTAATTTTACATCTCTTAATGGTGGAATCCCACTTCCTCCTCCTCTCCATAGAAACATGTGAAGGGATTTCTCACAAAGCCAAGAGGGATAATCTCTGCCTATAATTCTTGCCTGCACACTCACTTATCCTGAAATCAGAGATGAAAATTTACCCCCCTACCAACTATACCAGGGAGTTTTAGGTACTACTAGCTGGTAAACAAAGGAACAAAAAACCCGCAAACCTCTTTGTTTTGAGTCATTGATTTGCAAGTATTTCTGTATTTTGAGGTAAATTATAAGTGTCAACACAGTTGTGCAAATAAACTAGTCACCCTACCTGTGTATACATGATGAAAATCAAAGTTAAGAGAGTAATTTATATAGTTTTGTTTTCTTTCATTTAGTTAATATCTAACTAAGATACAGATGCAAAAATCTCACTACACATTCACTTAAAATTAATCAGCTCATTGTTCTTGTTCTACATGTTTTTATACTTATTTATTGGTTACAAAGGACAACATCAAAAGTGTCTACACATTTGCATTTTGCTTGTCATGATATCTGTGGTACAGTTATTGTGTTGAGGTTCCTTTCCTCTTAATTGTGCATTGAAGTAGCTCTTGGGGTTATAACAAAAACAAATTGAATCCAATTATTTGTGCATCAGAATTAATGTTCCAGACTAAAGTAAACTTTTCATGCCTCAGATATCATTTACAATTCTCTCTAAGAGAGACATATGGAAACGTCTGTGTATTGGGATGCTTTTTCATTTCACTCTGAAAATCACAATGAACAAATGAAACTTCACTTGGGAAACAAATGAAACTGCTAATGAGTTCAAATGAGCGCATGGTTGGTTTCGTATTAAAGTGACTGCTGATACAGATTTAGAAACACAAAGAACTTAATGAACAATTTAGGAATCTTCCCTAAAGTTTAGTCTGGCCCAGATTAGGAGACACCTTTCCTACTGTGAACATTTTCCCTTTTTTTACCTAGTGAAGAATTCTCTTTCTCTGTAATGAAGGTGGGATAATGAGTAGACAGCTGTGAGCAGCGGAAGAAGCAAGGTAAAAAAGAAGGAATTGACAAAATGGATTCCTATAGGTTTCTCACCCTTCAGACAAGACAGTGGGAGAAAATACTTGCATCTAACATATAAAATGTTCTGCACATTTTTTTTTGTAAGGACACAAAAAAACCCTAACATAAACAGGGCCCTGATGAGAAGCAGAATATGAGAAGCACTGTGCATTCTAGTCAATGATTTTTGTCTGCTTTACTTTCGGTGAAGTAAAAGTCCACTTGTTTACTGGAATGATCAAAAAATGTGGAAAACCTGTACTATATTGTGTTAATGGCATATTTAATGCTTTATATATAGCCTCCTGGACTAATCCTGCTTTGAGAGGATTAAAATATTTAATTTTAAAATAGACTCCAGAGCAGGTTCTGTAAAGTTATTAATGTGTTATGAACAGCATGGAAGAATAAAAAAGAGTCAACAATTAATTTTATTTTAATATCTGTTTTTTTGCTTTAGAGCCTGACTCACATTTTTAATGATGTGAGTCTTGTCCAGCACATTGCTGTCTCTTGATTACTTTGCAAGTAAGTAGCAGAGGTTGAGAGACCACATAGTTTTATTTGAGAAAGAAACCATAGCATGGGTCTCCAGATAGAAACAAAAAAATAGAAACTACAATCAAAAATGGTAGCAGCAGGACCATGAGAGAGTAAAAAAATGAATTTATTGGTATGCTTCTGCACTTTTTGACTTCCTAAAGAACAAATAATGCAGAATCCAAATGTTCAAGTCCTGACCTTTGTCAGTATTTCTTCCACTCCAGGCTATGTTCTTATTCTGTAGCTGTATGTGTGAAGTGTTTGAGTAGATAGCATAAGCTACATTTCATGTGATCATCGCAGAGCTCCCTGTACACCATGTAGGTAAAAACAGTTATTTCACAGTAGCATCTAGTGAAACTGAAACAATCCATCACCCAAGCAAATCAATAGAAAACACTTAGAACTTAATGATTCAACCACCTAGAGCAGGCCAGGTTGCAGACAAGCTCCAAACAATCAACCAGATCCTTGAAAATCCTCCAATGTGGAGCAAAGTACAGACATCCTGGCAGGCTTGCACGCACTCTAAGGCGTGATTGCCCTACTGTCCATCTTTTCAGCTGTGTGTGTGTCCCTTTGCTGTACTGCACTGTTTTGTTCTTTTAATCCACTCTGTAAACTTCAGTATCTTGACCTACATCCCAAAATTAGGTAACTGAGGAAACTCTGTCTCAAATAATGGGGAAGCATATAGGTGACAGTCCCAGTCTGGTCAAAAGGCTGAATTTAGATACCTTACACAGGGTGTAGAGAGGTAGCTCTACATTTTCCCACTCTCCTGGTGGTTGTGCAGTAGCATCCTGATGAAAACTTTATTTTCACCCCTATTGTGGCAGAAGGTTACTTCAGTTTTTCCTGTTGAACTTGCTACCTGTTCTGTTTAGAAAAGAAATTCAAATTGACCCAAAATCAAAAAGAATCACTATATCACCATTGTAAAGACATTAATTTAAGGAGAAAAAGAGTTGGTGTTGAATTTATAGCAAGAGGAGATATTAATAGTGGCTTACAATCAGGCATTCCATAGCCTGGAGGCCTGGCTAGTCCTCCTGCAAAATATGGTCCGTCAGCATCAGAGTTCTTCAGTGCCTAGATCTCTGGAAATAAAGAGTATTTGGAAGAGGAATAAAATATCATTTAGGCAGAAAACACTGAACAATCCTGCTGTAAAGATTGTAGGTGAGGCGTTCACAAATACCTACTAACTAAAATGTATAGAAGAGCTGGAATTTGCCAGCGCTCCCTGTCAGCCTCAGAGAGCTTGCAGGTGGTTTTGGCTGAGACCACTGGATATTATCCACCATCATTTCTACATTTTTTTAGAGGAGCTTTCAAGAAATCTGTTCTCCATGAGATTAGATAACAACAACAGCTTTTAAATCCTATATTGACTCCTGGATGTGGGTGTGTAATGGAGCTGGCTGGTGGTTGTGCTCCAAGCTCAGCCTAGTCAAATTGTCTATGATATTCACTGCATTACACACGAATGAAAGGAACTAGCTGAGGCTGAGGGAAATATCTGGGGCTTTCTGAGTCTGCATACAGCCTGTGGTTCTTCTCAAAAGCTATAATCTTGAATGCACTTTCAAAATGCCATGGTTGATTTGTGATATTTTCAGAGTCTACTTTTGCCCTGGTCACCATGGTGGCAGGTGCATGATGAAGCCTTCTGTGCTTCTGCTTATAAATACATGTTTACATACAAATAATACAAATAAATGCTGTCTTGTTTAGCCTATAGGTATTTGCACAAAGTGAAATTTCCTAGGGTAGGGTCCAGGACAAGAACCTGGATAAACACAGCAGTTGTCTGTCTCTAATGAGCTAGCAAACATCAGCATTGGAGATTACTGAACTTCCCTGCTGGTGCCAAACACAGTGTAGAAAGTTCATGCCCAATCTTGTACTGCATTTAATGTTTTGATGAATGATTGGTCACAAGGGAAAGAAGAAACATTATGCTGCCTTTCAACTGACAAATGCTAACATAATATTTCAGAAATAAGTGGTACATCTAGAAGTAACAGTGTATCCAGCCAGCTACACAAAAGCAGAAACCACTCTTTCTGACTGGGCTTGGGAGTTCAGCCCTTTCTTGGTACAGACTCTCAAACAGCAGACACATTTTCTGTGTGTGATGATGCTCTGCATGTGTGCTGTATTTGGAATCAGTGAGGCATTCAGCAGGAGTAGTCTTTCTCCTTACTTTCAGTAAGACTATGGCCTATTTTTAAATCGTTCACTCAGGAAAACTTTAGGCTCAGATTAAAACTGAAATGAAGTTTACAGATTTACATTAGCAGGCAGGTAGACTTCCCCTTTACAGTGTCAAAATGGAACTCTCCAAGAGAGACTTCATGACTCTCTTCAAAGACAAGTGTCAGTGCTTATCAACCTGCACACAGCAGGGACCATGCCATTGGTTTTCAGATGCCTGGGTAACACCTCAACATTTGCCTAACAGCTAACCAAATCAATTCTAGTCAGTTAAACAGGGAACCAGAAAAGTGAACCTTTTTCTGTCTCCAGGCAGTGGGACTTGCTACCCAGACAATTGAACTATTCTGGCACAAATCTGTGTGGAATGAAGATTACCATCTTAGACGATCCCCAGATCTATAGCTAATAGACAGTTAGGTGCAATACACACACAGTTTGGATATAGGTACTGTGTGCTGAAGCTCAGTGATATGGGGTCTGTGTAGTTGGCATTGATGATAGCCAAAATCCTGAGTGTGTTTTATTTATTCATATTGCTGAGAAAAACAAACCCCAAAGAATTTAATGCTGTGCTCTGTTGCATCCCGGAGTTTGGGTTTAGATTAGGGTTTTTAATTTATGTTAAAATAAGTCAAGTTCTGTAATCCCGCGTTTCCCCCGCGTTGCTCCCCCCCGCGGTTTCTGCCCCCATGTTGCCTGCTGCCGGCTCTTACCCCTGTGCTGCTCCTGTAACCACCCTGCCGTCCGGCCCCGGGAAACCCCGCGCTGGCCACACGATCCCGCTCAGCCCGCGGCTCGGCGCCCGCCCCTGCGGGGTTCTCTGGTTGGTCGCTGTTGCTGGCGTCACCGCCACGGCAGCCGCCCCTATTGGCCGGCCGGCCGTGGATCCTCTCGCCTTGCCCCTCTATTAAGCCCTATCCCGCCGGCAGTCAGACGCCATTTTCTCCCATGCGAGTGCCGGGAGTGGTCGCGTCTTTCCATCGAACCGCGCCATACGTGACCAATAAACCGTTCCTGCCAAGCACGGAGTAAATGGACAAATTCCTTCCTCTTTGCCGGCTCCCTAGCGCACGGTAACAGCGGTTGGCCAGCCCACGCGCCCGAGACACGGAGCCGTGTCCGGGAACCCGCGGCAGCAAACCCCGGCAGCACGTGGAAGCTATGCCACAGCCGGGCTCCCAAGAGCCGCGTGCGGCCGGGGAGAGCAAAAACTCACGCCGCAATTGGCGCCCGAACGTGGTGCCGAGGCCAGCGCTGAGCTGATTGCGTGGACGGAGGTTCACCGCGGAGCTCCAGGAACAGCGCCGGGAGCCACCGCCGCCGGCCAGGGGCCGCGCTGCCGCCAAGGGGGGAGCGCCGCCGCCAAGCCAGAGCGGGCAGCGATCCGCGCCAGACCACAGCTCCGTGCCGGACGGAAACCGAGAGCAGGGGCTCTCCAAAGTACGTCAGTGAAGTCTCCGTCGCCCACGAGGGACCAGACAGTGTGTCCCGCGTGGGACAGGAAGTGCAAACTTTCGCAGCCAGGAGGGCAGAAGAAAGAACACTTCCCGGGACTCCCGGACCCTGGTAGCAGCTTTTCTTTGCAGAGACTTCAGTCTGGTAAGTATTAGTCGTGGAAACGTGTCCAGCTAATACGGGGAGGGCTGGCCGTGTTCCCGAGGTTGGGACGTGCAGCGCGCAGCACGAACGGCAGCCGCTGGAGTCGCCTGCGTTTTCTTGCTTTTTTTTTTTTCTCTTTTTTACTGCCCCAGGGGTGAGGTGGTTTGGGTGGAAGAAGCATGGGGACCGTGCTATCTGCCCAACAAAAGGAATTTTATTCCCAAGTTAAAGAAATCCTTTTGGTGAAGGGCCCCTACCCAAAAAATTTAGTTAAGAAATTTGTCCGGTGGTTGTTCTTTGCTTTCCCCCGTCTGTCTACCGAGGACGCGCGCAAAACAGAATTTTGGGAGCAAGTGGGAAAAAGGCTAGCAGAGGGGATCGGTAGGGATCCCTCCATAGATGACTGCTTCCCTAAATTCCATTTGTTGATCACAGATGTAGTAAAATCAGACCCCGCGCGAAACTCGGTTGGGGAAAGGAAAGAACCATCCGGAAAATCTGTTACTCCCTCTGAATCTGTTTCCCCATCCCCTTCTCCTACCCCTTCCTCCCCTAACCTGGGTGGGCGAGGGGGGGCACCCCGTCAGTCTGAGACGCAGGGCAGCTCCACAAATGTGGACCGTGCGCCTGGCTCCCCCAAGCCACCCCGGCGTCCCCGCCTTAGCGAGATCGGTCGATTCGCTGAGGCCACGACCCTAAACCCCTTTTCCAATCCCTTGTTCCCAGTTGAAAATCCCAGTTTCGGCGCTACCCCGAGCAGTTCTGTTTCTTTAAACCCCTTTCTTTGTCCCCCTGAGGAGGCCGAGGCCACGTGGTCGATCTCTTTGTCTTCCCAAGATGGAGGGCGGCCACATGGCAAGGCTTCCCCTTCCCACAATCCCTTTCTTCCCTTTGTTCCCTATGACCCCACCCCCTCCTGCTTCCCGGTGGGCGCGGGAACTGCCCACACTAGGCATCGGGTTACCACCCCTCCCCCTGTCCCTCCTCGGGTACGCGTAGGCGTTCCCTCCTTGCATGTTCTACCTGCCGCGTCAGCAGCCCCGCCCTCTCCCAGCCGGGAGGGCTCAGTAGCCTCCTTCCCACCTTCCGAAGAGGAGGATTCTCCCCGCCCTGTCCGTCCTCTCCCTCGCGCTCCACCCCCGCGTCCTCCCGCTCCTCGGAGACCTGGGGTGGGGGGAGGAGGGGGGGTGCAACGGAGCCCGGTCCATGAAGTCGAGCAGTCGATCCACACTCCAGTCCCCTACACAAGGGGAGGGGAAAACCCTGCGTGGACACCCCTCTCCTACGATTCCCTCAAAGAGGTCTGCAAGACATTGCAAAAATTTGGCAGAAAGAGTCCTTTTTTTAAAGGGATTCTAAAAGCCACTTTAACATCTAAAACTGTAGTGCCGGCTGACCTTAAGCGTTTATTCAACTGCCTGCTTCTCCCTTCTGAATATGACCTGTGGGAGAGGAGGTGGAAAAGGCTAGCGGCAGACCTACTTCCCGAAATCCACGAGGGGCCTTATGGCCTGGATTTCGCGGAAGAGCAAATCACCCTAGACCATCTTGTGGGCGAGGGAGAATGGAGTGAGGGGCAACTGCAAGCTCGGGGAATTCCCACAGCAGTGTTGGACATGTCCAGGAATGCAGCAGAGCGTGCGTTCCTGGGCATGCCCGCCAGGGATCCGGGGATACCCTACACGGCAGTCAAGCAAGCCGTGGGGGAGCCTATGTTAGATTTTGTAGATCGGGTCCGGGCAGCCGTGGAGAGACGCATAGAAGTACCTGAACGCCGGGAAGGAATGATCCTAGAAGTGGTGCACATGAATGCCAACGCCATGTGCAAAAGAGTCATCATGTCAATGCCGGCCTCACCACCGCCAACCCTCAGCCAGATCATCGAGGAATGCACACTGAAGGCGCACCTGATGGAAGAGGAGGAGGCTCCAAAGAAAAAGGACAAGCAAGTTGCCTCGGCCGCTGCTCCTTCGAGGAACCCAGCACTGAAACGACTTCCATCCACACGCTGGTGTTACCATTGCCATCAGGAGGGACACTTCCAGGCTCAATGCCCACTTCTAGGGACTACGCTACCCAGAGTTGCGGGAGGGGGGAGGGAGAATGGGAACCCCGCGGTCCAAAAAAACTGACCCGTGAACGCGCACTTGCCGCGCGTTCAGACAAAAATGAGGCAAGTCGCGGTGCTGCAAGAGGAGCCGCAATGCACCATCTAGTACCATCAGTAAGCGGCTGCCTCTCAACTAGTGACAACCGGGAGCCTTATCGACTCCGACTCACTAACTCTGTTCATTTCCGTTCCCAGGACTGGCAGTTTTTCATAGCAGATGCAGAGCTTCTATCGCACATCTGCCGCTGTGAGACCAGGAAAAAGGAAGATCTCTTAAATTGCAGGTACCTCGTTGTAGGGGACACAAAGAGCACTCCAATGGAGATAGAAGTCCCTCCAGTAATCTCCACCCTCAATCCGAGGCTCTTCTATCTCGCAGCACGCTGTGTCCACCCCCCCCTCTTCCTGCCTAAGGGCCAGGTAATTGCACAAGCAATTCCCATTCCTCGTGCTCTGTGTAATGACCTGGAGCTCTCTGTGTTTTATGCTGGGAAGTTGGGAGAGGAAAAGCCCCTAGTATGGTGCAAACTCAAATGCGAGGGGCGATCTGTACACCTACAGGGGATGCTGGACACAAGGGCAGACGTGACAGTCATTCCACCACACAAGTGGCCGTCACACTGGGAGCTGCAAAGCATGGCCACACCAGTCTTAGGACTAGGCGGGCCACAGCCGGCAAGACAATCCAAAAACATTGTCCAAATTCAGGGTCCGAATGGGCTACTGGCCTCAGTGCGTCCGTTCGTGATCGACTGCAAATTTACATTATGGGGGAGGGATGCCATGTCGCAGTGGGGAGCCAAATTGGAATTTCCGGTCCCCCAGCATTTTTTGGTGCGGCCACTGAAGAGCGCCCCACACAGAAAGTAACATGGCTCACAGATAAGCCTATCTGGGTGGAGCAGTGGCCGCTGAGTAAGCAAAAGCTGCAGGCGCTCACCAAATTAGTTAACGAAGAGTTAGAAAAAGGACACCTTGTAGAAACAAACAGCCCCTGGAACTCTCCTGTGTTTGTAATAAAAAAACCGGGGAGAGACAAGTGGCGACTCCTCCACGATTTGAGAAAAATTAATGAGGCAGTGCAAGATATGGGTTCCCTCCAACCGGGTATGCCATCTCCATCTATGCTACCCCAGAATTACAATTTGGCTGTAATTGACATTAAAGATTGTTTCTTCCAAATCCCACTCCATCCGGATGATGCTCCCCGTTTCGCATTCTCTGTGCCTTCCATCAACAGAGAAGCCCCAATGAAGCGCTACCACTGGACGGTACTACCACAGGGTTTCAAATGTTCCCCTACTATATGCCAGTGGTATGTCGCTAGGGTTCTATCCCCAATGCGTGCCAAGTGGACATCCTGTATTTTCTATCATTACATGGATGATGTGCTGATTTGTGCCCCTGACAGCGAGATCCTGCAAGTAGCACTGGAGGACACTGTTAGGGCCTTGTCGATGGCCGGATTTGAGTTACAGAAAGAAAAGGTACAGTTGCTGCCACCCTGGAAGTATCTGGGCTTGGAAATTAACAACCGGACAATCAGACCCCAACAGATACAGATAAATGATAACCCCAAGACGCTGAATGATCTCCAGCGCCTGTGCGGATCATTAAATTGGATCAGGCCATGGCTAGGACTCAATACGGGGGAATTATCCCCCCTCTTTGATTTGTTAGCAGAAAGGGAGGGGGATGAGGGTTTAGGTTCCCCGAGAGTCCTGACCCGAGAGGCCAGAGCAGCGCTCGAGAAGGTCCAGAAAGCCATCACGAGCAGGCAGGCCCACCGCTGCCAACCAGGGCTGCCTTTCCGATTCATTGTCTTAGGTGAGTTGCCCCATTTGTATGGTGTGATATTTCAGTGGGACAAGGGTCAACGGGACCCCCTCTTAATAATAGAGTGGGTGTTCCTTGGCCACAGGCAGTCCAAGAGTATCACCAGGCCACAAGAGCTAATGGCGCAGCTCATAATACGGGCCAGGGCTCGTCTGCAAGTACTAGCTGGCTGTGACTTTACATGTATCCATCTCCCCATCAAAACATCCACGGGGAAGATGACCAAAGAGGCTTTTGAACACCTGCTAAGGCAGAATGAGAACTTGCAGTTCGCTCTAGACAGCTTCTCAGGCCAAATTAAGATCGGACATCCTGGCCATTATTTGTTCAATACTGAATTCAAATTGTTACCCAAAGAATTACAGAGCAAAAAACCCCTCCGAGCACTAACAGTATTCACGGACGGGTCAGGGAAGTCCCACAAGTCAGTGGTAACTTGGAGGGACCCAGAGACTCAGGTGTGGGAATCAGATATTAAGGTAGTAGAAGGTTCCCCACAGGTGGCTGAGTTGGATGCTGTAGTGAGAGCTTTTGAGAGGTTTGAACAGCCGTTTAATTTGGTAACAGATTCGGCATACGTAGCTGGAGCAGTGTCTAGAGCTGAACATGCAGTTGTAAAAGAGGTGCCAAATCAGGTCATCTTTGGGTTGCTCTCAAAATTAGTACACCTGGTTTCTAACCGTGAGCATCCCTTTTATGTGGTACATGTGAGATCACACACGGATCTCCCAGGCTTTATTGCCGAAGGGAACCGCAGAGCAGACGCCCTGGCAGCCCCAGTACTCCTAGGAGGCCAGCCGAGCATAGTCGAGCAGGCCAAGCTGAGCCACCAGCAGTTCCATCAGAATGCCCCGGGGCTGGTACGCCAGTTTAATCTGCGGCGTGACCAAGCCAGGGAAATTGTGGCCTCATGCCCCAACTGTCAGGAGGCGGCTTTACCAACACTGGGAGCAGGTGTGAATCCCAGAGGTCTCCGCAGTTGTGAGGTGTGGCAAATGGATGTCACCAAAGTCCCTGAGTTTGGTAAGCTCAAGAATGTCCATGTAACTGTGGACACCTTCTCAGGGGCAGTTTTTGCTTCAGCACACATAGGGGAGAGGGCCACAGACGTCAGGAAACATCTTGTCCAGGCCTTTGCTACCTTAGGGGTCCCAACCACGATTAAAACAGACAATGGTCCAGCCTATACTTCCAAGGTGTTCCGCAACTTCCTGCAAGATTGGGGGGTTCAGCATAAGACTGGGATTCCCCACTCCCCCACTGGCCAGGCCATAATAGAGAGAACCCACCAGACTCTAAAGCAAGTCCTCAAAAAGCAGCGAAAGGATGTGCGAGTGCTGTCACCGCATGAGAGGCTCTGTAAAGCATTGTTTACCATCAATTTCCTAAACTGTTCCTTTGACAGACCAGAACCACCAGCCCTGAGACATTTCAAACAACATCAGGAGCTCCAGCCAGAGGAGCAGCCTCCAGTGTTAGTGAGGGATCCAGACTCTAAAGAAATCCAGGGTCCATTTCCACTTTTGACTTGGGGACGGGGATACGCCTGCGTGTCTACGCCTTCAGGAGTCAGGTGGATCCCCAGGAGGCATGTTAAACCCTACACAGCAGAGCAGTCAGTGAGTCAGAGTGATACGGTGCCAGTGGATGCAACCTGTGATCCCACCAACTTAGGGGTTGCATCCAATCGCAGACGCCGCAAAGAAGGAAAAGATTCTACCTCTCCCTAACCAATGCTTCCCTTACAGCTACCTCAGCCCAGTTACACCCCCAGTTCCTGTGTTTGTAATAAAGTTGTCCCAGTTTCCCTATCCCTAAACACCCTAAGAAGAACCAGCCCCAGCACCATCTCCAGGCCCTCTCCACCTGCGTAGCAGTCACTGCAGCTGCAGCACCAGAAGAAGCTGGGAGAAGAGGCCACCGCTTGAGAGACTGAATCAACACCACTGCTTTCTTTTTATATTTTATTAAGCGGGGAGATGTTGCATCCCGGAGTTTGGGTTTAGATTAGGGTTTTTAATTTATGTTAAAATAAGTCAAGTTCTGTAATCCCGCGTTTCCCCCGCGTTGCTCCCCCCCGCGGTTTCTGCCCCCATGCTGCCTGCTGCCGGCTCTTACCCCTGTGCTGCTCCTGTAACCACCCTGCCGTCCGGCCCCGGGAAACCCCGCGCTGGCCACACGATCCCGCTCAGCCCGCGGCTCGGCGCCCGCCCCTGCGGGGTTCTCTGGTTGGTCGCTGTTGCTGGCGTCACCGCCACGGCAGCCGCCCCTATTGGCCGGCCGGCCGTGGATCCTCTCGCCCTGCCCCTCTATTAAGCCCTATCCCGCCGGCAGTCAGACGCCATTTTCTCCCATGCGAGTGCCGGGAGTGGTCGCGTCTTTCCATCGAACCGCGCCATACGTGACCAATAAACCGTTCCTGCCAAGCACGGAGTAAATGGACAAATTCCTTCCTCTTTGCCGGCTCCCTAGCGCACGGTAACAGCGGTTGGCCAGCCCACGCGCCCGAGACACGGAGCCGTGTCCGGGAACCCGCGGCAGCAAACCCCGGCAGCACGTGGAAGCTACGCCACAGCCGGGCTCCCAAGAGCCGCGTGCGGCCGGGGAGAGCAAAAACTCATGCCGCAGTGCTCTACTTATAAATTATTCTGTTCTTGTCCAGATCTCGTAAAGCCCAGAGACCACTGGCCATATATACAGCCATGAGGGATTACCAGTGCATATAAGGACAATCTAAGAATGCAAAATTATCTCAGTAAATTAAAGCACTGAGCAGGGGGAGGGAAAGGCAAAATACCAACCAAGCAGAAGCCAGATACAATGAACTTAGACCAAATACAAGATTTCCTTTGTTAAGGACAACCAGCTGTACCAGTTCAAGGTGGAGTGTAGGAGTCTAGGGAACAATCTAGAAAAAAATGGGTCTGGAATATAAGTGCAAAAATAGATGTGAATTAATGGTGTCACAGTCTTGTGAAAAAGGTAAACAGTGGCTCTATGAACAGAAAGAATTTTACTTGGCCTTAGTAAAACAGCATTAAATTGTTAAATATTTTATCTGTGTTGGGGAAATCAAGGGAATTTTCTTCTTCCTTCTCTTTCTTCCCCTTTTCAAATCACTGTGAAGCAAGTGAAGAAAATTCAAAGAAAAATAGAAAGACTAGAACACAAAAATATCTAGAAATATTACCTCTGCAGAGAAATTGAAAGTGTCAACAGTATTCAGTCTAGAGGACTAAGTCTTCAGATATGGAAAAGCCAGCAGGAGAGGAATAATCTGTTTTCCATAGTGACTTTAGACAGGGTCAAGTGTTACAAACTTCCTGCAACACCAGACTGTGTTTTCTGCTGAATCTGAATATGTGCTGAGGGAAGGAGGATGTCCATATTAAGAGCAGGCTGGGCAGTAGTTGTAAGGAGCAGCATGAGCACACTGATGGGTAATGATCTCTTGAAATATCAGTTTGTTTTCCGTGATTTCCATATATATTTCCACATCATTGGTGTATGTCTGAAATTCTGCTAGAACTAATACCTGACTCTTTACTCACACTTGGAGAATTTCTCACTCAGTGGTGATTTCTTACCATTTTTTGACACTCAGTTAACTAATTAATTGAATCCTTAGTGTTAACTTTTCCTGGTAGTGCATATTACATGGCACTTTAAGTCACACACACATTACAAAATCTCTGGTATCCATATCTCGGTTTGGTTCCCAAGACAGAGCACTCAGTTCTACAGGCTAGATTCTTCTTTAATCCTTCAGCAATCAGAACTTTTTCTTCCTCATGGGAATGTAAGACTTTTTCCCTCTACAGTGCTTAGAAAGTTGCTGGTGTAGATTGTGGCCCTAATCCACCAGGGATTTTTCAACTGCCTGTTGACAGGTAAAAAGAGTTAAAAAATTGTGGGAACATCCTGAATAATGAAATGTGAGAAAAGCAATAGCATCTTAGTCTCTCTCTCATTCAAAAGTAGAGAACAATTCTTAACCCACGATTTCCATGACATTCTCTGCAAAATCACCAGAGAAGAGATAAACGTGCTGTATTGTTTGGGCACTTCGGAGATCAGGTTTCAATTTGTGTTTCATAAAGACAGGAAGGACTGAGAATTCCTGAGAGGAAAGGAGAGATAGGTTTTCCTTTTGTCTCTCTCTCTCTGTGCAACACCCCCTCCCTCTGCTAGAAATGGGGAGTCGTGAAATGCCACGTACAGAATGAGCTGCACAGATCTTAGCTATTCTCCAGGAAGAAACCAGCGTCCCCCTTGCTCTGGGATTTTTTCTGCAAGTCCTACATAGGGTCTTTCTGTTGCTTATGAGACAATAATATAAAGGAATCTACTCAGAAATTAGGTAGATGAACTCCAAGTAACAACTTTTATTAAGCTTATTGCAGTTGCTCATTTGTTATTATTCTGACTGGCTGCTGCCAATTTCCAAAAAAATAAACTCTTCACTTGTAAAATAATAAAACTTCAGACTGCTCTTACATATATTAGCTGGTAGATGTAAATGTCACATGGATCAGTCTCCAGTGCAAGAAACTCATTGCATATGAGATACAGTGACTCAATTTGCAGGTCCTCATGTGAGCTTTAGTGCCCACTCTATGGCTTTCATAAAAAATAGTCTATTTTTTCAAGAGTACTGTGTGCTATTACAGTCTATTTCAAGTAAATCTTTTGCACTGAGAAAGATTAGAATGACTGATTTATGTCAAAATGCTTGGGAGTGACAGCAAGGCTCTCAGAATCTGCTTCTTGATAACCTCCAGACATGATGCATGAGTTGGGCTATATCATGTAATCTGTGATATGTGTAAAAGGCCAATACTATAATTTATTGCCAAAGTGTATTTTGGGGGATAATTTTATTAGCATGATGAAGTTCTGAGACTACAGAGCTCACAGCACTAAGAATATCTAGACAGAAATTTTGCAATGGAAACCACACAACTCCCCAGTTGTGTAAAGGGCAGAACTGTCTTTTTGTTTGCTAAAAAAAATAGTCTTTTAAGCCAAGCAACAACAAAGTTGAAAGTTTTTGCTAAATTATGTTTCTTCTTTCATTCTCTCTAGTTTTTAAAATATCAAGTTTATCCACCTTTCTTTGTATTTGCATTCTGATTTTTTTTTTTTTTTTTGAGATTTTCTAACAAAAGGGGCAGGTAGCATTTGCACAAACCAGACATATCTCCCTGTTAACATTGCTGCTCATTAGGTAAAAAATAACAGCTTTGGTTTTCAACTGAAGAGGAAGTATTCTCAAAAAACGCCCACAGGTCTCTGAAAACAGCATTTATTTTTACCTACTGTGCCTGATTCTGATATTATCTTGATCAAAAAGGACAGACACGGCAAACCACAGAAAAGCTTTTTAAATCATCTATCTTCTTTGCTTTATAAGTAGGCTCAGAATAAGAATCATCATTGTTACATCACCATTACTTCCTCTGATCTCTTCACCCAACAGGAGTTTCTCTCGTTACTTCCTTATACCTCCTGCAAAATGTCCATGAAAAATCTATGCTCCAGGTGACGCCCTTCTCAAAACCAACTAAGTGCCAAATGGGACAAAGGGAGGTTTTGACAAAGCCTTAGGGGAATGGAACAGAGATGGCCAAAGTAATTTTGTTTTAGTCATTGCACAATCCTTACATGGTAGCTACTTCATATATATCCTTAATGTAACAGGAGAACATCAGACACCCGACACTCTGATAAACAGACCTCACCACATCCTGACATGCATCCAGACTCTACAGTTAAGCTCTGTTCATTCCTTTTAGCTGTGGTTTCTTCACACATTTCTTGGAGGAAAAAAAAGAGTTGTTCAATTGACATGATATTTTGCAAGACAAGTCCCCAAATTGCAAGAAGTTGAGCAACATTTTGGCAAAGATTTTGGCATTTTCTTTCCTTCTTTCATGCATCTATCTTCATCCAAAGTAGATCTTCTCCATGACTCTCCTGTCTGCACAAATGACTCTGTTTCCTGAAGGAGTCTTCACCTACTTTTAATCCATCCTGAACTTTGCAGCTTTCTTTTTCTTTATTTTTCTGTATTAGATGTACAGTTTTTTCCTTTTTTTCCCCTCCCCAATAATATTCTTCAGCCTTTTGAGACTTTTTTCTCTTATATTTTTTTTTCCTCAAGACACGTCATGGTTCCTCTATCCCTCCAAAGGCTTTAGCAATTTTTTTATTGTTATTACTATTTCTTTTTTTCTTCTTGTGATGTTTCCTTAGACATACTTTTATGAGTAAATTTCTGTGTTAATGAAAAGGAAAGCAAGCATGGACAAAACCGCAGAACGAGTTTCCAGTTTTTCCATTTCCAGTAGATTTTTTTTTTGCATTATTGGTAATTCTAAGAGTGCAAAGGGTGATTTCCTTATCTCTTATCCTTTGAGAATTGCATCAGTGAACAGCAATCTAAATTTCTCAGAAATTCTGTGGGAGAAGTGCAGACAGAAGCAGGAATAGGAATGTTGCAGTGTGCAGCTACGCAAACGGAGCAAAAGGGCTTTGTGAATTTGAGATGGGAGTTTCTGTTTCCTAAACCTAAGGCTGGAGTTTGTATTCTGTATTTTTAGGTGTATTCATCCTTCCCCCTGGATTTATTCCCATTGGATTTTACCTATAATGTATTCACACTGGGCATTGTTCTATTGGTCTCACCTTATCTCTTATTTTCCCCTATAAAACCTTTGTCCGGACCCCAGATCATTGTCACTTGTACGTGCGGCGTTCGAGCAAATACAATCTACTTTGGACTGCACACAAGTGTCCAATCTCTTGAGTCTCTTTATCCCGGTCTTGATCGCGCTCTCTAAACAGCTCTGTCCATATCAAACGAACCCACAAAGGTGTTTGTTGCCTCTCTCCGGCTGCTCCTGGAAACGCCTGGCCAGCGCCCCGGGAAACTGTAACCGGGCGAAAACTAGGAAGTTGGAGAGAGAAGAAAAGAACGAAAAGCAACAAGTGACGCCCGAACGCGTGGCTTTGATGCGGGAACTGTTTTCATAGCGCGGCAGATAGCGCTCCGGTTTGGGGCTTTTCCAGACGCTGAGTTCCACCACCGTCACTGCGGGAGACACGGCCCCTGGCGCCGCCACCATTGAGCCGCCAGCGCCAGAGTCCGCCTGGCGGGAAAAGCCGCTTGGACCACGGTGAGTCCAAGGGGGATTCCGCTCCCTCTGCTCAGCCCCGCAGCACTATCGCCGCTGAGAAACTCTTCTGGCTTCTGCCGGGTTCTGGGTTTCCAGCGGAGCGAAGTTGCAGCTTCTGCACGCCCCAGAAGACGACTTCAGACCAGGAACCGCTGTTGTTTTTTGTTTTCTAAGGGTCGACAGATCGGTAAGATTCAAAACCAACATGGGAGGGCCCCAGTTAGTGGATCTGGGTGGAGGTACCCCCGTTCCCGCAGAGGGAAAGGGCATGCAAGCGCGCTGCGTGCGGGGTGCCGCCATCGGGTTTTAGACTTTTTTGGGTTTTTTTTCTTTGTTTTTTCAGCAGCAGGCGGGTGAGGCTTGCTGGTGGGCAACATGGGTGGGAAGTTGTCCAAACAGCAGAAAGAGATTTATTACCAAGTAAAAGTAACCCTGACAGAGTCGGGAGAAAGTTTTTCTAAAAGTTTTGTGAAAAAGTTCATAAAGTGGTTGATTTTAAAGTTTCCAAACATCTCAGCTCAGGATGTGAGGCATAAAGTTTTTTGGAAGGGGGTTGGCACAGTTTTAACAGAAGGCACCAAGAAGGGGGATCCTTCAGTGAAAAAAGGCTTCATGAGGATCTTTTTGTTAGTTTATGACATTGTTAAAGAGGGTGCAGACAGCCGGGAAATGCGGGAAACTGAAAAGAGTCCATCTGCTTTATTTCCCCTGTCTCCCCGACCCCCACGGTCTGAAAATGCTAATTGCTCTGTTGAAACTTCTGTTCCTAAATCTTCTTCTGATTCTTTTCACAGTTGTGGCTGTTCCCAAAACTTCTGTACTCCTTCTAACCCCTTCCCTCACCCCCCACGGGACGAACCACCACAAGTTGGCAGCGGCTGCGTGACGGGGGTCTTTGTCTCATCACAAGATGGACAAAGAAGCGCGGCGGGAACTCCTTCTTCCCAGGTACCCCCCCCACACCAATCCCTGACCCTCCTTCCCTTCGTCCTGACCCCTCCTCCTCCTCTCTTGCGGCAGACCAAACCCCTCCCAAGTGCTATTGCAGACCTCCACCCACAGCACCGCCCCTCCAGGTGGTTCCTTCAGCTCCACCTCTCGAGATTCCACCACCCGATCCCGCCCCACTCCACACCGCATCACCAACCTCAGCCACTCCCACACAAACCTCCACCCCCGAGCCTCCGGACCCTGCCCCCCCTCCTCCTGTTTCCCAAGGCCCGGCCTCTGGTTCCCATGGCGACGGGAAAGGTGGGGAAGCTGAAGCCAGGAAGCAGAAAGCAGGCAAGGATTCAAATTCCTTGTTTCTCGCACCAGTGTTGTACAATGCGAGAGGGCAAAACCCCAGATGGGAACCACTTTCACACGAAAGCATAAAGGAGCTCTGCAAAACAAAATGTGAATTTGGGCAAAAAAGCGAATTTTTTAAGAGCATGTTAAAAGCAACTTTCAATCCTAACACCTTAGTTCCCACTGATTTAAAGCGCTTGTTCAGTTGCTTGCTCCCTCCATCAGAATACAGAATGTGGGAAAGAACTTGGAAAAGGTTTGCAGGAGACCTTCTTCCAGGAATTTTGCAGAGTCCCAATTATGCAACAGATATAGAGGATGATGAGATCACCCTCGAACATCTTGTAGGTGAAGGGGACTGGAATCAAGCCCAAAAACAAGCAGTAGGGATTCCAAAACCAGTGTTAGATCTCACAAAAGATGCAGCAGAACAGGCATTTCTTAGTATGCCCTCAAAAGAACCTGTAATACCTTATATTGCGCTCAAGCAATCTGTTTCAGAACCATTCATGGATTTTGTTGATCAAGTGAGAGACACGGTCGAGAAAAAGGTAGAAGGGCAAGAAGCACGAGATGAAATCACGTTAGAAATTGTCACCGCAAATGCAAATGATGCCTGTCAGCGAGTCATCATGGCTCTTCCAGCGTCTCCTCCACCTGCGCTGGATCGGCTCATCGAGGAGTGCACAAGAAAAGCCACACTGATGGCAGAGGACTTGGTGGAAAGAACTCAGGAAAAAGTGGTTGCTCCAACATCAGCAACCCCAGAAACTCCAACATCGAGTTCTCCTCCTCCCAAACGCAGGTGTTTTTACTGCAGTGAGGAAGGCCATTTCATCAGCCAGTGCCCCTTTTGGGGGACAGCGCCTCCTCAGGGGGGGACGGGGGGGCGGAGAATTCTCCAACCAGCAAAAAAACTAACTGGGGAGCGCAGACCTACCCTGCGTGATGATACAAATGGGGTGGGTCAGGGGGGTGTTGGAGACCCCACAGATGATGCAGTTGCATCAAACAGGAAATGCCGCAAGGGAGGAGGAGAACCCTAATTCCTGTATTTCCTTTATACTGGCAGAATTTTTATAGTTAGTTTACCTTGTATGATTTCATTTTTCTTTCAGACTAGCAGGATGTCAATTCCTACATTCCTGCTCCTCATTTGGCTCCAGAAAAGCAGGAGAATGAGGACCGGTTCAAAGGCATGTTTAAGGGCTGGGATCTTTCTGGGTGGGTGTTGTCCCTTCTAAAGGACATTTGTTATTTTGTAGTTGCAATCTTTTTAGTTTTGCTATCATTTGGGATTCTCAAGCGAATCATTTTTAGCATTGCTTCCTCCAAGTTTGCAGCCTCCGCACCTGTTGTAGTTGCTGCTGCCACCACAGAAGGAGAATGGTGGGAAGATAGAAAACAAAACAACACTGCAGTTTGATAGCCGCAGTTTCTCCTTCCCCCAAAGCTCCGTTCACTTTATTAAACAAAAAAGAGGGAGATGTTGCAGTGTGCAGCTACGCAAACAGAGCAAAAGGGCTTTGTGAATTTGAGATGGGAGTTTCTGTTTCCTAAACCTAAGGCTGGAGTTTGTATTCTGTATTTTTACGTGTATTCATCCTTCCCCCTGGAGTTATTCCCATTGGATTTTACCTATAATGTATTCACACTGGGCATTGTTCTATTGGTCTCACCTTATCTCTTATTTTCCCCTATAAAACCTTTGTCCGGACCCCAGATCATTGTCACTTGTACGTGCGGCGTTCGAGCAAATACAATCTACTTTGGACTGCACACAAGTGTCCAATCTCTTGAGTCTCTTTATCCCGGTCTTGATCGCGCTCTCTAAACAGCTCTGTCCATATCAAACGAACCCACAAAGGTGTTTGTTGCCTCTCTCCGGCTGCTCCTGGAAACGCCTGGCCAGCGCCCCGGGAAACTGTAACCGGGCGAAAACTAGGAAGTTGGAGAGAGAAGAAAAGAACGAAAAGCAACATAGGAATATCATAGTTATCCTGATCTTGTTCAGTACAAGCTGAAATGCTTTGGGGTTAATCCATGCCACAGACAATGGAAATCATTAAGTGACACCTGAATGTAAAGAATATAAGGAGCAGGCCCACACACTAAGAACTCTTTTTCAGCATGTTTGGACAATGTGAGTAATGGCCACTGTAAAAAATGCAGCTTATGAGAAAAGAACACAATCACTTTTCCAAAGCAGCTAACTAGCTCTCTTCATTTCCAGCAGGAAAGAAGCAAAATGTTATTTGAAACAGAAAATGAGCTGAAAGCCTACATAACCAGATTTGTAGAAATGAGGCAGAAGTCCTTGTTTTAAGAGTAATGTTAAACACAGTCCTACACTTCCACAAGAATTCTTTGTGCTTGCAGATGTGCATGTCCACACATACTTTTGAACATGCCTGTCTTCAGTGACATATCAGGAGTCTGGGTAACAATTCTCAGAAATATGTTAGCATTTTAACAATTTGGCTTGATATTTAATATGTTTAGTAAAAAATTACCAGGCAGAGCAGGCTTGGGTTTCATTATATCAGGCAGATGATGAAACTAATAACATTTAGTTTGATAAGATCAGAAACATCTTATATTTTATGCACTTCTTATACATACCTTTATGCAGATGATGACTACTGAAATATCTACTCTGTTGACTGTTTTTTATATAATGTAAAACCTTTAATTAATTATTTCTTTAGATTGCTATTTGCTTGTGAGGGATTATAAATGGTACAACTATCATTCAGCGTATTTATTACTCTCTCAAGCTTTTGTGGTGACTTTCAGAAACAAGACCATGGCATGAGTAAACTATTCCAAGTGCTCCTCTTATTTCAATTTATAATTTAACTGAACTTGTGCATATGTGTCTAAAATGCTATTTTCTTAAAGATTATGACATTGCTTTTGTTTTTTTGTAGAATTTTCCATAAATGTGACTCAAATGAACATTTGGAATAATCAGTAATAGTAAAATCAAAATCATGTGCTTTGATCTTACTGAAACAGTAAGTTTTGCAATTAGAAAAAAGAAGATAAAATGAAAATAATCATGGAAGTATTAGTTTTATATCCATTTGCATTAGTAGAGAATTTGTTATTCCATCTTTTGTCTTTTTTTTTTTACCAAACAACATCCTACTAGCATAATATAGATACTCAGTAGTCCCATATTTCAAAAGCTTGTAGTACAGATCAGCTTGGATGCTGTACAGAGCAGGCTTTAATTAAGCAACGTTCCATGACTATTTTACCCTTTCTATTCTTGAAACCCAGTGCATTCTGTGCTATGCCTACACAGATATCAATAGGAATTTACTCAAAATAGAAGCTCCTGGCAGCATATGCTTCATAACACCTCACAGCTAAGAGCTCCTGAACATACAGCATACACCCTGAGAAGCCAAAAGTCCAGGCAGTGGTAGTGATGAATGTGGATAACAGCCCTCCTGGAGGTTCCACTGTAGCAGGGGTAGGCTAAATGGGAACCAAGGGAACCTTGTGATCTGGACTCTAACAGCCCTTACTCTCTTTTTTTTTTTTTTTTTTCCCCAAAGCAAGGGCTATGGATGACATGATAGTCTCTGAGGGAGCAATCTAATGCTCAAGGCTTCCTAATACACAGAAGTCACACTCAATCTGCTCATAAAACTTGAGGGGTGCCCCAGTGAGCACTCTTTGGCAGTGGTTACATGTATTTATATGCCCACACACATGTGTTCTGCCATGTATGGAGCTGTAGAGTCTGAGTTGTGAGGCAACAGCTACAGAACTGAACAGGACTGAACAGCTACAGAAGAACCCAAGGATCTGTGAAATATCCTAATTTATGTCTGGGGTAGTGTTCAGCCAACAGAAGCCTTTCCACAAAAAGACTTTCTTACAAAAGCCCATAAGTATCTTTCTGCAGCACCTAAGAGCTTGCTGCATTTGCTGAAGGAAAATGACACTGTGTTATCTGTCTCTTGGATCTACTCGTCAATAGTCATTAATATTTATATAAAGTGTTTTAACCTACCATCAAGTAAATTAATCACAGAATCACAAACCACTTTACTGCAGGGCATTTTTAGTCTTCAGTGGAGGGACAAGAAGGACAATGTTTCTGAGAAGTGCCACTGAGGTTCACCCTCATTGTCCTTTCAGGTGCTAGCTACCATCTCTTAGTACACTGTCACTCAATATAAAACATGTCTATCCACTTAACCTAACCTTGGTTCTGACATAATGCCAGGAAGTCGCCTTTTTCAAGCTCAGCATCTCTCATCTAACAAAAGCAGCCTTCATCACTAGAACTTCTGTTCAAACATATGTGGAGATCAAAAAAAAAATGAACAAACTCTCAGAGAAAAAATCATAGTAGGAAAAGGTGAGTGAGTGCACTGCTTTCTCACATGCGAAGTTCTTTTTTTAACTCTACTGTTTGAATCTCATGTGTTCTACCTTTTTTCTTTGTCAAAGATTTGAAATAAGATAACCAGAGAAATTATCCAGTCTGTGTAATATGTTACCTGCTTATGGGTTTCATTAGGTTTTTGTTTGTCTATGGTTTTTTGTTTGCTTACTTTTTATGTTGGAGTTTTTGTTCAGTTGATCGATTGGGTTTTTGCTGTACTTCTCTATGTTTTGTTGCTATGTGTGCTTAAAATTTTGTGGAAACCTTTAGCTGAAAAATTTAGAGTGAACGGCTACTTCCTTTCTCCTACGTCACACCTTCACAGGAGTATTTGCACTAGCCAGGAGCATTACCACATCATGCCTCCTCCCTTTTTTACATTTTTCCAAATTGATGAGTTGAAAACCCTACCACTTAGGGCAGTATTATCAGAAGTGCAGAGTGGGAAGAGGTGATCATTACCAGGTACACACAGATCAGGCCTGGATTTCTCATATTCTTACTGTATACCTTCAATACACAACAAGAGTTCATAAGTCCTTGTCTGCTCACACTTGTACAAAGGACAGAAGGCCATGGAAACAAGTGGCAACAAAAGAAACTCCAACCAGACATAAGGAAAAAAGAATTTCACAATAAGAGTGGTTCAGAGCTGGTGGTACCGGCTGCCCACAGAAGCTGCAGAAACTCTCTTCCTTGAGGTTAAAATAAATATAAAAGGCCCTAAATGGACAGATATGACTGAAGTAGGCCTTTCTCTTGAACAATAAGTTAAACTGCAATCCTTCTTTCCCACATGAATTACTGTTTATCCCAATGGTTTCAGAATCAGTCTGTGCTGGTGGATTGCAGAAATAAAGCAAGAGTGCAAGCAGGTCTCTAGGAATAGGGCAAGTATGCTCAAGACTTGACACCTGCTGCTGTAGGAAGGATGGGAGGTAATATTACAGAAGAGACTCTGGACTGGCAAGACATTGGGGTGGGGGAAGAGAAGGGGTAAGTGAAGGGAGAGAAGGGGTAAGTGAAGGTGGGGGAAGTGAAGGGAGAGAAGGGTAAAGCAAACAATCTTCTTATGACTTTGCCTAATTGGGGTATCAGACCCCAGCATAATGGAAGCAAGGCAGGAACCAGCAGGCACACAAATTACATATAAACTGATTCCATCTCAAGACCTTTAGATATGAATGAGAGATTGGTGTTTTTTTCACAAAGTTAAGAATGAAAATGCAAACTACCAGTCACAGAGAAAACATTGGGAGCATAGCAAGACAACATCTTTTTAACTAAAGCTCAGGAGAAATACATGACTTCAGAGTATGTTTTTAAAAAAGAGGATGTATGTCAAGAAAAAGTTCAAACATGTGGGGACAAAAGCAAACACAGAAGATTTAAAGACATAGGAAATTTTGCAACCACATTTTGGTAAGGAAAAATTCAGATGAGAAAGAAAACAGCAGTGAACACAATGAAAGAAAGTATATCACATGCTTTGAGCACCAAGACTGTCAGACTAAGAAAGCTGATATAAATAAGAACATAGAGTTGCAGAATGGTTTAGGGTGTAGGGGACCTTAAAGATCATTTAATTCCAACATCCCTGGCTGTTCTGGTTTGAAAGCAAAACCAGCGAGAGACTCCAAGTCAGAAATACAATTTATTAGGAAAAGAAAAAACAAACAAACAAACAAACAAAAATACATGCAATGATACAAAAGGAAGACCACTGGTAAAGTCAGAATACAACCTGACACCCCTTTGGCCAGCGTGCTGGTAGCAGTCCAAATTGGAGTGGCAGATGTGGTTGCTGTGTCTTCTCGGAGACCTGTGGAAAGGCTGCTTTTCTGTCTAGAAATTCCTGGATTTATCCAGGTGGGAATGCCTAGCTTCTCTCCCTGGGCGGAGATGTTACACAATGGGCTGATGTTATTTTGAGTCACAAGGTGTGTTCTTAATCACCTGTTAAACAGAACTGGCTCCTGAAGAGTGTTATCTCTGAGTCATGCGGCAAGACATTGATGGGCCCATTAACAGGAGATAAGGAAAACTGTCCAGATGCAACTGCTACTCGGATGGTAATAGGAAACATCTTGGTGCTCAGTCTTGGACACTGGCATGGGCAGGGAACCTTATATCATGCTGCTCGGGGCTTGATGTAATCTGGCCTTGAATGCTTGTCTAGGGATGGGTCATTTGCAACTTCTCTGGATACCCCTTTCCAGTGCCTCACCACTCTCACAGTAAAGAATTTCTTCCTAATATCCAGTTTAAATCTACCCTCTTTCAAGACATTAAGATGAGTGACAAAGAGGGAAAAAGTCATCTTAGATCAGGAAAACAAGAGGCTATTTATATGGACTACATGTTTGAATTGGGTTGGGCGAGAGTAAAATCATCCCAGGGCACAATTTATGACTGGGTGAGGTTCAAGAAGATTTGAAAAGAGCAAATGAATTTGAAAAATGGAATGGGAGCAGCTAGGACACTGGTGACTAGCCAGTTTAGCATATTTTTTTTTTTTGGATGTAAATAACAAATAGTGCAGATTTGTCAATAACAAACAAATAAACAAACAAAAATATTGTTTTTATCTATAACAAAACCCCAGTTTTTGACAAAAGGAAAGATACACTAACTTAGGGAGGATCTGTCTGAACCACATACATTAGTAAAAATATTTAGATTTCGTATCTGTTAGATAAAGGCTAGTTTGAATTGGAAAGCTCGGAGTGTATTAATCATGGATTTACTGTCACACTGTGTAGTTATGTATGAGATAGCATTTCAAGAGGGTTTGTCCAGGATTTAGGAATAACCAGTGTTTCTGTTATTTGAGTATTGAGGATTCACATTTGACAGCAGGACAAATGGATTTTTTTAAGTTACAAATCTATGCAGGAGTACACTAGAAAAAATTGGTTTCATGTTTTCAGACAAGGTATTTGTTCTTACTGCTAGTCATAAACTGTGCCCTAAGCAGAAAAAGTTTCCAAACTTACTGCCATATCCAAATGAAGTTTCATATTTGAGGCAGAGGGAATAATCCTTTCACTTCATGGGCTGCAGGCAAGTTCTCAACTGTTTCCCAGGAGACATATAGATCAAGTGGAGAGTGCAGAGAAGAGCTACAAGCAGGTCAGAAGTCTAGAGAATAAGACCTGTGAGGTATTTATTTATTCTTACAAAAGAACAAAGATTATGGGGAGACATGATAATAGCTTTTGAAAATGCAAAAGAATATTTCAAAAGGGGAGGTAATAATTTCTACTGTGGATAGAGCAAAAAAATAATGGTTTCAAACTACCAGCTGGTACATTTGAGATAGACATTAAGACTTATTTTGTAATGGTGAAGATACCTAGGAACAGGAGTTTGCCAAATATATCTATCAACAACTAAAGGAAAGAATCAGGGATGCTTTATGACAATGTGAAGAATGGTTTAGAGATAGTTGATCGTGGCTTGGAACTGAAAGATGACCTCTTTAAGTCTTCTTCATCCTACTTTTCACAGCTTTGCTCTCACTCACTCTATGAGAATCATATGATTGTACAAATGACAAATATCTCCAACAGACACTTTGATTAGGAGAACAGATAATAACAGCAAGAAAAAAGGCACCATGATTATTTGTTTGAAATCAGAGCCTCTAAAAAATGAAATGCAAAAGGTTTTATTTGCTTAAAATATTGTGATATCTTTTAATGAATTATATCTCCTCAATTTTTTCTCCAAACCTTTGTAATCATAAGACATCTCATTGTACACAAGGGATACCCTAAATTTATGAACAGGTATCAGATTTTGCATAACCATGAGTATGGGCTTTTATAGAGGACACAGTTCACCCTCTTTACTGTAGGTCAGGTATCAGAAAAGAGATCTTGCCAACTTGTGAGAGAAAGTGATAAGGAGGAAGAAGACAGTGTTTAGTAGTCATGTAGTCTTTGGTTTGAGAAAACAGTAAAATTCTAGTCACCTTCCTGCTGTGGTAGGAGGTTATCCTTTAAACACTGTTATGATGCCAAAGGGTAATGTAAAAAATTAATAACTTCAAATTTAAAGCTAAGCACAATGGGTAACAAACAGTGTCTTTAAATGAGTCCACTTAATGGGGTCTTCTCCACCGTATAAAAATATCCTTCATGCCTCTGCTGAACTACTAAAACTGTAATTTAAAATCAAATACCCAACTGCTTGCTGGGTTCTCTTTAACCCCAGTATCATGGTTTTTCCTGAGGCCACTTGTGTGCATACAAATAAGCAGATCTTGCAAACACTTGTGCTATCATGGCCATATCATCAAAGAAAGATGATTTCTAGATGTAGCATAGTTTAGATAAAAGTAATTGATAATAAGTATTTGTTAGCACAAAAACCACTGTCAACCCTGTAATCACTTTCAGTAATTCACTGCTACAATCTGTGGTCTGTGGTTTTTGCTGAATTTTTTTTAACTGTGCAAAGGCCTTATTTTGCAGGCAAGAGAAATTAGGGTCATCCAGTTTCCTTCTGACAGTTTTTAAAGTGTAAGGCAATTCCACTGAGTCTTTAGACCAAAAAAAACAATGCCATAGAAATAAAGCCTGTTGTTTTAACAGTGAGGATTTGTGGGTTTTCTCTGTTGTAGTGGAGTCATTGTTGACAATTTTAAATTTGTGCTTTCAATCCCTCCCCCAGCCAGAATTTTGGTTAGAAAATTTGAATTACAATTAGTTTAAATGGGAGCTGGCTAGAGACTTATGGATAGAACTGTATCTTTGTCCTGGCCTTCCTCTGCAACAGCAGGCATCTGTAGAGAGAGAAATCCATTCCTGTTGGGAGAATGAAGAAAGACAAACAGCAAATCTAAGTATCCCCTTCCTCTTGCAGCCTGGAGCATACCTTCTGGAAACCTGAGAGGACAGGTGATTCCCCTTAGGGGAATCCCCAAAGGGGGATCCTGTTGGAGCCAAATGGAAATCCTCATGGACACCAAGAAAAGAATGTTGAACTTTAAAAATAAACAGATATTACCATACTTTATTTACTTTATTTGTTTGTTTGGTTTTTTTTGATTAGTTGGTTGGTTGGTTTATGTTTATGGTTTTGGTTGTTTGGTTGGCTTTGGGTTTTGTTGTTGTTGTTGGGTATGTTATTTTAGGAGGGTTTTGGTTCTGCTTAATTCGTCAGTTTTTTGGTATGTGTTGTTTTTTTGGTATTTGTTTGGTTTGTTGATGGAAGTTTCTGGATGAATGAGATTGTTGTGGAAAAGACCATGTAGGCTCAAGGAATTACCAATTAGCTGAAGACCATACCTCTGGGAAAAATGCCTTAAATATTTTAGAACTCAGCCTTTTTTTCAATTTTTCCTTAACAGAAAATTAAACAAAGAATAACTACATAATTTTTGACTGGTATATGATCACCCCTTTTGAAGACCTGCTCCTAGATGAGCAGGCAGGTGAAGATTTGCTGGGAGTAGGAGAAGGTTGAAGAAAAATTCAGTTATCTTCTTAGTAGGACCATACCAGATAATGTAGCTTTTACTGCAGCACATTAACCTAGATACTGTTTGTCTCATAGGAAAATTCTGGTGAGTTCTAATTGTAATGTCAAGATGCCAGGAAACTCCTCCTCCTAGCAATGTATTGCAAGCAACAGCCATCAGTCCCCTCCAACAAAACTGCTCTGGTGGTGATTGTCCCTCCTTTCAAGGGAGGGTCTGCTAATTTGAACACTTTGCAACACAGAGTGATGTGGTGTGGTGCTGCAAACACAGGAGGCAGAGCACTTCATTTTTTATCCCCTTCCTTTCCAAGATTCTGACTAGTGCTTGAAGAGGGCATGTGGCCCTCTTAACAAGCTAACATATTATAATGTGAAATTGTTAATCTTCAGAGTAAAACCATACTAAACACTGCATCAGCTGCTCTGAAAAAAAGTTTATTTCTGGGGTTCAAATATTTTTCAGGTGAGTGTTTGCAGACATGAAGTGTATCAAGACCAAAGAAGAAGGAGGCAGATGATGCTTCACAAATCATCCTCATGTACAGAAATGCTTTGCTCCTCTAAAGTTTCTCCCTTCTGAGCATCTCAGACCATTTTATAAACAAGCATTAATATAACTTCAACTTACCTCCTGTGGTGGTTATGCACTCACATTAGGCTGGGTAAGTACATAGCTAGAAGAAAAAAATGTTCTACAATGCTGACAAAGTATATGCATTAGAGATGGAAACACTCTGATAAGAGGCTGGTAAGCTGCTTAGTTTGCTGCCTTGTTCTGAAAGTATTATTCTTCAAACCTGGTATAGTTTCTCATCACCCTATCCTGATTTTCCACAACTCTGTCAGTAACAGTTCCATTCTTTCACTGAATGATATTCTAAAAAAACCTGTCTCTCTTTTTTCTGTTTTACAGATTCTTACTAAAACACTTTGTAGTGAAGTCAGTCCTTGCTCAAGTATAGCTTTTCTTCTGGCAGAAGCTAGACTCTCCATGCTTTGTCACTGAGCTGCCCTTGAAGAAAATGGTTTTGTGACCAGGTGATCAGGCTATTTCTTCATTATCATATCAATTTTAATGTCATGGATAAATAAATGAAAGATCAAAGAAAAAGCTGTTTCAGAACAAAAGGGGGAGGTGTAGCTTTCTATTTGAGTAATGATTTATTAATTGGAAAGATTATCAATGGACACCTTGAACTTCAGCCTATTGCTGACGTTTTCCCACATCTGTGTAATTGTGATAAGACAGTACACAGCTATCTTTGCACAGTATTTTTCTCAATAATGAGAAACCTGTCATGAACTGTGGATCTGAATAACTAAGCTGTACCACACTGCATGAGCTATTATATCTTGCTTAACACAGCAAATCAAATTCATCTGGAAGTTATCTGGAGTTCCAGGCAAAACATTTTCATTAGGTTTCTTGGCAGATGCTAAAGATCAATTCTAAAAAATTAAGAAGTTTGATTTATCTGATCGTCGTGTTATATGTGGAAGATGCAGTTTAATGTACAGATGATGGAGTTAATCCATGTAAACCCATTTAATGTCATTTAATAGACATTAAAATGAGTTGGTTATGTACTATGTGTTTAGCTAGCTCAATAAGAACTAGACATTATCTAGTGCTGTTACTTAATTCTTTGTAAAGAATGGTAATTTGAAATATATCTGATGAAACAATATTACTGTGATATGAAAAGACTAAAAACATGTCATCTGATATTTCTGCTATTACACAAAAAATATTCCCCTGTACTTTCATATCTCCCCTGGGTCTAAAAAAGAGCTTCTCTCCACATCAGGTTTCTGAGAGCTGTGCAGGGCAATCTTTCTGGGTGTGTTGCACAAACATTTTACCTATCAGCTGCAATGAGATACCAGATAACAACTTGAAGGAAAGCTAATACTCATCTTAATTTTATTTCTTAACAGCAAGGATGTCAAGAAAATTATCAAGATGCAAAATGAATAAAAAAGGTTTCTTCTGGAAAAGAATCATGGAAGGTTTTGTTCCAGGAAATCATTATTTTCTGTCATTCCAACTATCAATCTGAATTCTCTTTGTTTTGGAAACATCAGTTTCAAGTACCATGGAAAAAAATTCTTGGCAATAACTGTTATTAAGAACATATTAGCTAACGGTAATGTCAGTTCTTCTGATTTCAGAAGTGAAAAAGTAAAAGGCAAAATAAAAATCAAAATTAGTTTCCCTTTGAAAGAGATATCTCCCAACCACTGAAGTAAAATCACTTGGGACTGCAGCGATAAGAGATTTTTGTTCTAGGCATTATAAACACAATTTTCTTGTTTCACTTAAGAACACCATGTGCTAAAACAACAGAAGTTTTTATGTCAATGATGATAAATCTCCTTTTTTCAGTCTAATAGCAAAACACAGAAACATTCTGTTTCATGATTTCTACCACAGGGGCACAAGGGCTACCAGAGATTTTTCCCACAAACATCTCTTGCAAGAAAATTTTAATCTCTGCTGATAAATCAGAGTGCTTAGATGATTAATACACTGCTTTCTGACTGACCGCCTTCTGCTTGGTTTTCTGGCTTGCTGCTGCTCAGGACTTTTTGCTTGTGAGATAACTAGATATATGTCTGGCTAGTGAAAAGGGTCAATATGGTATATGTCTGGTTATTTCACTGTCAGTCAAATAACATTATGCTGAAATTATCATATTGAGGATCATATCTTGTACCCTATGTGCTCTTTTTTTCATTCATTAATCACTCTTTGGATGTCTTTTTTTTTTTTTATTTAAGAAGAAGAAATTGCCCAATTACTATATGGGATGAGCTGTGCTGAGCCCATATAACATCTTAAGCAGGAGGCCCTTGCCCAGCATAGATTAAGGACTAACTGTACCAAGGAATTCAGTGTCAGGTAAGAAAGAGTATTTGAGTGAGGGGGTGGTGAGAAAACACAGCAGCTTTGTGTGATCATCTAGAAAAACCTACTTGGTCAAAAAAAGAGCCAAGTTACTCAAATTCCCACATTTCTCTCTGGCCTATTTTCAGAGTGACTCTCACTTCCAGGTGACTCTGTGCTTCTGGCAGACTTTCAGGCACAGGCAGGCTAAGCACATATTTGATCTTTGCACCCACTGAATAAGAGTGACAGGATCTTCTGAACATATATGGACTCAGGAATACCCAATGATGATCAGGAATGTTCCCCAGCACTACAGATGAAATGAGAGTAAATGGCATTTGGAACCACAAAATCTCAGCTAATTTAAGCTATATCCTTATTTGACTGCTCAAATGGAAAGGAAAGCTTCAGATTTTTTTTCTTAAAATAACCTCTTCCTCATTTTTCCAAACACCCTTCCATCTTACCTCCTCTTGCTCCCAGACTACATGGCAAAATATTTACACCTCACCCAGCCACCAAAATTATCTATTTTCTTTTGAAGTCACTTGACTTATTTCTTCCTTATTTCACAATGTTAATCATTGTGAACAGAAGTCTTGCCACCACCAGCCAGACCATTTATTTTTTCCACCTGGGATCATTTTAGTGCATTATTCTAAAATGGCTAAAGTCCACTATGATTCACAAAATATCCTATAATAGACTTGTTCTAGAAAGACTGTAATCAAAAGTTTCTGATAAACAATTACCAGATTGAGTTGACTTCATGGACATATTAAATTTCTTTTTAAAATAGTGCTTCAGCAGTGATATAATTTGAAATAAATGACGCATAGGTATTATTCATTGCCAAACATCACAGGAACATTTATCAAAAGCTTTACACAGATAGCCTGGTAAAAAGGATGAATATTTGATGTCTGTACCTTCAAGAAGATATAAATGCTTTCAAAATGAAATAATGTGATTCTGATGTAACATGATGTAATGTTTCTGAAAGTCATGCTTTGCAATGCCAATGCCCTAGTGGGTTTCTCCCTTCATCCTCCTGAGGAAAAGTCCCTTCCTGCTGTTACGGTGAACTTCATGCAAAGCTTGGACAGAATCTCAAAACATTTTTCTCTATGGATATTATAAGGGTGAGGGGACTTAAGGTTTGCTCAGATAGAGAACATTCTGTCCAGATTCTGCACAGAGGAGAGGCATTTTGTTTCTCCAGCGCTTAGGATACCTCACTCACTGTTGGGTATCCCTGTGTCCTGGACCCTTTCCTCAACATGGATGTCTCAACTACTACATGGAAATAATTGTCTTCATTGAATTCGTATGTGACAAAAAGAGTGGTGATTAGAGTCATCACTCTAATGAGATTCTAAGAAAATTTGGTTTGATTTAGTGTATATGTGCATATTATGCCTTCTCCAGGGGTGCCTCAAGCCTGAGCCAGCTCTGGCTAGATCCACAGCCAGTTAGTTCCCTATGTCACCCTGTCCAGGAAATTTATCTTTCTTTAGAATGAGGTGTATTACCTAGAAACAGCAGTGCCCTGGCTTTTGGCACTCAGAGAAAATCTCTGCTGACTGTGTGGTTTGCTGTATAAAATAACCTTGAACTTTTATCAAAGTTATGTAAGGGTTAAAGACACAAACATGTGCAAAGGACATCTCTAATGCTGCTCCAGAGATTCTGTATATTAGATCTTGTATTTATTACAGTTAAAACTCCTTACCATAGTTTTACTACAGGTGACAGAGCTTGCTTGTTGTTCCTTCCCAGAGAACACTGGAAGACACACTGTGCCAGATGCACTCAATAATAACATCTTCCTTATAAGCTGTTCTGCTGGCATTTAAAAATAAAGTCACTTCTAGTTGCTTGGAAATGCCAATATGCCTTTTGAGAAGACAGAAGGGGAAAATATTCATCTGGACTTTGTGCTGTGCTGATCATATACAAAGGAGGGAGTGATCTGCTGACCCAGTGTTGTGCTTCTCACAGGCTGTGTTTCAGCTGATGTTGAGCAGAGCTCTCACTCCACTAGGACTGCATGGCAGGCAGTTGGTTTTCTATACTATTCTGGGAAGGGTAGCACTTGCTCCTGGCGAACTGACAGAGTCACATTGCAGCAGATAACAGCCAGCTTGCATTGTCTACCATCCTCATTGCCTCAGGGACAAATTAAGGTGGTACACAGGAGAGCAGTGGAGAAGAAAGGCTGAAAGTCTTGGCTATTCTGTGCTGTACTTTCCTCTTTTGGAAGGTGAAATCAAATACATGCACAGCAACATTTGTGTTCAATGGCAATTGTGGTTTATATCATATGGGATAGACAGAGTATTCTAAGGAATAGAGCCTACATGTATCAACAAGATTTCTGTGAAAGACCCAGTATATTCAACTCCAAGTATTCATGAAACCAGTTCACTTAAAAAGCAATTGTACATTTAAAGACTGTCATGTAGTGAACTTTAATCCTGAACTTTTGGAGTGCACATAGTTTGAGCTCTCAGTCTTGTAACAGCAAGAGCTGGAACCACTTAAACAAACATAGATTCTCTCATGATCACCTGACTACAGATGCATATTAAGAAAAATCCTAACTAAAGTGTATCTTAAGCTTAGAGCCCTCCATTAATCAAAGCTGGCTACCCTGTCACAGTGTCTATATATGTAGTAGATCTCCCTGCCAAACTTCCACTCTAAACAGTTCTTGCAAAATGCAATGTACTATAAGCAGGGCCCTCTCAGTGTTGTTTATTCTCTCCACTTGTTATTAGAGGAGAACACTTTTGTTTAAATTTTAAAATAAATTAGTGATTCTCCTGTTCCCTGATGGTTCTTCTATATGCTAGGACCCACTGGAGGGCAAAAGAAAGAAGTTTTATAACAGCTTAAAGAGTCTGAACAGCAACAGAACAAAGAGCAAAAAAATCTTCATCAAAAAAGCTAATCTTCTATTTGACTCATTTATTTAAAGATTATATCAACCCCTTTGAATTTCTAAAGGTTAAGGAGTGCCAAATGTTTCAAACTTAATTTTTTGCAGTGTGATAGATAAACTTCTTTACAACAACAGCCCCAAAGAAGTCAGTTATCACATCTGACACTTACTGCATTTCTTCAATTAATTTTTAGTGCTAGCAGTGGAAAGAGAACTGTTTAGATGCTCTTTAGAAGCACAAAAATAAATGGATGTAACACAGCAATTACTATACAAGATATCTTTTCACTTACAGATGAAACCTGAATTGAAAAAAAACCCAAGAATTAACTTGTATTTACCTGCTTGCCAAATTATCAACCCAATCAGACAAAACCCCACAGCCTTAGAATATTAACAGAATTTTCCTGTAAAGTTTTATACCCAAAGACTTTGGATAAATTGCTGGCATAACAGCTTTCAGAAACACCACAGACTTCACAGGAAAACCAAGTAGGTAGATTTTAACTAATTTCCAGCTTCTAGACACTTCTGTGTTTAGGACAAACAGGAACCAGCTCAGGAAGCTCTGTTAGATACAACCTGACCCTGTGCCTGGCCTAATTTTGACTCACTAAAGGCAGTTAACACCAGGGAATTTTCTTTGAGATTGTTGTTTGTGATTGCTTCCTGAAATAATTATACAGAAAGAGAATTCAGACCTGCACTTGACAAAATAACATTTTTAGAGCTGAACATAAAAGGCCTCATCCTAACATCTAAATTTACTTCACTTCCTACTGAAATCATCTCGTCCATAAAGTAAATTCATGAGAGGAGAACAGTTCCAGAAACCATAAATCAACTACTCCGAAGGCTATTCACAAAGAGAAAACAGGCAGTCTGGTTTGCAATCCACTTCACTCATGTTTGCAAACATGTCTCAATATGCCTATCCATCTAAGGCTGCAGAGGGAATACTACAGAAGACAACAGCAATGTTTCAGAAATCACCTTAAATTACATGACTTCAAGCTAAGGTCCACCAACTTCATACTTTCAGAGCAATGTAAATCCTCAAATCTCTCTTTTAAGGTTTTGGAGGATTGAAGTTTTATCTGTAAACACACTTCAACCATTTTTGAGACATTAAAATGCTCCACAATTATCTTTGAGGTTATTCTACATATGCTCCTATAAACCTAACTCGACTACAGCAAGTAGTCCTTTTCACTGCAAACAATCAAAAAGTTTGAGATTGGTTAATTTCTCCTTTGAGCTTTCCAGTCATGAGCATACTTTCACTATCAGTAACCCCAGAAAGCCTCAAAAATTCTTTAGCCAGATCTGAGGCTCACATCTCTTGTACCTCCCAGCCCCCAACTGCATAAGCATCAGCTTCTCTCAGCCAGCTTGGCTCAGCTCCAGCTGCTAAATATCTTGATTGCTGTCAGATTTCTGCATTTCCCCACAGGTTTTCTTCTCCTTCCACGAGAAGCTGGGAGATTAAAGGCTGGTGTTTAAAGAGGGATATACAGCTACTCCAGATTCAGTGTAATTACTGGTGCAAAAATACTATTGTATGTCAGTGGAAAAAAGAGAGAGATGCACTATCAGTGCAGGAAATAATCATGCTTGGTGGTAACTGAGTTGTTGACCTTGATCTGTAGATCTTCACTTTCTTTGTCGCTTAGCTATTCCAGAAACAGCTTTGCCTTTTTTAGGCAGCTAAGGGCAGTCAGGTTTTCTCAGGGTAAAGCCTGTGCAGTGATCTACATGCAGCTGGGAAGCAAAGGACAAAGAGCACCGGGATTCACTCAGCCAAAGTGTGAGAGAGCCAAAATGTACTGAATCTCTGGTTACCATGCAAGGCTTGACTATTGGCTTGGTTTTCTGTCCAGGGCTGGGTAGAATACAGTCCTCTTAATACTTGTTTTTCATCTTTCTGTATGTTTCTAGAATGCGTTCTGAGGATTCAAAGCAAAAAACCTGAATTTTCTTAGTTCAGCCTTCCTAGTTCTTGGGGTTTTTTTCCCCATTACTCTTTCCTTATTTGATTGTAGGCGTTGGCATAACAGGGACTATATCTCATTAATGAAAAAAGATTCTTCCTTATATGAAAGAAAGAACTGTGAAAATAAATCAGTAAGTCAATAAGGATGAAATGCCTCAGTGTCATTCAGACCAGAGCAAAATAAAATGCCTGAAATGCTGAATAAAAATCTACTTCTGTTATAAGGCATTGGAGAATATATCCTAGCATTTTGGTATTATCATCTCTTTATTTTATGAGTTAAAAAGAATAGTTCCTTTCTGGAGTCCCCAAAACTTACAAACTTAAAAACTGGCACCTGTGAAAATTCCTTTGGGATTTAAAATTGCTTGGAGGTCATCCTTTATTTTTTTTTTCCCCAGACATTTTGAAAGTTTTAGTTTTATGTTTTTTGGGGTTGGAGTGCAGAGGTAGAGTAAGCTTTGACACATGGAGGCCATCAGTATGCCAAGAAGTTTCTCCAGAGATATTTTCTCCATTTCCCTTTAGGAAAGGCCTGCCAGTCACATAAGATCAGGAGATCTTTTACGCAGCATCTTAGCACCACAGCTCTCTTCTTTCTCTTTGCTTGGGTTTAGCAAAGCTCAGTACAGATTATTATAGACTATTAGTAAAGTGTTGACAAAAAAATCACTAATTTGATCAGTCTGCAAGAGTTCAGGTCTTGATGCTTGTATCTGTCATAACCATACACAGATAGGGAAATAATGTAGGGAGGTGTTTTCTGAAGCTGACATGGAAATTAAATATTCAAGTTCCACTGGCTCTCAGTGACATTTGCAGACATAGCTGTATTTTACACCTTTGGAAATCTGATTTTACATCTGTCTTCTTCCCTGTTTTGAAGAGAGACATGTATTTTCTAATTTTCTTGTCTTTCAACTTCATTTTAAGATTAGAATTAAAATAATTCTTTTTTCAACACTACCTTTTCAACCCTGGAAAAAGAAATGTCTTTCCTTCCTTGCCCTCCAAAGTTTTTTGTCATATCACCCAGGGTACCTCAATGCTACTGCAAAATAGTTCTAAGTATCTTTTGGTGATTTCCTTGAAGATACAATATATGGTACAAGCTTCCAGGTAACATTTCAAACTAGGGACAGACCACAACACAAAGTGAATTTTTCACTAGACAGTGATAATTTTAACTTGCAGTTCAAACTGCTTAGGAGACACAGTCTATTGTGACAGCACTTAGAGTTCACCCTTGCTCTCTGCTAGAAGTAACAGGGTAGGCAGAAAAAATGAAGGTGATCAGGTGTGATCTGTGTCTGTCATTTAAACAGTGGATCTATGCCCAATAAACCTCCCTGTGATGCTTTAAAAATCAATGAAATTTAATATTCATTCATTTGCAATATAAAACTGTTAAAATAATTTTTGGACTAACACACTCATGCTTTTGCTGCAAACTTATCAAGATATGCTTAATTTGAATAGCATGAACAAGTACAAGTTTATTAAAAAACATTCAATAGGCAACAAGGTAAAATAAATGCATACTCTGTAAACCAATATTTTTACATTACTGATCTAACGACAGAGAGCACCATGCTGCTCAGCAGTTCTGCTCATTGTCTGAAGCTTTATTCACATGCAGTACCACTGACGTCTGCTTTTAGAATATCATGCTGATTGGTGTGAACAGAGTACAGAATCAGATATTTCCTAATTAAGATACATAAGAAGGAGACACAGAGAACCTTTCTCCCCTGACATGCCAATTTTCAATGTCTCAGGTTCTGTGCCACTGGGCACAAATCTATTAGCAGCTCAGCAATGATGTGGCTGTCCAGCCCCAAGGACTGTACTTCTCTCCCTAACAGATCTCCATTCTGGGAATTCAATTTGTCAGTCAGTTATTATAGAGAAAACATTCTAAGCCCTCACTACTTGTCATATATACAACTTAATTCTCTGTTAGTACTTGCTTGTACATTTCTAACCTTTCCTGCTGCCCTTTCATTTTTTTTTTTTTGGTGGTGGTTTTTTTTTGTCTTTTTTTTGGTTGGGTTTTTTTTTTTCTTTGCTTTGTTTTGTTTTGTTTTGTTTTGTTGTGTCAGTTTTACATAAGCTGTCATGGGAGCTTTGAGGCTTCTGCATCAATTAGGAATTCTGCTTCTCAATTGAATTAATCACTTCCTAGCAGAGATTTTCTCATTATTTCAATTATAAAAGCTTTATTATCTTGGCAACTTTCACCACTCAAGTGTCCATAAGAAATTATACAACCATTTAAGCAAGATTTCCTGCTTATCTCAGATGTAAACACCATGATTCATTGCATTTTAGATACACAGTGCTAATTCAAACCAAGTTTTTGTTGGATCCATGCACAATACATGGTTTACAACAACAAACAAAAGCATTATTTTTATTCATGGATACTAGCCAGCACAATCTGGCTTTATCATGGTTACCGAGACTGTAGGGTTTTCTTTCACTTCCCCAAAATGCAGCTGAGGAGGCTAAAACAGCCTCCATCCATCGCAGTCTTCGTTCATGGAAAGGAAAGAATATTTCTATGCCTTCAACTGTGCCTCCCCATTTTCACCACATCTTGGCCTGCTCCCCATCACTGTGGTCAAAAGAACTGTTAACTCCTGTCTGTCATAAAGACAGACACTCTGCAATGGGTTGGGAACCAGGAAATGTATTACTTTGCTGCTCAATTATATGCTAGAGTGAATATGTCAAAGGAAGTACCCAAGTATTTAGAAACTTACTTTGAATCATCTCTTAGCTAGTCAGCTAAAAGCTAACACTGAAAAAGACAGTCTTTTGTTTCCCTCCCCATCAGCAACCAGCAATCTCTAGGGTTGCTTCTCATCTGGTGCTGTGCAAAAACAATGTCAGGGATTTCAAAGGAGTAAGTTCTGGTTTGGTTTTGTGTAAAGACCATGCATAGACACTACTATGATTATTTAAAATCTAAAAGTGCTTCAGAAAACTAAAAACCCAAATATTATTTTCTCACAAGAAATAACAAATCAAGCTAATTTTCCTACACTTTTGAAAATCCCAAGGACAGAGAGTGTGGCATAAGGTTTACTGTAAAATTTTGCATTGGTCATTTAAAGCAATTTTACATTGACTTGGCACAACGATTTTTCTAATAGCGACAAACTAATCTTTCTGGATAAAAAAAATAAAAGCAGGAAGAACTTACCCAGTTCTTGACACAAAAATTTAACTATGTATCTTCAGAGTACAAAAATAACTAAAATTATTGTCAAGTTCAAGGCTTTCATTCCTTTAATTACAATCAGAAATGCTACTTGAAACAAGATAAACAATAGTGTTTCCCTGTGATTTTTTTATCCAGTTCTTAGAGCAAAGTGGTGATATTACCATTAGAATTCTTAAAATTATATAAACCAAATTAACAGTTGACTGTCACAAAAAAGCTAAGCCCCTCCTCTCTGGTCAGGATAGAGACTGGACTCACAGAATAGAGACTATCACAGAAATACAATAAAATACCACAGAAATACAAGTTTTCCCAAGCTGTGTGTGCAAATTGCAAGTTGCATTTGTGCTTAGATCTCACTGCTCCCTTTGGATGCAGGAGCAGAGGATATGGTCTCAAGAAGAAAGCTTTTCTTCCCCAAATAGAATAATGAATGTTGGTCAATTCTGTGGATAGGGAACCTGCCTGCAGTTTTATCTGTGAGGCATAAGGCTGGTGTAGTCCCATACTGCACATGTACTACCCAGTACAGACTCTAAACTTTGTGAATTTCTGCCATTGAAGGGGGAAGAGAATCTACAAAACAACAGAGAAGGGTGGTCATGAAATGTCAATAGAAAAGAAACTGTTTTCTGTGTAAACTGCTTGATGGATTGAGAGCTTGGGGTAGAAGCAGACACTGGTGAGGAGCTATGACATTCATGCCCTTTACTCCTGTCTGTTCAGCACTAATTAAGCTGCCTTGACTAGTGCCTGAATATTTCTTAAATGAAAAAATAATATATCTATTTAATCCAGAGAAATGGCAGCTTTGGTTAATTTTATAGGTGCAGTAGTCTCAGGAAAACTGAATGTTCTAGTTGGCATTGTTTACCATATTTTCTTCTTTTACACTTAGGAAGAGAAAGCATTAAATACAAAGACCAATTATAAAATGTAAGCTCAGAGGGTAAAAATAAAGTGTGACTGAAATCTGTAATCCTTGAGGAAATGCTAAGGAGGAAAAAGGTTTTTTTGAGACTTATAAATAAATCATGTTTAATAAAACAAGGCCATAGTCTCAGGTCCATAAATTATCAGTAAAGCTATTCCGTCAGCCTGGATCATCTCTCTGAGAGAAAAAAACAGATAAATATTTGTAGCATTGGTTATGAAATTCTTGCAGAAGCAAATTAAGCAAGTTGGCAATTGACTTGCTGTTCTCAGTAATGCACTCGCACCAGGGCTAATCCAATACTCAATTGATTAATATATTAGCAGCTGCCAAATGTGTTTTCTCAAGGCACTGGGACTTTATGTGTACCAAGTCTGGAAGGGACATGTGTGCAAACTTGGTATCTCAGCTTCAGTAAGGAGAGGAAATGTCTGGGGTAAAAAGCCCAGCTTTGTTCTAATCTTCTGAAGATTTCATATGTCCACTTGTGATTTTGAGAATTCACTCATGGAAATTTAACACCTGCAGTAAATACATGGTTACATTTACATGTCTAGATATTCATTTGACTGTGTTTAGACAATAAAGCTATTAATTTATCCACATATTGTGTCTAGTAATCACTACATGGACACACATTTTAAATGAAAAACTGTCTTTTAAGGGTAAACCTTAGTGAGGTTAGGTGGGATCTGTGAAGATACTGTTATACCCAATCATGCTTTGTATAATAGTAATTTACTTCATGCTTTCATTAAAAAAAATAGGCTATCTTATAATTACAGACTTGAAAAGTAATAAATAAAATTGACCAAATTATGAAGTAATTAAATATGTCATTTTTATGAGAACCTGGGTTAACATTCTGTGTAGCTGGCTCCACAATAATAGTTTTCATTAGCGTTTCCCCTCAATAATCTCCCTTTTAAGTACATTAAAGAATAAGGATAAAGAATTTACTTCCCAAAATTAATTTTTAGCTTAAACAAATCAAAAGTGTAGATGGAAACCTTTCCTCTTACCTAGTTATCATCCTTTTGGCTCCTTTGCTATATGCTATATTTATGGAACTTTTTATATAGTTAACCGTTTCAAAAAAATTCCAAACCAGACATATTTTTCCTGGCTATGGTCTTTGTTAAAAAGACACCATACAGTGGAAGGAAAATGGACAAAATTGCACTCCTACACCATTACCATCTTCCCTATGACACCAGCCTAAAAATCCCTTCATATATTTTGACATTACTTTTCCTTTCTTTTGGGATTTTCCACCCACTTCCCCACTGCACCAGATAGTTTATGGATTTAAACATCTGTGTTTTTCTTTCTTTTTTTTCCCCAGCATTACATTGAAAATAAATTATTTACTGAGCTAAATAGCTAAATGTTATGTTTCCAAATGATTATACAATACCTGAATGATAGGTCTGATTTCATTCTTTCTCTAAATGCAACGTTTGCAATCATTCAAAAACAGCTGTCATTAGCCATTTTGAAAAAGCAGAGATGATATATACACTGCTCCTTTCACACTCCATACTCTAAAAACATCTATCTGTAGAGATCTGCAGTTTGCACTCATAAAATCTGAAAGCAAAAAAACACCCAAATCCACAACACACCGCATTGAGAACAAGATAAACTGTATGACATACATCAAACAAAAATGAACACTGGAATTATGAATATTTTGGGAAGTAAACACAAGTTCACCTCTGATGGCAGGAAAGCAAAAGAAATGTAGAAACTTAAATAGTCTTTCTTTTATCTAACTTCCTTTGTTAATATTTGATTTTAGACTCCATCTACTAAGCAACTTTCACTTGTGTTTTCTTTTTCTTATCTTGAATTGTGAACTCCTGAATATATTTTAAAACAAAGAAGTCATCTCTCTACAGGAGAGAGGACAAGCCACCCTTTGGAAGAAACAGCTGGCCTGGGTCCATATAAGAAAATGCCTCATATCAGGCACTTAAACACTGAGTGTACAAGCCCAGCCACAGCTTCACAATCCTCACCTGCCCTCTATAGTTTGTAAGGAGGTTTCACACTGCAGTAGACTGAGACTTACAAGATGAGAATTTGCAAGAAAATTTGAAGGACTGCAAAGAGACTGTTGCAATTTGAAGCAGAAATACATCACCTACTACAGCTCAGTTTCTAAACAAATGACTGTTGTTTTATGACAATACAAATTATATTTTCAGGCAAAAAAAATTAGTGACAAAATTTCGCAGATTAATTTTTGATAGTGCATGGGCCACTGGAATGTATATTATTTCCAGCGACTAATGAAGAGAAGTTCGAAGAATCTAAGAAAGAAAATAAGTTTTATACCTAATTTCCTGAATTTTGTTCACAGGAGGTATGTTGCGAACTTGTATGAACATTACTTGCCGCACTACAACTCCTTCCTACAGTAATTTACACATAGAAGGATCTATATGAGTCAGGTGATTTTCTTTAATGAATATGAAAAGTTCAGCTTGCTCCCATTCATTTCCACTGTTCGTAAACATTTAGGCTTTCTGTGCTCTTTTTGTCTGTGTTAAGTATTATTTACCACTGGCATATCTGATTGCATCTGTGTGCTTTCTGTAGGTCATTTCTGAGTTTTCATGTGGTTACGACATTTTTCAGCATATGAGTCACTGCAAGAAGTAAGTGTGTGCACTGGAGTCAAACCAGGAAAGGACAGCTGCAGCAGATACGAGAGGAAGATACCAATTCTCATGACACTAAATGAACTAATATGGGGACTGTTCAGTTAATTACATCAAGATAAACAGAAAAGAGCAAACATATGCAAAGATTAAGGCATTAGGCATGCTCATCAGTTACCATTCCATCTCTCTGAAAATAGGGTTACCATGGCTCTGTCTGGAATTTCCAAGGTTTCTGGAAGCCGGGGCCTGTCAGGAAGGCTCTACATATGCAAACAGGTTCAGCACTTGAGTTGCACAGTCAACATTGCCTGAAAATATCCAGCTTACTCTAATTTTAGGCAAGCTGAATTGCTATATTTCCATATATGAATGACAAGAGCAGATACTTGGCAGCTATGGAAAAATTACTCTGACACAACCAGTGTGCATTTCAGTAATTAAGTGAAAACCTCAAAATCATGTGAGGGAAAGGTCACAGGAAACTGAGACATATAATAACTCTACTTGGGAAAAAGAGTAATCCTGTGTGAAGGATGCAGCATTACAGAGAAGAGCGTACAGAGCACTTTTTCCTTTTCAAATATATGTGATTATTCTGCTGCAACACAAGTCATTAGGATGTAACTATGGGGGTCAGTCTGAGGTGACAGCATACACAGAGTCTTGCTTGTCTATGGTGATTATCTGGTAGTGCTTTTTGTTCTCTCCAAGGCACAGCCTGAAGGTTTTCTAATTACACCTTACCCGAAGGACTGCTTCCAAGACTGCATGCAGATTGTGAGACTGGCTCCCTCTACCACGCTATCCACACTCCTTCAACTCTCTCTAGGAAGAATTTGAACCCCCAAGGCTCCCATGCTTTCTTATCCCACCCTCCTGTTGATAATCATGTGAGGTCATTTTCTGTGTCATACTTGAAGTTCTCATGTTCTGTCAGACAGTTTGAACTGTAAAAGCACATATTAAATAATACCTTGGGCTGCAAAACACAGGGGCCAGAATAGGTCCAGAGGTTGTGTTACTTAGACATGAATAACAGCTGCAGAAGGTGATGTCCCTAAAAAGTGTGAATACATGGAAGTTGTACCGCCTGGCCTTAGGCTCAGGGACTGCTCGCTGGCACCCTTTATTCAGCAGGATCCTTTGGTCAGAGATGTGCACTTTCATACATTTAGAGGTCACCTACACTAGCACACTAATTCTGAACTAAATATTGATTAACTTATATCTGTAAGCTCTTCCTGATCCAATCATATGCTCCCCTTTACATTCTGGAAATTGCCTGAGCTATCCTGCAAATACTATGCCAACAATATCATTCCAGACATCATTTTAGTGTCAAGAACAACATCACTGTGGTGCTCATACCCTGACCCTGTGGATCTTCCCCTGTAGTGTGTGAGGGTATTTATAAGTCAATGCAGATGTTGTAATGGGGAGAAGCCAGGAAATCCTGTGTTCTCTGTCTTCTAGAAAGCCAGTTGGTAATTTCTATTCTATGTGCAGGCAGATGTGGGTGTGCAAATTTAGTAAGCTAAAAAAAATTCATTGAGCATTTACCTCTGCCAGCAATGGGATGTGTGGGATGCACTTGTCATGTTGTCAAATTACAGCTTTAACTCAGTCAATCAACACCTACAATATTTGGAGACATTGCAATTGAAAACCATATGGAACGTGTTAATTTTCCTTGCTTGTTTTTAAATTTTGCATTGAATGGCTAATAACTAATGTAATCTGTTCAGTAGAGAGCCACACAGATTTTACCATGTGACTAGATGAAATCTTCTCAGAATCTAGGATATTTTTTCAAAGCACAACAGAAAATAAGTATAATCTACCATTGAAAATTGAGTGTGCAGATTCTGAACACTGAAAAATCGATTTAAACCACATTAGCCAAATGCAATAGTGAAAATCAAAGAATATTAAAAAGTCAATATCCTGTTTCAATGTTTGCAAGCATACCAGCATATTTTAAAGGCATTTGAACTATAACACTATTTAAAAATTAAGCAGTTTTGAAATTTGTGATAGAGGCATAGGGCAAACAATGGCCCTATATTTATAGGATGTATTTTTTGGTATTTTGTAAGAAAATAATTTAAATGTAATTAATCAACTAAAGTCGCAATGTAACACTTATAAAAATTTCACATTAATTGTACTTGTATTAGAGAAATAGAATTGCTCTTCATCAACATACTATATGTCACTAGTCATCATAATAGTCATGTGAACTTTCCATTTCTATTTGTTATAAATACTGCTGTTATGGTGATTTACTTAGGTCATTTCACTTTAAGCCATCCAGCTGACAGTAATTCCTGTATGATCTATACCTAATTATTTTCAGTATTACTTTTACAATTGAAGTTTTTATATATTCTTTCCCACATCTTTCACAGAACAACTGCTACAAATTTATGCCATTGTATCTCATTAAAAAAATCTGATCTTGGTAAAGTTCTGCAAAGAGCAATGTCTCAGGCAGATTTCATCACAGTGCAACCATCGTACACTTTTCTCATTTTATAGTGGATTAAGTACAGGTAGTGTTAGCCCAGATGATAATAATTAATTGCTCAGGTCATGGATGATGTGGGAGATTTAGAAAGTGTCCTGGATATTATTCACCCACAGTGTTTTATAAAAAAATGCACATGAGTTTTCATTATAGAAAGGGATCTGATGATATGCATTTGTCATGTGAATTTTGGTTCTCATATAGCTTGCTTTTAAGCATGCCATTCCATCCCAAAAAGCCTTTGGAAATAGAACTAATATACAGTTTTGTCTTTTCTACCATATTTTTCCATATTTTGTCATATTAAATGATCAGTCTTGTCAGCCATATTCAGAACCAGAAATGTTCCAGTTCAAAATCAAAAGACTTTTTTGAGTCATTTTTATGGGAAAAAAAACCCTCATTTGTCTGAGACTAAACACAGCAATAGATTTAAATAATTTCTGATTGAGAGTGAAAGCAACATACCTGCTCTTTATTTTTGCTCTAGTGGGTCACAGACCCATAAAAAAGATCCTTCCCTTCTCTCTATACACATATTCTTGACAGTTGGAGAATGAGAGGTCTGTCTTTAAAAGTTCATGTAGCATGTGAACTAGAGAAAAATTACTGACTAATTTATTCTTCACCACCTTTTGCAAGGGGAACTTTGCTTCCCACAGGGGAAGAACAGGACTTGGCTGGGGGGATAATTCTCTCACTCTTAAAAGAAGATATTCAAAAACTCAGGTCCACTCCCTCCACATATGATGAAAGAAACACTAATTACATGAATGGCTAAATTTAAAACGACAATCTGTTTTATTTTCTAGAATCCCCATTTACTAAATAAATGTCAATGGGGAATGACTAAATAATGCTATACCTTTCCTATTTTACTGAGGAACAGCTGTGTTTTCCTAATTCCAAGCATGAATCAACAGTTATTTATTTAATATCCCCTCTTCATTTGAATTCTTCAGAATTAATCTCTATTTTCTAAGGTATGTTTACTGTAACAGCATTGTGGCATGCCCTCTAATCTGTGGATGGGGAATGCACTACTGTGGGGCCTGCTCTGGTCCAAATCTTGCCTCTGCCTGCAGTGGTTCATATCAGAATCCCAGATTTAGAGGATATAGCCTTTTTGGAAAGTGAATTGTCTGTTAATTAACTTCCCTATCCCTACTTGAATTAGGTCTCATCCTAACAATAACAAAACCACTAATTGTTAAAAGAATATCCTCTTAAGCAATCTCATCAGTTTTCATGAAGGGCAAGTCTTTTTCTACCACCATTACTAAGTTTCATCTATTTTTAAGAAGAAAACACATACAAGATTTTTTTAGTTTGTTGGGGGTTTGGACTTTGGTGGGTTTTTTCTTTGTTTGGGTATTTTTTTTTTTTTTGCGGCTTTTTCTCACTTAGAATTGTACTACTGCTAAAGTATTCTGTTTTAATTAGAAGGTATTTTTTCAGTACATTTTCACTAAATACAGTGTGTTCCAGACTGTGTCTTGAAACAACTGCCAACAGATTGCAAAACTGCAATGAAATAAATTAAGAAACTGAAGAATAATTTAAAAGACATGTATTTTTGCAGGAGGCCAGTGTCATCAACTATCTTTATACTTTATATAAAAAGATACTAAATTATACCCTAAACCAGTTCAAAAGTTAGAAATATTTTATTAACCTGTAACTACCTGATAGGGGTATAAATTTATATTTTTAGAAAAAAAAAAAAAAAGTGTTTTCAGCCCATGGCTTCTGAATAATTCCCATAGCTTCTGAATAATACGGATGGACATAAATGAGTGTGGATGCAGCCCTGATGCCAGTTGAGTCACACAGAGAACATCTGAGAGGGAGGTGAAACAGAAGTTTCACCCACTTGGCATCGTCCCAGACTAAGGAGAGCTCCAGCTGGCCTGTATCTGCTTGCATGAGTGGCACAGGCAATGACACCCCAGAGGTGGCACACAGGCATGTTTCTCCTGTAGCTTCCAGAGCCCACCAGAAGCATTTATAGAAGATAGCACCTACCAGTGGACCATAAAATATCTAGTACTGTCCAGATACAGAATCATTTGTCGCCAAAATGTGTTACTAAAGTGTAAACAACTCATACATGAAACACCTCCCCCACCCCCAAGAAAAACAAATGACAAAACCAAAACCCAGAAGGGAATCATAGCAAATACCTATCTTCAGAACTGTATTTTTCCTCTAGACATGAAGAGAAAATTATTATAACCTCCTTCCTCTGATCTGAAATATTTTTTTTCCTTAAGAAACAACATGCTTTCCTCAAAAGCAGATGATAAAGCCTCTCAAAATAATTAGATTTGTTATCCAGAAAAATGAAGAAAATAGCAAACTGCTCTGAGTTCACAACTCTTCTCCGAATTGAAAATTTGTCTTAGATTACCCCATCATTTCTCAAACTATTGGCAAAATGCTGTAAGCATATCCACATGAAGTACAGATCTGGAGTCCTTCTCTAACATAGCTTTTTGTGTACTCTGGGCGTCTCACTTGCTGTCTTGTAAATCCAGTGTCATTCCACTTCTAGGGCTTTGCAAAACAAAGTATAAATATTTTAAAACAATAAATTTGATTATACAGAGGTAAGGGAAGAGGGATCTGATTATCAGTAGCAGAGATTACAGCTAACATTCAATGCTAATTTGGTTTCAGTGTTCTTAAATCTGATAGAAACAGGAAAGTGCTAAAGGACAGAAATGTTGAAGGTGTTTATCTCTCAGACAGGGCTTCAATGTCTGCTTCACAGTCTTAGGAAGGTTTTGAAAAATGGAGTGTGGCACATTTTGGATCCTTTCCTTGTGTTTTTTCATTTTCGATTGCTACATAAGTATGGCCTGCTCTAGGTTCTATTTAGACTAAAGTCTGAGGTACAACCTCACTGCAAACTCAAATAGTACTGGGTTAACATACTGAAAAGTGGGCAGGTGAGAGGAGAAAAAGAGGAGGCGAAGAGGAGATAAAACCATAGATGTAAGTGAAGAAATAAGTGAAGAAAGAATCAAGGCCTCTGAAGATTCAGTCTGGAGATTGTCCTGGGCAACCTTGTCTAGTGGAACACGTTTCTGACCATGGCAGTGGGTTTGGGAAAAAAAAAAAAAAAAGGAAAAAATGAAAAAAGAGAAAAGATAACTAGGCATTTTTTGCATCAGACATAACCTGTAACAACATTTATTATACAGTGAATTTCAAACAAGATACAGTCGGTCTTAGTTTTACAATATAAAATCCTCTGACCACAGTATTTTGAAAAATATCTTGCAAATATCTTCAGGATTTCTCTAAATTTACTATCATCTAGTCCTAGAATAAATTTTCTGGCTCTGATTCCATTGTACCAAAGAGTGGATATTTTTTTAGTAAGTACTTGAAATTGCAGTGCCTAAAATTTATTTTAAGCTTCCTGATCTTGTCTGACTACCTGCTAACAACTGAGTGTTGGCATACAAATGTTGAATAGTCCCACAAACACAGCAATATAAGTAGTTTCTGAAAATAAGCTGGTTTGTTTGTTTTCCCCCCCATACCCTTTGCTAATTTTCAGTGACACTCAGCCATAAAAACAGCAGAAACACAGATCTGTAGGTGACTCTCCAACTTGAATGGAGCATTGTCAACAGAGAATATTTTAGTCCACAGAGAAATTGGAAAACAGGAAAAATGCAGCCTGGCATACCACAGAGGGGACATTCAGTATTTTGTATTGAATGGCATGATTTTAGAAACCTGGCTGTCTGTTTTTATTTGCAACTCAGAAGACTTTTCTCAGGTCTTCCTCAGGGCAGGTGGCATCATCCTGTTAACAAACTGGCCTGCACAGAACACCCACAACTGCAAACGGATTTGTTGAAACAGAACTGCCATTGTTTCAACTGTCTTAAACTAACTTAAAGACCTTCTTTCAGATGTGATTTTAAATTACTTCATTTCTCTAGTGATTATGCATTGGATAATTTTACAGAGACACACACTTTCAAAGTATTTTAGGCAACAGAGAGCCCAGTGCCTTCAAGACATCTGTCACTTCAGGAGCTGGAGCTCCTCTCCTCTCAAAGTTCTTCTTGAGTGTACTTTCCAGAGGACAAGATTGCAATATTTACATTGGGAACCAAAATGCCTTGCCACTCAAAGCAACACAAGGAAAAAGGGATAAAATTCACTAAAGTTCCATTTGCATTGGATAGGGCTGTGATTTTATTATAGATTGTGGTTCTGGCTTTGCTACTTTATCTCTCTGAAATTGTATTGAGCATATAGTACAAATGATCCATAGCTAAGTGTCTGTATAGTAAATAAAAGTTTTCTGTCTCTACCTTCAAAATATGTGCATTTCCATAACAGCACTGTACAAGGAAAACAAAGAATAGGGCTTTGATATTAATGAGACAAAAGCAGTCTGGGATCTTAGAAATGCCTCTGTTGACTGAGGTTTTAAATCATATTAGATGTTACTGCCTGTGAAACATTTCTACAAAGTATAATTATCTTATAAGGCTTGCTTTAGCACTTTTCATTTCAATATAATAATCTAATCTGTAAACTGCTGTTATAAATTAGTGATGCGTTACACAAATGGAGGTAATTTAAAGAAGCCCATTGATCACCAACTTACCAACTTGTATTTAAGTGTGACACAGTATTGATAGATGTAATAAATTATATTTTAAAAGAAAGACTTCGATGCAAGAAAAATGTTTTATACAAACTTTTACACATATAATGGGTTCTTGAGAATATTAATGCACATTCTTTTTCTTTTATTTAGGCACAGCTTATCAAGATAACAGACTGAGGAAAAAGATCTGCCATGACTGAATAACTCATGTATTCTTTCTTCACATAAGCAATACCCAAAGATTAATAGAAAGAGGAGAACCAGGGAATATGTTGGTAAAACCAAGCTATGTATGGCTGTCTGGCACCAAAACATGATCCAGTTTTCATGCAGGACTCCAACCCCTACCTTGTAATAGACATGAACCAAAATATCCAGTCAGCCAAACAAAAAATACAGAATTTTAAAAAACAAATCTAAATTCATAAGAGCTATTTCTGTTTTAGGCAAAATAATTTTAATATGCTAATGAAATTAATTTTCTGAGGCAATGTAATTGACTCAATATATTTCCTTTGCTACTGATATCTTGTCTGTGTGCCTATTAATTCCACAGCATAGACAGCAGAGAATTCAAGGTAAACACATTACCACAGCAAATTGCCAAGAGAAACTGAGAAAATAATTAACATCATGTAAAACGCAGACAATCCTAAACCCTATACTTTTTTAGAACAGCCTCCAGGTTTGTACAAATTATTTCAGGATTTAAGCAAATACTTGTTCCAATAGAAATAAAAAACACAATGAGGAATGAGGTTACGAGTCCCTACAGAGTAATAGCACCTGCTCCCAGCTGTTGGAGTGCAATAAAAAGGAAAATTATTTTTAACTCACTATGAAGAGACTCAAGTGTGGCTAAGCTTCTATATATTATTCCAATGATTTAGTAAGATTCTCTTCATTAGGCTAGCTTGTACATTCAGGAGCAATATATTCAGTTATTCTCCCTGCCTTTTAAAAACACTGAAAATACTGGAATTTAAAGAGATTGGCTTAGGTGAGCTGCACTGAATGTTTGAAAGGATAAATTGTTGTCTGTGTCTATGATAGATGGTTCCCTGGTCCTCCTTGAGCACAACCACCCATCCTTGGGCTTATGCAGCCATTTGTAAAGTCCTTGGTTGCAGTGTTAACTACATGGCCTCCTACAGACACCTACAACAGTTCTCCTGCTCTGAGAGCATAAATTCCACCTGTAGGCATTTTTCTTCCACTGGCTCTGAATGCTAATCAGGATTTCACCAGATATGTTGATGGGCCAAAAGGTCATTTACCTAGCAGATTTGTTCTGCTATATCCATTTGGCAGTCTTAAACACTTTTCTTTCCCATTTGCTACCAGATCTTTACTTTTGGCATAATTTCCTCTTTAATTAATTATTTCAGTAATTTCCAAAATATTGGCATAAAAATCAGATGCTTTAAAAGAACAAATATGTGCATTTTTTGGCTCTTAATCTTTATAGAAATATTACTTTCCACTGTGATTCTGGATCAATAGCCAGCCTTCCTGGAATACAGATGAGTGACAGGAATTTTCTTCAGTAGCTATCCAGCTCTTTTTATGAGATTATGGATATTGCAACATAATTACTCTGTTAATAATCAAATTTGGCCTCCCACAACACATGACTTTCTCGAATTTGAGAAATGTCCATTTTCACCATCTTGACATTCCTGTTATGGTTCTAACAGGTTTTAAAGAGTTTGTCTATCTAATTACCAAGTACTAAGTGGAAATCTTCATCTTGAAATGGTCATATGAGCATTATTAAGGGAAAACAAAGCATTCCTTCTCACACAAAATCTTGCCTCCTTGCTAAGGGATATATTCTGAGTAATAAAAATTTAAAAATAGTCCTGTGTGAAACCTTCCTACACACTGTAGAATATTTTGCAAAGTTTCTTCTATTGGATTTATAATGTCAGTTCATGATAGAGAAAGCCATGTGAAACTGAGGTAAACACAAAAATAACTTGCCTAAAATACCAGCCTCCTAAAACCAAAGCTACAACCCAGCTCACAGTGAAGTAGCCAAGCTAACAGTAACAACATTTTATACATCTCTTGATGCTAGGAATTTTCCATATGATGAATCTCCTGCATAAAAGCTTGCTGTCCACTTAAACCAGGAAAAAATACCCTACAACTAATGACAATTCTGGCTCCAGTGCCCAGTTTTTTCTAGAGTTACAGTGGAAGAGCATGTCAAAACCTTGGAGAAGCCCAACCACACACCCACTTTTGATACACCATGGGCTATGTGGACATGAGTTGGAATTACACAGTGGTAAAGCCCAAGGAGAAGTGGTGGCCCTTTGCCCTCTAGTTCGGTCAGAGCATGAACAGAAGCATGAGCAGCAATAACAGCTCATGAAAGCTGCAGAGATACACTGGCTACAGCTATGCTCAACGATCCATCCTGATGCTCCTGCTATCCTGCTGGTGCTGCAGCTTCCAAGCTGAAATTATCTTTTCCCTTTGCTCCCTTATACCTTCACAGATTTTCTTTTACATGCCCTCTAAAACTAATTTCGGCATCAAAACCTGCCTCTGACAGTGCATGGTCTGGTTCTCTAGGAGACAGAAGAGCTAGATTGAGAACATAGAATGAGAAAAATCTCAGTGCACTGGTCATTCCCAGGGTTGGGAAAAGCCACACCTATAGTTTGGAACCACAGACCTAACAGACAGAGACAAGGAACAGAAAAATTCTGCAGAGATTGCCTGGTCCTGCCCATGGCATCTAGCCAGGTATCTGCCCAACCTGTTCTCACCACAAAGCTTCAATCAGGCAATCTCTGCAGTTTTGCTATAGAAACATTTCCATTGCTTTGCTCTGGCATCCAGAACCTTTTCCCAGTGTGCATTATGAATCTCCTTTGCTGCAATTCATGCCTACCACATCAGACAGGCTTTAAAAGGTACTTGGAACAGGATCTCTTGCCTCTCCCATGTCTCCCTCCACAATCTTCTGCATTTATACATTTATATTTTTTCTCAGTCTTTTCTTCCCTGCAGTAGGGAATCCCTTCCTTCTTTAATTTTTTACTCATAGTTCAGGATTCTTTTCATAACTCATAAGATATACGGGATCTCCTTGGGAGTCTCCACCTTGTTCCCACATATTTCTTTAAAAGCAAAACCTGAATGAGAATGCAGCACTTTTGCTGAGGTCCTCAAATGTCTCTCTGTTCTTACTAGTTTTGAGATAACAAAGGTTTTATAGGATTAAAAGTGTGATAACACAGTCATTCCATGTCTTTTCCCCACTGTTTTCTTTTACTAGAGAGGCATTCTGGTTCATTATCTGTTTCACTTGTGCCATTTATGTATTCCCAGTTTTAAGTAAGATAATTATTTAAGTTTTGGAAGTTAGACCACTAAGTTAATGCTTTCTTATCTTTTCTGCAGAAATCCACAACTTTCAACATGCAATATAATCAGGGGAGCTTCAATGTAAAATAAGTACTATAAGGTAACAAGAAAATAGCTACTGGAAGACCATTAAATACCTTGTTTTGGAGGATTGCTCCTTCTGTCAGTGTCTGCAGCAGGGTGCAGATTCTGCTGAATCCTCCAGGGGCTTTCTGTTATGGACAGATGACCAGAAAATCAGTGAAAAAGTTTCTAGCCATAGGAAAGTACATTTTCATTGAAAAGTGAACATTACATGTTGATTGGTACTTTTAGTCTGATCATATCACAATAATGTTGCTGTTTCAGTAGAGGAAAACATATATGTCTGACAATGTAAGTATTTCAAGCTGACTATCTTAATATTGAAATATTGACTGTCCTAACATTAAAAAAAACCCATATAATTTAATTCAATCAGCTTTTCCTGAAACTTCATTTGTTCATCATCGTCATCATCAACATCTAATGTCGTCAGCATTAAATACTCCATGAGGCATGAATTTTAATCTTTGAAAAATTTTGTTTGGAAAGCTTTACTATCTGTTTTAATTTAAATGGAACAAATTACCCACAGAATGGAAATTTCAGCTTCCAGCCACCTCAAACACTGTGATTTTGTAAGAAAGTAGCTCATTAGAAATTCTTTGTATTGCATCTTGAATGTCTGGTGTCAGTTATAAGGCATGATATACATTTTTTCTCAATTACTGTGCATTATTAATTCAAAGCACAACCAAACACATTTCTGAAATCCAACTATTTGTCATGATGAATATTTAATATCTTGACCATGTTTGTCACCATTACAGAACAGAGTAAGCCAAGCTAAGCCTGGACTGCCACATGGCCTCACCCTCCCTGCATGTAAGCAACAGCACTCAGCAGCTGCATCTCAAACAAAGTTAAGGTGTTGATTTCTTTCCTTTTTGTTGTTGTCACATTACTTTTCAGCAACTTGAACCAACTGGGCAAGCTGACTGTGTAGCTGTGTGAGACTACATCTGGTGTTATTATTTGTGTGTTTACCATTCTTATCATACACATCCAGTCTTGCATACAAGCTCTTCCCCTGTGAAGCAACTGAGCCAACACCCCAGAAATCAAATGTGTTCTGAATACCAGGGAAGCCAGTTGGGTTTTTTTCTCATTTAATTTTGCAGTAAGTTATTCTATGGAAATATAACTATAAATACACTTTCCTTTTCAGCATAGTCTTTCTTAATGAAATGCAGATAAAAAGTGAGTTGTCAGCACTCCCTCATCTGTCACAGGAGTGCCTGCCAACCCGTTTCCTTTCCCATCAATTGTGAGCATATCTTCTTCGTCATATATACAGTCATCATATAAACAACTTCACATTTGGATTCACAATTCAGACTGTGTGGTTTTACCAAGAGTTTACCTGAGAGTCCCTTCTCAGATCAGTGATACATTCAGTCTCACTCTACCTCAGCCCAATATCAGCTTATTTCCTGCTTCCCCTTCAGCTTTCTTCCTGATTGCTCATAATCATTTTATTGGGGATCTAATTTGTTCAAGTTACCTGAGGGCTGTGGGTATGCTGTTCTACTCGTCAGGAGTTAACCTGAAGGCAATGAGTCTACTCCTCCTCTTGACTGCAGGAATATGGCTGAATCAAGTCCAGAATGCTCAGCAGCTATTAGGGCAAAACCTTTATTACCATTAATACCTTATATGAATGTTTCATATCAGTAATTGTGGAAGGGAAAAAATGACGTTCCGTCTTGTAGTCCAAAAATACCAAACTTTGCCCCAAAGTCATTGAAGGCAGCACAGTACTGAATGTCCCTGCACCAGTACTTGGAACTGTAACACCCATTCCTGACTATCCAACTTTTTTATGTAATGCAGCAGAGGATCAGAGATATTGCTTCTTTCCCCTGTAACCAGAGGGGAAATGATGGAACATTCATTATAGTAATTTATGTCAGTCATGTACGCATTTAAACCAATAAAAAATTCTGCCAAATATTCCTCCAAAGCTAAAATGTGCTCTTGAGGAGATTTCACCACATATATTTTTTTTTAAACAAAGCCTCTGTAGAAGAATCCAGGTATTTCTTTTGAAGTTATATAATGCCTGAGAGTTACATATAATAGCCCCTGGCTCTGTTAGTGTTATTCATCCTCTATACTGAAGGCTTCTAACTTGAGCAAATTTACATTGGACCAGGGCCTGACACAACATACCAGCTCAAATGTAAAGAACTTGTTTGGGTTTGGTGGGGGAAATAATTACTGAAAACAGAGTTTTTTAAAAGTTGTGATCAGTATAGATTAACATTTATATTGTTTGGAACTTTTTCACTACAAAAGAGAATCAATTAAACATTAGGAAGCTTATCCCAATTTTCTAATGTTTTATATTTATCTCCAAGCCAGTTTTTAGCGCCTGCTCTTTCTTAAGACATAGCTATCATCAGAGAAGTCTCATCACTCAAAGGGATTAAAAATAAAATCTTAAAATCAGTTTGAGAGATTAAATATTTTTCTTTAAGAAATATGTTCTATTTTGCCCTAAAAATTCTTTATCTTTAAAAAGACACTTCAGAATATACTGAAAAAAATTCTAAGTGCTTACATTTTTCATTGTTTGATTTTCTATAATTTAGGACATGTAAAATAAACTGTTAGTTCTTTTCTCATAGCTTTTCTCTGCTCTGGCAGTTCTCATTGTTCAGAATCAGCAGAACATGTGTTAAAGTGACTCAGTATCTAAGGGTGTTCCAGCATGCATGATCCAAGTAAACAAGGAGGGCTACCCTATAGCCCAGGGCAAGAAACATATTTCTTCACGGCTTGGAGTACAAATGACCAATGAATTCAACTGCTATGGAAAGAGCCTCACCATTGAGTCTCATCTCTAAGGTATTCCTGTTCCCAAAGCCTCCACCATACTTTTGGGGTATTTGTTGTTGTAATCAATTGGGAATCACTTGAATGGAACCTGTGCTTCAGGAGAGTCTTACCTGATACTTTTGGGCATGAAGAGAGTCTTTATAAAATATTCAGAGACAGTTTTGCTATTGTAGTTTGCTAAACAGTCATTCACCTGCCACTTCTATCAATATTATTTGCTCATGTTTACATTCTTCATCTGTTTTATCACCAAAGTCCTTACTTTCATAGACAAAGTCAGTGATGGTATGTCTGAAAGGCAAGGAGAAGTTGGGGCCTTATATAGTGGTATCACCAAACCGTAAGTAATAACTGTTATATGCTATTAAACTATAAATGCTATAAATAATAATTCATTTGCATTATTATCAAATTTATAACAAATTCTGTCTGCATTTAGGTAGATACTTTGGAGCATTATGCTTTGTGCCCAGAGAATCTGACTCCTCATCACCTGTACAGGCACCTTCTCCATGCACCCTGATCTGCCTCACTGGATGTACAAGAACAGACTGAGAGAAAAGGCTGGGTTTCTTCAGACTGGACTAATATAATTTCTGTCTTCAGGTCATTATAGAGGAGATTGAGTTGAGTCTTCTCAGATGTCCATGGTGAAAAGATGGGAAATGGACATAGGTCACAATAGGGGAAATTCTTGAGAAATATATTAGAAAAATATATTCCTATTCATTGAGGGTGATTACATGCTGGAAATTATTATTTTCGAGTGATAATTTGCTGTATGTTTGTCATTAGCACATCCATTGTTTAAGATAAATGATTCTTCTAGACCTTATTAAGTGTGTCTTTACTCAAGAAGGAGAAGGCAAGTATTTTTTTTGTAACCCAACTATAACCAACAGAATCTATGATTGGCACCTCTGTCTTTGAGCAGTCAAGCTACAAACCTTTGTGATTGCCCTGAGCTTCCTACAGGAAGATGCAGTGCATCCCAACCACAGTAAAATAACCAAGATGTGATGGAAGCTTCAATAGAGGAGGAGAGGTCACTGAGAGCCAAAATGGGCCATTGTCTAACCAGGGAAAGACGCCATATCCTATACCTATTAATAGTTAGACAAAGAATTTGTCCTGCAACGGTTCCAAAGAATTTGTGAACTCTGGGCTGAACAGACCAAGCAGAGGCAAGCATTTCCACTAAAGGAGACAGATATGTGGCTGTGAATTCTTCTTCAAGTTATCCCTTCCCATTCCACCAATGGAGCATAAAGTGCTCAGGCTCAGTTCTTCCATCTTTCCATTTGGTATTGATTTTTACCAAGCAGTAAAGACAGCAGTGTGATAGAATAAGTACACTGACTAAAACAGCTATATTATTAATTGCATGGTTGCCTTTTAATTTCAAATTAAAAATACATCCTTAAGAGACCTAAACGTTCACTGATATGTAGGCAAACAACATGTGTGTGTTTGTCTCACTTCCTATTTTTCTCACTTAATGGAAACAGAATCTGAATTTCTGTTTCTAGACAGGTTATTTCTTTGGGATTGTTGCAAAAATGAGCTTCCAGATTTGCTTTCATAATAATAGTTTCAACCAAAGACAAAAAAAATGCCTTCAAGAATCAGCTTTATACATTTGGTAACTTCTCTAGCTTTTCCTTGATGGTAGTAGCTGCCAGCTGCAGAACTCAGAGTGCCTTTGGATAAGCGTACTAAGAAAAGAGAGCTTATTTAAATTGTCCCTTAGGGGACAATTTACAAAAAACAATTTAAAACAACAACAACAACAAAAGTACTTCTGACATCTAGCAGCTTCTAAATTTATAACTAGTTAAAAAGCTAAAATAATTCTACTTGGTGTTGTCTTGACAGATGATATACAATAACACCCTATATGGCAAGATGGAGCACATACATACATACATACATACAGTGGAATTTGAGCAGTTAAAAAACCATGTTTAAACTGCTATATCCAAAAATTATACATTTCGTATTCCCCTTGGGTGCACAATTAGCTGTAAGCTCCAAAGACATGCCAGAAATAGCAGAGCATCACAAAACCAACAGTCACAGTAAAAACTCAGAGACCCCAGATCCATCTGAATGGGTAGCCACCACAGACCCTGTCAACTACGCTTCTGTAACTTCCCTTTATAATCTTGAACTTGGAAGAGCCAAGAACAAAAGCTGATTTTATTGCTCTCTTTTAGAGGCAAAGGAAACATACCCCAGATTCATCCCAGGAAATTTCTCCACTTATTTGAAAACATTGTTCATTCACTCCCAACAGAATCCATGCACCCTAACTTTGCTTTTCCTGGTTGGAGATGGGAAATGGGAATTAAATGCTTTTGCTCTCCCAGACCAGTAGATGCGGTTTTCCACGTTCCACATTATAATGTCAAGGCTGATCTCACAGTTCAAATATAACCAGATGTGAGTTTATAAAAAGTGAATACTAAATATGGAGAACTACACCTAAAATCAGAATATTTTGGAATACATGTTTTCTGATCATAATTTCAGAAAAACCCTTGAAATACAAAATGAAGTGTATATATTTACTGTTTTTCTATTAGCATCTTGGGTTCTATTCTGGGAGTTATATGGAGATATCTGCACAATGCCTATGCTCCTCTCAAAGTTTCCATAACATGTAGGAACATATCTAGTGAGTTTTATTGCTGTAATTTTTACAGCAATAAAGCACATCTTAAAGTAGAAATGTTTCACTATACAAGAGCAGACAAATCACATGAACACTTCTGAACTGGGGACCCATTTGTGAACAACAAAATTTTACCACTCCCTGAAAATAAATTACATGATTTTCTACAAAAGGTTATGGGAGAATTAGGGCTATATATTCTCAAAATGAAGATCACTTGACAAAACTGTAGGGAACATTCTCTGTTCTGGGAAGACACAAGAAGGTGCTTCTTTTGGATTTTATTTTGCTTCTATCCAACATATCTGTAAAATGAACTCACATTGTTTTGGACTCTATTCAAACCATAAGCAGTGATGTCTCTATTCAAACCATAAACAGGTGTTAATAACTTCTCTAATGCTCTGGACTGTAGTGGGTCCCCCTCCCCACACAGGTGATATGAATACTCCCTATCAGCTAGGGAATATCAACCCTCACAGCTTAAACATCTTCCAGTCTGATGCTCAGCCACCTCCTTAAAGTATGGTGTGCCATAAAATACAAAGAGAAGAGATATAATCTATTTCATACTTTAAAGGCTCTCTTATGCTTTTACACAGTCCATTTTATCTTCTTACACCCCTCCTACTTCTGCTGTTCTGGAGTCCCTCTCCCAGCTCACATAATGTCTCAGGAACAACCCACTCAGTTCCAAAACATCCTGTTCTATTAGTAGTACAATCTGTTACTACTGCCATGAATCAAGCAAAGGTTTTCCACTATTCTCTTTTACTTGCTTTAAATGAGTGCATTGTTATCTCCTGATGAGAGGTATAAACTGACCACAGCAGAAGACCAGGCTTGAAAATTACTCTCAAGCCGTAATTTAAGTAGAGTAGTGTTCAAGGCCATTGTTTCCAAGCCAAAACTCAATACCCTGATAGAGAGTAATTTATTAGGCTGTCCAAATTTAATTAAATAAGTCAAAGGTGACTTCTAATGACTGTTTTCTCAGTGTGAACATGACTAATATTGTATTATATTTTTTAATGTTTTATTAAAAATCTAACATTTGTTTGACATGATAAGAAGATACAGGACAAGGAGATGGTAAAAACATGTACCAGTTGAAATACTTCATCCTTATTGTGGTTGTTTGTTAAAACTGTATTAAACCTCACGGATTCTACATATTCAGCCATGTGGAATATTGCTCTGAGACATATTTAGGTTCCAAACTAGAGCTTTGAAGGCTCTAGTTTGAAGTGAAGCAATTTCCTTTGCCACCCTAAAATACCTCCTGTGCATCTTTATCAAAGTGCTGTTGAGTGATATCAGAAATATTGGAAGGTTTTTAAACCAGTGATATTCATCCCTCCCTGAACAAACCTCTAGTGAGGTAGAGAAAGGATGTGGATATCAAGTTTCTTCATATTGACTCAATGGATTGAATGCTCTAAAAGGTAGTTTGGGACAGTTAGGTGGTCAGATCTGCCTGAATCACCTGATGAAGCCCATTTTTCTCTGATGTTCAGGAACATCCTCAACATGGTCCTCCAAGTTAGGCATTGCACACTCCCCTTGCTGACACTGCATGTGCACCTTCATTACCTCCTGGCCCCCATGATCACCAGTCTCATGCTACATATTTGGCATCTCTTCCCAACAAGTGCATGGAAAATTATTGTTCAAGAGTACACTATATGTGTGATTTAGCTGGTGGTAGGACACAAAAGAGGAAACTGATGACGTAAAGAGCCATGTTTCATGCCTGTAAGTGTTTGTGAATTTGGAAATCAGGATACCTGCATAGCCCATCCCAAGAACTTTCTATGGGGTGGAAACAGAAATGCTGACTTGCTAAACTTAGCAAAATGCCGTCTCATTTCAAGGCTAGAGCATTATAAATCAGAAGAAGGGTTTGGTTTCTCTTCACCCTACCTGACTGCTTATTCTGCTGCATGTAATAACAAACATGAAAGTCCAGGGTATTGCAGCTGGTTTTTAACCTCCTCATTTGATAGATATGTACTTCAACAGTATTTTTATTTTTACTATTGTGACATTATGCCTCTTTTGCCTTAGCAAATGCTGATATAATTTAATTAAGACAATGTATTATGAAGGGGTTAGATCCTTAAAGAATAATTTCATGATATTTGCATTTAGTAACAGTCAGTTATTATTAGAGGTTGGAAAAATTTAATTGAGGTTTTTGCTCAAGTTTTCTGAGGGTGAAAAAGAATATGATCCCTTCTTCAAGTACACAGTGTAAATTCTACTTTGTTTCAAACTCTAATCCTGTGAGAAAAAGTTAGATTCAAAACATTTAATACAGGACTCATACATATGTGACACAGACAATAGATTGTATGAGCACAGCTGAATGCTTCTGTCAGCAAAGTAAGTTTATTTTGAAATAATGCCAAGATATCATCTACCTTAGTTTTCTGTCTGCAGATGGCAAGGACAGGACAGCTATATTTTAGCAGGAAAATATTGATCTTTAGAAATGCAACTTACATTTGTCTTGGTTCAGTCAGGAGGCCCTCAGCATTTTGAATGTGAGTGTGCTTATGAAAAACCCAAAACAGAAATGAAAACATATATGTCTAATTTTAGAACCCTGATAATGCAGTTTTGGCCTCCATTTAGCAGACAGCTTGCAGCAATTTTAGATAATATCACCATTTATATTTCACTTCCTCCACTTAAAATAAAAGGCCAACGCCTTGTTGAGTTTCATGTGGTGATTAAAAAAAAAAAAAAAGACACCAAAACCCCAACCAAGTAACACCTCATTTATAAAATAATCTATTCAAAACAACACTGCCAAAGCAGAACGATTTCCTTCCATGATGGCAATTTGTATTTCCATATATAAAGTCAAGTTCTGCTATTTTTAATCTACTGTTAGGAAGCCATACTAGGCATTAAGAAACAACAGGTTCCATGAGCCAGATTTTTTATTTTAATGGATCTCTCAAAGCTACACAGAATCTATTCCTCTAGTTGAAATGTCTTTTTGAAAAATGGATCAAGAAATGCTGCAACTGAGTATCAGTCTCTTTGACAAAGTCTTGTGAATTGCCTCTTGTGAATGTCATAATATGCTGCTTAATTGTGAGACAAAAAAAAAAATTTGAATATCGAACAAGAATTTTTTTGCCAAATAAATATTTTAAAGATGATTAAAGTGTCTTAGAAGGTAGCATTATAAATAAATGTGTCTAAAATTCTATGTCTTATTTTCTGCTTTTTTAAAAATGCTCGTCTGTAGTGAGTGATGGATCTCTAAGGACTTGTTGGAACTGAGCTGTTTATCAACAGTCAGGTGTGGAGAAACAACAACATACACTGAGCACATGCTGCTCTGTACTAGCACAGTGAGTAGTGTACAAGAACAAAACACACACTTCTGACAGGGACCCATCTTATTCTGGACATTCATATATTTACTTGCCATGATCTTAAATAAATTCTTAAATAAACTGTTTTCTGAAAGGTTTTCTATGGGTTCTGATTTGTCTGTGTTTTCCAAAGTTGTAAATATCTGAACTGTAAAAATCTGAACTGTCATTCATCTAAAGACATTTAAAGATATGAAAGATATTTACCACTTTTTAAAGATCACATTACAATACCTCATTATAAAACTAAATTAAATTTCACTACATTACCCAGCTCTCATTAGTTTGCTTTTTTATTTATCATATTAAGAATATTTTCCTAGATAGGCCTGGATTATAGGAGATGAGAAACTACCAGACCATATTATGTCTGATATTTTGACTTTCATCCTATTTCATGCTGTGGGAGACCATTGTCTTAAAACCAAAAATCTCTCATTGTAGTCAATGTGGTGAATGTGACAGAAGGGCAGAGTTTTCAAACGGCTATATTCCTGTAATTCTATAATTCCTGTAATTCCTGTAATTCTGTAATACAGTATGGACAGCTGCAGGGGAAAGTGTGCATGACTCTGTCTCACTGACCAGACTATTTGCTGTGTTGTTAACTATAGGCCAAGAAGTTTCAAAGGCCAGTTTAACAGTCACCGATGCTCAAGAGAGCTGTCTGGGTAGGGTGCATTCCACCACTGCTGTTTAAATCCATCATTTTTGCTCATGTTACTCTTCAGAATCCTGCAGAGGTTTTCTTTATTATTTCTATAAGCCTTTAACCAATGGAAAGAGCTGCCAAGGAAACAATTTTTTCAGATTGCTTTGTTGTCTGGGAAGGTAAATTCATATATGTTGATGAGGAGCACTGAAGGTGGATACCAGTGCTTTTTCTGCAGCTGTAGTTACTGTAAGCATATACCCACAAACTCTTTGTCCCTTTCCAAGAAATACCTATCTGATTCCAGTGCTTACACTCAATAACATTCTTAGGTTGTGGGATTCAGGACTCTTACATGATGCCATTCTTGATTAGTGTTGTGTCTTTGAACAAAACCTCTATTCTTTTCTCTTCCCCCATTTCATGAAAGAAAATGCAGAACAAGAGTTATATGATACCTGTCCTTCTGAAATATGTTGGCTTCTGTAGCTTGATTCTGATGGTAGGAAAATTGAAGAATCACAGAATGGTTTGGGTTGGAAAGGACCAGTAAAGTTCCTCTAATCCAACTCTCTGGCAATTGGCTGGGACATCTTCAACAAGAGCAGATTGCTCAGAGCCCTGTCCAGCCTGGCCTTGAAAGTTTTCAGTGATGAGGCACCCAGAACCTCTCTTGAGCAACCTGTACCAGTGTTTCACCACTCTCATAATAAAAAAATTTATTTCTAATATCTAGTTTGAATTTACCCTATTTAGCTTAAAACCATTATCCCTGTTGCTAAAAAAACTTATGAAGGGATTTTGAAAATTCAGACATCCTTGAGGCCCTGAGAGTGAAACAATCAAACTATTTTATATGCAGTACCAGCATTCTTATTTGGCAAAGACTCAATGTTTAATAGGGTTTGATAATTTGAATGATGTAATCAAATTGATTCTTGTCATGGGAAAATGCTCAACACAGCAAGAATTCAATGGAAGTAGGCATTTATTTTGAAAAATTCATTCACCAGTAATCAGTTCCTGATTTGTGCTAGGAAAAACTAAAAATGAACTATCAAGCAAGCTTGAAGGTCATGGCTTGTAATGCTCACACCCTTCTACTCCATATAATCTACTGCAATGGTGACAAAAAATAATAAGACCCACTCTTTGACTCTGTAACCAACAGTTTTGATACTTTTATTTGTCATCTCTATTCTCTGTGGGCTTTATTTTGGCTGTGCTGAACTTCACAAATTTGAAAAATATTTTCAATTTCTTGAAAAAAGAAAAAGCAAAACCAAAAAATTGAAAGTTTCTTTCCAAGCATATTCCCCCCCACCCAGTGAGTTTCACACAGGTCTAATTTTCAATAATGAAATATTTCTTTGCAGAAATATTAGTCTATTAAACCAATTTAAAAGTGATGAAGGTTGCCCTGTACCACCATTCTTACCATTTTATAGAGGATTTTGCCTTGCTATTATTGATATCCTTTCTGCAATCACTCTGGCTGCAGCATGCTGTGACAGGGTTCAAATCCTCTGGCTTGTCTCCTTCATTCTGTGCTTGGAAACTCATGAAAGTTCACAGATTTTCCAAAACACATAGCAGATATGAACCCCTGCATTTCGCCATATAGGGTGCCCTGACTTTACAGAAGCCAAACCTATAGTACTGTGCATAAACCTTTGTTATGGTGCCAGCTTTTAGTGAAGCTGAAAACGACTGCCTAAAAGACTTATCTTGAGCCTAATGAATATGCTTATCTGCTTCTAGATCCCAATACTAACAAGTTTTTTTGTCTAAGCACCACAGAGTTCAAAGTGAAATTACCAAATCCTTGGAAATCAAACACCTAAAATCTTCTCCTACTCCCTAGAAAAAAGCCACAAGTAGCTTGTCTTCATTAGAACAGCTTTATCAAATACTCACTTTCCTACTGGCCACTCTGTGACACTTCAAAAACTAAAGCAGATGAATATTTGTGTTCTGTTACTTCAGCCTCACAGATCAGTGGCTTCTTCAAATAAAACAAAACAACAGCTTCAAATGCAGCAAATGTAAGACTGGACCATGGGAAAGTTTAACTGCCTAGACAAACAAAACTTTTAAAAGCCCATCAATTTTCTGTTAAAAATAAAATAAAATACACCTATAGGACAACCCTTCTGCCCCCTCCCCAGATCTTGCAAGTCTGTGAAGTACAGAAAAGGCAGTAGTTCCTCATTCCTGCTCCTGGCAATGCCCAGAGTTCCCAGATCCCTTATCTCCAGATATTGGCAGCTGCTGGAAGCCTGTCTGATTGCTTTGCATGAGTCTGCCTAGTACTGCCTGGATTTTTACAATGTTCAGGTGGCCCTTTGGCCCTCTGTTAAAGGATAGTGGTAGATATGAGATTTGAATACTCAGGCAATGAGATTTTACCTGCTTGTGCTTTGGCATATTCTACACACAATTCCTAAATATCAGTCCTTAATATTCCTTAAACACAAGACCAGATAGCAAACCTGTAGTAGACAGGGTACTTTTAAACCACAGATCTTGAAGACAGCTCCTGCCTCCCCCTCTCTCCCCAGTGATAATACAAACAGAGCACTGGATCTGCTGAGAAAGAACTTTGAGATCTGATCACACTTTCTGTCTCCCCATTAAGGGCTGAAGACTTCTATTTCCATGTAAGAGTATCAAATGTTCTCCTTTTAGGTGAAAACCGTCAGAAGATATAACTATAAACAACGTTATCTAAAAATAACATTGCAGATTTAGAGAGGTATTTATGTATACCTCAACTCTAAGGAGACTGATACAGGCTGCTGTCCATGATGGCAGCTCTTTGTCACCTCAGCAGTGAAGAAAGGATAATGCCTATGTAGACTCTTTACCTTTGCATATTGGGACTTTAAATGTATTCATTAATTTATTTCATTATCTAAAGTTGGAAGAGTATGATAATATTCTTTAATGCCCTGAAAATAATACTAACTTACTGAGGGACCTTCTAAAGCAGTATGTATATATATATATATATGAACAAACATATAATACTCAAATAAAGTGCCACTCTTCTGTCATAAACCTGGAAACAAATGAAGGTTTTGAAAACTAACTGGGAGAAGTCAGAGTTACTTGAAGTCAGTTACCAGAGAATATCATAATGGAGTTTATTTAGTTAAAGGTAATTTTGTACTTAATACTAGAAACAAAAGGTATAAGATCTGTTCAAGGTGAAGTTACTGGAGACAAACCAGAGGCTTTAAAAAAACGTGGAGACTTGTTCAGCCTACATTTTTTTCAGCCCCTCAGGACAGTGGCTAGCTAGTGAATTTTTGAAAGTTTAGACAAGGTCTTTATATAGGTTAGGGGCACTCTGGCTACTTGAAGCTCCAGATGTATCAGAAGGTAGTACCTTATACACACAAACCTTATGTTACCTTGGCAATGTTTCCAAGATTGTTATGGGTAAGACTCACAAACAAAACTTTCTTCTTTTGTATCCTTTTCACCACTCCAATAAGAAATTCTGCCACCTCCATTCTTGCAAAAAGTGTACCTGGTCATGAAGATTGTTTTCATCTTTATTTTGATAATAGATCAAATTTTGCAACTCAGGTATCTTAAACAAGGCACTAGCAAAGATATGCACCCTTGTCTTAGATAATGCAGACAGAGAGGGTAAAAACTTGGTATATGACCTAAGTATAAGCCTGATTTCTTGGTCAGAACAGCAGGGTGCTATGTTTAGCAGAAATATTTATTCATCTTTGTTAGCAACTGAGCTGGCAGTTTGACTTACTACCATTCTGAAATATGTTACAAATCTGGCAGGATGGTCTATGAAGTTTGGAATTTGTGTAGCTTTGATAAAACCAGCTTACTGGTCCTGAACATAGTGTAGTTTCAGAAGGATATGAGCAATTTCAAAATGTTCAAATAGCACAATACAACATAAAATACATCTTCTGTGTGATGGAGTTCTGTTATGCTGGGGATGGGCATGGGGAGTGCTACCTTCCTGTGGTGAGTGATGACTGTGATTATGCTTTGCTTGAGTATGTCCTTTTGATTTACTGCGGCAGTGCGTTATTTGTCCCGGCTCTGGGCAGCTCCGGCGCCTTTTGGCACCGCCTCCCTCCGGAGCTCGGGCTCGCTGCTTCTCTCCCGCATACCGCTGCCGCGGTATGCCGGCCAGGGCTTGCCGGGTTCTGTCGCCTGTGTGAGGGCACTAGGCAAAGAGGGAAGGAATTGTCCAAATCACCCACGAGGAAGGTGGGAAGGTTTTAATGGTCATGGAGAGCTGTGGCAGAGGGGCTGCAACCCGCGCTTCCAGCGCCCACATGGGGGAAATGGCGGCCAGGACCGGGGGGGAGCGGGATGATATAGGGGGTGTGACAGGGAGGGCAGACGCCCTCCTGCCCGATCAGTGCAGCTGCCGCGGCAATGACGTGGAGATGGCGACCAACTGGAACACGGCAGGGGCGGACACAGGGCTTCGGGGTGAGTGGGATTGCAGGATCGGGGTGACAGACACAGAACTCCTGGGACTGGACAGGGGAGTGGTCACAGGAGTGGCAGGGGGGACACTCCAATGGCAGGCAGCCTGGAGCGAGCCACCGCGGGGAGGGAAACACAGGGGGTACACGGGGGTACACAGGACTTGGCTAGCTAACATAGATGAGAATCCCTAATCTAAACCCAAACCCGGGATGCAACAATTTACCTATTAAACTCTCCTTATCTCAGCCCATGAATTATTTTTTTGCTTTACTTTCTGGCTCTCTCCTCTGTTCCGCCAAGAGGGAGACAGTAAGCAACTGTATGGCGCTGATTTGCCAGCTGGGGTTAAACCATGATAAGAAGTTTGGCTGATGTTGTGACAAAGATCCGTGTGTACTTTTGTCTATGCTTTATGTCTGCTGTCTGGTGTAAGTGGCCAACAGAAGGTTAGATCACCATGTGAAAATCACTGCAGTGGATTGGTTGTTTGAATCCCAGAATTCTAACACCAGCAGCAGCTGCAAACATGTGTTTCTATATAAAACACACAAGGTGTTTCTAGATAGTTTTATATTACCACTGTTCCATATGATATAGGAAAGCAAAAATGCTCTCCATTTAAAAAAATAGAGAGAAGGAAATAAGCCATACTTGGGTAAATCTGCTCTTGACAGGTTAGAGCAATAAGATATTTTCCCTCCCGTTAACAGAGGCCTTTGCCTCCCTGCATTCTATAGGGTTTTTATCTGTCCCATTAGCACTCTGATGTTTCAGCTCTCCTCATCCTTCACTTCTCATTAGTCTCAAGACTCTCTCTATTCCTCACTAGCTTGCCATATGGAGAAATCTGCCTCCTTCTGCATCCAGCTTGGTTTGGTTGCTGATTGTAGGGCTGTGCAGTCATCAAGACATCTAGATGTTTGACAGCTCAAATGCCCACCAATGAATGCACACAGCATCCCTCCAGTGCATATGCCATGAGGGTCAGCAAGGTCCATGTCAGTCATGCAACAGAGATCTTACTCACATATCAGTCACCCATTCCGGGAGACCAAAGAGACTGTTTTTTAGTCTCATCAATTTCTATCAGCAAAACTTTCTAGAAGAGCTGATAAAAAGGGATGGAAAATTCCACATAAGTTTTTGTTGATATTTAATTTTCAACTAATCTTTCAAAATGTAGTAAAAAAGTAATTGCACAGACACAGTATGTATAAACTTTCTAGCCAACTCCAAACAGGTCCTTACAGGACAGATATTTGCTTTATATATGCAGGAAATATTTCTGTTCTAAGTGTGTTTCTATCTACTTTGCCTATGGGGCAAAACTAAAAATAAATATCAAAGACAGCTGGTTACGGCAAAATTGATTACTTCAGCCCTACCACTATGTGTTCACAAGCAGCAGGACTAACCTTGTTTTACTCTTCCCAATAGAAGTCTTTCAGTTAGCTCCCCACCTTCATTCACAAGACAATTCTATATAAAACAAAATAACTTTGTGAAGAGACCTCACTGACAAGATCTCAATCTTTGAGGTGAAGGAGCTGAAGAGACTGATTTACACAAGACTATATATAACTTTCAACTAAAACCTTGATATATAATTAAGTCTGAAAACTAAGATCACATCCCTTGGCAGCATCATTGTCCTAAAAGTGATAGTGCAGATAAAAGAATCAGCCTAATTTTAACAAGAGATTCATGCGGAGCAGCGATGTATATGGGTCAGCACTGAATTCTGAATTCTAGCCATGAACTTCCTTGTTTCTGTCAAAGTATCAGTCAAAGAACATTTTACAATACAATGCAACTAACTTGAGATTATTTTAATGTAAACATTTCTCATTTGACCATGATTTCCTCCCATGTCACTCCTTTTTAACTGTCACTTCATCCTGTGGGATGAGGAAGAGAAAAGGCCTCTTTGCTCTTTGTGAGCACTTTCAGCACTAATGAAAATGTCCCTGTATTATCAACACTGCTTCAAGGACAAATACACAAAACACAGCCCCATATAACCTTCTATGAGGAAAATTAACTCTATCTCAGCCAGTAAATCAACATTGGCACAAAATCAAACCACTCACTGTAATTTTCAACTTTCAAGAGCCGCACATTTCAAGACCTCTGTTTTTCAGTGGATGATCTCCAAGTGCTTTCCCATTCAATAAAACATTCGTCAACAAAGAATGAAACACAGCTTAAGCCAGCTTTCCATCATTTTTTGCTTGTAATTGTTTAATAAATTGTCATCTGGCAAACATTAAGCATTCACTTTTGCTTTTGAAATCAAACCAAATCATCTTGAAGACATTTTCTTGGCTCAAGAAAGTTTGGGCCACCAAGTGGGTTCTGGGTTAGAAGTGCAGATGTAAAATGGTGTTTAATTTAACGGGGATTGTGAAGTCCAATACCATTAACCAGCACATCTCATCAAGCATTTTTCTTGTATAACTTCTCTGGCAAGGGAGCAACTCTATTACTTAGAATTGAACTAATCCTGTGTTTATTAGGTTTGTCTTCAGACTCAAGTACATGCTTACAGTGAAATTTCAAGTCCTGCCTAACCAACCTAGTGATCATCTAGATGGAGTGACTACATCAGTGAGCAAGGGCAGGGTACAAATGTCATTTATTCTGGATTTCTGAAAAGCCTTTGACATAGTCCCCCACAATATCCCTTTCTCCAAATTGGAGAGAGATGGCCTCATTGAGTGGACTGTTGAATACCAAAATGGTTGGATGGTCACAAGAGGTTAATGGTTAACTGCTTGGAGTCCTGAGGGACATCGGTGACAAGTGGTGTCCCTCAGGGGTCTGTACTGGGACCAGTGTTATTAGATATCTTCATTAGTAACACAGATGAAAGAATTGAATGCAACCCTCAGCAAATTAGCAGATGACACCAAGTTGAATGGTGCTGTTGACACTTCTGAAGGATGGGACACCATCCAGAGGGACCTGGACAAGCGCTAGAAGTGGCCCTTGGGAGTCTGAAGAGGATTAACACGGCCAGGTGCTGCTGCTGCACCTGGGCTGGGACAACCCCTGGTATCAGCACACCCTGGGCATGAGCAGACCCAGAGCAGCCCTGCCCAGAAGGACTTGGGGGTGCTGTGGGTGAGAGGCTGCACATGGCCCAGCCATGGCACTCACAGCCCAGAGAGCCAAACAAGTCCAGGGCTGCATCCAGAGCCCTGTGGGCAGCAGGACAGGGAGGGGATTCTGCCCCTCTGCTCTGCTCTGCTGAGACCCACCTGGAGCGCTGGGCTCCCAGCACGGGAGGGACAGGGACCTGCTGGAGTGAGCTCAGAGGAGGGATGAAGCACAGCACCTCTCCTACCAGGAAAGGCTGAGAGAATAGAAATTGTTTAGACTGGAAAACAGAAGGCTTCAGAGTGACCTAATTGTGGCCATGCAGTACCTGAAGGGACCTTATTAGAAAGCTGGAGAAACATTATTTACAAAAGCATGTAGTGACAGAAAAAGGGGGAATTTATTCAAATGAAAAGAGACTATGTTTAGATTAGATATAAGGAAGAAATTCTTTAGTGTGAGGGTGGTGAAGCACTTGCACAGGTTGCTCAGAGAAGTTTTGGATGCCCCATTCCTGGAATATTCAGGCCAGATGGGCTGGAGTTTGAAACAATGTGGTTTAGTGAAAGGTGTCCCTCCTCACAGCAGTGGGGTTGGAACTAGATGATCTTTAAAGTCCTTTCTGACCCAGGCCACTCTATAATTCTAGTTTAATTTTAGAGAGACCTTTATGGATATATTATCTGGAACAAATGGACAACTATTGTGGAACCATACATGTACAATTAATGTCAGTAGTTGATTCTCTCACACTTTCCCTATAGTATGATTAGTGATTATAGAAGGAACATTCATTTTGGACATATTGTCCAGGATTTTCTCTTATTCCTTTAGAGACATAAAAAAAACCCCCAAAAAACTGTTTTAAGACATGTTCTAAAATGCTTATGTCAGTACAAAGGTGCTTTTACACTTCCTTATATACACATATATATATGCCCAGTTATATATGTATATATATGTTTGTATGTACATCCCAAATAGACTTCCACTGTATCTGTAGAATGGGAAATTAATGACATATTAGAAAAACAGATCATTTGTTTTTTGTCAATTTTCCATTGTAAGTACCATGCTATTTAAAGCAGAAGCAACTGGAATTGTTTAAAAGATGCATAATGTTTCACAGGTACTGTGGCCTCCGGCAAGATATCAATCAATTGTGGGACAATAAAAGGGCATGTGTCACAACTGGCAGTTCTTCATTTGAATGTCTTTGAAATGAGATCTGAAACTCTGCTACTGGTTTAGTGGTTGCAATTCCCAACTTGACAAGGCAGCTGAAAATAATCCCTCAAAGAGCAGTGATTAGTACCTGCTCTCCATTTATCAGTGTATTTTCAAGGTCACTCACATATTTACAACTATGCCTTTTTTTTTATATCTTGAAGTGAATAATCAATCTCCAAAGATATCCCCCCACACAGAGTGTTCTCTATGAAGGGAGAGGAAATGAAATATTAAAATGTGAACTAGGAAAAGTTGCTATACCTGACACATTTTTTGTCTGGGAGCATGTGAAATCTATTATAAGATTATTGTTGTTTGTTTTTTTTTTTTTCCATACTTTGCATGACTAGTCTTGTCTCAAAATGAAAAAGTGTTTTGGGAGTACAAATTTCCTCAGACCTCCCTATTTAGCACTTGGAAATAATTTGGTTTTTTTCAGTAGGACTATATTTTAATGAAAATAAATATTAATAACCCTACCTCCAATTTCTCTTACAATAGTTTTACCAACTCTACAGATACCGTGAAAGCTGTATGTGGAAAGATCACCAGAAAGAATGTTATCCTCACCACACAGAAAATGTCCAGGAGTTCTATGGACAAGTACACTGAGGGATATACACGAAGATGTTAGAAGTCTCATTGCAGAAGAAGGAGTCAGAAAACCCTCAAAGTCCTTATCAGTGTCCTATTAGCAGCAGGCCTCAATGTTTTTTATTGATTTATTGACTTATGTTGGAGTTAGGTGCCTTGTGCTTCTCAGGGTGAAGTTTTTAGCTATTGCAACTGAATTGAATGGCTTTCTACCCCCAGAACCAGAAAGTTCCTTTTCTTACCACTTTATCCCCTAGTTCAAGCCAAATGTTCTTACTCCTTCCCCAGCACCTGCCCTTGCCCTGCTCAGCCCCTGTGGTGATGAATATCAGCTTGCTAATGTGAGAGAAAGCTAATCCAATGCAGAGGGTGAAGTCTTTAGTCCCAGGTTAGACAGATAAATCAGGCTACAGAGTGGCAACCACATGCCAAAATCTGTGCAAACACAAGGATGGGACTGCACAGTAAGAGTGAGGGGAATTGAAACAGGGGAGGCTTTTTCCTTCTGACAGCAGTGGGATATAAGGCAGGCCCAGCTAGTCAGCTAACACCTAATCATCCCAGGAGCTTTAACTCTGCAGTGCCATATTTCAATAAGGCCAGACCAAAGCATGTAAAAGTCATATATCACTTCCTCTAGCATGACCTAAAAATCACACTCTAGATTAAAAAATAAAGGTATTTTAAAATCATCCATTCTTTTACTGGCCTTCTGAGATGTGCTTTCCATTCTACCAGTTTTTGTTTTAACATCAGGAATGGGGAAATAGAAACACAAAACAAAAGCAAGCTTTTCAAAAGCCTTGAGAAAACAGAAGTTTTGTTGACTTTTTCTTCTTTTTTTCAGGATCATGTTAAGTATCATGAGAACAATGATAAAAATCAGTTTGCAAGAATTCTCTTTCTGCCCTACATTGTTTTACACAAGATGAAGAAAGAAAAATATGTGTGTGGGGGTTTTTTTGTTTGTTTGGTTTTTTAATTTGGTTTTTTTGTTGTTGTTGTTGTTTTTGTTTTTTGTTTTTGTTTTTTTTTGTTTGTTTGTTTGGTTTTTTTGGTTTTTTGGGCTGGCATTACCCAATCACATTAGGCTAAAGAAAGTTTTACCTCCTTTTATCATCATTTTTCCAAGACAGATGCTTCTGTAGAAAGAAATTTAGAGGAGCAGGAATAAAGCCTTGTTTTTTTTTCTTTTTCTGACTTTTCATTTTTCATCTCTTCTGCACAGCCAGTGCAAGTCACATTATTATGCAAACATATATCAGTACACTATTATGATGAGTATACAGTGGAACTGCTCCTGATTAATGTCAAACAAATGAAAATTATTTCTATATCTTTCAGGGGAAATCAAATACCAGTATGTTTCCCCTTTTAGATAATCTCTTTGTATAGCATTACCTCCAGAGGGTGACTGTTGGCAAGGGTAAACTCGTGTTAGACATCAGCACAACTTTTTAATTACATCTTTGAACACAGTGTATTTAAGTGGAGGAAATGTCTTAAAGCTGAAAGTTATTTATTGGATGAAGCATTTATAATGAGACTGCAGACAATTACAAGAATGACTGTGCTTCTGTACTGAAGCACAGAATTGCTCCATTAGCTCAGTGAAAAAATGATGGTCTGAGAAGAAATACAGCAGCAGTTTCCTCCCACAGAACAATTCTTTTCTTTCATTAGTAAGATACCAAGCACAATTTAAGTGTGCTATCAGTGACTTTTACATCAGGAAACCCTTGGTACTAGCAGTTAAGAAACTATGCCACCGAACACAACACATTTGGTATTATAATTTGCTAAATATAATATGTATTTCAGAACCAAGGTTTTAATAACCTTGGAGTTTCTAGGCTAAATTTCATGTAGACACTCAGACAGATAGCAAAATTGAAGTTCATGGTCTTTCTATGGCTTTCTGTACATGAAAGCTAATTTTTAAATTTCATGTATTTGAATTTCTGTATTTTTAATTACTTGTGCACCTCTAGTTCATGAAATTTGAGGCTGATTCAATGTTTAGGTTAAGGAATTCAAGATAAGAAGGGATATGTGTAGCTGGAGACATTAATATCATGCTACTTTGTTCATACAGTTGTTAAATCTTCACTTCAAAACTGGTAAATAAATTCTTTCCACTCTTTTTTGGGAGGCTATTTTAGATGCATATATCTAAAATCACAGTTATTTCCTGGCCACATTAATTCACAGGCAGTTCACAACTTGCATAATTTAACATTTAAGATTTAGTTTCCTAATTTCTTTTTATAAGTAGTGAAGATGCATAAGCACATGCAAAAAGAAAATTTCAATAGGCCTAGGAAAAAAGCTTAATAAATCATGGGCAGCCCTTAAATAACAAAATATACACTCAAAGATTCAATACACACAGCAAATACAGGGCATGAAGACAAGCTGTCAAAAATCCAGTCATGGATTTCATTTTCTTCCCAGCTATTTGAAGCAGTTTTAAGAATGACTGAGTCAAAGTAATCTTAGTTATTAGGTGAACCTCTACAAATAGGCATGAAGCCAAGTAAATTAGATTTCTTAAAAACATAATTTTGAAAACATTTCCATATATATATATATATATATATATAATATATATATATAATGTTTATATGGGTACTAGATACATTTGTGCAGAGGGGTGTTCCAAACAGAACAGATGCCATCTGACCCTTTTTGAGTGCCAGGGGGGGCAGGGTGGGTCTGGAGCTGCAGGCGTCCTTCCCCCTGAGCAGCTTACACAGCACATTTGCTCCCCTGTGTTCCCCATCCCACAGGCAAGGTGCTTCATCCAGCCCAGAGGAAAGGCCTTTGTGCTGATGGAACTAGGGCCAAGCTTCTCTCAGTTGTCTTCTCGTTCAGAACAGATTGGGAAAGAGGGGTTTAAGAATTTGTTTGCCACAATGAACTGGAAGTAGTATATCACTCCCTCCTTTGGCAGTGATTGAAGGGCTCTGCTGACCTTGCCATGAGCGCGCGGAGCACGGCTGATCCCGGCTGATCCCATCGGCCCCAGGCACCGCGCACTCCCAGAGCATTGTGCAGGCAAGCACAGTGGGGTCAGCGCTCTCGTCCTTCCCCAGGGACAGAGCTGTGCATCCCTTCCTTTTCTTTTTAACATCAGGCTTCTCTCTCTGCTACCCAGCAAAGGGGAGATCTTTTCTTTCAACAGTTCATATGTTATCCTGAGTTGGAAGGGACCCAAAAAGACCATCCAAGTCCAAGCAACCCAGGTGCAAAGTCAAGGTGGGTAAGATTTCATCACTTCATTTTCTCATTTGGTAAGGCATCAAAAGGAACCCTTGTTCCCAATGTCCCCTTTTCAGGGAGTGTCAAGCATTGCAGGTTCTCTACCTTTTCATCATTGTGTGTTTGAGAGGAGGAGACTGGATGACAAGCTGGGATGATAAGCAGGGATGTGGAGCTTTATATGGTGCTATAGAAGAAAAAAGCAAACAAAAAATCACACTAATGGGAAAAAAAAGTGACAATTTTCTGATGTTGTTGGGGTTTTTTTCATCATTCCATGATACACTGATCCAGTTTGCCAAGCTCTGTTGGTGTCCTTTAGTGACTGTTCGCAGAGATAATAGAGATGGAATTTCTATGTTTTAAAAGATCATAAATTGGTTAATTATAGAAGCTGCTATTTGAGCAAAGGAACTCCACTTTCCAAAGTAATTTTATAAGACTTACCTATTTCAAACATCAGTTTTAAGCTGCCATTAAAACAAATACATTAGAAAAACAAGCACGAAAACAAAAAAACCCACCAAATCAGGACTAAATATTTTAATTTATATATGTTTTCTGATTAGATATGTCCACTTTCTGCTATCTACAAGCTCGTGATAATTCTGGTGGGGAAAAAAGCCACAAAGCAGCAGCAAATGTCTGGTCAGCAGGGAAATGTGTTACAGCAAAGAAAGTACTTAGCCATTTCCCTGTACTAGGGACAAGGCAGAGTACCTTTCCACATTGCTGGTGCTTTTTGCCCTCCTCCTGCTGGCTCCAGGTCAGGAAATTTGACACAAATCCTTCCCTTAGTCTCTGGAAACCAGAGAAAGCTCCTAAGCATCAGGGAGCAATTCTACCCATCAGTGTAACAAATCTGATTGGAAGTGTCCCTAGAATATTTGATCACTTTATTTCCACATAATATATCTCCAGGAGATATGAGAATTACTTTCTCATAGATGTCACTGTATGTCTGTGTCAAACACTGTAACAATCCTTTTCATATCCCAGAGGATCATAAGACTATTGCCTCATATTAAAATTCAGAAAATTTTACCTGTCACAGCTTTGTGTCATGTGAATATGATTCTAAGATTTATTTTAAAATCATAAAGGCTAACAACTTCCATCGTCAAAATTAAATGCTGAGTTCTTGACATAAAATACCCCCATGGCTCTGGAAACAAATACAGCATGAAGCAAATCCACACTTAACATCAGCAGACTAGTAAGTGTGGGTGACACTGCTGGAGTGACTCACAGAATAAATATTTCTGAGGTAACTTTCACCACTCATTCCTTCTGGCAAGCTCCAGGTCAATTCTCTGTCTCAGTTTATCTGACTCCACCACAGCAAACAGTCTGCAACTCTGATGAAAATTAATGAGGACAATTTCAATTGTCAGCAAGAGCATTTGCCACATCCTGGAGAAATCAAGCTGCACAAAACCTTCTGCAGTGAACTTGCAGTTTAACTGAGATGCAAGTGCAGTCTGTGAACATACAGAAAACACAGTAAACTTGAACATACCACACATGATGCAGGAATCACACAGTGGCATGGGGTTTTTTTTGCTATGATACATGCAAAAATTAGTTAAGGAAGCTGCATGGTGAATGACCCAGGATTATTAAAAATACTTTTAAAAATACAGAAAAATCTGCTTTGTCCTATGCCAGGCCTCAGTGCATTTTTCAGCATCAGCCAGGAAGTACTGTAGTATGTTGGAGTGCCTGCAACCAGCCCTGTCAACAGACCTGTAGGTTTCATGACTGTAACAAGGTAAAAAGGGGATAGAATGCAGGTTTTTTCCATTCTACTTAATTTTTACATAAAACTAAAATGTGGAATGTTTTTTACTCATGCAGATGAAACTAGAATAACTCTGAGATAATTTCTTTCCCTGGTGTCATATATATGAAAAAAATTATTTTGCATGCACTTACTTCTAAGAAGATTTTGACCTTACTCCAGCATGCTTGGTATGGATATCTGAGTAAACTTCTGTGTGACAGATATGAATGTGGCTAATGAGATTTTAAAACATGTTTCCAAGCAATCAATTTAATTACATTACACTGGGTTAAAGTGACCTTTAAAGGCCACTCCCAAGAGATCCTTTACAATTACTTGGGAACTAACTGCCATTTTAAAAAGAGATAACCTTACACTGAATAGCAACAAGGAAAAATTGTCCTTGTCCCCTTGTTTGATGAACGTCACAGTAGGATTTCAGATTCTAGCATTCCCTCATGAAGGGAGAAAGCAAGGAGAGAGTTTTCTACAGGTTTCCATTAATGGAGAACAAAAAGTTTGATACCAGTATCTGCAGACAGACTTGGTGGGCTTTTCTTTCCTTAACATTTAGAAACAACTTTACTCTCAGCCTTAGAGTCTGAAATTTTCAAAATTACTGAGCAGGCAGGCCTAACAGCTTGCTTACTTAACTATGTTTAGTTATATTTTATAATTTATGCTCAAGAGTGAGTCCAAATTTAGCCTTTCTCTCATTAGAACCCTCAGCAACTTCCAGGCATGACAGGCAACAGGTCTGCTACACTCCCATTCTTTTCAAACATACTGACATTCAGACTAGTGGAGATTACAATAGGTCCCCTGTCACCCTGCATCACAGGATACAGGAGAAAATGTGAGAAATAACAAAATCAGAAAGATAATTTTTTAGTTTGTTCTTGTGTGTGGTAAAAAAGGTTCAAGGAGGTTGCTCCAAACCAGACTAAACTACTAAACAAGAGAGTACCAAGAAGCCAGTTGAAGTGCTGTATAGTCCATCCTACTGGTTTTCATAGTAACAGAATTTTGTCCCATGCCAATTAGCACTCACCGAAAGAAAGTTCAGGAAAGGTTTGGAGGGCATCATTCACAAGAGAACATTTCCAGCAGATGGTGTGAACAAGACTGAGACAGGTGGTTGTTCCTTCAAAAGAGCCCCCAGCATGGAGAGGGGTACTGTGATGTATTGAGGCACATCAGATTTCTCATTGATCTGCCTTGCCTTGGACTGCAATAAAGGTACCTGGCAGTCTGGTCTCTTTTTGCTCTGATGCAGACTAACTAAATTGAATACTGCACAACCTTTAGATATAATCTACTTGAAGTGACAAAGTTATTCACGGGGAATTATTTTTCTCTCCAGGGCATCTGTTTTACTGAATACAATTAGTGGTGATGCTTCAGCACTTCCTTTCTAGCACTTTTCTACACATCTTTCATCAGCTGAACTTGAGACTTGCAGACAATTAGACTGTGCACGTGTAGAACAGTGAATATGTCCAAGCAATTGAGCTACTGATTAGGTTTGTCTTTCTTCTCTTGATAGCAGATGGGCAGATTCCACGTTCTTATGGCAGCATCTCCCATGAGCCTTAGTGATATTTGTATCCTCCTACATCAGGACTGAATTTAATATGCAAAAATATATCTTCTGCGTTTGATTATCTGTCGATGATCCGTTGGCTCCAGTTGAATTCCCTTGCTGTATTTATTCTTTCCATGTGTGTTTTCTGCATGTCCTTTTCTTTGCAATTTCACAAGCATGCACTACTGAACAATTTGTGCAGGTCTTCATTATCCTAATTTACTGCAAATGGGGTACTTTATGTGGCTAACAGAATCAAGCCTGTCATAGGTGTTTCATTCAGCCTCTTCATTAAAAAGAGCAGGCATGAGCAAACAGAAGAGTTCATAGCCTCTCAAAAATGTGTGATAACACACACAAAAAATTGAGACTATTAGGCCAAACAAATGGATCAGGAGATGATCCATCACTGTGGTTGTACTAAAAAAAAATAAATGTGACAGTATTTGACTAACCAGAGAGAAGATATTAAGCTCTCAGTTAATTCAATGAAATACATACTGTAATTACCCATCTACCAAAGGGAAAAGTTCAGTTTACATAATTTCTCTTAGTCTAGACTTTTTCTGGTCTACTGGCCATCTTGTGTATTCTGGATCAGAGGTCCTACATGTCTCCTCATCTCAATGTGCTCTGGTTCTTTGCTCTTTTTTGTAATTTGTACCTATTACTCGCTGTTCCATGTGGCACCTTCAGGGTGTTACTTTTTTCTCCTCTGCCTGTGGTTAAATGGAACTTATTGGAGAAACAAATTATGGGACTTAAAAAAATGTATTTACCATTCAGTAATGATAAATTCCTGTGCATAATTACTGACAAGACTTCTTATTCTTAAAATGGTTTTGTTCATAACCTGTAATGCTGTCTGACATGAAATGTGAAAATCAAGGGTCATATAATTTAGGCTACTTCAGAAAAGGATCTGAAACTTTCTTATGGCTTAAAATAAACTAACCAATTTTAATCTAAAGCCAGAGAAAAGAAAAAATATAAAGGAAGAAAAAAAAAAAGGTACTGCAAATACAGAAAGAAATTTGCAACAAGCCATTTTTAAATGGAAATGGCCGCCTATTTTGCAAGAAGTGGTAATATTTCTAGAAAAAAAAAATCATTTCTGTAGTGCAAGAGCTTATTTTACTTTGAGGTAAATTAATTTTCCTGTCCTGGAAAAAAATTCCATCCTATATCTCCTGTGCCATTTTTCCTTCCACATACTGAAAAGAAGACCTTTGGGAGATTTTCATGGTCATGCCAGGAAGTGCATCCAGCCAAAAGAGGCAGCAGATCTCTTGGACAGCAACCTAGCCATGAGTGCCCTCATCTGGCATTCAAAGACTGAAGGAATGTCTTTGCCTTTATCTCATCCTCCAGATTTCTGTATACCTACCAGAGCTGTTCACTAGCTATTCACTAAGAGACAAAATGTTTCAATATGGCAAAGGTCAATATTCCTGCAACACTGGGTAACCAGATCTTTGTATTAAAAATACTTGATAATTCAAATGCAGAAAGGAACGACAAAAAGAATGCTCTTACAGTCCCACATCTCCTAGAAATATCATGTCTGTAGTTTCCATGCCAGATAAAAAAGCAGATTGAACTTCTATCACTGGCAATCTAAATCAATGTTGCAAGTACTGCCTAGCAATAGGTAACAGGCACAGCATTTTTGACCAGAGATGCTGCCAGAGATCTACGAGCTGTCAGAGAAGTTTAAGCACAATTTTAATGCCTTGTCATCCTCTGAAAAGCTACAGAAATTTATCAGAAAATTACCTCAGCTTAGATAGAATTCCTGCTCCCAGCAACTAAGAACTAATAAGGCAAAAGACACAAATTGAAATTTCACTGGCATCAACAATGGGCAAACTGAATTTTGCTTTTTTTTCAAAAACTGCATGGAAGACTATTCTCACTAGGATAATCAACTTCTCTCTTAAACTAGGTTTATTGTGATGTCACACTGTTAGCTACCAAGAGAACATTCTTGCTTTAGGACTGATATAATGGGAATATCTGGTATGGCCAGACTTAAATAAAGCTGGGAATAGATTTAAAACAAGAGATGATAAATTTTACAGAGTAGATGTGCACAATCTATTCCTCTTTCTTTCATGCACATTCTGATTGCTTTCATCTGCTCAAAGGAAGTGATTTTCAGAAGTAAGAGGACTTGCATGGGTTCTCAACATAAATTCTCAAAGAGGAAAAGACAAATCACCAAAACCACCACATTTTACCCTATTTGATAATTATGTATCTGCTTAAATAAACAGAATAACAATCCCCTAATATTGCCCGTCATGCAATCTATTCTGTCAAAAATATGTCTGAGCTTCTGACAAAAATCATTAACAAGGCTCTCAATCAGCTATTAACATCTTCCCCAGATCAATCCTGAGCAGGGTTTTATGCCTGAACAGGGGCTACAGCAACATTTACTGACGTATTTCAGAGATTCTTACTTGTGCAGGTCACACCATGCAATAAAATAATAAAGGCCATTCCTGGAGGAAAACCACCTTCAAAGCTTTATCATAATTTTGTGTAAGGAAATGTGGTTCCCTATATCACCACACAACTTTGACCTTCCTCATTGTCATAGTATGAATTACATTAATGTTAATATTAGCTCTGATATGCTTCTTGATTTTCCTTTTAGAGTCAATACAGAGTGTGGAAAGTGCAAAAAATATTGCTTCGAAGAAAGTCTCACCAGTATGAAAGGACCCAGAGAGGACTCTTTTTATAAAAATAACCCCCAAAAAACCCCCAAACAAACAAAACCAACCAAAGAAACAAAACCCTGCTCTAAATCTATCTGATTTTTTTTGCTACATACAAAGCCATTGAGAGAGCTGACGGTAAATAACCAGATACAGCAAAATTGGAAATCTGCAAGGAGTAGAAATTCAAAACCAGCTTCTAACACTCCACAGAAAGGCATGAAGGAGAAAAGTGATATCTTCTTCCTTAGTTTATGCGCTAGGGCTTTTTCATTCTTGCGGGAATGATCTGGCATCACATCAGTGTAAGCGTCTACTTTTAAAATGTCAAGGTTTATACCTTCCAAAAAAGGTATATCACCCTTCATAAGTGTGATCCCTATGTCACTGAAAAATGCAGATGTTACCAGGCAGGCTTAGGCAGAATGATAGTATTAAATGACACTACAAGCAAGCTCTGAGGCTGTGACAGGGCAGTAAAGGGTCAACCCAGGAGCAAACACAAAACCTGTGTAAAAATGATGTTGCAGCTGACATACTCGACCCCATCTCTTAGCTGGCCTAATCAGCTCATCAGTGGTTGTCATACTCTGTCTCCAAACTGTTTCCCATTTCCAGCTTGGGCTATTTCCAATACCTCATATATCTCTGCTGAGTTACGGAGAGGACTTCCGTGCTGTTCCAGCGGGGAAAGCAAACTGAGAAGAGAAGGAATTATCCCATGAGCAACCAAGGGTCAAATTCTTCCTAAATTGTTTACAGTCAGCTAACATCAGGGATACATCTGTCACTCTTTCCATCCAAACTGTTTTTTATAATGTTGCTGACAAGCACGTCTAGCTGTTACATAATGAACGGTCTTTTCCATCATTAAAAAGCACAGCAAAGTTCCTTTCTGGATATGTTGTTATACAAGCACATAGCTTGTTTTTCAAAAGCAAAGAGATAAACGACATTACTCCTTTTATGCTTTTTTAAGTCACATGTCTATGAGGATAAAAGAAAGAAAACTTTGCAATATTTTGAGAAGTGCAGAGCACGCCGATGAGGCGGCAAATTTTTTGTGCACAAGTTTGCCAAGGCACATGCTGCAGTTACCAGAGAACACAAAACAAACTCCAAACAGAAAAGAACATCTAGTTAGCAAAATGCATTATTAATAGGAATAGCACTGGAATAGAAGGCAAAAGCATGTGTAATGGAGGCTGTCACTTGGGAAGTCACAGCAGTTCCCACCAGAGATCTCTTCTGTTCTAAAGTATTATACCAGGACAGCAGTTAAATGCAGAGTTCTAGAGAATTAGGTTGATCTATTATTAGAATATAAGTTGTTTGCATTTCAGAGTATGTTTAACCAGACAAGTTACAAGAGACATATGCGAGTTTATGTTCCTGTGCTCTAAATGGAAAAGCTGTGATCTAGGCCTGTTCTGCTCTTCCAGGTCTGGTCTGGTCCAAGTGATGTACAGCCATATTATCAGCAACCCTTCCCCAAATAATAATCCACTTGTTATGTGAAACACGTCACTTCAAAGACCCTTGTTTAATGTAAGGAAGTAGATTTTCTGAGGCACATCTTAACACATGTAGATTGAAAGCATTACTTTCAAGTATTCCTCTTGCTTCGTACACATGCTCTGGGTAGTTGTGCCTTTGACTGGGAGAAATTACAGTTGCCTTTTGCGTTTACATCTTTGAAGACCTCAGTATAGTCAATGCAAATTAGATCCTTCTGAAAACATGGTAAGCTATTGCCAATTTATTTTTGTTTCTTTCCTTGAAGAAACATGAAGAACTCATGTTCCATGAGTTGATCATGGTAAGTAATGATATTGCATTATAACTTGTTGCTCTAGCCCACCACTATTCACCTGAAGCAAATTCAGTGTCTTGCTTTAATGACGAGATTATCAGTGGAAGCAGAAACGTGGCTGCAAACAGACTTGCTGGGGAACACCTCTGATCTGTAGTGGAATTTTTTTCTTTCCAAAACTGTGCCACTGTTTCTATCTTTCTGACTTTCCTGGTTGTCATTATTCAGCAGTTTCATATCTAGCAGTTTCACCAGATCATCCTGTCTTTGGTGTCTTTTCAGGGTTGATATATAATTTTTCAGTTATTTCAAATGCTTTCCTTTCTCCTTTCATCTCCCTGAATTAGTAAAATTTTTGTTTTGACTAAATACAAACTTCAAGTCCAAATTTATATGCATGTATTTTTCTTAATTGCAGCATTTCCAAAACATGGTGTATTAGCACTTAGTTTTCTTCACTGTGTTTTCTGCTGTCCTTAATATTCCTCCATCTCATGACAAATCCTCTTTTACTCAATCTTCTCCTTCCTGTATTTATTGCCATCAGTGAAGTTTATAGAAGCAATCTGCCTGCTTCCACATTTCTTTCACAACTCTTGTTTTCTGTGCCATACTCAGTGCAGGATGACTGGTTTCTGGGCAGCATTCTTCACTGACTCCTTAATTTTTTACTGTATGCCAGGAGTTTTGCCTAAGAGCAGGAAATCCTAGAGGAATTCTGGTTAATTGGAATAAAACAAGTGTGGAGTTACAGAACTGAATGGTAAAATGAAAGCTTCCTTTGCATAAAAGCAAAAGGATTGTAAACATATCCCCATTTAAGACAATGTGGATCTACACAACATGACGATTACTCTTTCATTGATTGGAAGGAAAATAATTACATTTCCACAACAACGAACAGACTTTCTTGTTAGAATCACTATATAAGCACAGTGGGAACTACTTGCTTTTTTCTTTCTATTATTTTGAACTATCTACAGAGTTGAGTGCATGCTTAATATTTAGCTCATGTTCTGAATAACCTCACAATACAGATGAAAGATGATTTCCCAGCTATTCCACATTCCTAGCGTAACACTTCACATAACGGAAGTTGCGGACCCTCTCTGTGGAAGAACTAAATCACCCTCTGTCTGAACAATCATGATTCACCTTTCCTTGTGTTTCCTCAGCGCACAAGCATTCTGGTCCCCACGCTGAGTGCGGGCAGCAGGCAGAGCTCGCGCCAGTTCTGGCATAAAAGGAACTGCCTGGGACAGCCTGTGAGTGATTGTGGAGTAGAGTCACCTCTGGGAACCTGGGGACTCACCATGGTGTGACTGGGGGGGGTTGACAACCCTTCCCACCAAGACTGTTATCCTTCCAACTACTAGAGCAAATCTTTGGGGCTTTGTCACTGAGGCTGTTTAAGCAATTAATATACGAGCAGATATATTTTGAATTGGAAACTGGACCCATTCCAAGCCCATCTTTGTAAACCAGGGGTTAAAAAGATATGCCAAAGGTACACTTAAACACCTCATGAGTGCCAGATGCAGATTAGATAGATGTTTTTCTCCTCACAGTTATATAGCAGGGCTTCAAACACATCTCTCTTAAATATTTTTCATAAAGCACAATGTAATGCCTAGCCCAGAGACAATGAATATGCAGTTTAGATTGCTAACAGCAAAATCCACATTGTGGCTGAAAGGTGTTAAGGTATTTCAGGATGATCCCAGCTCTTAAATTTACCAGGATAAATACATCACAGTGGGCAATCCATATGTTGTTTACACTGTAAGAACATATCTCTTTGGCTGAGAAGGACCACTGTAAAAATATTATTTTCAAGAAAAATCTGTTCAAAATGGTCAGACTGGTCTGATAATTTTATTGTTTTAAACCTTTTGTGTCTATCATACCAGGTATCTAGGTATGTATACTTTCAGAGCAGGGCAGTGTGGAATTATTAAAAAAATTAGAAATTTTCACTTCTGTAGCTATAGTTTTATGCGGCGTTCTCTCTTTCTCCCGGGTCTGGGGCAGATCCAACGCCCTCCGGTGCTGCCTCCCCCTGGACTTCCAGGTCCACTGCTTCTCTCCCGCATGCCGCTGGCACCGACACATGGGTCGGGGTCTGCCGGGTTCAATCGCCCGTGCGGGGATCCAAGGTAAAGTGGGAAGGAACGTCCAGATCACCCACGAAGGAAGGTGGGAAGGCTTTATTGTCGCTGAGAGCTGCAGTGGGTGGGTAGCGACCCGCGCTTCCCGCTCCACGTGGGGGAGATGGCAGCGGGACCTGGGAGGGAGCAGGATGATGTAGGGGATGTGATAAGGAGGGCAGACGCCGCCCCCCAATCCATGCGGGTGCCGCGGTGATGACGTAAGACAGTGACCAACCAGGGAACGCAGGGGCGGACACTGAGCCTTGGGCTGAGTGGGATTGTGAGGATGGGGCAGCGGACACGGGATTCCCGGGGCCAGACGGGGGAGTGGTTACAGGAGGGCAGAGGGGATAGCCCAATGGCAGGCAACATGGGGCCAGAAACTGCGGGGTGGGGGGAATACACAGGGGAAGCATGGGGGTACGCAGGACTCGTCTAGCTAACACAAATAAGAACCCCTAAAACCCAATCCCAGGATGCAACGTTTTATACTCAGAGAAATTCAAATAGGACCACTAATGAAAATCTTTCCTCTTTTTAAGCATGTTTTGTTTAATTGAACTCACTGGTATTAAGTCCTCTTTTGTAAAGGAATATTATTCATACTGGCACAATAGCATCACTACAAAAAGCAATTGTAGTCACAAATCTGTGTGTCTTCTATTTTCTGTTGATCGGTCACCCTAAATCAAGTAAACATAAAGGACTGATGAGTTTTCTCCCCCAAAATAAATTGACTCAATACAGCAAAGCATCCATATAGACATACTATAAAACATTTAGGTTGAACAAATCCTTGGGAAGATAAAAACTGCATGGCTCTGCCACTTGGGCAGGATTACCCTGTGTGTTGATGCAGGCTGGGAAGTATCAACCCCACTCAAAACAAGATGGGGCCTGAACAAAGCCTTAACCAGACTGTGACTTTTCTATAGAAAATAAAAATAAAATAAAATATTTGCTGGCTGTGTCACAACACAGAGGTCTCTGTACTTTTTGTACAGATGACAGAAAGGACAATAAGTGTCCACACAAACGTTTGTTCACCATTTCAACTCTCACAGTAATTATATGGAATCTGTGTTTTATAGGGTACATCTGCTTAGGGTTAATGAGTTTCAGTATCACTCTATGACAGAAAGACTGAATCAAATATTTTTCTCTCCATTATCGAGACTAATAAAAGATATCATGTCAGAGTGTCAACTTTGCCAGGGTTCTCAAACATCCTTCTGTTAAACATACTAGTAATCAAGTTATTTCTCTTATTTGTCCTGTTCTTCCACACACATTTTAATATTCTAATCTCTACCATTAAAAATGGCAATGTTTAGCAAACTTTTCATTTTTGGTAAGCACTTCTGACTCAATGAAATTTTTTGTCTTGGCCAAACACCTAGCTTGACAAATAATATCTTTTTATTTGACATGTTTTTCTATTAGTCTGAAGTTTTTCTGTTAGTCTGAAGTTTTTCTATCATGACCAAAAATCAAGAAAAATTCTATTATTGCAAACAAATTCATGAGGTTCTTTCTTAATTATTACCTGACAATGCGTGTGATTAAGTAGAAATTCGCAAAAGTCCTTGGGAATTGAAAAGTTATATTTATTTAAATGATAGAGTGTAAGTTATTGCACAAGCTATTTTTAATGTACAACACTGCATTTTATCTGTGCTTGCATTTTATCTCTGGATGATATGCACATAACAGTGTGGCAGAAGGTCAGGTTAATGTGGTTATACTATTTACTTATTACTCTTGATACTCAGTGACACAGATGGTGCAAAGAATGAACTTTTACTGCTTTACAAGACTACAAAAAAATAAAATGGAATTAGTTCCTGTTGCAAATATCTTACAGTATGCATTTATTTTTGTCCTTGCTTTTGTTGTCCCAATTTTTTATTGACTGTGTTCCTTCAGGGGAATATACTTAAATAGTACTTAATCTTTCTTTAAATAAAAGGGGGTATCAATACTTGCTATGCTTTTGAGACAGAATCTGTTGAGAGTTTATGATCTCCAGTGTGTAACAGAATTAAATGGTGCCTTGTCTTTCCATTTCTACTTTCAAGCCAAGATGAACTTGAAAACAAAATGTACATACAGTCCATGTCCAGTAAGCCTACAGTTAGAAATATAATAAGAACTCCAGTTACAACTACAAATCCAGGAACAATGCAGTAAAATATATCACCAATTTGCATCCACATACAGATCTCCCTTTGATCTTTAGATCAAATGCTATTTTGGTAGCATTGCCTGTCTTACACTGAAATACAGACTTACTACATTGGTCCCAGGCTACAGCCCAAGAGCTGAGCTAGGACAAACCATGAATGACAGATCAGGTATGCACACTTATAAGCTATCTTAACTTTTTCCCCCATAAAATATGTTGAATTTTTTTCCACTTCATACAGCTGAGTTTGGCCATTGCTGTTACTCTTACAGACATTGATTGCTCTTACACTTATTGATATGTGAGCTTGAGCCCTGGTCATATGACTTTGAGGAACATTACCTACACAGCTTCCTGGAGTTTGAGTTTGTTGACGTATCATATTTTATTACCTGGGGTATACTTTGGCATAAACCCCCAAATGGCATTTTAGTAAAGTCCATGTCTATGTGATGTTATTTCTTAGGGGGGGTCTAAGAATCTTCAATAACCAACCCAAATATTGAAGTTAAAGCTGTTTTAGCAATATGGCCACTGGCTTATAAAAGAACTTCTTTTCAGTGGTGGCACATTCAGCATATCCATTCATGCTTTTGTATTTACCCAGTTTCCACAATCACAGCACAAACAGTGGGTGTAGCATTGCCAGCAGACTGCTGGAGATTTGAATGGAGATAGAAGCTTTAAAGGAAGTCATTCATTAGGGGGGGAAAAAAAAAACCAGTGGTTTGCACAGTTGGTTTCCCAGTGGTAGACCAGGCCAGGTATTCAGGTGCCTGTTAACTTAATCTTAGTAAACCTCCTCACACTATAGAAACACTCCTTCAGTGTTCCAGGCCCAGAAGCACGCAGCGAGACACGGGGTGGGAGATGTACCCTCCTCTGGGAAGGCAGCAGTCAGTGGAGCAACTGTTTCGACACGCTGCTTCATACCAGCTACCAGAGAACTCTAACATTCAAGATTCCCACTTTGATGTCAATCGCAGGAGTTTGGAGGTGAGCCCAGAGGTAAGAGCTGAAAACAAGACACTATCCAGGCTTGCTGAACATGGCAGACAATGAATGAATCCTTTTCTCTGCTAACATCTGTGAAACCCTCTTCTCCTCCATAATGATCCTCTCTTCTGAGTTAGTTTAGGTTTTATAACTGCTTTACAAGTATAATGTTTAAGCTTTTATGTGTTTTCCTGAAATTATATTTACCGCTGGGAGTAGCTGCATAAACTTTGTTTACTTTCCTCTCTACAATAATGCACACGTTCTGCAACTGCTGTTCTTCCTTTAATGCTCTTTTGTCCACCTAAAAGTGGGAAGACCAGAGACCTGGCCCACAAGTAAGTTTACTCAGTTCAAACACAGGCAACTCACTGCAGTACATCAGCTCCTGGGTGCCACAAGGCAAGACTGGAAGCAGCAGCATTCCAAGAGAGGCATCTGGTAGAAGCAACAGCTCCCAAATCCCCAGAACAGTGTCTGTTTTGAACTTCAGTTTGTCAAAAGGAAAAGTAGCATTGATGGTATGATCACCTGGATTGTTTGCCACACTGCCTCTCTCAGCTCCATACAACTCCTAATCACCTTTCACCTCTATGTTATGAAAGAAAAATATAATCCAGGAACCCCCTGAAGCCTGGTGGCCGTGCATTGCCCTCAATGTTGCACTACACTGACATCTTTCAGAAGCATAAACTTCATAACACTTCCAGATACATAAACTCAGCATTTTGATGCTTTTTATTATTGTTTTATCAGGGAAAGGGATTAAGATGGTGGGGTTTGGGGGTCTGGGGGTAGAGAGGGCTTTGGATTTTTTTTAGGTTTTTTTAATAATTTAAATTCATTTATGAAGACTTAATTTGTGGCAGAGGCATTCAGAAATGTTTTTTTGCAAGTCAGATATATGTGATTTTAGGTGCCCGCAATGACTCATTTTTGAAACCTTCTGAAAAACAGAAACTCCCTGAAAACCCCACTGTCTTTTTTTTTCTCTCTTTTTTTTTTTTTTTTTTTTTTTTTTCCTTTTGGTTTTTAAAAATAAATTAGCAGTAACCTAGGAAAACCACAGATTAGCATGCTCATATTTAAAACAAAAATCATTACCCTCAAGCAAGTTTAATTAAACTAACAGAAGAGTTTACAATGCAGAAGAAATAGGTCAGGAAGGAATAACATAGAGGAAAATTACATCTTGAAAATAGTCCAGGAAAAGCAAGACAAGTCTGAACTCAGTAATTAATGATATCAGGGAGAAGATGGGATTCTGAAGGGTAGAAAGTCATGGGAAAAAACAAGGGCATTTGTTATCTAAACATAGCTTCAAAGCATTTCTGTTGGTTGCTTTGTGAGGAAAGTTGCTTTTCCACATGGAGTTTGTGTAGAAAGATGATGTTAGTCTCTAGTATTGGCTTTTTTGCATGTACTAATCATTGACCAGTAACTTTCTGAATAATACAAACTATCCATGCACTCTTTTAAAAGCTTGGCTTTCTGGTACTTGAAGCTGAAATTCCAACATAGCTGCTTTGCAGTGTTGACCACTCATTCTGTATAACACAGAGGTATGATTCTCACTGACTTACTGAGGTTGGCATCTAGAGCTTTACATTGGTTATTATTTTCAATCCCTTCTACAGGGTCATTCTATAAGCAAGAACCCATAAAATCGAGTGGGTTTGTCTTGTCTACTCTCTGTCTTTTGATAGTATTTCAAGAATTTTAGTTACATTGTAGCAAACTTCCAGGAATTTTACATTGTCTCAGCACGCAAATGCAGATTTTATTATGGTGTCCCATCTTACATAGCAAATATCCTTACAAACATTATTCTTACAATGAAACTACTTAAGATGTTGACTCTTGAGTGCAATAACATTAAAACAAAAATTGGTGACTTCTGGGGCAATAAAATCATCACCAAACTCTGCAAGGAGAACTGGTTAAAGAAATACCCATCAACCGAGAAAAAAATCTTTTCAGCCTTTGAAGACGGTCATTCAATCTTGCAAAGCACTTTCATCAGTTCTGTGAACTCATGTGTCAATTACTTCATCTTGGGTTCTATATCAATTAATGTTTTCCACTCAAGTAATGCAGTAAGTCTGTTCCCTCCACAGCAATCTTCCCTGTTCTAGGGGAGTTGAAAACTCCTCTCTATATTGCAGTATGTGGGTGAGTTCTGTCTTTGGCTTCCTGAGGTTTCTGTCCCTGCTGTGTGCTGTGAAACCTTTGCTGCTACTTCTAACTCCTTCCCTGACTTCTGCTGTGATTATTAAACCAGTAATGATACAGTTGTCAAATTATGAATGGATATCTTGATTGCTTTACTCTTTGAAACTGCCTCGTATTGTTCCATTTGCCTTCTGAGTTGTTTAAGCACGAAATGATGGTTGTTTACAAAACAGACCCACTCATATTTGCATGCACTGAATCAGAGCTCTGCTGCACATCTGTCTCTGTGTCAGCCTGAACCCAAAGGCAGAGCAGACACTGGAAACAAGCCCTTGTGGCCATTGCAGACCTGCCAAAGACAGGCACAGCTTTCCTGTGGTACTTCAACAACATGAACAGACAGCTGCAGGAATTCAAACATTTGAAGCAAAGCCCTCTAAGCTTCATAGAGGCATTTCCTCCTCCTCCACAGAGATAGACAAGAAATTTCCATGAGAAAAATGAATCCTAAGGTAGGACTGTATTTAAGGGAAATGAAGAGCAAGCAGATGGCTGTAGTGCAGATAGAGTGAAGGTAATCAGTAGAGATCAAATAATCCAATTTATTCTCAGAAAAACAAAGACCAAAAATGAGCCTATAGGTAGCAGACTGGGGAAGCCATGAGGCAGACAGTCTGGACTGAAACATCTGCTAGCTCTTGGAAGAGTGGACAGTTTTCTCACACTGGAATAGCTGACCTAAAGTCTCTTCCCACTAACTTAGTTAAAAGAGAAATAACATTTTTGTTTCCTCTGTGCTGTATAATTGTCACAAAATGACATCTTTCTCAGCAGCGAAATGGGTAGTTCATTAAATTTAAGTAACAATTTATGCTCATAACTTGAGTCAGATTGTTCTAGCCCAAAAACTGCCAAGAAAGCAGGTCTGTCTGTCTTTCTCAGACAGGGGACATTCATGGCTGAAACCTGTACCACATCTTCTGAGATGGTCGGGGTCTCTCCAATTATTTCAGTTCCTTTTTGCTGTTCTCACACAGGAGAAAATGCCTATAGCAACTTGCCTTCCTGCAGCCCTGACAGACCTATTAGGGAGAAACCCGGTCCTGCTATGTGTTTGAATTTGCTATGTAGACTTCAGGAACAAGCATAAAATAAGAAGAAACCCTTCCTTGCCACTGGACTATAACTTGGCCCCTGTGGAGACTCTGGGGCCTACAGGCACATTACAAATCAGAAAAATATAGTCTGTGGCTCTTTTCATTTACCACCACTGCAGTTACTGCTGCCAGGGAGAATAGGTATCTGTTGCCTTTTCAGAGAATCACAGAATGGTTGAGGGTGGAAGGGATGCATGGAGATCATCTGGCTCAACCTCATGCTCTGGAAGGCCATCCAGTGAAGGTTGCCCAGGACCATGTCCAGATCAGATGATTCCTGAATGTTACTTCTTTTTCTGTCACTGGGGCTCTCTGGAAAAAGCCTGTCTCTGTTGCCTTTGCACTTTCCCTTAATGTATTTATAAACATTGATAACATCTTCCTTGAGAGCAATGGCTGCATGCTGACAGTTTCTTCCTCTTCCAAAACCTCACCAGGTGTTGAGATCAGTCTGCCTTAGTGGCAGACAGTTTTTCCCCCTCATTAATTTTTCTCTCATATTCACTTACAGGAATTTTGAGGGAGTATAAATTCCAGCTTTGTTTGTTTATCCCATTGACCTCCTTTAATAACTTATTAATAAAAAGACCATTCTCTCAGCCTTGCTTTCTTCAGTGAATAAAATTACCATGACATCATCTTATAGGAACTAAGAATAGAACATTAATTTCTTAGTGTTTTTTCGCCTTTAGCTGTCACCTGAAGCATCCCAGGCCTGCAGCAACCTCTTCTCAGGATTACAAAGGCCTACTCAGCTGAAATATGACTCTAGAGGTTCTTATTGTCCAAAATCACCTTCTCTTCCAGAGCTCCTAAGGACTGCTTCCTCTCTCAGACCCAATAAAGAGTAACTGCAAGGAGAACAATTCAAGAAACTCCCGAAGCAGCAAAGAAGTCAGATTAAGTACTCTGTAATGGCCACAAGGACAAGCCTTATCACTGGGCTAGACATGATTTTGAAAGTGCTCAGCTTCAAGTAGTCACAACTGTGCCAGACCTAAACCCAGAGGCACATGGATGGCCATATATCACACAGACATTTAAAAACAGGATGTACCAGGTATCAGGTACTTAAGCAGTGACACAAGCATTGAAACATTGTTGTAAGTGTGTTTTGTTTAAAATTCATGTCTGCCCTGTTCTCCTCCTTAAACCCCTCCTCTCCCGAGCTGCCAATCTTCCCAAGGTCCTCCCTAACCCCCTCCATCCCAAGTTGTCAGTCCTCCCTTTCCCCACCCCTTTCTCCAGAATGTTCCTTGTCAATCGTCCCTATCCCTACCCTTCCTTCCAGAGTGTTCCCTGTCTATTTTGTTATACTTAGCACCCTATTTGTTACTTTGTGTTATTCCACTCCCCTATCTTTCCTGATAGGTTTATAATAGTTTAGTCCCACCTTAGACCACTCCCCAGCTTTACCCTCATTGGTTAATGTTTCTGCATCCCTCCTTCTGAGTTACTGTATAAAACTTTTGTTCACCCCCTGAGTCCTGTCTTGAGGCTCCATCTTGTCCATGTGATAAATACACTCTGGTTTACCCCAAGACCCGTGTCATCTTCATCTGTCCCTGCGCCAAACCTGCTGATAACTGGGATTGCAGAACTTGCAGGGGGATGGTCACGCCCCTGCATTCGCCGTCCAGCACGCCCCGTGACGCGCACTGCGACAAAACACCAATACAGACAGCCTTCAAAGATACAGCAGCTTTCTTTCTGAGGTTGTTATTTGTATTCTTAAGAGGACAGGATAAATGAGATTAATCTCTACAAAATAATAAAACGTCTTAATGCCACTAGAGAGTTTTACCTTCACCTGCCTGAATCATGTTTTGGACATGTTTTCACTCTTTCAAGACTTGCCACAGTTTGCATCCTGAGGATTTGCTAAACCCAAGGCAATGCACATCTTGAAATAAATGGAGGAGAGAATATGGACCTTAATGATAGAATCTCTGGGATATAATACCTACACATCCTTTCCTCTTCCAAATTACCATGTTGAGCATAATCACTCCTATTGATTCTGCTTGTTTCAGGAAAAAAACCGCTTCATAAATTCTCACAACTAGTGAGTGCTCACTTCATTTTATATAAGGTTTGAGTAGTCAGATTTATTTGTTGATTTGTTTGCTTTTGCTAGGTTCTTCCCAGCATGAACTCTTTTTCTTGGAGTGGTAAAATACTGGTGAGCAAAGAAATAATATGTTACTGTCAGTCACCAGTGACTAAAACCTATGGCTTCTGGCAAAATAAATTTGGGCAGAAACTTGACAATCACTCTTCCCAACAAGAGTTTATGTCTGATGCTGTGTGGAACACATAAAATAACAAGTATTTCTTGTTCAGTATTGTTCATTTTCATCACTTGCATGTATGGTTGTTGAGGCTTTTTGCAGTAAGTAAAAGTACCCTAGTAACTAAAATAGTTCATAGGTTTGCATAGGAAAGAATGTTCCTACTGTATCCTGTCTTTCAAATAGCTATATACAAACTTTACTATTTGACTAAAGAAATAATGTATATGATAAATAGCTACCATTAGAAATACAGCTTTGTTATATGTTTTTAAACTATGCCCTAAAAATTAATTTAATAATTGAGGAAATGAGCTTTTCTTCTTTCTTTGCACCTTACTTCTCTTGGTTACCTCGTAAGGACCAATGTTCATAAAGACTTGGGGATGGCTTCCCTTCAGTTGAAGTGGTCACCATGGGAAGTGGTGTTTTGAATGGAATAAAAACTCAGAAAGTCTACTGGAGTACAATTTTATAGTTACACAGATAATCTACAATAGAAATGTAAATCAAGCCTGACTTAGTGTTGTATGTAGTACAAGTAATTATATGGGTTACTCTTGTATGATACACAACAATCACAGAAAAGCACCAGAAGTGTTGATCTGATCTCTTGCATAGTGCATTTCTTATATTTAATCAATTTAATCTTATATTTAATCAAGTTTTCAGCCCTTCATGTTTGCCCTCCTCCAAGGATATCTAACCTTGATTGCCAAAGGTAGACCAACACCACTGGCAAGGTTTTTCAGTGATTACTTAGCCTCAAAAGGCTGAGTAATCTTTGGATTACAAAGTGTATTTTTTCCTCTTTAAATGTCAAGATACAACTTCCACCTCTTGAATTTTGTGTCTAATGTAATGAAGAGCTGCCTTGTACCAAATTCATTTTCCAGAATCAAATATTTATTAACATACACTAGTCCATTATTCATTGTTCAGCATTTTGTAACAGATAAGGGGCAGAACATCTTCAGCATTTCCATAGGAAATGTGTTTTCCAATTCCATCATTCATTGTTCAGCATTTTGTAACAGATAAGGGGCAGAACATCTTCAGCATTTCCATAGGAAATGTGTTTTCCAATTCCATCATTATGATGGCTTTTCTTTGTTGATTGATAGTCTCCTACACTGATACTCTTACACTGGACACAACATTCCCAAATTATGTACTACAACAGCCAAATACAGAAGAAATATCTATGGCATTCATGACTCCTGTTCACACCTTTCAGGACCATATTCTTCCAACTGATTACAGCTTTTTTTTTTTTTTTGCGGGGGGGGGGGGGGGCAGGGGGAGGGGGTCACATTCTGCTGAATAGTCACTAGAATATTCCTGGTTCCTCTCATATGTCACAGTTTTCCAAAACCAGATCTTTCTTATTTTGTACTGCCCAAATCCCTTCCACTTAATTTTAAAATTTGAAATATACGATACTTAGAGCTAGAAAACTAGCTCTATCTACATTAGATTAAGGTCACCTTGCACAGATAAATCTTTATTGGTATTAATTTAGTATTTTATTCTAGTACTGTAAGCACTCCAGACAGTAAAAATAGTAAGAGTCATTCCATGGATAAGTGGAATGATTGTAGTGGAAGGATTGTGGTGGGTCCTTCTACCTAAACATCCATCCACTGCTGTCCAGACATTCAAACACCTTAAGAAGTCTGTATCAATCACTGAATTCATTCTGAACAACAGAACAGTCAGAAATAGATTGTGGTACAACAAGAATAAAAGCAAGTAAATGTAAATAAATGGAAACCTTTTTGATGTCACTCTAAACCTAATTTTAGACTAATAAGTACACCATTCTTTCAAGCATCAATTATCAAAGTATCAGTAAAAATAAGACCATAGAAATAAGAAATTAGTACAGTTTCTCCTGTCTTTGTTAAATTGTCATACTTTGTACTCGAACAAGTGATCATTGTGAACTCACATGGATTCTTACAGAAAAAAAGAAGTTATTCCTAAATAAAATTATTCCTGCATATAAATCTGTAAATATATTTTCAAAATATTTTACAGGACAAGGAAGAAAACAACATTTAGGTCAAATTTGTCTTGGTCTCATGTGAAGTTTTTTCTGCTATGAATCTCTCGCTTACTACATATTCCTTGAGATTCATGCTTCTTCCTCCCATCCAACTTTTCTAAGATCAGGGCCTACAAAGTCATCTTGCCCAGAACCTAGCAAAAAAGCGAAGATGCTGATTCCTTAACTAATTTTTATTTGTAAGCAGTGTACCTGGACAGGTGCTACTGAAAGTGCAAGTCTGAAGAAAAAATCATGGGAATACTCATATTGAGGTAGAAATATGTCTCAATTGAGACAGAAAGTTGTCTCAATCCCAATCAGATATCATAAAAATGTTGCACCTTAATTAAAAATGCATTAACATTGCAGTGGCATGGCTATTATGTCATTTCTATAATCTTCCTTCTCCTCCCACCCCCATCCCTCTTTTATCTTATCTATCCAGTTTTTCATCTATACTGTCTCCATGCCTCAATACACTGTCTTGGCTACCTAGCAAATAAATGTTTTCTGCTGGTGTCTACATGTTTCCAGCTGTCTCAAATGACAACAATGTTAATTGCAAGTGATGAATCAGAGATCAGATATTAGTCAGCAAATTTTCCTGCTATTTGCACAGCAATATTGGTCTAAAGTCTAACCTGCTCATTTCCTGCCTGGTGGTAATGAAGCATCTGAACCCTGGATGAACCTTAGGCTCAACTCCAATGGGCTGTTTGTGGAAGGATGATCTTCCCAAGTACATTAGAAATTCACAGGCTAGAATACATTAAAAATAAATCTTCTGGAAGGCAGTATTCTCAAATCATATTGAAAACATGTAATTTTCTCAGAAGTAATTGAGTGACAGGCACAATAAAGGCAAATTAAATAGCATTTATAAAAGGTTTTTTTGTTGTTGTTTATTTGTTAGGAATTTACAAAAATCATGTTTCTAAACCACAGCTCAAGGAGTCAATGTCAACTTTCTCTTTCTTACAGAATATAAGGTCCATAAAAAACACTTTGTTTTGTCGATTTTGGATAAGGCAAACATGCTATGAATACAGCAATGAAAAATCCAATATAAAAACATTTGCAAGTTTTCTGTGAAAGCCGTAACTACATTATGGCAGGATGGATCTGTAAAGTACATGACTGTATGATAATTGATGACTTTCATGCTACACACATACAACTCAATACTGACACAACACCTCTACTACTACAACTATACAACACTACATCTTCTGTGACACTAGTTCAAAACACATTACCTCATAAGAAGCTGCTGCAGACCTATTCAACAATGCCTCCTTAAAATATTGCTGGTAAGGCTTTTTAGTAAGATTATATTGGAGGAAATATTCCATAGGCATTTCATTTTTAGATATACTTTCTTTGAAATTAAACAGAAATTTTTAAAAAGACCCTGCAAACAAACACATTTTGGTTTCAAAATTTCAGAAAATTCAGTTCAGCTGCCATAGAACTCTTGAGGAGTTTTCAAATATGCATCATAATAGAGATTTGGAAAAAAAACTAACCAAAGGAAAAAAAAAATCTGTCTAAACTCAAAATATTTTATTCTGAAATTAATTTTTTCTTGCCCCAACATAACCTAAACAGTATGATAAACTTTAATCCATTTAAAAAAAATATTTTTGTTTAATCTGAAATATATGATGACATACTATATAACTATCAAAAATTCTCTAATCCAATGAAATTTCATCTTTTTGGATTATCTATTCCAAAAGTATTTCTTCATCATTTGTCTGCTTTCTCCCTTATTTCTTTATACCTAACTGCAGATGATGCCTAGATATCTTTAGTTATAAGTATTTATATTTGGGTTTAAAGAAATAACAGTGACTTCATTTACAGTGAGTTAAATATTCTGGTTGCCACGGAAGCCTGCAGACTAACTTCCTTACAGCTGCCTAGAATAGCACAGGACAGTTGGAGCAGGACTGCAAATGTTACATTTCAGTGATTTATTTCAAAACTGGTGTTACCTAAATTATTAATGAGAGGATACAGAGGAACATGCGATTAGCTAGAAAAGGCTATGATGTTCTAAAGCTGAAAGAAGGAAATGAAAATAACTTAGCTTCCTAGATAACTGAGAATAAGCAGAGCAAACCAAAATGGTATGCTAGGTGGTAAGATGGTCTGAGCAGGAAGACGATGCTGCTGAGCTGACAGGGTAGTCAGGTGAGAATGCAGCAGAGCCGAGTTGCTCTGGTACATAAGAGTAAAAAGCCAGTCTGACAGATCACACATCAGCTTAGAAATCACTCACCATGTGGTCTCACCTTAGCAATTCTGTGTAAATATTGTGTTTGTTTGCATTTCTTTCTGAACTTGTTGTCCCCAGAATTAATTGTTCAAAGCTAAACTCACCAGCTATTGAGATTTGGAGATATGAACACATCAATTATTCAGATACAAGTAATGACAGTCCTTTCAATCAAAAATATCAGACTGATTATAAAATATGTAGACAAATCACTGACCAAAACACCAAATGGTTGTTATTTTGCATAGAGAAAAAAAAAACCCTCATAAAATAATGATGTTCCCCATGTTTTTATAAAGTTTATGGCTGATGTTTCATTACAGAAAAACACTGAAAGTCAATTTGGCCTCTATATCTTTAAAATATTTAGCAGTTACAAAAAGCTTAATAAAGTCTCTATTTGTTTATAATATGAACAAACATATCTTCCAGAAAACACCCAGACACTTTATCCCTGGCTCTCATATCTTGAAGTTGTGTTGCTCCAGATGTCCTTTGCCAGTTTGACATGACACCAAATGATTTACTCTTCTAGAGAGACAAAGGAACAAGTATATGTGGTTGTCAAATTTGTGTCCCTTGTGTGAGGGAAATGGATAGTGAACACAGCACTTCTTAGTCTGTTTTATGGATGTTTTAAAGTGCTACTTTTAAATTGTGTTTATTTATAATATATTCTTATCCAGAAAAAAAAAAAAAAACTATAGAAAAACAACAAAAACATACCGTATCCTTATCTTCATCCAGTTTAAATACAGCAGAGGAAGGAAATAATCTAATAGTCTTCAGATTCATATATGTGGAAATCCAAGGTACCTTTATCACCTTCTATAAGAAGGGATCAGTTAAAGAAACACTAAGAGTGTGACACAGCCCCAGGGAACTGCATGAGAGAAAGCATTGAAAACATCCATGACACTAAGTTTTCATGTTTCTCTTCTGTAAGAGTGAGCAGAGTGGCTGCTACACTGCAAAGTCCTGCTGCCATGCAGGGGGAACTCAAAGAGCTTGAGAAATAGGCTGATTGAAGCCTCACAGTTCAAGAAGAGGAAGTACAAAGCCCTGCACCAGGCCTGGAAAGGAAATAGGAACTGATATTCTGGAAAGCAAGTCTGCAGGAAAAGTGCTGGAAAGGAACAGGAAAGGCACTAATAAAAGGAAGGGTCTTCCTCCAAAACTAGATATTCCCACCAAGCAGGACATCCCTACCCAAAACGGCAGGCTGCACACTGGAGGAACGGCCATAACTAATTGAAACAGCCCAATCATTCATTCCATTAATAAAGAAATTAACAACTAACCCAGGGAGTTATTCTATTTTAAGAGGTACAGAGGCAGTCATCATTTAAGGATGTGTGTTTCAAGGGAGGTGTGTTCTGGGAGTCCAGATGAGAGATGTTACTGAGAAGATGCCAAGCCTAATTAATCCCACTGATTATTACCCACTATTTGTGTTCCATGTGGGTGATAGAGAGCAGCAGTCTGGGAACTGAACATATTATGGTGAACAAACAGGAGGAACTAGAGATGTGCACACAGCTGCATGGGTGTGTAATCATTGGCATCACAGAGACATGGTGGGGTGGCACCTATGACTAGAGCATTGGAATGGAAGGTTTTAGGCTTTTTAGGAAAGACAGGCTAGGGAGATGAGGAGGGGGTATAAGCCTCTGTGTCAATGACAAGATGGAGAGTATGGAACTGTGCCTGGGAAAGGGTGAGGAGCCCACAGCTTGTGAGTAAAGATTAAGGGGAGGGCAGGGACATGGTATGTTAGAATGGGAATCTGCTATGCCTAGGCAGGTGGATGAAGCCAATGAAGCCCTCTGTTGGCCAATAGGAGCTGCCTCAGAAGCCCTGATCCTCATGGGGGATTTCAACCACCCCAATATCTGCTGGAGGGACAACACAGTAGGGCACAAACAATCCTGGGGTTTCCATGAATGTGTCAACTACAACTTCCTCAGAAAAGTGATAGAGGAGCCAGCAAGGAGAGATGCCACCAACAGAAGGAGGTGGTGGGAAATGCAGTGCTCCAAGGCAGCCTTGGCTGCAGTTACCATAGGATTGTGGAACTGGAGATCCTCAAGGCTGTGAATAGGGCACACAGCAAACTCACTGCCGTGGACTCAGGAGAGCAGACTTTGGCTTTTTAAGGACCTGCTTTGTACAGTCCCATAGGAGAGAGCCCTAGAAGGCAGAGAGGACCGAGAATGATGGCTGAATTTGAAGGATCACCCCTCCAAGCTCAGGAGCAATGCATCCCAACAAGAAGGAATTTGGGGAAAAGTGCCAAGAGACCTCCATGGATGAATAAAAAAGTGCTGAGTAAACTCCGAGCAAAAAAATTCTCAGAAGCTGGAAAGGAGGACAGGTAGCCTGTGAGGAATACAGGGACATTTAATGGGAAACGAGGGATAAATCCAGGGAAGCCAAGGCCCAGCTAGAATTGAGTCTGGTCAGGAATATTAGTCATAACAGGGATCCACAGGGATCTTGACAGGCCTGAGAGATGCCACCATGCAAACCTCATGAAGTTCAGCAAGGCTATGTGCAAGATCCTATTGCTGGATCATGGCAATCCCAGACACACCCACAGGCTGGGCAGAGAAGTGACTGAGAGCAGCCCTGTGGGGAAGGACTTGGGGGTGATGGCTGATGAAAAGCTCACCATGAGCTCTCAGTGAGTGCTCTTAGCCCAGAAAACCAAGAGAGTCCTGGGCTGCATCCAAGGGAGTGTGGCCAGCAGGTCACGGGAAGGGATTCTACCCTCTACTCTGCTCTTGTGAGATCCCACTGGGAGCACCGCATCAAACTCTGGTGTTCCCAGCATAAGAGGGACATGGAACTGTTGGAACAAGTCCAGAGGAGGCCACAAAGCTGATAAGAGGACTGGAGCACCTCTTCTACAAACACAGGCTGAGAAAGGTGAGGCTATTCAGGCTGGAGAAGGTTGTGTGGAGACCTCATAGCAACCTGCCAATATCTGAAGAGAGGCTACAGGAGAAAATCTCTTCACCAGGAAATGAAGCAGTAGGACAAGGAGTAATGGGTACACACTGAAAGAAGGGAAATTTAGGTTAGATATAAGAAATAAATTGTTTTCCATGAGTGTGGTGAAACAGGTTGCCTGGGGAGGCTGTAGATTTCCAACCCTGAGAGAGTTTAAGGCCAGGTTGGATAAGGCTTTGAGCAACCTGCTCTGGTGGGATGTGTCCCTGCACATGGAAAAGGAAGCTGGGACCAGATAATTTTTAAAGTCCCTTCCAAGTCTTAACATTCTATGAAATAAAAAATATTCACATCTATTGTGTTAGTCTGCCTTCTTCCTCTGATATGAAAGGATGTAACTGAGATCATGTGTTTTTGCTGAACTTTTCACTTAAAAGTAAAAAAGATTTCCAAATTCCAGAGAGACTCTGAAAATGAGTTCTCACTGCCTTCAGAAAAGGATTACTCTAACTGCAAACTTGGCAACTGCTTTCCGTTTACCTTTAATGAGAGAAATCAAGTGAAAATACAATGAACTATCAGAGTTCAAATATATTTGGACTGGTTCATATGTCCTGAAATTCCATAATTTTTGACTGCACAACATTAAGGATGATCTTGACTTTCAGGAGACTTGCTGAAATGCTGATTGTTAACAAACTGATAACAAAATTCTTTACATTAGCTTGGAGATTTTTTCTTTCATGAAACATAGTGCAACTGTGCTATCAACAGCCTTGATCTCTTCTTGATAATTTCCAGTATTTTACAACTCAGAACATATAAATCAGCTTCACCCTAGATTAGCTGTTCTGCCTAATATCAACAGTGTGTTTATTTACCCACAACTCTTTAACCTTGACATGACAGATATAGTTTTAAAAAAGAACACACAAGAAACCTCACTGTTCACTTGAGAACTTAGAGAAAATATTAATCAGTAGAAAGATGACTTGTGGTAATGATATTTGGTTAGACATGTCTTTCTGGATACAGATAAAGTAAGAATTTGAGCCATTTATTGTAGCAGTGATTGCATCAACAGCCCAAAACACAGGAGTCTCCCACAGGAGTTCTTTGAGTTACTTCAGCCTTCTCTCCCACACTCTGCCCGTGCCTCATGTAAGAAGCAAGTCTTTAGGAAGCACCATACTTTTCCTAGTATTTATCATTTTCTACACAGAGGGTGACTATTTCCATATTTCCCAGAAGATCTGCTTTAAGGTTAAGTAACTTTTTGAGGATAACTGCACCCTAGAGAAGAGTTTGCAGTTTTTGTACTCAAATAGTTCCACTAGGAAAACCAGTGGCTACTCAGTAACTTCCTCCCAAGAGCCACAATACTTTTCATGGTTGGGCCATGTACTTAAAAACAACTCCTGGCTTTCCAAAATTGCTAAGCATATCTGTACTAGTAGCTAAAGATGTTTTCCAAGATTCAAAGGTTCTGCTTTAAGATCACTAAGAAGCACACTTCATACTAAAAGGAGTCCACAAAAGATACAGATTCCCACTTATATTTCATCTGTATTTTCATGGCCTTCCTGTTGACTCCTTGCTCTGGGCCACTGGGCCATGTTCCATGCCTGGCCTTTGGGTGAAGGCTGTAACCAACAGAGCAGAATATGAAAAGTGGGAACTGAGGGCAACGGATATTGGAACACCCAGCAATCACATGAAGCCAAGTTACTGGGTTCTGATGCATCTAAGAGGGAGGTAAAGGGTAGAAATCCTTCTATAATACAGGGAGACTGGGTATGTGTTAGGTACTTGACAGCAAGTAAAGATCTGTCAAGATTTGATCCATTCTGACCTACCCAGAAGCAGACCCTCAATCCCTTGGAAAATTTATCATGGAAAAAATGTAATAATCTCAGGACTCTGGATGTCTCCTGGGTTAGATTCATGTTGCAAGTAGTTCAGAAGATCTGGAATCTGGGCTTTCATGCCCCCAGGTCTCATATATTAAGTGTCTGAGACTTTTAGTCCCATCAAATTGTCTTAGTATTAACTGTGTCTGATTATCTTGTCTCAGTGATGAACGCAGTCTGACCTTGAAAGAAATACTTACTGGAACTTTCATTTTTTGCGTGACTGAAAACTTGGAATGCAGCTCTTCACAGTACAGTACACTTGTAGCAAGTGTAGACACTCTAAAGCTCCTACAGCTGAACTCATGGTTTCCCAAAACCAACAAAAAGAGCAAGAAAAACATTAAGGAAGGTATTAGCCTTATTTTGACAAAACTGTTTGTTGTAAAAGACAACCTGCTGGCTATTTACAACTAACTGAGGGGGCTTGGTTTGGGTTTACATTATGTATTATGTGATGCCTTTATTTCTTCATCCTCTGAGCTCTCATCCCACTAAGGAATGCTACAGAAATCACTTCCCACTTCCTCCAGGAAGAGATTTATTGTTGGAGATTACAGGCTTGAATAATAATTATTATTTTAAAAATTAAATCCACTATTACATTATCGTAGTACACAAAAGTCCTGTCTTTCTAAGTCCTGTATTTCCTAAGCAAAGGAAAAAGAAATCAAGATTATTAAAAAATTTCACAAACAGTTGAGTAATCTTGGGCATACACAAAAAAATTTTCCATCCTTCACTTAAATTGCAGCTGACCTGGAAGAATGCACTCAAAGCTTTCTAAATCCATGTTATTAAGTTCACACCTAAATAATCTTACTTTTATTGTTGTCTTGTTTAGGCAGGTGTGCTAATGTTGCATGGCAGATGTGGTATGCTCCTTGTCTTAGAAAATTTAGCAATTACATGACCTCCAAAAGCCATACAGTATCTAGAAGTAAAACCCTTCGTTCTTGGTTTGTACAACATTTGATGATTTAAGCTTGCTACAGGAGTCTGCTATTGGTGAACCCAAGACCAATTAAAAAAAAATAAGCTTTTTTACTTAGAACTTGTTTCCCAAAATTAAGTGATAGAAGATTTCTCAACTTATACAAGAAAAAAGCTAAACCAAATATGGAGCCTGAAAGTGGTATGCATGGGGAGAAAATGGAAAAAAACAGCTTCTACCAACGACTTTAGATTACATTTTGTCAGTTTACAGAAAATTCTATAACAACTTTCTTACTGGTCAGTGTAGCAGAGTTATTATCCATGCTTTAGAATTGTTGTTTCTATCTTGATAGAGTTATAATACACTCATATGGAACTGAGTGTACTTTGATTAACTTTAAAAATGAATGGGATAAAATGGGTATTTCCTAAACTTACCATGATAGAAAATGCAGAGTGAAATAAATTGTAAAAAAACCAAAACAACTAAACAAATCCAAAGCCATGATAGTCTGGGAAACTTTCTAACAGCAAAGAGATGGAAGCTTTGGAATGGGTTGTGGGGAAGTTTATTGAGTCTGTCTTTGGAGGTCTTTAAGAACATCTCCCAGCAATAATTTTTATACAGTTGATCCTGCCTTGTGGCAGATGGATAATTTAATGAAGTCCTGAAGTCCCCTCTAGCCCTGATTTTTTGTGATTAGCAGATTTCCCCTACATACTTCCATTTTATTGTGGAGACCACATCATATTGTGGAACTTGATCGAGTGAATAATTTTTGTAGTGTCTCTTTTATACAGATTTTGCAAAAAGTCCTTTGTAAATAATGCAGTTTATAAAATATCAGTAACAAAATCTAAATTCATCCTTAAGTATGTATTTCTTTCTGTCACACAGGGAAATATAAGAATTCGGAAGACAATTAACAAGGAGCTGACAACAGAAAACGGATGTCAGTCTTTTTGATGTAATTTACTCTCAATTCTCCAAACCTAAATTTACTTTTATAAGAGAGGTCTTTTACTGTTTTGTATTTGAATTGCATTTAAACCAGCTTTAATAAAACTAAAGACTATTCTTGATTTCTAACAAGATTTTTCCTTAAGGTTTATAATTTAGTCTGTTACTTATCAGATCTATATTCTTACTAAACATCAGTTTTGAGGAAATCTTTCACTTCAGAATGTGCATAGCAGGCCACCTTTTTACTTCTCCCCTTTGACCATAACTTTATTTTGATTCCTTGAAAACATTAAAGTTAAAGGACAGTAGAAACTGGTTTATATAAATACCATGGCAGTAATTTCATAATTCAAGTAGAATGGGATCAATAGCAATCACAATCAACTTGTTGAGCCCTTTCAGACAGTATGCTAATAAACTAACAGTTTCCAAAAGTTATTCACAAGAAAATTCTCAAACCTAGTAATGATTATGAAAAGAGCAGAGGAAAACAATTTGTTATAAACTACTATTTAACTAATACTAGCTTTTCTCCCCAGTTTCAAGTGAGTAGGTATATAAGTTAACACATATGAATTCCATACAAGAAACTATCTGCTTCAAATTTATTAATTTTGAAGATGTTGATAGTGCTTTGTGCCAGTTTTGGATATTGGGAAACCTGGCAAAACTATCCTGGGAACCAAGTGCAAGCAATGTGTTCTCTAGGGATATATGTTCCTGGTTTGACCCCAGCTTTTGAGCAACTAGCAGTTGGATTTTCTGCCAAGAAATGAAAAACAGCCATGCACATATTGAAGTTTCTTTATTCCATCCTAGCTTGTATTTTTCTTCAGAATGAACATAAATGTGACCTTGGGATATGTTTCAAAAAGTGTGTTGTTCCCATCCACATTTATGATGTTTTAGTTGCACGCCTATTATCATTGCTTAAAAACAAACCTATTTTCCCAATATTAAAAATAGGAAAGGACTCATTGCCCGTAAAAATGAATTATAGCTTAGCAAACAAAAACATTTTAAATAACTTGATTTCACTTTTAGCTGTTCTGCCCTGGCCTGGACACTCATTGCAACTTGACTAAGAATAAATTTTGTGCCATGAGAAATATTTTTGAAAAAATCTACTATCTTAATATTTATGTAAGCAACTTACTCTGCCAATATTAGTTGGCCATCACTGAAGACCTCAATGAAATTTCAAACCAGACAAGCCATTTGATTCTACAGTAGAAAGAGGACATTTAAAATTAAAAAGACGAGTAACCTAAAACTGGGCCTCAAAAGAACACCTCACAAATATATTAAGAGAAGGATGTATTTGTGAAACACTAATTTGTGAAACACAGTTTACACTGTGCAAACACACAGAAGTAAAATAAACTTTTAGAGTCTTCATCTTAAAGGATAGAAGAGTTCCTAATCAAGACAACATTTTCACTGTTTAAAGTCTGAGAATACTCTGTACAGTCCACAAATTTTTGTATCTGGATCTCTGGCCACTTTTAGATCTTTCTGTTCCCACACCACAGTTGATTTACCAGAAGTTATCTGACTTTGTCTGTCCAGTTATTTGCAAACCTAATCCTCTCCAGTGAATGTTTTAGGCTGCTGGAAGTTACCAACCTTGGCCTGCTTTCTATATTGCCATTCAGAGACAATCAGAATTGAACAGACAAACTCCCTAACAACATATGGGTTTTGGAACAGGGATAGAAGAAACTCAGTCCTCTTACATAATTCTTCCTTTCACAGCTATTGCATAATTCTCTACCTTCCCAGGAGAAGGTAAATGGAGGAAGGGTAAGCAGTTGTTTCCATATTTCAAAGAAAAATAAAGAATTACTCATCTCCAAATCTCATCCAACAGAAATTTCTGAAAATTGAGCTGTCACCTCAGTAATCTCTCATTACTACCTTCCACTTAATTTAACTAGAAAACATGCATCAGCCACAACTAAATTCATGTGGACACTCCATACATTTTCCAAGTCACTGGATAGCCTCCTTCCCACATCTGACTCTGTGACGCATTTTTATTTCCTGTTAAGGGACAGCACTATGTTCTCTCCTTCCATACTTCTTGGATCTTGTGCAGTAAGTATACAGAATTTGGTTTAACTGAATTACAATGAAGAAAATAATATATTGAAAATTTATTCTTCTTCTTTCCTTTAAAAGTAGAAGTCTTTATACCTCCCACTGGGTTCAGCAGAAGTTAAGCATCTAAATAACTTTGACATTCTGGCCTTACATTTGTCAAAAATCAAGAAAATGTAAAGCAGAAGCTCACATATATACACAAGAATCGTAGAAGTGTTGGCTGGAAGGGACCCCTGGAACCCATCCAGTACAAGCTGCTTGAAGTCAGTTCGTGAAAAATACCAGACTAGAGGTTTTTGAAACTTGGCTGCACAAAGCCATGACAAACTCAAGAGTGGAATTTCCACGGTCCTTTGCAAAACTCCCTCTAGAGATGCACCACCTCCCTTTTTCCTAGCAGCCAGCCTCCCAACAAGGAATGCATGGTCGCTGTCCTTTTTTATTCTGTCTGTCCCCTCTCAGAATAGTCCAGCTCCATCATTTTTATAACATTTCCTCAAGTTGGCTGCTATAATATTGTTCCTTAGAGTCTCACCTGACAAATTAAAACCACGCTGGGTTCCCTCAGACTGTCCTTACTGTTGGTGTTCTTTAGGCTACTCAAGAAAATTCTGTATACTTTCTTCCAATACTTCTCATCTAAATTAGAATCTGAACCATTTCTTCAAATCAAGAACTTCAGGATTGCATTTCTTCTTTATATTTGCAGACAAATTGTATAAGCATAATAAACAGTTGCATTTGAACATGCATTTTCAGTGTTCAAATGGTATTAAGCAACTGCTTAGGTGGGTAAAGGCTGATATGGGAGAAATTGTACCTATAGCCTGACAATAAATGTTAATAAAAGAAAAAAGGAGGGGACAGGTAGAAGAAATATCTGGACCAAATATTTACAGGTGACCATGTTTATCAGTGTCAGCAAGAAGAGTGGGTGGGATTCCAAATCCTGTCTTGGGTGCAAGAGAGTTTCAGAAGTCCTACTCCTTGCACCCTGTAGAAACACTTCAGAATCACCATGGCCATGAGACATTACCATATCTGAGCAAAACAGTCACTTTCCTCAGGGTCTCCCAAACATGATCAGAGTAAGTTTTAAAAATGCAATTTTAAGACATTTTGGACAACAACCCCTGAAACATAATAATGTATCTGCTACACCAGAAAAACTGCAGTACAACGTTTTTTACTCCCATCCTGGCACTCTGTCATGTAAATAAAAATTAATGCTTCTTCCTTTTTACTTAATTGTGTACAGAGCATTCCATTTCTAAGTCTTCTGAAAGTTAATTTCCTATAGCAAGGAAAACCTATTAAGGTAGATCTCAGCACTCAAAATTAAAAGTGACATGAGTAAATGCCCTTGTAAATGATCAAAACATTTGTTTACTGAGTCAGTAAACACTTTAAAAACGAGAAAAGACAAGGAGGGAACTACCAGCAGTCCTGGGAGTCAGTGATGAACAGAATTTACAGGCAGAGAGCCTAGGATGCTGCAAGAGACAGGGAACACATAATGAAAATAAGGCATAATTGAAGTCACCTCAAACTCCTGCATGTAGGCAAGGAGGTGCCTGCAAGACACCATGGTGTCATGATGAAGCCTTAGCAACTTTTAAGGATGTCAGCAGCCAGGATGTCTCTCTCAAGAACTTGTATGCTAATGTATGCAGTCTGGAGGATAAACAGGAGGAACTGGAGACCTGTGTGATATTGCAGAAAATGGTGGCATGACTCTCCCATGACAAGTGCTGCAATGGCAAGATGCAGGCTCTTGGATGGACAGCCTGGGAAGGTGAACCAGGGGAGTTTCTCTTTATGTGAGAGAAGAGCAGGAGAGCACAGAGCACTGGGTGGACATGCATGACCCAGTGTTCATGGATAAGGATTATAGAACAGATATGTATGAGCAATGCGGCATGGGGTGTCTGCTGTAGGCTGTCTGCTCAGGACAAACATGGATGCAGTCTTCCACAGACAGCTGGAAGTAGTCTCACATTCACAAGCCCTTGTCTTCATGGGGAACTTCAACCACACCATTATTGGCTGGAAGAACAACACAGTATAGCATAAGTAATTCAGGAGGCTCCTGAAGGTCATCTGTGCCACTTCCTGATCCAAGTGGTAGAAAAACTAATGAGGAGAGGGATTCCACTGGAATTCATAAAAGGAATGGCTCATTAGGGTATGTGAATGCTGAAGCAACCATGCAATAATGAACAGGAAAGAGAATGACCACAGTCCTGAATTCAGGAGAGTAGATTTTAGCTGCTTCAAAGATCTGCTTGGATGGGTCACATAGAGTAAGGCCCTAGAAGGAGACAGGGACAGGAAAGCTGGGTAATATTCAGGAATCTCTTTCTGAACATAAAGGAAAAACATGTTGTTTATTTTGTTTTGTTTTGTTTTGTTTTGTTTTGTTTTGTTTTGTTTTGTTTTGTTTTGTTTTTTTAATAGGAATCATGCAATCTCCCTTCTTTTAGGTCTTCAAAAGATATCTCAGTATTGTTCTGGGCAACTGCTTGAGCAGGGCCACTCAGCTGCCATGAACTCCAGAGTTCCGTCCAACCTCAGTCATTCCATTATCACATCCTATACTGAACCCAGATGAGTTGTGGACAGCAAATAAAACAGAGCTTTGTAACTCAGCAGTGCTCTCAGAAATGGTACACAGACTCAGAAATCAGTTTTGAGATGAAAACTCGTTCTTGAAAGTGGCAAAAGCAAAATGTTGACTGCAAAATATTTTAAATTAATCCCTCTTGCTCTTAGGCTTGCAGTTCAGGAAGAGAACAGTTTCTTGGAGTGTCTTAGAAGCTTTCTTCCTTTGCATTCTTTCCTGGGATTTCAGTGCCATACTTATTTGCATATGCTGAATCTCTCACAAATCACTCCCAAAGATTATTATTTTAAGCCTGTTTCCATCTTGATATTGTCTATCTTGTTTCAACAACTTCTCTTTAATCTTTGTGTCCACCTCCTTTCTGAAATAATTTTCTCCCCTTTGCTTACCTTGTACACAAAAAAAAAAAAAGCTGAGTTGAAATGTTGCTGTGTGGGCGGGCAATTTCTAGGTATACAAAGTAGTTTAGTGAAACTCTGCATGCAAAGCAGTCAAAACTGTGACAGACTGTCACTTAAGTTGATTTTAGTTTCCTAGTGCCAAAAGGTAAAACTTCTGCACATATACATTCAGAGTTTCCAAAATACTATATCAAAAATTTTCATGGGGACAGAAAGACACACTTTCTTGACAGAAAGGTCAGAGTACTCTGAACAAATTTCAAATCTTTCCTCCAAAGTATGGACAGTACATATTTACTCAAAGAAAAGGTTGCCAGGGTTGTTTAAACATTGCAACACAATGTATTTTCTCCATCATTTTCTTGGAATTGGCTAAACTGTTTTGGCTGAAACTTTTTGGAAAAAGAAATTAAGTGAGCCCAATGTCACCTCATGGCAAATGGTAGCCTAAGAGGCTAGTATTTGGCCAAGTTGCCAGTAAGCTAAGATGAAGGTGTTGTAACAAAGAAGTTTTGATAGATCTCAGTAATAGTCAATGCTGGCAACATTAGCAAAATGCAGTCCTATATGAAGGCCAGAGAAAAATGATCATGAATAACACTGAGGAACTCCAGCCAAGATGCCAGATTGGGCAGTATAATGGAAATAGACACAAACCCTTAAATTTGAAACAAGAAAAAGAGCTGGTCAGTTTTAGATATCTTTTATGTCACAGCACTAGCCTATGTAAAGTAATGTACTCTACCATATGTACATATAGACAGGCACATTAAGTTTTCAGCTGACACCTCTTTCCAATGGATGCAGTTATTTCAGTCCTGATGCATCAATCAATAAACTAAGATCAAGAAAAAAATACATATTCAGCAACCATGAGATATTAGTTAACATACCAGAAAAATTACTGCTGTTTGCTTTAGTAATTATACAGGTTTCTTTAATAGCAATACATTAAAAAATTTGCCCTAAGTCATATGGCACGAGACCAACAAGTAATTCCTTACTGAGTTTATGAACTATTTTAAAAGGACCAAATAAACAAAAAAAACAACAAGTGTAAGGTTTAGCATATCAGGTCACTAATTCCTCCTAGTTAAGAGTGAAATTGCAATGAAGAAAAGCATGTGTTTTATTTTGAAAATAAAACCACAAAATAGCTTCTTGCAAATATTAAACTGTAAAAACCTGGAATAAATAACTTTATGGGTTGCTGTGGCATGAGCTTCTCAGGCAATCACACCTCATGTGAATTAATCAACTCATAATAAATAAGACTATTAATATAAACTTAATTATAAGCAATGTAATAGAATAATTCATGAAATAATCAATAGATTTTAGTATTTTTTTTAAACTTGGAAATCATAAATATGGTAATATATGCATTAGTGTCTGAGCCATCATGAGTACATGTTTTACCCACTTCTCGCCCCCAAAGACTACACCTGAATTTCATAGCTTTGGGCATAAGAAGAAACTTCCTCTTCCAAATGGATGGAAGTAAATGCTTCTGCTATACAAGATGCCAGGTTACTTGGCCTAATAGTCATTTCTGATCACTGGATTTACTCCATTAAACATTTAACTGAGATAGAGTGCCATTTACATAGGTATATCTTATTGCTGGAGTTCAAAGTGCTTTAAAGTGCCCACAGGGAAGGTAAATGCCAGGAATACTGTGCCTTCTGCACACAAGAGATGTTAACTAATCCCCATTCAAGCACTGCTTCAGAATTTCATCAACTACAAGGTTTTTAGTCTGCAGCTGGCTCTCTTTGGAGTACCAAGAGAGAGGCCCATATTCAGAGATCACTGTTCCATGACCAGTGTTGCATATATGTGACATTCTTGGACAGCCAGGTGCATTCAGTGCATAGCATGGCTCAACACAGGTGCAGCACCTGCCACCCATGTGCATCAATCAGGAGAGGCTCTGCATCCAAAGTGCAGAAAGAGCGGAGATGCTGCGTGGAGTTATCCATGTTTAAGCAGTAAATCCAGTTTGTTGGACCTGTAGATGGTTGGGTGCTGTTACCAAGACCTCACAGCCTCTTAATCAAAAGCAGACCTGATGACACTGGAAAGCAAGCAGTAAAGTTCAAAACAGGTCTTCATTTATAAATGCCAAATAGTCAAGAAATCCTGGTCTGGGGAGGCTAGACATACAGCTGGACTTTGGTGTCCAAACACCTCTCTGAATGCCTATGATAAGCATTTATTAAGCAATGGCAATCTCAAAAACCACCTAACTTCACAGACACAACTTTCCTTGGTAAAAGTCCTGGACTAATTTTGGTAAAAATAGAGGCTTGGGTTCACCTTATTGAACCCCCATATCAAACTAGGCTCAGCTTCAAAGGTAGATGAAGTTGCTGTAAGTCCCATTGCATTTTAAAAGTCTCCAAAAGTGAACTTCTTTGTGGGAACCTGGTAGGCATCTCTGAGGGAAGAATCTTTCCTATATATCCATATGTGATGCCCTTGATTCAATTTATGACTACTTCTTCTTGGCCAATAGCTGCGCATGTTGATGTTTTGGCTCCGTCTTTTTTATGTACTCTTGTCAGACACTCGAACAGAGAAGACCACTCCAGCTCTGACCAAGCCCTCTCTCTTCCAGGCTAAGCAAACCTTCACTCTTGAGCTTCTCCCTGTACATCATGCTCCAAACCCTGGTGACTATCTACTAGATTTTCTTCAGATTGTCAGCAAATTTTCTTGTACTCATGGCCTAAAACTTTGCTTAACACTCCATATGTGGCCTTGGGACTGCTGAGTGAATGGGAGTAATTACCTCACAATGTGCTGGCTACACTCTTACAAACACAGTCAAATATGTAATTAGACTTCACAGCTGAAAAGGAGCATTGGTGAGCCACATTCCCCCACTTTCTACTGCTGTCTGGTGCACACACTATTAAGTATAAATAAATTCTAAACAGATAGGTCTCTAGCTTGGCCACAAATTTTGATACAGTTAGAGAAAATGAGAACTAATCTGCTTATTTGGTGCTGGGAGAGTCGGCCTGGCAAATCTGTTCGATACAACACAACGTAAACCAACACGTTAAGGAGGAATACCCTGTGCATAAAATGCCTCAGTGGTTAAGTGATTCACATGCTTTGGAGACCCCAGGTTCATGTCTCTCATATATATAAGGGATTTTGAACTTGTGCACCTTGAAAGTAGAACACCTCACCTCTTGCCTCCTTCAGGCTAAGACCTTAACATAGGTACATGCACTAAATATTTTTCAAGATTTTTGAAGAAATAGAAAGTGATAAAAAAGTCTGATGGTAGGTAATTTCTGATCGCTACTTTCTACAGTTGCACCCATTTTCTGTCTCAGATGAAAATATAACTGAGCAGTGAGAAATAGCCACAAAACTTGAGGGGGATTATGAGAAGTTACAAATTTTCCATCTCTCCATGCTCTGGTGTGAAAATATAGAACATAAGTGTTCTATGCTAAAAGTGATTACACTTGTCATCAATTTAAGGATTCCATACCCAACCCTGTCTTGGGGTGAGTGGGGGTGTGGGGGGATAGTGATGGTGAGTAAATAAAAACCCAAAACCCCAAAACATTGCTTTAGTTCATAGATACTAAAATGTACATGAAAAGGAAAGCTCCAGAAGATGATTCTATCTTTTGAGACTTTAGAGGAAACAGGTAATTTGCTGTGAATTTGAAGAAAATCAAATATCCACTTTGAAATGTTTTTTCTTCCCTTTGAAAAGAAAATCTAAAATTCATTTTTATTTGAGAAAGTCAAGAAAACAAATTAAATGTTAGTTCTTTGAAATTTTACTCATCAGAAGTGTAAGAAGTTATTATTAATTGTGGGAAAACTGCTGTAAAATACTACCAAATCCCCCCATTTAATTTCTGTTTAAATTCTGACCAGAGTCTGACAGTATTTTTGGCTACAGTGTGATCAAAACAAGAGGGACTTAAGATAAAGGCTCACTTCAAATAAACGAGGAAAAATCTTTTACATATTCTGCTAATTTTTCAATTCATTTTGGTAGAAAATTTCCAAGAAAAGTTTAAAGTAAGCAAACAGAGCAACTAAGGAAAATAATTGAAGTATGGATTAGAATACAGGAAGGGCAAGGGCAGCAAGGAATAGCAGCTTTTATCAAGCGTTTAACTTCATGTAGGTAACTTGGAAAATGTCAGCTGTGCACCATTTCATTCTATGGAATCTAGTTCAAACTAATGAAGAAAACAGATATTCGTGTTGGCAGCACATGCCCCTTGACATAAAGTCTGGCTCCAGAGATAATTATTTGACAGTGGCAAAACAGGGTTCCAACATCCCCTGAGGACTTGCAGCCTCAGCTGAAGTCAGCAGCAGCTTGCAGAAGTGCTCTTAATCTAACCCTGGCCAATCCTAGTTACCTGCAGGGAAGGGACCCTCTCCAAACCATATGCACCTCTACCCATAACCTGCAATATTTGTAACAGACAAGGTGACTCCAGCATTATTTGGATATCAGTTTGAAGTCATGTGTTGTGCATATTGCTGTATGGGCTTTTAGAATAGCTATTGACCTCTACAGTTTATCTGAATTACTCCTTCTATTAGTACTAGTACTAACAATAACTACTAGTAGTAACAATGCAATTGATGTGAAAAATATTATTACTTCTCTATGTTAATCCTAAATGAGGAGCTATGAAATGTTCCAAGAAGCCACCAGTACGATTTACCAGGAATTTCCAGAACTTCTTATAATTCATTAGGGGGTTTTCTGCTTAGTGAAAAACAGGTGCTGTGCTTTACTTGCATTGCATAAAAATTGAAATATTTGCCCCATCCTCCCAAAGGTTTGCTACCTTTGCCATGTTTAGAGAACTCACAGAGGTTTCAGGAGATTTCAATCTAAATAACACTTCCAGCCCTTTCACTAAATATTTCGCTGTAGACTGATGGACTCAGTCATCCAGGATAATGACAACCGTTCTGTGCAAAGAAAGGGTAGTGCTTCAGTGAGAACATCTAAGAAAATGCCAGAATATTCAGCAGGTCAGTACTCAAAGCTCCTCAGTAAGAAAAGCAAAGGGCAGCTTCCACCTCCAGGGAGACAGTCCAGCTCCTTGCCTTTTGAAGGGAAGGGGTTGCTGGCTATGACATGTTTAAGATATTTCCTGCTCACCCAAGACACAAGTTCCCCTGGAGCTAAGTACCAACTTAGTCCAGCATTTTGTCACTAGCTCATTTAGGTAGTTCAACAAAAATCACTCAACAAATGGTTCCTAAAGAGTTAAGCCCTTTCCATGTGCTGAGGATTAACAGAACAAAGTTCACCCTGTGGGCTCCTTAGGTATCAGGAAGTGTGAGAGCTGAACCAACCCTTTTTTCTTGTCCCCCAGCTCTCTGCTTGGGACAAGAAGCTGTCAATGGCAGCTCTGCTAATCATGAACTGTAAAACTGTCAAGGGCAGTAGTTGTCTCCTGAGAGAGGATCATCTTTGCATTTGGCCTAGTCAATAGAAAATCTCCCACTAAGAGGCAACCAACAATGAGTTTGGCAGACACTGTGACATGATGAAAGCCATGGAAAAAGAACGAGCTACATTAACAAAATATGGAGAGAAGTGAAGGGGGGGAATGAAAAGTCATTATGTACTCAAAAAAGCCGTTGGTAAGTTGCACTAGCATTATGCATTCATTACATTCTCAGTTTCTACAGCAATTGGCATAACATCAATACATTGGATAAATTGATCTTCAAATGTGGGGGGAGATCGTAGAGCTCTGATCTCAGTGTGAAAGGAGTACTATGCCATGAGTACACAGCTCTAAGTGCCAATGCATCCTGCTATGCATTGCTGTGGGGAGGCATCTAAAGCCCTGGGTAAATCCATTGTTGCCTGTATCTGGGAACTCAAACTAAGTTGCCAAGATATCTTCTAGGATTTTGTGTCTAGGCCTTAAGAAATCATGATTTATGATTTGACTTGAAGGCAGATGCATTTCCATGTCTGGACTATGTCTGACATGCTGAATGTGCTCATCCAGAAACAGTATTTTTAGGAAAAAATTGCTCCAGACATTTGGAATAAAGTCTTCTGCCTGAATTTTCAATAGCTTATTAGCAGGTTTTCAGGCTTTTGCAATGGAACATATTCACATCAGTAAAGCATGTCTCAGAATTTGCCATGCTTCAGAGTTTTTTATTTTTTAGAATGTCATTTTTATCCATGGCAAACAGCATTTTCTAGAAAGCCAGATGTTGACTAAATTAATCTGAGTCAAGTAAATTGAGGTTACAGATTTATTTGGTTGCTGTAGTCAAATAACAAACATCAAAAGCTGATGTACTTGGGAGTTTTGGAGGAATTTTTTAGGACATCTGTGTGTGCATGCAGTGCATGGATCATCTGAATTCCTTTGCCCAGCCAAGGTGCCAACATCAGCTAATGTTCTAATTTAGCTGGTCTGGAGACACCAGTTATAAGAATAAGTGATCAGTTCAGATCCCTAATCTTTCAGTAAACAGCACCAGTTGTCATCTGTAATTCTGCTGGAAACTGAAGGGAGGAAAAAGAAGAGACTATAAAAAATATTTAGCAGAAGACAAAGAAAACTGTCAAAAAAGAAAAATAAAAAGACCCCAGAAACTGAATATGGAAAATAAGTGAAATACTGGTACATACAAAACAAGGAGGCTATAAGCATATTGAAAATAATGATAATTGAAATAACTGGGAGGCTTGATTAATTATATACAATTTTCTCTGCTAGAAACACTTATCTGATACTCATGCTTAACTTTATCCATCAAGAGGATTTCCAACCCTACAGTTTTCAGTTTGTTTGATGTGCCACTGTTCAGCAGAAGCATTTGCAGTCTTCAGTTGGAATAATATTTTGAACAGGAACATTTTGCTATTCAAGTTCTTACAGCATTCTGGTCCATCCTGGACCAGTTATGAGGTGTATGTGTGCTTTTGAACAAAAAGATGGAGGAGGGGAGGGAGGAAGTGTGGAATACCTACTGCATTTGATGAGTTTTTGATTAATTCCTATCTTTGTACCAAGAAAAAAAAAATAGAATGTTGTGATTACACCATCTCTCATAACAAAATGCAAGTTCTTCAGTCTACAGAAAAATAATGTATAGAACCATAACAGGTTAATTTCAAACTTACAAGAAAAATATAGCCTACCTTAATATTTCTCAAGTTGTGACTCCTGCATGGGAAGTCATTGAGTTCCTTACCTCCCTGAACAGTTTGCCAAAGGACTTTTCACAAATAAACGATTCAAGTTTTCTAAAATTAACTTGTGTGAAGCTATTTTAGTTCCTACAGCTATGTCACCATGTAAATTCAGTCTTGTATTATAAGCAAAGGAATGCAATGCATGCAAGTAAGGCATGTTTGAAATTAAGTTTGAAAAGCAAAAAATAAGATTTATAAAGTAATTCCTGGGAAGTCTGGGAGTTTCACGTTTCTATGCTGTATCAGCCTTCAGTTCTGTCTTGATCTTTTAACCTGTCCAATATGCTGGGCAAGAGCAGAATTCTTTCTTTTCCCTTATAAAACTGCATTCAGCACAAGCTGAACAAGAAAGTAATTGCATTATTTGTATTTTTTCATAAGACATCTTTCTACTTTTGCTATCAGTTAGAATCTAGTAAAAGTGTTAGAAGTTACTTGTAACTGATGTAAGTCTCTTGAATATAGTGAGACACTTTTAGCCACCATCTACACCAAATACAGATCCTACACCAGGGATTGCATTGATTTGCTTTGTCACACCAGATCTTTGACCAGACCTCCCTGTCCAGCCTGTTAAATTCAAACCTTCAGCTGCCTGTGAATATCTCCCATATCTCCCTTGTCCCTGGAGGCCAACAGAACCTACCACCCCTGCACTCAGCTGGGGGAAGGGACGGAAAGGCTTGTTTTGTTGTTGCTCTATGAAACAAAATAATCTGTAAGAACAGTGTGGTATGAAGTTATCAGCTCAGATCTGCTTCTAACATGGCTAAAGGTTCCCCACTCCCTCATAAACCATTTACATAAGAGTTGTTTATGACTTCTCAGCATATCACATAAACCACTTCAAGCCACAGCTCAGCCATTAGACCTTACCTCAGCTCAGCAGGTCTGGTCAAAACAGCACTTGGCAACAGGTTTCTGGGGAAAATGGGGCCTCTGTAAAACACAGTGGTAATTTGGTTGTTTTACTCAGGTTTAGTGCTGGCTTCCTCCCACAGGACAGCACAAAAAGGTGCTGTGCTAATTCAGGTGCTCAGGTGGGAAATAAAAAACACATTTTCAATATGAGTGAACAAGAAAAACCCTGTGACTCTTCCCCTTCCTTGCAGTCTCCCATTCAGCACAGCAAAGGGGGCTGTTTCCAGAAATCAAGCACCATTTAATTTCTAAAACTTCTATTTTCTTAAAGCTTAAGTGTGCGTATGCACACACAAATCTCTCCTTGAGTATAGACTATAAGTCCCAAAACACAGTAGCAAAACAGAAATCTTCAATAACTTTTGACAAACCTAAACCTGAGGCACCTTGTTGGTGCCTGAAAACAGCAAATACTAACAACTCACTGATGAGCAGACCTGCAACACTATCTGACAGGAACAATATTGTCTCTCTCATGCAGCCCAGGAGAGAAGCCAGAAAGAAGCCAGAAAGGAAGAGTCATACCCAGCAGGAAGATCATATTCCCTCATAAGCATGAGATTCAAAAAAGGCTTTCTGCAGATTGTCTCTGTGGCACACTGAAGCCAGGCCTGTGTTCCTTACACTGTGCAGAGCAGCATCACAGCCTCTCTGTTTTCCTCTGTGCTAGGTGTACAAGAGTCTGCTATCACTTCCCAGCCCATAAATCCTGTGACCACAGGGCAAGTAAGGCCCTGCTGGCTGGTGCTGTAGGCAAACAGTGCATCATTGAAACTTGAATTCAGGGAGGTATAGATTCTGTCCTCCCATCCAGCACTTCACAGAAGCAAGTCCCCATGGACATGGCCATCATGGTGCTGAACGAGAACTAACACACAGGATCTTGCAGAGAGCTTGTCATCAGTTAGAGGAAGGGGAGAGATGGTCCAAGGAGGTTTTCCCACACCTGTCTGAGAAAAAGTTGCTCTGGTACCTCTACATGGGATGGCATCCTGTAGCATACCATTCAAAGTCCAGCCAGGATCTAGGAAACAACAGCATATATTTTGGAGAGCTTTGCAGAAACACTATGTTGAGCACTCCTTAATCTAGTTACTTTCAGTGTTCCTCCAAAATTTTTTCCAGAAGATTTTTCCAGCACTAACCAGGTGCCCAAGTTTCCTGGGATTTTCCTCTGCATTTCAAGGGCAGAGTGGCCAAGTATGTTCACAGTAGGTTGTACAAGTGCAAGTCTTGCTTTGGTCATGAACAAAGTGTATCCTGGGCATGACTCTTTATTATGCTACTGACCTCATTTGCCTTAATGTATCCATTTATCCAAAGAGCCTACTCCTGGCCAGGGTTAAAGAGTCAGACCCTGACACATATCTACTGTAATTGTTAACAGAGCTCTTGACACAATTTTGGCCTAAGCCGACCAGCATTATCCCAGCACTTTAGGGAATGGAAGAAGTTTTCTTCTTGTGCTGACAGGCAGTACAGACAAGGATACTGTGGTTTTCTGGTGCAATGTGCATGGACAGGGATTACATATACTCATATTCTTATACTCTCATAAGATGGAGTTCTAGCCCATTGCAATTTATTGCTGAGGATGTAAGAGGTAAAATGAGTAAGAGGTAGAATTAGTGACTTGTCTTTGCTCTGATTTTTCCTCCCCTCACCTCCTATAAGTCCATATTTTCCTCTTCCTCTTCCTAAATTTTTTGTCTCTTTTCAAATTTTCTCTCCCTAGTAGGTTCTAACAGTAAAAATGTTTATGCTCCTTATAAAAGAAAAATAAAACAGTCAGTTTCCTTCTGGGCTTTGTCTTTGGACTGACTGCTTGACCTGATGGCACTTGATCCTCTCTATTCTACAACTAGTTGCTATCATTATCCTCACCACCTTATTATGTTTGTTTGGTAGGGCCAAATTCAACAGCAACTGGGTTATCATGATTTTCTTTCCTGTGGACCTGTCAGTATGACTGTCAACATCCTCTTCTGAGAAAATTCACACTATCCTAGGTTGTCATGCAAGGATTTCTTTCCTCCCCATCAATCCTGTTCTCCAACATCTGCTTTACAACTTTTGTATGCAGTCAATGCTGGGATAGTAGTACAAAATCTTTCCTGAAGAAATGGTATAAATTTTATAGTTGATGAGGTAGAGTCTTCTAAGCCACATCTTAAACAATATCCTCATTCCTACCAGCAGAATGTCCTAGCTGCAGCTTCTGTTCACCTCTGTTTTATTTCAGCACAGATGGCCTTTTTCAGTACTGACAGAAATTTACTGGATCTGACATGCAATGGAACAACAGTGACATCCATTGGCTAAAGTAAATCCATGCTTCAACTCTTCATTATGCAAGAATTATTTTGGTGGAAAGTGTGTTTGACATAAGTTATCCTCTTACATTTTTATGTGATCAATATTAATCAATGTTTTAGGAGTATCACAGAAATTAAAGTTTCACATTTTCCCCTCAGGTATTTCCTGAGAAGTGATCAGAAATCTTGTCTTGCCTGGGAAAAACACCCACTGACTGCCAGACATCTGGAAATTAAGGGAGAACTCTTTACTGGACATTGCAACCCTAAAACCTTATAAGCTCAAGGAAATACCAAAGATATCTGAAATAATCTGTGAGGTGCATATAAAACTATTTATGGTCTTTCTAGCTTGGTAGGTACTGTCTGAAGTTAGACCCACACTTTTTTTTTTTTTTTTTTCTTCTCCTTGTTTTTTTTCTCTTGCTTTCACCAGGAGACATTTTCCTTAGTAGGTTCAATAACTTTTATTTTTCAATCAGTTATACATCAGCCTACAACATCCTCCACCATCTATCTTCTTCTTCCTCATGCTTCAACCTTGATGTCATCAGCTACTTTTGTCAGTAGCAACAGTATCAATATCTTTTTTCTGCTATAGGATATTAATATACCACAGGGTTAAAATATGAAATGAAAATGTGACTTCTCACTGAGTCATAGTCAAGTGTTAAAATCAATTAAAATCCAATTCTTAATCTACCTACTCTAAGGAACTAGAAAAAAGCAAACACGCGTAAATGTTACAGACTACTGTATCAGATACTTTTCAGAGGTTCAGTGTCACTTTGTTGTTGATCAAAGCCTCCATAAAGCAGAAGAAATTACATTTATTTTGCAGTACTTTTTTTTCCACAATTCTGTACTGATTGGTGGAATGACATCATTCTTTTTTGTTGCTTAAGACTCCATTACTCTACTTATTATCTTGTAGGCTCAAATTATCCTAGCTGACCTGTTAACCTGTACTAGAGTTTGACACAACATTAACTTCTTATTCCCCTTCTTTGGAAATTCCACGCTGTTCTAAGATTTACATAAAATTAAGAAATTTAGAGTAACATCCCAGAGAGTTTTCTGGGCAGCTTTTATTATTTCCTTCTGCACAATTGTATTTCCCATGGAAATACTTTTGGTTTATTTTTTTTTTTCTTTTTACTTTTCAAAAATGTTTTAAACTTTTTACTATTTTTAATAGGAGAGAGAAAACTTTGTAGTAGCTGCACTTCCACAAATAAAAATTCAAATAAATTTTAAATAAAAATTATACCATCAGTCATGTAGTAAATTAATACTGTTTCTTCTTTTTTTCCTCCAGCTGCAGAATATCTCACTGGATAGATCTTTCTATCTTGCTTAAAATAATTCTAATTTCTGAACAGATCAGACTAGCACAGAGCACCTCTTTGCCTCTATTTTTTGCTCTCTGGTTAACGATCATGATTCTTGAGCACAGTTTATTGTACAGTTTTGAGCAGGCAGTTCATGTCCAAGTACTGCTAAGCTCTACTTGGGAGAAGGAGAACATGTGCCATTCAAGCGCTTTATCAGGTGACTCTGAGTTTGATCTATTTTAGGAATATCTTGTATGGAAATCTATGATGACAACTGCATAATAGAGACAATAAATCACCTGAAAATATTGTTCTTTGACTTTTTAGGGGCAATATATTGTATAAAATGGAAAAACAAATTTTCTTTGCAACTTTCCCTTTTAGTAATTTTTCAATTTCAAAGTTTAGGAGTTTATAATGATTTTGCTATTTATCCTTGATAATCCTTTGACAGACAAGTTTTCCTACTAATGCCTTGTAGCAGTGAAGGTAAAGAAAATGCAAAACTATTCTTGCAGCTATTCCAGCTTGTGTTCCAGTGTTGGTCTTACTCCCCACAGTGAAACACAGGGATTGAGTTGCTGATTTCTTAAAAAAAAATCATTGTAGTTCTTATTTTTGCTAAGTCATTGCTGGATTTTACTGCTTTAAATTTTATTTCATAAGAATTTTTACTGCTTCTACCCTAGTGTTTTTTGAGAAAGTGATACCTGCTTTATTTTGCTATAATTTTTTTCTTCTTCTCCCTCAATATACAAAATTAAATGCTACTTTATTTACTCAAGTGTAGTATTTGTTTTCCTTGAAACTGGCAATATCAACTGAGGGGTTTTTTTGGGTTTTTTTTTGTTTGTTTGTTTGTGTTTTGTTTGTTTGTTTGTTTGTTTGTTTGTTTGTTTTGTAGGACTCCATTACTCAATAAATAGCACGACATATCTATCAGAAATATGAGAGCTGGTGTAAGAATTGCTGAGAAACACAAGCAGAACAAAAAAAAATTGGCTATTATTTATAAAAGCATCTAGAACACTCTTATTTTTAACATAGGATTTTAGAATTTTTCATCTTGTATTTGTTTCTAACACCATGCTGTGAGTTTCAAGCAGACAATTAAAGATTTCCCTCTTGAATCCTGTCAACAGCTCGTGTAGTCAGCAAGGTCAGCTAAATTAAGAAAAGTGGAAAGCAGGGTGTGTGAAATGCTCCATTATGCCAAAATGACCTCCTAGAGGATATGAAATAAACATTCTATTCACTCAATTCACACAGATGAGACTGAAGGGCTTACATTATTAAGCAGGAGACTTGAAAAAAGTGATAGAGAAACACAGAAACAAATTAAAATTTAAAGACTTACTGCTTTTGTTTTGGAAATAATTTTCTTTTCTAGAGAATTGCATTAAAGTATGTGTCACTTTTAAAGGAAATCTGGAAATTTAAAACAAATATCTAGATATCTGTAGAGATAGGCTGAAGCTTTTTGAGATGTGGCTTAGGAGTACAAAACCTACAGGAGCAATTTTATTAATTCCACCTATTCATTCAGAAAACACTAACAGCTATTCAAAATAAGATATAATAAAGATGTTATAGCATGTTCTGCCCAAACCTGTTTGTTTTAGATCTACAAGTATCGTGGCTAATATCAATAAGGAGTGTAGCAGAGACAATAAAAGAAATGTGCAAACTTTTCTGTTGACATTTTAGCTCAACAGACACACCAAAGAAATCTATGATCTGCACAGCACTATTTGTATGACTGTCTTCCTTATGAAGTGGACTGCAGTGAATGTTGATTTAAAACTGCCAGTGAGAGCATTACTCTGAGAGGGATAAATGATGAGCCACATCCTTATGTTGACCACATGCAAACAGTCCTGATGACACTTGAACCTGGTGTGAACCTGGATGTGACTGAGGAGGTTTACAAAGTACAAACATACTGGAAGGGAAATCACTGTCGTAGTACCTCCTCTGGAATTTATTTAATTGGCACCAAAAATCAACAGGCTGCTTGATTAAGGAAACAATATTCCAAACAAAGGCCATCATTCAGATAAATCTTCTAATCATTCTGATCAAAGCTGAATCACTCTAGCTTTGCATCTTCACTTGTGAATGCACATTAGTAACAGACCTAAAGCATGTTGCAGTGAAAGATAAGTGGTGTGGGCAATAAGAGCTCTGTGGATCTACTTGCACAAAGCTTTTTTCGTTTTTCAACAAAATGTGCAGAGACTTAGCAGGCAGAGCATTTTCATGTACTCCTGTGCTGTACCCTCCATTGCAAGTGCAGACAAAGACTTCCCCAGACTCCAGCACCATCAGATTCAAGAGGAGATAAGTGTGTCCTTAAGAACTTGAGGAGGAATGCTTTTCTGAATCAGAGCCAGAGAGAGCAGCTAGTATCTCCAAGGAATCCAAGGAAACTCTCCTAGTTAAGAAAAATGTGCTTTTAAGTGATTTTTAATTTCCCTGATGCTTTCTTTCACTCATCTATTTTCTACTTAGTAGGATATCATAATGAGAACAAGATTTTTTTAATGTGCTCATCTGATCCCTCTGATTTCTCAGACTACATCACTAATCTCTGGTATGAGGAAAAACAACAACTTTTCCAGCAACTGGATGCGTTATTAAAGATAAGCTCGTGCAACAGGGCAAGAGAAAAATACAGATGTTTTCTAAGCTACATGCCTAAAAGGTGGGGAAAAGCATCCTTATCAATATACGAAAGTAATATTTTATCATCTGTCTTTAACTGAAGCAATTATAACAAGTGTTTAACACTCCCTGTAGCAACACATTTAAAAGCTTATCTTCCATATATAATATTGATTTACTTGTTCTGCCCTTTTTACATAGGAGGATGCTAAAAGCAAGGTCTCTGTTTTTTCTGTACACCTCCTTTTGCCCTATATTTGCAATGCTCTCTAAAACATGAGGGAGTGCCTTTACTAGAACAGTGGAATCCAATATCCTTAATCTGTTTAATAGTTATATATACACCACTGAGGAAAAAAATATAGCTGAGAATTGTGATGCAATTAATAGAACAAAAATTTGATACACAATAAACTTCCAAGATTAGGAACCCAGCAACATTATCTCATTGTTATTGTGTACCAGTATATCTATGAACAGAGAACCTCACTGAGAGCTCATGAGCTAAACAAAAAGGTTTCTTGCAGGGATCAGCAAAAAACAAACCAGGCTTTTGGGTGCTGGTGAGGCCAAACAGAACCAAGCATCTATTACTGTCTTCAGTCCAGATCCTCAAATAGCGTCTAAGAACAAAATTCTTACCAGATACCTGTGGGAATTAGGAAACTGAAGAGGCAATATCCTAAAATTTTTTCTGATCCAAAGCACAGATCATTTAATCTGTCAGGGAAGAGATGAGGATTTACTTCAGGAAATCTAAATGCACAGAGCCTGCAGGACAGGCTATCTAGTGATCTGAGCTTTCAGCTGCAGAAGGCACAAACAAAAATCTCCCTTAGCTCAAGGGCACACTTTTCATTCTCCACTGTTTATCACTTTGCTAGTTCATCATCACCAGTTATTTGTCTTTGAAGAACTAGACTTGGGGACTTCCACATTATGAGACTATGAAAGAGTCCAGAGTTGTTTCATTTCATCTGGTGAAAGAGTGGTAAGAGTAAGTACTTCAAGAAAAAAAAAGGAAAAGTACAAGAAAAAGTACTCCTCTCCTTTGTATATCCTCTGGCTTTTCAGCAATTTATGGCCAAGAGAAATCTGTATCTATGACTTCAGGGAAAGAACCTACATTAATGTGACTAATTTCTTTAAAGACTGATTTTTTCACTTTCAAAACCTCCTGTCTCATGAAGCGCTGCAATGTACTCATATGTGTGATGTAAAGTGCATTTCTTTGTTGTGAGCTTGTTGCCATATCTGAAGACTATTTTTGAGCTCTGAGAAGCAGCAAGAAGTTGCAAGACATAGAATGAGAAAGGTGAATTGGCATCACTATCTCCACTATCTTCTTCTTTAGCTGTGATGGATGCACTCCTGTTTGAACTAACTCCGGTTTGGTCCAGGCTGATGTTCAGCAAGTAGGCTAGATCAATATCAATCCTATTTTGTGAGGTTATCATCAACAGAAAAAAAAAAAAAAAGAAAAAAGAAAAAAAGAAAAGTTAAAAAAAAGTTCTGTTGGAGACTGGACTGATGAGTGGATGAAATGGCATCAACACAGCAAAAAATCTTACTACAAATCAAGCACTTTATGCCATAAATGCCTGCACCATGAGGCCCTGTTGACCTGGCTGCATGGCAGTGATCTCCCCATGAGCAGGGACATCACTCATGATTATGTTCAAGGCTGAGATCCCTTACATGATCCCTTACACCAGATTTTAGTAGGTTGGTAAGTGACATTTTTGTGCACATATATGACATTTAAAATGTGTAGAGTAAGCATGCATTATAATATTTGAATCCCAAATTAAAAATACAGTGAATAGTAGAGTATTGACCACAAAAAAACTGGTACTTATTAAATATTAAATATTAAATTTACTGGTGAGAGTGCAGTAAATAACTACTAGGTCACATCTGAGTGATCATTTGCTCCACTTCAACATTTGCTGCCCTAAAGGAGGAGCCTAGACTCCGTATTGTGTCACTACTGTTTCCATAGCATAGATCTCAGCTCAGCAGTTTTGTTAATCACACTTCAGATGCTTATTTCTAGAAGGCTTCTTGAAGGTCCACTCCTCAGAGCCTGAAGAAATAAAACCCTGCCTGTGTGCTGCCCTGCTCTCTGCTCCTGCAGCAAAGGCTGTCACTGCCATCCAGCAGCCACAGTGTAACTGCAGCTTCAGCACACTCAGTGCCAGCCACCCACCGACAAACACATTTGATCTGAGCAAATCTTTCACCTAACTCAGCTTTAGATAAACCTGAGCCTTTCACTCAGCATGGCATTTGAGAAGAGGTGTCAGGTACACCTCCTGTCAAATACCACTTCACTTCTGTCTCCATTGACAGGTTCTGCTCTTGAGCATGCCAGGACAAATACCATTCACTGTAAACAAGGACCAGCATCATTTACACTGACTGAACAGAGATCAAAGTGCTGCCTTCCCACCTACTACCAAAGCAGAGGTATGGTGTGGTTTATTTTGTCCAGTGTCAAGTCTTTGGAGTCAATTAGAGTCATTGCTGTTTAAAGATGTCAGAAAAAAATAAAGGCTGAATGAGAATGTTTGACAAAGTCATACGAAAGTAGATAATTTTCATGCTGATAATGCCTAGGAGAAATATGTCTTTATTCCACAATGAAAGCCCTGTCAGCAGCATGATGGCTGAAATGATGAAGATGCAGATGTTGCTGACGATTACAGAATTATGTGACCACAAAGATGGAAAGAAGAAGGTCAATTACACAAGCCCAAGGAAGTTCAAAAAGGGCAAGGAATTGAAAGGACTTTGTGCATGTTTACTGATACAGAACACTTTTAAGGAAAAAGTCATTCTACAGCAGATAAACTACAAATTCTGTCTGTGGAAGGCTGTTTTTTTTCCAAGTCTGTTTCTCCTTCTACTCCAGTCACACAACCAGCTATGGTAGAAAGGTTTTAGCAGATTGGCATTAGGGCTTCACAGAGTAAGTGAAATAATGTCAGAGGTTGAAGATTTAGTTCACAGGGTGATAGTACTGGCCAGGTTCTTTGCCCTTGCAAATTCACCAACAAAACTTCATGCATCTGTCCATGCTCTGAGCTCCCATCCTCTGCTCATGTGAACTCTTTCACCCACACACTGAGTGGAGGAACTGATTAACACATCCATTCAGCAATAACTAGTTTTCTGACAATTTCTGAGTTTATGATTTGATGGAAAGCACCTCAGCCCTCAGCAGCATAAGGGTTAAATCTTACACAATTGTAAAGGTAACATTTCCTTCAGAGTAAGCATCTCACTTTAACTTCAACCTAACAAACTTCACCCTCGTTATGTGAAGTGTAGGAGAAGACTAAAGAGTAAAAGTTACATTTGTGGGAAGAATAAATATTGAGAAATCAAGTTTCAGTTAGGGTTTCACTAAATGTTAAGCAGAAAATTGTTCTTCAACTTTAAAGAAAAAACCAAAGGGGAGAACTGTGATCACTATCAATCCTGTTTCTATAGAGTAAAAGGCGTGATTCTCTCAGCTCAGAATCAACAAAGTGAGTACATTCAGTATAAAATCATTGAAACTGGCACACAAAACAGAGCCTGTTGAAGCTTCCCACTTCTGTTGAAGCAGAACTTAAGTTCAAAGTAGGAACGTATATCAATCTGGACTCAATCAATAGTGAGAAATAACAATCTTCCTATCAACTTTGGTGCTACATACATGGGAAGAAGAGGGAAAAGTTATGAATGCACTTCAACTTTATTAGCAGCCAAAGCCAAATATCATCTATAGAAATGTAATGGGGTACAATGAAAACAGAAACACACCAAGAGTCTGAAATACTAGTCAAGGGTCTCTGAATGTTTCTTTAGATGCTATTGATTTAGGAGTAGGATATTTTTTAATTTATTTACTTTTTATTATCTCACAGACATTCAAGAACAGTAGGACCTAAAAATGTTTAAAAGAACAAAAATGCCCTTGACAAGACAACCAAGATTGGATGTTTCATACAAGAGTTATTTGAAAGGGAGATTGTTATGGACATGTAGCACATGAGGTCTGAACTCAGCACAAGCCAGACAAGCATGGGGACATTCAGTCATTAAGACAACCAGTTTCCCCATAAGAAATATTTTTGTTATTTCTTACTGGAATTTGCTCCCCACCCTACTAGCCCAGTAAATCCCGTTATTACTTGAGCATTAGGGCATATTGCCAGGCCAACTTTCACAGGCTTTTTCCTAAGAGAGTTCCTGCTCTCTTTGTGTGTTAACAAGCAGAAGATAAAGTGTTTCTGCTTAAAACAATTAACAACAAGGTGTTTTTATTTTTATTGTTCTAAAGCTTAAACCTATCAAAGCAAAGTCAGGAGTGGATTTATTTCTTTTAATTTAGGAAAGCTTTACTTAAACAGACACTAAGGAATGTTGTTCTCCATAGAGTTTACACAAGAGGTCAGACTACATGACAGTCAACCATTTTGACTTCTGCTTTTACAAACCACAAAGAACCATATCAAATTTACTGCTAACAGCTGTGGTGGATGGAGTAGAGAGTTACTGCCCAAATGCTTGATTACAAGCACAAAAATTACCCTGAAAACAGGTGCTTTGCTGCTCCCACCCTACCCCATTCCCAGTTAGATTGTACTCATCTGATTATTAACTACATAAATTATTCCATTGTGAGCTACCATGTATGTTACCCATGGGCCATGTAACTCAATAAGAAAATTCTCTATCCACAGTTAACACTGACAAATTAAATATGTTATTTATTAATATCCTTAAGAAAATGCTGTATATATAAAAAAAAAAAAAACCACCAAACACAGAAAACCCCTCAACAAACAAACAAACAAAAGAACCCCATAACTCCTGCAGTATTTTTTTTTTAAGTATGTGCTTAGAAAATTGATTGGATGGGTGACTGTTCTATTATTTTGTGCACCAACAGAAACTAGAGGATATATATTAACAAACTTGTAGCAAAAAAATCTTGTTGTCAGTCCCTGCTTAAAATCCCAATAGCAGAGTCCATTATTTATTTGGCAGTTAACAGCACACTTTGTAATGCATCCATTATATATAAACTAAACTCTTATCTAGAGAGAAAATAGGCCTGAGAGAAACAACAATTCTCAGGAACTCCCATCTGAAATACATTAGTAGTACAACTTAAATATTTTATCCTCACTGGATTCTAGCATTTCTAGATGCACTGCTATCAGCTCACACTGCTGTGAAACTTGCCATGCTGATTTAATAACCTTGCTGCTGTGTGATCTGCTGAAGACATTGCATCATGCTTCACTGCCCTTTGAAGGCGTGCAACATAACAAGATCTTTCAGGAACACTTCCAAACATATTCTACTGACTCAGATCTGCAGAGCTGACCATTAAGTTACAATCCAGGTTACAGACAAAGAGCAGTACCTGACTTTAGAATCACAAAATCAATTTCATAAGTTAAATGTGCTTGAATATTTGTTGTTTTTTGGTAATTGTGTTCTCTTTTAATAGCATTCTAATATAGAAGTTTATAAACTTGTTAAGGGGGCTAAATAAAATACTTCATTACAATTAAGATTAACAAATGTCTTTTCTCTTTTAACCTATCTTCCAAATCATGTAAAGCACTGAATTTAGCAGAAAGTTTTAAATTTGAAAAACTTTTGAAAGTAACTATCATCTCGAGTATGACTTTAGGTGAAATGCTAAAACTACATTGTGTCCAAATAGAAATTTACTAAGATTGTCTGAGACAAACTCTTGTAGCTCACCTGAATTATTTCTTTTCCAGCCTAGGCTTCTGGAAGCAGCTATGATTTTGCCTTTAATTTTATAAAAATGCAAGTGAATAACATGGATTACAATTTGATTACGAAGGGTACTACTCCCTGTGCCCCATGATGAAATTCTCTCTTGGCTATTTCATATTGATGGACAGCAAACTACAGAAATTCTTACAATTTATTCTCATTACAGTTTTTGATGCAAAGGACTCAAGGTCTGCAGTTTCACACTAGAAATTATTCCCAGTTCTCAAGCCTGCTGACTCACTGATTCATATTGAGTCATATCCAGTGGTTCCAACCGGTTTTTGTATTTTGTATGAATTGTCTTTGAGTCATTTTTCAAGCATTTTGTACAAAGAAACCATCAACTACTACACAAGAACATGGCCTAGATGCACACCTGCCTTACCTGTCTATATTTATTTCCTTTCTAGAAAACAGTCTGATTTGAACGCATGAAAATTTTTGCATCTAAATTCTGATACAAGAAAAGACGTCCTATCTTTTTCCCTCCCACTTTTGTTTTTTATACCCTATCCCATCAATTGTGCTGAAAAAACACTGTGGGGTATCACTACCTTTTGTGAAAAAAACTTGGAGGTTGAATGTTTATGCAAAGAGTGGCTTTAGCAACAAACAGAATCAGACAAGGCTTTCTGCAGAGCTTCATTGCCGAGCAACCAACTCCCCAGTCTCTCCACTTGTCTTCCCAAGTAGGTCCTGCCAGATGTGCCAAACTGTGAGGAATGAGGAATCTATGTTTTTTGGAAGTTCACAGAGGAGGTAGCAAAAGGGTAAAAAACACACTTCCCAAACTTTGCAGCCTCAGCCTCATGAGATCATGGTTAAAAGGCTCTCTATGTTCTGTACCTTCTTCTCTTTTCTGTGAGACAAAAAGATCACATTGTTGATAATGTTGACTTTTATGGATATTTTCTACTAGTGGATGTTCACTGCTTATGGTGAGATGTTCACTGCTCATGGTGGGACCACCTTTTGTGTTCTGTCAATGAATTCAGCTGGAAATGTTGAAGAATCTAAGCTGCAGCAAGTGACGTAAGCAAGTTTGTCCAGATATCAGGAGATCTAAATTTCTTTCCTTTCTTGTATTGGAGAGAAAAAGAGCTTGCTGTTTCTGATTATATTTGTAAGCTATCTACTTTGGAAAAGAAAGAATTTCCTTTGAGATTTGGTTTTTCAGTATACTGCCTAGTTCTCTTCTGGCCGACATTAACCCTTTTCCACCAAACACAGTATTTACAACACCACATGACTCTCTGCTTTACGTCACCATCACTAAATTCAGTGCTGTTTATCAAAGTCATAATGAAAGAAGAGACAGGGACTAAACCTTGAAGACCAAACAGAATGCATATAGAGCTGAATGGAAAGGTACCACCAGACTGAGTAATTTCCTTTCCTGTCTACCTACCACTACATGGAAATCCACAGGTTTCCAGCTCAGTAGTTTTATCTGCCTAAATTCCTGGCACACATGCATCCACAGAGATATGGAAAACACAAAGAGAATTCTCTCATGTTACAGATGGTTCAAGGGACGGGAAGCTTAGAACCCTCTTCCCAGTCTTAGAGGCATATCAATAAAGCTGATTTCCCCTGACATGGATTTGTGCCAAAATATACCATTACAGGCAATTAGTTAACTATTTCAGGGTCTTTTCATTCTTTGCTTTCCTTCACAGAGATACCTCTTCAATAACTATTTTCGCCTTCCAGCACAGAGATCCATTCCCAGGGAATTAAGAGAAACAAATTACTGCCTATTATAATGTTGCAACTTCTAACCACAGAATTCAGCATCAAGAAGTAAAGAACAATTATTGGAACATTAGGGCTTAACTAAACATTTCAGTATTTGGCAGGGCATACTCTGAACCAACAAGGAAAGAAACATTGGAAGCAATGTTTCAGGAATTTGAGTTTTAGTAACATTATACATATTTTTAGCATAGGAGATGTGATACTAAAATGAAGCACTTCAAAAATATTTTTTATCATTTGTTGTTGTTAAAGCATGTGGTAGTATGCTTTGCATGGGTTTTCACAAGGGTCTTGAGATTTTTTGACTAAGCAGATCTTTATCATTTGCCCTGAAAACCATGGTCATTGAAAAACAGAAGTGTTCACCCAGAGACCACCTGATCTCTCCACATTGAACACAGCAGCTGAAAGCCTAAAATATTGATGCTGTGCAATACATTTGCAAGATTTGGAGGTCAGCTCGCACTTTCAGTCATCCTGCACTCTCGGTCATCCCAGAGATGCCAAGCTTCAGAAGGCAGGTCAAGCTTTCTCAAGAGAAGGGAGAAACTTCTGCTGGAATGAAAAGTTTGGTGCTTCTTAAAAAGATGGAATGCATGTCCTTTTGGATACAAAGGGTCAGGACTCTCAGAAAATAAACCAATTTTAAAACCATAGACATTAAGACTACAGAAAACATGGAGTTATCAAAACAGAAGGACAATGAATCTAAATTTACAGCTGTGAAGTTCTAATATTGAAAAAATATGTAAATGTAGAAATCTTGTGTAAAATACAACAGATAAAAATCTCATCCCCATTACTGTACTTTTCATGTGTTACCAAGTTTCCCACCTTTTTAAATTTAACCATCCATATGGTTACTACAGAAATCATTAACCAGTGGCCACTGTGTTTTGGATCTGAAGAGCAGATGACATTTCTCAGAAGGAGTCACTGGCCCTGCAGCAGTGTCACCCTCTTGGGAGACAAAATCCTTTTTCTGCAGTCTGACTCCGTGGCATGGAAGATATTTCTAATACCCCCTGCCTTCTTGCTATGAAAAACAGACTTCAGGGCTGCTCAACTCCTGCTTCTCTGACACAGTGTCACCGACAGACTATCACTCAGTCACCACCAACCCAAGGCAGAGCAAACACTACAGTCACACTCCATGCCAAAACCTTTCCTATGTTGCCCATTCAGCAATGGCAAGAAACAGGGTTGAAATCTCACTCCTAAGCTGGTCACAGACCAGGCATTCTTGTGCTGACCAAAGCTCACCTTCTTCCTTAGAGAAGCTGTACCACAGCAGCAAAGCCCCAGAGTCCTACCTGCAGCCTCAGCCTCACACCCTGACCTGGCACATCAGCTGTACTTCTCTTCCTGACCAGGATCCTGTAAGGACAAACCAAAACAGTCTTTCTGTTTAGCCCCGCCATGTCCTCTTGTCCAAACTGAATGCAGAAATTACTGTAGCATCTCTTTTCTGACCTGCAAGGCGTCATCTGGTATCCCAAGCTGAGTTAAACACAGCAGCCCAGCTTCACCACTTACCAACATGATCCTCCTTTTAGATTAGATATCAGGAAGAAATTCTTCACTGTGAGGCTGGTGAGGACCTGGAACAGGTTGCCCAGAGAAGCTGTGAATGTCCCATCATTGGAAACATCCAAGATCAATGTGGACAGGGCTCTGAACAACCTGGTTGTTGAAGATGTCCTAGTTGATTGTAGAGCTGTCAGACCAGATGACCATTACAATATCCTTTGCAACCCAAACTGTTCTATGATTTTAAATAATCAGCAGTGCATTAAATCAACCAGCCTTAAGTAACACTGACACATCTCTCTAATACATGATCAGAATTTTTAATGTCTACAGCAGCAAGTGATTAATTGATCATAAATCTCTCAAAACAGAGTGTTTCTAATTAAAGTAACTAAGAAAACAAACAAAATAACAAAAGTATTCAATAAATAACAGCAAGCCATCACTGACTTTGGTTTTCTGTCCTAACTTTTATTGACGACTGAGTATGTTATTTTCCCCATGCTGTTTCCAGCACAGATGGTTTACACTGGCAAAAGGGTTAGTTAAGCCAGTTCCCAGGATAGGAATAGCTCTCTGTATTATTTGCCATTAGAAAAATATTCCCAAGAAGCAAAGTTTTAAGCACAGACCACACGTTCCACCAGTTTCCATGAACATATGTGATAGTGGAAGACAAGCAGATTTACATGGCTTCAGCTAGCTGCAAACTCCAGAGTCCACTAGGTTTTTCCAAATCAGTTCCTACCTATTTCAGTGCTCTTGAAAACCAAGGGTTTAATTCATTACAGAATTGTCTTTACCCGGCCCCCCGTGCATACCATCATTGGTAGTCACTGGTTGGTTCTAAGTAGTCTAAGTGCAGGTGCTAAAAGTACTTCTGAAAGCCTGAGACTCAGACCATGGTTTGGGGTGAGTACAGCACGAAGCAGCTCATTGCTTCCTGGCTCTTCACAAAGCAGTAGATGAGCCATCTTAATTTACCATGAAGTCTCTTGGAGAAAACCCAATCATAAGCTTTGGCTTGCCTCGAAATACCTCCCTGCAATTTGCAAATGAGAACTTGCAACTCAACTGCCTATACATTAAGGCTGAGCTGTCACTTTGAGGATGCAATTTCACCAGTCACTTTGAGGATGCAATTTCACCAGTCTCTTTAAGGTATCTCCACAGATGAATCAAGCTTTTTAGAAAGCTGTTCAGAAGCACACAGTTTGTTCGAAGTGTTAGATAAGCAAAGCTTGCAGCACTCCCTGACATTTGTCCCTAACATATCTGATCCACTGTCACCCACAACCAAGGATTTATGTTTCGTGACATTCAAATTACTATGCTTCCTTTAAATGGTCCTTCTCTCTAAAATGTTAGTTTTTTCTTCTTTTATATAGTAATTCTCACTTCCCCCACTTTTTTTTTTTTTTTTTTTTTTTTTTTTTTTTTTGTCTTGTGGGTATCTCAGATTTCTTTTAACACACAAAAAAATCAGCATTTAAGGAGATCTTTTAAGGGGATTCCAATACATTCAAAAGATCTCCTAAGACCTCCTGCCAGCTCAATTAATCTATGATTTTGTTTCTTTTTGGTCACGGTCATTTCTGTGTCGTCTGAGTGTTTTTACTCATGCACTAAGCAACATGATTAACATCTGTCACATATTGTTTGTTTTCTTCTCCTTCCCCAGGGGAAGAAGGAGGGGAGGGTCTGGTATTGGCAAAGTGGTTTTCATTTGTTTATTTGTTTGTTTAGCATGTATGTCGCTATGTGTTTACAACAGAAAACACAAGGCCAGTAATGCTTCACGGAATCAGAGTGGAAGCTGTAATGTGTATAGAGGTCCTCAGGAATCAGAGGAGCCTCTAAGACTGCCAGGTAAGCCCTTGCCTCTTTCTTTGTGTAACAGGTGCACAAAGATGGATATGGTTTTCACTCCTAAACTTCGTCTCAGGCTTGGGAAGGCTTTGAATGAGAACACACAGACCTTAAACCTGATTCAGAATTCAGCAGGGAACTGGTATGCAGAGTAAGGGCATGTCTGGCATGGTTGTGGTAACACCTGGCTGGGAAGAGCACCTTGGTGTTCTGAAGGTGCATGACCACCGATGGTTTCACACACCTGTTGAAGGCTAACCAGGATGAGAAAAGGAAAAGGTTCAAAAGTTGAACATGAGAACATATGTCAAATGGAAATACTTTTCCACTAAGACAAAGGAAGGAAAAAGGACTGTCTATTGCAAGTTGTTCATGGTGATTTTGTCTGTCTAACATCCTGATCACTTACTGGCTCAAGAACAGCTTCAGGAAGTTGTTTTTGCTAATCTCTTATGAGATTATGATTGTCTGAGGCTTCCTTTTCTAGTAAAATATTTGTTTTAGCTCCTTGCACACTTGCAAAACTTCACCCCTGGGGTCTGAAATTTCCCATATCTATGATAAATATTTTTACAAAATTTCACTAATGAAACATTGAATGAGACAAGAAAGGATATATTTTGCCCTTGCTAAAAAGTTGGGCAGCTCATCTGTAAAAAATCCTTAAAAATGTAAAAAAAAACTGCTAAGGACATTGCCATATTATTCAAGAGAGATTTGCTTGTTTCTCTGAAAGCAGGTGCTAAAATATAAAAAAACCTACAGAATTCCTGGGGTTTTACATGGAGACATGGAGAGAGAGGCTGAGAGACATGCAACCTGGCTGAAACTCAGAAAAGCATGAAATGTCCTTGATTCCAGATGACTAACACAGCATTTAGCTTTATAAGAAAAGACATTCTTAATAGGTCTTCATTATCAGGCAATTGTTTTTATATGCTATTTGCCTAAACTTATAAAAATTCTGGAGATATTTTTGAATGATGATTTTAAGATTGCTTTCAAATTCTTGATGGAAATGTTGAAGGTGACTGAATTCACATCATACCACACTGAGTCCTTTCATAAATAAAGGTCTTTGATGAGGTGACATATCCACACATTCGTGGAGATGGTAATTTTGACAATTGTAAATCAATTTATTGTGTGCTTGATTAATACTCAACAGGATTTTAAAGAATTGCCATATTGTAATACATTCAATAAATCTGCATCCACACCAAAAGAAAATTAAGGATTCCATGGGAAAAATCTTAATTCTGGGTTTTTCTCTTATTTCTTCATCATTTCCAAGTAATTATTCATTGTTATTATTATTGCAGTTTGCCATGCTGTATTAACCAACAATAGGGAAGTTATTATCTTTCATTTCCTTTCAATAGAGAGAGAATCCCTTAAAATCCTATCTTTGCCTTTTTCTTCTGTTGGTTTCTCAATAATCACAGAATAAAACAAATAGATCAGATTTTTTTATCTCTTAAGAGCACTATTCTCACAAGTGCAGGTTATTGTCAGTCTTGACCTTGGTAGGAAGGCTATGAAATCTTTGTTAAGTTTAATTTATAATTGACAGAACAAATGCCTTGTTTTTACTGGTGCAAATCCATAATGAAAAAAATTTCTTGCTCTGCCATGCATGTAACTGTCTGACTTGAAAAAATATGAAAAGTGTTTTGAGAATAGCATGGGCCAAAATATTCCTTAAACACCCTCAATCAGTATTATGAAGACTTTGGATTAAGAAAAGCAAGGAAAAACCAGAGTTTTCTCACAAGTTTTTGCTTCTTGCCTGATAAGTTTTCACTTCTTTTTCTGTAGATCATCTTCAGATAGAACACTAACAACATTTTAAAGACTAAATAGAAGAAGAAAAGGGAAGTGTCATTTGAAAAGGAAGTGTGTCTTCGATTCAGGCGGGGTCAGGTAAGTTACACAAAGACAGGAGAGGTGAAGGAGCTGCTGGAATTCCTTATGAATAGCAAGTGGAGAGATATAAAATAAAGAGCAGGCAGTCAGGAGGTCAGAAGGAAATTTAAGAACAGCCTGTTGTAGTTCTGAGGCTTAGTTTAGAGGCCTTCCTTAGAGGAATTTAGAACAGGACTGATGGGACCCCAACTGCTGGACTTTCTCTACTCCTTCAACTTAACAAATACAGCATTGGTAGGAATGATAGCAAACAACAGATATGGTGACTAAATGTGTGAATTCAATAGACGTAAAAAGAAAAATAATTCAAATTCAAGAACAGAAAATGCTGCTGAATAAGCAGATGTGATTATGAATGGACTGGGTTAGCAATATCTTTGGTAGCACCTGAAAAGATTCAATTGTTCTGTAAGGCAGCATTGAAATTGTGATTTTAGCTAAAGTTCTCATTTCCAAATTTACAACACGGGTATACACCCTGGCTAGAGCAATACTGCATGGTCCCAAGCCATATCACATGGTTTAGCCACACTGTGTTTATTTCTATGGGTGGTTCCCACTCATTCACAGTTTAGGAAAATTTGGGGTCTATCATCACTCCAAAGTGATTTTCAGAAGAGTTGTTGTAGGAATTACTTGTAAAATGACCATTTATCTGTTTAATGACCTGTTCCAGCATCCAGTTTCATGAAATGCCCGAAGAAAATGAAGTACAGGCATTCCAAGGTTCACTTTCACAGCCTAGGCTATGGTATGAACTACCAGTGCCCTTTGGATGAGATTTCCAGTCTAAGGAGAATCATGTCATAGTCTATCAATTCACACTGACTTGATGATTCAAAAATCATCAATCAAAAATAAGAAGATATGTTTCCTGGCATTTCCATGAGTTATTTCCACCCTTAAAAATTCCTAATACCACTGAAGCCACATTTAAACTACATCATATTTAAAATTAAAAAAGTAATTAGCAAGTGTGTTTCCTGTGGAAATTTTGGAATGTTATTTTTGTCATATTATTTTACCTGCATAGCACAGAACAAAAGGATACTAGTTTTTATTGCATATTTGTTCCCAAAAAAGTCAAGATTTTTGTATAATACTTCAGCAAAACAAACAAATTTTCTTACTTCCAAAGATTTAAAAAAGATAGAATTATTACTATTTTTATTATAATAATAATAATTAAAGAAGATTTAAGTACAGTTTTCTGATTTCTCAGCTTTTAACAAAAATTACTCAGTGAAAGATTTTTTACTTTGTAAAAAACATTGTAAGTATTCTCAAGCTCTGGAGGCAAAACAGACAATGCATTATCTGAAATACCATCTCCAAAAGCAATGGAAAGTTACTGACTGATCAGAAAAAAATAAATCATAAATATAATATGTACAATTGGAAATAGGAAGTACATGTGTAATACTTCCTTATAGGAAGGTGAAAAGAATGGGAAATTTTCCACCATATTGCTATAACCATAGCTACTTGCTGGGATGCTGTATATTGTATTAGATAAAAAACATGAATATAGAAGATGAATATCAGCTACATGCATTGTGCATGTCTGCACTAATTTTGTACTTTTCAAAAGTAATTTTAAATAAGAATTTTCAAAGCTGACCAATTGCCAAACATTGGTGGAACATGCATGAAACTGCAATCAGTGGAGTCACTAAGGTTTCTTGCATCACAAGTACAGGGGTTTGAAAGCACAGCTGCAGTAGAATAGATCTTGTTAAACTTGATTTGATATGAAATGCTGCCAAGGACCCAGTTCTGTGTTCCATCTTGCTTTAATTGTAGGTCACGCTTCTGAAAAGACGCAAATAGTCAGCAAGCCAAAGTGTTCTTACTGGCACACTTCACAGTCACGTTTTCTTTTCAGTTCAGGCGCTACTTAAAAGAGACCATAGAGACATAGGACATCTGCCACAAATCTTCTTTTAAAATATTTATGATTTGTACATTCAGAACTCAGGGTGATATTTTAGTTGCATGCAAGGACAGGTGATTTTAGAATTATTACGATGACAGCAGTATATTAATATAGTCATGTTTGTATTATTTCTTACTCCAAAGCAATCTAACCTTTATTTCACCATCTGTTTAGAAAGCACAGCCTAAAAATATATTGAACAATGATCTGTATAAATTGCTTCTGTACAAACAGCCACACCTAAACCCATGCTTCTCAGTTATCACTGTCATGTTTAAATGTCATGGTAGTGTAAAACACATCTTGTGGCAAACATCAGAAATATTGTTGGGTTCTTTTGCTTATACTCACATAACCCACTTTTGATCTGCTTGTTTTTTTCAGAATGGTAGTAGTCCTATTAATTCCCAAGTGGGACCTCATTGTGTAAACTCTTGAAGATCCATGGTAATTAAAAATGCTAAGAAATACTGGTAAGATAATTGTAAATAAACACATGTACTCTTCATTGTTCCTACTGGTATAATATGAAAGAAATCACACTGCAGTCAGAATGACTGTTTCTTTGGCTGAGAAGTTAGAAAGCTTGTTCACACAAAAGAAAAAAACTCATCCTTCCCCTTCTTATATTGAATAGAACAAAAGATACCAAAATACATTAATATAGTAACCCTTATTTTCAAGGGACATAATCATATATGTATCTGACTGCAAAAATGTGCTCTGTTACAGAGCTGAAACTTCATTTTAAGTCCAGCAGTACTGCAAAATTGTGTGAAGTGCAATCAAATGAAAGACATAAAACCAAAACCTCTTCTTTCGCCAGCAAGACTGGGGCATTACACAGAATTAAATTACAAGCATTTTTTTGACTAAATGAATTTTTTTTCTAGTCTAGAGATTATCCCAACATTTTTCAAAATCATTCATCATTACTAATATCCTGTGGAAATATTTTTGAGGTTTTAATAGTCAGTATGTTCATGAGCCCTACCTGAATGGGACTAAGAGGATGACTATTACAATACAGTAGAATTTTGCAGAAAAAAAAATATTATAGAAGTTATCATGTTATATTTTCACCTTACAAGGAAGACCTGAGACTTTCTCCTAAAATTATGAATACTTGGTTTGGTGTGCTGATATTAAAGTCTGCAATGTAATTATCAGCAATGTAAACTACAATGTTGGATAAAATGCACCTTTCTAACTGTAGCATCTGTTGCACATATCTCAAAATTCCAAGCCAGCCATCCTAAAATAATGATCTATATGTTATTTTAAATTTGAAGATTAATTTAACATGCCTTACATAATATCTCCAATCTTTTACTTTGCAAACGCAGCTCCTTAAAATCCTTTTTTTTTTTTTTTTTTTTTTTTATGAAAAGATCCTTTTAAAGGCAACATTCAGGCCTATGAATTTTGGATTTGAGATACAGTAGTCAAAGGCTGACAATAAATACCATTTGACAACTTAAAGTGTCAATTTGAATTCCATTGGAAATGTACACAGAAAAGTTATATCTTGACAGAGCCTTCTGTCCCAAAAGACACTATTTAATGTCTATTATTACTATCTTCTTTATTATTAAATTTTTATTAAATATATTATTAAATTAATTATTAAAATTATTACTATCTTCTTCTGAGTTACTGACTCTGTGGATATTTATTCTCTTACAGATGGCAGTGAAACACTAACAGTTATGCCAAAGAAATGAACCTGAGTAAAGTTTTGGCTTCTTTCACACTATTATCCCACTAATATATTGATTCACCAAATTTACAAAAATCACTATCAAAACTGGGTTTTGATCATCCAGACCTCTGTAACACCTCCAATTAAGATACCATGGAACAGTCACAGAGCTTGAAATTCTGTACAAACACAAAACACTACTGACTTGGGATGATGGTGAGACCAAGCTGTGGCTATCCATACTGAGAATAAATTCCTTTTTAATCCTTTCCAAACTGAATCACGGATACCAAAGGGATCTGGACATGTGGATGTACATATCTGAATAAAGCATCAGTATGCCCTGAACCAATGAAGATAACACCTTTTTGATCATGTTTTTCCGTTTATATTCAGTTGCGGTAATGTAGTGGCACATTTCTATCAGCTCAAGGCCAGGTTCAAGCTGCTTCTCCTGCATGGAAAAATCTGTCCAGTTTAAAATGGAACACACTGTAGGTGCTGCTTCATGCAGCCTCTTCAGCATGCCTCTTCAGAGAACAGAAATGTCTTTCCTGAACCCTTCTGCGGGGGGGTTATGTCATCAGTTAATGACAAATAATCCCCTTCACACCAGCAAAACACCAGTTTTGCTATTGGACTAACTAAAGTAGCATCATGTTATGTGCCTAATGATCTGGAAATATATTCACTTTGCACTCTACTTGCAATGCAAACATCAAACAGCCATCCAGACCCATACTTTTAGACAGGCTTTTATCAAAATGAATCTTAAGCAGAGATTAAATTATATTTATTTCAGCCTTATTAGATACTGCCTGCTTTCTTATTTTTGTTGTTTCTTAGCTCCTAGACAAAACAATATGACCTCTAAGTTAATGGGCAAATGAGTAAATGGTAAGTGGATTTAAAAATAATAGGAAGTACCTGGAGAAAGGGAAAACACTATAACTCAGACATTACCTAATGAAACTAAAAGACATGTAATCTACTTGAACCAAATCTTAGAACTCAGATAGCTTTTAAAAAAGGGAAGAGACAAACAGAAACACAGTTCTGGGGCAGTTATGATGCCTCTATTGAAGCAAAAGAGTCAGTACACCAGGGAATAAACAGACTGATTCAGTGACTTGTCATGACACCCAGAACATGCTGATTAAAGCCCCTGAAGTTATTGGAAGAAGTCTTCCAGGTGTGATGCTCATCAGCTATTGCTCAAGATGGGAATTAGTTAACAGTGTGCTGAAATACTCTTTTCCATCTAATCAAATATTCACCTTCATGAAGTTCACTTGCTCGCACCATCTGTGCTCATGTAAGCAGAAAATGCTTGCTCAGCTATCCCATCGTGAGGGTTTCCACTATTCCTATTTCCTAGTTTAGATAAACAGGCTTTCCATCCTCAGTGTCACACACTCAGCAGCATTAATTCCACATGGGTTATGCCAGCTTTAAGCTTTAAAAGCCAGAACCATCTGTCTTCTCTATCCATATGCCTCAAAGCAGACCTTCCCATACTGGTGTTTAATGGGCTTGTTTCAGTTGCAAGTGACACAGTAGGGTGACAATTTGGGCATTGTATCTGGTATTCTATCTGCATGCATTGAACCTGGTATTCTATTTGCATGCATCCAGCAACATCACGTTGGTTTATTGCTGTAGATATGTGGGAATTGTTCCAAAAAACCTACCACTGCTTTAGACCATTTTGGCTTCTTTAGCAGACTAAGTTGGCATTGCAGTGAGTAAGCAACCATTGCATTCAGTGAGGTTTCCATCTTTGTCAAATCATAACTATTGCACAGACATAGATAGTTTGGACTCAGGGACACTGAAGCAGAAGTATCTACATTAAAAGCACTTAACATAAAAAATATTGGGAACACTTGTGTTGCCAAGTAAGTCTCAGAAATTTCTACTGCAGTGGAGATATTGTATTAGAGTACTTGTATTAGGACCTACTCAAGTGTCCCAGAGTCATAGCTGGACCTGAAAATGAAAAATGAAAAAATGAAATGCCAGCAGAACTTATAAATAGGAATCCATAATAAAGTCCACAAAATTTTCTTAGTACCTCACTAAAAATCTAATTTCAGTCCATAGTGGTATCAGTAATGCCCAAGACTGGTTTCTGTATTCCAAGTAAGGCCTCTGCATATTCACTCGCACTCTATATTGAAGAGCTTCCCAGCACACACAGTTTTGCAGGGCATTTCATTTCATGTCTCAATCTGCTTGTTTCATGTCGTGCCAAATCAGATGAACAACTGAAACTGCCAGAGTAGATAGCTGTTTGTGCAAGACACTGAGCTGGAACAGAGACCTTAAGGCTGGGATTCATCTCACTGATTTGAGATGTCTGCAACACAGATTAATGACTTCTGAGATAGCTGCTACAGCTCCCAGGTGGGATGATTCAGCTGACCTATTTCTAGACATCTGCTTTAGGGTAGCATGACTTAAGCTCCAGGGGTGTTATCTGTCCCTCAACTGAGTATAAAGGAAGCATGTGGTGACTAACCCAGAGGGAGATGTTGACATTATCAGATGTTTTCTCTGACTTCTGAACTCAGATCTTTCACTCCCATTTAATAAAACACATTATGATGGGAATTCACATGTTATTTCTTTTCCCACTCTTTCTAGAGCAAGATACATCTACATTCAGTTATTCTTGAGCATAGCCAACTCTTCCAGGCTAAACCTGAAAGAGTGGCTAATCTCTTTTCTTGTTCTAGGGTATTCAGAATTACTTTTATTGAGCAGTATCTTCCACCACTACCACAGGTTCATTGCTTTTGGTAATTTTAATCTCCTTTTCCAATTAGGATGTTCACACAGTGATAGGTAAGGAAACTATAAGTGCCATCTTCCTCCTGTCTCCAGTAAGGTAAACTGTTCAGCCACACAGACTTTGAGGAAGACTACTTTTGTCCTAAAAAAGCTGCCTGACATATTTATATTGCATGCTTTAACTAGTGGGTTCTCCACTGACAGAATAACAGCCCATATTGGTGATCAGCATAACTGATCACCAATATTCTGCTGTTTAAGAATGTATCCATCTAAAAGACACAAGAGGAATCTAGTATACTTTTACTGATCTCATTAAGATTTCCCTGTGGTGTTAAGTGACAATGGAATATTTTGGAATATTTTAGTTGAAAAAGGATGTAAAATTTTTAGATAAGGGAAGTTATATAGGTCCCTGAGCAACCTCAGTGAAAGGTGTCCTGTCCTCCTGGCAGGGAGGATGGAAGTGGATGATCTGTAAGGTCTCTTCCAATCTCAACATTCTATTTCTGTGATTCTATGGAAACAGACAAACAGCCATGAGAGCCTAACACTGATGCTAATGCAGTCCTAGCTCTTGCATTAATTCCCTTCTCTGGAACTTGCCAGTGACTACTAACTATATATTATTCAACTCAGATATGGATACTATGAAAGGCAGATGTATAAAGACTCAGAAGAACAAAGACTGCTCTACTTGGACTAGGAACATACAGGCCTGGACAGGACATGCTGTCAAGTTCAGTTTCTTGGAAATTCAGGCAATCATGATATATAATCCCCTGCTACACCAAAACATGCTTGTTAGACTGTTTCAAGACTGAAAGGAAGGCAAAGCTGAAAGTCCCAAGAATTCCTCAATTTCAGAAACAATTCCCACCTGCACTGATCACATCAGCCTAAATAAAACAAATAGCTCTTCATTTCCATAAGCTGCTTGCTCAAAATACTTATTTCAGTACATATTCTACCCAGCTGTCACACTCTGTCCTAATCTTGACATGATTTAATCTTTTCATACAGATACTGGTATAAACAGACACAAAAAAAGACCCAGCCAAACTCTGCCAAATCCCAGCAAAAAATGACTGACTCATGCTCTGGTGTTGGCAACATGAAATTTACTGCAGGGCATGATTTTTAATGATAGTAGTTCATTACATGAGGCCAATTATGCTTCAGTTTCAATAGTCGTTACACTGTCTCTATTTCTTTATTTTAGAAAATCTTCACATTAAATGAAGGCTCACAGCTCATAAATCTAGAAAGAAAGCTATGTTTCCTACATGCAGAAATAGTAATTTATGTTGTTCTCAGTAACTACTTCCCGTTTGCTTATATTCTCACTATTTTCCAATAATTTATGAGCAAAATCCATTTTAAAAAGTTTTAATTTTTTAAGTAAAATACATTATGTAAAATGGTAGATAAGGAAAAAGGACAGATACCTGACTTATGCCATTGAACTTCACATGCATTTTAAGGGAATTAATTGCATTTGGAAGTTATTTATGTTGATAAAGATGAAAACATAGAAAACATAGAGCTACAGGTGAGAGAAACTTTAAGGGCAGGATGCTTCTGACTGCTACTGATACAAGATCTTACTCAAGACTATATTTTTCATACAAAGGAAAGGTGGAAAAACACAAGACAGACATCAATTGTAGAGATGAAAACATAATCCAGACCTCACCCAAATAAAACCTAAAATTTGGAGATTTGGTAAGCAATTACAAGAATGCCGGCATATCACTGGGGGAATTCTATTTCAGAGTTCTATTGTCTTGTCTGAGGAAAAGTCTAGGTAAGTGTCTTTCACACCATGCTATGTAGCCCTCTGATCTGCTTCTGCAGGCTGTCTGTGCTCTTTCATATTCATTAATTAAGAATGTGAAATTGCAGTTCTTTGTGAAGCTAATACTTGCCTGAAATGTACCTGACAAATATGCCAGGAAAAGTATACCTAAATATTGTTTTGTGAACACATTCACCTCCCAGACTTTCAATCATAAGAGTCCTGGTACTACAATAATTTGGAAAAAACCTGTTACAAGAAACATCTGTACTACACTTTGACACTTGGAAGGAAGAGAAAAGTCACCACAACACAAGAAGTACAATGTAAGAAGGAAGTTTTATAATTAGTCGTAAGTTGTGGTTTAGATTTTAGATAATATATTATTTTCAGTTTATAATTCAACAGCTAATTTTGTAGTGAAAAATTGCCAGAACATGCCAGAATACTAATCCATCTGACTGAAAACAGATACCCTATTCTGGGCCCCTCCTGATACAAAATTAATCCTCCCTATACCAGTTATGAATCATGAATGAGACTGGTTTTGGTCCAGATCTTTAGCTAGGTAATAGAACCCACAAATCTGAGATTTTTAAGAATGCATGTGCAAGGATGGATTATTTTTATTTAATATAATTATTTAATTTGAATTAATTCTAGTCCAATACTGAGGACAAAATGTTGTATTATGGATTTTATATTATGTAAACTCAATCTCTTTTCAATTAATATCAAACTTTTTTTTTAATCTTAATTCACAATTATGATCTAGAACATCAGAGGACCTAGTAGGGTATCACCTTCTACACCTACATACCCAGCCAGCTTTTAATAATATACTCTTACCTCATTTCTGGGAGTGGGAAAAACCATCCAATAAAGATGACCATTGAAAGGAGGAGAAAAGAAAGAACATGAAACAAGGAAGAAAACAGAAAGGAAACAACTAAAATCAAGAGAAAAGATCTGACAATTGTGTAACAAAAGTCCTGAATCTGAGAAGGAAAAGAGGAATTGGTTAATCATTAGCAACACAGTCTGATATTAAGCAAACTTTGTAGATACCAGTATTCCAGGCACTACCCAGATTCTCCTCTGTGCCACTCCTCATTCCTAGAGCAATCTCATCAAATATCATTCCAGATAAAGAGCAGCGCTGGAGTCAAGCATGAGAACATGAAAAGTCAAACAATAGTAAACACAGACTCATCTATTTTGCCAATATGACACACTTCAGTTATATCTAACTGAACTCACAGGCTCTTTAATTTTCAGTTGGTATGGTAAACAAAGACATAAAAAAGATGCTTGAGGTGTTTTTTGACTTGATAAATTTTCCCAAATATTTTTCAAATCTGGGACCATTTTCTTATGGTCTTACATGACCATGATTCTTCATAATGAGGGTAGCAGAGTCCTGTTCTCAAAGTCACAGCTGCTACAGGAGGTTGTAAAATGTGACTAGAAGTCACATTTCCCATTTATGTAGAACCATCAGGTCTGAAGAACAGATGTTGTATTTCCAAACTGAAACAGATGCATTGCCACTCTCACTGCCACACACCAAACACTGCAAACAGCTGTACTGAATCAAACTGGACAGCCTCCAGAAGCAGATTTCTAGAGAATACATAATAAAAAAGCAAACACATTATGAATGCCTTCCCATGCATTTATATATACTGCTGGTAGTGCTCCTGACAACCTGACAGCTTCTTACTGAACACTCTGTTAAGGGCATTGATAGTTGGAAAAGTGTATGTCAGCTTCAGATTAACCAAATTTATTTATTCCCAATTTTCAGCTTTTTACTTTTAGAGCAAGTAAAAAGTGTGTTTCTAAGTGTCTCCCTATCAATTAAGGAACTGATTTATTTATGTACATGACCAACTTTTTCATATGAAGAACACTTAATGAAAGATAGGTAATATTATTTATTATATATTATTATGCCTTAAATATGCTGTCAAGAAAAGATAACATTCTCTTTGTTTTCCTGTAAATTCTTATTGCCACAGTTTTCAGCAGTCAACTCAATCTTATCGTTGCATATAAGTTGCAGTAGATAACATATCCTCACATTTATTGTGCTAACAGTGGTCCTGTGAATGCAACAGAACTAAGAACTTTTATTAGGTAAAATTATCACCAGATTCTGACAGGGCAGCCACCTAAACCAACAAAGTAAAAAAACACTTTATTCCTCTCTCCTTACTGTTGTCTTTTCCTGAACCTCATTAATTTCTTTTCCAAACTTTCTCTAGCAACACACCTGTCCTGATCATAGGGTCTACTTAGGACCTGCCCTGTTCCCCATCATCTATGAAAAGGATTTACCCAGTGTGTCTTCTGACAATGCACTGGCTTTCAGAGGTGTTTGATCGTGTACAGCAGGAGAGGGTGCCTGTGTAAGAATGGAAACCTCCACCCACTGCTTAACAAGCCAAGCCTATACTTACAACCTGGTGAGACTGCAAGTAAAAATGTTATTTCTTAGGAGCATGTTCTTTAAGAAAACCTTTGAAGAGTTCAGAGAATAGGACAAGACATAACCAAAACTGGACAATAAAGAAAAATTAATGGTACTGATTTTTCCTTCCGCCCATGTGATCCAAAAGGATTCTAAAAGGGTTAGTGCTGGAAAAGAGAAGAGATGGAAATTTTACACTCCATCTGCTCTAATAATTCCTTGACTAGGGAAGATAGCACTCATGATGATTAACATATTTGTCCCAAATGTTCCAGAAAATGTCTTCCAGTCAAGATCTTCAATCTGAAGCCACTAGTCTATACATTAGGCCACACTACACCAGTTTAGTCCACTAGGACAGTTTTTGATCTGATCCAAAATAAAGAAAGACAACAAGAGTCTTTTTCTTGTTGTAAGTGGCCGCTAGGTGCTCAGCCCTATGGTCACAGAATTACACAGTGGCAAAAGAAAGGTGTTACACAATTAAATAAAGGCAAATATTACCTTATTTGGAGGCAAGTTTGAGCAGTCCCATTAACCAGTCAATATGGAAGTTCTATTAATACCTTTAAAGTGCAGAGGTGTCCCCATTTATACAAACACAAAGAGAAAAAGAGGCTACTCTCATCCAGTCTCTGGGGGCACAGGTTACCGGACGTATCAAGTTTGTTTCAGACAATTTGAAAAGTTCTTCTGCAGTCATCAGGCCTAGGTCAAACCAAAACAGCCTTTTACAACAATCTCCACATGTGCTGTGAATGTTTCTGAGGGTTATAAGCGCTCTTTTCTTCAAAACCAAACTTTGCTGCTGTTTTCTGACTACTTTTAGAGGTTCCTGTTTTCTTCTTTAGTCATCTATAAATTGTTGTGTTCTCAGTCAGTGTTTGACATATTGCCTCCGGCTGTGCAGTAAGGATGGCAAGTTGTCATTAATAGACATATTATTTAGGAAATTAGTGGATACTCTTAAGATGAAAGAAAATACATACCTCATACTTGCAATGTTTTCATAGACAAATGTGTCTTTGAGGTTTGGAACTAAGCTAATTTTCTTTTATTAAACAGAGGAGTGATATTTATATATACCTGGTAAAATGCAAAAAAATTGGAACCAGCAGGTGCTGGAGGGCTTTGGAAGCAAGTGTGTGCACACAACCAGCTCCTCCTTCAATGCCTACACACTCCCATCTTATGCAGGGAGTAACTGCAAGAGGGCAAGAAGATAAAGAACTCATGTTAATGCAGGTTTGGACTCTGATGTCCCTGGAGAATTACCAGCTTTCTGATTTTTTTTTTTTTGGCTGTCCTTTCCATCACTATAAAAGCATGAATATCACAACAGAAGCAAAATGGCCCAGTTCAGATCAAAGCTAAAACCATATAAAACTGGAATAAACCTGTGTCAGATGATCTTCATCTACAGTAAGCAGATTATGTTGTATTTACTCCATTACTCTTTAGACATGATGATTTTTGTCTGCATTTAAACTGATGAAAATGAAATCATGAACTACCCTTAATGTGAATTTTACAGGAAAAAAGTCTCTTCCTTCTGTAAAATATTCTTTTATTTTTTCAAAAAAAAAATTTTTGGTCATCAGCTGAAACAGGCAAAGCTAACAAAAACCACAAGAATATAACTTAAAAATTATAAATGTTTATTGATATTTATTTGGAATATACTAAAAGTAGTGCTTTTTTCCTTTACTTCAGAATGGTGCATACTCCTCACTGAAATTACTGCTCCATACTACATTCTTTCCTTGTAAAAATCTATTTTTATACAATATCGAAAATGGTGCTGATGTACTATTAGAACACATTTTGTAGGAATTGAGTACTAGGATTGCAATTTAAAACAGTAAATGGGGTCACAGGTGATCTGATGTAATCTAATCCTTTACAGGCAATTCTGTTCCCTTTGTTCCCTGAATGTGTTTTATGCAACCCTAGCCAAGAGGCTCCTTACCTTTGATAGTTGATGCTAGTGTCACCTTGTGACAGCTGGAATATCTTCATTCAGTTCTACAGTGAGCACCAGTTTTAACTCTGTTAGTTCTTTAAAGCTGAAGGAGGCTGTGATACAAACAGCATAAGAGAGATTGCTGCTACCAAAGGCAAGTAAGTTCTTGTTTTCTACCTCGTGATGACATGAGTATGGAATATACACACTGTGTGAGCACAGAAGCAGGAGTGATTAAATTTTCTTGGGTTTGGGGATGAATACAAATTACACACTATGAGTTTCCTTGGAGTAACAGGAAAATATTGCTTGTCACAGAAAAATGTTCTTGCACCATTAAGGGATTTCCTGGGAGATGCACTGCACTCACAGCCATAAGGCTACAGCAGTACTGGCGTAGTTCGTTTCCAGTGATATGCAACCAGGGGTGGCATTGCTGGCTGTTTGAGCAGTTTGAAGGACTACCAGCAAATGTATGTCTGATTCACCATGTTGAATTAATGAAGAATATAATTTTAAAGGCCTTTAAATGGCATTTGCAGGTTTTGGTGGTGGAATTATGTTATAATGGAGCTTTGTTTAAGCTCTAAACTTAGAAAATCTAAGGTTTAGCAGAGGTCACTAACCTGAATGAAAGCCTTTCATTAGGAGACTAAGCTCTTAATTTCCATGGTAAAGAGTGTTTTGATATGTACACTGAAGGCACTATCACTTTTTTGACTATATAAAAAAGTTAAGCAATTCAGTGTGCTTACAGGGAGCAGCCCAGAGATGCTCTCTAGGAAATAGCAGATATATGCATCACTGATTTGGGATTTGGTGTGCTGAGTTCTAAGGAGGAAGAGAGCAACTCTACTGCAGAGAATGCTTGGGGTTACACACCTTGGTTGGAGAGAGGCAGATGTAGGTTTAAATCTCTACTACAGAAATAGGTTTGGATCCAGTGCTCCCATATCAACACTATTTTTGTAAACCTGGACTATAGATATATACATGTAAAAAAACAACAAAAAAGAATCTACCAAGAAAATATAAAGGAAAATATCCCAGAAGCAGGTCTTTCAGATTATTAAAGAAAAAAAAATGTATGTCTACAATAAGGTGAGTTTAGGGCATTCTTGTATTTTAAATATTAAAAAAAATCTATGAAACATGTAATAATCCTTTTATTAGTTCAATTAACATTCTTGGTACTGAGCTGAGGAATATGTTGAAACCTGTAGGTACTCTGGCTGTAAGATGAGCTCTAAAAACCACTGACCCAGGGAAATAATAAAATACAAAGATACCTTAGCTAGATGTTCTGTTTGAAATAGTACATTCCCTGAGGATATTTCATTAACATAATTATGTCTGGCTGTAACAAAAAAAAAAAAAAAATCACACTATATGGAGGTGAAAATGCTACTCTGCCAACTTGGAGAAGAGTGTGTTCACACTAAAAACATGGAACATCTGATATTTATGTTTGTATACAGTATAATGAGCTCTGGAGACAGATGGTCTGATTTTGTTCAGGGTACTGGACTTCAGGGAGGTATACATATAGATACAATAAATGCCAGAAAGAAAAAAAATTAATATCAAAAAAGTCTTCAGCACCATATTTTCTTCTAACTAAAAACCAAACTAAGAGGTCAAGAAGGCTCAAAGAGAGAATTTCTTTATGTAAAGAATTTTTGCATTTTGGAATTAGACTAAATGAAATATCTGTTATGAGCAGATTTTCATGAATTACAAGTATATCAGGCACAACAGTAATCAATTAACGCTATGGTTTTAAAAATGAAGAGATGAGGAAGGAGAAATTTCAGTTCTAATAGGTGCCCAATTTTCCCCCTCCAATCAGCCGAGCACAGCTTTTTCATGTCTTGATGCACTATATCTCTATATGTCTCCTCATAATGAAAAAAAGCATTTTTTAAAAATCGGAACACTAGACATTTAATGCATTTCTAGTTTAGGCTTATATAGTTCCTATATAAACTGCGTTTCCAAAACCCTCTAAAACAAGGTTTTGTTTTAATGATACTCTATTCACCTCTGTTAAAAAAATATTTTAATCCAAAATGTAAATTGTTTAAAACAGCAAACTTTGACTTGTTCTTTGGACTGTTACATTCTTGAAAAGTCAGAGAAGGATTTTTTTTTCTCAGATCAAGAACAACTTTTGACCTGGTGTGACAACAATGTACTGCATTTTCCATGTGCATTAGTATTTTCTGCCCTGAAAACAATAATTTCAACTTCTGGAGTGTTTTTTCCCACAGGGATAAGGCAACTTTGATCTTAAAGAAATTGCTAAACTGTGTAAATTCATATGATTTGATATTCAGGTTATTTGGTACCAACTGCTCCCCTTTTTATTTTGTTCAGGTTTCTTTATTATATGAATCTGCAACAGTTTTTGCCAACATGGGAGGTCCTTTTCAAGGGACTTTATTTCCTTATGACTTTCAGCAGTGGTTGGAACAAAATAAACACTGCTGTAACACACTGTGGTCATGTCAATATTTAATGGATGCATTTTTCAGCAGAGGATAAAATCCAAGACCATTTCTCGTTGTGATAAACTGAAAGAAGTGTAGGATTAAAGCTGACCATCTCAGAAAGGCTGTACTCTAGACCATAATCCTGACTGTCTAAAGCTTCCCTTCTGTGTAAGAAATGTCTTGAAAGTACCCACAGCAAGCCACATTTTTTGTGCATTTCTGTGTGAAGCTGATTTCAGAAGAGATAGAAGGCTTGCTGCTGCACTGTCCTTCACCCACAAAATTGGTCTGATTTTCTAGTTTTTCAGACAATGTTCAGCTCTCCATACCTACTGTTCACCCTTTTATCTTATTCCCAGTTTTACCCCATCATTGCTTGATGCATTGACTTCTAGAAGAAGAAAGGATAATTCTACTCTTTCAATTGGTTCTGCCAATTGAAGGGTAAAACTTCATGGTGAAGCTCTTCATTAACAACACCATCTTTAAATAATACTTTCAGAGAAGTATGATCTTAAGGTTTTACCTTGAAAGGCAACTAGCAACTTTTTTTTTTTCCAAATATAAGGGAAACATAAATTTCCAGAGATATTTTGTTGTGCTATGTTAGAACTTCCATAAACCATGGTATGTGATAATATGGCATTAGTCTAAACTGAATTATGTTTCAGAATTGTTATTAAAATGGCCCATATTTTGGCTATAAGCATAAAGATTCACCTTTTTCTCTACTAAAGCTGAAATTTTTATTATTCCAATTTTCCAAAGTAGTTAAAAAAGAATCTTATACTATACTAAACAATTCCACTGTAGAGGTGATATGATCAAGGAATTTCTACTTATATTAGAGATAGCAGATAAGTTCCACTTCCTTTCATATTTAAACAAATAATTTTGTGGCCAGAATAATTGTCTCTTTCACTCCTGGCTAGGTGAGAAGAGTGGGAATGGTTGTTTGTTCCAAAGGTGTTCAGATGTCATGAAATTCAATTTACAGTGGAAATTAAAGTACTGACTTTGATACAGGGTAATAGTTGCAAGTCTACAGTTTTCAAAGATTTCTTTGTAAGGGTGAGACATATACAATATTTCAGACCTAGCCCATCTAGGAGATCCATGTGATTCATAGTTGTCCATGGTCCCAAAACTCAGCTTCAGTGTTGCTTTTACACATGTGGATGATAACAAAGAGAGTACTGTTAGTACTTTGCTACCATTTTTTGTCATAAGCAGAATTCACCAAATGATCCCTCACTTTCAGTTCTACTGTTCCTCTGCCTATTTGCAGAGCTATTATTAAATAAAAAATATTTCCAGAGGGAACAACTGGAAATCATACTTAAGAAGAATTGAACATTCATCTTCAAAGTAAAGTTTGCATAACCCAGAATAAAAGTAGACAGAAACTGGTGTCTCATACACTGATGCAAGAACAAAATACATTAATATTGGTTGTTAATTAATAAATGTGGATTTTACTTGTGCAAAAACTGGAAAGGCATGGAGTTCAAGACCATCACATAGCAGTTAAAATTGCACTGCCATTTTTAGGTGTTAGCAATATTATCAGGCTTCATCACTGTGTTGAGGATTTATTTAAGAAATTGAGCTTTTTATCTCATTTCTCACTGTACGAGAACAGTAAATTTTCATCTAAATTAAGAAAAATAATTTACAATAAAACTACAACTTTCTGAACTTTCTGATCCACTGGCTTAAATCAGCACTTACCAGGTGTAAAAGATAGAAAAAGGTTAATTCACATCAATGGAGAATGTTGATGATTAGTTTAATATAAAACTTCTGTTCATATTGTTGCCAAAAAGTGAGCAATTGGGTCTACATGCAATAGAAGGCCTCAAGAAGATACACAGGAGCTTTTAACGCAATGGAAATTTTGAGTAAATGTTAAGATAACATGAGCTATGTTTAATAAATAAATTTGGTTTATGCCGAGAGCTATTTCAGACCCTTGACACTATTACTGATGTGGAAAAATAGAATTTATGGCTACAGATAGATGCATTTTTTAGTCTGTGCAATTCTTTTTAATATGAGGGTGTCCCTGACCTAGCTTATGATGTCAATACACTATAAAGAACTCACAATTACAAGAACAAGTTAAGTGGAAACAGAGAAAAGAGAAATCAAGCCTACATAGATGGCTAGAAGTTTTTCACATCTCAGGAGTGTCAGTCAGGAGTGAACAAACATATCAATGTGCACTTGACATAGAAACTGTCCAGCTTATCTCTAAATAAATTACTCAGTTTTGCTTTTATTTTGATAACGTCTAGGAGACCTATTCTGGCTCCTGATCTGAAGTAAAGAGAATGAAGATATTGGCAAAATTTGAAAAGACTTTTGATCAGATGCATAGGTAAGGATAGATTGAGATGCCATTTTGAAGGATAGTTTTCAAATTTGCATAAGTTTAGGGAAAGTCCTGAACACGTGATTCACTAGTACCCTCAAATAAAAACCAACCAACAAATGAAAGAAATAAAAAACCCATCAAACCAAACCTAGCTACAGTTTAAATAGTTTAAAAATAACTATTTTTAAACATTACTGAGAATTTTGGGGATTGGTCTTAGGATCTGGAGGGCTTAAACAATAAAATGCTTGGGGGTAAGCTATTACTAGGCCCTGACTACCATCTTGGTGATGAAATGGAAGCAGGAAAGTCTGACACAGAACCAGATCTTAAAGCTGGATGTGGATGTGCCTCTGGAAACTGTAACACCTACTTGGTTGTTGATTTCAAATGTCGATTTGAATTAGATGTTACTGTCCCATTTAGAAATGCTTCCATGGAAATACAAGGATGCAGCTCTGTTCCCTCCATCAAGGCTTATCTTACCTGGCCAGAGCAGTGAAATCAGGAAACAGGCAGGGATTTATTAACTAGAAACTAGGTGGTAAGCACTACCAAGAGACAAGAAGACAGCATGTAGACTGATGATTTGTTCTGTTTACAGACTATAAAGCTTCTGAAGGAAAAAGTGAAGGAGGTACACTCTTCTTGCTTGTTTTTGTTATGGCTGAAGCTGAATAAAAATCTGTGTGAATAAATCTGAAATTCTGAGAGGACAATGTTATCTGCTGAACATGAGGCTCCCACTGAATTTATGTCTAGCTGAGTGGCCCTGACTCACACAGAAAGACTTCTAAAACCTCCATATCTACATTAAAAAGTCCCAGTATCTGCTAAGGCAAGAAAAACCAAACATCCAACACTGGCAGCTTACCAAGAGCCAGAGGGCTACACATAATAGCAAAACAAAAATGATGATCTAGCTCTCCTTTTCCATTCAGGACTGTAATGCTGGGAAAAGAACATTCACCAAGAAGAAACTTGCAGCATTGCACAGCTTCACAGGGAGCCCTGACTAGAAATGGACAGCACAACCTGTCAGCTGACAAATCCTGCACTAAAGAAGGCAACAGGATATCATCAGAGTTAAACTGATATTCTTACAGGAAAACTGGATTGTGAAAGGACCCATATAAGTAAAAATACTCATTTTCACTTTCATTTGCTAAAGTGGTACTCCTAAATCTGATCAACCAGGTTGAGCAAATCATTGTGTTGCTCTTTGTTAATAAATTCTTCCAGGAAAATAAAGTTTATATTTACACCCAGTTTTCCAAGGTTTCATAATGTGATAAGGCAATGATCAGAACACTTCTGGTAACTCAATCTAGGAGCTAAATCTCACAATTTATCCTTATTTTCCTTTATTCTTACTCTCAATTGCAATTTGATAGATAAAATTCTATTATTTAAGTCTATGTTTTTATCCTGATAGTACCGATCTTGAACTGGAAACCACTATCAAAAGGGAAAGTGATAATAACACCTACGAACATATTATTGGGACATTCCATACACCAGAAGGCTCAGATGCCTGGAGATGAGACGAGATAACTTCTGTCAATTAAAAAGATATAAAAATGTAAATAAAATACTAAGTCAGAAAGTTTAAAGCAAAGTTCATTTCAAGGACAAGAAGAGTCTTAAAACACCCAGATTAAAAATTTCATGGCCTCTTTTACTGTTTTGAGTGCCAAAGAGGAGATAGAACAGCTAACACTCAGGTAATGGCATTGACCAGAGGTGCTACGAGACATTTGGAGAGACACACAATCACTCACTGTGTGTTCATGTTTGCTCCAAAGTACTTCTGTCTGGGGTGTGTCTACTCCATAATGGCAAATAGATTAGTACAATGTATGACATGAATCCATGAAAACACTGATAACCTTCACAACTGAATCGTGATCCTGGCTCTTTTTGCTTCACATAAAGAGTTGAAACACAAAATCTAGCTTGAAACTTGATTATTTGGATTACAGCCTAAGTCTAATAGATTACTTAGATAAAGAAAAACTTGGAAGTCAGAAATCTGAAGCCTAAAACTGAAGAAAAATAATAAAACTAAGTAACAATTGAAGGCATATGTTTCAAAATTAAATGAAAGAAAATGAAGGGGAAAAAAGTACTGTCCTGTCATGGGAAAGCAAATCAAGAAATTGAAAGAAGAAATTAGAACTGAAACAAGGAGTGCACAGCACTAACAATTCAGGAGGAGTGATAGTGTAGGAGAAATGTTCAAAAAGCTCAAAAGTCAAGTACAGAACCCTTATTCAGAGGGTGAGGGTTTGAAAAATTCCTGAGTGAGGGGGAAAGTAGTAGTGGTAGTAACAGTTCAGTACACTGAGCAGGAATAATACATAAAAGGCAGAACTGTTTATATTTACTCTGTGGAATTTTTGTGTCTTTGTGTGTTTAAAATGCAGCAGTGTACAAGAAAGAAAATAAAGTCCCATCCAGCTCATGGTTGATTATTTAGGAGGATGCTGTATTCAGCATCATCTTTGCAGACAATTTTTTTTTAAATTATGAGGACTTCCACTCAAGAATTCTAAAAGAGATAGACAAGAATATCACACTAATGCTACTTTTATATATATCTTAGAAAACTAGGGACAGGTTGACAGTTACCAATCAATTATTGACAACAGCAGGGAAATTATCTAAATACTTATCACTCAATTAATCCAGGTGAAGCCGGATATGAGCTTGCATGGAATGCAAGAGATAAAAGATGAAAGGATGGGAATATAATTAAAACTTGTTAACATCGTGTTATAGAAATTGTATCTTGTCAAATGAAACTGCTTTCACCAATCAGACTGCGTGTTTGGTGGAGGTGTAGCAGAGAGGCAACATGCCTGCAGTTACAACAAGCTGTTTGATTTGGTGCTGCATAACATTCTGGTTAAAAATAACACTATGCAATATCCTTAACATGCCAAACAAGCAGTTTCTAAAAGCTTACTGATAGACATCAAAGTATATGCCACTGACAAATAAATATGAAATGGAGATGTTTTTAGGGACTGTGGCTCTCCAATGATAATCATAATTTTGTTAATAGCCCGGATGTAAATAAGAATGCTTCTGCCAATAAAAGCATGTCTTCCTAAAGATGGGTGCACTGGTAATAATGTTAGCTACAACCCAGTAATGCTTTTCTCTACTTGCCAAAGTGCAAACCACTGTGCCACCCTGAGACCACAAATATAAGTAGTCTTGGAATGAGATTAACAGGATACAGGTCAGAAGAATTAATTCTGCAGCTCTGCAAGTTTTTTCTGTCACCAGGATGTTATCCTGCAAACTATTCCACACAGCAACATTTGTCAAGCCACATGTCTCCATTCCTGCAATTTGAGTTTTTAGGACAGGTGAAGCTAATGTAAGTAAAGCTGGTTTTCACACTGTCATATGGGGGGAAAATACCCAGCAGTCCCTCCTCTATCCCTCCTCAGATCAGTCTAAGGAATTTCATATATCACTCCCGTTAAACAGTCTGGAGTTTAACAGAGTGATTCATAAATCACTCTGTTAAACTCCAGACTGTTTTGAAAATCCAGATGTTCAACACAAAAAGAAATTATCTCAAAGGGTAACAAGTTACTGCATATTAGCTGTCTATATTCTGTAAGTTACAGTCTGAACTTTCAGATTTCAATCTGCAACTATTCTATAATCAGGATGATCTTTAGGCCTAAAATTAAGCACTGTCAGAGTTTAAGGGCACAGTATCATTATACCAAAACAACTGGAAATTTTATAAGCACCCTCCTAAGATGAAAGATTGTGCCTTTTAGTTGTGAAAAAGGCATTATGGGAGGAAAAAAAACAAGCCACATGTCTTATTCCTTAGAGGTTAATAAAAGTAAAGATAAACATAATTTTCTAGACTTTGCTCTCAGGTGTGTTTTCTGACTGACTGCCTCCTGCTGAAAAGTCAGACTGCATCCTCTCCCAGAGGCTATGCCTCCTCCCTGCAAGGAAGGAGTTTGGCTTTTGTGCTATAAACATGAGAATTTGGCATGAGTCTTTGTAACACCAAACTTCCTAATTGACAGATCTTTTAAAAATGCAATACTTCACATCAACTAATGAGAATGATAACTTTCGTTTATCAAGCATATCCAATTGCTTTCTGTGTCCTATAGTTTGTAAAAACCAGACTTGTGTGTGGATCTCTTTTTACCTCACATGTTACAAACTGAAATGCAATTTCAATAGGTGAAATTGGCATTTCTTTACTTCTTTCAAGTTAATCACCACAGCATAGTCTGAATATAGATGAATTGTACTTTAGAATACAAGGTAATTATCCATTTGTTTTAACTTCTACTCTGCGTCATTCAGATTAATGGATGGTATGGCAGGACTGTACAGCTGCATTTGAAACTATTGCCTCAGGAGTCTGCTGCTCCTTTTAAATGAAATAAAGTTAGCAGGGAATAAAATTTAAAATGGAGGCAAAGTAAATCACAGCCTTCATGACAGCAAATGCTTGCCAGAACTCTTAGTCAGTGCCTAATTGTTTTCCTTTATACACAATGCCCTAAGACTTCAACAATCTTCAAAAATTAATTTCTGCTAATCCTCCTAGCATTAAATAATAGATCTTTTAAATCCATTTTTAAAAGACAAATAGCACAGTACACTTCAATCAGTAAGTAGTCCTATCAATCATAAAAAAGAAATTTCAAGTATTATAGATTTTATGTAATCTGTTTCTTTTCCAGGAAGAAACTCGGATCTAAAAATTGACTTAACTGTTGTCCAACAAGTTCAGGGATAGCGTTATGACGAAGAGAGAGAAAATACCTCTTCTGCTCTTCACCACTCTGCCTTCCACACTGTAGTCTAAAAGCTTGTTAACTGTATTCATTCACAGGTTTTAAAATTAAAATTAACATTCAAGTCATGGGGGAGCAAATGGAAGGAAATGCAATTTTTCCTACTTCAAGTTACCTATCACTTTTTTTGATTTTTCAAACTTTATGAGATAATTTCTACATAAGGTATTGGGGTTTTAGGGAATATATCTTACTACTGTGCTGCAGAGCAAGTTGTAGTCATCACAGGAAGAAATTCTCTTGGTAGCCACCTTGCTACTATCACTTTTCATGGAAGATATTAACATGAAATAATAGAACAGTCTTCCCTGTTCTGCATGAAAGCAACACCCATTGATAGCGTGATTCATCTATGATGCAACTCCCAATATTGCATCCACTTTATGATAATCACACTGTCTTATGGTAACATACATGCTCATTGAAATGTACAGCAAAGCTTTGATCATAATGGTTTACCTACAGAATCAAGTTATCACCTCCTGGTTGCCAGCCTTTTGCTCCATGTATGAGATTTTTCTAACTCTCACAAAGGTAGGCAAGGATGCTGGAGAAGCGTAACAAATATTGTAACGTAAGATTCATACTGCTGATTACAGCAGGCTCTGTGTGCATTTGTGGTCACTGACTGCATGTGGGTCAGCTGGCAGGGAAAACAGTTTTGTATTTTGGACAAGATTTTCTAGATATAGCAAGAATGTTACAGGCAACACAGTCCAGCACAGAATCCATATGAAATGTAAGAAACTATTCTCTTTCAATGTTAAAGAGAATTTTGTTGGGACTTGCACAATTTTACACCATTGGAGCACTAAACACACTGTTGCTGGTAATGAAAGAGAAACTTTCTTCTTGCTGAAGAAAGTTCTTTTGTCCTTCTCCTGCTGTTCTCATTCACTTTTCTTCACAATTACTTAGTTTAAATAATGAAAAATTTGTGCCTGCAAAAAGTACTAAGTTACAAAGAGGAGGAAGGCTCTCCTGAAGAGAAACATGTTAGATCAGAGCATGTGAGAGGAAAAAAGCTCAGTTAGGGTAAAATTATTTATTTAAAATAAATAAATCATTTTATGTGCCTGAATTTCAAGTTGTCACTGTAGACTGCATGAGACTGACTATGTTATGGACAAGAAAGTAGCATTAATGTTTCATAGTACAGTTCTTTTTTCTGAAAAAACTAAGTGTTGCAGTTATAATCAAATGTAATGAACAATTCATTAATATAATGAGAAGTATAAGCATGGAAACTTGTTACTGAAAACAAAACTCAGAGTCAAACTGAGGATAAATATCCTGGACTTTGCAATTACATGTAGCGTGCTAATTTTCATAGTAATTAATGATTCCAATAGCTTCCTGGGGAGGTAAAAGATTTCACTTCATTGGAAGTTTCAAAACAAAATAAAGGAACTTAATTTTCAGAGTTGTAAGTTATTGATCAAATCAGTTATTGATCAAATCAAAATGGAAAAGAAAAAAGACACCTGTACATCAGTGTCTCCCAATATACACATCCAAATATAGGAAAAGGTATTTAATAGATTAGCATGGAAAAGTAAAATCCAAAGCAATTAAGAGTAAATAAGTCTTCCTGAAGAATCTTCTCAAAAATCTTTCCAAGTTCATATCTTCAGATTATCAGATCAACAGATTGACAGACCAACAGCTGCAATAAATTTATTTTTAACATCAGGATGTAAAGATAAATCTTAAAAGTGTTTATTATTGGGGATTATCAATGTATCTGCAACTCATAGAAATATTCAGGTGATTATTAGCATACAAGTGCATATATTAGGCATATCTGCATATCAGAGCTATTAGTCACCAGCAGGGTCTCCCGTGATCAGTAGTGGGATACACTGTCCAGCATCTCTATACATGAGCTAATTTCTTGATAGCACCAATCTGGTTGGTGAGATGAACATGTTAGAAGGGAGAGCCATCTTACAAGTAGAGATTTGGGCAGGCTGGAAGAGTGGGTGAGATTGAACTCTACCAATTTTAACAAAGATGTGTGCAAAATCCTGCTCCTGGGATGGTATGACCAAAGATCCCAGAGCAGCATAGGGTCTGTGTGGCTGGGCAGCACTTTGCTGAAAGGGATCTGGGCTCCTGATGAACAGCAAGATGATCAGGTGTCAGTGCAAAGGCAAATCAAACCCTGGATTGCATCCACAGAGGCCTTACTGTGTGGCAGACAGAGTCTGGAGCAGGACTGAACACACTTCCAGTGGCCATGCTTGGATGAATGTGAATTATGAGGAGCAATAGTTGGTAAGTACAATATATCAGCACCTGCTGTGTGAAACACATAACCTACTGCTTCCTTCTGGCGTTACTGTGCAACACGTCTTTCACACTCTTAAGATGAGACCAGTTCTCATTCCTAACTTTTCCTGCATTTGACCATATATCTATTATGTCTGTAAAATGTGTTAAAAGCAATTCCTTGCTTAAGGAGGCACCTAACAGATATAACCAGGAAACCGTACAAAACAAATGTATGGCATCAACACTTAACCTTTTTAAAAACTTCCAAAGTGAAAAAAAATATCCACAAATATGCAAATTATTGGAGACCTGAGACCTACAATGTGGTTATTTAGGTTATTTTTCAGAGAACAGCTTCTGACTGTCTTGGTGGAAAAAATGACAGGGAGAGCTTGATTAATATTATTTTTTCAATTTTATGTGAAAATACTTTTGACTTTTCACAATCGTTTCCTGCCTTGACCATTAAACAAAAGTCATTTAAACTGTTCACCAGTAGGTGAAACTATAAAAAAAACTTGCTATCTTCCCTGTACTGAAGGATTACATGTATGCATACGGGAAATAGCAAACTAAGTCTTGGTCAAGTCTTTGATTTTGTAAATTAATCATCCTGATTTATAAAGGAAAAGCACATCACTAAGAAGCAAAAAAATAAAGATATATATCTTTATTAAGAGTCTTGCTGCTTGACGTTGCATCATTCCCATATGCCTTGATCATTTACTACTAAATTTGCTTCCTTTTGAAATCTTCTATATTTGCAGTTAAAATCCAGTGGATATACAAGTGCCTGATATTCCAAGCTAGAGGAGAATACATTCACTCACTTTCTGGCAAATGGAAATATACATACTTTAAATCATATTCTTCTAGATGCAACACTCTAAGGAATACATAACCTACCTACACTGTTTTCCTGCAAAAAGCAGAGAAAGAGGGATGAACCCAGCACAGCATTATCAAGCCATTTGTTGATGCAGTAGTGACCCCTCTGGTCATGCTATGCAACTCTTCTTTAAGTAATGGGTCTTCCTTTGAATTAGATGGTGTCAAGAGGGTGTGTAGACCTCTAGAAACCTTTTATTAAAGGGTTGAGGACAGTGTGAAAATATATTGCAACATTTAAATGACTACATTATTTCTTCTTTTATTGTGGTCTTACAGCAATATTTTCTTTAATAGATTGGTGGCTTGAGTGGCATGCTAAAATGTTGTTGTGTCCCATCTTCAAGGGGGAGAGCCCCAAGAATCATTGCTGTTTGTGGTGGAAAGGAATGACAGAAGTCAAAGGTTCTGCAAAAGCTTACAAAGCTTTACTAGTAAATTACACACTGGGCATGGGCATCGGTATAAATCAGTCCCTGATCTTGTCCAAGCACACAGAGGTGGGTTTTGAACAAAAGGGTCGGGTGAAAGGGAAGAGAGAGAGAGAGAAATGGATTAAAGAGGGGAAGAGAGACAGATGGTTTAAAGAGAAGGCAGAATGGGAGAAGGAGAGAAATTGCCAATCCTGGCTCCAGAGCTGATCCAGCTGATGGGGTGTCCTGTGACCCAGATTGGTGGAGGTACCTTTTTACAGAGTTTTTCCCACCATGGAGATAAATTTCTCTCTTTCTATGCAAATCAGTTCTCATGTGCTGTTCATTCTTTCAGACCTTTCTGGAAACGGATCAGAGGCTTTGAGGCACTTGGGTGGTCTTGATACCCCCTACGGTCCATATCCACTTCCTGCTGTCCTGTGTTGTGATGCATATCTCCAGGAGCCAGGACAAGGACTTTTGTCCCAAAAAATGCTGCCCTACCTCCTGCAGAATTCTACAGAGACCTACATCGTCTCTTCTCCTGATTCCTGTTCTTTTTCACAGTGTGTCCTTAACAGCCATCCTTGGTTGGGTCCACAGATATAGCTATCAGTGACATACACATTACCCCCTAATCATCTGGGTTTCTACAGATGTTCCTCAAATATTTTTACTGCTGAATCTGCTTCAATAAGGAATCACTTGGTTCTGTCACTTGATAACCTTTTGCTAAATTTATCTCTTTGCTAATTTATCAGAGCAAATATCAACTCTAATGCTAGAAAAGTAGAAATAGGTTGGCTAAATAAATCTCACTAACAGGCTTTATTCTTTTTTACGTTTTTACAATTTCCTGTGCACCATACCATCAGTGTTTTGATAAGAATGTGGCGCCTGGTGATTCTCAGCTATAGACATGTACCCTTTCAGATAATTAGCAAATACCACAGCCAAAAAAGTCTCAGTCAACATCTAAATATTCTTCAAAATAAACCTACTAAAGCTCTTAAGAGGTCAGTGTGACCTTTCCATTTACATGAAATATCAGATTTCTCTTCTGCCACACAATTATCTTCCCATTCTATGCATTTCTCACCAATTTTCCATACCTTTTGGTACTCAGACCACAGTAATAACATTCTGGGGGGACATTTTGGGAAGCACAGATGGAATACCACTTCTTGCATTCTTACTGCTACAGAACAAAGCTAGGAGGCCAGTCTTGCATTTCTGTTTAGGAAACCCTAAACAGAAATGGTGTTTGAATAACAGAAGGAAATATTCAGACACATTCAAGGACCTGGTAAGTTCAAGGCTGCATTTATGACAATAATAAAATGTACTGAAAGCAGCAAGTTCTGATGACTGTTCTGCTGAACTCAGTCAGTGGGTTAACAAATAAGAAAGAGAGAAGGAAATACAGGTGAGATTTGTCAAGAGTTCTATAAGGCTCTTTTGAGGTCTTATTTTCCTGGAAGTGCAAATACTGTTAACACAGAAAACATCCCAGGAGTAAAATCCTCATCCTGTTATCAACTACATGGGTTTTGTCATTAAATTCAGTGTCTTGAGGCAGATTATTCATTTGACAAAACCAGAAAAGTGTGTGAGGTCATGAGGGAAGAAGTAGCAAAAGAAGATCTTTAACCACTCTTCAAACACTATTTTCAAGCTCATTTACCTCTCCACTCTCTCTTTGAGCACAATTCAATAAACTAGATATGGTTTATGTTTTTTCTTAAATACACACAGATTCACAAGGATTTACTTTCTTTTAGCTGTTATCCCTCACCCAAGCTAATTTACTGTGCCCCCCCATATACCTTACCTGCATTGTGGCTTTCACATCAGGTGCCCTACCCTGCCCAACCACTTCATTTCCTTTTGAAGATCCACAGGAAAGCTTTCCAGAAATGCTTTGCTCACTTTGTGCCACTAAACTGGCCTGGATGAGATTGCAGTGTTGCAGATCTTTGGCACTGGTGGAATAAGGTAGTTTCACTGTGTATCATTTTATTCTCATTTATAATCTCCTGTAGAATTTAAAGATCTTTCATCAGACATTGCACACATGGCAGCTCTCCATGCTCCAGACCACCCTTGAGAATCTTTTCTTTCCACTAAGAAACCACTAAGTATCCTGATGTGTGGGATTTCTGTGAACATCTGTAATATTTTAGCCAGTCATTACTTCTAATAGCTTAATCACACTGATTATGAATTTATCTCCACATACAACCAAGTTTAAAATCATGGCCTATCTCTTGTACTTTGATTGTATAAAAACCTGCTATAAGAATTGAAGTCAGAGAATATTTTTTCTAATACAACTTTTATTGAGGTGTATGTAAAACCATGTCCAGACAATGTATCTGTCCATAGCAGTGCTGAGTTTTCATGGGTTTGCTTCAGTCCTCTGCAAAATTATACACAAGCACTATATAAATAGCATGAGGCATGCACACAGGAGGAACAGGTAAGAATGCCAGCTCAGATCAGTAGGCAGGATACTTGCTTGCTCCAGGAACAGCCACGAAGGCTAATGTTACTATCACTGCACTCTTAGGTGCATAGACATGACAGCAAATGCTGAGAAAAAGGAAGTTTAAAAACTTAAGAGTGAGGCACTACCAGGTACTTCCTGGAATTCTCAGTGCTGACTTTGTGTTGTGCCTGTGACATCACTGACTTCACGAAAGTGGAATTGGGCCACTGAACTTTCCTGTGACTTCCAAATTAACTTATGCCCATTTAGTTGTAAAATAAACCACAGAAGCCAGGGTGACTGCTTTAGAAATCTGTTGAATAAACCCAGAAATTTGAAGGGTTTTAATGCACTGAAAAGCAGGCAATTATAGATTAGCTCAGGCTACTTTGCTGTTGCTTTTACTGCTTGTCTTATTGTCACTAATATTTTCAGTTTATTCAATTTATTACTTCTTTCCATTTCACACGGTTTTCTAAAGCAGAATGGATGGAATATGACTCCTTGAAAACAAAATTTTCAATACTATATAGTACACTATATAGAGCAGGGGTCTCTCTACACCTGCCAGGTGTTTGACCTGAACTAACTTTTTTCACTCCTGCACAGTTCCACTCCTTGGAAATCTGGCATCTCTCTCTGCATCAGTTTTCTGATGTATTTTAGACAATTATGCAAAGTCTACAAAGAAAAAAGAGCAATTTTCTCACAGATAACTACAATAATTTTAATTTTATACAGCTGCAAATTTATTATGTATATCAGAATGATGTTTGAAGATGGGCTAAGTATTTAAAATTCCCCAGAGCCTGGCCATACTTGCACACTGGCAAATACCAAAAAAGGGTAATTTCAAGCACTAGAAAGAGGCCAAAGAATAATTATTAATTCCCTCAGCACTTGAACTAAATGTTATGGACCTTGCATGCCATAAAGAGAATGTGATTACTTTCATATCTTTCATCTTTGGGAGGAAAATCATTAGTCTAAATGCACTTCTTACCACTTTTGCTGAAGAGTTCTATCTGTATGTGGTTTTTGAATTATGTATTCCAGAATTCACTGCAGTAGAAACTCATCACACTTCTCTTAATTTTTCACATTACAGTGCAGAGGAAGGGAAATCCCAGCTTTGAAATCTTTAAAATTAGAATTCTGACTATGCATTCCAGGTTTCCAATACTTACGTATATCAAACATGTTTTAAGTTATTTAATGTGTTATTAAAGAGATTTAAACAAAATAATTTTTGTTGTTACTATTATTATTACTATTAGGCAGCAGCTTTCATTGAATATTTTTCTTTCTAAAGGCATGGTATCACCCTTATGGTATCTTGGTTTCTGAAATTCACTTCTTACATAATTCTGCCAGAAGTAGAATTCATAAATCTTGTGGGTATGCTACAAATTCTCACTTTTAAAAGATGCAAAGGGCATAAGCAGCCAAGTCAAATGGTTTGAATGCTAAATGTGTACAGCATTTATTATTGTTAATTTAGAGTTATTATTATCTTTAAGAAAATGTTTCTGGTGAAGCAGCTATTCATTTGGTGGTTTTGGACTTTTCTACATCTGTATTTTAATCTTCTTGGGAAAAGTGGTAATACTTAATAAAAGAGATAATGATGGGGAACAGGCCAGGCCAGCATATTAAATATATACTAAATGGGGAAAATGGATTTGTAGCAAACCAAATTTTTTATCATCTGTGTGATCTTTCATAGCCTGTCTAAATCCAGTTGTCTTTCTCTTTGTTGTGCACATCCCAGAACCACTGAACCACAGCTGGCACCAAATTGTAATGTTTTTGTTGGAGAAAAACAGGTCTGAACACTGACTAATCAGAAGTGCAGCATGTGTAGCAATCCTGGGAAGACTGTGCTAAGCATGTCTCTGCAAGGTTTTCCTTTCAGCTCCATATTGTCCTGCCTTTTTTTTTTTTAATTACCCCTATCATATCTGTCTGACTTAAGATAAGTTGCTAGAAGCAAGAGACACTAGAAACTTGAACTAGAAACTGGCTAGAAACTAGAGCCACTTCCAGTTATAAAGCACAAAGCACTCTATAAACTCTAAGGTGTACTATGAAAAGTAACTACACTGGTCACTAGTTACACTTTCTGTTTAGTTCAAAGGGAAATAAAAAGATAGGAGACTCCTGACAGATTATCTGAAATAAATGTGTTTTGTTCTTACTCCTGGATTGCTTCATGTTAACTTATGGAAAATAACCACAATTCTTTTGCAAATGGGCTAGATGGAAAAACAGGGCACATATTGCTGACAGTAATCTGCATCACACGGTCTGGAAGCTGTGTGCATATAGCAAAAAAGTGAAGATTAGGGACAGGTAAGCCATTACAACACAGTTGCTAATACTTCTGAACCAGGCTGCTGCCTTGAGCTTCCCTGCTAACTGTGGAATAACTCCAGTACTATCCTACATACTCTACGAAAAAGTCCTTTAGTCCCCAAGAAATTGCACTTTTTGGGGGTTGTGGGTTGTTGCCAGTGTGCCACTGTGAAAGGAAATTATCCAACAATGCCAAAGCAGGCATGCTAAATCAAGTGCACCCTGTGGAAAATTGTGGCAGCTAAAGTGAAAGGAAGTTTAACTTTTCCTGCTTTCTTCAATGAACATATTTTAAATGCTGTACAACAGACTGTAAGATTGATGCTATAACATTACAAAGTGTACAGAATAACTGAAAGATGAGCTAGAGATATTACAGAAAAATAATCAAAATAGAAATTTCCAAGTTCCCATAATAATTGTTGTGTTCAAGTAAAACAATGTTCTTCATGTCAAAACAAATCCCTGTTGGTATCTCTGTCTGTCTGAAAGATAATATGGGCAGAGAGGTGCATAAAATTAATGTTAGCTGGAGACAAAATTATGATAAATAAATCCCAATATTAGAAAATTTCTTCAGACTTTATATTACAAGGCTCTATGACAATCTTCAGTTAATACTATACACACTATATTTATGGCCCAACACCTTCATGCCACAGAGTTGTGTCTACATCAGAAACCAAACGAAGTACAGCTGTTCCCTTCCAAGGCATGCCAAGGCTGTTTGTGCCCTAGTATCTCTTGTCCTCCTCATTCTGCATAGCTGTACTTGCTGCAGACTCTTTGTGCTCATTCTCTTCTTTCTGATGGCATCACAGGTGTATCTTCACAGTCCTGGTTTTTCATTATTTATCTCAACAGCTACCAACAGAATCCTTTGTATTGGCAGCTGCATCTTGGAGGTAGTTATAGTCATTCAGGGGCTAAGCCTACTGTCTTCCATGCTGAGAAAAAATACTATTCCTGGTGCTTGAACAGTCTAAACAATAGTTAGAGAGACACTGTGCCCCAAAGGATGGCAGAGGCAGGGAAAAGTTGAATAAAAGGGGGCTTACCTGTTAATGCCAGAGGCATTGGCTTTTAATGTGCATAGTCCACAGGTGTTTTGTTCTGACAAGGCTACAGATGGAAAAAGTTTAGCCGGGACTCACAGGGAAACATCAGCTGGTGTTAGGAGCACCTAATGGTAACCAAGGCGAGGAGACCACTGGAGAGCAGTATGGTGATAAGGCTGGCACAACACAACATGCAAGAAAAAAAAAAAGTAGGTAAGAAAACTGATTTTCTCATCAAGAACTCAGGAAAGCTGTAAGAGAAATTACACAGCAGTTTTAAATTTTTAAAGGCTATCTTATATAGTGAAGAATTATTTTAGTAGAAGTTGTGGAACGAGCCCTTTGAAAACAAAGTCCTCTGGGGATGTCCATCTGGATTTCTCCAGGTTTTTAATAGCTCTTCCACCAGGACAATTATGTTAGTGCAAAGGATTCTTTTACTATAGTGTAAAGACCTGGTCCTGGTCCTATCCTTTGAGGGCAGGAAAGAACTCATACCAGCGACAAGTAGTAAGTGCACCATACTAGTTAGAAGGCAGAAGGAAGCCCAAAATTAAGTTTCAGTGATATGACTCTCACAGATTATAAGATTTTCAAAGGAGCTAGAAGAATGGCCTGTAGTCTTAGTCTGAGTCCTAGGCAAGAGTTTTAGGAAAAACAAGGTTTTTCCTGTCCATCTCCTGTCAGATACAAGGTGCTGTGTCTCTACCATGACCCACAGGGAGCAAACCAAGGCCTTGGATGGCACTCTGGAAGCAAAGACTTGCAGGAGCTGCTATCCTTCTTAGAAATCAAGTACTAGATATCAGCTGACACATCCCAAACCCCCCAATAATAAAAGTAATTATGAGTATAATAAATGCTACTCTCCTGTCTTTCTTTAACCAAAAGTTGCTCTTCCTCCTTCCCATTTGACAAAACAAATTGTCAATAGTTAAGATCTCTGGTTCACTGAAAGGAGACAGAATGAGGGATGGATTTGGCTACCTATTAAACATAAGATAATAATATTTTGCTGTTGATTTGATTAGAACTCTAAGGAAACTGGCAATCTGAGTGGTTTAATGTGATTTCCCAGTATGGAAATGTAAGGTGCTCCTAGGATTAGGGCCAGCATTTCTGATGTATTGATTTGCTCTTTTTGCCTTTTAGATAGATGGATAAGAAGAAAACCATAAACACTAACACTCAGTTAAATACCATGTCTTTTCTATCATTGAACTTAAATTATGAAATAAGAGATAAGTATGGAAAACTTTCTTAAGGGTAAAAGTTTATCCTCTCCATGGACAAACTCTGTTGAGTCATTGTCATTATGGCAGAACAGAACATTACTTCAGACCTAAAACAATTAGTGCTATGAGTCAGCCCATCAATTGTTTTGGACCTTAAACCTATGTTCCAGCATTGTCATGTAATGCAGTAGGTTTAACTAGCTGAGAAATCAGGCAGAATGGTAGGACCAGGAAACAAATACAATTATCATGGGCATTTCTTCCAAAAAAGAATGAATACCAGTGCCATATGATTCCCAGTTCTGTCTCATATCCAAGTATCACAGCTCAATTAAATACCTCTGTCTCCTTCATGAAACAGAGCCTAAAGCAGAAGTTAAGATCTAGAAAGAAAAGCACAATTCCTACCATAATATACACACTCCTATTAGCTGTTTCAAATAAAACCTGAGCCAAAATTCAAAACAAGCCTTGAGAAATAGCAGCTTCTGAGCAGAAAACCAGTACACAGCACCTTGTCACTGGCACACACCTGAGTCCAGCAAACTTTAGCAGGTACAGTATTTGAGGGTTACAACCTCATGATTAACAACAGCTAATTTTGAAGTACAGATTAGACTCTTTTCAAGTATGAAGCCCTGAACAAAGCCTTATTTCCAAGACTGTTTCAAGGCAGGAAAAGAGCTCTTATTCTTACAGCCCTTGAAAATTAGGCCTTTTCATTTTAAAGAACACATGGGATTTTAACCATTGTTCTGTTGTACTTGAGAAAAAGTGCTATCAAATTACTCATGAAGGTGGTTACTTCAAACATTTTTTAGTATTTTGGTAAACACCATAAATTTGCCAAGAGCTCTGCTTGAAGAAGGGAGCAAAGAAATGAGCCTTTCCTAAAGACCTCACTACTCCAAATCTGAGGCAGCAACAGCTGCAAATTAAAAAGGGCATGTGAGGAAGAGTATAACATAAACAAAAATATTTAAAGGCTCTGAGTTCACAGACAATTCACAAAAAATTCTTAATAGAAAAAATCGAGTAATCTTGTGATTAAGTGTTTCAGTTTTTACCTTTAAACCAGAGCATTTCTTCTAGCTGGACTACACAGTTCTTTGAATTGCATCCATTTGTGATTTCCATTACAGATGGCTGAATTAAGGCAATTTTATACACAATCGTAAACACTTGTCAAGCCTCTTAAGACAATATTCAGCAAAAGCAGGAGTAATTAAGTGCTCATTCATAACTATACTCCCACTCTTACTAAACCTGTAAGATTATCTTTGCAACATATTTTCAATCTGATACTTAGCTGCAATAGTAAGGTAGATTCCATTCTCCTTAGCCTCTTTTGCATTCACTTTAAAACAGGATATTTCAAGTTGTTTCCTCACAAGTAAATTCCATTCCTTACCTGCAAATCTCCGCATACTGGGGTGTGTCTCCAGGTGAGGCTGAAGATTAAGAGAGGAATTTGTCAGAGCCCCAAGGCAGCAGGGTTGAACAAACAAGAACACATTTCATTAGCTGAGATCAGAGCACCACTCTCTGGACAAATATTTACAGCATTTTCTTACCACCACATAGTAGTTATTCTTCTGCAATTGTTCTTTAATGACTGCATAATTTCCAGAGTTACTGATGAGGGGATGTCATCTCTTCAGCACTGGCTACTTTTCTCCCAAATCTGCTTTCTTTGTGTAGCAATAATCTTGAGGCGGAGATCAGCAGGACTAGTAGAAACCACTGACTTCAATTAGTCAAACCTTTTACGGAAAACAATTGTATAATCTGAAAGGTCCAGCCGTTGCAGCACAAATTTGAGAAGAATGCTTTTTCCTCTCACTCTTGGAGAATGACAAGCTGTCCTTAGTAGAATCAAAACATTTTTCTTTCTCATCCTGATCCTAGGATGTATTAAAAGCAAATTGGTCTGCAGCCATGGGTGTTGAATGGCATACTTCTGAGGTTTTCCTATATATATATACATATATTTGCTGCTAAAATGTCTGAAAAATATTAAGGATGACTCCTCCAATGAGAAAAAATTAGAAGATAATAATGGGGAAATGGCACGAAGTAAAGTGGAAATCAGTTCAAAACCAGGGCTGTCTGTGGACTGATTTCTGCTGCACTGGGTACAGCCTCTCAATGACTTGTACACGAAGGGCAGTGGTGCTACAAGCATTCCATCAGTACCACAGCAGGGTTTTGGAACACAAACTGCCCTTTCAGTGGTGAAACACTTGGAAGTGAGGTAATGTGTTATGGTTGCAATGCATTACAGCACCATGAAGAACACACAACATGAAACACCCAAAGGAAGACACGAAAATAGGAAAGTCAGTGAGAACATGGTTGAGTTCATAGATGATACAAGATGGTTTGGGAGCAAAAGATAACAGGCCAGTTCTTTAGTCACTGCAAAAATATACAATCACATTACAGTCAAGGGAAGTACAACAGTTCTCATCCTCCTTTAGTGATCTCACCCAGGATGTAAACCAGATTGTAGATACAAAGCCTTGAACACAAAACAAACAGCTTAAAATTGAGGTCAGTGAACGGGTAGTCAACAAGCCTGCCAGAAGTAGGGAGGTGGCACGTGCAAGCACCAGAGGAAGCCTGTCTCTCCCTCAAGGGACAGCATCCTTACAGCTCAATTCTAGCACATTCCTTTGTTACACAAGCTCTAGAAAAACAGTGCTGCAAGTACTGTGCATCAATAGCAGCAGAGCAACTTCCATAGAGCATGGCAGGCAGCAATACTGTACAGCTGTAATTTCATTTTCTCTTCTCTTGAGCACAAGAAGACTGAAAAAAACATCTTGTAAACCAAGAAGAACTAACACATGTTCAGTAGGAACTAGCTGTTTATTCCAGCTGTTTATGACTACCACCCCCAAACCCTGGTTTCATCTCATCACGCAACTACTAGAAAATTTATACACTAGTTTCATGTGGAAACTTTTGAAGTCTGACTCAGAAAAAAAGCAAACATCTGCTGCCAAACCATGACTGAGCATACAGGTAAAAAAATAAGGGAAAGCAATCTATCTCTGAAGACTATAAATGAGGATATGAACAAGGGACTTAAAATGATAATAAATTGAAGGGCAGGGGTGTTGGAGGTTTGGTGTGGGTTGTTTAATGGTTTTGTTTGTCTGTTTGTTTCAGTAAAATTAAAGCTTATTCAAATTTATTTGACAGTGTTTTATTCAACTCAAAATTAATGAAAAAAAATTATTTAAATGTGTACCAACTGGTATGTTTGTTTTCTTTTAAACATAACAAAAAATTTATTCAATCCTTCTGCCTCTATAATGAGTTTAGAAATGCTTGTTGTGTAATTTTTTTTTTCTTTTGTATGTTCATAAATCTATGTTTTACTGTTGTCTCAGACCTAATCTAATGTTCTGGAGCAGTATGTGAGAGGTGATGGAACCTCTTCTAATGTTAGGCTACCCTGAAGTGGCTACCCTTAGCCACTTCTCCTCCAGACGGGGGTAAATTCATTTATTACAGGTCATATAGGTAAATAGGTATCACATCCATCTCTTTCTCTGTGCTGAATCTGATGTACTCTCAGTGCTCAGCCCAGAACTGATGAATACTCAGCCTCTACTTCCTTGCATAACTAGATGCATTTCAGACTTCTGCACTTCTTTATAAGCACTGACAGAACAACTATGAAACTTTCTTGGAAAGCTACCTTGGTAGCTACCTTGGTAGCTTCATCAACAACATAAACCTGAGGCCCGGGAGAAATATGTTCCCAGGTAAAGTGAATTGAGTTTCTGCACATCATAGTGCAATAGTTCATGGTTTTTCCTTGCAGCCAAAGTAGCCAGGAACATGCATGTTAGATGAGTTTTTGATGAAAGGAGATGGGAGACTGAGTGGGATGCTGATATGGGATATTGCCAGTGCCAACCTTCTATGAATTCAGTTTGTGAGATTTAAAATTATTCATAAGCATCCATAGCTGGTGTGGACTCACAGAGATGCTGTGGTTGCAGTAAGCAGCTCAACAACTCCCAGGTTCATTAATTTGCTAGCTCTTCTGGCAGGTAATTTTTCCTAAAACAAAGAATTTTTAAAGCTGTTCTTAGTGAGGCAATATTCAGAATTATATTTGTAACATTTTCTCTTCTTTGGGGGCATTATTCAGCAATATGACATTGATGTGTCAGTTTACCACAGATAAGGAAAAAGGGGATGTGTGATGGATTACATGCTTGGCCATGAACATCCTTCTTTCTTATGTGGGGGGAAGGGGGGGGCAGGGGTGAGAGGCAGCAACTTCCACACAAATAAACCAAATCTAAGGAGGCTTATAGGACCACAGGACTATTCAGCTCCCATCAATGAGAGTCATGACAGCATGGGATAAAAGCCCAAAGAGATACAGTCAGTCTTACTTTTAATACTGGCTGAAAAAAATTATAGAAACTTACCTGGCTGACATGCATGAACTGTATTTTGGGACAAGTATTTGAGTGGAAGTACTTCCTTGAGTTTTTATGGTATTTTATGTCCTAATATCTCTTTAGGATGACAGATGATTGTTAGAAACATAAAGTACCTTGTACCTTTTTATGAAATATTTACTGCATGGCTGTACTTCTCCTCAAGTATCTTCAAAAAAATTGCAACTCTTCAGCACATATAATAAAACCTCACTGTAAATTAAAAGCATAAAAAAAGACATGACACAATAATAGCAGGTCAGATATTGAAAGTGCTTCTTCAGGGGAACAGCCTGAATCAATATCAGAACAACACCAAATTCAGAGATTTACTGGTCATTAAGACATTCTGCTTACCAGTGATTAGAAAGGATGTCCTCACCAACCTTTCAGAAGATATATTCCCAGGCAATAAATTTTCTCTGTTTTACAGAGTTTCTTTCACACTAAGTATAAATCTGGAATCACTCATATTTTCTACCTCTGGAAAAAAGCAGGCCTTGTCAAGGTAGCCATTCATCATTTTTACTGAGTGTTAAACTGACATTAAAGATCAGATTTAAACTGGTTGCCTTCAAAGAAAAATAAGGAACAGGGAGAGGAAGCAGTGCTAAAGTAAAAAGTACAGTCTTGGTCTTCTAACTGGGGTGAGGTCACACATACAGGCTGCCTTGTATAAGTCCGACAGAACAAAGCATTGGCTCCAACAATGGAATATTCCTTTTTGGATACTTACTTTGGGTACTCCAGTACCCTTGGAGATATTAAAAACCTGACAGGACACAGACCTGAGCAATGTCATCTAGTTGATCCTGCTTTGAGCAAAAGGAGGTTGGACAAGACAGTCTTTCAAAGACCTCTTATATTTCAATAATTTTTTCATTCTGTTAAAATACTGTTTTAATTGACAGTTTTCTTAAAATCTCACGTAGTTATACAAAACTCACTTTCTTGTCCAGTATGGTTCTCATATCCTGAATAATACAGAACAGTTTGAGGAAGAGATTAATTTTCATGAGTCAAGAACCTGAAAAAAAATGAAATTAATTCAAAAATAGTATTTTATGATGCAAGATGGCACGGTTTTAGACTGAAGATCTCTAAAAGTCTTCTGGTTTACTACATTAGTACCAAGCTGAATGCTTCTGTAACTAGTATAGACAAAAGTCAGGCATTTTACTTGTGACTGAATAGGGGAAACAATTACATTAAAAAGTATGTAAAATGTGTGTAGGATGCTCCAAAGCCTAAATGGGAGCAGCTGTTTTAAACAATGCCCGATTGTATGACATTTGTTGTCTCTTCCCTGAGAATACTGTCTGTCCTTGGACAATCTCTAAGCACTAGCCATCTTTAATACTAACTTTTAAGAAAAAAAAAAAAAAAGGATACATGTACCAATTTGTATGACTCAAACAATGGGAACACTTGCTTTGGGAACTTTGGGGATGGGAGTTCCACATCTGTTTGACAGCTGTCTTGCTCTTCTATTTACTTGGAAAACATATAGGTTTGACAGTCTGTTGCCTAAGGAAGAGTATTCTAGGGAACTTCAAACTGTGTCTTTATTCTGACACAAGGCTTTGCAATACTTTACAAGCAGGATACTTCAGCTTATAAATTGTGTTGTAAAAAAGGCTTTGTCAGAAAATTTTTCAGTGAGTTATTAAAAGCAGCAAGACTCACCCCTACTCCTTTCCTTCACTCTCAGCCACTAAATCTGGGCTGCCCACGGAACAGAACCCTTAGAAAATTCATCAAGATTGAAAGTAAGATTGTAGTGGGATAGATTCCATGTAGTTCTACCTTCTCAAGTCATCAGCCTCTTTTATAGCCATAAGCAACCAAATATGTGGTAGTCATTTTGCCCAAGGCAGGCCAATGTCTTTTCTCCTAAAGGCCACAAATTAGATTGAGTGCAGTTGCCTCAACAATAATATTTACAAATACGTTAACAATAACAACATTAAAAAGTTTATCTTATTCTCTTCTCCCTAAACATTGCTGCTTCCCTCAGTTTCCTTCCTAGCAGTACTTCAACTACTTAGATTCCTCTGTTTTTCATTTCCTTTCTAGAAAGCAAGATGTGTTAAAATTAAGAGGTGCACTATATTCTTCTTAGCTACTAGCATCACAGGTATGGCATGAAGCATAATTGATTAAGTTATGCTCAGTACCAGAACTGTTGTATCAGAAGTCTAAAAAATAATTATATTATTCAGGCATCATGAGGGCCACAACTAAAAAACAGTGGTTATTGAAGTTTCTTATTACTGTGAATGAAACATTTCTCCATTCTTCCAGGAATCCCCACTCCTGGATCCAACAGACAACCTCTGCTCATACAAGACCTCTCCCTGTGGTGTTGCTTCTCTCTCTGAGAAACAGGATCTTCCAAATCAGTGTAGACCTGTGAGGAAGCGTGAATCAGTTATGCTCCAGGGACATATCTTACTACCTTTTGCTTCTACCAGATTTGGGGAGAATAAATCAATCATATTTATTTATTTATTTATTTATTTATTTATTTATTTTTCCCAGGTTTAGCTACACTGAAGCTATGTCTTTGAAAACAGAAATACCAGATGAGCCACCCAGGTCACCAATATACTAATGAGAGCACACCATGTAGAAGATAAAAGACACCTAGTAATCCAGATTTTTCACTTAACATCCCACTGAACATTCTGATGAATCAGGTTAGTTTTAGAACTCTGATGTATTCATTCAAATAACTTTTGAATTTTGATTAAAGTAAAAATTTTGAGATAAAATGCAGGTCTACATCACACATCACACAAATCTGTATGACTTGGTCATAAAGTAAACAAAGTAATCATTCGAGCTCCTAGTATCTACTGCTCTGATGTCCTCTCATTACTTAAAACACTTAAAGCAGTTGCAAAACATTTCTTGTAACATTAATCAATTAATTGTTATATTCCTTTACAAATGGCAATGCTAGAAAGTTAAATAAAACATTAAAGTTATCTTCTTCATTCATTTCCAGAAAGATAATTAATAAAGGGCTTTCAAGAGTTAAAACAGAAATCAGAAGGGGAGCTGTAGCTTTGCAGACTATTTCACCATTTCCCCTCCCCTTCCTTCATCTGGATTGGATCATGTTAGTGTATGAGTCAGCTAATTATGAAAGACTTCTCTGAAATGAATTAGATGAACACAGCATCTTTACAGAAACAGATCTTATGACCTGGCAGAGTTCCCATCACAGTCCAAATAAAGCCCACCCAGATGTGACCACTTCCTTTACTGTAACTCAAAGAACAGAGTGAAACATCAATATGAACTTCCTCATCTAAGCATCTTCTCAGTATTCCTGATGGATAGGAATAATAACCATTTGCTACTCTGATGAATCAAATCATACATGGCACTAGACCCGGGGATAAACTAATTCAATATTATTGAGAGCTACAGTTTTCAATAAAATATGTCAGTTTACTATTGTCTGAAAAAAAAAAATTGGACTATGGACTAAGTAGATATTTTAAAATGGCAGTTCTGATAAACTTAAGGGGTGTAAGCTTATCCAAAAGCACTATTATCCCAAATGTGCTTTCCAGATTGTTTTTTGGAAAGTAAATGCAGTTGGTGCACTTCACTACCTGGAGAAAAGATTCTGCACTTTGGTTACTGGTCTGATACCTGATTCTTTCATGCTAGTGTCCAGTTGCAGTTCAGTGGTGGCTTCAGTAAACATTGCACTGGAATTGTGCTATAGTTTACTGCCTTGAAAGAACAACTGAAAAATTATGAAGATTTAGTTGGTTTTGTCTCTGTGATGACATCAGTAAGCCAAGAGATTAGCTTCACAATGAATACAAGCTATAGCTCAGACACAGATTTGCAAGCCTAAACTCCTGCAGAGAAGAAGAAAATAAGGCAATATAAGTTGTAACCTGCACACTAAATGAACACTTAATTCATTTAGCAAGTTAGATGTGTCAGTAGAAGTGGCCACTTACCTGTTTAAACAAGTGATATCATTCACACCTGTTTAACATCAACTAAAAGAGCTGGGGGAAGAAAGAAAATCAGAAGTAAAGGCAGAAATAAATTCCAAGCATCAATACCCAAATCAGATTGCCTTGACATTAGACACTCTAAAAGTATTAGAGCAAAACCAGATACACATCTCTATACTGTACAGCTGCTTGCACTGACTTAGCTATATACCTTAATGTAAATCTAGTGACGGTTGGTCCACTAAAATTCAAAGCAGACAAGGCTACATTGATTACATGAATCTCTGAAAGTCTTGCTGTGAAGTTCAATTTTTCATTTCCTCTTCTTTTTAAAGAAAATGTTTTTTTAATGTACTCGTTTTTTTTCAGTGGGACACAGGAGTGTGAGAATACCAAATTAATTTGACATTGCAAACTGAGTTTCAAAGACTGAATCATTAGCTTTACTTATAGTACAAAACACATGGCCAAAACATCTTCTTTCTTATGATAGTTAAAATCAACAAATACTATCAAGGAAGGCAAAATTTGACTTCTTATAGGACTCAAAACTAAGAGATATTTAAAAAGATTCTGTCTATCCTTATTAGTCTGTAAAAGTGTTCAACCTTATTAGTATTGTTAATCAGGACTTCTCTGGTTTTTAAGCATGACCATTTCATAGTTTTCTTTTTTTTTTTTTTTTTTTAATTTTTTTTTTAATTTATTTATTTTTTTCCTCCACCTAATGACTCAAACTACTCTAATTAAACTTTCCAGCAGATTTCACACATATTTATTGAACTCTTTGGTTACATTTGACATAGTGTACGTATATCTATCTGTCTGTTCTTTTAAGTGATACCCAGTGAGATTTGCTGATGTGATCAGAATCTATTTCCTTGGTCTTGAAGCTACCCAGGGGAATAATGCATATTCATTTTTAGGTCATGATTTCTAGTAAAGACACTGAATGATATCTGTCATCACTTCATTTAATTAACTTTTTACTACTAAGTCGAAACCAATGTCTGTTAGTGCTCTCCAAAGAAAGTTAGAATCAAGAATGCTTTCTGACTAAATGTTTAGTCTTCACTATATGCAACGAATTTACTGCTGCACACTTTTTTTAATTTGAAATGTCCTACTTGTTCTCTCTGACTGTATTAGAGCAAGTTCTTGTGAGGGAACATTCTCTAGTAAACCAAACCAGAGACAGCTGGAACTAAAACTGGTTCTAAATCTGATTATATCTCCCACTTTCACTATTAAGCATCATGAGTCTTGTAAACCTTTTATTGCTTATTCATTTTCTTTCATTACTAAAATATTCTTATTATGTCTAAAACTCTTTTCTAACAAAAATTATGAGAGGGGGAAAAAGAGGTTTACTGGGTAAAATCTATATGAAACAAGTAGTCCCACTTCAGGATTTTTCTGTGTGAAATTTCACTTTCCAGTAGGACCCTGGAGGATATATTGGCTGTATTCAGGTCATGCTACATAGCCTAGGGGTTACAGCACTCTCTTAGCAGTGGGATATATAATTTTCAAGCCTTCTCTGATTCACAAACTTCGAATGAGGTCACTTGGACACCAAGCTGAGGACAGTGTTAGTCACAAGCATTCTAGAGTTCAAGGTTGGTTAGAAAAACCTCTTCTTTTTGCCTCTTCTTTGGCAGCAGTCGTGAGTCTTCTTAACAGCCAAGCATCAAGAATCTAAAGGGAAGGAAAATATTTCAGGAATGCTGAAACTTCAGGGTGGTTACTATCACAAATTTACTACCAAATATCAATTCAAGTACCTATATATTTTTAGTGAAGTAAAACTGGATTTTTCTATAAATAAATCAGAAAAATCCTCAGAAATAAATCAGAAAAATGCTCAGAAAAATCCTGCTGATCCTGACAAACATCTGTGTCTGCTCCATGTTATCCATCCAGGTAAACACCATTCTTCATTTCAGTATCTTTTTTGCTTGAATTATCATGTTTTTATACAGAGGGATATGGTACAAGAATCAACGCATGATGCTATTTAGAAAAAGAAAGGTTTCCCTTTTAACCTAATTAATATAATAGAAATTAAGTTACTCTGTGCTAGCAATAAAAAAGCAAAATCTTTTTAGCATTTTGACAATGGATTTTTTTCAGTTTAATCCAGTTCCTATTTGTTTCATGGAATATTTCTTCCTCTTACATGATATATTTTTTATGGCAAATCCCTTTTCTTGTTTAAGAAGAACCTTCCCAAATCCTCTGTAATTCTGCTGCTTAAACTATATCATGGAGTAGTGAGGTCTTTTCCCAGAAAGAATTCCTCTTACACTGCCCTACAGTTTTTAAAATTCACATTATTCAAAAGCCAACTTCTCTGGCTAAATCATATTGTCAAACAATCACCATCAATCTGGTAGTATTTATGTATGCTGATTTTTCCCAGTATCCCACTACAGTTTCATTATTAGAGCACAATGAACTGGAGACTTCTTTGCACTGCAAATTGCAGTGTGCAACACAACTCTGTATATTTGGGTGTCCAGCCTGATCAGCTGCCCACATGCATAGCCCTGTTCTTGCTCTCTTTGCCAGACAGCAGAACTTGCAGCATTTTTCAGCTCCCAGAAGAAACAGCAACTGTCTTCTGCAAGGCCAGCGTAGGATAAGGATGCTTGGTTCTCTAGGATTTCCCTCCAGCTGTGTCCCGGATCAGTCCTCTCTCCTGTTCCACAAAAACAGTAGGAAGACCTGCTGGAGAAAGAAGGGGTAAAATGTAGGCAGCTATGAAGTACTTGTGAATGCTAAATATAGGGAGAAGGTGGACCTGGCCAGTGAAGCAGCAGGAGCAAAAGATTCACTGAAAAGAGAGAGAATGCACACCCCTATGCTTCCTCTCAGGGGTCTCTGAGATCACCCAGTACACTCCAAATCTCTAATGACTGTCTTTGTAGTCCTTTTGCCCAGGCTCCTCAGTCTCTTCAACAAAATACACCATGGCAAAAGCATAGGATTCATAGACACACAGGATCACAGAATCCTTGAGGCTGGAAAAGACCTCTAAGATCATCAAGCCAAATTATCAGGCTATCATGTTCACCATCAATGTTATTATGTGCTATATCCACCATTTTTTAAACAGTTCCAGGGATGCGGACTCCATCACATCCCTGGGCAGCCTGTTCCAATGCCTTGAAAAAATTTCTGTGAAGAAATTTTTCTGATATCCAACCTAAGTACAACTTGCACAACTTGAGACCATTTCCTTTTGTTTTATCATTTGTTACCTAGGAGAAGGGGCCAACCTTCACCTCACTATACCCTCCATTCAGGGAGCTGTAGAGAGCAATAAAGTCCTCCTTGAGCATCACTTTTTCCAGGCTAAACACCCCCAGCTTCCTCAACTCCTCCTCATCAGAGTTGTGCTCCAGACCCTTCTCCAGCTCCGTTGGTCTTCTCTGGACCATATGCTCCAGCACCTCAATGTCATTCCTGAAGGCAGTGCTGGACAGAGCATTCGAGATGCCGCTGATCACACACTGCAGGTGCAGCCACTGTCAATTAGCTTGCCCAGGTCCTTTCCTGAGGTCCCAGAGCCACTTTCCAGCCACCCTTCCCAAAGTCAGCAGTGCTGTCTGGAACTGTGACCCAAATACAGGAACAGGCATTTGGACTTGCTGAACCTCACACAACAGGCCTTGGCTCATCTATCCAGCCTGTCCAGATTCCTCTGTAAAGACTTTCTGCCCTCCACTCAACACCAACCAACACTCTGTTTTGATTGATTTTACCTGCTGGGAAGTTTTGAGCCAATTTCTAGCATGAAAAAAAGGAGAACATGTCTTGGTACAACTAACACTGGCCATAGCTAGTCCAGGATCTAGAGACCTCATTGGTAAAGGAAATCACCCAGTCTTCAGAAGAAGCAACAATGGCATGGGTCCCAAAGAAGACTGGCACTAAGAATCTGTCCTAAATATAAAATTATGGTACAAGAAAAAGCTCCAGTTATTTCTATTCACTTCTATTCTACTGCTCTCCCACAAAGCATGATTTATCTGTAGAATGTTTGCAAAACTCAATCCATACTGTGAATATGAATGTGGATGTTAATAACCTTCTCAGGTGAAACAGATCAGTGCTTTTTCAGAGCTGTCTACAGATGCAGGCATGTAGTGTTTGCTCACACTTGACTTGTTTGTTCTCACAGTAAAACCATAACAACTTTAGATTTGCATTTTCTTAAATGCAAAATAGGGTTCTGATGCAATTCAGGTACCGAACTCCAAACACACAGCTAATATTTATGCATGAATCCAAAGTCAATTCTGTGCTTGTTTCTGAAAAAGAGCTTCTCCTTAAGCTTACTTGATACAAAAAAATGTTATGGCACTAACTACTTTTTGGCACAAGAACATTTAACCATCATAATATACCTATCACCTGTTCTGTACTAGTCATTTCTTGTCCAGTTTTTCATGGATAAGACATTAAAAATCCACACCACTATCTATTGGTGTTTATAGCTTTGCTGTCATAGCCACCTTCAAAACAAATAGCTGTGCCAGCCACCATGACATAGATCACTATTAAGACACTGAAGTTTTCCATAATGGAATATACTGAGCAATCTGTTCATCTGTGGCCTCCAGGCTCCCTTCTCATAAACAGCGAATGCTTGTGCTGTGAAATGAAGATCAAATTTGGGCATGTGCATAAAGGCATGTTTAACCTCAGTTTCAGAACCCATGTCTAAAGTTTCAATCCTCGGACTTACCATGCAGTTGACATTCAGTATGGAAAGAACCTAAATTACCTGAACATTTATTCACTTGATACAAAAGCACCCTTATCTAAATCTAAAGGCTCAGGCAGCAGTGATGTTAAATCCTGAGATCAACAATCTGCTCGGGGTGCAATAATACATTGACTTATGTTTCTTGCAAATATTGACTTGTTAGTGGAAAAAGTAATAGGTATAATCTACCTTTTACTCAACAGCAGAGTAACTCCTGAAATCATCTCCATATGAAAGAAATATATTCAAATTATCCTTTCCTAAGTAGAACAATCTACATTTAACCTTAATTTTCCCCACAAACAGGAAAAGTGAGGCAGCTTTTTATGGTATCTAGTATTCAGATGTGGTCAGTCTCTCCCAAGTCATGTGGTTCCATTTTATATTACGCTTGTAGGTATCTACAGAAGAAATTATGACTGCATGGAATGTTGATTAGTGCATAAATCTACTGTTAACTGGAAGATCTGGAAGTTATTGAAGAGATTTTATGTTGTACTATCATCTCCAACACAGGATATGAAGAAACCGGCCCCATAAAGGACTAAGATAGTCAAAGGCTGTCTTTGACTATCTTAGAAATAGAAAGAAAATATGAGAAGTGGAGAGAACAGTGTTTATTCAGCCTTGATAAGTGAAGGCAAAGGAGAGACGACCTCAATATCTATAAATGCCTGATTGAAACAAATGAAGACAGAACCAGATTCCTCTCAGAGCTGCACAGTGGATAAAAGGATAAGAGACCACAAACTCAGGTAGGAGCCCAGCTTGCCACCCCGGCGGGGGGCTCTGCAATCCTCAGGAACATCCCAGTCTCTGCATTACCACAAGTCTTTGCAATACCACAACAAATTGCAATGAATCATTCGAAGAATCAAATTACCAGTTAAAATAAAGACAAATATTACAGACCCTATGTAATATATAAACTGTGTTCATAAACAGACATAAACCCCAAGGATATTTTCTCCATGCTCTGCTTGCCAATACATAAAGTCCAAAATGAAACACATGACTCAAAAATTTTGTTACTATTTTGTGCATTAAAACTATTGCCAGATTTCAATATTACTCCATTAATTAACTCTGGGTGCTTCTTCCTCTCATTGACCATGACATTTGGATCCTGGACTTTTCTCCTACAGCCAGCAGCATGTCTAACAGGATATACTTTACAGATTTTGCTTCCCTAGAAATGTTTGCTCCCTTAAAATTACTATCAAAAAATCATTTTCTCCCTCTTAAGACTCATTGAGGCAGAATTTACTTGACATTAATTTCTTCATCAGATTTCACAGGAAAAAAATTAACCAGATTATATAAAACTGTTTAAAAAAGCTAAAACATAAAGCTAATGAAAAGAGAGCACTGGGCTCTCTTTTTTATTGGATTATTAATGCTTTTTCACACCAGTTTTCATATTGTTCTGGACATTTTGCCTAGTACTCTCAATTGTACCTCAAGGAAATGTTTTTGACTTTGCATTTTCACCTGATTCTTATTGTCTTAAAAATAAATTACCTCAAATAGGAAGCTTAGGCTGACATTTAGAAAATCAGACAGAGAACTGAGTTTTTCCCATAAAATAAATAATTACTGTAAAGCCCAACTTGAAGCCAGAGCAAAGGGCAAACATCTTTGACCAGCACTCCCTAAGACAAAGCAATACACATAACACAATGTTCCAAAACAAAACTACCATAAATAAGCCTTATCTCCAGAGGATGGCAGAAAGAAAACACCATATATAACACTTTTCTCAGGTAAATTAAAGCACAACAGGTTGGGGATTAAAAATCCAAGGAGAGTGCCTGAAAAACCACAAGAGAATGGACCCTGTGGTCCAGGGTCCATTCCACACTGAGGCTTCAGTGTGACCTTCCAATCGCTGTCTTCTGCTTTCCTCCCTGCTGATCTTCCATTCTCACAGCAAAGAGCCAGGAATCCAAAGCAGCAGGTTCAACATGCCTTGACTAGCTCCCATTTCACACACTAAGCAAGAGGCAATTCTCACATTCTGCCACTTTAAAAGCTGGGATAAAGCCCACTAAGAGTACTTCTCAACTCTCATTTTGATTTGCAGCCCTTATTTTTGTAAGTGCATATGTCCAGCATTGTATTGTTAACTAAATTATGGATTTTTAGATATCCAACAATAGTATTTTCCCACATGCATGTTAAGTGAGGTTGAAAGCATGGTTCAAACCAAACCACTGTCACCTAAAACAAACTATTACTTCACTGAGTGTTATCCAGGGTGTGAACAACCAGACAGGATTCCAAAAAGAAATTATAGACTAGCATGATCATCTGCCATTCATATAAATTCTTCCCTCTTACTTCTAGCTAATTCCAACAATCCAATATTGGATTATAGCACCCTTTTGTAAAAGCCTTCAAATATAAATTGACTGACACAGGCCCAAGGAGAAAAAACTAAATGGTTGTCCTTCCTTCACTCAAGCAAAGTAAGGGTTCAGGGAAGGAACAAGTGGAAAGCTTTCCACCAACTGTCAAAATAAAGCCAGAATAAAACAGAGACCAGAAGTGGAAAAAGCTTCTGCCAACATAGTTAAATTTGGGCAATGTGAAGACACCTAAAATAAAGGCTTCCTACTGACTCTAACTGTAACTGTAATGGCTTGTATTACAAACAAGCATCCACTACAAGAAACCTGACTGGAATATCTTATGATTAGGCATGTATAAGCTCATAATATTCCCTTTGCCATGATAATAAAAGAGTCAATTCTGGATGGAAAATGATGAGACTAAAGAGACTTGGCCTTGAAGAGGAAAATTTACTAAATTTAAATATTTTTCCTCATTCACAATGGAAAAATAATATGAAGTGGTGGGAAAAGTATTTAATTCTCAGAGTCCATTTGAAGGTCTACTGAGAAATAAATCACTGGGACTCATTAGAATGTCTCTCAAGCCATATCTTTTGGGAAAACACAAGGAGAAATAGTATGCTAGAGCAAAGACATCTGTAAATGTCAAAGATATTCAGACAAGTCAAGCTGATTAAACATAAGGCAATACAGTGAATCATCCAACCATCATCCAACTCAACCAAGGAATTGAGCACAGGACATTTAGTGTCATATTAGATAAATTAGTTAATGTTAGAACAATCTAAACCTCTCAGCCATAGTACTTAATGTCTGATTAAATTTGTGTGATTTAAGCTTTCATTGTTGAGCACCTAATTACACTAGGATGTCATTAGCCTCTCTGAAGAGTATATAAAGAGCTAACTGCCATAATAAAAAACACTGCAAAAGATTCCCCTGTTTAGTAATTTAATGCAATGAGCCTCTGGTGTTTCTGATTTGATAAACTCCAGCAGTCATTGTAAAAACTGCTTTAAATCAAAAAATGAGCTGTATTTCTGGTCTTCATGAACACTTTTAATTTCTTCATCCATGCCTAACTGTTGATGTAAAATCCTTTCTTATCTACACTACATGAATAAAGAAATAAAATGCCATCTGTGTGTAACGATAAAAGACTTTATCACAGCTTTATGACCAGATCACAAGTATTCAAACAAATTATGTTCATCTGTATTTCTTGTTCAATTTTGAGATTAAAGGATATTTTTATTCTTTATCTTAATTTCTACGTGGCTGAATGACAGTATTTAGCCACATTGCTACTCTATAACCACAAGAATCCCTAAGCACTAAAAATCACTCAGGTGGACAGAAATTAATAATTCTTCAGTAAAAACAGTTTTTAAAACTAATTTTCAAAGGCTAGACAGCTAATTATCAGCAGAGGTTCATTTGCAGTTGTGAATGGGGACCAGATAGTGGAGGATAAAGGATCCAGCTATTTCCTAGAGTGAAGAAAATGTGTCCATACTAGAGGAAAAAAAACACAATAGCTGTATTAAGAAGCCTTGAAAAGAAACCTTGGATTTGAGTTTGGTTGACTGTCAGTAAAAAACCATTCTTACACAGAGATGGGGTAGAATTTATGGTGCAGGGTGAAGTTACTAAACAGCCTAGAAAGATTACTTTACCAAAACCATTGTAACACTGTGAGAGGTATTCCAGCTTATTTTAAATCCTTGTTTACTGTCACTTGTTTTGTAGGTACTATTGCTAAGCAGATAACCATTTTTCAGTGTGATGCACTGGCAGAGGAAAGGTCACTCTAAAGCTTGCTGTTTGTCTGCGCCCTGCAGAAGACTATGCAAATCTGAAGAAATGCAATCATCAATTTCAGCACTTAAAAAAAATCCTGTGGATTACAAAATACATTCAGAAATGGTAAGACATAATAAAATATTCTTGAAAATAAATTAATTTAAGTAAGACCTAACTGCATTTTACTAGTGTCTCTTTTGATCTACTGACTTAAAACTGTCAGCTGAAAGCTTTGTAATAGTGCAGAGAGGTCCAAATACTAGACAAGAGCAGAGTGAGGTAGGGGGAAAAGGATAAATAGAATTATTAAAGTCATCACAGAACAACCTCAGAAGCCTACAGAACATCCTGAAGGTGACTGTGAAGGCATTGGATGCCACCTAATATAGCTTTGAGCTGAGATGTGCCAGACCAAGCATCTTCCCCTTCAAACCTTCCCTTTGCAGCAGCAAATGGCCAGATTGGCCAAGGTGAGGAAGAGATCCCATTGTTGGCAGGGTACAAGGTTTAAGGTGAAGTCAAAAGGTGTGAGAAAAAGTTTGGCAAGAATCTCAATACAAGGTTTTGGAATCTGGTACACTTCTTGTACCTGTGTTACATCAACTCAGTGGAGACAGAAAGGATATATTTCACATAATATTTGTTAGAATTGCTAGCTTCCAAAAGTGATTTTTGGCAGGTTAGTGGGTTGTTTTTTTAACTAGCCTTATGCATAAATAGAGGATCTCTTCAGGCACTTTATTGTCCATTGTCAGTGTTTCAGAATTCCACTGACAGATTGAAGGGTAAGTAGTCACAGAACTATAACTGTTTTGACACACACACATAATCACAGGTAGTAAAGAAAGGGAGCACAGACTATATTTGAAGGAAATGTTGACATAAACTACTGTTACTGATTTAAGTTCTACTTCATCTCTGTATAAGGATGATACTTCTTCTAAAATTACCAAATCCAGAATCAGATCTATTTGCTGATGTATCTCGTGTATCTATGCCATATCTTTTAAGCAAATGAAAGTTCAATGCACATGTTTGTTGTTTTGCTTTGGTTGTTTGGTTTTTTTAATCAAGAAAAGGACTGCTCTTACGTGTTTTCTGAATAAATCTGCAAATTATCAATTAAATCAAATGTGCACAATCCCAGGACCTCAGAGTGCATTTGTGCATCTCTATGTATTTATAGGCATTCCAAAGAATGCCTTTTATACTTTTTTTTTTTTTTCTTTTTTGTCTTGGTGATTGTGGACGATATTTCCTTAGCAGGTAAGATAAAAATCTATGGGGTTTAATATCAGCTAGTGGCCCAAGTTCAAAATAATAGAGTACATTTGGGTCAATCTAAGCTTGGCTGTTTCTGGCTGAGTACACGTCTTACTCAGCTTAAAATGAGAACTCCTTGCTTCATTTTGTAGCTCTGACATTCCTAACTATATCAATACTCTCAATCTTACACACACAACTGATTCCACAGGGTTTAGTTGTACAGCCTCCTCAGTTTTCCCAACAGCTCTTACTCTGTATGACTAAAAGAAAATGCTAAAATTATGAGATGAACGAGCTGTTCTCAAATTACAGAACAAAAATGCAGATCCCAGTCTCTACAATGATTGTGGTACCATCTAGTGGAATAACAATAGTTTTACAGTGACTGCAACCTAAAGATCAAAGGGTAGAAGGAGAGTGTGAATCTCTAACCATGCCAATGTATCCATCCAGCAAGGAAAAGTACACAGCATAGAAATATTTTAGAAGCTGCATGGGGTCCCTAACAGCAGTCAAGCTACAGCAGTAAATTGGTGGCACCTGAGAGAAGGATGGTTTCCATACCAAGGTGGTGTTAAGTACCAATACAGCTTCAAGGAAGGGAGGAGGAAAAAAAATTATCCTCACTGCAGCCCAAAAATATTTGTTTAAAAATGCTGCTGAAAACATCAACAAGCTGATGAATGCCAAGCAATGTATTATGAATTGATAACCTGCTCTGCTGGCTCAGTATCAGAAGTTTTGAGACCTGTTAGTCAGTGTTTGAAACAGATAACTGAAAAGTGAATTGAATACAGTTAGATGTGGAGTGCTTGTGCTTGGAAGAGGATCGTGCCAAGCTGATCTGGTAACTGGACTTCTGGGGGGGAAAAAACAACAATCAAAAAAAAAAGCAAAATAAAACCAAAACCAACAAAAAAACCCCACCAAATCAACAAAAAAAAACCCACAAAAATCCACCAAAAAAAACCCCCAAAACCAAAATGCAAACAAACAAAACACACAAACCAAACAACAACAAAAACCAAATGAAACAAACAAACATATTAAATCAAAGACTGAAGTACAATTATGGCAAGTAACAAAATAGGAATAACTCACTCAGGAGCACATTATGAGCTTTATGGGTATCTAACCTTCCAAGGCCTGGGACTGAGGACAGCCTGTGCATAGGGTGGAATGAGAAACAAGCTAACTAGCTCTAAAGTGTTCATATGATATATCTGTCCATGACTGATGGGGGTTGGAGCTGCTGATCCAGGAATTCTCTTTTCTTCATGTCATATTTCCATATCTTTCATTCTCCTTCTTGATTTGCCATGAGTTGCAAAGCAACACCTTGGACGACATAATTTCAATTGCAGAACCTGTGTCTGAACTGATCCTACAGTGAACATATAAATCCCTGCTTCTTATTAATTTTCAAGCAACTAGTTGTTTTTATAATGCATTTAATTTTCTTTCTGCTGAAATTGTTTTTCAATAAGGTGATGCGCTGTCTCTTCACACATTTAATTTCCCAGTCTTGAGGGAACATCCCAGTCTGACCATCCAGAAGGCACTTTGTGGGTCACACTTAGACCACCAGAGACTTTACTGGACTAAGGTCCCTTCACTGCAGGTGACTCCAGTGACCTGACAAGCGCCCCTTTCACTCCCTACTCAATTTCCTCTCACAGTCAGACCAGGTTTCCTTACTGGCTAAAAGCTTCCCGTAGCAGAGAAGCAGAAGTACTTAAAATAATTTAATTATGATGCAACAAAAGAATAACTCGAGTTGGTGCCTTGAACAAAGGACTGCTTGAGCTTTTACGCCCTCACAGTCTGTGGGCTGCATTGTCTGGGCTCTTCCTGCTGACTCCTCAGTTTCTGCCATATTTTTTGTGTTTCTGGTACTCTGGCAGGGCCACAGTCCCAGGTACCTCTGTTGTGCAATGCTTCAGCTGTTCCATCTGAACAGCTGAACATCTTCTTGCCTCTGGCTCCTACCATGCAGAGCTCAACCCGCAGCTCTGCTGCAGCTGCATCCAGAGCTACCTTCACTCATTTTGCATTCATATGGAGCTTCACGCCTCATGCTCGTGTGATATAGAAGTGAGTTGTATTAAAATGATAGGTCACCACTAATCTGTCCTAGTGATTTTTCTGTCCATGTTAGCAATAAAATTCTTCTTACAGACTGTGATCAAAACAGGGAGGCAATAATCTCAGATTACACAAGTATCATCATTATAGAATGTTCTAAAGGACAGCAACTTAATAACATCTGGAGTCCTGGCAAGATAGATTTGTACAAATGAGGCAGAAAAAATTCTTGTTTTCTGATCTCCTACAAAGATTATCTATGCAACCTGAAAAGAAATATTTTCGTTACATTCTCATTACAACTGGTTGATTTATAAAACAATGAAATAAAAGTGTTTTCTTTCGTATACATTAATTGCTACTATGGGAACATCAGGCTCAGTGTTTCCCTGGTTTTTGCACAGCAGTGGGAGCTGTCTGCAGGAGCACATAGAAAGAAGTGAGACTTGACAGCCCCTCCTGAAAGTGTAAAAGGTCAAAACGTGGCTCCCAGCTCTTCTCTGGGGAGCATCGTTTGAATCTAAGGGATACAATGCGTTCCGTCAAGCTGCAGGAATGCACTCCTTTGTAACGCGTTTCCAGGTGTGCGCTGGCTGTGCCTAGTTTTGCAGTTCCGTGCCGACACCCACAGAGGGTACTCACGGATCACCCAGAGGGCAGTGGTGCCAGGGCTTCTTTTCTGTCCTGGAGAAGCCACAGGAATTTTACTGCAGTTTACAGTCCGTAAGTTTGCTTTGAGGAAGATCAAATAGATTTATCAGTACCCGTCAAAGTTTTTAATTCCGGACTTACAGTAGTGTCCCCTAATCAAAAAATTATTAGATTGGAAATGTTGTTGCTGTGTCTTACTTACGCAGAACTAAACAGATTGAGGCTTGCTCATGCTCCTTTTAGTCCCTCCAGCTCTTTGCATCACCTTCTCCAAATGAGCCAAGTGCTGAATCTTTTCAGTTCAGATCCTGAGCCACATTTATCTCAGAATATTAAATAGAAAAGAAACTTAATGGGCTATTGTGCCAAGCCCAATATCTGTATTTAACCTCTGACTTTCCCCAGAATCTTCACAGCACAATCTGATTTTTGAATCTCCAAGCCTGTTAGTAACCATTATAGTATAACCAGGGGGAATGTATTTCAGAGGTTCTGCCAGGTACTTTTGTGTTTATTTATTTTAATGTTGTTCTGTGAAAAGCAACAAAATCTCCCTAGACCCAGCCCTCTGTTCCTGGTTGATTCAGCCAGGATACCAGAACCTCTTCTCTGTGTTTTTGTACAGCCTGTAGGTTGTCCTTCTCTGTTTCAACAAGGAAAGCTTGCTACAGCCTGCTACAAACAGCTTCTAAAGCAATATCTGCTACTCTGGAACAAATTAGTGGAGATGGTATGAAACAGTAAGTTGTTTCAGCTCAAATATTCTATCCAGAATAGATAGTCTTTTGACTACAGCTGTTCCTTATTTCTTATAGGAATCGATGAAATCTTATGTGACAGAGTCCACATAAAAAAAAAAAAAAAAAAAAAAAAAAAAAAAAAAAAAAAGACTGAATTTACTACAAGCATTATTATATAGTTCATTGTTGCAGACCTGAACCTCACTACATCAAGAAATTTGTTCACAATGGCTACTACTATACATAGCTTTAAAAGGGTCACTGCCCTATACATTCCCACTGAACCTGCTGAGGCAAACTTCCAAACGGACAGCTTTAGATGCATGAAAAAGAGTGGATCAAACACAGTTGCCTTTCCTCAGGCACTCCCTTTGGCTGGAACACATGGGACTTCAGCATCTGGGTGACACATCCCACACTTTCCTTTTGCTGCAAATGAATGAACGTCAAAATGAAATAGAAAAAAGTTATTTACACAAATATTCAAAATCCAACATGTCTTGAACATGTAACACCCTACCTTCAGTGCAATATAATCCAGTTATTTCTCAGACACTAACAACCTTGATCACAAATCTTTCTATCATTAAAAAAATCATAATTTAAATTATGCTCTTGAATTTAATCACCTGGGAATACAGCAAGATTAGTGGAGCCTTTGTGTTTTCATTATAGGACAAAAAATCTCTATCTACAGGAGCTGGAATCTTTAATTATTTCACAGGTGTCACAGTGGGCCAGACTTGTAAAAATATTTAGAGACTGTGAAAAAACCTCGAAAATAACAGAAACTATTGTATTTACCTAAAGGTAAACTCTCAACAACCTTCAGATAACTGAGTATCCCCCTACACCATTCTCACAGGCCGTTTAAGGGCTGCAAATGTGAGGGAGTAAGTAGAGAGGTAGTATATCTCAGCCTTCCCAGTAAGCAGACAAAAAAGGACATTGCAGAGAATCTTTGGCCTTCAAACACTAATGTTTGGTCTCGGAAGGACTGATAGATGCAGCACCCATGATCTCTCCTGCACACTGCTTTAGACAAGGCTGGAGGAACATCAAGAGCTGGGTCAATGTGGTGATTACTGGTTTGAAGGCATCACAGAAAGAAGTGCAGAGGTTAAGGTGGACATGGAGGCCACAGACATACCATGCAGGGCAGCTTGTCTGCCACAGAACTATGCAGCTATCAGATGTTACAAGGTTTTTTGTCTACTCTCCACCAGCACTTTTGTGGTCAGCATCTTTTCACTGCAAAGATAAGGACAGGGAGTGATACTTAAACTCTCCCCCTGAGCAGCAGCATCCAGACAATTTAGGCTCACCCCATTGTTAGCATAATGGACAAAAAACTGAAATATCCCTTTTGGTGATAAGTACCTGCTGCTGAGAAACTGGATAACCCCTAAATTAGTTTGAAGTGTTTACCAAATTAGCAGAGCAGGCAGCTGGAGTTTGTGGACAGATGGGTGATGTGGATGTACATACAGGTGCTTGTGGTTAAAGGTCAGCTGCAAGCAGATAAGCTCAGCAACCACACTCTTGGTTGAAAATAAAACAGTAGAACAAAGAAAGCTATTCTTTTAAGGTCAGCACTGATTTCCAGTGAAAGAGTCAAATACTTTGATTTTATAATCAGGTTACTTCACTTTTGAAGCTCTCAGGAGAGCCCACATATTGCAGATGGCTATGTCTAGATAAATTCATTATTATCCTCTTGGTAGAGCACCTTAGTGACTCCTGAATCAACACAGGACATAATAGCCTGACCTCAACTTGCACATATTTTGTAGTTCCTTTGCTGTTTAAGCACCTGAGTTAACAGGATAAGGGTTAGTTAATAAAGAAATGTCTACTTTTTTTCAAGTCTAGACACCTTAAAATTAAAGCAAATCCACTGTTCCTGCAAGACGTTGAGAGCTCTTGCAAGTCAGCCACAAAGATAATATTGAGGATGGTCTTGCAGTCTTAAGCAAAGACTGGAAATGCAGAGCTCAGGCAGACCAGGTCCTCAGTGATGTCTCTTTTCAGGACAGAATCAGCATTTGTTAGAATCAAATCTGGCCTTCAAATCTGTGCGATCTCACAGGCCCTATACATCACTGAAATTTTTGACTCCTGCCCTATGTATTAGGTGAGCAACCAACACCAAAGTCTGACTGCAGTCATTGACTGAAAAATTTCAGAATAAGCACTTAACCAAACCTTTCCCTACCAATCTGACAAAACCAGACAAAAACATAGTCTTGTTCTCTGCCACAATTCATGCAAAAAGCAAATGATCAAGTTGAGAAAATTCTCATGCGACCCACAAATCTAAAATGTGTACAGAAACAGCGTGGCAGGGATTTTTGAATATGCTGGTGCTGCATATTTTCATATAATATCACATAAACTATTGAGGTACAATTTGAATATTTGGATAGTAGAGTTAGTAACTGGCTGCACTGCTGGGGCCAAAGGTTTTTGGGGTGATCAGTAGTACAAATTGGTGTCCAGTCAGGAGTCGAGTTCCTCAGCATTTGATACTGTTTAGCATTTTTCTAATGAGCTGGATGGTGGGATAAAGAGCAGTCTCAGATATACTTATAGTGTATCTGGGAGAGCAGTTTACATACTGGAGGAAATTATTTCTACTCAGAGGGATCCAGACAGATAGGAGAGGGCAGCTGATGAAAACCTCATTAAGTTCAACAAATGGAAATGCAAAGTCCTGCAGGTAGGATGCAACAGCCCACACAGTGGCATGGGAGAGGATCTGACTGGATGGAGAAGAGGTTCTCAGGGAGGACAGGGTCAGTGGTGTGCCCTCACAGTGAAGAAGGCTGACTGTAGGCTGGGCTGTCTCAGCAAGCACACAGTCACTAGGATGAGGAGGAGATTGCTCTCCTTATTCAGGCCACACTGCAGTACTGACAGGCCCAAAACTGGAGGAAGCACAAGACTGAAATTGAAAGCTTGGAGTAAACTTGGAGGAAACTTCAAGATGGTTGGGGCCTAGAACATATAACATACAAAGAGAGGCTGAAGGAGGTGTGTGAAGGATGTCCATCCTTGAGAAAGCTTAGTCTGGCTCTTCATGCTTCCTACAGGTCCCTAATGCCAAGCCACAGAGAAGATGGGGTTTGACTGTTCTCAGGGATGGAATAAAAAGCAAAGGACACAAATTAATGGGAATTCTGTATTAATATTATATATAAGGTACTGGCACTTTTGTTCTCATTGGGACCCTCCTAGATTGAAGAATGATATTTATTGTAACTACAGTTAGCTTATATTTTTATGAAGAATGAAATCAAGAAAGAAAAGTTTCATGCAAGCTCATAATAACATTCACATACAAAGGACAACTTAGTCCAGTTGGATTTATGAAGTTATCACAGTGTAATTAATCTCTTGTAACTATTACTCAACCAAATTAAAGGGTAAATCCAAAATACATTTTTTCCTAAAAAATATGGATTCCTTCTGCAAGAAAGAGGCCTTGTTAAACAATAATGGGCTTTTAATGGGTGTATAGCAATTACATCTGTATTACAAGGATGCCATTTCTTTGTGAAACAAAGCAGAAACGCCTGTTTTGAAAGCCACATCACTTATGTGCAGAGAACAAAAAGTAATGACCTTTAATATATCTCTGTTCAAAAATAACCTCTAAGACCAAGAAAACACTGCTGAGCTGTCTTACTAGGGGCTCCCATGAACTCCTCTTCCATTAACAGAAGGAACCAGGAAACATATCTACAACCCTTTGGGTCTCTTGGCAACCCCAGATGTCTGGGGTACCCCTGGCACATAATGAAATGAGGTTTTGATCCTCAGCACTAGCTCTGATCATGGGTTTACTCTAACATCCTGTCTATGTGATGTATTAGAGTTACATTTCTCTTCCTCACAGCTAATACTTGCCCCAAAGAGCTTTCTCCTGAAAATAACAGATCTTTCCATTCAGCAACACATACATAGAGTGTTGTACTTCTGTATTGTATAAACATCTTCCTAAAATGCTGTTATATGCACAAGGTGTTTCGCATCCAGTTCCTTCCCCTTTTCATTTATGCAGGAGCAGCAAACAACACACCATGCATGTGGTCTGTGCTGCTGACCAGAAAGACATTTTTCTTTTGCTGTTACTGGATGCTGCTGTTACAGTGCTTCAGAACTGCTCTGTATGGTGTTCCATAGAAGACAAAACATGTAGTAGCCTTCCTTCCACACACACAAACACACATTCTGCCTCCCTGGGCTTGCAGAGAGTCTGCAAAAAACCACAGGAGAATCTCTTCCTTCTGTTCACCACCAGCTTCAGAATCCTTGCTGCAGGGTAGTAAAAGTTTCATCTTTGTATGCATTTAATTTTTAACATATACACGATTTACCATGTATCAAACCAAAGACAATTTCCTTCATGAGTAGGTTTGGTTGAAGAGTTTAAGTTCTGTTGCAACAGTGCTTGTATCTGAACTCTTAACACATCTAGAAAGAGTTCTGAATTCAGTATTAGCCCCTATGAAATGAGCCTATGGAGGAATTCAAGAAGCCCAGGAGCTTTTGACTCACCACTCTTACAAGTAGGAAGAGAGAAAGTCCTCTTCACCAAAGTGTGAAACCTTCTCAGTATATAACATATCCCATATTTGATGTTCTGTGCTTAGTAATGTAAAACTCTGTAAAAGCACAGCCTTTTTATACATCAGTAAGAAATGTAAAGCATATCTAGATTTTCTGTTGAAGCAAAAGTACTAATGTTACCACTTTTAAGAAACTTGCTCACTGGTTTCACAAAGAAAATGCAGTTATTGGTGCTCTCCACCAGCTCCCTATGACAAAGTTAGCTTCTCACACTCTGGTTTATTCAAAAATAGTAATTTCTGAGTTCTCATTTGGAGCAACATTTGAAAATATCCATTTAACGTCAAGAGATTTAAAACATGACCAGGCATACATTTGAATTCCATTTCACTGAAATTCAAGAGGGAAAAATACGATCACTGATCCCAAGTCATCAGTCTGGCTATTTTAAGACATGTTTGTCTCCTTGTTACTATAACAAAATTTTGTTTTCACAAGGAGTTTCTGCTTCATCTACTCTAGGCATAAATTGCAAGTTTTACTTATCATATATCCAGGTGAGAATCTTCACCTTTTTATACCAGCTGAATACTACCTGCTATGAATGAAATAATACAGAGGTCAGGCACAGGCATGTGTAGCTTACCTACCTGTATTCAATCCTCTCTTGGACTCATGCAACAGGGTCATTCCTACTGTAACATAAATGAGAAGTATCTTTATTTCATGGAAACTACTCCAGAAAAGGGTAGATACCAGGGATGCTTTTCCTAGGAAGTCAGAAATGTTGGCTTTTGGGCTATTTCCACCTTTGTAAATAAGGAACACGTAGTTTATGCAGAAGAGCTTGCAAGTATATATGAACAAACATAAAAGGACTGAAATATAAAGGACAAGAATAAGAAAACCAATCTGTTCTTAAAACCATTCTGAGAATCTAGGAGATTCAAAATACAAATTTAGGAAACAAAATTTAAGCTACTTGGTATTACTCAGCTGCAGTGGTATGACTCACATGACCGGATATTACACTCATTGGTTACAGACTATTTAGGAAAGACAATGGGGATATTACATGCTTTAGAGCTGCAAAGAGCTCAGAAAAACAGAACCTTGATTGTATACTAATTCACATACTAAAGTACAAACTACGAAGTGGGAAAATGCTAAGACAATATAATAGATTATTGAAAAGCCTAAGGAAATAAAATAGCAATCCCCTTCCTTGTTAAAATAGGGAGGGAAAATATAATCAGCTACAGACTTTCAATTTAGGAGGTTTTGGTGCTCTACAAGTACACATACAAGTAAATCAAGTAGATGTAATTACAATGATGCCTTCCCCATATGGAAATACATTTATGATTACTATACATACTGGGTTCTTTAAAAGATCCAGTCTCTCAAAGCTGAAGATAAAAATTGAACAAAAATGGATATGTAAGTACAAATAACAGTTAGGAATTACATTTGCTGCTGCATACTCTTTACAGCAACCAAGTTCTTGACTTAGCTGGGCACACTTCACACAAATGTCTGCTCCACCTACTCTACATATTACAGGCAGTGCAGTTTCTGCCAATCTGATTTGTATGGAAATTCTTTCTTTACTGGCCACCTGGAGGACAAATTAATTTTTATTTATTTATTTAGTTAGTTAGTTAGTTATTTTAGTTTAATTTTTAGTTTTTAGGACAAATTAATTAATTTTGAGAAGATATTAAACATCTATAGGGTCTATAATAATAACTGCACCTTGCCAAATATAACTCCTGTAGTTGTAGCCATTTTGTATGTATTTAGATGATGGCATTCTTTGCCTCTTTTTGCAGCTCACAAATGATGAAGAAAGAAAAATTGTCTCCTACATCCCAGGGTGATCAGTAGAAGTCCTGTAGAAATCCTGGGACTGATACAATTTCGTTTAATAACCAGAACAAATGCTGATCAGGAATCCTTGGGATTCTAGAAGAAAAAACATACTTGAAATTGGCCAAATAAGGCTTTCCTAAATGCTCCAAACTGATAATGATTTCTGAAGGTGGCTGTAATTATAAAAAAAACAACATCAAGAGGAATGAATTCATTTGTAATTGTTGAATATGAATATGGTGGAATGAATATGATGGAAAACACTTGGCCACTAGAAAGGATAATATTGGCTAAAAACACTTACAAAAGAAAAAGGAAGTTAGAGAAGTCAGTGAAACTCCCTGGCCATTAGAATTAAATATTAAAGGATAGAATTACTTAAACTTGCCACAGAAAAAAAGTATTTAGCCAATAGTTATTAATTTGGTAAAACTATTGAGCATGATAACTGCTGATAGTCAGCAACAGAGTAATTTATACATCAATGTATAAATTCAGCATCTTTTGCTTTGAGCCTGGAGTGAAGCTGAGTCTGAAATAAGTTCCTATTCCAGTGAAAATTGTGTCATTTTTGTTCAAAAAATGATCTTATACATGCTGCAAATTGCATTTCTGTGAACTTCCAAAATGTCAAGCTAACAGCAACCACAGGTAAATCAAGGGAAGTCCATCAGAAAAGAATTGCAATGTTATAACATAATAAATGCAAAAAGATTTTGGCTTAAAAGAGACTTGAGTAGCTGATGTACCAGAAAAAGTATCAGAGAAAAGGAAATGGGTGTTTCTAAATGCAATTAGTCCTTATTGAGGAAAATATAAAAAATCCTAGCAATATCCAACATTTATCAGTATAATTCATCGGAGGTGTAAATGAGATGTGAACTGATCAGTTATATAAGCTGGCTGTGTGACTTCCTAAAGTACATTTGTTTCAGCAGCATCACTTTAACACAGCAAAATTCTATGCCAGAAACCAAGAAACACAGCTGCCAGGCACAGTGTTAGGGTAGGAGATGGTATCCTGGAAAGCAGCAACACTGGAAAGCACATGGGAACTTTGACGCCTGTGCAAGATGCTAAATGCAATTCACAGATGCATTAGCAAGAAACCTGAAGGTGGGAGTAGGGAAGTAATTTAATACAGAAATTGCAGAGCATCTCACTGCAATAATCTTTCCCGATCTGGTGTCAACACTTTCTTTTAATAAGGAAGCTGACAACTTTGAAAATTTACATAGAGGTCTGCAGTAGTGATTCAGTGAATTACAATAAGAGACAGAGGAAGTTCAATTTATTTTGCTTGTTCAAAAGATGTTGCAAAGTAGGCAGGGCAGAAAACTTTCCAGTAAGATCACAGCATGCGAGGGCATGGTACATCATGAAAGATACAGTCTGTCCAGGCTTATGGCACACGGAAAAATTACTTGAACTCCAGACTTGTCAAAACACGACTTTTGAACCATTTATTGCTTTCTAAATTTCTGTTGGAAACTCAAAATCCAATATGAATTTTTGGCTGGAGTTAATCAGGAGGTAAATTCTTCAATTCCATGTACGTATCAAAGGAAGATCTTTTTGACAGACAGTGACACTGCAGTTCAGGAAATAAAAAAAAAAAAAGTACCCTTTGATGTAGAAGGAAAAAGTATTTTTTCTTCTGGCCTAGATTTTAAAATACACTAAATTCTACCAACCCTCTACCTTTTGAAAAGTTCCCTGTCACATGTCTTGAGAAATGGAAGAAAATTTTAGTGAACAGTTGGGGTATAACAAATCAATTTATACTCTGATAGAATATTATCTTTACATTAAATTAATAACTTTAATTTCTAAATACAAAGCCCCATATTACCTGAATTAAAGAGAAGAAATTGCAACAGCTTATCTCCTGATCCTCCAGAACATGCCATTAGTTGATGAAAAAAGCACATTTGTTTACCACTGAGACCTGTTACCTTTCCTGTAATGATGAAATTCTCCCACCTGACCTGTATCATTACTTCGCTGAGTTTTGGTGAGCTAAATTTACTTCCATTGCTAAAAATGTCTTAATTGTCCCTGGAGTGGAATTAAAATGCCTATAGCAAAAGAATTGCAAAGGCATGCAGGAAGAATATGAAGTCACTCATTTTAGAACTTGGACAGGAGCCCTAGGATCTTGGATTTGCAGTCAGATGAGCGGAGATATAAGTAATCATAATCCACAGGGGGAAAACTGGAGCAAGTAGTCTTTTGTGGATGTCACAAAGGAAAATCTTGTAAGAAATACTTTCTTTCATGATTTTTCCACTCTCAGAATCTGAAAGCTAAGTCAGGAATTAATGGTTTGAATTTGCTCATGTATGTCAGCAGCTGCTCATTTAATAATCATTTTCACAAGCAATAAAAGACTAGTGAGTACATATTCTCAGAACAATAAATTAGCTTAAACCAGATTTTTTGTTTATTGGAGGCCTTTGTTTTTCACTACAGAAATATTTGATTCATGCAGTTGATTTTTTTCAATACAGGGAAGATGCACTTTGTAAAAACATGTCATGTCATTCAAGAGTACATATTATGTATGACAAATGGACCGTGTCTCTGAATACGAAACATCCATGTTTTTTTCAGACAAAATCTGAATTGACATTGCACTGATTTTCTTTCAACAATAAGGCATCCTACTTTGAATGGCACAGCAATTGTCAGTGATGATGAGTCAAAATCTTTTGTCAGGTACAGCAGCCTAAATTCTGGATTGCTTTAGGTACAAGTCAGAGTAACTGAGAGCAGTGTTCTGTTTATCGTGCTTCTGTTTCTGAGACCTTCCTGTATCTCATGAGCCTTTGAAAACCTGCTTGAATTGTTTTCTGAAGAAAATGTTACTGTAGAAATGTAAGAGTCTATGAAGGCATATTAGCTGTGTCTTTGTGAGGGATTGCACAAACAAAATATATTCAAGGAACAACAAAACATAAATTCCTCCTGAAAACTGTATCCTGTTGGAATCAATTGTCTGATACCACAGAACCTTTTCTATGATGACTTAAAACTGCAACTTATTTGTTTTTTGGTAGAAAGTCACAAATTTTCTGTTGAACTATTTTTCATTCTATATTACAGTGATGTTTGTTGATTAACAGCTTGTTATCATATTTATCACAGTTTATCTTTTATCCTGTGGGAGAAAAAATACATCTGTGATCCTTTCTTGCTTCTTCTAAAGCATTTCATTTTAGGTAAGCTGAAAGAGAAGAAGACATATATTTTTAAAAAATTGAACATGAAAATGCTCATTATTAATCTTTTAAAGTGAGATAACAGGATGGTTTTCCTCTGTAGGAAATACCATAAAAGAATTCGTAAAAATTATCCGCTGAGAATGCAATCACATGATTCCCATGGGGAAGGAAAAGGCCTGGCTGTTTAAGGTCACAGTTCAAGGGACAGAGGAGTTGATTTCTCTATCCCATCAAATCTGAGAGCTTGAATTGCACTTCTAAGACACTCTAAACTTATACCACAATGATAAGGGGTGGCTGCATGATCGGATCACAAGACTAAGGAAAAATATCAAGCATTTTGTATGTCAAATTGCTTCTGGGGAAAGCAAATTATTAATAATATAGCACTTTTTTCCCCCAAATTTCAGCTAAAATATATTATTTTAAGGAGTAACATTTGTGCAGCTGGCTGTGACAGCTCTCTCAGGGACATTTATCTCCACTTTTCCAAATTAAGCATGTTAAGAAAATAGCTTTAAGTGTCAGTATTACAAAAAAACCTGAAAAACTTTTTTGAACAGTAGCAGTCTGTAAAAGAATTGTGAAAAAATATGGAAGGTATTTCACAAAATTTCCTCCAAATGGATTTTAGATTACACTGAATCTTTATTTAACTATATATTATAAAATTAAACCTGAGGACAATGTGGTGTTATCATCCATTGTTTAATAGTATAGAACATCTATTGAATAACAAAGTAAAATCATGACAGTATGTTCCCTATGAAATTTAGTGAACAAAATCAATATTTCCACTGAAAATGAACCAACATGTTCAGCATATCCATGGCTGGTGGGCTGGAGTTCATTTATTTGGACATCCATGGCACACATTTTCCTGGACAAAAGACTCATGATGATTATTTCTGGAACTCTGCAAAGAGAAGGCAAAGGTCTGGGAGGACCTCATTATCTCAGAGCATTGAAACCTCTGAAAGATGAAGTTCAATTCATGCTTATTCTCCTAACCTAGTACAAATTCCTACCTAACACAAAAGAAAAATATTTATTTTATTATCATTATTAATTATTTATTTGGTATTTAAAACTTATTTATTTGATTACTAACAGTTGCATTCTTGGCAATGTAAAATATTTATCAAGGCCTCTCAGAGTAAACAGTGAAGCAAGATGGTCCATGCAGGAATAGTTTGAGTCCAGCCACACAGACTCAAATCTGCAGTGAGCAGTGTCCTTTGCCATGCACTCTCACCTTGCTCCCATTTCCTCTGAGTAGCTGTAAGGCATTAATGAAGAGAGGAAAGAAAAAACCCCACAACTACAACACTAACACCTGGAATGAAGAATGTTGAGGGGTCAGTTTGTGATACAAAGAAAAAGGTAGAGATCTTGCCTATGTAACTAGTGGGTCTGTCTGACAACAGGTTCATTAGTTTGCTGGTTTTAAATTTTGTTTTCTGAATAATTTCTAAAACATTTCTTTCAGTATCTTCTGCCAATTCTCTCTCTTCCACCCTGCATAAATCCAGTGGTTAAAGTAGCACCCAGCATGTAAAACAGATTCATGACTCCTTTGTCCAGCTTGGAGGAAAGTTTTGATATCTTATTTGTTAGGCAAGCATCCTGAATTTTCTTCCCTACTGAAGAAACAGCAAAATAGTAGGCTGAAGTAGCACAGATGAAATTCAGAAGGGGTATGAGAGAAGAAAATGGAAATACCAGTCTGAAAAACTCAAATTCCCCCATTCTGTGGAAGACTTGTCTCTTAACACTGCAAGGTGACAACTGACACCACAGTGACATTGATGCTCATGCACTTAAACATGTAACTGATGAGCTGATCCAGTGAGCATAGGGGAAAGGCATTAATACAGGGAAAGAATGGTCTGCAGAAGATGGTCAGTGAGGATCATCTTCATTCCTTCTGTCCAGCCTCTGGATCTGGTCTTTAAGTTCTGTCTTCGCCTCTGACCTTTGAAACTCAAATCACAATTAATTATCACAACAAATCACAAATAACTCAAATCATAATTAACACTGCTTAACTGCAGAAAAAATAGAATCATTAAGAGGAAATATTTTTAACAGTGATCTAAGGAACACAACACCACCAATGAGGAAGGACTTATCTAAAAATAAAATAATCAAACATCCTAGAATAGCTTCCAGACTGTTCCATTTTATAAATGAGGACTACTGGCAGAATGTCTGCATCTCAAGGAATAAATTTATTTATTACTAAATTAAACATCAATAACCTCTACCCTGACATAATATGAATAGAAAAGCCCTTGCTGGAACACTTATTTGATATATTGTTCTATTTTGTTTTTTTTTTTTTTTTTTATTTTGTTTTTTTTTGGTTTTTTTTTGTTTTGTTTTGGTTTGGTTTGGTTTTTTTTTTTTTTACTTTTTTTTTTTTTTTTTCTGTGGGTGACATTGGCAGCTTTGCTTATTCTGAAAGGAAAATTTCCAAAAGTCACTCTTGCCCTGCCAGCACAATGTTTATATTCATGCTACAACTTGTTGGCACATAATACCGAGTACTCGGAATCATTATGCGGTATTGCATTTTTTTCTTAATGAATGAGGCCCATTCACAGAGGATTAATACTAACATTTAATTCGTCTCCCAAAGTTATTTTTAATTTTATTTCTGCAAAATATAGAACATTTAGTTTTCACAGCAAGATTCTGCTTACCCTACAATAGCCATCTCAAATTAGCAATTTAGTATGAGGCATTTGTATAGTTTCCCTTCATAATCAGTGATCTATCCATCTAAAAAGGCATATGAGCTGAATTTTCTTCCAACAGGTCCCCTGCATCTCCAGTCTAGGCAGAGGAAGCAACTAGTTCTGAACTGCCAAATTTAGGTGAGACAGATCCCTGCCAATGGCTGGGTAATCTGTACCAAGAGAAAGCTGCAACATACAAATTATATTCATTACCTCAGGAGAGGATGACTGATTTTCTTTCTTGAGGGTCATATGTCTTTTTTGGGTAAATTCCCACCAAGTGTTAGAATTTAAGTGGGAAAAAATCTTTTTTGAGTTCACGGAGCAGTTCCTCCTGAATTCAGCTGCTTTTTCAGCTGACTGAAGAAGCAAAGGCCGGCAGAATCACTTTTCCAGAATTACAACTGCTGAAGTATTAGCATTATATAGAGTGAAATTGCCTATGGAGTCTTTTTGGCACTTCACAACAAAAACGGTGTTTTCATCACTGAGTTTAGAGAATACTAATATATTATTTTAGAAAACACATGCCTAGTCTGGATTTTTAGCTCCATAAATTACACGAGAACAATGGCAAATGCTGATTGTAAGATTTGTGGCAGTTCCACAAAAGAAGTGATACTACATGGGAAATTAGAATATTTGGGGAATAATTGATGTCTAGATACACAGAGGCAAAGCAAGTAGTCAGTGGCATCCAGCCTGTGCTCTCTCCACTTCAGCTACCTGAGTTGAAGTGGGCATTTGGATGTGAAAACATAAATAGGTAGAACCAATTGGCCCTTTTAATGTTCATAAATAGTAGTCATCGTGTATTTTCCTGATAGCCAGAATCCATTCCCCTGTTTCTTTACAACTCAACAGAAGTTGATGACATAAACATATCCTTTTCCTAAACACTTGGATTGTGTGTGATTTAACCTTTAACTCCCACTTGTTGTAAAAGGTTAGATGTCAAATATTTCTTGCAAGCCTTTGGCAAGGGTTTGAATATGTTTTTGTCACTCTTCCCCTAAGTAATGTAGGCTGCAGTTGCAGAAGCATCATAGAAAGGTTTCCCTTCCCCCTATCCTTCTGGCCACTTCCTCCAAGCTCAAACAGGAAAGCAGGGACAATGCAGAGGGACCAGCCACGGGCTCACATAAAAATTTCACAGAAGAAAATCTGCAATTACTTGAAATGTCACTTCCTGTTTTTGAAGCCCACAGAAGAACAAATACCCTTCTGGGCCATGCTGTTGAAGCCAAGGGGCCCTGGTGTGTGCGCTGCTGGCGCTGCTGGGGCTGGGGGCAGCAGGAAAACAGGGACATGCTGCTCGGCCAAACACTCCGACGCTTCCAGAGGTGACAATCTATCTTCCTCTAGGGACTTATAAATGTTATTTGACCTGTGTAAATGGGAATTTTTTTTTCCACTAAGACTGCTACTTTTCCCATAGGAAAGAGCACTTTGATATGGAAGGAGTTTTATATGTATTAGAGGCAAATTTTCACTGCCAGTCTTTATGGAGTTTAATTTCTCAGAAGTCCCTGCCACTTTGTCCCTCAGAAACATCTGTGTAACTCTTTTCAGTAGATCCTGCTGAAAAATAACCCAGCACACAGTTCTCCCCCTAATGTTTGGGGTGAATTTTTCCAGCTATATGCAGTATTTTGGTCAGGTTTACCAAAATGACAGCCCAAAGTGGGCTTGAATGTAGGCCGCAGAAAGAGGAGGAATGGGTTAAGTCAACAGTAGCTTAAGAGAAAGCTACTTATAGAAAGAACTGTGGTGTTAGTGTAAAGGATATTTCAACTCTGTAAGCAGTATTGAAGCTGTTGAATAAGAATTTGCAGTAAGTTCTGGCATCACATGAATGCTTTCCCAATCCTATGTGTAGACCAACTTCTGTTCTTTTGGAAAGTGCAGAAGAAAGCTCTGTGAAATATCTCACCCCTCTCAGAAACACAGCAAGGTGCACTTCCATGTCTAGCTGATCATGCTTTGCCAGACTGAAATAACTTAATTCACAAAGCAATACATTTGCATGTTTAATTGTACCTTATGACTTAAGAACACCAGATCAGGCATAAAAGGGAAGCCAGTGCTGCTGGTTTTGAAAGTCTGACAATGGAAAACACGTTGCCAAAGTGATCAAATGTTGTGTAAAGTCAGAAGCTGTTCTGTGAAGTACTGCCTAAACTGTTTTCAGAGAAACACTACTTCAAGAAAATTGCATAAAGTTCTTCAGAACTATTTAAAAATGCTTTCTTCATGTTTTTCCTGGAGAACCCTATTGAACCCAGAAATTTACCAGAGGTTTTAATTTCTTGCTTTTTTTCTACATTTATGTTTATCACATTTTCTTTCTGCAGATGTTTACCACATCTTACCATCAGAAAGATATTTACTTTTTTTCTTTCTTTCTACTGCTATTTTTTCTAAAGAGTCAATAAAGAAGGAGAACAATCACAAGGATCAGATGAAAAATATCAATTATTATGTTTTGTTTAGGATATGGTGGTGGTGTTAAAATGTGATTGTTTTTCTGATATCAAATTGCACAAGGAAGAGGGGCTGGAAAGCTGTCTGATGGAAATGGACTGTGAGAGACTGAAAAGTTAACGGTTAATGACAAAAACCTTGCATATTTGTGGACATGGCAGGGTGCTTTGCTGAGGCCAGATTTGCAGCCCCTGAGGAGGAGAAGGTGAGATTTTGGGCATGTAGAGGCAAGTCTCTGGTCCACACAAGAGAGAGAAGAGGTTCCAAGCCAGAAAAGAGGCAGGCCCTGCAGAGAAGCAATGGTGCCTTTTATCATGCCAGCTGCCTTCCCTCACACAAAATCAGGCTCAGTTGTAAGACTTCCACCCCATCCCCAGGGAAGGCCAGCCACATTCACGGAGATATTCACAATCACAGGTTGGCCTGAGAAAATTCATCCTTCTGATGGGGCATGGTTGACTTAACTACATCAACTTGAGAGGTGGCTTTCATGTCCTAGAAGGAGTTGTAAGCCACCAAAACCCCCCCAAAGTACCCCCAGATTCATCCTTCAGGACTTCCACCAGAGAATTCAAAGGTCCCCTCACTAGGGGAAGTGCACAGGCATTCCCACCTGAACCTGAGGTGTTCAAAGTTTAAAAGTTTAAAAGCCAAAAATGTTTTACATTTTTCTATAAGCTCAGGCATTTCCTCTCTGAAGAGACTATAACAATTTCAAGAAAATTATATATTTATATTTCCAATTACAATAACTTCCTAGGGTCAAGAAATGCTAATTGACTTCTTCATAGTTTATATGTTTTTAGACTTCAGGGAAGTCTTCAGGTTTTTTGGTTTTGTTTGCTTGGTTGGTTGTGGGTTTGTTTGTGTTTATTTGGTTTGGTTTAAATTTTTTTGTGTATTTTGTGTGTTTTTTATTTGGTTAGTTTCTTTTGTTTAATTTTGTTTTGCTTCATTTTTCTGTTTCTGTTATTGAGTAAAACTTTAAAATTAGCCAAGCTTACAGAAGCAGATGCATTGATACCCTTAGATACCCAATATGAATATGCTGAGTCCCAGTGGGTTACATAATTTTAGGTTGTAATCATTCATGTGGTTTCACAACAAAAACAGGTACTTAGAGCAGTTAAAAATCAGACACACAACTACAATTAACAACTGGGAAACTCACAGGAGATATCTTTTGACTAAGCACAAATTATTTCCACTAGAAAAAGAAATGGAACTTTAAGAAATGATAATTAGCAAAAAAAGTGTAAATATTAGGTGGAAGAGCAAAGTTTTCACTCTAATTCTCACTACTTTTATTAAAGTCTACATGTCTACAGATTACACTCATTTGCATAAGTGACTTTGAAGGACTTTTTGGATCTTATTTCATTGATCATATTTGGCTTTTTCAGACTCAGTAGGCCAACATACGCATATTTATAACTGGGAGTAAATGCAGAGATTTATATATAGCCAGCCATTCAGTTCTGGGGATTTGGTCAAACCAGAGTTCATACTTTCAGACATTCCCTTAAGACTATAATATGACCACCTTTCAGAAACAAAGGATTTAGGAGACTTGGTGATTTAACAGGCTTACTCCTAGTTTATAGGAATACAATTGACATCTGCAAGGAATGCTAATTTTACTGAGTACTTCCATGCTAGTTATCTGTAAGACCAAATTCATTGCAACAATCACTGTATTTTCACATTGGTTCTAACTAATGGATTTCAAACTGTTCTTTTCTAATACAATGCCCCAAATGCTATCTAAATGAATAGCAAGTTTCAGTATAATCTCACAGTAATGTTTAGTTATCCTTTGATTTAGGTAAATATCGTCATTCAGGAAGTCATTGACATAATTAACTTTATTTGTGAGTACTCACCAAGACAGAGGTCTCAGCTCCTACGGTAAGCTGATCTATTAAAAAAAATCATTAAATTCAGCATTTAATTTTAGATTCTATTGATTCAGCCTGGAAAATCTGTACAAATAATCAGATGGAAATAAATTTCTTTGTTCCTCACATTGCTGGCTACATTAGATTTTCCTATTATTATTATAATAACATGCCATAGTTTTTTACCCAATAACCCAAATTAAAATGTATCCCTACCTTGATAATAAGGACATTTAATTTCCTTGTGGAGGCACAAATATTAGTAATATTTTCATTTTCAAGTGGATAGGAGGGGCTTCTCAGATTTCAACATATTCTGGGGAATATTCAAGGCCAGTCATAAACTAGAAGATTATATGAATTCCATAAATTATTTAGGGTTATCATTGGCCAACCTTTCTTCTCATTTCCTTTTGAGAGAAATAATGATTCCGTTATGAAAAACTTTTAAAAGTATAGGAATGTGAAGAATAGGCAGCCCAAATCTGTTTAATAAAGACAGATTGGAGTCCAGCTGCACTGTAATTTATGCGACGCTCTGAATAGTATTGAATAAGTATTTATATAAACAGCAGTCAAGTATAGAAAATAACACAATTTCTGGAAATTTCAATTTGTTTGCCATTAGTTTATACTTGTGTTAAACATGAAGTACCTTAAAAAATATAAAGGTGATATGAAACTTCTGCCAGTCAAAGTTGGCCTTCTAGGAATACAACTTGTCTATTTTGCAATATCCATCACACAAAGAAATTAAAAAGCAAACTCTAGCCAAAATTCTCTTTAAGAAGTAAAAGACCTTTCTATTTTATTTGGGCTGCTAGGTAGGTGATCCAGTAGTCCTTAATTCACTTGATAGCTTACTACAGAAAAAGCAGACAGCAAAACAGGAATTATCAGATAGGACAAATTTTGAAAAGTTCCTGGCATGACAGAGTAGTGATGTAACACAACATGGCTCAGTTGAAATTACCAGTAGAGAAACTTTATAGCTTGGCACAGATTTAAAACAAATGTCTCAGAACACATGCAGCCTTTATCAAGACTCTAATAACGTAAACTTTACATTTAAAACCGAATATCACAGAATCACAGAAAATGTTAAGTTGAAAGGGATCCACAAGGATTATGGAGTCCAAGCCCTGCCCTGCACCAAGAGTCACACCCTGGTCCTGAGAGCACTGTCCACACAGTCCTTGAACTGTGTCAGGCTTGGAGCCGGTTCCAGTGCCCAGCCACCCTCTGGGAGGAAAACCCTTTCCTGATATCCAAACGAAATGTCCCCTAACACAGTTCATGCCAGTTTCTCAGGTCCTGTCATATGGTTCATACCTGCATAAAATAGTTCCCAGCTTTTTTCCCAGCTGCTGCACTTTTGTGGTCACTTGAAAATGCTGAAGCTTCACACAGTCTAATTATGAAATTGCTGTTGTTATTTTATGCTTATATCTGTACATGAAGGCACATTGCAGGCTTTGTCATTGCATTAGTTCATTCCTGTCTTGCCAGATTTCATTTCATCAATGTAACATGTAAATTACAGTGGCTTGCAGTCTGCTCATAGCAGTGTATGTGGAAGTCTGTGTGAAGTTATTGGGGTTTCCTGGGCTTTGAAGCGATGAGCAGAACAGTATGTCCTACTGGAAAAGGGAAAAAATATTTTAAAATATATATTCTATTTATTGTAGATTTTCTTTCCTCAGTTCTGACATTGGTAATAGTCTTCAGGAAACTAAGTGATGTCATTTCCTTTCTACAAGCAAGTTACATAAATGCTGGAATATAGCCACTTCAAACAATGTTCAAAGAGATGGCTGTGTGTTTAAGTGCCAGAAAAGTGAGAGCAGCCACTTGCAGTAAAAAATGTTACCCCACACATGGTATAATGTTTATTTTATAGCCTCTCTCATGGACTTATATGGCTCATTTTTCTAATTTTTCCAGGCACAAATCCCTTTGGAAGTAGCTGCAGAATACCAATGTAAAATAAATTAAAATTATATAAATAAAATAACTTGGGCAGAACAAAGCTTAATGTCTCAATAGATACCATTTAGAATAGAGAACAGAATACAGGCAGATCTCAATATCAAACATTTCATTTGTTTAGTTATGCCAAGACCAAATTTTGAGTACTAAACCAGTAAGACTTAAGAAAATCCTATTTGGTTCAAAGTATTCATAAAGCTTGGTAATTTAAGTAGAGGCATGACAGCCAAATCCCTTGAACATGAACCCATATTTACACTAAAAAAAAGAAAACCTGTCCATAAGGCAGTGACCTAAAGCCAGATGGTGTACTCAGCACACACAGTGAAGAGGAGCAAACAGCAATTTTGTTCTTGGAAACACAGCCATAAGAACAAAACCCAGTGCTACATGACTAACCTTCCCAGAAAAGCTCTCACAGCACTGTAAGCACAGTGTTTCATATCAGAAAGGAGAAGGGAGACAGCACAAAGGAAAAGACCATCGTCCATGACACACTGCAATCCACCCCAGGAGACCTGCAGGCAGTGCAGCTGCTGGAGGTAATTCTGCTTCTGCCTTTCTGTCACATGTCCCTCCTTCCATTTTACCACTGTGGGACTCAGAATAAGGAAATACCAGTGGGTTAGCTGTAGCATCTTACCGTGTCAAGAAGAGAATCAAGGGCTAAAAGTACAGGGCTAATGTGAACACATCAGAGAGGCCACCTCCTGGATTTATAAAATGCCACAAGTCTTTCCAGCACCAGAATCTTCTGACTCAATACAACCATGCACTGAAAACAGTGGGTAAGATGTTTTTAAAGGGGTTGAAATTATTCTGACTTTGTTAAAATCTAACACAACGGGTGAAGTCTCTGACTTCAAAAGTAATGGCAGAAGGCCAAAGCACAGCACTTCTGAAGTTTCTATCTGGGCAGCTTTGGGGCTACTTTCTTTCATGCCTGGATTATGGGAGGAAGTTTTGTCCTGGCTCCAGAACTGTTCCTCCATTGCTATGCTCCTGCCATGTGAAGATTCAGTTCTTGAATGTGGCAGACTGATTTTTCTCAGATGGGAAAATCAGTGGCAGAGAGATCTGGAAGTATATTTGCAGTTTAACTTGATTTACTCATTAACTGCAGCCTGGAAATGGAGGCAACCAGAAACACATTACAGGCAATTTCCTTTTTCAAACGTTTTCACACACAGCAATGAGCAATGTCCAGTTCCCAGGAAACTTTTCTATCTCAACAGCCTCTTCCAAATGCCAGGATAAAGTAAGAAAAAAGAAAAAAGAAAAAAAACAAACAAAAAAAAACAAACAAAAAACAAACAAACAAACAAACAAAAAAAAAACTAAAAAAAAAAACCAAAAAAAAAAAAAACACCACCCCAAAAATTCTCTTGTGGATGCCACAGCTTATTTCCAGGACCTTTGCATAACAAAACAATACAGCTTATCTTCAGAGTAGATAGGGGCACTGCCATTTGAATTCCTGGTAGCAATGATAACAAATTGAGTCTCATGATATTGCCTACTATCATATTAAGCTTGGTGGACGAGTCACTGAAGTTTCCAAGGAGCTGTGCATGAAGACAAAGATGTTTCATTCTCCCTCCTTGCTCTCTTCTCCCCACCATTACGTCTCATGTCTGAGACCTTTTATCTGGAGTGATTTACTCTGTTGCAGAGGTTATTAAAAAAGCAGCATTTACAATGTTAGAATCTTTCCCCACACATCCTGCATGACTTGCTAGCACAGTGTAGCATGAAGTTATTGTCCATCACTCCTATAAAGGTCACAAACTTGTTAACCTGCTAGGAGCATAATTGTGAGATTCTGTATAGCAGCAGCACAACTGTCACAATCTGCTGTGCACCTTGGTTCTTGATTCAAACACTGCCATAACAAAGATCACTCTATACCACAGCAGCAAAAGTCACCACTTTGCCTTACTTTTATGGGTAACAATCCATTTTTAATACTCAGTATGGCTTTTTGTATCTTTGCATTACAGTCACGTAGAAAGAGAAATATGTATCTCTACTCCTTGAGTACGGATCAACAAAACAAAGTCTCAGACTTTAACTGTCCATCTTCTAATGGTACAGAAAAAGATGGTCAGAGGTCCTAAATTATCCTATAACACCCAATTGTATGAAAGAAGTTACACAAGATCAGGATGTCCCTTGAATTATTGCAGGAGAGAGCAAAGCTAGCAGCATGGTGTAAATACCCTGCACAGGCCACAGTTTCATGCTCAGAGGACTGTCAAAGCAGATGAGAGGAAGGGAGAGAGTATAGGGATTGCACAGAGCCCTCTATCCTCTAATTCTGTCCCCAGAGAAGGACTCCATGTAACAGTCTGCTCTAGGAACGCCATGGAACAGCAAAATCCAGTGTTATCTCTTGCTACAGCTGCCAAAGCCAAAATTTAATCTAAATTATTTGTTCAGTTTGTCATTCTGGTCTCACTGTGCAACAGGGACAAGACTTGGAAGAAGGTACAAACAGGTGCTGGAAAATGGCAGCTCCTTTGTGTTTCCCATCTGCAGCACTGTCTTTTTTCATCTCCAAGGAGACTGATTGACTCACTCTGCCAATGCAACAGAGGCACAGAAATCTGCTGCAATGAAACCTCGACTCCTTGATGCAACTTGAACTGTTAAAGAACCAAGGATCAATACACTCTGCTGAAGAAACAGAACCAAACACACCAACTATTGCTGCAAACTACTATTTTTTAATACTATTACAAGTTCTTTACTTAAGGTCTTGTGACTGTTTGGAATATAAAATGTTCTCCATTCAGGATGTTTCTCCCCTGTATTCTGTATGTATTTGATTGCAAAAAACAGTTTAGAGATCCTATTACCTTAAGGTAGAATTGTATCCTCAGATGTTTGTATGCTTCTTTTGAGCTCTGCTGCCTGAACTCCACCAAATAGTCTAATAAGTTCCATATGCCCATTTTTTTGAAGAGCACATTTTCAAAGCAGCAAATGTTTTGACGGATTGGCTCACAGAGAGCCTGAATGCTGTTATACACATCGTTTAGCATTCCACAAGGCCCCCACTGTTAAATTCTGGGAATGTGGCCAGAGTGACCTAGCTAATACTGCACTAACTAGCTTAAAAAAAAAAAAAAAAAAAAAAAAAAAAAAAAAAAAAAAAAAAAAGAAAATAAGACATTTTTAACCATTGTACTTTACTGCATATTTGGAATTTGAATGTGTATTTGCTGCCCTGGTAATTTGTGTCTGAGGTGTGTGGGAATGAAGCTGACACATATCTGGACCCACAGAAAGAATGTTTTGCATAAAAATATTTTTTTAAGTAGCTCATACATATCATCTAAAGCAGAAGCTGGGGCCCCTGTCTTGCAAGAAGTTAAACACCACCTGAGTGGCTGAGCCTCCCACACACAGTGAGTCCAGGCAAACATGGACCTGTCCAACACTATCTAGAGAAAAAACAATTTGTTAGAGTGCTCAACACATCATTCAGAGCAAAACCAAAAATATTTATGAGCATGCATCAAACACATATTTCCTGTAATTAAACTATATATTATGAGTGCATACAGGATTGAAAAACAAACACTAACATTTATTTTGATTAAGGAAATATTCTAGTATTTTTTTTTCAAAGACAACAACACCAGTTTTGATTTTTCCATCTCCTTTTACTATTGGAAACTTCGTATTTCTCTCTTCATATCTTGTTTCTTCTTGCACTCTCATTGTGCTGGGAAAGACTTTGGATTTGGCCAAAGGTGAGGTAACAAGGAAAATCCCAAGTCTCAGTAAGAGCTGGGACAGTGTGGGAGTCTGGAGGTTTCATCTTGAGGCAGTCCATGAATCCCAGGATTTTTTTTCAAGGTTTCCCAATGATTAGGGAGACCTCTGGTTACTGAATACAAAATGCAATGAAAAAACCATCAAGCAGTGGCATGCAGGACTTCAAATAAACAGGTATTTTAAAGTGAGAGGTCAGGTAAAACCACAGCCAGAAATCTAAAATACAGAGCTTTCTGTGTGCAGTCTGTATGCATGAAAAAAAGCATTCTAAATCTTTCTGTAATTACATACGAATAACTTTGTTTTGATCTTCTGTCTACAGAAAACTGCCTTTTAAGGGGAGATCTATAAAATGCTCATTGCTGTACATGAGTGAGTAGATGGCTGACTGAAAAAAACATGTGATTAAGCTTCTTTCCACTGTGCCTAACTCTAGAATATCATAAATCCAGACAACGTGGGATCACACCATCATTTGGATAAGTAAAATGTTTCTTGTAGCGATCCTTGCTTTTGAAAAGTGGATTGTTCAAATACACTGTTGAGATTTTCTTTTTCTTCTATAAACAAGCATTCTGACAAAACACAGAACAGATTCAACAATAATTTCAAAGTTATTCCTTAAACTTTTCTAAGCAGAATAATTATGAAAGGGTGATGGCACCAGCAGCAGAAATACCAACTGAAAATCAGCATTTGCTACTCATTTGGCTTAATGAGGTCAGAGCCTCGTTTGGCTTAATGAGGTCAGTACCACTGCTTAGTCCTAAATTTAATTCTAGAATAATCCCTATATTTATTTTTCTTGACACTGCAAAATTTGCTGTACATTGCATTTCTTAGTGATCAGTGACTCAGAGGAGGTGCCCTTTCTAAACTCTGTGTTTCTGCTGCAACAGGAATTGTGTCTTTCAGGACTTTCAGAAAGCAGTGACAGTACAGTAAAATACATGACAGTAAAATAGTTGTTGCATATACATAGAATGATCTATATTTTGGCTTAGTAATTTCCAGACAGTTCTCAAAGGAGAAAAACTATTAAGTTTCTTAGGAGAAAAAACTTATAATACACATAGAAAGCAGGTTTTTTACTTCAGAAGATGAAGTCTTTGGCAATTATCCTCATTTAATTATACCAGTTAATGCATCACCCCTTGAGATGTTCCAACAGAGTAGTTTGTGCAGCTGCTGATGAATCAGACTGAGGACATCATCAGCTTTAGAAAACACAGGTTTTTGGTAGTGTTTCTAAAAATGAGATCTGTTTACAAGATGTTTCACAGTGCCTTATGACATTGCTGCACAAACAGCTGTGCCAGCACAACTGAGGAGAGTGGCAAAGGGTGGGAATGAGAAATGTATGGGAAGGATATGAATATCTTACATTGGCAGTGATGACAAAGACTTAGTTTTTTAAAAGATAACAGTTTGACTTTGTCCTTTCTAACCACACAGTACATTGTAGGAGGCATTGCAAGGTAGTATGCAGAATGCAAAGAAGACCTTACAAACAGAAAGTTGTTGGACTGTCAGCTAATTGGTTTTGCTAATTTCCCCTCTTCCAGTTTGTAGCTGTTGTGTGTATTTAAATATATTGTTTCAACATCATTTATACCTTTGTACTTTAGCAGAAATACTTACATCCCCCACTGATCTTTGTCCAGAGCTGGTGTCTTATTTTTGACACCATGTCCCAGACAAGTTCTATTTGTCATAATAGACTGCTAGGAGCTTGCAAAGGTCTAATTTTTTTCCCAGTCCTTCTGCATCTTAATGTCAGGCAGAGCTATCAGCATTCCACACTCTGGGGTAACAGGTCAGCTTAGCTGCTGGTGACAACAGAAGCCTGTATCTGAAATGGAGCACATATTAGGATCAGCCCATAAAATATTACCAGATTTTGTGTGTGCCATTCAGACTACTGTGGCAATACAGTCTGTTATTTCCTTCCTATAGCACCTCTTTTGGAAGCAAGCATTACATTAATGAAAGCTGTCTTCAACAAGTAAGCCTAGAGGTGTGACACTAATATAGTGGTGCAACAGTGACTTAGATTTTGAAATCAAATGCATTACTGTAGGTACATATATTCCTGCATTAAATTGTTGCTTTTATGTACTCACACTTGCACACAAACATATCCAATGCACTTCATTCTTACTGTATTTGCAATCCAAGTGGCTTGGGTAAAAGAAATTCTGTCATGTAGGGGCTGTGATAGCTACATATCTAATTTCCACACCAGCTACTGAATATGTCTAATAACTGCTGCTCCCAAATTTAGATCTTGATGAACCCTCCTGAGCCATGTACCCTGCCTTGCCTTTTATCATGTGTGCAAAGACACAGACTATCTTTAATCCATGTATCTGTCCTCCTCACTGTTTTCTCTCCTCTCTCTTTGGCCTAATGTTAGATACTGAATTTTGTCTGGATTATATACACAGAATAAATGTGCTAGGTCAGGAAGTTTCTCCTTTCAAATAAACAAATGCATTGTAATTCCTCTCTTTATTTGTTACTGCCTGAAGAAGTAAGCATCATTTGGCTTCACCACAGGAGCCAAGAGGCTGCAGTATTAAACTGGTAATTTGTTTCTCAGTCTGCCCAAGTGCCTTGTCTTGAAAATGTAAAAAATTTAGCAGAACCACATGGTCTTTCCAGAATATTTTGACCTGGGAGTGCAAGAAGAAACAAGATAATTCTCCACTGAATATGGACAGTGTCCATACATCACACAACATAATTTAAGGAGCAGTTTATCACAGTCTGCTGTGGAATCCTACATCCTGTGACAAAATCTTCATCACAACAGGCCCTCCTAAGAGGTGGAAGAGAAAGCAGGGGTGGTATTTTGCTATTTACATACACATTTCCCTGCTGTCCGTCAAGGTTCTGTCAGTAAAGGGTCAGCTGAGACCCTCAGCTCAGCTGTGCTCTAGATTGCTACTGATTTTAGGACTTCAAGTAGGTTGTGCAGCTGGTACCAACCCTTCTATGGTCCTTGCTGTTAGTTTTGCTCAACAGAGGTGAAAATATGGTATATGTTTAGTCACCATGCATGAAAGAGTGCAAGATTAAACACTTCTTTTTTAAAAAAACTAAATTAATTCAGGATGCAAAAATATAATTAGGATACATTTGAGTATTAGTACAGGACATGTATGGAGCAATTATCTGTTTAAAGAAAAGAACTTCACAAGTTATTTAACTGCAAAATCTACAGGACTTAATTTTGCTACAACAGGGCCCAGTATTCCTTCAGCAAATGCTGTTGCCATTCTAGGAAACCCTCATCACCTTTGCTGTTGTCTCTTTGAGTTATTTGGAATAAGCCATAAGATTATTAACAGCCAATGGGTTAATAAGAAGTAACACTTAAATCTTCACTATCTTCTCTCTCTAGGAGATATTTCTTCTTAAAATAATTTCAGACATTAATTTGAACTTGTCTGAGTGTTTAAGATGTCATTTGCACGTAGAAAGAATGGCATATTTCTAAATATCCTGTACAGCAAACAAGAAACCTGCAAGAAAAGAGCAAGGAGGCTTTGTGTCCTCTGTGACCTGGTTTATCAGGGTGTTCACTTGGTCAAAATTTCATGTAAATAATGGTGGCTTCCTCTTGCTGACAGTCTGAGTTGTTTTGCCTGATCAGCATTAATATGGAAAAGGGTAAGAGAAAGATTAAATGACCAGACCACAAGGGAAAATTATGTGCAATATCGTAGTGCACCTATCAATCAGGGGTAGTATTTGCTTATTTCTTGAGTCTATTTAGCACTGATGTGGTCTTGGGAACAAAAGCACATGGAATTAGATGCACTTCTCAACTGCCAGTCCACTACATTGCCAGGTAGGGAGATAATTTTGAAGTGCAGGGAACGGGAAGAAATGAGGACTACACTAACCAGGTCTTTCTGGAGGGCCTTCAAGCAGGGGAATCTGTTGGCTGAAGGGGCTGAGATAGCAGAACAAGTTAATGGACCCTGGAGCAGAGATTGATGGCTTGTTGTACTTCTGCCCAGAAACCCAGAACTTCAGAGGGCAACAGCAAGGAAAGATGTGTTCCTGTGTGCACCAGGATGGAATTGTTCCTCAGAGGAGTCAGGTTAGCAAGGTTGACCCACATGCAGTCATCTGCAGTCATACAAACTTCATCCTGGGAGCTGTGCTTTTTATAAGATGCAGACACTGGTCTTAAGCCCGTTTCAAGTGCAGCATAAAATTTCATTGCCCCACTGCAGTGTAACAATCAGTCACAGTACCTAAGTTTATATAAGACTGAAACACCCACAATTTGTCTTTATACCAGAGGCGACAGTGTTTAATTTTGCTGTAGCAGCAAGACACATCCAAGGCAAGGGAGCTTTGGCATGGAGGGACAACTTTTATGTGGTGAGTTCTGATGAGAAAAATGGTCTAGAAAGGATCAATATTATTGCAGAGTCTGTCAAAACCTGAAGCCCCCTCCCCCGTCATGACATCCTTCTGCCTGCATGCTAGTGCTTCTGCTTTTAAACTATAAAGTAAGCTAAGATAATTAAAGGAAACTAGGATATGGAGGAAAATAATTTCCAGACATAGGAAATATTTTTCCACACTTATAAAAAAAATCTGCTCAGATCTACATAAATAAATATAAACATGTTCTCTTTCATGTGTTAAATACATATCTATCAGAACTTTGCAAACCAAGGTGAGATATGTGCCAAGGCATCAGGGTCAAAATATAATGATCTTGTGACTGGGGCTGAGAAAAGCCTATGCACTAGAAACCCATCCCCAGAGCCCAGGCAGCCTGAGAACACTGACCCTACACAGGTACATCCAACCACAAAATGCTTTGCACACAGGAGATCAGGACAGAGGAAAAGTAGGCTGCTACCTGCTTATGTAGGGAATGTGGTGAGAAAGGATGGGCTGCAAGACTACCTTCAGAGCTTAAACTCCCTCATATCCCCTTCTCCCAGTGCAGCCTGTAGCCCTTCCAAGATCCTCTGTCTCCTCTGTCCTGAGGACACTCCTATTTCCCAACTCCTGCCAGTTGCCTGGCACTTATTTCTTCCAGCCACTAACCCCTTAGGCCTGCCAGGCCCTCACCTTGGATGATGCAATGGAAATAGACAACTCAGACAGATTTTCTGGTACTCATCACCCCCCTTCCTTGGTGAACATGGCTATTTTTGCTGAACTCAAATGTTGGGTACTGAATGATTGGCCACCACTTTCCCATTTTTTTCTTCTTCCTTATCTTTCTCTTACTAAGGATGTCACAGCCTGCTCTGATTCCAGTCCAAAATACAAGCTGTATATGTCAGAGAAGCCCATGGTGAGAAAAAGTACTAAATTATATATTTTTAGTATTTAATTTGCATTTCCCAGCTGGTCATCCAACAACCATATGTCCTTGGTGCTAATAATTAGACTCCTGTATTCTTACAGCCCACCAGCAAATGCCATGGGACCTGAATAACACAGCCAGTCACACAGCTCCAGCAAAACTTGGCAGGATTATTCAGCTGGCTCTCTTGCTTGTCTTTTCCTCCTCCGCTTCCCTGCCCTGACTCCTCTTTTGTTAGTTTTGGAGACACTCACTGACATATGTGAACATGCCACAGAAATCAATACTGAAATTCCTCAGGGTTCTGGAGGACCTGGAAAGAGCTTGTAGTGGTGATAAGATGGGCAGTGTTACCCAATCCCATTCCTCTAGGGTTAATTGCAGCAAAATATAAAGTCAGCTCCATCCAAAGGATGGGGCTTGAGCCAGAGCATTAATTCTCACTCCTCACCAGTCCCACTGTCCAATCCACCCCCAACACTGAGTCGTCAAACTCGCCTCTATCCTTCTTCACTGCTGGCAAACAGGCCAGATGTAACCAGGATGTTGCAACACTTCCAGGACTTCATACAGCAGTCATCCAATCAGTGGAAAATTAGAGGAATGAAGAGGCAATCATGCTTCCTTTTTGCTAAATAACATTCTCATTTAAAGTAACAGATACAGAAAGCAGGTACTGGTAGCACCTAGTGCTGAAACAGGTTTTGAGGTTACTACAGCGGTCTGGAACATTTTCAGTAGGAGGAAAAGTAACTGGCCAAAATAACAAAACAGAAGTGCAGGAGGAGAGTCACTGGCTCGAGCTTCCTCTTACTTATGTTGACAGATAAGTTTCCACTGTTTTCTGCAATGGAAGTGTTATTACAACAGGCATGAAATGTCTAAAACACCCTTAGATCTCATAAAACAAAGGAGAGTTCATCATTTTTGATGAGCCAGAATAAATCCTGAGTCATGAAACACAGAGAGTAGAAAGGACAAGGCATTTCCATTTTATGTCTGCAAAGTGAAGTGTGAGAGCAGCCTAGGAGCTAACAGTCCATGATGGAGACAGGATGATGGAAAGGATGAAGGAATGTTGTTTAGCTTGGTAGCATGTGGTCACCCTTGCAGTACACAGCGCTCTCCCAGCACGCTGCAAGGCACACAAGGAAGCAAGTGCTTTACTCCTCTTCCTTCCTGTCAAGAGCAGGACACAGACATTACCTCAAGAGATGTCTCTCACAGCAGGGTGAGATCCCAGTTTAGCATGGTATTGAGGAAACAGAAGCAATCAAGATGTTAAAGCCAGAATGCTAGCTGGAGGCTCTAAAATGAGGAATAAATCTATATATCTCTCCAGGGATACCATCATTTAATCATGTTTTGGTGTTAAAAGACCCAAGATTCAAAAGTTCCCATTACTTTCTTTTGTTCACCTGTAGTAGCATAACTTAACAGAAGTACAGCAACTGAAAGATTTAGGCAGATATTTTATTAGGGGAGCTACCACTATTTTTTTTTCTAATACTGAAAAAATTTACATTGATATCTGCAGTCATTTCCTCTTAAAAATGCTATTTGCACCTCGTTATTTTGCTGCTTTTCCTGTTTGCTGATTCTGCAAGGAACTTTACGCTTTATGTACAGAATCCTTAAGAATTAATAATTAATAACATTAGAAAAACCTATCAAAAAGAACAGATATTCACCTGCTATACATGTTATTTTAAATGAGTAAAAGGATTTTTATAAAATGAGTAAAAGGATTTTTTGCTGTCATGAAAAGGATCCTGTGACTCAGCCAAAGGCGTGCAAGACAGGGATATTTGTCTTACTTCATTTGATGTTATTCAGCCACATCATTATGCTGGCTGCTGAAAAATAACAAGGAATGTCTTAGGAGAGCTGGCACAACATGCTCTGTAGGCAGTGTTCTTCCTCCTGTCTTCTGGAAAGAATCCCGGTTTAAATATTTAGAGGAACAAATCTTGTATTATTAACAGCCGTAGTTAAGCTAGCCTCAAGAGAAAAGGAGAGAGCAAAAAGGGGAACCATATAAAGATGAATAGAAAAAAGGATAAAAATTAAAACAAAAACTAAGAAAAGAGGAAAAAAGAGAAAAAAAGTTAAAATATCAAAATACTTCCAATTACCGAAATAGTGTGGGTTTTTTCACATTTTACAGTGCTTCTCATTAATATGATGGTGAAAAAGTCACAATGCATGCAGATATCTTTAGGGCACAATTCATTCACATCTCAGTAGATATAATTTAAAAACAGGAGAGGAATAGTTCAAGACCTGAGAAAAACAAGGCTGGTGCTTCAAACAGCAACATGATTACAATAATGTTGTGTGACTATGCCAGGCTTTGGGTCTATACCTAGAAGACAGGAAATGCTCTCTGTGGTGTGCTCACATGAGACTTTGTGTAATTTTATTGATCTTCCTCCCTTTTCCCATTTTTGAAATGGAAATAATTATACTTGTCTGCTTTCAAATATCATTTTGGATTTTACAGATGAAGATGGTATACCTGATTTCAACAGAATTCCTCTCTGTAGCTTGAATAAAAATACAATTTTCACAAAAGCAGAAGTTGTAGTAGATTTTATGGAATTACATAGCTGAATGAAACGGAGCTGATTCATACTGCAAATGTGGCCCCATATGTTTACATTAGTACTGTCACAAAATAAACCCTTTCCAGAATTATCTGTGGTTGAACAAATATTAGTTATATCTATGGGTACAATATGTTTCATTAAATATGCTTTATATTGACAGATTTTTGTTCCCAAACATGCAATGGTGGAGGACTGTATAAAATGCTAAATGACTGTGTTAGCTTTTTTCTTCTGTACTTAAGAGACTGATACACAGATCACAAAAGAGATAAAGCAGAATGGACTCTAAAGGCTAATGCATATTTACGTTTCTGTGCAAGTCTCCAACCAGTTTTCTTTCATATTTACTTTCCAATAAATGCCTTAATTCCTGTTGTATTTATCCATGTCCTGCTGTTAGCCCAAACTGTGACTTCCTTTGTAGTTCCCTTCTTTCATAAACTCTTTTTTTTAAATTGCACATAACTAAGGTCAACAAGGCTGATGGCTGAACACGGCTGCTTACACACATGATGCAAGAACACCAATCTTTAGCAGGCTTGGACCCTTGTTTAGCTGGCAGTGGTGTTGGAATGGATTTCCATGCTGGTGTCTGCAGGGAGGGGGTGTTTCAAAGACTAGGGATGGCCTGAGATGCTCAGCTCGCACTGTGCTCTCCATATCCACGAGTAAGAGCAAAGCTTCTGTGGTTCCAGCTGAGTCTCACGGTCAGGGTCCAACTCTCCATTTCAAGGAGTGTCTGCTTCCAGAGTCTGCAGAAACTTATGGAGGCTACACACACTGAAGTGAGATTGGCCTTAGAAAATGCCTCTCAGACAGGCACTTGGAGCTGTAAAACCCTAGAGCACAGCAAGAGTCCTCTCTACAAATCTTAACATCATGCTCCATCACTTGTAGAAAAATAAAGCTGGCAGAAAAATAATCATATTACTACAGAAGCCTTCTTATTGTAAACCTGTAGCATGCACTTGGAAAGCAATTGTAAATAAGCTCTCCAAATATTTGTTAACATCACAGAAAAACACCTCACCACAGCATTTCAATGAAAAGAAGATTTTAAATTTACTTTTTTCAGTAATGGTATGTTGTATGAGATACTGAACAGACACTGGTTTAACAGGAGTGAATAAACATCAAGGTTTATAGATATAAAAAGTAAATACTAGTGCAGGATGAAGGCAAAGTTAATTTTTGCCCCAAGGGACAATGAATTTTTGTGACTGACAAAATTTCATCTTAAGCAAGGCATCTAACACCTCCAGGTTAGTGGTGTAAATACATTACCAGTCTGTGAAGTAAACACAGTTGTACTGGTTTGAAAAGAAACTCATGTTAGTCTTAATGCATTTTCTCTTTTTTCTCAAAACAATTGCCTGCTATCATGGGTATAATTTATCAAGACTCTTAAAGTCCTTAGTCTTATAGTAGGTATCTTTCAAAAGAAAGAGAAAATACGGAAGTAGATCTACTACAGTATGACATGATGGAAGAATAAATGCAATGGAATTTCTTTTTCAATTCAGAGATGGCAGCCAAAATGAAATATATTAATTTTTAGCCCAAATGAAATAAACAACTTAATAGTATGAATAAACAAAACTTGCATTGAATTGTGATATGATTCTGCCTTGAGAATAATCCAAACTCATGTAAAACAATGTAGAATTGTAGTTTTAAAGAGTTTTCCATATGGCCTTTTCCATCTCATGACTAGTGATAATTTTACTTGCATATAGTATAAATCTATATCTGATTTCCGTCTGACTAGCTATTTTGTTGCTTCAATGCCATATGGATGATTTCAACAGAATTAAATCATCAAAACAATGGAAAAATGCCATTGCAAATGAAGCAAGCTCAACTCTTTTCTGAAGTTTCTACTTTTTTGCCAGAAATTCTCCAGATCATGTGATTTAAGCTCTAATTTCACAAAACAAAACAAGACAGAAAAAAAAACCCAACCCAAACACTCTAAATGTCCTTTCAAGACTTTCTCAGAAGAAAGGATTTCCCATCATCAATACATCAGGTTCTTGTGCAAAGGGCAGCCACGGAGGATTCTTGCAACATCAAAAACAAATCCATCCTTGAGGGGTCTTTAAAGCATTTCAAAATATGTTCTCATCAAAACAAGCAGCACACACATGGTAGAACCATTTTATTGTCACTTCTCAGCCATTATGTATTTCTGTGTGTAAATGATTTCTTACACTGTTATTCTACTACCTGAATGTTTTGGTGCTCTCCTCAGTTCCTGAAAAGATGTAAAAGAGGGTTTATTATGTCCCTTTCTTTACATGTGATACCGATAACTTGATAAAGGTTTTGCAATTGCTTTTCCAAGGACAAACAAGGAAGAAAAAACATCCAAATTCACATCACCAACGTGTATGGAGGACTTTGACACCAAACTAGGTTGCCCGATGTAACCTCAAAAGGCACAGCATAAGGATGAGAAAAACATGGTTCTGAAAGTATATGATGTTGGTGGTAGCAATGAGGATTGCTGAAGTGCTGAGAAACACAGGATGTTTGTGCTGTTTCCTTTTTGCAGAATACATTTGTTTTTGGAAAGGCTCTTTTAAGGTATTTTCTGCAAATATAAACTACCTGATGTAAACGTGTTCTTTTACTAGTTTGATTACTTCTTACAAATAATTTATTTTTGTTGAATCAGAAATAATTGTGTTTGACAAGGGCACATTTAAAATTGCAAGCAATCATGAAAAAGTTTGTTGGTTTTTTTTTAATCACAAAAGTTGAAGTGGTTTGTTTTTGTGTATAGAAATTCAGGCAGCTTGGGCACATATCCAATTAACCTTTAATTAATATTTATTTATCCTAACAGACAACAAAGTGGAAATATTCTAAGCTGAATTCAGAATTCATGCTTTTACATTTGGGAGGAATTTTCTCAGTCCAAACCCACAGAATTGATCCAGAACTCATTGATTAGATTTTGCTAATAACAATGCTAATTGGAAGAAATTAGTACATCATACTATGATTGGATGGTTTTAGTAGTTTGAGTCTAGCAGCCAGTCTTAAAATAGCCCAGCAGTGTATTTCTCCGTGGAATAACTTGAATGGAAAGTATCATGAAACTGTGTACTGAAGTGAACTTAAGCCTCGCCAAAGACAAGACTGTTAGTTCATGACAACTACAAACATTTGTAGCTTTGCAGCACCTTTATTCCAAAGTGAAGCTTCAAATGCCTGAATTACCTCTGCAGCTGGCAGATTGACAGAATCTGCAGATTTTTTTGTATTTGTCTCAGATCCATGTCATATAAGTCCTGGATGCACACACACAGCTTGTGCAGATCAACCAGGCTGCAAGCAAGAAGCACAGCTGACACCTGAGTTCTCTCACACAACAACAATAGCCTTGCATATAGACCTGTTTTCCAGGAGGTGCCAGACCTACTCTGTACTTCCCACACAACTGGCATGAGCCTGGTGTCCCAAAACAAGGGCAGCAATAAGAGAAGTTTGGCAGGAAACAGTCACACTTGCCAACAAAACTAAAAAGTGACACTTCCTCTTTCTTCCTGTGGCTTTGCAAGGGTCTTCACAAAATGTGGGACTCACTGTGCACATTCTACTGTGCCCATAAACAACAACCAATTTGGAAACTCCCAGAGAGAGTGTGGCAGCCCTGTATAAAAAGTTTTGAGTCAGCTTCCAATGTGCCAGCTGCATCCATTTGAGAAGTGAGTGGAGCCACTAGCTAATGTGCAGGAAGTCTGCTTTGCACTATCTTCTCTGCAGAGAGGACCTCCAATGCCAAAACTGGTTTCCTCAAAATCCATACTTAGTTGCTGCCAAAAGAAGAACCATCTAAAATCTGTAGTTAATCTAGTTCCTCGCACTGAAGCATTGCAGGCAATTAGAGTTCTGCTTTTCAACATGTCTAAGAACACTTATCTCAACCAGTCTGAGTAATTTAGCACTCTACTTTCCCCATGAGCATACATTTCTTTCATGCACAGACACTAAGTTAGTAATCTCTGAACACAGCAGAAAATCAGAGTCTACATAAAACATGGTCAGAAAGAGATAGGACAGAGGTTCACTTTCAGTCAAAGGATCCAAGGTAGAGTCATCTGGCAGGAGCCTGTCAGATTCCTTCTCTAGATCTGGGAAATCAAAATATTTAACCCATATTTTCTACAGCAGACAGAAACCCTTTCTGCCAACCCAGAGATATAAGTGCCCCCACTTCTCCCAGGAATTTCATGTTTCCACAGTGAGTGGAAGAATTTCATTAGAAGGCATTAAACCTGATCTCTCCCTTTTTCGCCACTGAATGGTCACTTGTCCTCTACTGAAAACCTATTCCTGCAACGAGAGGTGACTGATGCCTGAGAACCAGAGGATCTTGTACCTGCATGTCTAGCACCTGGGTGAAAGCCCTGCCTAATTTCAGGGAGAATGGCTGATGTTATTTCCTCTCCAGGGTCATTTTTATAAGAAATAACAAAAGCAACATAACCCACCAATCAAACAGAAAGCAGAAGACCTGTGTATGTTTTCTGAAGAAAGACTGCCGGCACCTAATTTGTGGGATGGGAATCCTATGGCAATTCTAAGTGAAGGGAGGATCTCTGTTGCAATCTACCACAAGTTAACTAACTATGCCCTAAAGCAAAGTGGCATTTAGTTCTTGAAGATTTTAGCCCCAAGTCATTTACAGAAAAATCACTTCACATGTTTTAACTTTATTAGATGTATTAAGACCACTTCCAGGGGAAAAAGCAAGTTAACACAAAAGAGCACTGAGGAGACAAATTCATGAGGAGCCCTGAAGGAGCCCAGAAGCAGAGGGCTTTCAGACCTGTTCACCTTGTCTAAGTATCACTCTGGGAACACTATTCTGTCACTGTTTAAGGACAGCTGTCTCTTAGGAGCTTCTGCACTGTCCCTAATTCAGATAATGTATCTTTGGCAAAACATGAATTGCAACCCCAAAAATTACTTTTGTCTACCTACTACATCTGCCAATGGAAACATGACACTAATTTCGTCTTTTACTTTCTAAGTCGGAATCCCCTCTAGACAGAGGAAAAGGCTACATCCAGAAAATTAAAGTTTCAGACAGTTTCAGTTTTTTCAAAAGAAAGCTGAGGCATTTATGGAAAGCAAATATTGAGACAAAGATGAACATTTTATTTCTAGAACTGAAGTTGCTTTCACTTTCTATTAATTGTTATTTGTTACATTATACATGTGGTATAGCTCTTTATAATTTTATCATATCAAATTTGTCCCTGTAGAATAATACTTAGTATTTTCTTAAAAATCCTTAAAGCCTTAAAGTCAGTCTTGATGCATAAACACTTCTATAATAAATAATAAAAAGATTTCTCCAAATACAGACTGGACCAGGGAATAACAGTGTAACACCAAGTTCTCTGCAGCAAATTCTGCTGTTAAGATACAGTTTTGCATTGCTGCAATATGGACATGTCTGATCCATTCCAGAGATATCTGAAAGAGATTGTGTCTCAGAGACCACAAACATACCCAGACAGATTGATTTATGACATATACTCTGACTAAAGGAAACTGCTGTGTCACAATCAATATGGCATAATGGGGTCTATAAATAAACAATTATCTTAAGTGAGCTTTTTGGATTTTCTAATTTATATTCTCTTCTATAAGCACACTCTTTAATTGTAGTTGGATACTGGAATTCAAAGCAAAGGCATAAGTTTTCAGAGAAATAGGAACTTGGGTCTATAGTTACCACACACAAGCTGGTCATTTACAATGCAAACAGACAATTAACTAACAGGGTGGCACAAACTGCTGGAGAGATACTTGTATCTTTTTTAATCTTAACTAGAGTGGAGCTTTTCTGGTATCTCAAAAAACCTCTGGTGGGATGGTCATTATTCACCACCATCTGAAAATAAGGAGACTATGACTTAAGGCAGATGTAGGAAGGTGATGTTATATGAAAATAATCATATATATAGTGTCTATGACCTGTCTCATAACAAAAAAGGGCATGTGATGAAGCCCTGAAACACCCCTTCTTGTCTTATCATCCTTACATCATAAGTATTTGTACTTATCATTACATTAATCTTTGTAAAAGGATAGAAAGGCCTTCAGTGTATATCACCATTTAATGGTGAATCCATGCTAGTTGAAAGACTAAAATCCCTTACTGTCTTAGAATTTCTGGTGCTTTATCTGATAGTATGTTTAGTGGCTTTTATGCATGTGGAATACTGGCCAATTATTTTTTGTTGCATGACTAGCTATAATGTAAAGATCCCAGCTTCATGGAAAAGATGAGGTTTTGATACATGTTTGAAGGGTTTTGTTTCTGTAATGAAATAAAGCCTAGAGGTTTTGGAAAATATCTATGGGAGAGCTAGGAAAGAAAAAGTCTACAAGGGATTGACACACAGAAATTGGTAAGTTTCACAGCTCAGCTGGAGAGGGAGATTTAGGAGGAGAAAGAGTCTGTCTAAGGTTTTCTATTTCACAGTCCCTCCTCTGTCTGCATTTTGCAATCTGCTGTCCCTGGTGGCATTGTTGTTTCTGGTCTATCAGACCCCTGTGCATAACATGGTTTAATCAGTAGTCTGAGTTACTCTTTTACTGTAGCAATGAAAGAAAAGCAAACAGTTAACAAGTGACTAGGAGTCTTTATAATTGCTGACCTTCAATAGTCTATATAATGTGACTTTAGGCCACTGAGTAATAAATAGACTAGTGTAATATTTACAGACATGTCTGGAATGCAGTAAGTTCCTCTCTTCTCTTTCACCAAGTCATTAATGGCTCTGTGAGGAATCAGACTACTGCTGTTCGTGTTCCCCCAAAAACACTCTTTATCTCTTGACAGTTTATGCTGACCTTTCTACTTTGTTTTGATTTGCTGTTCACGGATCCATTTCCCAAGTCCTGGAGTTTACAAACCTTTGCAAGGGGTTAAACATTTTCAGGAAATCACTCTGTGAGCTCGGTTCTAAACCATGAATTCCCCAGCCCAGTGATCTGAAGACTACTTAGAGACAGTGTTTCTCAATCAGTTGCTTTCAGGTGGAAAGGACCACGTTGTTTGTACGAATAGAATTTTTCCTTATGAAAGTACACAACTCTCCCTCTTTTCCCAGCCAGCATCCAGTTTCCACTGCTTTGAAATTCTGAGCACTGAGGTAAACCTAGAAAAATAGGAAATCTGTATGGAGAGAAGAAATGAAAACATGTTGGAGAATTGTTTCTTGCTTCCCTTCTTTTCTTGCCTCTAAGACAAAGTCTGAACATAATGGTGTCTTCTGGCAAGTCCAGTCTTGCAGAAAGAAACTCTGGACTCTGAAAAAATTTGGGTACACAGGATTTACTTATAAGAAGAGGAAAGGGATTATTTCCAAATAATAAAAATCTTTAGTGCTTTTGAAGAAGTAGAGCAAAATCATAACATTGTAGAGTTCCATTAAAAAGTTTAGTAATTGTTTGCAGCTGCCCATTAAATCCATGTCTTTTGAATCCCATGACACTGAAGGCAGAAAAAGTATTTTTGCTAATTTTTATGCATGCTAGTGTTGGACATAAAACCCTCCACAGTGGTCCCCAAACCAGAAATTGGTTTGTTTCTGTTTTATTCCAAATACAGACGATACACACAGACACTTCATGTTCCAAACAAACAATAAAATAATGAGGATGTAAAGGAATGTGCAGAAAATATACTCAAGTCTTTACAAAAGAAAAGAGAAGTAGTTGGAAGTCCTGAGTATTGGATAGTTCATTAAATGCTCAGTCTGTATCTGCATTAGGTCATGCCTACATCACAAAGATAGAACTAGGCTTGGGTAGACTCCTTGACATAAAGTACCACAGTCTGAGTCAAATCTGGTGTTTAGTGTTTACAGAGATTTGCATTCCAGCTTGCAATTTGCTTTGATTTTAAACATGCATTTTGTTGCAGTACAATTCGGCAATTAATTTATCCCATGGGTGTATTAAAGAAGTGTTTCCCTCAGCTAAACTAATTTACCTTTTAATATTTACATTGTAGAGCTAAGTTTGGCTTTCAGTGTAATGCTTTTACCTTTCACACAACTATTCCGTGGCTTAATTATGCATCTGAACCTTTCTTTCTTGGAAAACAGCAGCAAAAGTAAGAGCCTAAGGCATTTTTAACACCACTCAGAGATGATGGACCCAAACAATCTCTCTTTTCCAAGCACTATGTAGAATGAAGAGTGAATGGAAACTGTTTTTAAGGAATTTCTCTGTGAGGTCAGTACAAAAGCAATTATCAACATTCGGTTATTTTTGCACAATGGCAAATAATGAAATATGAGAAATCTGTCTCACATTATCATCTTCCTCTGATACTGGAAAAGCTATTCTTGGATTTGTTCAGCAATTTCTTTCCCTTCCATTCCCACCCCCTCAATTTGTGCACACATGCAAAAACCATCTGTGTTAAAGCAATGACACATTTCTCACTTTGGACCCATTCCTTTCCCCTTTTAGGGAGAGCTGCTAGAGTCCTCTCTAGACAACTCAACAAGTGGCAGCATGCTAGTATTTATTTTCACTTGCTATAGAAAATACAATTTTTCAGCACTAAAACATCACTGTTTGGACAAGAGCATGCAATGCAGAGAAGACTCAGACTACAGCAAAGGCCATTTGCATTCTGCCTAAATTCAATTCAGTTTGCCAAATATTTTTGTCTGACAGAACCACTACAGATGATTCGCGTAAGGAGGAAAAGAGAAAGTAGATATATCTGATGCAAAGATATCTTCAGCAAAGGAAGGGAATGAACTGGAGTCTTCTCAAAGTACTGTGCTATTTTTTGGGCTAGTCAATGAACTTTGAGTAGATTTCACTGATGCAGTGTTTGGGGCGACACCAACAGTAGAGACTCATTTAAATAAATTTTTCACAAAAAGAATGTATCATTGTGTCCCACACAGTCTGTGCAATCTTATTTCATAACTGCTCCTGCCATGCCCAGAAAGAAGCAATCTTTTCATTTCAGGTTATCTTACAGTGGTCTAATTTCCCTGTTACATTTTATTGCAATATCCCAATTAAAAAAATACCAACACAGGCATTTGTAAATGAGAAGCACATACAATCCAGCTTCTGTCTCCCACAGACAAAGAGGTTACTTTTGCTACACAGCTTAGTGTTTCCCCATGAAATATTTTTACTTCCTTTACTCCAAATAGTACTATAAAAATAAAAAAAAAATTATCTTTTCTAATATACCAGCAAGGAAACAAGTAGTTCACAATGTAAGTTCTTGCACAACCCAAAGAAACATGGTGCATGAGACAGAAAAGCCATGTAAACAATAAAATTAGAGAAGCAAGAGAATAATTATGGGAAACTGACAAAAGGAGAAGCAAAATGTAAGCCAAGGCTTACATGGCTTCCAGTGTATTTCTGCTTTGCAACTTGTATTTGCTTTTCTCTTTAACTATTTCATTTCTCTCTAGGCTTTTCTTTGCTACTCTCTTCCTCTGTAGCAGGAAAGACAAAGAGCTCCTGTGCAGCCTGTGTCTTTTCCTTGTGGCACGTATCTGCTAATTGGCTGAAAACATCATTGTCATGTGTACAGATGGTTGGAGCTGCACCTCCATTTCCCTGTCATAATCCTACAACCAGCTGATTTTTCTGTTGCAACCCCTAAGGCTTTTTATTCATTTGCTCTGTTTTTGCATATTCTTCTTTTACTTGCATCATTTGCAGCAGTGCAAGGGCTTTCTTCTGGAGCTGAGCCACCAGGACATCATTCTGTTCACCTTCAAATCTGACAATTGCTTTTGCATGGTGACATGGCTTTGAATATTTTTATTGATTCATCCCAGCTGTCTTGTATTCTTTCTCTTCAAACCACAGAAAATTAACACTTAATGCACAAGTACACCCAAAATCAAGAGATGACTGCCCTTAATCTAGTCCAGAACTTTCATATGCTGTCAGTTGACAGGATATAAAATGGAAAATTGGGATCATTTGAGATCAATTTAAGAAATCTGGGTTGCAAATTTGTACTATTTCACTGTTCAGAGTGATGGTTGAAAACTATCTCTATTTTTTAGTTTGCTTTCCATATTTCTCACCTTTTTTTTTAATACTTGTAATCAGAAGTTGAGTCTTCAGTTGGTTCTCCTAAATGTTTTGCCAATTCTATCTTTTTGAAAAGGATATTTGAACACTCTCACAAAATGCCTTCCTCTTTCACTTGTTTGACTTAGGAAAGACTGAAGCTGCACCAGTCTGATCTGCAGTCTACTAGACTGAGACACTTCTAGAGATACCACTGTGTTTTTCATATGCAAGAATCAAATAGCTTTCACAACAAAACAAACACTCTAAAGTTTCAGATCATCTTCATAAATTATGCAAAGATGCATTCTTCAACTGTCTCCTCAGAAAAAAAAAAAAAAAAAGAAAGGAAAAAGGAAAGGAATGTAGGAAAGGCAATGGAAGGCAAGGAGAAAGGAAATGAGTAAGTCAATTATTTATTAGGCTCCCAGGATTCTTTTTTACCACTATATTGCCCTCTCTATAAACCATTTATCCCACCCTCATCACAAGAAGAATCACAGTTCTGAATGAGCCTGAAGGCCTTGCTAGCCTGTCTCCAACAGTAGAATTAAGTAGATAACTGAGAAAGTGCATAAAAGAACAAGTGTACAGTGTTATCCTTTATGATATCTGACCTTCCCATGTTTTCACCTCAGGATCTTCGAAGCTGCATATAGTTTCCACATACTTGGTTATGCTTACTGCATCCTTCCACCCTGAATTTTCAGTCATCCCTTGAGCCCAGGTGAGCTCCTACCTGCCATACCATGCTTTGGTCAGGTGCTCTGTGTTGTAAAGAGCCACAATCTCTCTTCTGAGCCATGACTTTTGCCCTTTTGTAGACGACTTGTATATTGTCCTCAGGCATGTCTTTTCCACACAAAAGAATGCTGGATTGCTAAGAAATTCTTATACTTTTTGACAAGAGATGCATACTTTTTAGTATTGAGTGGCCTACATGTCTGGGAATGGTGTTTGTCCATGTAAATGCTCTGCAGCTACTTGTGGAAGTTTACCACTTTTGCCCTCTGACTCCAGAGTGTTTATATTCAATCTCCTTCACCCAGTATGCATACTTAGAATTGGTCTATTATTGGTCTGTGTTTGCTCCTAATGCCTTACTGAATAACAAATACACCTACAGTTTTCTAACAGGCAAATAAAAAAAAAAAACAACAACTCTGTTCTGTGGTTTTGGTATAAATTAACTTTATTTACAATTAGTACTTGAAAATAAACAATCTCACCAACAATTTCCAGGATAACAGAGTACAGTGTATTTCATAAGCCACATTAACTCACAATCAGCAGTTCCTCATATGCACAGGCAGATTGATTTAACACTCTATAGAAAGCAAATACCCCCAAAATTACATCATTACAGCCTCACATAACAACATTCTGGCTGAGGATGAAATTTCTGCTGTGTTCAAATGGATCTTCTGGTTGAAGGAAAGCGATAGCCAAATGTAGAAGGGCTGAATTAGATACTCCTTGCCAGCAGGCAGCAAACTGGACTCCACACTAGTCCTGCAGCTGTGGTTACCAACACCTCCCCAGGCAAAAAACTTTTTAGCATCAGGAAGTACTGAGTCGCAAAATTTTTTCTTACCATATTTTCTTTTAGTAAGCTCAGTAATTGCATGTAGGAGTCTAATTAACCCAGATTCTAGGCAAGCAGAGAATTATCTGTTCCATTTATACAATATACTCTACATGACACATTTTTATCTTGCTATAGAAACAACTGAAACTTTGAAATCATTCCAAATATTATCTGATTCACCCAGTTGTGTTCATTAGGATTCATTTCTACACTTATCTCACAAAGGCTATCTCTCATCTACTTTTGAAAACTACTCAGATGATGGCTGGCACTGCCACCATCTAGGCTGCATGGCACTTGTAGATAAATCTTTGTTAGTGCCTAAGAGACACCTCAAAGAAAATGCATGTGTTCCATATGATACCTGCCTCTTTATACAGTAAAAATAATGATTGTCTTGAAAATAGTCATTACTATCTTTTTCAACATAGCCCTGACATCAAGAGAGCTGTGTAGGTTGGGGTGCAGCTGCAGGTACCCACCATGCTGCTGTTACAAGACACATTTTCCTGCTTACCATTGCTGACAGACGGTTGTTGCATGGGCTGTGACACTTATAACTGCAAACCATCCAGACAGCTGGGAGATTTGGCCTTAGCTTTGCAAACTGTGGACCATGAAATACAGTATCTCTACAGCTCTGCAACTCAAGGCAGAAGCCTGCTGCAAAAGCAGGTGGATTTGCAGCAATATCTAGTCTAAGGAGCTGGATTTATCATCCTATACTGAGAGAAATATTTTCAAAAGATCCCCAACATACCAAAAAACCTGAATATTTGCAGCCTTTCTGTTACAGTGTTGCAAATCCCAGCTATCTGTGAAGAAGGTTCCAGGAGCTTCCATAGGCATGCAAAGCCCAGAACGAGCCACAGGTAAGCAGGGTCATGCTACTACTGCTTCACTGTGGTCATGATGGATAAATGGGTCCAGCCCTGCTTTTAGGAGCACAGCTCAGTTAGACACACCTTCCAGCTGAGTCAGACCCTCCACAGAATGCAATAGATTCCCCTGTTCTTCCCAGCCTACAGATGGCTTTAACCCTTCCTTTAGCAAGAATGTGCCAAGTTGTGTTTGGTCTTTAATCACAAAGATTTTGTAGGGAGACACTGAAATGGTTAAACCCTGGCTCTGAAAAAAAAAAAAAAAAAAAAAAAAAAAAAAAAAAAAAAAAAAAAAAAAGCCATAGAGATGGGCAGTCTCTAAGTCTAACTTGTGCTTAAGCATTGAGAATCATCGCTGTGTTGGCAGACAAGTGCAGAAGACATAAATGGATGACTACATCTGTTCAAACCCCATTCACTTTTGATCAGTAGTGTTTTCTTCCTGTGCCATAGCACAAACCAATTAATTTTTATGAGGTCTATTTATGCAACTTCAGCATTACTTTCTAGTTTCATCAGATTATAGCAGGATTTCCTTGAAAATCCTGCCAATTACTCCTATGCTTGTATGATTACCTGAATGCAGACAAGATCTTCATTGCCATACAAATGAAAGATCATCCTAACAGACAATGTTCAGGATTAATTAGAATTAAATTTCAAATTAAAAGTCATAGCTGTGGCTAATGATGCAATTAAATAAAAAAATACTAATTAGAATGTAACTTGGTTGTTACAAAATTTCACCTCATTAACTTTTGAATTTCAGTCAGTAATTAAATGCATTAGAAAAATTGCTTTCCTATTATGCAGGTAGAAGTTTCCAATTTAGAACACTGTTTCTTATTAAAATATACTATCAAATATATCTTCCTTGTATATCCATAGTAACTTGTCTTTTCTATCTCTGTAGAGGCACTATAGTTCTCTACATGCACATGAATCCATGTACACTTAATCAAATCACTTTTAGTAGTATGAGCTTACAAGCATATAGTCACTTTCTTTGGGCCCTTTTAACACAATGCACTTTTAACACAAACAGAAAAGCAACAGAAATGGGATTTGCAACAAACTGGAAATAGCCACTCTAAAATCGATATAGTCTATTTGCCTTGAAAGAAATGGAGAATTTAATATATAATTTTGTGAATTAGATGATTCACCAATTCAAAACAGTCAGTTCCCCATATTGCCACAGCTGTAATGTCAACATTAGCTGTTAATGAACAAATATCCTTGCGTCATCATTATTTTGCTCAGTTTTCACTTCTCCATGAGCCAACTTTAGCCTCAGTCCTGGAAGTGGTGCATGAGTCACTCTGCACTTTCCAGGGCTAGTTGCATTCATAAAACTGCAAAGTTAAGTGTGGGATCTAAGTAGCCTGAACCAAAATCTGAGGTCTGTCCTCACTGGTGCAGGGAAAAACTCAAGGAAGACTTTGAATGTAGCTCCTGCACTGTAGCAATGTGTCAGCAAAAATCTAACAGAAGATAACCCATGTCCATTATCTTGTCTGGTAGATTCTGGTGCTCCTCCAGCTACACAACAGAGACAGTCTGCCATGCACATACCATCCACAAAGCCCAAAAAAAGGGACAGACTAAGGAGGAAGATGTGCTGAGAAGGTCTGGATGGGGACCCCAGAAACCAGAGAAACAGACAATGCAATTCTACAGAGCAAATTCTGGTCCCTCAGCAAAATCAGATGGCTTAAGAACAGGGAAATGATGTGCAACAAGTGAAATAACAGAAAAAAATCCTCCTTGCCCCTACCCACCACCTCCCCTCACCCCAATTATAGCCAGTTTAATGATTTCACAATACTCTGTGGTATTGCAATATTTTCTTGGTGTTGCTTTTGAAAAGAATTCAAGTATATCACTCATCACGACTATGTACTGATTTAGCAGAAAATCAACACAAGATCTCACTGCAACTTCCCCATAACAGACAAGCCACAGGACCCCAGAATTTGTACCCTTTGTGGAATTAATTATTAATGGATTTTATAAAAAGTTAAAGTTAAAAAGTTAAGACTTTTAAAGAGTTGAACAGCAGTAGAGAGCTGTAAATGTTTCTCTCAAAACTGTAACCTGGAAAGAAATAAGTAGAGGTAGTAAATGGAAGCACACACTACTCCTCATTCCTTTTTTCTCTTTAATTCTGACACAGACTAGGGTAGCTGCAAAATTGCCGTGTAATGAGGGACCTTGGTCTTCTAACCTGACACCCAGGTAGGAAGCAGGCAGAGGGGGAAGAGATGGGCGGCTCCTGAGTCAGTTCCACTGTGTGAATTTGAAATCTAGTTGGATAACACACCCTTACACACCCTATCTAGTTGGATAACCCCCTCTTACCCTTTTTTACACTTCTGGACTTTTTGCTGTATATATGGAGTCCTGTCAACTTCTGTTCTAAGGTCTGTATTTCAGATACATACTCCTGTTTTCAGAGACTGGTGATTGGGTTCCAGGATATTTTTGCTGCTCTGAACTTGGATGTGCTTTTTTCACCTCATGCAAGAAGGCAACAAATAAACAAAAATCTTTTAATACTCTTTGAAACATGTTTCTGTGTTATGTTACATATTCATGCTGTGTCAACCAAAACCTACATTATTTACAGAGCAAATGCACTGAGATCCTTTAGCATAAACTGCAGGTGTACATCATCTCTCACTAGGAAGAGTGATGCTGTCATCATGGTCCTCCTATGGTGGCACCGTCTGAGGAACTGAGCTGACCAGTGCTAATTCTGATAGAAATTTGGGGTGTACCAATTAGGAATTAGAGTGAGACCAGTCGCTGTGTTTGCCATACAGACTACACAGCTGACAGTAGCAATGACAGGCAGCTTTCAAGAAAGATCTTTTGCCAGTCTGAGTCTGTGCTGGCCCAGCACATCTGCAGTGTATCTCCAGCGAGCACCAAGAGCAGGTGTCTGACCCTGAACATGGTTCCCAGGCTGAGAGCTGCCCTAGACCAGACATCTATCAGCTGTTTTCACAGCAGCTCAATCCAAGTTTATGCAGCTGTGCCCTATCAAAGCTGACCTTGAATGAATCTTCCTAGAGTGAAAAAAATCCTTATTTTTCTATAAAGGCTACATTCATTTTCCCAGACAACAGGAAAAGGTTCTCAAACAACAGAAGAAAAAAAAACCCAAAACATGGTGTTATAAAAAATTGTTTCAAAATCTCTCTTTCTCCTGGTGATCCTTGTTAAGAATAATACAGATAGCCTGTGACACATGAGCAGCATGGAAACTGACGTGGAAGATGTTTTCTAAGCTCCAAACAGACACTCTGAACAGTATAGCCTCTCAGGATTTAAGTAGCAAGTAGCTGGATAACTTCTAAGAGCTAATGCTGTTTTGTATTAAGATTGTTTGAATGTACAGTGAAACTTCAGGGCATAGAGAGGGTTGGAAAGAGGAGGTAAAAACATGGGACAGACAAAGGCAGGATATTATGGCACACAGATGCCACCTCTTTTGGAGCAGTACACAGTGAGGTGTGCATGGGCACTGGGGGAAGATGCAGCACAGGATTAACAGGTTCAAAATGGGGGCTAATAAGATCAGCTTAAAACCAAGTTTGTATCAGCAAAGTAACAGAGTCATTCCTACAGTGGCCCTTCTTACAACCACTGTGAATATTAGTGTGCACTATCACTCATTGTCAGCCCACATACTTAAAAGATGTTCCTTATGCCAGCTTTATCGGTAGACTCTAATCTACCTTGCTATGAATTTTCAAGTTCTGCTTATCAGGTTTCTCCAAATTATGGAGAAATTCCATCCTTGTAGAAGATGAACATGCTTAAAAACATTTGTCCTGTCACTAAAACAACATGTGTTCTATGTAGGATACTTCTGCAGAAAACTCTTTTTGTCCTTCATAATTTCCTGTGCTCTGATTCACATGCCTTTTGGCTTTGTGAGATCTTGAGAACAGGGACTTTCGGTATTGGTACTTGACTCAAATGGCCTGATGTAAGATGATGGTTCAATGTAAATCAGTGGAAGTCAAGTTCTTATTTACATTTTTTTTATATTTATTTAAATGTGGAATTTGAATTTTTAAGTATGGGTTTGTCCCATTTGAAAAGAGTCTAAAAAAAATTATTTAAAATCTCAATTTGCACATTTTCTAGCCCATAACCAAGACTGAACAGTTTGTACTTTCCAGATTTGGGGAGTCTCAAAGCTGAAGTGGCACAGCCCTGCATTAAGTCTTGCAAAAGAGCAGTGCAACACAAGAAAAATTAATGGCTGCTCTATTTACAAGGGTCCACACTTAGCAGGGGAACACATTTTGCCCTTGAGATCAACTCTGTCATGAAAGAAAGCAGTTTCCAGAAACACAGTGCTGGAGAGGACCATAAGTCCAGGCTCATACAGTAACAATGTAAAAGAATTCTTTTGTCCAGAAGGGCCCCCACAAACCACAAAATACTTCCCAACACCCTGTAACAAGCCTACAACCTATGGCGCAAAACACCAAAAGCCACAGAGACTCCAGTGTGGCACAGGAAGAGGGAAGGAAAGCTCCAGCTCAGCACCACCTTTGGCCTTGACAAAAGCAAAGCCCAGGGGAGAGGAATATTTTTTTAATTTCTCTTTGGTAGTGCCCTTTTGATCTGACAATTGTTACTCAAAAAAAAAATTCCAATTGTGCTGTAAAATAGTATATTTAATTCAGGAGAGACAACCACATACTGATGAGTCCCTGAAACTATTTGCCTTCTCATTTAGTTTTGTTAATTACTGCTTTGTTTCTTCCTGGAGATGCTGTGTGTTAGTGAACATTAAATACCCAGTAGTTTATACTGGAGAGTCCTTCCCTGTAAGCAGAAAGTGAAAACAGTATTCCTCAGCCTTCATTGCCAACTGCATTTATGAAAAACAATCAGAAAAATGTATTCAAGACACTAACCTGTGATTTTCCTTTTTCCATTTTAAATCTCTCAAATTTGAAGTGAAGCCCAAATTTGGATTTTGCCCTCTCAAAATATCCTGTGAGCATCTAGTTGGGTTGGTTGGGTTGTTTCTGTGCTTTCTACATGTTAAGTTATATTCATGGTTACATGTAACCTAGCACACATTTTTACTGTATTTTCAAAAGAAAGGCCACAACAACAGCAACAAAAGTTTCATTCCAGAGAGATGTAGAGCCAGCTTGGACTTGGCAGGCAAATGTTACTTTAAACATGGCTTGACAGACCTCCCAAAACATAATGAATATGGCATCAGAATATGCTGAAATGGGAATTTTGGTTTGTTGCAAAATTAGAGTGTATTATTTTCCCTTCATTGCAGTTTTGCTGTCTAGTATATAGACTATTTTCTTCAAAAACTCAGAGTCCTGCTGTTCTCGGTAGGAGTTGCATATTATAACACTGCTGTTGGAAGTCTTACTTAGAATGACTGAAATATTTCTGTAGGGTATCAACTTCCAAGTCATCATTAATGTTTACAGTCTCAATAGAATTTGCATTGCTATAGTAACTCTTAAAGGAACATTCGTAAAAGAAAACTAAGAGAAAAGGAAGCTACATTTTTACCAAACACTTGTAACATAGGTATTGTTTCTGAAATATTTCAGTAATTTATATTTTAAACAAATGAGACCTAAAGAGAAAGAGGGCCTCTGGTATTAGCAAATCATTTTTATAAACTGCCAAGTGATGGGATGAGACAGAACTTGGATAGATACCCTCTCTTAAAAAATATAACCTCTGTCTGCTATGATTGAAGGAAGTATGGGAAAGAGGTTAAGGAAAGTGAAGCTTCTTGTCAGCAATTTTTTTTGTATGTGGAATTCTGTGGCTATTATTACAAAAAAACTTAGTCTATCATGATTTTTCTCTTTACCTCCATGCCATTTTATAGAAAACAAAGCTGTATTTTGAGTAATCAGTGTCATGCACTGTAGAGAGATCACTGATATAGTAGCTTATGCCCTATGATGCCAATTCCTCAGCATGAGCTAGAGTATATGCAGCAATCATTTTCCCAAGAAGAAGCAAATTGTGTTTAACTCCATACATTTTTTCAGTTGTATTTATGTAAATTAATTTGTTCTACATTTCTCTAATATTTTACACTACCCAAATCCAAATTTCTTTCATGGAGGAGTAACCTAGTAATCTGCATTTATTAGGAAAATCCTGAATCCATTTTGCAAACCATCTGTCTTCTAGTTATGACAGTGTTCTTATCTTCCAGACTGCTTGGAACGCTACAGCTGGGGAGAGGCAATAATATTTGAATGTTCTCAGGTGTTTCAAATCATAATCTTCTTATGACATTGCAAATGTTTCTAAACATTTTTTGTATCTGATATGACAAAAGGAAGCACAAAGTGTAATTTGACTTGCAAAAATATCAAACTCTGAAAAACAGCAAGAGAAAGCTTTTTAGAAGAAAAATTTTGCAAACAGGAAGTTTACAGGAATGAGCAAAGTCCAAGAAGTAAGAGTCATATCCTAGCGCTGATCTTACAAGTACCCTACAAACTTTATTTATTTGGAAATTACTAAAAGGCTTTGCCCTAGCTTTCCTGCTAGTCTGAGTAAAGCAAAGACAAATTGATGTGGTCAGGGGCCACAAACTAAGCATCAAAAGTCCAAGACCTCAGTTGTCTAAGATAAAAACATTTCAGATTAAACAGGAATTATAGCCTGTTAAAGCTCACTACCCCAAAGATAAGTCATAAGAGACCAGTTCAGGCTTTCAACAGATAAAATCACTGTTTTTCTCTCAGAGGTAAAACACCAAAAGCTGAGCTTCCGTTTTCTTGTATAGATTAGGAACATATAATAGGAGTTTGCATAATGATCCTCTGTGTCCTTTTCTGTTAACTAAAACCAAAAATATTAACCCTATGTGAAACACGAACAATTTTAGATGGCAGTAAGGATGAGTCAACCTGAACAAAATATTATTAGCCAAACTTTGCAAATTTAGGATGAATGAAATGAGCCATAGAATGGAAGGGATGGGTCAGTTTAGAGGGTCCCCAAATCTGTCCCTCTCTTTGAACTGGAGATATGTCAGATCACAAACACTGGTAAAAAGCTCACATTTGATGAGCTGATGCCAGAGACTGACAAACTAAAAAAGAACAAAAAAGGAAGAGGCAGCAGTTTCGCTGTATTTCTCATGATGTGTTATTTACAAGGTGGAAAAGGAAGATCCTGAAATAGGAGTTGACAACTAGACAGTAAGGCTACTAAGAAGAAGCTATTCTAGAAAATTAGGATCAAGGACAACTGGACAATCCTAGCTGAAGGTGTAGTTCCAGAGATTTAGAGAAACAAGAACCAAGCAACAAGCAAAGGTAATATGTACTGCCTTATGTGAAAAGTGCAGGGATAGCTCTAAGGAATGCTGAGAAACAAATAAAGTGAGAAGAAAAATTTAATGAAAAGTAAAGGCACAAAGAGGATTGATTTTTCTCCATAGACAACATATTATATGATCAACATCTAAATACCATAAATATCCTGTTAATTTTATGGAAGTTATCACCTCTCATACCTTGAGGATGTTAAAAGTATAGAAGAACAAAATTTAGCCTGGACACTGCTAGCAAATAAGTGAAAGCCTTTGCTCAAGCAGGTTAATTTCAGTACTTTTATAGGAGATCTTGAGCTCTAATTCAATTTTGAATGTGAAATTACTCTGTAGCATAAAGTACCCCTCTGAACTCCATTCTTTTTAACCTCAATTAATGAAAGCAATTTACTTGCAAAATGTTTTGTGACTACATAATAGAAATGTTATGTTCTATGGTGAGACGTTCACTAAAAATATATTTCACTATGTTACATATTTCTGACTTAGAGGAATAAGGTACATGGACCAAGAGAAAGAAGATGAGCAGATAAAAAACTGTTTAAATCATATCTGTCCAAAGGTCTGCACTACATATTTCATCCAAAAATGTTCTTGTTTTATGCTACCTTTTGAGTATTCTTACAGAAATATACCAGGGCTGGCCTCAGAGTAGTGTGTTACTTGGGAATGCAGTGACTGAATCAGGTGAAATAACCTACATAGTAAACACCATTTGAGGAAGATTTCTGAAAGTACATGAGCACAGAACGGTTAGAACCAAAGTAGCTTCTGTATAAGCAATAGAAGAAAGAACTGTGTGTGTTTCTTCTTTTGGATGACTGATCCCAGCAGTGTTGTTTCCTGGCCTTGACTATTTATGAGCTAAACACAAAAATAATGTTACAGATTAAGCTGACACCTTTCGGGCACTTGTTTGTACTTGTTTGGGCTCCTCGGTTACTTACACATTTACTTGGATAAATTCAAAGATGAGGTTTAGTTCCTGGAATTTCATATAAATTTATTTAATCTCAGACTCAATTCTGCTCACTCTATGTACTTCATAACTACAGAGACAATCTTCGAAAATGTGACAGAACCCATATTGGCAAAGATTCCTACACCCAATTATGTTACATCAAATAAAATCCTGTGGATTTTAATACATTTTTCTAGATTTTCTAAGATCTAAATTGTGTATAATGCCTAATTTAATCAACTTTCTTTACAAATCATAAGGACTGAGGACAAGCTTTCACACTGACACATAGACAGGGAATCAGGCAGCGCATCAAAGACAGGTTTCAATTAACTAAAAGGAGTAAGACTTGTTTTGTAGGAGTGGTTTGTAAAACTATCTAGATGATTTAAAATCAAAACATTTTAACCAGAATTTGCAAACACAGCTAAGAAAGTGAACTGTCAAACTCCATTTAACAGGTTAGGAATAATGAGCCAGACCCCAGAAGTGGCTCGCTCACATGTTTGGATGCTAAATATTATGAAGCCCAAAAGTCAAGCACCAGCTGTGGACTCAAAAAACAGAGCCAGAATATGTAATACACGAAAACAGATGGAGCTGCAGCCAGCCAACAGGAAACATTGCCAAGGAAAATGGTCTGAAATTCTCCCTCTCTTCTGGACATAACACCTCTCCAAAGAAGAAGCACACCATGGGCAAGATCCCTTCCTGAAAGCAGGAATGTACGTGCACATGCCCTGTCAATCAGGCCACAGATTCTGGCCATGTTTTGTCAAGAAAGAAGTCACCTCCCACTGTTTAAAGAGTAGCCTCACAGTCACAGAACACAGCTTAGGTATTGGCTCTTACTGATCTTGATGGCTGCCAAACAAAATACTCTGTTTATTTATCTAACCTGGGTTGGGGTAATGCACTCTTTCAAATTAGATAATATTGCCTACCAATGTATTTTCTGCTTGGATAAATTAATGAGGGAAACATGGCTGCAGATGAGAGGATATGCAAAAAAACATTGAACAACTCAATAAGTCTCTTGTTTTGGAAGAGCTAGAGGGCTGCAGCAGTGGCAAGGTCCTAAAATCCACCATCTCCTCCTCAAGTATTCCTACCTGAAGCAAGTCAGACAGTAAATTAGTCCTGGAAATTATCCACTGTCAGCCACATATTAGTTGTCAGCAGCTGAGAGAGCTGTTAGCTGTACCTGTTAGCAAATACCACTGAATACAATCTAAAATAATTGGGTTTACCTCAGTGGCTAAGGCACAGACTGAGAGTAGTTTTAACTTATTTGAGTCTCAACAGCTCTTACACTTCTCCAACTCAATCACTTCTGAATTGCTGACCATATTACCAATTTAAATCCCTGTGGCAGTCTGTCTGAAACACCCAGATTTGGGCCTCAAGCCTCCAATTAAATAATTATTCAAGTCTATCCTTGATTCCAGGATAAAATATTTTCAAGACAAGTTTGAGGTCTTTTGATGAACCAGCACTTGGGTATTGAGGTTATCAATGTGCATTTCCTGGAGATATGCCTACAGCAGTACTAAAATGAACTATAGATTGTAATTTCAGATTTTAAAACAGCAAGGAAGCTTTTTGCTTCGGATACTCTGTGGACTTTATCTTTAACTGAATTTATAAAAAGAAGTGGTCAGCAAGTCCAAGTCACATGAGAAACTTGGCTGAGAAGTCCAAAGGCTGAAGTACAAATTCTTCCTTCATGTTTCCTTTGTCATACTTCGTCTTTTCCAGTTGTCAGTAGTGAAGCTTTATTGAAAATGTAATTTCTAGGGCAGTTTTCCATTATTTTTTCCCCCACATATTCCAAAGTGAGAATGCTCTAGGGATAACGCGAGCATCTGAACAACTACTTCATTCCTGTCAGACTTTTTTTTAACAGTAAGAGAGAAGTTTGCAAGTTCTCTTACATTCAGTCATTTATTGTGTGTCTGCAATGTCTGTAGCAGTGCAGGAAAGTGTATGGGAGCAGACAGTTTACCTTATGGCAAATTCCAAGGAAGTATTTAAAGTTCAAAAGAAATTCCAGCATTCAAAGTGGGAGGTTTAAGGAAAAAAAAGTCCCAGGTCTCTCAGTGAAAAGTTTAATTATGGACAAGATGACACACACAGAGTAAAGCACACAAAGGCAAAAACATCTCTGTGGAAGCACATTCCAATAAAATCTTAAAAGATTACTTTAATAATAAACCATGCATTCCTGAGCAAGCCATCGCAAGATTAGCTACCAGATTGCTTTGCTGCAAGCAGATTTTTCACAAACTGCTATTGATACCATTTTCAAGGCATTTGTGAAAGCTGATGTCTTCCAAAGGTCTCTGCACTTCAATGGGGTTTTTCGTGCTGCTACCACAGTTTCCACCCAGACTGGAATCCTGGTGATCCTAATGACAGGCTGTGGTTTGGGTAGAGTTAACATCCAGAAAGTTATAGAAAAACTCACTGAGGTGAAGGGTTCCAGCTGCAACTTCAAGATAATTTTAGACCTGCTGAAAAATGGCTTGTGTTTGGGAAGTGCTGAGGGTGATACTGCTCTGTACAAAAAGCAGTTAACTTACACAAAAAAATCCTCATGTGGCGGCTGAGCCTATGCCAGCAGCAGTAAAATTGGACACCAAAAAATATAAGAAAAAAATCATAATCTTGGGAAACAGCACTCCCTCTCTACTCCAGCCTTTAAATGGTCACTCCTAAAGTCATATCAGCCATTGTGCATTTGATATTTGATTTTGGTTTTGCTGTAGAGAAATAGAAATAATTTTACTTTTCATAAAGCATAAAACTTGTCCTCATGTAGTGCAGTATAGATGAAATAACTGAATTCCTGTGGGGATTTCTGCCTGGATTCCTCCTGCATTCAGATGGAAAGGCAATCCTATTACATATGTTTAATGCAACAGTTCTGAATTTTAGCATTTAGCACAACAATGTGGGACATCAGGGGAGATATTCTTAGCCAATCTACAAAAAAAGAAAAAAAAAATCTGCATTCCTTCATTTTTTATTTTCCAAGAAAACCATAATTTCTCAAGTTAGTTATTAACCACTTTTCAGTTTTAAAAAATGTTTTCCTGTGAGGCTGTTAGTGATGTTCCAAGTGCTGGTGCATATTGAAGGACGTCTTGCCATTTCTATACTAGATGTAATTTCATTGCACCTCAATAGGGCTCTTAAACTGCTCACTTCTGGAAAATGAAAAGCATTTTCCTTTATTCCAAATTCTATAACAAATAGTATAAATCATATCTGTAATCATTAGTGTGACTAGTTAAGGTATTTTGGTGAAATGTGCCTAGAGTTTGTTTGGGCAAAACACAGATGATAATCCTGCTTATGGCAGTTCCAGGCTCTGGCCTGTTTCATAGAAGTTGCTTTGTTACTGCACCATGTTTAAAGTAGGTACAATGTCAACCTTCATGTCAGACAGCCTGTGTGAGTCTCATAAAGGACACTGAGCTAAGTACTATTCTTTAAAATACATACTGCCCCAGGACTATGAAGCTCCAGTCCTGCTGGTGGGTGTTTAGCACAAGTTGTTCAAAACAATGTACAGGGCAGTGCCAGCCGTACAAAACCAACATTGTTAAACATGAATATAACTGTCTCCCAAGGAATTCCGATCTAATCCTGCAAATACCGACGTGTGTGTAGCCAGCAACCTGCTAATTGTAGCAAAAGCCTCCCTACTTCTGCGGCATGCACTTCCTTCTGTGAACACTAGGCTAGAGTATAAAAAAACGTTTCTCGTGTCCTTTTTGGTTAAAATTAGCACTTCTCAGATGAAAGGCTGATACAGGCAAGTGAGACGCAACTATCAGTTCGTAGTCACCTCAGGCACAGGGAGGAATAGCGCGCTATAGCTATTCATGAAAAATAAGAATCCCGTGCCCTATCTAGACAAGATACATTGTATCATTTAGTAGCTTTGGATGAGGATATTTGCCAAATGCATCCACCAGTTTTGGGCCTTGAACTTCCCGGCAGTAAAATAAGTTTGTGTTAAATATTTCCATCTTTTAGACACCTCGAAATATCTATCAAATGTATTTAACCAGTAGGGGAGAAAGAAAAAAAAGTACTGCTCTCTTTCTTTTTTTAGTTGGGTATTGGTGCAGACTCAAATGCACAATTTTGAACAGAAATTTTAAAAAGATAAATTTAAGCTAGGTTAATAGCCTTGAAAAGAAAAAAAAAATATAATAAAAAAAAAAAGATTCTGCTACAAGGACAAAAATATCATTTTTTTTATCCGAGGTCCTTTCATACAGCTGTAATACCCGGGGGGGGGGGGGGGAGGGGGGGAGGGTAACCTGATAACCTGATAGCTGTTTGAATAAAGATGAGTGGGAAGGGAAGGACAAAGGTCATGTCTCGATGTGACCCAGAAACTGAATTGCACTGACCCGATATTTCAGTTCGGCAGGTCACAGATTTGGGGAGATCGAGAATATAGAGGGCAGAACATTCTGAGGGTGCCACTCGATTCCGTGCCCCCGTAGGGTCCCACCTGCCTCCCCCCACGTCCCTCCCCGCGTGTCCCTCGTGGAACTCCGTCCCCACCGTCAGAGGCTGTCCGGCCCTCAGCTCCCTCCCGCCCCCGCAGCGGCGGATGGAGCGGCGGCTTGGAAGGGGTTAAACTTGTGAGCACCGACACGTTGAGGGGGAGTAGCCAAGACCAAGCAGCAAAAACATCACGGCGCATTCCTGGGTAGTCGTCAGCTGCCAGCATCTGATTAAAACCATATCGCTCGCTGTGAGTGGCTAACTAATCTGAAGGCGAGAGTGCAACCGAATATTTAACCGGGGCCCCGGTCCCAGCCAGGCTACCGGCTGCGGTCATCGGATCATGCACGGAGCGGCACAGATCTAGCCTGTAAGGAGCTTTGCGAGCTGGGATCGGCTCTCGCACAGCCGGAGAGGCGGTGATGCGGGGGCGAAGGAGCTGTCACCGGGGGAAGGAGCTTTTTTTTGCGACGACGCGACAGTGGGTGCCTGCGGCGAGGCGCGGGGTACCCCTGTGAGGCTGGAGCTGGCACGGATGGGGCGCCGGAGGGGTCGTGTGTGCCCGGCCGGGCCGGGGCTCGGCTCCGCGCCGCCCGCCGCTCCCGCAGCCGCGGGCGAGAGGAGCCGCGGGGGCCGCGAAGAGCCGGGAGGCGGCGGCGCTGGCATGGCCCTGTCCCGCGGGGCTCTACCCGGGCTGCGGGGAGCGTGTCCCGGCTGGGGTAGAAGCCTCCCGCATCCTGGTCCTGGCTCCTGCGGGGCGGGCGGCGGGGGAAGCATGGGAGTAAAGCAATATAAACGCGCGTATTCGGTTTTGTGTGTGGAGAGGACAGGGTTGAAATCATTAAATAGATTAACTGCATAAATTCTAAATTTCCTATTTCCTATAACTCATTAGTTATAATAAATAACTAATATGAAAGCATCTCTCTAATAGCAAAGATAATGAGAACACAGGTTAGGATGCTGTGAAACAGGAGTAGGGTTTTGTTCTGTTTTTGGATGAAGTGTCCTTGCTGTTTTTGATGGGGCATTCCTCTGTCTGCCAGTGAATTTCTGCATGCTACTTCAGTCTAGAGTGAACCAGGACAGCTGTAGATGTTGACAATTTTCTGGAATTAGTCTTCTGCTGTGGCAGAGAAACTGACTTCTCAGGTGATGATATATAAAATCTAATGTCCATTATGTGGTGATACTTAGTGTTGGGATGGTGCCAGTGCAGTGAGCCATAAGACAAATGCAGGTGTTGCCAACACAGACAAATCTCCTCAGGTGGACTTCTCTGTAAAGAGGTTTTACTCAAAAATGTTGAGACTGGTTACTCAAGTGTTTTCTACAAATAACTGCTAAGGCTGATGATTTTATTATTTTGAGAGTTGGGAATTTTTAAATTATCTCCTAATTAAGCTGGTTTGCCTTAAAAGGGAACATTTTTTCCTCCAGAAGGCTTTTGTAACTTTCATAAACAAGGCTGCCCAAAAGTAGCCAAATCTGAGAGCATGAAGACACACTGTATGCTAAAGAATGGCCATAGGTATGCTCTAGGAAGGCAACATCTCTGTAAATAGACAAAATTGAAGATGCAGATTCAATTGGATAAAATTAATTATGAAGATATGTGTTCTAGTTTGCTGTGAAGACTTGACAGGCAACGTTAAACTGAAAGGATGTCATTGTGTCTGATAGTGACCTCCTAGGCAATTATAATGCTAGCAGGTCTTTGTGTCACCTTTCTGGAGGTGAGGCTGGAGACACGAATTGTAATCCAAATAAAATCTTGCCAGATGAGCACTCTCTAAGGGGGTCACCCACAACATCTGTTCAAAGAATCACTGCAGTTGAATCCAGCACAGTGTTTCTTGAGGCACCATCACCTCTTCAAAATTCCCTGGGTAGTGTGAGGATGTGGTCACATCTGAAGCAGAAATTTTTATTAATAGTAAGTTTGTTTTGGAAGAAGGACAGCCAAATGGTAGCAAAGGTAAGGATGATGAGAGTGCTAAATCAATGTCAGGTGGGTCATCAGAACAGAGGCTTAACTAGCAAACACCATGATTTGGTGCATAGGAAAGCTCAGTATAAAATGGTGTGAATTTTTGTGAAGGTAAAGGTGATTGTCTAATCTGCTATATGCCTTCTACAATGCTGCCAAGTATCTCTTCACAATCTATTTTCTGATTGAGAAGAGCATTACTTGTTAAACTGCCTGCAGACTGCAGACTAGTAGCTGCTGTGGATGTACTTCTTGCTCAAGGCCTCTATTTCTCAAGCAGATAGGAGAAGAAACACTCTAAGCAGGTGATTATAATGTATGGAAAGGGTAGATCTTTGTGGGAAAGCAAGTAAATGCACTTAATGTCAAGGAAGGATGAATCCAGTGTGGATGCTCAAAAATCAAAGTAAAAAAGCCATAGCTTGAGATATGATGTAAAAGTGCACCAATATACTATAGTTGTTGGGTATTGTTGCCAAATATGCTGATTTTTCTCTCTTATTGATGCTCTCCTTTCCTAGTAAACCTTGCACTTTAAGGAAATTTATGTGACCAACTGGTTTAACCCTGGGAATGCTTGTGGAATTTATTCGGCAAGGATAGCAATATATGACCACTACAGAAACATGAATTTGTACAAAGCAATAAATTCCACATCTAGAGAAAGCCAGCTTGATCTGGAAACAGGGCTGATGTAAATTCTGCTTGCTGGCTAGATTCTCTCAAAAGAAATGTTGAAGAAGCATGAAGGTAACATGCATAAAAAAACATAAAAACCTGCAAGGATTTTGGAGAAAAACTTCAGATCTTGCATGCAGACAAATGCAGACAAATGGATTGTTAGTAGAATCAAGATGATACCACTGGGATCAGGGATTGCCAAGAGGTCTTCATGAGCTTCTGCTATGAAACACAAGCAGGGATAAGCCACTACTCACTACCTCAGCATGGACTCCACAGAAGTACAACTTGGGGTTGTGTTAAAGAGATCAAATCAAATAAGGTGTCTGAGGATTGTAACTGAGAAGAAAAACTGGCATTAGAAACCTGATTCTGAGGCTGTGCTTGGGTTCAAGGGTCTCAGGGTTATAAAGAAGCTGGATGAAGCACAGTGTCAGGTCTAGTCAATAAACAAGAGGTACCAGTTTCAACGGGATTATCTTGTTTATTATACAAGCTGGGCAGTTGAGTACTGAACTAAGCATCTTCTCCCATCCAGGTCTTCTCAGCCCTGGCTGATGGAGACATAGACCATTCTAGCCTTCCCTCATCTGAAAGACTATTCCTTCCATATGCTCTGGAGTGCTTGAGGATGAAGTGTCTCAGCTGAAATGCCCTGTAGATCTTTGCCCCTAATTTTCTGTGTGATTTTAAAATTAATTTTAAAAGTTATTAATATAGCTTCATAGCTGGTGCATGTCCCCTTAAATCTAAAAGCTCAGACATTACAGGGCCAATTAAGGACAGATTATTGGCCTTGGAGCTGAATTTCCTGCTGTTCTGTCAGTTCATGTTGCATCCTTAAGCAATAAGGTGAGGATTTTCTCTTCAGCAGAAAAGGTAGGTCTAAGAGACAGGATAAGGGACCTTCACCTTGACAATCAGGAGGTTTCATGACAATGTCAGCTAGGAAGCTATGCCTCTAGCAAAGTCTATTAAAATCCTAATGCTGATGTGCCACACACCTAATAATTTTAGCCCCATGGCTAAAATGCCTATGGACAAAACTTTCTTCTTAGGAGGGGACAAAAGAAGTTGGGAGCACTAAGGATGTCATTTTAACATTGCAACCTGTTTTTCTACCTTACAGATCTCTTCTGTGCCCTGCCAGAATATGGTCATTTGTGCTTTGAGGCAAGGGACAAAGGTCACTGTATGAGTAAGGACTAGTTTTCTAGTAGCTTGAATCACAGATCTGTCTGCAAACAGCAGCTACCCTAGTTGATGGAAGGTAAACTCTAGAACTGATACTTCTCCTTGTATGCTTCTGAGGGATGGGGGCATCCCTATAATATGCGGTCAAGACTGACACAGAGAAAATCAGAAAGACCCTGGTCAAGATTGCTTTATTGTCTGGATTTATGAATAGTAGTGTAAACTTCCTCTAATATGTGTTATTATAATTTCTGTTAGGGAAACCTACTGTAGAACAGTCATCTATGAAACTCTATTAGCTGTTCAGTAGAACACCTACTGTAAGAACTGTAGTGGAACTCTAAAATTCCTGGTTAATCCTTTCTTACTTCTGGTACAGATCTTTCTGTATCACCTTTTTAGATTTGAGTCTTGTGTAGTTATTCATTGCCTTTCTTGCTGCATATACAAGGGAGGGCTGGGGGCCTTGGTAATAACTAATCTTGAAGGCAAGGGCAACCCTTATATTATGCAATATGCTTCATAAGAATTAACAAGACTGGAACTGCTGTAGAAGAACCTACAACAAGTAGGCTCTGCAAGCAGAATTTTCGTCAGTCTTCTCAGAATACATAATGAACATAATTTGCATCTCTTACAAGAAGCAGTATGGAGTGACTCCTGTGGCAGTAACTGCTACAACAATTTGTGTATTGAGAGGCACAGTATGTGGGGGGTAGGTGGAGTGCTCTTCAATTACTGCTGAGATGAATGTTTAATGATAGGCTTTTGGCTGCTCATGGGATAATCAGGCTGGGTAAGCAAACTGCAGTACTCAACAACGTAGCCAGGATTACATGGGTTTAGGCTGTGTGAATGCAAGAATAGTACAGGAAAATCCTATTTCTCATACAGATAAATTTGTGAACCAGTAGAGGACACACTTAAGAGTAAGCTGTGCAAAACATATGCATTTTCTCTCAGTATAGCTTGCATATACCCAAACTGCAAAGAAGGATAACTGTGCCAGCAGCAGACAGTTAACTGTATGCAGCTGACATAACCTATGATAACAGCTTCAATATGTGTCAAGTTCCTGCTCTGAGAAGGAGGGGTGAAAAGCATGGTTATTGGCAAGATTCCTTCACTATACTAACAAGCAAGAAGATCAGAAACAGGCATTCTAGGCAGGAGGGCTTTAGGAGTACAGTTGGAAATGAAGTGTTTGATTTGTTGTTCAGTTCAAACTTGGTTGCATCTGAGTAAACACTAGCTGCCTTGAATAACAGCTGCTTTGCTTTCATGTTGTTTGGTATATTCAGTGAGTCTCAACAAGGAATATCAGTAAAAGGTTGAGCTGTAGGTACTGCAGCCATATTGCTTGACATTCCTCATCCCATGGGCAGGTGATGCTTTCCTTAGAAATAACTACAGCAGACAGCTGAGCTCTGGCTCAGGTGCTGCTAATTTGTGAGGCTTCAGAACTGGAAACTGGAGAGAGGTATAGAGGAGTGCTACCTTGGCAGGTTGCAAAATATGCTGTCTTTCTTGAAGGCTGATAGGAAGAAAATTCTTGTGGATAATTTAAATATATAATCTAAGTAGTCTCTGTTTCCAAAGTAATAGCTCTCTATCAAGAAAGGTATCCCAGTATACCCTTTCAATTTCTTTCTAAGGGAAGAGTTTGGAGTTCAGATGTTGGTATTGCTGGAACTAAAAGTGAAGGATTTATTAATTCAATAAATTAATGATTAGGTCACCATAGCTAATGAACAGAGATGGGAAAGGCTGCTATCAAGCCTTGTTGCAGCATGCTCTCTTATTCCTGGAACAACTAATAATTTAAAGTGGACTAGCTAGATATCTGGGCACTACTTTTGGATACTGAAGTTCCTGGCTGAAAAATAGCTCTATCAAATACTATGAAAGTGCTAGTTTCCTTCATCTTGCGATCAAGTCTTCAGAGAACCAGATAGCAGGAGCTCATTAAATGCTTGTCACTCATAAATTGGTACTGTTCCATGTGTTCATCAGGTACAGCTTATTTAAAGGGGTCATTACTTCTCTTGAGCCCCCTGCTTTAATCTTACTGCAAAACATATATTTATTTCCATGACAAGCAGAAGAAAAATCCAAAATAGAGCCACTGCTGTAGCTGGGTTGACAAGTAACTAATTATCTTATCAGGAATCATGTGTTTGAAAGCATAGTAGAATGATTAAAAAGTACCAATCCAATTACATCACTTGAAGAGTGTGACCTGTTCAGTCTCAGCTGCTAACTTAGTGATATTCTCTTGGCTGTGATTCAAATGTGTATGAAACACTTTCAGGAACTTGAATTTCTGTGTTCTTGCTAAAAACCAAGAGGTTCAGAGGAGACTGATGTGATGAGAACAGACTGTTCTGTTCAGCTGATGAAATAGCAGCTGGTAAGTTGGCTGAACGTGAGCTCTCTGTGTGGTTTTACAGGTGTGATCCTGCACCAGCAATGGTACATGCCAACATCTGTAGCTGACATGGCTAATTAGTGCACTAAGATCTTTATCTACTTTGTAGCTGGTACTGGGGAAGGAAGCAGCATGAGAGAGGTATTCCCTGATGTGTCTAATACTGCACTTCTATCCTACTAAGCAGATAAAGGTCACCCATCCCTGTTTTTCATTACTGGTTGTATACGATGAAGACAGCTAGACTATGTCCCACATCCTGCAATATGTTAAGTGCTGTTGCAGTTTATTCCAAACTGGAATTGGTGTTGATAGAGGAAGTCCTTGGCATAAGTCTGCCTTTAATACCTCAACAAAGTACCAATCCATCTCTTGAGTAAGAAGACAAAACCTCAAACAGGGCTTGAAAAGCGAGTTGCACGTTAGAAGTTCCCTAAAGTAAAATCCTGTTGTTCTAGAAATACTTTGTCCAAAAGGTAAGCACGTGGTTTAACTAAAATCACAATATCAAGCACATGATCTCTTGAACACAAATCACATTTCTACCAATCTACAGCCTAAGCAGCATAGTTCAACAGGATTTTTGAACTGAGCGATGAGTGCATTGCTAATCTAGGCCTTACTGAATTGTGGGAATGACAGCTGCACTTGCCAGGCACTGTAGTTTAGTATCCTTTTCATCTCTCTCTCTTACAAGACAAACCATGGGACCTTTGGCTATACTCTGCAGTATAAAAGTAGGTATTCAGTCATCTTTCTGACAAATAATACTGCTCTTGCATTCCAGACATGGCTAAAACTGGAGGTGAATAGTTCCCAAGCTGTCTATGAACTTTCTTCTACCACTTGTCTTCAAGCAGGTATTAGTCATGTATAAGGTGAACACATCAGATATAACCTACCTGTAGGTAAGACAATTACTTCTCATGGATATTAGTCGCTGGATATACCAGTTCATAACAGACTGGTTGGTTGTTTTAATAGAGAAAACAAAGTAATGTCAATGCTTGCATTAGAACAAGCATCTGGAATGTTCCATCTAAATCACTGTAATCTCCTGTGTCATGTTACAGAAGGTTTATTCAACTTGAACTCTTTAGACACTGACAGATACCAGAGCAGTGGGTGTTCTAGCAATGAAAGAAAACTTTTAAGATTATATTTTGACTCCTCGGCATGAGTGATCCTGTTTAAAAAGCAAAAGTCTGATTAGTACTTTTATGTTTTTGATTTATTAATGCATGCCTAGGACTTCTCAAGGCTACTACCATTGAAGCAGGAACTAAGCAGAAAATGTGATAATCAGATGGGGAGTTGTTAGATGTAAATATCAGTCAGCCCTACAGGGGCTCACACAAATGCACTACTATACTTCTGGTGTAAGCAGAAGGCTGCCAGTCAAGATAATTTACTGCTAACAGACTATCTGGCTTTAGAACTTTGACTCTTGCTAATCACTGCATGAATTGCTTTTTAGCCTTTAGTCTATTTTCTTAGCTTGAGAACTAAAATCTTGAATTCACTAGCAAAGCCTTCTAACCAGAAGAACCTGACTAACCCTTCAAGAATGGTGGGGGAGGAAACAACCTGCCCAGAAGCATGTTCAGCAGTTGAACTATTGCTGTGCTTCCTGTTACTAGTTCATCCTAAGTATATTTCACTTAGCAGTAAAAGCTTCTCTTGTCCTCTCCCGGCCTTACAGATTCTAATTCAAGGTTAATATTTACATGCAACAGCTCTGTAAGCTGAGTCATGTACTTGTAGAGACAAAGAAGGTGCACAGGCTATGAAGAGGACAAAGAATTGGGCTGCTGACCAGATGTTTAGTTTATCTGCCTTTGACTTTTTGGTTGTCTCTAACCTTTTCTCAGATAACCTCTCAACTTTGAGATTATCTTTGCCTTCTGAGGGGGGAAAAGCCTGTCTGTTGGTGAGGATTCTGTTCAGTCCTTAATTCTATGACAAACTACAGCCATAATGAAGATTCTCAATTCACTTGTGCACAGGACAAAAACATTGTCATTACAGGTATCTACCATGTCACCACCCCTTTGTCAAATAAAAGATATCTGTAAAAGCATCTCTAAGGGAAACTAAATGCTGCTTAACAAAATTGTTCGGCACGCTCTTCCAAGTCTTGCTAAAAACAGGTATTTCAGGGATGACTTGTCATTACTGACAGCCCTCCCTGCAGAGAGTTCAGAGGAGACACCAACAGCACAGTATACCAGAAATTATAAGACTGACTTTCCTAAGGTAACTGTGTAGAAATGAAGTACAAGTCCTGAATGGAGGGTAGTCTGACTTGAGATAGTAGGTAGCAGGTCATAAATCAAGGACTGTATGTTGAGGACCTGACATGGTATTTCTCTGAGAAGTCATCAGTATCTATCTGCTCTTCAAAGGATAGTACCTGAAGGAAAGGAGGAAGATACTGCTAGTGGTCTCTTTACAAGCCCTGTCCGGAGTAAATTGAAAAGTGGGTGAGAAAAATGTGTATGATATGTATATAGTGATACAGGCAGAGTTTGGTGCCCTTCTAAGGTGGCAGCATCTGTAAATATGTACTCTTTGGATTTTTGAAATAGTGCACTTAGCACATAAATGAGGATGGGCCATAAAACTGATCAGTGAGAAATTCAGGTGTGGTGATACCAGTGGACTCATCTACATGGACAAGATTCAAACTTTAAGTGCTGACATAGTTGCTAGGATAATGATCTTGTTCTGTACTATGCCAGCATACCTGAAGGCTCAGCTGTCCAGTACTGTGAAAGGAAGCCCCCAAGAAACAAATGGAAGATTTTAACTTTAGTTAAGTTACTTGCATGTTAAGCACACCAGCACTTTCCACTAAGATAACACAAACTTAAGTGTGATGAAGACCTTGCCGAGCTTTAGCTTGAGTGTAAAGCCAAGAAACCATATTTACTTGTGGTTGAAGCACTTTTATAGTGAGCAGGATAGATTACGGCTAGCTCAAACTACATGTTTCCCCCCAGGAAAATTTTAAGGTGAAGACAGAGATGATTTAGTGCTTAACATTGTGGCTTAACTCAGGTATCAAGAAGTAGTTATTTAAAATATGAACACATATTAAGGTTGCCTTTGTCTATCATTGGGTTCTTCGTTTCACTAATTCTGTTGTTTCTGAGGTGATTTTCAGACACCAAGTTCTCCAAAGGTATGATAAATGACCATCACATACTGCAAAATCCCACCAGGGGATGTGAGTTTTGTCAGATCTCAGATATGATAATAGGTCATGTAAAGTAGACTGATGGCCCTCTCTAACCTAAAATTGCATTGTTAACACTAAAAATTAGCTTTTCCATAGTAGGACAGGGTTTGCAAAGGTTCACCACACTTGTGTGCATCCCTGTCTGTCTTCCTCCACTGTGGGTTTTTTTGCTGTCTGGTTCTATAAAAATTAGTCATCTGACTTCCATACAATGGAGGCACATGGCAATGATGACCAGAGGTGCCTTGAATGCAAAGATGGCAGCTGAACATACAGACATAGACCATTTAACAGTTGTCAAAGTGAGGTCTTGCTTGTGCATATTTGCTCCTTCCTAAGTTATTCCTTTTTTATTGCCTCTTAATTTTACTTCAACATTTACTTGTGTGATACAAGTTGTATTACACAGCTAGGTGTAGCTCTACTAGTTAGAGGAAGAAGGATCACTGACAGGCAGGATTCAGTGCCTTGAGATTCTTAATTCTTCTTTCCAGAATGGAGCTAGGCAGAATGTCCTAAAGTTATAATTCAGATTCTTGAGAGCATGTCTTATTTCCCTCTTCCAGGCCTTTTCCTTCTATTCTCTCAACAGCAATCTTCCATATAGGAGTGGGTGTTTAACTAATGATCCAACCTTAACTCTCTTTCCTTCATTATTTCTGAAGGACTTGATAAATCTAGGGAGGGGTTCCTTATGCTTATGTCTAAAAGCTATCTCCACCCAAAATTATACTATCAGGCAAAGTAGCTTAACTACTCTGAAAGAAGAATTCAGTTGACTTCATTTTATCTGATTAAAATGTGGATTTCAATAGGCACAATCTATTTTAGCACCGTTGCAAGTACTCTGCAAAATACCTGTAGGCTTAATAGTTGTCCCCTTGACCCCTTGTCAGAATGGACACACAAGCCACTCTTTCAGTGATAACATTTCTTAAATAACCATGGCTTGCTAAACAAACTCTTCCTCTGACATCTATTTCTACTCAGAACCACTTGAATCTTTCACAGCAACACCTTTGTTCCCTTGCATCAAATGTTCCCTAACTGTGGCCAGATAAGTTGCTTACAGAGAAGAGCAGGTATAGCTGACAGTTCTTTCCCATTTGTGCACCCTTATCTTTGTTGATTTACTTGACCAATGCTAAATGCAGTTCACAAACCATCTGGTAAGAAGCTAGGTCTAATTTTGCTTGGATTAGCTGGTTTCCTAAAGGCCTTCTTCCTGGTTAAATGGAAATGGAGGCTTTCAGGGTGAAATTCTCTAAGATCTAGGAATCTGTTCTTCCTGGGTTAAGAGTCAGTTACAAGTTTTTATCCATTACTCAGTTAGTGCAGGCTGCCTGAGTCAGTCTAGTTAGCAGTAATCTGGGGGAGAAAGGGAAGGCAGCAGTGAGAGCAAAACCCTGAAAATACATTTCAAGTAATGGGTAAAGCATCAGCTATTGCTACAGCAAATGAGGAATTGACTAATGAGAATAACAAACTTCTAATGCAATGCTTCAGTACTTGGATCTACATACAAATCGTGTCTCAAATGCTAGATAAAAAGGATGGCTTGGTCTGTAGCAGCTTGCCTGGATGTAGGGTGAATTAGAAAAGAGCCCAATTATTTAATCACTTAAACAATTTCTTGACTTTGTTTGTTATCCTGAAATTTGAGGGCTTAACTGCAGCCATTGCAATATCCCAGACAGAAGATTGATAGAATGGTAGCATATGTGATATCCAACTCTCTCTGGCTTGGTTTAGATCTTCATAACTCCATAAAGCTGCTCTGAGTACCTGTGTTTGGTAAGAGTGAATGCTTCAGCCATGTTGGAATGAAACACGGTGACTGTAAATTATTTTTTTAATTTGTGTCTCAGAGGCAAAAGGGTCACATGGCATAGAGGTAAGTACTAAAAGTCTATACTTTCTTGTCAGTTTGCAGGGTTTTTGAAAATCTAAAGGTTAATTGACTACTGTTAAGACAAGCTTGTGGGGGTTTTGGCTTGAGGTTCTGTTGTGTTTTTACTGGAGCAGTCTGCCTGCGGCCTGAGAAAATTATTTGGTTTTACCTGTTGGGTGGTATAATCTCTGACTTTTTCTGGTTATAAAAACATGAACAATGTCTACAGGCATCTTTTGGGTGTTTTGGTGTCATCCTCATAGGTGCTTGGAACAGATCCTAGCAAATGTTTCTTGCGTTCTCTCCTACACTACTTTAGAGATGGAGCTGGCAGTGCTGAACAAGAATAGACCAAAATACCTGAGGTTCTATAAATAGCCTTAAAAGGTAAAAAAAGCTAAAGATTGACAGATTAAAACATGTTGGTGCAAGTACAGCCCATTGATGTAGATCAGTGTGCCCTACTGCTTAGGTATAATTGAGGTGAGGGTTCATCACCGCCTGGCCGTGACTTCATGCTCTGTGCACTCTGACTCTGAGTCAGATTTGCCATATGATCACTCCTTACACTTCCAGGCTTTGTCAGGCATCAGTGTTCAGTGAAACTCAGGGGGACTAACAGATCTAACAAGAGTATTTCTTCGTCAAGGTAAAATAATATTTATGTCTTCTAACTGTTATTTGGATTTTTAAGTCTACAGTGAACATAACTGGCCAGAGTCCCATCATGTCTACTGAAGCTGAAACTACTGCTACCAACAGCCAGACTGAACAACAGGCTCCACCAAAGGCACAATCTTCAAAGAAGGAAAAAAAGAAAGGTAAGAAATGCTTACTACATGAACACCTCCTCTATTCTGTGTCCTTAATCTTTTGCATTTGCCTATGCTAATACCACCCTCCTAGTATTGCTGAAATAACTGAGTTTACCACCTGACCAGAAGAGTAAATATGCTAGAATAATAAACTTAACCAGAAGGTAGGCTTTCTGTTTTAAAAGCTCTTTTATAGCCTTAACAGTGGAACAGAGAGTTTTAGAACTTAAGTCAGTTGTTGCTGAGCCTGACAAGTAAGCAAGAGCCCACAGAAGAGAGATCCTCCTGAGAAGGTAACCAGACCCTGGACCATCATTGTAGCTGTTAGTCTGAACTTTAACCTGACTCCTCCCCACCCTCTAGAAAGAAGGTTTGTGCTGAATACAAATTCTAGTCCAGGAAAGCTAGAAAATTCATTCCATGAGAATTATTGTATATCAGATAATAGATTTTTTGAGAGATTAGATCATGTAAATATAATTATCTCATATAAAAATACATACCTAGGTACATACTTGAGCAATGTTGAGCATGCAGAGAAGAAAGCAAGCAGTTTCTAGTAGCAGGAACAGCAGAAACAACAAATTAGCTAAAATCCCAAATGCTTAGAAGAATAGAATTAGAATCATTGTAGAAATTATGGTGCTGATATCAGGATCTAATATGGGAACTGGGAGATTATTTGTGCACAGCAAGAAGAGATCTGCCTACATCAGAACACAAGGATAACACCTAGAGGCCTTACTGAACACCCTGTATGGCCATGGGAAGTACCATTTTTGCATGGTGCTTTTTCTTAGCAGATATATCTACTTGACTGTTGCTTATCCACATTTTAGTCTTTTATGTGGTGAACAATTGTTCTGAAGCCCCCAGACATTAAGCATTGGGCTCCATTCTTTGAACTGAGGCCACATTCTGCAAGAGTATTGTGACCTTAAAGGAGTACCTGTCTTGCAGTGCACACAAATTTAGTCAGCAGTACTCAAGAGACAGTTTTAACATGTACTTGGTATATGCTTATATGGTGTATATTTTTTTAAAGATCACAAATCTCAACATAGCTGTTTCTGGTCATAAAAAAACAAAACCAAAAACAACCAACCAAAAAACACATAAACAAACAAACAAAAAAACCCCACAATGTACCCAAATGTAAAAATAACCTCAAAAAACAAACAGACCCACTAAACCTTTTCTCTGTCTCCAGGGCCAGAAAAAACAGATGAATCTCTCTTGGCTAGATTCAAAGGTGATGGTGTAAAATACAAAGCTAAACTGATTGGCATAGATGATGTTCCCGAGGCAAGAGGAGACAAAATGAGTCAGGATTCAATGATGAAGCTGAAGGTAAGGGCTTGATCTGTCACGTAAGGAACAATCTCGGGTTAGCCTTCAAAAAGCAGATCAAACAGTCACTTGGCAAAACTTCAAATACAGCTTGGTAATGTAGTTACTAACAGCACCATCTAGATGGATGTTGCTTTCTGTTGATAACCTCTGGCTCAAAAGACATTTCTCTGAAAGTCTGGGAACATTCCTTTCAACCTGTAGGCATCCAGTATGAATGATGGCAGTATGAATTTCATCACAAATTATGAGCTTGTGTTTTGGAGGGGAAGGGGGAATTGCTGTGAAATTTAACACTGACCTCAAAGCAGAAGTTGGCATCCTGTGTCAATGGTGTCACTGAGAGATACATACAAATTAAAAGATAAATTAGTCCCTGCAGCAACAAAGACCATTACTTCTGTAGTTCAGAACACTCACATACCTTCAATCAGACTGGAAAAGCAGGTAACGATGCTGCTACTGCAGCAATTTGGTGGGCTAAAATTTACAGAGGAAACCATCTAGATCTGTGGTATCACTTTAAACCTAATCAGTCATATGTTACAAAGAACAAGTTAAAGCTCAATCCAGCAGAAGTCTCATCAATACTTTGGCGTTCATTCTCTTTAGGGAATGGCAGCGGCAGCCCGTTCCCAGGGTCAACACAAACAGAAGATCTGGGTAAACATCTCCCTCTCTGGTATCAAGATAATAGATGAAAAAACTGGGGTAAGATAAAACTTACGTTCTTAATGTGATTCTTAAAGCTAGTGAGGCACCTGGAAGTAAGACCAATATGAACTAGATTCTTACTTGGTCACTACACCTCACTTCCACATATAAAAATTGGCTTGTGAAATGTTTATAATGCTGAAGACTCCTGTCAGAAAGACAGCTGCATCCTATTGTGATTAATCAAAGGCTGATAAATCTGAGATTTAGACTGAAGATTTTTAACAGTCTCAGTCATTCTAACTACAGAGAACAGCAGCTATTATATTTCCAGAAATTTAAACCAATGTTTTTTTTTTTTCCCCAATTCCAGGTCATAGAGCATGAGCATCCAGTAAACAAAATCTCCTTTATTGCTCGGGATGTAACAGACAATCGTGCCTTTGGCTATGTATGTGGAGGAGAAGGCCAGCACCAGTTTTTTGCCATAAAAACAGCCCAACAGGTATGAATCAGATGCTTTCTTCCACGTGCTATGGATAGTGCTGTTGTGTAAACATTTAACATGTGATAAGGGTCTAGTGTTTTGCTGGTAATCCTACAAAATTCCTTTGGGGAATACCAGCATGCATGGATAGATTTTATTGAAAGACAATAGGAATTGACTGTCACCACTGGCTTCTGTCTTGTGCAGTTTCTTTGCAGTCCAGAATAAAATCACTCAAGTAGTCTTGGTTACTATGTTTAACAATGTTTAACTTGTCTATGAAAGTCATTAGTGAGATGAACAGAGCCATTAGCACAGGCTTCCCACTGTGAAAGTACGAATTCTTAAGTAAAATAGCCAGAGCTTCATTCTGAATTAATAGAAATATAGAACGACATTAGTCTAGTTCACATTATGCTTTGCCTTGTGCAGCAGAGAAATCACTTACTCAATTGCAACAATGATTCTGAGGCCTGTAAATGACAGGTCTGGTCCTCCTAGGACCTTCTAACCCTAACTTGTTGGGAGGGATTCTGATCCTTCTGTGGTAAGCTCCTCACAGGCAGAAATCCTGTGTGCAAGGTTAGTCTCTCTGAGGGGAATCTCAATACTGGATTCTGGAAAAAGCTACTTAAAAATACCACTAAGAATTATGCAGTTTCATAAACAACCTGAAGTTAGGTATTTTTTATTTATCACCTTGTCTTTGTAATGATTTTATAATAGTCACCATAATGACTTGATGAACCTAGACTTCAAAGCTAGAAATTTTTTACTCATTTGTGCCTGCCCTCCTGGAGAAACTGTTGGCAGCTTTGGACCCACTACAGGTCCTGCACTCGGGAGCTCCTTGTTGGAGCATATTACTACTTCAGTAACACCTATAAGGCCTTCTTTTAAATCTTTTTTATTAGTTTGTCAGCATTCTGACCAATAATTGTATTGATTTGAGTAGAATTGTAGGTTAAGCACAAAAGCCTTTGGTATGTACTCTGGCGTCTACTCCTTCATTTCACCACGGGGTGCTGCTTGCCAGCCTCTAAGCTCAGCCAGGCCTTAGACAGCTCTTGACTTTCTGCTGGGTGCTTTTGTCATAAATTTGTCTAGCTCAGAAGTAAAGACTTCTGCAGCTGTACTCCTTGTTAAAGCTGATGATTCTTGCAATGGCTCTTCCCACTGCTGCATGTCTAAACCCCTTGATTAGGAGAGGATGGTGCTCAGGTGTAAGCAGCGAGATCTGTACAAAGGATGCTCTGCTTGTGCCAATGGTAGTGGCTGAAGATGGGGACATGGGCAAGATGCTGTATGCCTGACACAAATGTTTCAAAGCAGTGTAGCTGAGCTCACCATCGTCTCAACAGCAACATTCTTGTTAATGGATCTGCAGGGCATGCTGTGCCTTTATAATTCACATTAAACTGTCATCATGTCACAGATTCCATTTAAAGCGGGTCTTTGCTTTACACATTTGAGGTGATGATAATCTTACCTTATGCTTGCTTTGCTCATTTGCTATTTGTATACTGTTTAAAATAAAAGTAGTATTATATATAGAAGCTTTCTCCACATTCAGTGCTACAGTCAGTAGCAAATAGATAAATGCAAAATGTTCTTCCTCTTAGGAGAATACCAGAAGGCTTGGATAAATTTTTTTGCACTTCTAGGACTTGCCATGCACTTAAGAAGTATTGCTACCAGCTTTTTAGCAAAAAACATAGCAGGTTAGCACAAATTCATGTACAGCCACTTTTGTAGAGTTAACAACAGTTCTACACTGGTTGTATTCCATTCCCCTTGGATTCTGCATAAGCAAAATCTTGTATGAAGACTAAACAGCTCTTTAAAATCTTGCTTTTCTTGTTATCTCAACCTAAGTCTTGCACCATTTAGGGAAGTTTGACTTGTTGCACAGATTGCAGCAGTAGAAGTCCAGGTAAAAGTAGTACATGGCCTAAAATCTACATTCTTTTCCAGGCCGAGCCTCTGGTTTCTGATCTTAAGGACCTCTTCCAACTAATTTATAATATGAAGAAGAAGGAAGAAGAAGAAAAGAAAAAGGTGAGTAAAAATATAGAAACTGCATGACCCTGCATAAAGCTTGTTTCAATTTTGGATGACTTTTGGGCTCTTTTAAGACTTGATACTAAGCTCTGCCTAAATCCAGAAACACTGGAAGCTGTTGGTTGGCAGTTGTGCCAGCTGTCTGACTGCTTAGGTCTGGTAAGCTCCTCAAAAGTGAGAGACTTTTGATATTCTACATGATGTTTAGATATTAAAAGTAGTCTTTTTTTTCATTAGAGTGAAGAAGTAAGTAAGACTGAGGTAGGTCACTTCCACTCAGCCTCTCTTGATTAGGTGTGCTGCTGCACCACATCTAACTTTAACTTTTTTTATGCTGCCAGAATTATGAAGGCAATGTCAGATGCCCAATTACATCTAAATGGAAGTGAAAGGGGTCTGTGGAACTAATACTGAGTAGTAATCTCTCTCATGCTTCCCTTCCCCGTCATTTGCTTTTTAAAGCCCACAAGTTCCTTGCTTAAGGCAAATTTTGAAATTCCAATTATTTCTGACACTGTTATCCATCTATTACAGAATGATGGTGAAGAACTGCCTGCTGATCAAGCTGACAAAATTAAACCAGTAGGTTTAAATTTGAAAACTTTTTATTGATGCCATTAAAGAGTTCATAACTGACTGTCCCCATATTGTGTAGGAAGTGCAGTCTTTCTAGATAGTGCTTATAGTGTTTACTGCAGATTTTTCAGTAAATTTGCATGATTCTTGATTATTTTTCTTGTGAGAGCTGTAACAGATATCAATTCTTTCAATATTTCTGGTTTCAAGGGAGTTGACCAGATGGACTTGTTTGGGGATATGTCAACACCCCCTGATATGAACAGTCCCACAGTAAGTAAAGTCTAGCTTACTTGCCTTGGCTTTTTATTTAAAAGCAAATTTAGTCATAGTAATAAATACTGGTTTTACTGAGACATCTGTCTAGCAATCATCACTGTACTGGTGGGGTAGGGCCATAGAAGTGGCCGAGAAGGCCACTTAACCACTAGATGTCATTCTAGTACTTAATTCTACTAACATCATTCCAGTAGCTCTAGCTCAACTTAGCCTAATTGCACAAAAGAGTGCATAAACCTTATCATAGCTCAGTGACCCCAAAAATCCTATCACTTTAAATCTGGCACTATAAGCCACCATCAGCTCGATGCAGTTGGTGCTGTCAACCCAGCCAGTGACCAAGCCTTACCCTTCTCCTGCATGTTTGGTGGAGAACTAGCATGCTACCTTCCACTAGCAAATAGCTCTTCAGTGTTATTCTGAAGCTGAGACTGCAACTTGAAGTCATACTAAGGCAGTGTGATTTCACAATTTGTCAAAACTAAGGACTAGAACTCAAGCAGGGGTCTTTGACTCAAGTGAAAGCCTAGGTGTAATTAGTTCCTACTCACTCTACAGTCACTAGGTTGAAGAACAAGCATCTAATACTTGTCTATGGGATGTGAAAACAGATGATTCAGTATTAGATTTCAGACACCAGATATCTGTAATTTGACTACAGACAGCAGTGCTTGCTTGTGTGATTTTGAATATTTACTGGTATAATGTTTTGGATACCAGGATCTCTTCTTTTGTAGCTATTTTACTTGATCTTTTTCACTGTGCAGCAAAATCTATGTAAAACTAACTTCATTTTTCTCTCTGAAAAAATAGGAAGCTAAAGAGATTCTGTTAGTGGATTTTAATTCTGAAATTGAGACCAAACAAACCTTTGCAAAAGAGGATCTCTTCTTGAATGGCATCACAGCCTCTCTTCCACAACCAAATGCACAGACACCCTTCTTGCCTGAGAGTTCTTTCTCTACCAATCTCAGCTTCTTTCCTACACCTAATCCAGACCCTTTCAGTGATGATCCTTTCACACAGCCAGCCCAATCTGCACCATCTTCATTTGATTCTCTAAAATCTGATCAGAAGAAAAGTCCAAGTACCTTGACATCAGGGAGTAATGGTGGTCCAAATGGTGATATTGACTACTTTGATAAACAGTTTGACCAGATTTCTAATAGAACTGGCAAACGAGAAGCATTAACATGCCAGTGGCCACTTGAGAGTAAGTCACCTGCAGCAAAAATTTCCAATGTGATACCAGAGAGAGAAAGGAATGGCTTTCCTGAAGCCCCAGCAAACCTGTTTCTGGAAGGTGCTTCCAAAGGGACATCTCTGCAGAATGGAGTAAAACTGGATTCTGAAAACAATATCCAACTCATGCCACAAGAGCCTATAACAATTAGCCCACCACCACAGAGTACCAAGCCAGGAAGAGGAAGGAGATCCATCAAGGTGAACAGTGTTCAAGTAATTTATGGTGATATGCATGATTTTATTTGGAGAAGCTGGGTGAAGGAAGCATTTCTTTCTTATTGCTGTATAGCAGGCTACCTAGCTTCACAATATGTCTGCTTCTGCCTGCCCTGCTCACATTAACCTCTCTGCAGCCATAATACCTTCTAATATCTATGAATGAATGCTTCATAGTAGATATGATCACTAAATTCTATACTCTCTTCTTTAATGCTGCCATACTCCTGTAAAGGTCTGGTAAGTATGCTGCTATGCATATTAACACTTGATATAATGCCAGAATCTATTACGATAGCAGTATAACCTTTTATGATAGCAGTATGCCCATCAACCTAGGGTCTCATAACAATAAGATACTAGTACTAACTTACCAAAACCCATGTGGTTTCTCAGTGTTTGCCTATTAGGCACAGTGTGGCCCTGGATGAGCTTCATTTGTCTTGAACTCAAATTATGCAAAACTCCTGGCCTTGCCACAACCACAGGGGCTTCTGCAGACTAAGCAATAGTGTTTAAAGGGGTAGGGTGTAGAAGGAAGCTCACTTATAACAAACAATTCAGCCATTTTAAGTCCTGCTCTTCTGTTGTTGACTTGTGACTACTACATATGTTACCTATTTAATGCCATGTATCTCCATTTATATGCCATGAACCAAAGGGTGATGTTTGAAACTCCTATACTCCAAATGATATATCAAAACTCCCTCCTCTGCTTTAAATGAAAAAAGTCTTCTAGCTCTGAACTAGGGATCGTGTTAGCATGTGTTCTGCCATGACATCTCACTTTTTTTTCTTTGTAGACTGCATCGGATGACTTGTTCAGCTCAGACTTCTTTGTGCCATCTACGGAGAGCCTTAGCTTGAGCTCAGGGGCACAGGCAGCAGCTTTGCCAACTAATCCATTGGACCTCTTCACAAAAAGTTCTACCACAGCATCTCCATTGGCTGCTCTAGGTTAGTTTACAAAAGTAAATATATTGTTTCACTCCAAGATACCTGCTAACATGAAAACATGGATTCTAGTTTTCCCTTACCTCTTGTGCAGTGCTATACCCTTTAATCCATGTGCTGTTTGCCCTAAACTATTAAGTTCTGTGAATGCTAAACTCTGCATCCTCAACTGAATCAGGATTAAAGCAGTTAACGGCTTTAACTTTGTCAGCAGATTCCTGCTTCAGGTACAAAAGGCTCAAGTAAGCCAAGCACAACTTGTGAGGTCAGGGTAACATTGCTGCACAGTGTCTCAATAATCATTTTAACAGAAGCAACTATATGGCAAATCTACCTGTCACTTCTGTGCTAGAACTAAATATGTTCCTCCTTCCCTTAAAACAACCTCAATTTTGCCCTTACAGCACTGAAATGCAGCAAAGTAAAAAATTAAACCCTTTCTCCCACTCCCTTTCCCCCAAATGATTTGATTTATAAGTGCAAACCAAGAGATTTTTGCAAACAGTACATGAAAATCTTTTGCTGGTACCCTTTACAAAATTGATACACTCCTGCTTGTGGTCTTCAGATGACTGAAGTGCTGTGTAACAACAATCTTCCCCCAGGTGGCTTGCCAGTAACTTCATCACCATGGACCCCACAGACAGTTTCCTTCACTCAGGCTACATCAGTCTTTCATGGGTCTATGATGCCTGCTCAGTCTCCAGGATTTACTCAACCACTTGCCTTTGGTACTCAAGCAGTGCCAGGCTGGAACCAGTCTTCATCTTTTGGTGCCACACCCACTCAGTCTTCTGGTCTCTGGCCACAGCCAGCACAAGTTACACCCAGTTCTTGGGCACAGCCAACCAGTGCTGTGAATCCCTTCCAGAGCAGCATGTTCACATCTCCAACGCTACCAGCTCAGACAGCTTCAGTGCTGCCTTCCATGTCAACAACAGCTAGCCCACCTCAGCCGCCACCCAGAACTACACTGCAGAAGGAGCTGTCCAAGAAAGAGAGTGATGCATTCATTGCTCTGGATCCACTTGGAGATAAAGAAATGAAGGATGTCAAGGAAATGTTCAAAGACTTCCAGCTGACAAAGCCACCTGCAGTACCAGCAAGGAGAGGAGAACAGCAAAGCCTTTCAGGTGCTTTTGGAGTTCTCAGCAGTTACTGTAGTAGTGAAGTAGGCATTTCTAAAGATAGTATGGATCATGATGAAACAGCAGCTAGCAAGCTGTGTGCCAAAATGATTGGTTACATTTTGGAGTTAATGGTTACTGAAATAGAGGGTTGAAGGGCTGTCTCAACTAGAACATCGAAGACTTAGCAGCAGCAGTGACTCAATACTGACACCTAGTGCCTAAATTATTTGACCAGAACGAGGTAAACCTAAGTCTGTACGACGTTAGGATTTCCGTCTGATTTAAGCTTAGTGAGGGACAAGCAGGAGTTAGTATTATGACTCAAAGTCACTCTAAGCAAATTCCATGTAATTTTTTTTGTGTTTCTAATTAGATGAGCTGTGGTGCTGCTATACAAGCAGACCTGTGTGCTTGCTAAATCTGTCAAGTAATTATAGCAGTATGTCTGTCTCTTTTAGAACCACCAAAGCCTGTTCCTCGACAAAGTGCATTGCCACCTGAAGGCCTGTTTGAAAGTCAAGATAAAACAGACCCTTTCAGTGCCTCATCTGTAAGTAGTAAAAAACCCAACAAAACAAACAAATAAAACAACAAAACAAACTACAAACAAACACCCTAACACTAAAACGCCCAAATGGTATCACACCACAAAAAAAGACATCAAAACCAATTTTTTCCCCTTAATAACTGTGGTGCCTATGTTTGACCACTAGTTTAGTTATGACTTTAGAGGCCATACAACAAAAACCTTTTGCATCTTTGAGGATAATATGTAATCTAGCATAGGGTATCTGTTGCAAGAAGGTTAACAAAGCATTATTCCACTCGGCTTGGCACCACAACCAGTTTCCCATGCGAAGTTCTGTAGTATTGGGACACTCTACAAAAGAGTATCACATAATATAGCTGCAGAAATGCTCCACTTTGGTTATATATAACCCTCTTTAGAGCAGACTGAGCAATGTGGATTGTGAAGCTCTGTAGATGTACAAATGAGAGGTTCCATGTTCAGGACTCTAGAGGAGAAAGTGGCTTCACCAGATCACTCCATTTGGGACATAGCACTTGAAGCTCTCAGTGGAAGTTGGGCCAGTTCCAGAGTGCAGACTTAAGACTTCCAGCATTTGACTAAAAGATATCTCTTCATGACTCCACTGGCTCCAAAGGAGTGTTCAGTAGCAAATGGTTTTCTGAAAAATACCTTGCCTTGGACTAGCATAAAAGCTAACATAGCTTAGAGTCCCCTTCTTTTGTTGAAGCAGTACAGTATATGTGTGTTTAGCAGGAGCTCTGAAGTATTCTTTTCAGGTGTTTGAACAGGAAATAGCTCACAGAGCCATGCAATGTAAATCTGGTGAAAACTAGAAATCCTCTAACAGCTTATCTCTCTTTCCTTAGAAGGAATCTCAGAATCCACCTTCTGGGCCTTTTGATGATCAATTTGGCAACCCATTTGCATAGTTCAGGTAAGTCTTCCACTAATAAACCAACCTACTTCATCCTCTGAAATTTATTAAGAAAATGATTGGTAAAGAGATATCTAAAAACTGCAGCAGGTTCACACTAATGCTCCCTGAAATATGGCAAACAGTGCTTGGAAGAACTCCTGCTAGAGTACCTCTATCAGACTTGTACATAGCTGCACTCTTTCTAAGCCTAGCCAGCTTCACTTTCTTAGAAATAAAGACTTTATTCTTCCACAGATTTAAATCCCAAGCCCACAATAGGTCTAGATTTCCTTTCCTTGAGGAAAATTAATGACTATATATGTGCTGCAGAACTCAGAGGGGCTGACTTTAATATTTTCAGATATCTGTGGGGGAATGTTAGCATAGAGTATCCTTTATACAGCATACAGCTTTCTGAAGTTTAATCACCTGAATAATGGCAGTTTTGGACTCTGGGTAAATTGGTATAAAACCGAATAAGGCTATTAGAATCTTATTCTGATTTTTAATCAAAAGCTGCTACAAATGCTTTTGTTGCTATAAACTAATGTAATTTGAAATTTCATACCATTGACTGAAGAGCATGATCTATTGATCCAGCAAATCTTCTGCCATACCTTTCAGTCTTCCCCTGAAATATTGTCTAGCTTCTGACAGAAGACAAATATTGGTATTTATGCTTTAGTTTTGTACTCAGTGACTCTGTTTAAGCAATAAAGCCACAACTCATAACCATCCTAATGCTAATTCTTTTCCATCATACTAGGCATAATCAGAAAAGGACAAATGGAATAACTGGACCTCTTCTCAACGTGATTTTTCTACATGTTTCACTTTGCTGTCTGCTATTCTTGCTGATGTTCATGATGTCTGCAGTCTAAAATATATCCAGGTGGATTGAAGCATGGACCCTCAAAAAACATGCTGTGAAGATAATTCAGGGCAAAGCAAATGGGGATATTGACTCACGCTGAAAACCGAAATACAAATTGGTGGATGTTACCTTTACTTTAGTTCTTTGCACTCCCCTACAGAGGTTAGTAGCACTGAGTAATATGTCTTGTGTCATTTCCCTTTATATAGCACTTACTGTCCCAAAATAGAGGAACTTAATGTACCTAGGGGAGAGATGTTGCTTTTACATAAGGGTGTAGAATTAGTAGCTAAAACTCCACACCTTAAACAACTAGGTCTGTTGCCCATTATGACAGCAGCAGCCAGTTGTAAAGCTAAGTGGATGCTACTGAGTTCAAATTGGTGACTGGACAGTTGACTTGGTCTCTTAGCCACAAACATGCAACTATGTGTTGAGGAAAATAATCTAATATTGGTATATTTAACTAAAAGTAAAAGTATCATTCCACCATAAATGTGTCATTAAGGGACTGCGGAGTCTGTAACAGCACTGCTGAAGCCCTGAGTACTAGAGGCCTACACTGTAAGCTGAAAAAGTTCTTGCAGAACATTTAGGTAGCAGTGGACACTAACTATTGTATTGGTGCTAATATGGCAGTTTTCAGGGAGGGAAAACTACTAGAAATACTTTCCTATTAAGGTAGCTTGGCAAACAAATGAAACAAGTAGGTAGGGTTCTTGCTTATATCTCAGTGAATCCCTGATTTGCTCAGTTTGATTTGTCACTTCGTGTACTGGGGGATGTTTCCAGCATGCTAGAAAACAAAAACACCAGAATGGCTTCACTCCATGCCTAGGCTCCTTGCGAGCAGATGCACCACCTCTGTGCCATTAACGTGAGGTAGTACTCTATCTCTCGGAAAACTCGCCTTTTCTCAAGAGCCTCTTCACTAATAGGTTTTGGAACTAGTTACAACTGCCTGTGACAGCTACATTCTTGGCCAGTGGTGATGACTGATATGTTAGAAGTTTTTCTGTTAATGTTAAGTATAAACTTGAAATGTTATTGTTAAATCAAATGCCTAAGCCGTTGCTAAACTGGAGAGCTAAGAAAGTCAACTTGAATACCGCCTTAGTACCCAATTCAGCCAGTCATGCAATTAGTCTTGTATACAAACTTCTCTTGCACTTTCTGTAATACAAATTTTTTTTAAAAAATTTAAAAAAATCACAAATTTAAGTATTTGTCTTAAACTGGAAATGTAGAAACTTATTGATGCTACACTGTTATATAAAACTGTAGTATCTGTTACTTAATGGCATTAAAAAGCAACTCTTCATACCAAATGAACATGTGTGGTTGTTAATTCTGTCCTCTGTCAGTGTTGTGGTCTAGTTGACATTAGAAGTTCAAAGACTGCTGAGAATCATTCTTCACAAGTTCTGTAGCTGCCTGATGGCAAAGTGTCTTTCTGTAACTTCTTGCATAGGACTTGTTCAACAAATGCTGTGCCATATTAAAAAATAAAAACCTCAAACTGATTTAGTAAAAACTGTCACTAGAACTTTGTCCCTTTGGCTGCTCAGCCTGAGCTTGTTGCTGCTAAAGATGCTTTCTTGCTTCTTTCTGCAGGACTATGGGAGCTGAGTACTTAAATTGCATTGCACTCAGAAGTTTCAATAATTCAGCTTGGATATTCCAGCTTTGCAGGAAATCTAGATTGATACTGGGAAATCTCAGACCATGTTATCGTGCTCAGAAAAAATTATATAACTCCTTTAACAGAGATAGATTAAAAATAATAAATCTGTTAGCAAGCTGCTGGTTTAGACTACTCTGCTTATTTCTAATATTGTTTAGGGGCTAAAAACAGCTAGTTGCAAGAAATTTGTTATCCAGCTTGAAATACAGATCTTAAGGGGGTTTACAGAGTCACAGTGGAGCTTTTTTGGGTTTTTTTGTTTGGTTTGGTTTTTTGCAGGGTTGATTGGGTTTTTTTGTGTGTTTGTTTTTTGTTTTGTTTGTTTGGAGTTTCTTTTGGTTTGGGGTGTTTTTTGGTTTGGTTTGGTTGTTTTTTTTTTTGTTTTTTTTTTTTTTTTGCTTTATCTTCTTGACTGCATGGCAACATATAATTTAATATTAAAACTAAAAGGACAATTGACTGCCTTAATGCCAATATGAAGGAATATGTTTACCAGCATTTGAGTTAAGGATTTAAATCACTGCTGTCCAGATTTTGAAATGGCCACCAGGATGCTCATTTAGACCAGGACCTCTTACAAGCTGGCCAAAGAGGCTTGCTGGTCTGCTAGCTAACTTTGAATAGCTATTTACTCTGAGTCTCTGTCTTAAAGAACCATGAACTGTGATAGAAGTTTTGATGAAACAATACAATATTGCAAGTGTCTGTGTCTTGCATTCTTGCCTAACAAACAAGTTTATTGTAACTGGACACATCAAGCTGGACTGAGGCTGCAGCAGATGATTTCTTTAAATAAAATAATCCAAATCAAGGCTTGAGCAAGGGGGAAATGTGCCTGCCTTACTTTACACACTTCCCTCACCCTGCCACAAAACCAGGGAATAGAAAAAAATAAGCCTGCTTTTATTGTTTTTTTCAATTACCATGGTAATTTGGAAAATCTTTACCTCAGAACATTATTTTAAGATTGTATCCAAATATGTAATTCTTAACAGCTAAACAGAAGGTTATTTATGAGTGACTTGTGGCTGTGTCCAACACATGATGCCTTAAATCTGGAGTACAGCAAACCACTGAAAAGGAATGCTCTTCTAAAAAGCTGGCTTGTGGTTTGGATTTTTGTGACAGAGTGAAAACTAAAAGACTTTTAGTCTCATCCGAATCCACAAAAAATAATGGGTTGCTCTTTTATATTGGTTGGGGGAGGAGGATTCCAAAGCTGTTATGCACTGAACTTGCTCTTGTAAGCAGCTCTGCTTTAGGAACTATTTGTTTTATACATGGGTCACTGTTACAACAACTTTTTCACTAGGCAGTTAATGGTTCTCTTAATTCAATACATCATGTCTTTCCTATATTCAAAAGGTACTGTTAAACAAAATTGGTTTATTTTTAACCTTGCAAGTGCTTTACAGTATTTCCCCATTCAGGGAGAAAGTGGAATTTTCTGAAAAGTGGACTTTAGTGCATTTACAGTAACTGGCAGTTTTGGCCAGTTACTGGCATTCTTCAGTACACTCTGCTTTTTGTTTGTTCTCTTAGTAATAAATAACTAAAGGAGCAAATAAATAAATTACAAATTCAGTCACAATAATTCTAGTCTGCTCACCTACAAAATGAGAACCATGCATGTTATTCTGCAGCTTATAGCCATACTCTGCAATGTAGAGACAGTTGCCTCAATCTGGGGGGAAAGCAGAAGGTAAGTGTTCTTTTTCTTCTGCAGCTGTCTTCACCATTTCATTTCTCTAAATGCATAAAGCATAAAGCATAAATATACTGTGTGGACATTTCTAATTGTACCTTGCTCAGATATCCTATGGTAAAAAAAAAAAAAAACCTACTTCTTGCTGTATTTTGAGGAGTCAGATAGCAATTATTTATTTGTTTATTTTGGATATATGTGACACAATAAATGTGCCTGTTGAAGCAGTTGAAGGCATATTTTTGCAGGCAGGTAAAGCTCAGGTACCTTTTTCTGTTGCATGCTGTGTGAAAATACCTAATCTCAATCTATTTCTTCCTGAAGCTGAACAATTTTATGCTGACAGCATAAAATTTAGTATTTAAATATTAAATTTAGTTTTAAAATTAATATTAAATTTTAAATTCTTAATATTTAAAGTCTCCTAGACTGCCTATTTCTAATCTTTGGAAATACAGCCTTTGTGTTTTCACTGCAAGTATCAATAAGAGGAAAAAAGAGGCCTAGTCCCTACCAAATAGTCATGTGAAAAAAAAAAAAATGAAGAGCTGCTCTCCCAGAAATTTGTCATTCACAAGAATGGTCAAAACGAAGTGATGAAAAAATGTGAGCTTTATAATAGATATGTGTTTAAGCAAGTCCAGAGGAAGGCACAATGTTTATTAGAAGACTGAAGCACCTCCCCTACAACAACAACTGAGAAAGCTGGGGCTGTTCATCCTGCAGAAGAGAAGGTTGTGCGGAGACCTTATAGTCCCCAGACCTTCCAGTGTCTGAAGGTGCCTGGAGATGTATGCTTCATCAGGAACTATAGTGATAGGAAGAAGAGTAATGGGTGCACTTTGAATGAGGGGTAATTATGGTTAGATATTAGGAAGGAGTTCTTCACTGTGAGCATGGTGACACACTGGAACAGGTTGCCCAGGGATGCTATGAATTACCAACACTGGGAGTGTTCAAAGAGAGGTTGGGTGAGACTTTGAGCAATTTGGTCTAGTGGGAGATGTCCTTGCACACAGCAGGAAGGTAGGGACAAGATGATCTTGAAGGTCCCCTCTGCTCTGGATGCAGCTCAGGACACTTTTGGCTCTCTGTGCTGTGAGTCCCAGCTGTGCACAGGGACACCTTTCATGACACAGGGTTGCTCAGAGCTCCATCCAGTCTAGCTTTAAATGCTTCCACAGATGGGGCATGCACAACTCCTCTGGGCAAGCTCTGCCAATGCCTCACTACCTCACAAAAGAAAACTTTCTCCTAATATCTAATCTAAACCTACTCTCTTCTAATCTTTTATTGAACAATCCCAATTCTCTCACCCTTTCCTCACAGGAGAGGTGCTCCATGCCTCTGATCATTTCAGTGGCTTCCTCTGGTCCTGTTTAGAGGACCCCAGAGCTGGATGCAGTACTCCAGGTGGTTCTCACCAGAGCAGAGCAGAGGGGCAGAATCCCCTCCCTGCCCTGCTGCCCACGGGGCTCTGGATGCAGCCCAGGACTTGTTTGGCTCTCTGGGCTGTGAGTGCCATGGCCGGGCCATGTGCAGCCTCTCACCCACAGCACCCCCAGGCCCTTCTGGGCAGGGCTGCTCTGGGTCTGTTCAGGCCCAGCCTGTGCTGGTACCAGGGGCTGTCCCAGCCCAGGTGCAGCAGCAGCACCTGGCCTTGTTAAACCTCATCAGATTCCCAAGGGCCACTCATTGAGCTTGTCCAGGTCCCTCCAGTTGGTGTCCTATCTTTCAGAAGAGTCAGCAGCTGCACTCAGCTTGGTGTCATCTGCTAATTTGCTGAGGGTGCACTTGATTCCTTTGTCTATGTCACTAATGAAGTTATCAAATAACACTGGTCACCATATGGACTCCTGAGGGACACCACTTGTCACTGATGTCCCTGGGACTCCGAGCCGTTGACCATTAACCTCTGGATGTGACCATAGAACCACTTCCTTATCCATCTATCAGTATGGAATTGGGTCCATCTCTCTCCAGTTTGAAGAGAAGAATGTTGTGAGGGATCATGTCAAAGTCTGTACAGAAGTCCAGATAAATGAAATGAATCTGCAGCCTTTCTCTTGTCCACTGATGGAGGCATTCCACCACAGAATGCCACTAGATTGGGACAGCACTTGCTCCTTATGTTTTGATGGTTATTATTATTTTAACATTCAGATCCAATTAAAATATGCTCAGTTAGAAATGGTCCAGACAGAAGATTTGACTATTAGAGAGAATCCATAGCAGGCAACATTCACCAAATGCTTGGCTCCCCAGCATACCCAAACCTGTGCAGCTTGAAGATGGTGCTAGCAACTACTGTTGGCAAAGTTATGCTCTCATGTGATCCTATAATTTCTTCAAATTCAAGAGAGATGTGCCTTATTTCTTGGTGAGTGATAATTATCAAATCAAGACTCTTTTTTGAGTCATCCATTTTGTAACTGACGAAGTCAACAGCTCTCTATTCCGAAGTATGACTCAACAACAAATCACCAGAGCAGTGTAGCCTGCGGGTGTATAGAGTGTACTGTGCAATCCAAGACAAGGTGCAAACTGTTCTGTGTACTGATTGTGAAATGGCTTTTGCTTTCCAAAGAGTACTCTTCTGTCCTTCAAACCTCTCAACAGATAATACCAGAGAAGGTATTTTGATTTCTATTTCCACCTCTGAAGTTTGTGCTCTCAACTGTCACCTTCAGTGATGTTCTTCAGTAGCTGAGATGTTTTTACATCCTCTCCTATTTAAATTGCGTGACTTAGCAACTGCTTCAATGTAGTTTTCCAGTAACACTTTTTCTTCAAATTTAATGTGGAGGTGACAAGTTTGCAAATTTTGGCAGTATCTTGATTCTTTTAAACAATGTTGTTGAATATATGCCCCTTTGATATCCCAGATAATCTTAACAATGGATATATTAGTGGTGTTTCAGAGTTTATGAATCATTTGCAATTAGATTTTTCTGATTTTTTAAATTTTTGTTTATCTAACCTCAAGTAAATTTAAAACCTTAAAGCTAAACCAAATCATGTGAACCTCATACCCTGTGCTGGAGAAGGCCCATGGGTGTGTGTACATCATTCAATTAATAATCTTGCAAAATTTGCTAAATTGTGATTATCATAAAATGATAGAATCACTTAGGTTGGAAAATATCTTTCATTATGTGAAAAATATTGTTACCTGAAAGTCAGTCAGAGACTACCGTCAGTCTAGTTTGCAGACAGTCTATGGCAAGGCTTCCATTTGCCTTGGAGACTTCAACTCAGTCTTTTCTGCCTGTGATTTTTACTTTAGACTAAATAATGCCTTACAACAACCTCTGGGAAAACCTTTAGGACATGAAGTAGCTTGAGTTTGATTGCTTTTTTAGGCACATGGCTGCTTTACATGATTAATCCTTACTACCTGTAAGGGTTTTTGGCTCTATTTTTACAGCAATAATGTAACAGTTCAGATATATATTTCAATGTCAATTTGTCTAACATCAAAATTGCTAGGAATAATATATCTGCTTCCAGACATCCCATCAGATACCACAATCTATCTTATAGGTCTAGCATCTAAGGTTTCTCACTCCTACTGTCTTTAAGGACACCTATCAGTCTTCAACTCAAGATGCCAGAATATATATTGTTACTCAGAGGTTTGTAGTCCTCCATCAGTAAGAAGATGGAAAGACATCCTGGAGATACAGTAAGGAACAAGCTGATTCTCATCCATTTACCATAGCACTAGATTTTCATTTTTTCCCACTGTTGATGTTACTGTCATGCTGAGTGGTGGTAAATACATAGAAAACTGTACAGGAACTTTTTAAGAATTACTTGCTTAGTATGGGGTACCTGTAAGATGAGCTACTTGCAGATGGAAGAGTTGGATTTGAAGAGGCTAGGGAGCTACATCAAATTTCAAATACAATACAACTTTCCAGAATTTCACAGAACTGCTGAATACATTGAAAAGTCCAGGTTGAAAGGAACTTCTGGAGATCTTCTGTTCAAAACAGGGATTTAGATTAGCTTATCCAGGAGTCTTGACAATAGTGTTGCATATTTCCAGGGAAAGACATTCTACCATTTCCCTGGGTAACCTATTTCTATGTTTAATAGCTGTCATGGCAAAATTTTGGGCAAGTCTGTGATCCCTGAGCTGGTTAGGACTTGATAGCTGAAAAGAGGTAGGTTTATTTTCTCAGTAACAACTTAGAACATATGTAAACTTAACAAAGAATAAATGGCACCAGAAAGTTGGACCAACTGCTATGTCTTTGTTGTCCAAACTACAGATTTCTTATCTTCTATGCAATCAGGTTACATTTGTTTAGACTCCTGTGATATTTGTATGATGTAAGGAGGTCAAAGGGGAAAGCCCTGCCTACAATGAAAACCCATAGGTACCTCACACTGCAGGAGCTGCAGATCTGCCAGCCAACTGGGCTCAGCAAGGAAGGTCCCATTGTAGAGCAGAGCCTTAACTTGGAGAGATGCAGAGAGAATTGCTTCACAGAGAATGAATAAACATCATGTAAGGCCAAACTGTTACTGAGAGTAAAAAAAGGCAAGTCAGAGCTAAATTCTGCTTTATTCCTCTGCTATTTACAATTGAAGATAAGGTCACAGTAAACTAAATAGCCTTGGCTTTTAAACTTGATAAGTCATTCTATAATGCATCAGTTTTTAATATCTACCAGTGGATGCTTTAACAAAACTTGATTGCCATTAAGTAATGGCCTTACACGTACTGAGAACTGGAAGTCTGGTGATATTTAAAACTGAGCACCAAAATGACAAGTAACTCTTAAAAAAAATAGGCCTAACTGTAAGAGTATTCAACTTGGCAAGCCAAGAACAGTAAGACAGCTAAACGTGTCAGTTTTTTCTAGCAATTTAAGTTATTCTGTTACCAAGTAATACCTTTAATTATGAGTATTTTTCCAACTCTGGAAGGCATTTATGCTTTTATCCAGGGTTAAGAGCAACACCATCAAAGTCAATTAGTTAAAATCACAAAGATGTATTGAAGTGCTACATCCATTTGAGATGTGCTGCTGTATGTTAGTCTTTAGCTTTACATATTAGGGAGCACAACCACTGTCTGAATAGGAGAGTGCAGATGTTTTCTGTGTATTATTGTTTCATTCTCTTCAATAACCAGAAGAGCATTTGTATGCACAAAGATCTAAAAAAGGGGGAAAGACCTGGCTTATTAAGTCTTCGAAGTTGTTTTGAATGTAATTTTAAACCACCAAAGAATTTAATATTAGGCAGCTGTTGATACATCTAAGTACTTTCATGAAAGTGAAACAGAAATCAGCTTGAAGATGCTTCCAAAATATTCATCCATGGTTTAAATACAAACTCACATGTGATTTTAGTATACTGCCCAGGACTGTACTGGAATGTTTTGTTTGACAGCTCTTCAGAAAAAGCTTTCCACAGGGAAACAAGGGAATTGAATGTTCCATCTCCAATAGATTGCAAACTGAGCAGCTGGAGCACGTGGGGGCCATGCGACCCATGCACCAACCAAAGGGTAAGCTGTCCTTGGAAGTCTCTGTTCCAAAGTCTCAACCAAAGGGATATCTGTCTGCCTGTTGGTTATGAGAAAGTGCCAGATTGCAGCTCTTAGTACTGCATGTTCATGATTTGATGAAACCTATAGTAATGTCAGATTTGAAGCCATAGAGTAAGAGAATACTACATCCAGTACTGCTCAAGTGTTCTCATTAAAAAAGTTTTTTTCATAGAAAGTATCTATTTTGGCTGTGTGTGTGTTTCTGTTTAAAACTTTATTTTTCAATACATTTTCCCTTAAAACAAACAAACAAACAAACAAACAAACAAAAACCACAACCCACACAGTTTCTTTTCCAAAGCAAAATTTTATTTTCTTAGTGGAGTTCTTTTAGGGCTTTAAAAAATCAAAAACTTGAAAACATACAAAATATAAATGATTCATTTCCACACTGGAGAGAGATAAACAAAACAATGAAGTAAACTGAATAGGGAAAATTAACATCTTTACATACTAGCTAAGTATTAGTAATCATAATTATTATTTCAAAGTTATTTTATTCATTAATTTTGCCTGTAGATTTTCAACAAAAATTTCACCAAAGATGTTTAGTTTTGAAAAGCTCTAAGCTCAGCTGGAAACCCTGAAGTTCTGGTAGAATTCTCTTTTCTCTCTGAACAAAATTAATAGTGTTATTTTTCTTTCAAGTTTCGCTCCAGACGTATTGAAAGATTTGGGCAGTTTGGTGGAAAAGCATGCCTAGAAGCCCTAGGAGACACACAAACCTGTAAAACCAGCAAAGCCTGTCCTGAAGAACCAGAACCAGACTGTGGTGCTGAATTTCAGTGCAGTTCAGGTAGGTTTTGTCTTCGTGCCATAGCAAGTAAAGCAGTAACTCAGAAACCACATTTTAGTTCTGTGAACAAGTTGCATCAGCCTCAAGCTAGCACTTAAAAACAGTCCATGGATAGGTGGGCTCAAAACAACAATGCCAAAACCACAGCAGCAAAACCATTTAAGAAGGGGTACATTTCTCTCATCTTCCATTTTAATTTGCACCTAGTTTAAATTCTTCTGTAACTTCTGTTGCATGGGTAGAATTGACCATATCCTTTCTTCCAGCTTAACTGCCCCACTTGCTACTGGATCACTAGGTTTTACAAAAAAATCACCAGGAAAAAAAAACTAGAACTGAAGGAATCTTAACAGAATGGATATGGAAGTTTACCAATCTAACTGGCATGATAGATCCTAGTTGGAGACTAGCATGCATCTAGATCCAAAATAAGATATAAATTTGTAAAGTGATACAAGTGCTCAAGATTCATCAGAAATCAAAATAAAGTAGGAAAAGTTAATAGTAAAACTAGTCAAAACAAAAACAGAAAGATGGTAAATTAATTTGAAGTTCTAAGCCATTTTTTTATATTGTGTTTAACTCAAACACTGAAAAGTGCAAATAAAGCAATTTAAAATTAGAAAACTTTTAAACCTCTAACTACTAGTTCACAGAGATTGTGTGGCATTTACACGTGAGGTTGATGATATCAAAGTGTTAATTCATTATGCTACAGCTAATCTACTAAAGTCTTTAAATCCTATAGGAAAAAACAAACAAACAAACAAAAACAGTCTCTGTAAAATTTGTGATATGTAAATTCAGGAAAGTTACTACTTCCCTCTTGCTTTAGAGCACAAATCACTATAGTTTGGGACACTACATGTCCGTATTATCCAAATTATTTAGCCCAAACTGCAACAATTTAAATTATTTAGAAAGAAATTTTTGTTGATGTTGAATTGATAATTCCCTGTATTGTCTTAACACAAATAAGAAAACCCCAATCATCCAATTATTTGAACTTTACTATAGAACAGTCTAGGAAGCAACAACTTTCTTCAGATGACAACAGTTCTCCTACAACTTACTTTTCTCAGTCATCCTACTAACTTATATAAAACAGCGGCATGCAGTTTATTTCATTTGAAAGTGTCAGAGCATAGGATTTTAATCCCTCAAGACAACAGTAGAAATATACATAGAGGAAGATCTTTATAAGAAGTACCTGAGGGTGCCATTTAAAGTCCATCCTGATAAAAATGCATTCAGACAATGTTTTATTCCGTGATCAGGTCGATGTATAAAGCGAAGACTTGTGTGCAATATAGATAATGACTGTGGAGACTATTCTGATGAAGATGACTGTGAATCTGAACCACGGTCACCATGTCGAAAGCATGATATTGATGTGTCTGAAGTTGGCAGGACTGCAGGACATGGGTATGTAGTAAAAAGTAGTATTGGGCCTAGTGAAGATTTGGGATTGTCTCCAAAGCCAGCTGAAAAAACTGGGGCACAGTGATATTCCCAAAAGTGGAATATGAATCGTGGTAGCATTTGTATTTAGAAATGCTAAGTAGCCTTTGCAAGAACATTTAACTACCATTTTATTTTGTATACTTGTGAGGATAAAACATGCAGTGTAATATGCACTGCAGACAGTGTAAATCAATCACAATGTTAGTAAACAGAATCATATATACATGCCACATAAATAAACTTACATTTTATTTAAAGGTAAATTTTATAGGTGTATAGATTTGTTTCTAATGATATTTCACAATCAATCAGTAATTGCCAATTACTTTGTTAAAATGCATGTCTAAAAGGGAGAAAATATCTCTTGACAATTTATATAATGGGATGCCTTACTGCAACAACACTTTATGTGCAGCTTTCTTCCAGTATTGCATTGTCCACTTCCCAGGTCTTTGTTGTTTACAGGAGCATTCATCATTAATTTAAGTTGAAAATTAATCTTTTTGTTCTCAGACCCTGCAGAGTTTCTTTCATGTCTAACAAAAAGAAAACGTGACATATTGTTTACCTACAAATTAGAGTTAGAAGGGAGCAATCCAAACTGAACAGAAGATAAAAGTATACTACAGCACTATATATAGTATGTAGTATATTTACTATATAGTATATTTAGTATATATTGTATATAGAGTATATGTATTATATATACTCTATATACTATATAGAGTATATATACTATATACTCCATATAGTATATAATAGTATACTATTATATACTATATAATATTATACAACAGCACTAAAATTATACATCCTTTTCGTTTAACTTCTTACTGTGCAAGAGCAAAAATACTGGGTTTTAGCATGAGGAAGTAAACCAAGCACAAAGACAATTTTAGAAGCTTCTGTTACAATCTCTTACTAAAATCTTGCATGAGAAAATGTTGCATAGAGATGCAGTAATGTCACTGCTGACTTTGATGGTTTGCTTACCACTTTCTACACTCAGAAGGGTACACATATATTTGCCAGATGTACATATTGGAAATACTGAAAAGATTGAAATGTATGAAACAGGCACAAAAGGGCAAACAAATTATACAGAATTCTCCAAGGAGTTGTTTTTGGAAGTATTTCTTGTACTTCAGTATATAGATGCATAGAGGTATACAGCTGATGCGCCTACCTGCTTGGTTTTGTAATGGTTTAGATTTCCTCTCTTATGCTCCAGGAAATGCTGCCATTCCAAGGTCACACCCTGCAAGAAGAGACAATTCTAGGAGTAGCTGTATATTCCTACTAAAGATTTGATGAATGTTGTACATGCTTAATAACCAAGTGCCTACCAGCAAACAAACTAATATAAGTTATTAAAAATACATATAGCTATTGAGATGTACATTTTATATCTACAAGGAATGCTTTCTCATAGATGTACTTGTCAAGAACAAATGTTCTTTCTCACAAATATATTGATCAACAGAAATGTTTTTAACCTCCTTCCTAAGGTTTTCACCATGTTTGATGTTTAATGTCTTTTATTTGTTCATTTCTCATATATGATCCTTCAAGAAATTTACAAAATATGTAACTATCTCCAGTACACAGATGAGAAACTGCAAGAGATGAGACAAGCTGCTTGGATGGAGCAAGATCCAGTTTCACAGTTATAGCCTCTGTCTCTGACAGAATATGGCTTTTCCAGTCGACAGATCATGTGTGCTGACACACCCTCTTTTTAAATATAACTTCTCTTGTATTTCTCTTGTAGAATCAATGTTTTAGGGATGCAACCAATGGCCAGCCCATTTGACAATGACTTTTTCAATGGTCTTTGTGAGCGGGTGCGTGATGGGAACACACAGACATACTACCGCAAGCCATGGAATGTGGCTGTTCTCACTTACGATGTAAGTTTAAGTCCTTTGCAAGATAGGATGTGTTTCATTGAGTGCCAGCTCCTGAAATACTCTTGGAAGACTCAGCATATCTCTTGAGCCAGACAGCAGATTTTTAGGCTCAGGTTTGTGCTAAAGTCCAGAGGGAAAGAGGTTATGTTCTCATTTACTTTGGCAGTTAAGCTCAGTTATGCCAGACAAATTCCCACGTCTTCGTGCTGCACCTTTGCACAATAAATGAAATTATCTTTCTGAAATGTTTAAAATATGAGCAGAAGAAATGAACAGAAGATGTACAGAAAGGATTACAATACCCAACTTTTACTAGGTAGAAGACAAAATAATCTACATTTTCAAGGACATGTAAAAGCCACTGATAAAAATGCAGACATAATACAATATTCTGGTATTTGTTTTTTTCTAACCAGTGATTATTTCCTCTTTTGCATTGGGGAAAAAAAAATTGTTAGGCTTTTAAGTTTCAGACTATGACTTTTAGTGAGGTTTGAACACCAAAAATGTTGATGATTGTTGAAAAAATTGTTAGACACTTTTCAGAAATCAAAGCACAATTGTGCCGTCTAAATTACTGTAAATAGGAACTTGATAAAACAAATACTATTTAAACCAGGCCCTTCCCAAAATGAGTAAATCTGACCCATGAGATCTCTGGTTATGTTTGGTTTTGATGTATAACAATTTTCAGTTGCTAAAATGTGATATTCTGCTAAAGTATACTAAAATAGCTGGATTATTTATTGCTTGCTGTAAGAAAAGAACGCAGAATCATAATTCTGACTTAGTTAAGAAGTCAGGAGCTTTTAGCAAATCTTAACTGTGTTTCAGGAAAGAGGGACTATTATTCCTCACACAGAGTCATAGAATCTCCTGAGCTGGAAAGGACCCACAAAGATCATTGAGTCTAACCCCTGGCTTTGCACAGGATGCCACAAGAGTCACACCTGAGAGCATTTTTGAAACGCTTCTTTGAGCTCTGTCAGGCTGGTGCTGTGACCACTTCCCTGGGGAGCTGTCCTGCCCAACCACCCTCTGTGTGAAGAAACTTTTTTAATATCTAAACTAAACTTCCCGTGACACAGCTTCAGGCCATTCTCTCAGGTCTTGTCACTGGTCACCAGGGAGTAGAGATCAGTGTCTGCCTCTCCTCTTCTCTCACAAGGAAGCTGTAGACAGTGTAAAGGGATAGTTGACACACATAAATTACTTTTACAGTGTTACATGCTGAGATTTAATATTCACTAAATTATTGTCATTGCAGTCAGTTCAGTGATTTTTGAACCACTGAACTGATCCTGACAAGGTAGTTTGTGAAGAGAGTGCTATTTCCATTTGTTTTGGTTTAAAAGGAAAAAGAGCTGTAAGAAAATGCATTGATATGCTCTGTAAAAAGTACAGCTTTAAAGTGCTACACAGATTTTTCAACTACTGCCTGTTGTTTTCTCATACAACCTTTTTTCTATCTTTTCTCAGACAAAAGCAGACAAAACTTTCTCATCTGTTTACTACCATGATCGTGTGAAAATGTTACAAGAGGTTTACATACAAAAACAGAAATATTTTAATATTGATGCCTCTCTGAAATACACACCTACTGATGGGAGTAACAAAAATGCTTCAGAAGGACATTTGAAATATGACTACAGAAAGAATTATACACTTGGTTCCATCCTGCAAAGCTACACAGAAAGGGTGAGATTAATTCTTCTAAAGGTTTTAATGTAAATATTTTACAAATGGTACAGTTTATGCAGTGTTAGAATTAGGCAATAATAATGTAAGTATTCCAGACAGCTGATGCTTTTTAATTTTTTTTTTTCTTTTTAATGAAGTACTGGTGACAAATTTCACACATGGCCAAATGGCAACTCAAAGTATCTTCTTTTTCCCACTGTTTATCTTTGACTAACAAGCACCCTCTTCTTCACCAGGGGCTTGGTGTTAGAAAGAATGAAGACCTCTGGTCTCATCCTGATTAGAGAGCAGCTCTGATCTAGTGCAATGTGGACAAATTAGATCAAGTCTTATGATGAAAAATTGCCACTGAGGAGGCCTACATTACATTAAAAAAAATAAATTTTAGGAATAATGATCAAAAGGTCAAATCTCAGACTTGTGGGTACATCTGTACTAATAAACTAGCCAGGGCTATAAGGAACAGGCACTGGTACAAGATAATCCACAGTTTTACTAGCTTGCTTGCACGACTTAAGTCAGTACTAGTTCTCATAAGCAATGCCCATCCTGCACTTCCCCACAGCATGTTTGAAGGGAATGATCTTGTAGACAGTCTGGAGAAAAGCAAGCCCATTTTGGGATTGTGCATAAGCAATACCTGCCCTTTGAAAGAGTGGAAAGACCCAACCCCATTTTATTTGATAGTAAAGAAGTAGCCTTAGCATTTAGTGTGGTCAAAATGAGATAGACCACAAAAAGCGATGCTAGACATGTTATTGTTGAATCCCGGGCAGCTGCTCCACTCCCCCACCAGCAGGCTCGAGGAGAGAATGGGAAAAGTAAAAACAAGAGAACTTGTGGGCTGAGATAAAGTTTAACAGGAAAACAAAACCCATGCACACAAGCAAAGTAAAACAAGGAATTCTGTCACTGCTTCCCACGGGCAGGCAGGTGTTCAGGCATCTCCAGAAAAGCAAGGCTTTATCACATGTAATGGGACTTGGGAAAACAAATGCCATCACTCCAAACATACCTCCTTTCCTCCTTCTTCAACCCGCTTTATATACAGAGCCCAATGTCATAAGGTATGGAAAATCCTTTGGATCAATTTGAGTCACCTGTCCCAGCTATGTATCCCCCAACCTTCCAAGCACCCGCAACTTCCTTGCCAGCACAGCAGTACAAAAAGCAGAAAAGGTATTGGCTCTGTGTAAGCAATGAACAGCAATAACAAAAACATCTCTGTATTATCAAACCTGTGTTCAACACTAAACCCAAACACAGTCCCATGCTAGCCACTGTGAAGAAGATTAACTTTTCTCTCAGCCAAAATGAGCAGAACACAACATTATGGCCTAATCCAGCAGCTGTGTGCTAATGGAATTAACTGATCAGGTCATATACCATTTTCCACACTTTATGCCAAGGTCTGTGATTACAATATGCCATCATATACAAGGCATATCAGCTCCATAGAGCTGAAGTGCACCATGTGCAAAGAATACTAGATTTTCCTCAACTAATTAATATTTTCAAGTTTGTCAGTCTTGTTGTCTAGGACCCATTCAGAGCTCTGGAGGTCAAATAGATATAAGGAAAAGCTAAACTAAGTTTTATCACTGATTAATTGAAATAATGCTGAAGACAAAGATCTGTGCTATAAAGATAAGCTGAACCCAACATTGCCTTCGTACTGGTATGAGTTTTCTTGGGATGGAAACAAACCATTTAAACCTCAAACCATGAATCTTCACAGAGATAAAAGATCAAGCTCTATAGCTCAGGGGGTTTTAATGTGTGCTTATAGTCTAGTGGCTTGTGATAGAAGCTTTGGACTCAAATTTGTGCTGAGAGATCAGTTCAGAGAATGAGTCACAATCTGTCACAAGAAGAGTTCTATCACTGCAAAGTCATGGGGCTGCAGGTTAGTGGAGTGACTGTCCCTGCATGAGACCCCTCCAGGGCCCACCTGAAAGTTAAAGTCATAATCTTGGAGGTGCCTGGAGGCACCTGGAGAGAAACAATCTGTATATGCTGGTTGGCAGGAATATTGCACCTACAAAAATTTCCTCACAGTGATTTAGGTACCTGAAGATTTCTGCCAGTCTTAAGGATCATCTGAGTCAGCAGCTTAAGATCCTTTAAATGGTGCTGGATAACATAATGGTCAGATGCCAGGTCCTCTTTACATACCTCCTATTGGGCACTACTATTAAGGGAGTCACATAAATACTGCAAATAATAATGGGGTTTGGAAGGCACGTGTTCCCTTAGAGTTTTAAGTGCAACTATTTCACAAGATTTTATTTCACAAGTTACAGGCAGTAGCTAGGTCCTGATTTAGAATATGATATAAAATCACCTGGAATGTAATTCACAAAAATATAATTTGTTATACCTAGACTTACAATGTATGTATGGCTCAATTACATAATATGAAGTTTTTTTTTCCTTATTAACTTTCTTTTTATGATGTTGGTTTGGGTTTTTTTTGTTTTTAATTGGAACTATGCCCTTCTTTCTAATAATCAGGAGGGAGTAGTTTTTAATTGGAGCTGTGCCATTCCTTTTGACAATCTGAGAATAAAAGGGAAGTGATCCAAAGAGAGAACTTAGGTCTGCTCTGACTATAAGCAAAGAGGAAACTCCATCTGACCAGAGTGGGCAGCTTCTGCTATTTAGCAAGCCATGTAGAACTACTTTTCAATGTTACAAAAGTCAGAAAGTCACTTTTCGGTAGGCATTATGATTCAAGAGACCTATTGTCAAATAGATCAAAAAGGCCTTGTTAAAATAATGGAAGAGTTCTACAAAATTGGAAGAACTAAAGTAACTCTCTTGCTGCTTCCTCAGTTTAGATCGGAGAGCTTTCTAATTTTTATAAAACAAGTTTGTCTCATTTCCATAATGTTAGATTGAATGCCACGTTGAAAAGTGCTGAAACTTCATTACAAGTAAAACAGAATAGATTTTCATGCTGTGCTGCATACCAGAATGGCATACTCTTCTCTTTTCTTCTCCCTGCATTCAGAACCAAACCTTTCTGCATGTAAAAGGACAGATTCAGCTGGGAAGGTTCCAAATTCGGAGTCGTGATGTTCGCCTCACAGATACTTTCCTTGATGATTTAAAATTTCTGCCTGCTGAATATGACAAGGGGGAGTATTTCAAATTCCTAGAAGATTATGGAACTCACTATGCAGTCTCTGGAACTGTAGGAGGAAAATATGAACTTGTTTACGTGCTGGATAATTATGCTATGTCTCGACTAGGTATGCTTTCCGTTGGCCTTGGCTATGACCAAGTTCCCAGACTTTCAAAGAGATATGGGATGATAGATCTGTGTATGTGGAAAAATACTGAGAAAGCACAGTTCAGTGCATGCTGCTTGTGGCACACCAGTGACATTATATAATTACATGAGAAAACAGAGAAAATAGCCAACCTTTATAACTTATAGAACTATTTGAAATCTCTGTTTTAAGTCTGTGACTGAGAGGGCTAAAGGAACCTTAAACAAACCTTGTGAACACACTAGCAATAATTGCATGATTCACAAGAGATCTTGTCCAAAGACAAGAAAACCAGTATAAACCCTAAATCCTATTTGGTACCTTTTTGTGGTATAATCACTCTAAGAGTATGGTGGTGACAAAAAAACAAGGAATAAATTGAAGGGCTTTCTAGAAACCACATGGAGCATGTGAGTGTGTTGAAATTTATTTCATAGCTTTCAACATTCACACTGGAATCTTCCATGCCCTGATTAAAATAGAAAAGTAGAAATTTAATCTTCCCTCATGTGCAGTTCAGATATATGTGGGTTTGTGCTGGATTAAAGTGATCACACAGGAGTAAAGTGAGAAAAGACAACTCTCACGTAGATTTTGGAGATCAGAAAATGAGCACCTGCTGCTTGCAGCACCAATAACAATATCAATATTGTTAATATGAATATCAAATATTCAGGTTATGAAAAGGGACATGGGAGAAATATGTCACTTCCATTTCCCACTATTAGTCTGTCCATCACCTCGAGATTGTAGTTCTGGATTTTTTAAGTCCCAATTTTAAGCAAAATTCTTTCTGAACACAATGCCAAAGTGGCAGATGTTATTGGGTTTGGGTTCAATAAGGAGAAAGGAGATGTTGGAAACAGTAGTGGGTAGAGGTGGATTAAAATTAATGGAAAAAACATACTTTTAAGAGATCAGTGGCCTTGATTAATTTTATGGGTAAAAGGAGTGGAGAAATAATTGAGGTTAGAAGAGAGACTGACAGAATTCAGTAATTTAGTATATAAAAAGAGTAAATATTGAACAACTGCAAAAAACAAAATTTCAATATAATAAAATGAAGAGAAATGGTTTCTAAAGGAATACCTGCTTTCAGCTAGATAAAGAAAAACAGAAATCCATTTTTAGTATTTTCCTAGTCACCATAGATCTCACCTGCATCTGTTCAGGCACTCAAATTACAGTCATCCTCATATTCATTACATAGACAAGGAAAAAGTAAAAGATAAATAGTAAGAAGAAAGACACAAACATTTCCAATAGGCCTGAAATTTATTCTGTAAGAATAATAATGTCTTGTTATTTATGCTTATCCAATCTATCTAATTGCCTATTTCTACTTCCAGGAATCACTGTAGAAGATGTGAAAAAATGCCTTGGCTATCACTTAGATGCCAATATTGTGTATAAAAACATACAAGCCAATTTTAATGTTGATAGTGGTAAATGTGAAAATATTCATAGGTGGGAAAAATGTAAGTATATCCTTGATTTATGTTATATCTTTTGCTTAAGGAAAGATAATACTAGCTGCTTCCCCTGAATAATCAATATAGTTGCTGCTGTTAGGGGAAAGACAAATCCAATAGAGCAATACAGGTGAGATTCACATTCTTCCATGCTCCTAAGTCCAGACAGCCTGAGAATGTGTTCCCAGCATGCACACACATGAACCCATCACCTGATGCATACATACATACTTACACATCACTGGCCACAAATAAATACAGAAAAAATACAGACAGCGCTCAGGCAAACACAAATGGCACAAATGGTTTCATCCTTTTCTCCTCTCCATTTAATCCAGGAGAAAGTCTTTCAGTGTGCAATATCACAGAATCACGGGACAGTTGAGGGTTGGGCGGGTCCTCTGGAGGCCACCTTGTCCAAGGCAACACAAGCCTCAGGTATTTCAGTCCCAATACAATATTTATATATAATCAGTACAGATAACTCCAGAAGCTGACCTTAAATACCCAGTTGAACAAGCAACTGCATTGTTAGGCTCTCCTGTTAGTGACAGAGATATACTACACCAGGCCCACAGCTCCACTCCCATTGCTGGTGCAGATTCTCTGATGCACACCAAGACACACACACTGTGGATGTCTCCAGGGACTGGCCTTAGGTGCTCAGTCGATCCAGCAATTAGCCCTTAGATCCTCTTACTTCCAGCTGCCTTAGACAGAAATGCACTCATATGAGAACAGATCTCAGTCAAACCCAGAACTGTGAGGTCTCTCCAGTATTTGGCCTAGAAACCCAGTACCCGTCTCCTCCACCTGTCTCACTCTGGAGCCACAAAATCACAGAATGGTTCGGGTTGGAAAGGACCTTAGAGATCATCTAGTTCCAACACATCATTTTGGAAAGGGATTCAACATATTAAATAAGGCTGTCCAGAGCCCCATCCAACCTGTCCTTGAACACTACAGGGATGAGGCACAGTTTCTCTGGGTAATCTGTTCCATTGCTGCACTGCACTCTGAGTAAAGAAATTCGTTTTATCATCTAATCTAAATCTCTCTTTTACTTTAAAATCACTCCTCCTCATTCCGTCAGTTTCTAACCAAGTAAAAATATTTCCCTCCTCTCTCTTTATAAGTCCCCTTCAAGTACTGGAAGACTGCAATCAGGTCTCCCCAGAACCTTCTCTTTTCCAGGCTGAACAACCCCATCTCTCTCAGCCTGCTCCTCATAGGAAAGGTCTCCCAGCACTCTGTCCGTTTCTGTGGCTTCCTCTGGACTTGCTCCACAGGGTCCACATCTTCGTTGTTTTAGAAACCCCTGAGCTGAATGTAGGTGGGATCTCATGAAAGCAGAGTAGAGGGGCAAAATTCTCTCCCTGCCCTGCTGCCCACGGGGCTCTGGATGCAGCCCAGGACACGTTTGGCTCTCTGGGCTGTGAGTGCCATGGCCGGGCCATGTGCAGCCTCTCACTCACAGCACCCCCAAGCCCTTCTGGGCAGGGCTGTTCTCCACAGGTTCTTCTCCCAGTCTGTGCACAGACCTGCTATTGCTTGACCCAGGTGTAGCACCTTGCACTTGGACCTGCTGAACTTCATGAGATTTTTGTGGGCTCACCTCTCAAGTTTGTCTGGGTGTCTCAGGATGGAATCCAATCCTTCTGTTGTGTTAATGGCTCCATTTTGTGTCATCTGGAAAGCTTCTGAGGGTTCACCTGACCCCACTCTATCATTGATGAAGATACTGATGAGAATCGGTCCCAAAGAGAGCCCTGAGGGGACACCACCCATCACCAGCCTCCACCTGGACATAGAGCCTCTGACCACAACCCTCTGGCTATACCCATCCAGCCAGTTTCTTGCCCACCAATAAGTCCACCCTTCAGGTCTGTATGTCTCCAATGGGAGATAAGGAAGTCATGTGGAACTGTATCAAAGGTCTTACAGAAGGCCAGGTAGATGACATCAGTTGATCGTTCCTTGCTGACTATCCCTTGCTGTCACTGCATCACAACCACCATATCTAGGCCACAGCAACAGTACTGGTACTTGGCTCCCAAGCCACTTACCCTATATTCACCTGCTCGTCTGGCTTGACACCTGCTAGTCACCACACACTGGCAGATGTATTGTCACTTGCTCCAGTGGTTGCCACCACAAACATCAGGTGCCTATCAGCCCTTGTCCAGCTCTAGCTGCTGGTACACAGAGCTCTATACACAAGCATGCACACAGAATAGAATCCCTTCAATCTAGGAAAGAGTTAGAATGGAATTTAATGGTAGGCCAGGACAGACTGCAAAGATGAAGGACAGTACACAGCAGAGTAGCTCACAGATCAGACATTTGTCTGTATACAATCAGTCCCAGTTTTTTTGCCTTTATCCCTTTATTTTCTCAAGTTTTCTCCTCCCAAAGCCACCATGAAAACCCCCTTACCTTTTCAACGTCACTGGTGTAAATATATCCTAAGTATTTAAGTTCATGCAATCCCAAAATGCCATTCTTTGCATCCAGAGAGATCTTCCATTGACTCATCTTGCAGCTCATTAATCTTCAGCCCCATCCTGCTGGGCTAATGGCTCTGCTGGAACAGGCGTGGGAGGAGTTGAAGCAGGGACTCCCTTTCTCTGATTACCCTGTTTGTGTTCCCCTGCCTATCACTGTTGCCCTCTGCTCCTTTATGTATCTGGAGATGGGCTTTGTTTCACATGGAATAAAAATTGCAAAAGGGAAGGATATTTACTACTAAGTGCATAAGAGGCAATAATTTTCAGTGCTCTGCTCTTGTATTTTAATTATGAAGCAAAAGCTCCTGCTGTTCTAATTCCTGCCCTATTTTGGTTTAGCTCAGTAGAATTACTCATTATCTTTTGCCTGTCATCAAAGGACTGTGATGTCCATAATGTGTCTCAGTTTGTCCTCACCTTTCTTTTCCTTTCAGATCTAGGATTTTCTAATTTAACTGCAAAATAAAAGATTTCCTCCCACATAAGAGGTATAAGCAAAGAGATATTGAATTCTGCCACAACCAAGAGGTCTCTCTAGAATCATTTTACAAAGAGGGACTGGCTGCACTAGAAGGACAACTGTTCTTCCAGATGCATGGACATTAAACATCCTTCTTCACCCTTTTCTTTTTTTTTTTTTCTGCAGCAGAAGTAAAAGATAATGCTGTCATTGATGATGTCCTTTCCTTAGTGGAGGGAGGGAAGATTGACTTTTCAGTTAAAATCAAAGAAATGTTACTACGAGGAGCCAAAGCGGTTGATGTAGAGGATTACATAGGGTGGGCTAAATCTTTGGTTGATGCCCCAGTAGTGATACAGCAAAGGGTAAGTACAGCTTCTTCAAAGCTGTAGCTTTTTACAGTTTGAAAGCTTTTGTTCTATGATGGAGGTGAGACTCCAAGTTTATAATTTCACACATCGTCTTTATCTTAACTGTTTCTTCAGATTTTTATTCTGGTGATGGTTATATTAAAAGGATTCAGAACTTTGGAAGAGTGTGTTATGTATGGGCTTTTTTTCTTCTACAGCCTTCTCCAATACATACACTTGTTCCAGTTAAGATAAGAGATGCGTATTTAAAGAAACAAAATTTGGAAAGAGCAATTGAAGACTACATTACCGAATACAGTGTGTGCAAATGTGAACCCTGTAAAAATGGAGGCACCCTTGTGCTGGTAGATGGAGTCTGTACATGCCTGTGCTCAAGTTATTTTAAGGGAATTGCTTGTCAAATTCCCAAATCTACATTAGTGAAAGGTCAGTAAATACTCCAAATGAACTAAAATGAGCATATCTGTTGTAACAATAGACTGACAAAATGAGCCTTCATAAGAAGAGAACCATATCTACTTTTACCTACTACTGTCAAATCTCAAGGGCAAGGTGTGGAAAGTAAGGTAAGTGACTGGGTTCTTTCCATAAAGAGGGTACTTTAATTTGGAGTTCATTGTTCCACATACATTACTGTGTCTTGGAATGACATGAAGTTCATTTAAGTACACAAAAGAATTATCAAAGCTTGGTGCAGTACTGGTAAACCAATTTCAGGCAAAAGCAATCTCACCATGTCTTAAATTATTTTTTCTTCAGTTTTCTGCAAAAGGTCAGTGTCTGCTAGCACATGATCATGTTTCACAATTCCTGTCCTAGTTTAATATTAGGTTAGGGAAAAGGGAAAAGAATGCAGTTCCACAACTGACAATGTAAAAAATTTACTGTGCAGTAAATTCATTCTCTGTGGCAAGGTTTTTAATGCACAGGTGCCCAAAATGGACCTTAGAACTTGACAAAAATGTTGAAAGCCCAGGGTTCTTAAGCACTGCCACTGACAAACACATTTTTAAAAGCTGAATCTTTGTGATGGGTTGTGTTCAGGAGGCTGCAGTGATCTGCAGAATCACCATAACTGAGTTGAATCATGATTTACCTTGAAAGAGGTAAGTGGCCTAATCCTGTATGATGTCTTCATAACAGTTGTGACTGATGGAGGCTGGAGCTGTTGGAGTGCCTGGTCCACCTGCAACAGTGGGGAGAGCACTCGAACTCGCCAGTGTAATAATCCTGCACCAGGACCTGACGGCAGAACATGCCAGGGAGAAAGCATTGAAAAACGGCCCTGTGAAGAAGGGAAATAGTTAGGCTCATCAAAACCAGGTAAGCAGCCTGTTTAAATGTGTTACTGCAGTTTAGAATAAATGTTCAGCCAATATTTGGGGCATTTCAGAAATGCAGTTGATGAAGTGATGGGTAAGTTCACTTATGTATTTCACTTAAATCTGTGATTTGATACCACCTTTGATCAACCACTGTGTATTGAATTTATGAATGGTTAGATTTGTATTTGAATGTTTTGACAAGTAATGTTATATTACAGAGCTTGAGATTAGAATAGAATTCTGGATAAGAATAGACTAAAAATACAGTTCTCAAAAAAAACAGATTTCATCTCCAGTCAGACTACCCATCAAAAAGCTTATGTCTTAAGGAGAGGGAAGAGACTTATTTTCCAGGGAAAAAATATTAAGAGAGTTTAGGAGACTGAAGTCTCTTACTTGATAAATAGAATGCTGAAATCCATCAAAGCTAGTGCTACAGCAGATTTGAAACTTTCATTGAGAGAATATGATACAGATCTGGAAGATCAAGAGAAATATCACAAGGACAGGTATAAGTAGTATAAATTAAATAAACCAGCAAGTGGTAGATTTTAAACAGACTGAAGACACATTCTTCACACAATGTCCATACAGAAAGTAAATATGCATTTTAAAACCTAAACACAAAAAAATAGAACATTATTAAAGGTAGATAATTAGGCTCACTCAGGAAGTCTCTGAAGAATCAATTTTTGCAGGATTGGAAACAATTGTGGCTGGACAGTGCCCAGGCAGAAATGAACCTGGGGGTACTGGTCAACAGCCAACTGAACATGAGCCAGCAGTGTGCCCTGGTGACCGAGAAGGCCAATGGCATCCTGGCTTATATCACGAACAGTGCAGCCAGCAGGAGCAGGGAGGTCATTCTTCCCCTGTACTCGGCACTGGTGAGGCCACACCTCGAGTGCTGTGTCCTGTTCTGGCCCCTCAGTTTGGGAAGGACGTTGAGACGCTTGAGCACATCCAGAGGAGGGCAGTAAGGGTGGTGAGGGGTTTGGAACACAAGCCCTGTGAGGAACGGCTGAGGGAGCTGGGAATGTTTAGCCTGGAGAAAAGGAGACTCAGAAGTGACACCATCATCATCTACAAGTCCCTGAAAGGTGGTTGTAGTCAGGTGGGGGTTGGTCTCTTTCTCCAGGCAGCCACTGACTGAACCAGAGGACACAGTCTTAAGCTGCGCCAAGGGAAATGTAGGTTAGATATTAAGGAAAAGGTTTTTATGGAAAGAGTGATAAAGTACTGGAATGGTCTGCCCGGGGAGGTGGTGGAGTCATCATCCCTGGATGTGTTTAAAAAAAAGACTGGGTGTGGCACTCGGAGCCACGGTTTAGTTGAAGTGTTGGGGCATGGGTTGGACTTGATGATCTTAAAGGTCTCTTTCAACCTTGTGATTCTGTATTCTGGGAATGTATTGCTATGTGTTTCCCTACTCCTGGACATTCCTTAGGTCAGTGTTATTGCCCTCTTGTTCAGTTCAGGGTATGAAGTTAGCCTTTGCTTGATTCAATGAAGCTGGTGTTATTAAAATAAAAACAAACCTCATAAGCAGCTTAATTTTATTCCTTAGAAAAAAAAATATTAACCTAACTTTGGCTTCTATGGTTTCAGACGTGGAGTCCTCACTCTTGAAGCAGAAGTCTGATATTTAAGTCTTCTGGAAATCACACTATGAGTTTTGATTCATCCTTCACAGAATCACACAGAGTCTCAGAATGGGTCAGGTTGGAAGGCACCACACTGGGTCATCTGGTCCAATATCCCTGCTCAAGCAGGGTCATCCCAGAGCACATAGCACACGATTGTGTCCAGATGGTTCTTCATTACCATTTTTTCACATTACAGACATAGTTGAGACACAATAAAATCATTGCCTTATTGAGCTATGAGACTAAAACTTCTTTCAAATTTTGACCAAATATATATGTTGTAGCTACTATCTCCTATCACTTCTTCACTATTTTTCATTTTTTTTAGAAAACATTAATGGATTTCAAACCAGTTCCACAAATCACAGTTTCTGCTGGCCAGCTAGCTACAGCAGGACAGTGTAATGGCATGATTTTAAAGTACCTGCAGCTTAAATGATCTGTAATCAAAATAAAGTAATAAAATATAAACATGTTAACAGAGTTGTGCTGATACAGTAGCTGTGGTCAACCTTTTATTTGTCTGTGGCTATCATTAGAACATGAATACTCCATCTTTATTAGTCAATGGGGTGTCCCTTCATTAATGTTTTTTCATAATTATTTCTATCATGTTTTCAAACTGAGTTTCAAGAACTCAAAACCAGCACAATTATAAGAATGATGTATACAGCATCATTTGATTGATGGTATATTGTTAGAGAAGAACTTTGAAGAGTCATTATTTTTAGCAAAATGCCCTTGGAAATTTATTTCAGCCACATGTTCTACATCTAATTCATGGCACAGACCAGCAGGATGTTTATGAAGACATGCAGCTTCACTACAGCTACAATGCTTGCTCCTCGCAATATCTGCAGAATAGTTCATCACTGTATCTTGACTATGTCAATGAGTTAAAGATTTTATGAGAAATCAGAGGCACATTACAAAGTGATAGAAGAATTGTCCTATTACCATCCATATTTTTAGCAGAACTTCCAAAACAGGGAAACAAGACTGATGCAATTTTGTTGTCACTGAACCTACCTGTCCATCTTCCTCAGTAACTTTTGAACCCAGCAGACAATTACTGGAAAATTTGTTTGGAACAAGGAGGAAGGATAGTTCTCAAAGAGGTATCATTTAAAAAGTCAGCTAACTTGGGAAAACAAAAAGAAATCAGTGTCCCCTTTGAGGAAAAGGTAACCATGTTAACTTAGTTATACTACTAGATATCGGAAGATCCCCTTGGAAGCAAGATATAAGGAAACAGTTAATAACAAAGATATATGAGGGCTGAGTGGTTTGGAAATACAGAAATAGTAGATGACATCAGATCAATTAGTCCCTTGCATAGTGGCAGTCCAGATCTGGAAGAGTCCCTTGGAACATTCTTTACCTTGCTCCTGCCCATGAGTGACTAAAGACTCTGAGTACCAAAGATAAAACATCACAAAAGAAAGCAGGAGAGAAAACAGTGAACCACAAAACCCTTCTGTGCTACAAAAGTTAGATGAAAAAAAAGCCTTTCACTGGTCCTGCCACCGCGAATAGTCCCTTCAGACCACAGGAGTGGCAATGGGTTTCCACTAATTTATGTTCACACATGCACCTAGCATTTCTGCAGTCTTTCTGGGACATTTCAGAAAGCCTCAAAACTGTCAGGCTTTTTACTGTACTGTGCACCTGTAATAAAGCACCTCTTGGTGAAGATCTGGTGTTACTGTCTCACAGTGGGAGCAGGAGAATTCTCCACCAAGAGTAGAGCTATCAGATATCAGGAAACTTTTAATACAGCAAATCCTAAAGAGCCAGAAGTGAAAACATTCCTGCTTTAAAAAAAGTACAAAGAGGATGCCTAGAATAACCTACCATAATCTAAGATTCAACACACAGTGTGAGCAGACATGGTGACCAAGCATCTTTCCAGTACAGTTAGTAATCTGTCTCTGTTAAGCAATTTTTTTCCTAACAGCAGAATTCTCCCAGTCCTGATATTAAATGTCTTTCCTAAATTGCTCATGTAGAACAAGCAAGCCTTACTGATCTCCTTCCTTCTCTATGCTTTTTGGAAGATCATTTCTGAACATGAATTAATATAAATGAATATAAATTATAATATAATTTCCACTTTAAATGTAGTCACAATTTATTTAGACACACTTGATTTCAATCCCATATTTTTTGGTATATATACTCCCTCTTCCCTGATACTTACAGACCTTGTCATAACCTTTCATCTCCACTTGCTTAAGTTACCCACGGTAAGCTATTTCAGTGTGTTTTCAGAAGCCAGGAAGACCTACTCATACTGTAAGTCTCCACTTGGTCACTCAGTATAGTTGACCAGAGCTGCACACAAGACTCTAAACAAGCCCTCATCAGTCCTGCACAAATTCTTTTCTTGCCTCTCCCAAAAATAATTTGCCTAATTTGCACTCAAATTACACGTACTTTCCACATGTGCATGCCATGTTAGTGAGTCATTGAGTCCCTGGCACAAATAAAAAAAATCTTTCTAGCCTTAAGTATATGACTTTGTAATTAAAATTTGGTTGAGTTCTATCACTCCAATACATAAACTTTTCTCCTCCTTCCTGTATAACCACTTGATTCGCCTCAGGATGAGAACCACTTAGTTTAGAACACATTCAAATAACATCAGTATAGGCCCAGCTCTTGAACCAGATTCCTGGTTCAAGAACCTTCTCTTGAACCAGATCCAAGTAATGGATCTGACAGTATCAGTCCCATGACTGATGCCTGCAGAACACTGTGAGTAATCCAGTTAAACTCAGTAATTCCCTTTCTGCTAAAGTGATATAGCTTTAACCATCTCCTAGTCCACCTTACACTCTTTCTGATAGGTCACATCTTCTCCCAGTTCCTGCCACTTAAAATTCAACAAAGGATATCACCTGAAATACTCTGCTGAAATCTAGACAAATAAAGTAAATTGTATTACCTTTGCCTTAAATGCCAGCTAAACTTTGCAAAACAGGTGTTAATTTATTCATACATAATCCTTCTTTATTGAAATCTACATTAGATGTAGCTATATATATCTGATGTTTTCTCATTCAAATAGTTTTTTCAAAATTGTTATTGTGCTTGAAAATAAGCATGTAGCTGCCCTGGTGATTTCTTGGTTTTAGGAAAATAGGTAGTGTGTTTGCTAATTGCCCTTATAATTATCTGTAGTTGTATTTGCTATTATCTATATAATAGATTGTACTGATACATTCCATTGAAAGTTAACTAGAAAGTAAATTGTTCGGGACTTGCAGCAATACAGTAGTCTTTTCAGTGCTGTAGCATTGAGATTTTAAGGAAATCCTGATTTCCCTACAGAATGCAGTTTAAACCTTGCTTCTGACACAGATACAGTACTTTCTGTTATTTTACAATCATATTTATTTATCCCTCATTGACTAATACTGAGAAGATTGCTTACTGAAACAGATTTTTATTCAGAAATTAGGCATCAGCAATATATACTAATACCCTCTTTCCTGTATTAGCCAGGACTTCACACCCCATCTTCCTTCTTTCTCCCCTTTTCATTAAGCTCTTTGGTTTAGTTTTTGGGTTTTTTTCTACATCTAGATCACTGAAGTTTATAGCCATATGCCCTTCTTCCTTTAATTTTTGTACACAGGAAGTCTGCAGCACTACAGAACTTTAATACCCTGTCAGACCAGGACAATCCTATTTTTCTGATAGTATCAGCTATGAAGAGCTCAAAAATTAAAGGCTAATTGATAGAGATATAGTTCAGCTTATTAGAGATAAAATTCCTTCAGATATTAAACATTCATGAAAGTCTGGGTCAGAAGGAGACATGTATGATGTGGACAGTGAAGCCTAATTATATGTAAATTCAGGAACCCTGAATATGAAAAACAAAACCAAAATACATTTGCCTTTTTAATTCAGTCAAAGTTTACTGAAAAGAACAACTACATAATTTTGTCATTAGCATAGAGCTGGTTTTCATGAAAATCTTGGAAGTAATTACATGAATGAATAAAGCCTATTCATCCCTCACAGTGGTGCAATGTAACCCAAACAAATACTGTTTAGAATTCTGCTAGGTGTCTGATACTGTGCAAAACAAGAATATTGCTGATACCTTCTCATGTGAAGGCTGGATAGACCACATACACTCCCTAAAAAAATATTCACAGTGAAGGACAAAGAACATCTTTTACTCCTTCTGGTACAGTGCATACTCCTTAGCAGACTTGTGGAGACATAAAAACTGAAATCATGGTAAGTACAGGAGTTTATTAATTTACTTTCTGCTACATGGATGCACTAGCACTAAAACTGCTGTGGATGGGACTGTAAAACTTCAAATTTATTTCTAACAGTTTTCAAATCCTTGAATATGGTTTTCTTCTTTTGAGGGCATGAGTAAACTTTTATATTTTTTCAGGTCCTTCATAATCTGAACTGGTTTCTATTTGATTTACTGATTTTGGCATTCAAAATTAAGGAAAACAACTTCTTTTAAGGCCAAACTGACAAATTAGTTTGTGTATCCAGAGGAGTTCTGCAGTCAAGTGTCAATGTGACACTAACCAAGAAATGCAAAGGAGTCATACTTTCTAGCTAGATTTAAAAAAAAAATCTACTATCTTATTCTGCTTCAGCAAGACTTTGTAACTAAAAAGATAAGGGAATTTATCTGTATATCTTCAGTACAGTTGGATGGGGAGTGTGGTGTGGTACTGTATGTTTAGCAAACCGATAGAATTTATTTCCTTAGAAAGTCAGTTTCTTTAAACTCTCTATATGTATCTTTTGTTAAGTATTTTATTAATAAATGAAACTGATAACTTCAAGATTAGTGATTTTACAGATAAATGTTGCAAAGTAAGAAATCTGCATAACTTTTCAGGCCATCTTTGCTGTTGGAAATAATTTAGAACTCCTGAAGTAGCTTATGTATACCATTTATCATGGTACCTATGTCCAAACAATCATCCTCCCCAGATGCAGTACTATTAAAGAGGTTGACTGGAAGCTGTTAATCCTGTTTCAAAAGAAAAAAAGGTACCTTGTGATACTTAGAGGTGAAAAAGGTTGCCCATTGCAAGTGCTACTTGAAAAATGGTAATGTGAAATAGATTGAATAAAGAATGTGGTTCTCACTTAATAATGCTTCACAAAGTTCTGAGTGTTCTGGTTGAATGTCTCTGCTTTACACTATGATTGAATTCTTCCTGAATCCTAAGGAAAGTGTTTATATAAGGGATAATTTTTTGACATTTTAAAATATAAACCAGTTATTTTACTTTGTTTATTTCTGTTGTAATCCTACTGTGTAGAATCAAGTACTAAAGGTCAAAATACTACATTTGTTTAAATCAATAATTCAAGTCACTTGACTTGTTCTAGATTTTCATATGGATAAACAGAATCTGAATAAGGACTACCAAAATAGCATCTTGCTGTGCTGTTGTCTCTTGATTTCTAGCTGCCACAGGGATTCTTTAACTTGTACTAGAGGAGATCAAATATGTATGGAATATTTTTATTTGCAAAATCCTACAGTAAAAATTGCACAGGAAGTGCACAGTTACTCTTCTGGCATGATTCTAGTGTCTAGCTGCTTTCACAAATAGATTTGTTTAGAAACAATATGCATGTGGATATGTTGATCACTGAACTTCTGTTGTTGCCAAATACAGCTTGAAAATATGCAAAAATTTACAATTTTTCTATTTTGATTAAGTCTTTTCAAATTTCCAGGTTGTTTTCCCTGATTCCAAATACGAATGACAATTCAAAGTAATGCAAACCATGAATTTATTCCTTTAGTCTATTTTCTTGACAATACTATATAGAACTATGGGGAAGGAAGTGCTTTTATCTTTGCATCACAGGCAACCCAAAAGCTTTAGCAAGGAAGGAAATGAATTTTTTTGGTCTTAGTTTTGATGTTGCACAGGTGGAAATTCATATTACATAAAAACAAGAAGAGAGAAGAAAAAATTAGGAGGCGAGCAAAACAAATAACAAAATAAAGTGGAGTAAGGACCACTCTAGGGAAGTTTGATTTGTGGCAGTTTTACATCAGAAAACGAACTTGTAAAAAAAATGCATTCTTACAAAAAAAAAAATAGTCAGTGAACCTTTGAACATTAGATTGGGTATAATCTGGTTTTAGTTCATACAGGAAGACGTGTAGAGAAGAAAGTTAGACCTACAGAAACATGAAATTCAGATGAGGACCAAAACCTAGAATTAATTATTTCATTTTTGACCATCACCACAGAGGAAAATTTAGACCAAAATACTTGGATATAATATAAAATTAAAAAAATACTAAAACTGCAATAATAGCTTCAGGCAGGTGAGATTGAAGTTTATTACCACAAAGGAAAAAAGTTGCATTTTTCTTTGATTTCAAGCCAGGACAGGCTGCATTTATTCCTGACCTGGAGAAATACCCCTAATCATGTCTGTCTTTTTGCAGTGATACTGGTAATTCTCAGATATACTCTAAGAAGGAAAAAACTTCCAAGATATGTGAATTCAGCAATAAATCTTCTGATGGAAATAAGGCCAGCCAAGGAATTTGATTGGTCTATTTGGATTTACTCTTTGTTTAAAGAAAAAAATAAATCCTACAGATTCTGTACAGAAATACATTATATTATATACAATTATATATTGGTTATAAAATGCTGAATGTCTAACCACATTCAGAAGGAACCATCTCTTAAGGAATTCTGTGTGAAGGGACTTATAGCTGCTTGCAAAAATCACTGAGATCACTGGACTTCTAACAGCCACAGAAGACCAGCAGATCTTGCACAACTGGGAACTCAGCAGACTTTTGAAATGGATTTGTGCAAAATACAGCTTTTAGGGCTAAGAACAACAAATTGTTCAGTATATTACTGTTTTTGTTAAATATGCATGGGTTTTCTGTACATCAAGCCGAACTGGAGCATAAGAAGTAGAGAAACACTGAGAGATAATTTTTTCCCTGATATTTATGCTACTTTCAAAAATTCTGTAAACTAGCATCTGCCCCAGTTAAATCCAAAAATACTTTTTTACTCAGTGTTTAAGACAGTAGGAAAAGCACAGTAACAGTAAAGCCAGACAAGCAGCAGGTGGGTCGCTGGCAGCACCCGAGGACATCTCCGCTCTGAGGGTGCAAAATGCCCTCTGTTGGCATACAGGGACACGCTGCACTCAGAGCCCTACATCAGCACCCTCGTTATTCTCTGGTGTCCTGCAGCCAGCTTCAGAGCCTCATCATATTGCTATGGAAAACCATTAGCAAGACAGGTGTACTACTACATCCATCAGACCACTCACACTAAAATCAGGCAATATTTCAGCCTATTTAAGAGATGCTGAATGAATTGCAACCTTTGCAACTTGGATAAAAAACACATTTGCAGACACACTTAGAATGCAGAACAACAATACCCTTCCTATGATCTTTATTTGTTAAAGTTTTTCATATTTGTGGGGAATGGGGGGGAGGGAGGAAGAGGGAAAGCTAATATAGGAAAATGTGTTAGGTATGTAAATTAGGCACAGATAAGTCATATGCATAAACAAATGTAAATATGAAGCTGATACAGAACATATCATGTGACTTTGTTAACATCTCCAGATAGCATAATACAGATAACACAGGATATTTAAAGGTGCACTTTTACTCTTTTTGTTGCAGGAGCAGTGTTAGTGTTTATCAGTAAATCACTGGAACCAACATTCTAGGATTAAGAACCTGCTGGGATTTCTGGGTTCATTTCAACAGAAAGTAATCTTTTTAGATATTTTTTTTTTCTTACAAACCATTCATACTGTTTTTTTTCCATAGTTAAGAAAAAAAATAATAAAAGTAGTTCTTCAGCAGAGTTCAGGAGTCTTTACAGGAAAAATATGAAATTAACAAAAAGAACACCTGCCTTCAGCCACAACCCTCTATGTAAAAAGTGAAGTACACAGAAAATTAAGAATGGATAAATTACACAGAAATGTACAAAAACAAAGCTACACCAATGTTCCAGCACTGAAATTGTGAACAATGGTCTCTCTAACTTGCAATATCCTCGCTGGAAGATATTGTAAAGTAATAAAAATTATTTACTACACATTTAAAAATGGGACATGTAAGAAATTTGCCAAATTCAATCCATAATTATAAACAAAATTAATTAATAATTTTAGGGAGTTTACATTTTCATAGAATGAAATGGGGATCAGAGGATCTTGTGCATCTTGTATTTGCAGCTATGACTGGGTGTTCCTTTCACTTCTGCTGACACATCTCTAACAGCTTTTCCTCCCATTAGACACTTGTTTAGCTAAGTTTTAGAGAAGTGTCACAACCTCTACAAACCCCTGAGGGCATCTGCATTTTGATTCTGAAGGTGAGACATAGGGAGACCTGTTTTCTTATGCCTTTGGAGAAGAAAAACTTTCAGAAATCATGTCTCCAGGCTCTCACTTATCTTATAAAAAGGCTCTCAAAACATCAATTTATGTACAACCATTGATCTTCTTCATCTCTTAGTAATTTTTAAAACTGTTTTCAAAATCCTTTTGTTAATCCCTTTTATATCTTCAGGTGTTTATTCCCCAGTGGTCCTGTTTCCATGATTTCTGTGGTCTTGTCTTATTCTTTTATCGATCTCAGTCTTTAATTCATTATTCCACACCTAAGTTTCCAGGGATTTGAGTATTTTCCTCACATGACATGAGTTTTTTATCAAATCTCTTTTCATCATTCCATAACAGAAGTTGTTCCGGCTCAAATTTATGCAATAGCTCAAACAGAATGGACAGTATGGTCTTCCCCACGCTGACCACTGCTGCATTTCTGCTTCCTGCTGCTCTTCTCCCCATAACAGTCAGCAGCTGTCCTGTGCTCCACATTAAAAATATTCTGCTGCATTGATGACCTACCCAATGGCCCAATCTTTGATGAATGTTCAGCAGACTCACCTTACATTTAAATCTAGCCCATGCTCAGCAAAAGGTTGGCAGTGTGATCTTGCATAACAAAAAAATGGATTCTTTTTTCTCCATACAATTTAGCATCTGGAGCAAAAAAAGCTGCTATATGCTGCCTCATTGCCTGTAACTTCTCTGAGGCAGCAGCAAAACTGAAAGAGACACTGCTGAATTTCCTCTTCTCATTCACACAAATTGTGTAAACAGCAGATTCAAGTGCTTGTAACAGTGCAAATAACAGACTTGGTAAGTAACTAAATTAGCATGATTGAAGTTAAGAAAGCAGCCATAGCTTCTTTTGATGCCTCAGGTTTTAGCTTTTATATTTTTCAGATTCTGTACTGCTTTAGTGTGTACTGAGCTTCATATTAAGGGATAGTGAGCTCTCTTCAAAGAGTAGGTAGACAAAACAATTCCTTCTCTAGCTGGGGACCAAGGAAAATGATCCAAATTTCAGGCCCAAGAGCATAAACAACAGTGGATTGAAGAGAGAAAAACAAAAAGGATGGGACTTCATAACCTAAAGCCATAACTGGACAATTAAATCCAATATGAAAATGGACCAAAACTTATAAAAGAGAGAGACCCCTTGACCGGTTGTGCATTTTGTGACCATTTTGGGTTATCTTGGGTGTAGCCCTGGCTGGGCTCTTGTGCTGCCCAAGGCATATCCATTGAGGCCTTCTAATAAATACCTACTTTATTCTTTAGTTCCATCTAGTTCTCTGTTCTAAATCAGCCTTCACAAGGCATCACTCTGCCTCTTAGGCAAGGCAGCAGGCATGCACTGAGCAAACAAATCAGCAGGACCTCAATTCTCTGTGCTCATAGTAGGTGATCAAGGTGCTAGGACACATGACAGACAAGAAACTAAGAAAAGTAGGCAAAGCAGAGGCTTCATTGCTGTTTTCAAATGTCTAATGGAATTATACTAATCTCAGAGATGCACATGGACAGAGTGAGAGGCAAAAAAGGCGTTGGAAACAACACAGAACAAACCCCCCAAAATCTCAGTTTCCTTTTTTCGTTGGTTTGGTTTTGTTGTTGTTGGGGTTCTGAGGGTTTGTTTGTTTGGGGATTTTTTTTTTTTCCTTTTATTTTTCTTTTACCAGTAATGGAAATCAAATGCTGGTACAATTTAGAGGGTCAGCAGATTTTCCACCCTTGCTCCCTCCCTACCTAAATGATGCTGGAAGGTTAGGATTTGTCACAGAAGAGGCTCCTCCATTAGAGGTCACTCTTGTGCCAGCACCTGGGAAAGGCGCCACGTTAAATAAAAACAGGCAGGTGATGTTTGTACCGAGAGAGCGCTGCATGAAAGGGCTCCCTTCTGTGCATGGCTAAAAGGTGAGACCCATCTGACCGCAGGGCAGGTGTATGGTGGAAGAGTGGACACACAGCTCACCTACTCTCATTTCACAGGTAGCACATTCAAAATGCTGGATAAAGAGGGGAAAGCAGAAGAGAGGAAAGTCTTGGAAAACGACAGGAGAGTAGGATAGAAAAGAAGAAATGTTCTTTTTGAAAGAAGCTCTTAGTATACGAGCAAGACTTCAGAATATGGGGTTTGTGTACTCTCTCTGTCTAAGCTGACTTTACCAAAAGAACTCTTAACAGATGGAAGATTGATCCTGGTTTTCTGCTGTGATTGCCAGAGGCACAGGTGAATGCATTCTCACTTCAACTAACTTCTCCTTTCTTTTGTTTATGGATTTATATCACAGGCTAACCAGATACTTTAAAGGCAGAAGGCTTTGTGACCAGCCTGCTGTCACCTAAAGATAAGGGATCGGGGATAGCCAAAGTTTTTTAAAAGCCTGATGGATGGGGACATAGAAAGGATGTAAGGCATTAAGCAAATTTTAAGCAGAAGAACTTAGGAAATTTTTCTAGAAACATTTTTCTTAAAGATGTTTGGATTAAACTGTGTTTTCAGTTTTAAATCTTATTGTCTTTGATTCAAACTACTTCTGAAGTTACATTATGTTTTGAAATGTTTATTATGTGAGAGCATTCTCTTTCTTGTTTTTATTTAGGCCACATCATTGTCTTCTTTTTTTAAGCTTTCACTTTCCACCTTCTTGCTTTAGACCATAAAAATAATTGCAATATAGCATACATGGTAACTAAAAAATTAAAATTTCATCCCAGGAGAGAAGACTCTACAAGTTTTAGATGTAGTTCTAATAAATAAGATTGATTATGACAGAAGCATTGGGAAAGGATACAGAAGCAGAGCGGTGAAAGGATCCTGGCAACTGAGAATTTAACTTGGGCTTTAACTTTCTGTTTCAGATGTGTTCAAATTTAGCCTCACTTGTCACAGGTAACTTCTTGAGAGTACATAAAGTATAGAAAGATGTAAATCTGCATTCATTAAGACTCACTTTTTTCTAAACTTTACTAGGGTTTGTTTGACTAATTGAGGTTGACCATGAAAATCTAGGAGACTGTGTTTGGTTGGTTTTTTTTAAGCAAATATATTTTAAAAGCAAAAGCAGCATGACGCCTCTAATATGAATTGGGGAATAGCTAACGGTTGTAGGTCTGATCTTCCACTTTTTAAAATGAAAAGACTGAATAGCTGGTGTTAAGAAATCATCGGCTATTATAGAGACTAAATTGTTCTCATCTGAAACCTTTTACTCAGAGGTTTGAGGAGGATACCGTAAAAGGTAAAGGCCCTTCATTACCCACTTCCCAAAGAAAGCCTAAGATACCTGAGCTAGGTAATACCTGAAGAAGCACAGATGTCAGCTCCAAGTCTTCACTGCCCCATTAAGGTGGTGCAGAAGGCCAAACAGTTCAGAACAGCACCTTGCCTGCAGCGTGGATGCTTTTTAGGAAATATGAGTTTCTGTTGTGCTCTTCTGCACTAATATCATGTGAGACTTGAAGAGCTGACGCCATGTTTAATATATGAGAGAACAGGAAAGGAGGTTGTTACAGTTGTGTATGAAAGCATGGGGCGTCCTCCTTGTCTCCCTCTCACAGGGTTTACACAACTCCTGGTGAGGTATTTGCATGGGTTCTTTGCACACTTTTTTGCCTCCCAGGTGGAGGCAGAGAGGGACATGTTGAAGACAAAAGGGAAGTCAGGAGTGTTTTGCTAAAGATGTCCCTGTTGCTTTCCCACTTCCTCCTGGTACCAGCAGCTGCGGGGGATGCTGAACGGGAAGCCGGACCAGCTGATAACCCCCTGCTTAGCCATTCACGTGAGGGTATATAGGGTGGAAACTGAAGCAACTTCTTCCTCGAGAAAGTCTCCCTTCCCCTCTGACGTCCCAGTGTGTCCTTCCCGCAGCTCAGGCTCGCTCCCTTCTCTCCCCGGCGGAGCTGCTGCGATCGCCTCCTCCGTGCTCTCCGGCCTGCACCGGCTCCATCCAGCCCCGGCACCCTCCCGGACAGCCTGAGCCCGGACAGGGAGGCACAGAGTCGTGGAAGCGAATGGTGCGGGAACGCAAGGTGCACGCACAGCCATTCCTGAGGGGCACGGAAGAGGAGGGGCTGAGGGAGCAACACTTCACCAGGGCAAACCCTCCCCTGCTGTCCTCTCTCCGCACAAACTGCTCGTGCACAGTTCCCAGTAGCCCTGCCGTGCTCCTCCATCCTGCCTCTCGCGCCAGTCTCTTCTGATTTCCTCTCATACACAGCTTCTAGTAACTTCCCAGCCAGTGAGTCTACTTACCTGCCAGTGTCTGAGTGGCTAGCTTGCCTTACCGAGATGGCCACCACATCCCCCTTGCCTCAGACTAGTTGATTGCTGCAAACTCAACCATCACAGCTACACTCACATCACCTGCAATTTAGGTCATTAAATCCAAATTTAAATCCAAATCAAAACCAAGCTACCCCTGGTGATCAGTGGTGGCCCTTTTACGGGCTGTGCCTGCATTCATCAGGGCTCTTCACGTCATAGTGAACTCTGTGCCTTCCAGAGGGTTTCCTTGTGGAAGGTTTAGTAAAAGCCTAGTGTTTCCATTTGATCCGTCTGGAGTGTTTTCTGCTGTGGCACTGCTTTCAATTCTCCCTGAGCTCTGCTGCTGAACCCAGGCAGACAGAACACAGGAGTGTTCTGTGAGCACATGTGAGCAGAACCCACACAGCTTGCAGGGCAAAAAGCCTCATTCAAAAGCCACCTCATCTGAGCCCCCCGTGTGGGTGAGTTTGGCAGCAAACGGGGCAGGGAGGAGTCTGTGACACGGCAGTGGGCACTGGGGGTCAGCGCAGAGATGGGCATGGAAGGGGGTGCAGGGCAGTGCAGGTGAATCCCCTTGGTCGAACATGACAGCTAATGCCTGAATATGAGCTTTGTATTGAAATAAAAATTGCTTGAAATTTGAGCACTCCTCAAGTCACAAAAAGGAGAGACTTTTGGCTTTTTGCATGAAAGATTTTTTTTGTGTACAGCAAGTGCTTTGCATCAGTTTCAGCTGCCTCAAGGAAGGACTGTGATTTATTACAGTACATACACTCCAGCAGAAAATCTTAACACACACTTGATTGTGATGCCCTGGAGTGCACTGGGGTTTCCTTCGTGACAGAAGTGTGCCCCTTACAAGGCATAGTCAGGGCAAGGATACTGCCAGTGCTCTTTGACTTTTTTTCTTGAATTTGTCAATCCGGCCTGTCTCTAGGATAGAAAAGTGTAAATAGTGGAAACAGATTTCTGCACTCCCTGTTCAGGCAAGTATAAATATATTAATAATAGGAAATGGTTATAAGATTACGTATATTGAATAACAAGAATTTAAAAGAGCCACAGCACTGTATTGTGCTGAGTTGAGGATCTTCCAGGGAATCCTGGATGTCAATAGTCCCAAAACAGCATCTGGAAAGCCAAATTGTTCCCATAAACAGGACACTGCATGTAGACACAAGGAAATGCTGTTAATTTGCTCATGACCAAACTTCTGTCAGAAATACTAAAACTGTCTTTAATTGAGAAAGTGATGGAAATGCAGCAGCATATTTTTGAGGAAGTCTAGCTCTGTCTGCAGACACAAAGATAACACAGACTTACCCTACCAAAAATGTTGGTTCTCATAGTGCACTGCAGCAACTGCAAACCAGTCCTGACAGCATTCAGGAATATCAAGTTTATTCTGAAAATCAGGTAATTTCCAAAGTGATGCTGTAATATGATAACTGCTATGGCAAGATGGCACTTCACCCCAGAACTATGACACCGGGGAGTCGCACAGCATTGTGAAGCAGGACTGCTAACTCTTTGTCTTCCCCTCTGATGAGGTTCATGTACTAAAATATTACCCAAGAAGCAGCACAAAACCAGGTAATTTGAAGCTTTTGGTACAAGTATTTACAGAGATTATTGATAAATATCTTATTTCTGCTCCTGTGCCAAGTGTGCCCCCATGTCATCAAAAACTGGGAAATAAACTCTCAAAAAACCTCATTGGTTAAGAAAAACAACATTACTTTATTAGTAATACTGGATGCATAGGGAATTGTCCTTAAAACATACATGTTCAGTAACCTAACAGACCAGATTATATTCTTGAAACTAATACACATTCATCACATTTCCTGAATACATGTATATATATTAATTATTTCAATTTACTTGTTTGGATATGGTTGCAGATCTTGTGATGACACTTTTCTCCTTGAGAGTGTCAGGTTATAATGTATTTCTCTTATCATTCTTAGCTCTGACACACAATCCTTGCTCTCAAAACTAAGATATCAGCTAGTACGTATTAATCACTGATAGAAGTAAACAAGGAAGCATTAGCTGGCACAAGACTTATTAGTCACAGATGTAGGGAGTTAGCACAAAGCCACATTAATCTCTGGTATTTGTACTAAGCAATGTATGGTACAAAACTAAGCATTAACCATGAATACAGGGACCATACACTAATGTGCTAAAGTTAAAAGAATTTTCCATCATCTTCCCTCACTACTGCATAGACTACTTTTTACAGAAATATAACCTGTTCAGTAACAACTAGGAGGCAAAAGCCCTGTGAGTGAGAGGAGGAGAAGGCAGGAAGCAAAGTTTCAGTGAAAAACACTGCTAACGTTGACTTTCTCTTGCCCAGTGCTCCACATATGTGCATGTGTTATATATTACAGAGCAACAGTATTCTGACTTAGGAAGTAGATTTTCAAACTGCTTTAATGATATTAATGCACCTGCCCAAAGGTGTTCCTCCATGTGCTACCCCCCAGTCCTGTCTCCCACTATATACACATGGTTTAAAGATTAGCTGCCCCAACCAGTCATCTTTGCCTTTTTCTTCTCCCACCCTCCCCCACAATTAACTCATTTTTCCTTAATTTTTTATAAACTTAATTCCTAAGTAGCCACTTTTCCCAAAGTTACATGGAAACATCCAAATAAATGCTCTGATTAAAAAAAATATACTTAAAGTTGCAGTCACAATATTTCCACACAGGAGCAGTAACACACCACTGGTGTGCTAGAATTTAGATGCTGGGTTTGGTCTATACAGAGAATGTAATGGCATGTGTATACATGAGAAGGCATTATCATTATTAGCATCCTTGTCTTGCTTGAATATGAACTAGTGATTTTGTTGCTGCTGCTGCTGTTGTTTTTGTGAAAAGTGAAAAAGGCAAAATAACTTTACACTACTTTCAGGTCCTGTTATTTAAAATATTAATTTATTCAGATTCTTTCTTCATCTAAAAATAGCTAATTTCCCTATATCAGTCACAAATAACCTTCACAGAAATAAGTGGGGGAAAAAGCCAGAGAGATTTCAAGAAGCTATTGCATCTGCAAATGGAAAATGAGGCACATGGTGGATATTGTAGATGGGCAAGTTTCACAGAAATTCACAGCTTAAACTTATTTTCATTGTATTTGTTGCAATTTATATTCTCATGAGCATTCTGTCAGTTAGGGATGTACTTATTTGTGTGCATTGGATGAAGTAGAAGACAACAGGAACTGTCTAGCATTCAGAGCTGTGAAGATAAGCTAGTTCTTTGATCATTGCATAATTTTTCTAGAGCTGATACTCTGAGCAAACCCTTGCAGTAGCATTTACCCACATAAAATGACTGTATTGCTACAGCTACCATCTTAAAACAGTCGTGAAGGCTGCTGAACACATCAGCAAGTGACAAATTCTAATCTGCTGTCGTTTTAATAATAAATGCATTATCATCTGTGATAATTGTTTATTTTCACAAATAAATACTATTTTATAAATAAAATACAGTGTTTAGCTGAATGAATAGAATAAAGAACAGCATTTCTCCCACTATGAAAAAACATTATGTTATATTACAAAAACATTAGTTGTCATTGGCATGCAGCAGTGTTTCTAACTCAAATAAGCTCCATCCTGCACCCTAATAAACTTCTGAAGTAGCTAAGCTAAAAGTTTTTGTAAAATTAAGCTAGAAATATCAAGCACTTTCAATGCTTTAACACTCCAAAATATTTCAAAAATACTAAGTTTATGCAGAAGGAGAGTAGTAGGCCGTAAGGAAGATTCGATAACTTCTAATTAAAGACACACAGCTTTTATACTGCAATCTCCTCCCCATGCACTACTCCAGCAAATTCACTGAGCTGTATTTTGTAGGGTGTTCCACCTTTGTAGTTTTCATTTACTTTCAGCACAAACACATGTTTAGAACTTTTTGTGTAGCTTAGTTACTCAGTATTGACTTTCCTATCCTATATCATCCTTCAAACTCAAACACACGGGAGGAAGGATAGAAGAAATGTATGATCATAGTTTTGGGGTTTTTTAAAAATATCTCTACATAACAGAAGTTTTAAAAAACTGGCCAGTAGAATCTCAAGATCCCACTGGCGAATGTGAGGCAGCAAAGGAACATGCTAGTTCACGCCTGAGAGTGGGCCATGTATGCAGGGTTTTCAGTGGTAGCAGGGCACTGGTCCTGTGGCCAGTCCCCCCTTTATGCCTGTAATTGCCTCACACATTTGTTTAGCAGCTATTATGTAAAGGCTTAGGCTTGTGTGCACCAAGGAAGCCTCACAGGGCTACGCAAGATGGGGTAAATGCAATAGTTTTGGATATCACATGGTACTTACTGCTGACGGAAGCAGCCAACCAGTCTGAACACACTTTAGTTCCCTTTTCCTCCAGCACTTCTTGCCTAATATCCTGTGGAGAGCAGTTACTGTTCATGATAATGAAACCCACAAGTGTATCTTGTGAGAAGCAAGAACTCCTGTGTGAGAAGCAGAACTCCTCTTTAGCAAATAGACTAGGCCGTTAAGTTGATACACCCGTGGATTGTCACATTGAGGGAACCAGTTTTACTGCTTGTTTCGAAATACTGGAGAGCTTTGGGATATTCAGGTAAACTGTTGCACATGTTCATCTTAAAAATAAGCATGGAAAGTTCCAGAAGAAATAGAATCAGTACAAGGTATTGAATATAGCTTAATTAATTAGTTGTAGATTTTACTTCGTTTAGGAGCTGACAAAATGGACTTTTTCAGAGTTTTGTGGTTAGTTCTCTGAAATTTTACTAAAAGTGGTCCTATTTTAAGTGGCCTTTCTGTTTTGAATAATAGCAGAAATGGTATCACTCAAAGGCAATTATTTTTTGTTATCCCCTTTGCATTATTTGTTGTTTGTTAAATTATGGGTAGGGTATAAATTAATATACTATACTCTGGGTTGAGATGTCAGTCTATGTATTTGGTTAGTAGTTCATCATGGAAAGTATTTTCCTTTCCAGGTATGAGTCAAAATGCTACTCAATGTCTTAAAATTACACAAAATTTCCTTTAAAATCATATGGGATCCTGAAATTCTCAAAATAATGGTAGGAACTTCACAGTGACAGGAATTCAAATTTTTCTTCCTTGACATTTGGAGCATTCACTTTAGTGGGATAACCAGACAAGTAAGATATTCATAAGACAGTTACTGTATATACTATATATACATATATATAGGGTTCTGAGTGAAATCAGTTTCATTTCTGGCAGATCATGAGAAAATTTACATTAATCTGAAATAAATAATTTATAAATGGTATTAGAAGGCACATGAGAAAAAAATTAAAAGAAAATTATTAAGTATCATGAAATTTTGTGGTTATATAAATCCATGTTGCAAAAATGAAATTATTTTAGAGAAATGGATATGAGGTAGTCTGTTTATATAAGATACAAATCCTTGATGGAAAAATTGAAGCCACCAGGCTTCTGTTGTTAAAGACCAAGTTGCCAGTGGTTGATAGTTCTTATTTTCACTTAAAAAGATACCAAAAAAAAAATCCATGTAGAGAGAAAGTTTGTCATGAGCCTATTAGGACATAGAATGAAGGGATGATCATGCCTCTGTTGATACTTTGACTTCATGCATAGTCTTTGACAGAAGCAATTTAGGAACAAGATGGGGTGTAATTTGGCTGTTCTGGTCAAGCCCTATGCCCTCACTCGTCCTGGTCTCAAACTCATCTGGAACTGGCCTTTTATTTTTCTGCAGTATGAATAGCTGGTCTTATGATTAGATAGAATGAGAGAAAAAGTGGCTAAAGAGAGATAAGAAAGGTGTAGAGGAATGCACAACCGAAAAGATACAGAATACACTGTGACCAGGCTGGAATATTGCCTTGTCTAATTTTGACAACCATATTGTCCTCATGTGTGTGCTGTTTTTTTCTTGCTGGTGTTAGAGGGATGTTTGAAATGATGCTTTTAGGGTAACTCAGGGGCTATCAGCTTCTCACTGGGAAATCACTTAGATTTCTCTCTATCCTCTCCATCCTAGAGGTCTTCCTTTCATAAAAACCCCAGATAGAAGACTAGCCTGTCTCCTCATCCTTAAGTATTATCTGATGAGGACTCATTTCTCTTTCATACCAATCATTGAATTAGCAAGTATTTTGAGTCTATGAGCAAACTGTGTCTCTTTGTCTTATTTCCATGCTTCTGCTACACACATTTTTAGGTGCAGAGCATTGAAACTTCTCAACTTTACTTTCCAAATGCTGCACTTACTCTTAGAGGGACTCTTGAGCTAGTAATTACAGCTAGACTCAAGGGGAAGAAAACCAGTTTGGAAATCTCTTCTGGAAACAACATATTTGTATAATGATAATTCAGAGGTGTCTGGAAAAGAAAGTAGTCAAGCAATAATTTATCACCAATTCAGAATGGCACTGCCACATAAACAAAAAGCTAGACTGCCTCAAATCTACTAACTTCAGTAGAAGTTATATCAGACATATAAAGTTGCAAAATCATTTTCAGATCTGTATTTTTTTATAGTTCTCTGTGTAATTTTCCGTGCCATTTTTGTCCATTTTCTTATTCCTTATATCCTGCACATAGGTTAGAGCTCAATTCCCTTAGTGATTATCAACTTCTGTGATTATTTCACTATCAAAGAATTCAAAGTAAGCATCGTTTTCTTCTTAAAGGGATAGTTTTCTAATCTTTATTTTATTATTCTCTAACTCATCAAGATCTTGAGTTTTAAAGGGTATATTTAGACCCTATCACTTGGTAATAGAAATGTAAAAGTTACAGCTGAGAAGAGAAAAGATAGGGGTTTTATCATTTATAAATCAGATCTGCATGTATTTTGAATGAATTCTTTGTACAGTCAAAAGTTACGTATTTTTCGTTTGCTTAATTAATGATTGTATGCATACACATCTGCTATTCTGTTCACTGATCCAGTGTTGCTGTTTAAGGAAAGCTTGGCCTCAAGGGGAAGTTGAACTGAAATAATCTTTTGGCTTCACCAAGACAGGAAAGTAAATAATAAAGTTATATTTATTCCAAGGCAGAAAAAAACAAAACACTTTTTTGTTCAGGCTGCCAGTTGCAACTCAAATATCCATACTAAATTCAGGAAGAATACAGCTGAATTTTTTAATATACTTTTGTGTTGTCATTACAGTGTACTTCTGTACAGAAATGTGCAACCATATTGTAAATTATGGAGAATTACGTTCATTAACACTGAAGTGTAACTAAGGTGTAGTGAAACAATTCTGTACAAGTTTAACTTGGTACCTCTGTGAGTCTCTGCTGAAGGCAGTGGGAGGCTCTGAAAGCTCTGTGTATAAAAATGTATCTGTGGCATGAGAGCTAAAATGTAGGTATAGATCCAGATTTGAGCAAACACGTACAAATAGTGCAACTATTTTGTATTAAAGGAAATCTTACTGTGCTCCTTATGTGTTGCTTGCAGATCAGATCAAAAGTTGAAAAGCCAAAATATTTTCCACAGAGTTTGCAACAGAGATCAAAGTTCAGAAAATAACCCAAATAGCTTTTGCATGAGACTCGTCTTTTACACAGACACTTTGCACTTTAGAGGGGAAGGGTAGGGGGAACTTAATCTCTCTTCAGAATCTTTTCAAGTTCCCATTTCATGATTTACAGCCTACTCTATGTGATAATGATGTAGGTAACTGCTGTCGCTTCTGGGAAGGGAAGCACAGAAACTGTGGAGACTACTTTATGATCAGGGCCGCAAACAAAAAATTTTCTTTTTTCCCCAGTTCCCCTCTGTCTACCTGACCAGTCAGGCTCTGCATTAAAATCTACATGGCTTCTAATATAACACAGCTTATGAAGGCAGAAGCTGGTGATGTACATTAAAGTGAAGCAGAAAGATTTCCCAGAGTTTCTTACTCTGTTTTGATTCTTAGTATTACCTTTACCAAGTAAATGAAAGAGGCTTTATGGTTATTTGTAAACTCTTCCACATGTCCAGGAATCTTTCCCTCTTGCTGGGCTTGTAAATATGCATGACTAGGACAAGGTTTGTTCACAGTGTTGGGAAGAGATTTATTTTAAAAAATTCATTGACACTCCTAACATGGCAGTAATGAATGGTTCAGTGCATTTGAAAGCATGTATGAATGTAGTTCATGTAATCTTGCTATTCCAAGTCTAGAAAGCTTCTCAGAAACCATATATCGTAATAATAAAATTTTCTTCAAAGTCACATTCCCAGCTTCCTAAAGGTCTGCATGCTGAGTGGCTCTCACTTGTAAAAAGTTTTCATTTGCATAGTACATTTTCTTATATTTCAAATAGAAGAAGTAGCAAAGAAATCAATTTATTGCTATGACTTTCAAAGGAAATTAATAGCTGAGCTGGCCAAGCAGCTGATCAAATCCTAACTTAGAAGGTCTGAAGACTTCAGACATAAGCTATAATTACAGTATCTCTGGTGGTCTAGATTATGTTACAGACCTTAGGAAAAAAATCAATTAGTACAAAGTCAAAAGAGATCAAAGACAAAAGGCATTTTTATTCTCTCTGGCTCTCTAAACTCTGTAAAATCAGGACCTTGTGAGGTATTGTGGGACAAATCTTGAATGATAGTGATACATATACATACCTCTGCAATGTAATTGTGTGTGTGTGTGAGTGTGTATGCATCAAACAGCAGTATACGGCTTAACCCTGATAATCTCCTTAGTAAATATGTACTTCCTCCCTTCTTTGTATGCACAAAAATACCCAGCAATGTGGTTGCTGGGTATAAGTTTCATTATGTCTGTCTTGTTTTGGCTGCATTTAATGTAAGTAATTTGTAGCTCAACACAATCAGTTTGGAAAGATTGAATTTCTTGGCAATGCCGAAAGACTGGTATAGTTACCTTTAAGTTGCAGACGTCTCTCTCTATATATATATTTAATTACTCCAAGTTAACAGTAATGAGATACAATCAAACGGAAGGCAAAAGGAGCAAAAGCCCAATTGAGAAGCTTTTGTTATGGAAGTAAAAAAAAACAAAAAACACTGACCACTTGCTGAACCATAGTAAGTTAAGACAGTTAATTCTTAAACCTCCAATTTTTTTTTCTAACACCTATTTATTATGTTTTGTAGCAATACTGCTTTGTTTACAGACAGATGATTCAGAACCCTACCTAGTTTGTACCATAAGCTTTACATTTTAACTCACACAGGAAATCCAACTCCTACTTGTGAATTGTATGTATAAGTGTATCTGCCATTGCTGCACCCCTGCTGCCACTGTAAGCTGGGAAGAGGACTTCTTGCTCCAGAGGGCTCCTGAAACCCAAAGGTGGCCCCTGCCTAGTGCAGTGGGGCCAGCTCACTGCCTTTTGCTCCCATCCTGCACTGTGATGTGTTTTATTTTTCCTGAATTCAAATGTATTGAACTTTTGAGTTCAGTTCATAATTAAGACTGGTCCTGAAACGTATTGAATTGGGGTGACTAATTAAAGGATCTATTTCTGAATGAAGCTGGATTTTATTCTCTTGGAATTACTTAACTTCATTTTTTTTTTAAGAAATTTAGGTAACTTTGACAATGTCTGGGTGTATTGATTCTAATTTCTTTTAATTTTACTTCACATATTCTCATTTGCTACCCACACATGCACAGTTTTATTCAGATACAAAATGGAGAAGAGAAACAAGGACAAAGTGAGAGTGTGGGGAGCAGAAAGTAAGTAAAAACATTGCTGAGAAAGGAAAGTAAAATTGGCACACACATACATCAACCAGAAGAATTTCTTTTCACAAAGGAACTTGCAGTTCTCCAAAGAGTTAGCAGGAATAACATAAATCTTGTAGATTCCCCCAGGTTCCAGTACAGGCACTTCTTATCACGAAAACAAAATTTTTAGGTAGGTTGATTTTAAAGTCGTATGTAATTTCTTACATTTATTATGTGTTCAGTTCACAATTCCAGAAATAAACTGAAATTATAATATGCCCAAAAGGACCTGCAGTACCTGAAAGGCAACACCTGAATGAAAATTTTAAAATATTGTATAAATGCTCCAAGGATACAACAAAATGCTCAGCTTCTCTTTACAGGAAGACGAGCTATAGCACCTCCTCAGCCAATCAGCAGTAGTAAAGCCTCAGACCAGGAAACTCTTTAAAGCACAGTATTTGTGAACATTGCAACAGTACTTTCCCATTGCTGCCCTTTGTTTTTCTCTTCTTTATGTTTGTAGAATCGGAAGCCACGTGTGAAGTTCCTTATGGAGAAATTTGAGAGATGTAACAGAGACACAGAGGATCCTTCAAACAGCCTACCCATCAAAATCCCAAGACAAGATAACCCCAAAGGATTACAGACAAGGAAAGCAGCACTTGAGAAACTTACAAATAAAGGATATACTGCATTTTGTCCAGGACCCAGTACCCTTCACAAACCTGTTCAGCCTAAGCCTCCTCTGGCAGTCAAGCCTTCAAGTGATGATAAAACAGAGAAAGATCCAAACTCACCACATTTAAACCCAGTGGCACAAAGGTTTGGTGTTCAGCTTCAGCCCACTAACAGAGGAAATGATGAAAAAGCTGGATGCTCTAAATTTTCTATCAAAACCAGTGACCCGTCAAAAGAGGACCCAAAGCCTTTGAACCCAAAACCTGCATGGAACAAGTTCCTTACTCCTCCTGATAAAGAAAAAAATCTCATGGGACCAAAATCTGTTTTAAATTTTGCATCACAGGAGAATGAGGCAAAACCGGAATTTTCAAAAGTAGCTGCAGTTAAGGAAAAATTAAGGTCTGCAACACAAGAAAATGAGCACAAGCCTCCTGTTTCTAAACCACCTCTAGCACAGAAACCTTCTCTAAACAATGAGGTATCTCAAAATGAAGACACTTCTAATAAAAATGGTTTTTGGCAAAGACAATCCGGACCTAGAACAAATATACATGCACACCAAGAAGCAAAGGAGATGGGTGAAAATAGTAACTCTGCTGCAGAAACTCCAGGCAGTAATTTTCCTAAAATAGCTCTGAAGCCTACTGGCCACAGGTCCAGCTTATCAAAAGGAACCCCCAAAACTGTGGCAGAAAACACTGAAGAAAAGGGAATGAGTGCTGCCAAGAACATCTTCCTCAGCAAAATCACTCAGGAAGAATCAAGTTCTTCTCATAAATTCCGTAAGATGAATGCAGCACTTGCTGCAGGAAGACCATCAGGTGAATCACAAAAGAAAGAGGACAAGAGTTCTAAAATGCCCAAGCGGAAAATCTTGCCCCCAGTGTTCAAGTTGGGCCCGCCCCCACAAAAGCCCAGCAGACCCCCCACTGTACACCTGGGAAAGTTCCAGAAGAGATGCCAAGAAAACAGTAAGTCCATTCTGTTCTTTCTTCCTTGGGTATTAGCTTTTTGATGCATTTAGAATCAGGTTAATTTCAGATGGGATCTCCACTTCTGTTCAGAAATAACATGACACTTGTGCATCAGAAAACCCCTTAAAGCTGTAACTTGGGCTTCTGTCTCTTCCATACAGAAATTAAAATTATATTCTCTATCCTTCAGTGATAAAGTTCAGGAAGAATGTTTACTCTATTGGGTTCACCTGTTTCTTGAAACTACTCAGATGCAGCTATAACTTGTGTTAGGGAGTATTTCCTCAACAGGCATTTAAGTCCTGGTTTAATTAAACTGATCAAACTTAGATGCTTCAATTTTAAGTGTAGTTAGTGAGAAAGGGGGATGCCCAATGGTGTGATTCAGAGCTCTGAAGTTGCTGACAGTGGAGTGGAGCTCTAACTCCACACTGTGCATGTGTGGTATATCAGGTACATTAATGTAATTTAGTTGATACATAATTTGTCCTTGTACCTCCTGTGTCTAGAATACAGCATGGCTTGTGTTTCAGCAGCTCTAAATGCACGTAAGGCTGGTCTTCCTGAGGTGGAAGAGGTTCAGAGGGGCTATAGCAGCATGAAAAACTCGGAGATGATTTCTTTTAAGAGAAAAAGCCTCACTAAAAACATAGTGTCTGCATGTAGCTATATGTTGTGTTACTGTTAATTCCACTCAAAGGTTAGGAGTGTATTGGTAATAAAAAATTTGCTTTCTTGTCAGCTGCTGTGTTCTGGTTTTCCTCTGTTACCTTACAGTTAAGGAAATGTTCTCACAAATCCAGGATCAGGCGAAGATCCTCAAATGAGACAAATTTGTGAATATCTTTAAGACGAATATGCTCATATACAATCTCAATACAGAAAGACAGCATTTTCAGCCAACTACACAAGTAAATGTTTTAGTTATATAAGAGTAAGAGCTTTGCTAGTTAAAACTTTGAGAAAACGTGACAAACGCTGGAAATAAGAAAATAACAATTTATTTAAAATACATTTTTAATTTACTTTAAGTAATTAATTGAGGAATCTTTATTTGTTGTTCTGCTTATTGTTTATTCAGATTTTTTTTCTGATTCCCATTCAGTTATAGACACAAAGCACTTTTTAAAACTCTGCATAAGAAATATTTAGCCTGTGCATTTTAAATTAACACTGTGAGCAGGGTTGTAAGAATAATATCAGAATTTTTGTTAGGAGGGTGGGTGTCCAGTTGTCACTAACAAGAGGTAAGAGCAGCCAACACCCTGACAGTCATGGGAACATGAGCTAAGGATGGAGCTGACTAGCATGGTGGCCCAGGGGGTTTTCCAGTTATGTTGCAAAACTCACACACAAGTAAGTAGAAATTAAGGATCAGACATGGTCTTTTCTATCTCACAGTCATAGTGGCAGGTCAAGAGTGAAAGATTTAGAAACCACATCCATGAGAAGCTGTCCATAGTATCCCTGAACTTCAGCCTTGACTCAGAGAGCTAGCATGTAGGTCTTGATATTCTGTTTGGCTTTAATTAATGCAGCCCATTTCATTGCGCCCAGAAGTCTACACAAAACAGTTCTGGTGGACAGACAAGTTGTTCTAGAGTGAATCCTGAACAAACTCCTTTTCAGCTCAACAGTTATTAATTGTTGATGGGTTTCTTGAAACATAAATAACAAAATCTACCTGGTTTGGAAGGGCAGTTAAACTGAACTGTGTTTTTTTTCTTAGCTGTCATTTCAAGAATCAAAGTCATGTCAGGAAAATGCCACCCTCACAGCATAAATTCTACCTTTTCATTATTGTGTCCTGGTGAACAGAAGCTTTCCATAGTTGCTTAATTTGCTGCTGTGGTTCAGGTGCTGAAAATAAAGAAGACTAAGCAAATGAAAATAATTTTTCCATTCAACAGAGCTTTCTGAGATCTAACCTTTGGAGCTTTTGGTCTGTAATAGGGCAAAAGTTAGGCTTTGCGTTGTTCTTTGAGAGGAGAAAACCTCCACACATAGTGGCTTTTACACTTGTGTTAGGGGCATGTGCCTACACTATAGAAAACCTTGTATCGCCTGATTTAAAACAGGCGTTTGAATTCTGCTTTCTCAGAAGTATCAATTCACCCCTTTTTCTTTGGTTGTTATCCTTTCCCATGAAACCTGTTTTACTGGTTTTTGAAAATAAGTATTCACTGGGCACGAAATGACATTAAATGTTAGAGGCTAAAGGACTTAGCTTTGACACAGCAGTCTTAGTTAAGTATGGGAGAAGGATTTTAATCATCCACCATGCCTGCATGAATACTAAGGGATGTTAGTTTGATGTTGGCCTTGCTGTGGATTAGAAATTTTCACCTACTCCTGAAAAACTTTCCATAAAACTTCTGTAGATACAAATGTCTTTTTCAAGTCTCACTATTGAATTGCTACTATTTTCCAGTGAAGGCAGGCTTTAAGAAATTCCTGTCTGGGCCTGCAAATACATGGCAGAATAGTAAATTCCTGTGTTAAGTCCCATTGCAGCAATTTCCAATGAGGAATCATATTTACTCAGCTAAGAATCAATGAGGTGCATGTGCCTTCTGTGTTCAGAAAACAATAACAACTATATTGTTTTATAATAAACACCCAAGGTCTTAGAAAAAAAGAGAAACAAAGTCATTTTGCTGACAGCTTTCCATGTGAGGCCACAACTGTAGTGTTGCTTTCCAAGGAGAACTGCACTGAGCGCAGTGGGACCATACAGGTACAGGTGACCACACACACAAAGCCAGCCAGAGGCTGATTGTCCAGTGCTCTACACACCTCTGCACAACTCCTGAACAACAAACACCGGGGCTTCAGTTTTCCTCAGTGAATAGAAAGTGGGCACATGCTGTCAGTGTGCTTCAGTTAGGGAGAAAATTCCTCAGAACTTTTAAGAGCCTCCACAACAAAGAATATTAAGGCTGTGGAGGAAACTCTACCACTCTGGATTTTTTGAAACATTATCTTAAAAGGTCAAGGATTTGTCACATAATTCTGCTAAAATATGTGGACAAAAGTGTAAATTAAACTGCCAGTATGGCTTACAACATTGAAACAGATAAATCACTTCAATTTAAAAATTAATTTAACCATCTTGAGAGAAATATGAATGAGACAGTTATTTAGTGTGTTAGTTAGTCAGTTAGTTAGTTAGTTTGTTAGTTAGTTAATCTAAGTAACTAGTTAGTTAGTTAATCTAAGTTAGTTTATCTAATAGATAAAACAATATTGAGTATTTCTTTGCAGGTGATTGCTCAGATTGCAACTTGCTGCTGTTGTGTATAAGGAAGGAAAAGTACACAAAACTGACTGCAAATTAGGATTTAAACTCATTGTGCTTGATTATTGCCTTAGCTACAACATTCTGCAACATTTTCTAAATGTCTTAGAGTATATTTTTAAAGGAATAAATTGTGTCCATTTAACATCAGAAGACAGCTCTCCATTGTGAATTGTCAAAGCTTCTGCAAATGGCAGAAGATCTTCTCCTAAGTATTGCAATTTTCATTTGTTGCGGCTTATGTTCCACAGTTGTTCTTTTCATTATCTGATTCTAGAAAACAGTAGGATGTGAGTTGTTTATATCACAGGATGGAGGCACAGAAATCTATTTTTCTCATGTATACACTTGTTATAGCCTACACATGAAATCTGGAGTTGTTTCTGCAGTTGACTGCTCTAAATCCCTTTGAGTCAGCTAAAACCACTCCTGAGTGGAGGCTTCAGAAACTAAGATGAAGAATTTACGACTCAGAAGAGAAACCATGCGACCTGTTAATTTTGGTAAGAGGTTTGTAGTTTGAACAGCTTCTGTTTTGAATCAAACTATATACATAACATATTCACTCAATAGGTCTGGATCTCTGCAAAAGACTGAATGAAGCACAATGAGGTATTATGCTATACTTGAAACCATTGCCCACCTTCCAACAGGGCCAGTGCTGGATGGATTTAATACAGTACCTTGAGGATTACACTACATACAAGAGCAGCCTTTGAGAAGAAGTGCTAAGAGGAGTAGTTACAAAGGAAAATTCATTAGAATGCAGAAAAAAGACAGCCATGAGTTTCTCATGGAATGTGACAGAAAGGAAGCTGCTGTAGAAAAAATGTAAACTGATGGAACTGAGTAATTCTTTCTGCTTAGTAAAATTCCCTTAATTAAATTTCTGAAATATTGTTATTTTGTTCACTCATTACATGGGTAATAATACAGCACAAACTAATATATTTCATTATAGAAAATAGATTAAAATCATAGTTCATATATAGAAAACTTCCAGTCATTCTTGAAAGTTTTGATGTTAAATGCTACAATAAATATTCATTATTAATAGACACAAAAAAAACAACAGGCCTTTCATAGTAAAGCTGTTAGGAAGATTTTCAAATTGTATCTAACAATTTTTTTATCCTAAAAGGTTCATTTTAGAAAAGAACATTCCTGAGGTCATTGGTTTCCTCTTGAAATTGAACCCTCCTCAGATACATGCCTTTGGAACAATGGTGTTCCTTGTTTGCAAATTCTGAAGAGAAAATCTGCAAACTTTCACTATCCAAATGCAAGACTTCGTTGCATGGGAATTTTTTTTATGAAAATTATTTTTTATATACCATGGTATTTATGATGTAATTAGTTTTCACATTGAAAATTTTTAAAACCCCTCATCATTTTTTTAGTTTGGGAAATAGTCACATTTTAAGAAAACTTTTCCGGTACATTTTCTTTACAACGTTGCCTTTGCATCATTGTACACATTTTCTTTTGCCTTCTCTTTTAAATACAAATGAATTGCAAAAGATTATTTTTAAACTGTTACTATCTTATATGTCCTCAATCTCTGAATGTTTTCAATTTTTATTCTCTTTTCTTGCATATGAAATGATACCATGCAACATAAAATTAATTGACTCAGGTTTATATATATTTTTAGTAGAACCAGAAGTAGTCATTAAGGCTTTTTATCAGACAAATGAGAAGTTTCAACTGCAGTTCAATTTTGATTTAATTTTGTGTTCCTCTTTAGATAAGTACAGTCTTCTGTCTATGATAACACATCTGCAGTTGGAAATCACTTTCCTCATGCCAGTCAGTACTGTCCAGAAGAAGTGCTGGACTTCTAAAGAATTAGGAATATCTCACCTCATATTTTGTCATCACAAGGCTCGGTCCTGCAAACTTTTATATACTGAAGTACTTTAAGTGAAACTGTGAGTCTTCTTTTGGGAGTAGGACTATGTGCATGCTTAATATTTTTCAGCCCTCAAACTGAAATGTAAATTTAGATGCTCACTTTCATGTGCTCCATATTCTTCATCAGTTTGTCTCTACATATGTGGAAGGGGAAAAATCCCCTACCCGATATGGGGTCTAGGACTTAATATGTCAAGTCTATGATATCTTTGAGAATATAAGGGTTAGAATAAGTGTTAAACCTTCTGTGAAACATCCCTAACGTATTCTGTGCATCTGGTGTGGAAAGATTTTCCAATTGAGACCAATGAGATGTTTTGCTTTAAAAAGGACAGATTCTCCACCTGCTTTGATCATCTTTTTCATGATATTATGAGCAACCATCAGCAAAGTGATCTGGAAAAGGATGGAGACTTAAGTCTTCATTTCCCCCTTTTTCCCCTTTGTCTGAAATTCCACCCTTTTGAGACGTAATTTTGTTTGCATGCAAGAGAAAAAAAAAGCTTAACCAACTAACTGGGAGGAGAATCAGGAGAGATGAGAAGAATAAAAGAAATTAAAAGAAAAGAAAACTCATAAAAGATTGTACCCAGGCATTTTTAAAAGTAAGGTCTGGACTCAAGGAGAGCAACAACCGGAAACTTTCCGTGCTCTTTGTTTTCAAGGTATGAGCAGTATCGCAACTGAACTTTGTTGCTACAGTATGTGTAACAGCAGCATAATCAAAAGCAGTGAGTTTCAGCTCTGTTGTAAGTTTTCCTGCTCACTCTGAACAGCTCCAAAGCAGCATAATAGTGAAACCTGAAACCATGGCTTGTGTCTAAACGAGAATGTGGTTAGGGAAGCAGAGCACAGCTCTCTGCACATTGCAGATGAAGTAGGAAGTGGCTGATCAGCTGCTGCAGATGTTGTTGCAGGTTCTTAGTAAACCCTATGTAAAACCCAGAAAGCTACCCAGGTCTTGCATGTAGAAATGGTGAGGTGCTCTGCGGTAAAACTGAAAAGCATGTTGGGTTTGCAGAGTAGCTCAAAAGCATTTTGCTTTATAAAAAGGTTCTTTTAAAGACTTTCTGATGTGTAACTGCTTAAAAAATCCTGAAGTCATTTTATGATGAAAACTATAAAAATTCACTAATAATTTTAAAATTACAAGCATTTTCCCCCACGGAATATTTAAGTTTCTTTTGAGTTTCCTGCTTATTGTCAGATCTTCTTAACATTACTAAAAGCAGAAGTCAGCAACAGATCAGGAGCTCACTGCATTAGGGGTCAAAGGGAATAAGGTCTCACCAAAAGCCGTACTCTAGGCCAAAGAAAGAAGGTGGGTTTTTTTTAGAATGCAAAGTCAATAATCAGTTTTTGCCTAGCATGTTGCAAGAGACTGCATTGTTATAGAAGGGATTTTCTTACTACATGTGTATATGTATTTATTCTGTCTATTTATGGTGAAGCAGGTATGATGAGACCACTCAAAATGGAATGTACACAGTGCTATGCATTGCTGTTCAATTCCAGTTTTATTTAGGGTGCAGTCTTGGACCAGAAATTTCTAGACTGAGGCAATGGATATCAGGCTGGATGCTACAGCCCGATACCTTAAATATCATTAACAGTTCAGTCTTTGTGGTTAATTCTGGACTATCTGGGGACTGGAGGCCAGGCTAATCCATTTGCAAGACAGTCTACTGCAGATAAGATCAACACAGCTGTTCTGAGCTAACTGAGATTTCTAAAGTGCTGCTGGCTTTCAGAACAGGTATACATTGCTGCTGCAGTCCTGCCAAGGGTGAGAAAAATATGAATAGCTGAAGCCAGACCACCCTCTGCTAGAACAGGATATTTACCTGTTTCAAGGGAGATTATCAAAATTACTATTTTTCATTGCTGCCAATTGAAAGCTTTGTGTCAAATAAACACATTGTATTGCAATACTGATTGGATTGAACAGATGGGTTTGTATCTTCAGCTGATGGATGTAGAACTGTGGGTATGAGTGCTAAAAATATGTGAGATTTTTTTTCCCTTTGACAGCTTCTATTCTGCTCAGGTTGATAATTGGATGTTCACCTCCTTCTGTGTGCCAATCTCTCGAGGCAATGAATAGAGACATGTCATTTAAGTTTTATGAATACTGGAGCCAAAATCACCCTTGCACATGAGTCCAGTTCATTTTACAATTCTGAAAAACAGGGAACCATCTGTGACCAAAGGACGGGCTCACGCAAGATTCCCATCCTACCTTATGCTTGTTCCAGGTGTACTCCATTACAGACTTCAGGCAGTGCTAGGACTTCCCTTCGTTTTGCCACATATTTATGGTATGAGTATCTCAGGACAGAGTGATAAAGTATCTCAGGACAGCACTGAAGATTTTAATAGGGTGAGAATGGCCTTTTCTCATTTTTCCCTGAATGCTTTTGCCCACATAGAATTCACAAGTTCCAAAAGAGCTGGACTTCTAATTTCTCTTTGAGTTCACATGAGAGAGGCATAGAAATGCTCTTTTATGGAGGTTGATTTCTTCTGTTGTTGAACACAGAATATCTGGACATGAAGGGAAGATGGAATCTTTCTCTAGATGTCATACTGGCAAACAAAGATGTGTCAGTATCAGTGTTTCCCTTTCACAAGCCAAGAATGGCAAGGGTCAAAGTCACAAGTATTGCATCAAGACAACTTCAGTGTCCTTCACTTCCTGATAAACAAACATTCCCAAGAATGTAAGTGAACTTTTGGCCAGTGCCCATATGAAAGCTATTTGAGAAGGCTCTCCAAGAACACAAGATAGATTTTTGCAGTGTTCTGTGCATAGTTGTACTGTAAGTGCTGAGGATCTGGGCATGATTAAAGACATTTAATGCCACAAGCAGCAGTAAAATGGGATATTTGGGACATTCTGTGGACAGTTTTTATGGCAGGTTTCTCTGTACAGCTGCAGCACCTTTTCTTCTGTTCTTTTGTTTCTATTTGAAGAGCTTCCATTTCTGCCTCTCTTTATTCAGCACAACATGTGAAAAAGCTGAGTCCTGAGAGGAGAGGCTATTTGGAAACCAAGGTGTTAGCTGTCAAAGCTACCACACAGTGACCACCCTTAACACTGTTTACTGTGATGAGAGTACTTCAGGTGCACATGAAGCCAGGATGTAGTTTCAGTTTAATTTCTTGATCTGAGTGTCTGCAGCTGACTATGGTTCCACTATCTCCACAGAGCTTTTCCATGTTTTTATAGTACCAAGTGTCCCTGATTAAAAAAAAAAAAAAGGAACTGGAGTCAAAATTAAATGCTCCATCTACATCAGTCTTGGTCATAAGTGCAACTAATTAAGCTAATTAAAACTCTAAAGGCAGAGAAGAGTCAGTTCTAATTGTTAGAGAATAAAAAAGCAGTATTTTGATTAAAATGGTGATCATTTAGTTACTGTTAGATTGTAACAAACTACAAAAATTAAAAAGGACAGGTTGTTCGGCCTTAATATTTAAAAATAAGCTCTTAATCTAAAATGCATGTGGTGTCCTTTCCTGGCTTTCCTATTGCCAGGAATTGGCTTTCAAGAGACATCAGATGAAAGAAGTATTATGCACAGAGACTTGGGAAGAATTTTTACTGTAGTCCTACAAAAGACTTATCACAAGTAATACAATATGAAGACAAAAGGTTCATATGCATGTTGTGCACATACAGAACACTCTGTTAGGATAAGGTAGATATAACCACAGAAAAACTGATATAGGATTCCCTATTAAAACACAAAAATAAATTTAAGAGTATTATTAATACAAATTAACATGGCTTTCAGGACAACAAATCAAAACAACAACAACAAAAAAAAAAAAAAAAACCAACCAAGCAAACCAAAAAATAGACTCATTTCTGGTTGTTTTCTTTGATTAGAATTTAGAATTCATCTGGTGATACATGCCAGTCATATTCATCTTTATAAGAAGTTTTAGGGCAATAAGAAATTGTAGTCTGTGGATGAATAAAGACTGTGAAGAATTAAATGCTAAGACATAGTCTGCAAATATTCAGATACAACAAGAGCACAGTCATGTGTAACCTTGGCTCATTTAAGCAAAGTTTGCTTTTATTCAAATGCAATACTACATATATAATGAAGAAATGTAAACCATACCTGTGAATGAAGGTTGTGTAATGATTTGGAAGTAAAAATCAAGTTATAAGCAGTTTTACAATTGGGTAAGGACTATGATGAGGTAGAAGAGTATAATGCATTAGGGTTATCAGCTTGTAACTCTCAATTCTTGGAGTTTTACCCTTAAAGAATTTTCATATAGTTACAAAGTTTCTGAATAAAAGCTTTTTGCTTATGGGCATTAGTTTAATAGTCAGGAGTCTGCACTTCCAAAACAGGAGGAGATTGCAATTGTAGAAAATACTGAAACCTCCTGGATGCAATCAGTAGAGATATGGCCAGATGAAGAATGACTTGCAATTTTCATCACTACATGTGGCAGACAAATGAATGCTCTGTAGAATTCCAGTGCCAGATTTTCTGCAGTGTTGGAAAGGTTGGAGAGATAACAGAAATAGCTATGAAATAATTGCTTGGGGAATATGGAATAATTACATGGGGAAGAAAAAGAAAAAAAGAGCACCCTAAATTGAGATTTTAAATTTTGAGTCTTTTAAAACATTATATTATTTATGTTATAATTCCAGTTATGTTATAATTCCAGTGGTGTCACTACCTTTTGGGTATAAAACAGTGGTGATAAAAAGGCTTTTGACCCTGTGTGCAAAGGTAAAAATAAATGTAATAGAACCTGAAGCCTGAGGAACTCAGAAAACAGTAAGATGCAGATTTTAATAGTAAGCAAACCTAAACAAGTACCACTACAAAAACACTGTAGTATTCTTTGTCTTGTCAACACCTTTCAAACAACTGAAAGACACATTTTAGCCAAAATGTTACTTTAGTATAGCTCCAGCTATACTATATTGATCTCAATATAGCAGCAAATATTTCAAATGTGATGTAACACACAGGACAGCAATCAAAGGATGTCAGCAGTGAATTGGAAGGGATATAAAGAAGTTGTTTGTCACTATGTCGATATCCATCCCAATGTACAGGGTAAGAACAACTGTACTAGAACTTATTCAACCCATAAATTTATCCTACTTCTTCAATGTGGACCTCAAAGTATTAAAATTCCACTTTCACTGTTAGAAAGTGTCTTCTAAGAAATGTTTCTTGCCTCTAAGCATGTTACTTATTGCCTCTTCACTATGGAAAAGAAGGGGGGGAAATATAAATTATCCCTTTCTTCACTACCAGAGACTTAGGTATTAATTTTGTTCTACCCCAATCTTACAGCATTTCCCTAAACCACCACCATTTGTTCAGTATATTCAGGAATGTATGTTTTCTAGACCTCATTCTCACTATTCTCCTTTGGGTACTCTCCAGCTGGCATTGACCCTGCTGTAGCCTTCTCAGTACTAAGAGAAAGGATTATTTCACTTGACTTTTGGGCTATATTTTTGAATAAAATGTTAAAAAGATAAGTGGTGCAAATTTAATCTTGATATCTTAAATGGTAAGGATCTTCTTTTGTAATATGCATGTTCCTTAATGCACAAACCACAAAAGAATTCATTTGTGTAATCATCCATGTTGGGATTATCAGTATTTTGCCGTTTAAGTAATGGAGGAACTTAACAGGTTTAAAATGCACCATTGTTCATATGTATGTTGACAAGTTGGTCTAAATATCCATGGAGAAATATTTATCCATAATTTTTTGAGTTGTGTGCTAGTAGGGAGAAAAACTGTCAAGGCTTGGTAATTTCACTTTGATTTCCATGTGAGATATGGAAGGGTCCATCCTAAAGTTACCAACTCCCCTTTTCCTGTCTCTCATAAGACACCCAATAAGCTGAAAAAGCTCTTTGAATAGCTTCTTGCAATCTTCAGTCTTACCATTAAACTTTAGTAAATATTTGTCATTGTTCTGTGTTTTGAACCACTATTTTTTCAGTGAAGTTATAATTTCCTTTACTTGACAAGATTTCAATCTCTTGCAGGTGTGAACTTAAATAAATTCTCCAGAAAACAAGGGGATTTTTCTCAGCTGTAATTGATTTTAACAAAACTCTGAATGATTTTTTTCCCACTGTTCTCCTTTTCCTTTTCCTTGGATTTTCTTGGATTTGTCTCCATGCAGCTGGGGATAGTTCTTTTTTGGTAGATTTTAATCCACTAATAATACTTAAAAAAAAAAAAAAAAAAAAAAAAAAAAAGATACTCCAAAAACATCATGGCATCCAAACCCTGACTTAATTTGCTTGTGTAGAATAATTTCTCTCAAAATCAACCTTCAGAGCAGTGGTTATTATTGTTTGGTTGTGGCTTCTGCAGGAAGCATGAATTCAGTGCAGCACACATGCATATCAGCTCACTCATGTAATTGTGGCTTCTGTGCCTGGTGCACAGCACCATCAGTTTTTGAGGCTACACCTGTCTGTTGAGGGTGTAGTTTCTGTGCAGCTTCACAGACTGCCACTTTTCTAATCTGAGCTTGCTAGAAAAGTCCAGACTTTTACAACTTATACTAAAAATGTATTTGAAGATGCTCAGAGACTTGTACCTCTCTTTATAAAGTCCAAAATATATTTTTGTCTCTCATCCCTTCCCTTAAAACTCTTTCTCTGAGCAAGAAAATCTCAGCAAGACTACATCAGTGCTCATATGAAACTCTGCAGCTGGTCTTTTTAAGCAAATTGTGGAATTAAATTATAATTTACTTTTATAACACAAGTATTAATATATTGAATAAACTGTGCTCTTTTTGTGTCTAGTTCATATCTTGGCAAAGACATTTTCATGGCCTTGTACAGGGAGAACATTTTTAAATGCAGAGTCTCCTTCTCTCTAGTGTGCTAAGATAATGCAACAAAAATATCTAAGAGCAGGTTCATCAAAATATATTTTCTGTGGGGTGTGTGCAGTACTGCACCCGAAAACTTCATCAAACACAGAAAAGTTCCTTCCTCAGGTGTTGTTTGATAAATTCAATCTGTTCTTCTATATTTCAGATCCTAACAATGAAGGTTTGAAACAGAAAAGACCTTCTTCAGCAGCACTTGCCCCACCAATACCTCCATCGCACACTGCTGTGCCACCTCCTCCACCAGCCTTTCACCCATCCCTGCAGGTGCCAGCAGCTCCCAGTCTGCCTCCCAGAAACATCAAGCCCAGCTCTGAAATAATGTGAGTGAACATAAGCCACAAGATCTTTATTTTCTCACCTTTCTCTGCCTACCACTTTCCTCCTGCCACAGCAGGCGAAGGCTGCATGAGTTCCCGGTTTCTAAGAGAGGGGTGTCTCACACTACTTTCCTTATTGTGCCCTGTACCTGGCCTGTTTAGAATTAGCTTTTTATATTAGTTTGTACCCTCCATATATTCAGTTGTTTCCCTGAATTGTGTTGTGTATAACAACTTTTTTTTTTTTTTCCCTTTTTTGGTGAGGGTAGGGGGAAGGGAACAGACTGGTTTTTTACTCCAGAACAATCCAAAAACTTTAAACACTGATAGAAAATCAGTTGCCTCAATAGCTTAAGGTTTCCCCTGAATTTTTCTGGGTAAAGAGGGTGAGGAGGGTCAGGTCTATGAGCCAATACCCCAGGAAGCAGCTTTGCAAGCTGGAGGAACTGAGCTCAGCGCTGGTTGTGAAACTGCACCGAGGCCATGTCATGGCCTTGTATGATAACCCTGAGAAATCTCTGTTGATACAGGCTCCTTTCTTTATCCTTCTTTGAAGAGCTGTGCACAGAAGCAAAACCTCTACTGACAGAGGTATAAGTACTTGAGTCCAGCATCAAAACTGACCAGAATCAAGCTAAGCCTGAATAATAAGCTGCTCTCTGGCCAGCAGAGCATCAAAAGGGCAGGCAGGAAGAGCTAGGGAGGCATGTCCAGTTCAGTGCTGTGTGACAGCACCAGTCCTGCCTCACAGCCACAGTACCTGCAGCAGCCATGCTGGGTGTCCTCCTCTTTATCGAGGCATAGGAGCCAAGTTTGACATCAAACACCTGTGAAATGTACCTCCAGATGCCCTGTCTGCTCTCCCATTCCTGTGTGCCCTCTAAATTCTCCTCTCTGCTGAAAATTTGTGCCTGGGTGCTGACACCTTTGCTTTCACCTGTCTCCCTGCTTTCCCCATCAAGCCAGTTTTAGAGCATCCCATTCTACTTTCAAGTCCTTTTTTGATTACACTTCTTTGATGATAACTGTCAGCCCTTGTTTTCCTTCTGCTGTTACAAAGCATTATAAAGTTAAAAGTCCCTGATGTTATTAGTTATATTCTCAATTCCATTTCCATGGAAATATTTCCAATGTTTCTCTCATTTGGACAACATTTTAAATCTAAGAACTCTGGTGACATTTTACCTGGCCAAACCTTTACATCGTTGTTTCTCTTGTCCCTTGTTTAGACTTTAAGCCCAACAAAGTCTCAGAGCTATATTTAGCATTGAGAAAAAGTCTGACATTGTACTTTTGCACTGTAAGAAGCCTGCACCTGCAAAAATGGTTAAAAAGCCCAACAGATTCTTTCCGTTCAGTCAGCCCATCTGCTTATGATATTTTTCATACCGTGCTCTGAGTGCCTTTGTCTCACTTTGATGTTTTTTACTCTGAATCAAGGTGGCCCCACCTGAAACACTGAGTCACAGTCAGAGAAAACAATTTAGAAAATCTTGTGTGTACTTAAGTAGGATATAGGGCTCAATAGACTGTTCAGCCTTTGTATAAAATAGGTAATTAAAAGCACCAGAAAAATGGCTAATGAAAATGTAATCATAAAACCATCTTCATAGGTTTCACATGTCTACTTTTTCATACTTACAGAAATCTAGAAAATGAAGAAAATTATGATGATGTTGAATTTGTTTCACAGGGTAAGATGCAAACATTTTATACATTTTAATTAATGGCTACTGTGAGAAGCTGTAAGCGTGTTGTATTTATAAGATAAACAAAAGTTTATTGTATTCAAGAGTGATTTGTGTAAATAATTATACTGGTTCTACCACTCTATGGGTGAAGATGGTTGTCTCATAACACTAATAGATCTACTGTTCTGTGATTAATATGACGACTCTCAGAAACTGCTTTCAATTTCTTTCTTCCCCCCTCCCTTGCCCTCTTTTTCTTTTTTTTTCTTCTTTTTATCTTTCTTTTTGTTTTTGTTTGGTTAGAAATATGCTGGGACCATAAATCACCAGATCTTCAAACCTGAATCAAAATGAATGCTGCTCTTTCAGAGTTGACGTTGTGTGGTCTGGTGAAGGAGGCACTGTTTCATACTTTATTAAAAAAAAAAATTAAAAAAAAAAAAATGGGTTGACTGTGCTTTTACTGTCACTTTGTGGTCTGAGGCAGTGAGAGGCAGTGAGTTGTACCAGGAGCAGCAGACGAGCAGATTGTGACACAAAGAATTTCAATCTGCCTTCTGCTCCCTCCCTCCACTTGGACTGTGCCAGGCACACTGTGTATCATTTAGTGTGCTAGCCATCCACGACTCACACCACTGCAGGCTGTGCAGCTGGAACAGAGCTTTCCTTACCTACCTGCCTGGAGAGTAAGGAGGAATCAGGAGATTCACAAAATATCTTTTCCTGCTGCCCAGGACAGAGGCTGGCTTAGGAAAAGAGCTTTTTGCCTACTTGTTCAGCTGTTGAGCTGGTGTAAGCAATTTCTTTGAGGTCTCTTTGGATTTATTAGGTTTTTGACAATTACTTTTTCATATAAATAGTGATTTTGTAAACAAATAGCATAGGTAAATTCACTAACATCATTGAAGATTTTTAAAATAAAATTTCTGCTTTTAAAATTCATAGTGAAATAATGCTGTTTGAAGATGGTTTTAGTTTGCAATGTTCTACAAAAGCAATCTAGAAAAACTGAATTTTGCATTCATACCTTCAACTAAAAACAGGAGCCTGCATAATAAAATTTTCTAGTTAGTATCACTGATGTTATAGGCAGTTTTAAATAGTTAATGCTAGAAGGAATTGTTTTCTGTACAAAAAAAAAAATATCCTGGTTTTATTTTTTTGTTCCTGTAGGTCATGGAAATACAGAGAGGGTAAGTACAATCCAGCAATATAAACCTATCCTTTTTTAGCAAAAACTTAAAAATTTAGTGAAACTTTTTCAACACATTAGACAATTACTTGAAGATTTAATGCAGTGTATCCATAGTAAGTTGCAGAAGCAATTATTTGTTGTGAAGGATAGAAATAAAATCAGAGAAGCTGAGTAAACTGGAACAAATTATCAAAGCTGGCTAGACACCAAAAATTGATTTAAAAAAAGAAAATGGAAAACTACATCTTACATTACCACTGACATTTCATTTCATTGGAATTTTCTAGAAATAATAGAAATAATGGCCCTGTTCTATTCTGGTAATAGAATATTTCAGTTAATATTTCAGTTAATCACAGATTTTTATCAATATGTTTAAGCACCTGACTATATAAGGACTAAAACAATCTCTTAGACCCTAATCTGAATCCCATTTAGATCCTTAGCATTCCAGTTTAAATAGGGTTAGCCCAGACATAATGGCAGTGCAATCATGGCAGTTCAATCATCAGCAATGATAGACTTTACAGGACACACTTTGCAATTAAAACATCCATTTTGGATTAAACAATGTGCTTGGGTGATTCTAAGAATATAAGGCTTCATAGGTATGATATATTTTTTTATTTGTAAAAGAAACAGCAGAAATAAAAGAATAGTGCATTTGAATAATGCAGTAACTTGTTTTGGGAAGAATAAAGGTATTTGCATTTTGCTATATAAGTTTTTTATATAGTTTGTATGAAGCTTATATAGCAGACCAAGTTTCTTCATGTCTTTCCAACTGTACTTAGACCGTTGAAAATGGATTATTTTTTATAGGGTCAAGAAAGTGATGGAGAGATGTATGAAGACATTAATGACATCAGGTAGTAATTCTAAACCCTTTATTTTATTGTATCTTTATTACTATCTTTTCTAATAGGTCTATTTCATCTGGCACAAAAGTGTCATTCTACTGCAGTCCCTGCCAGGGATTACTGTCTTTATTCATTTCACCTGCAGAAAGTTTGGCTGTTCACAGGTTCTTTCCTAGTTAGACCTGCCATGCCCTGGCTTTGCAAAACTCCTGCAATTACATAATGTAGTAACTGTGACTGAGGTAACAGAATTCTGATTTCTGATCTAAGGAGTATGTCTGAACCACTGGTTGGAATTATAGCCTAGGAGAAAAATAAGCTCAGCTCCAAGCTATTGTGGTCCCAGATAGATATTTGTTGTGGTTTTTATTTATTGCTTTTCAAATAAATGTTCATAGAACGCCTATGAGAGGCTGGATTGACAATTTTCATTGCCTGAGTCAACTAGTATAGCTACAGAGACAGAATACAAGCTCTGCTTTTTCTTCTTCCATTTAGACCTTTCCTTTGATGACTCTCTCTGCCCCAGTAATGTCTAAATCTATGGGATTTATTGTATTACAATAGCCAAAGAAAAACTCTAATTCCCTCTGAATAAGTAATTGATGTAGAATATTCCAGTTGTACAACAATTTTCAGCAAAAATTTATTGTTGAAATCCCTTTGATTTATAGTCCAAGTGATCCTCATTTCAGATTTTTTTTTTTAGCAATTTGAGCCTACTTGTTTAGCAAAAGTATTGGGGAAAAAAAAAGGGAGTTTCACTCCATCAGTTTCATAGTGTTTCTAAAACACAGGTCTTCCAGCCAAATGGCACAGCTGGAGATGTGGGCCTAATTCTATCCCAATTTCCCAAACCTCAGTACCTTCCAGTACACAAGGCACAGCAGGTAGTGTACCCTGGTGTGAAGAAATGAGTGTAGAAGACTGACTCATTGTGTAGACTGCTGAAATAGGTTGCAATCAATTTTAAAAACACAATCCAGTGGCAGCTCAGGCCTCAGTTCAGCCTGCATCAACCACTGGTGGCCTGGGTAAATATTTAACAGCTGCATCCAGTACAACACCTAGACTGCTGCACTGCTGCCAGTTCACAAGCATGCTCAATAAAATTAGCTCAGAGACATTTGGACACACACATGTGGAGGCAGATAACCTTGTCTGGTGTGTTGTCCTCATGAGGGCAGACACTGTAACTTACAAATGTAGTAAAGGGCAGCTTAATTTATCTGTTGCAGCTGCATTATGGTTTAGAATCTGTAGCTTTGATTTCACTTGGAGAAGTCTTTTTTCATCACCTGCAGTTTTTTGTCAGCCTTGGGTATGGTAGCTCTAAGGAAGATTTTCTTCACACATTCTATCCTGGCAATACACTTTCAGATCATCAAGGGGAAAAGAGAAGAAGCAGGACAAAGAAGATAAGAGAAGAATGGACCAAGAGAAGAAAGAGCAAAAGGAAAAAGAAAAGAAAGAGCATGAACTGAGGAAAAAGTTCAAAGTAAGCTTTTTATTTGGTAATGTGGACAAAGGTATGCAAGCAGCATTATTTAGCATTGTCCAGTTCAAAATACACTTTTCACCTGGCTATGAAACTATTTGTTACAGTAGGTAGTTCAAACTGCATAAATTCTGAATAAAGGTTTAAGCTGCCTTTTTTTTTTTGTTTGGCATATGTTTGAATGCAAGCTCTGCACTGATGGATTGTAAAGACTGTGTGTTTACAGTTTTCATTAAATTACTTTCTCACTTTTTTTCTATGTAAGAAAGCCTTAAAATCATCTGTTTTCACTTTTCTGTTTCTAATAATTTACTTCATGAGAATAGCATCAAAAGCCCTTAATAAAATTTGGAACTATATCCCATACACATACTGTTATTTGCTTCACTGTAGTCAGAAACAAAAGTATTTAGCCCTTTAAAGATTTCAAAATTGTATTGCAACACATTGCCCTTGACTTGGTAGAAAGGGACTTACAGTAAATTCCAGGCTAAATGAGGAGGAGGAAAATAAGACTTGTATAGGAGAGCAACAGTCATTCTCTGGGGCTAAATGATGAGACAGTTCTTTCTGGTTTAAATAATTTTTGCATAGCTGGTGGTCAGCATGCTGTCACAGTTTACAAGTCTGCCAGTCAGTTTTAGCTAATACCCATTCACAATTCTCCATTCTGCTACTTTCATTGTCACTGTACGCAGTGGGCAGCTTTGTTTTTCTTCCTATTATGCTCTGTACACATAAAGCTATAGTGATTCATGTCATGGCCTTGGTCTGCTGTGGAGAGCCTGACATGAGTTACGAAGCAAATATTAAAGGTACACATAATTAATAATAGTGAGTTAGCTAGTGTTTATTAGGTGCCAAGTCTATTTTCTACACCAGTCACAAGAAGTGTAGGCATGAGTGCACAGAAAGCTTTTCCCTTATAGACTATTAAGCCATTAAGGTAATTTATTATTCTTAAACAAATATATGTTAATGCACATTTTCTTTCCCATTTATTGGCCACTTATACAGGATAGATAATCCTGAGTTAGAACTGGCAAGAACAATATGCCTCTGAAATATATATCTTAAAGTCACAAATACAAAATCCTAAAATAGCTTATTCATAACATAATGTAAAGACCTCACAAAGTGAATCCTGAACATCAATAAACAGCATGATTATCTCTTGTGAGTACTTGCAAGATCATTTATAGAGTAGAATAGTAAACACAAAGCATGATGTGGCAGACCCATTAACATTAATGTTAACTAATATTTACTCATATGACTTGTGTCAGGAATACTGTGGCCAGCAGGATCAGGGATTGTCTGATTTTTCCCCTGGACTTGGCACTGGTGAGGCTGCACCTCGAATCCCATGTCCAGTTTTGGGCCTGTCACTCCAAGAAAGACACTGAGGGGCTGGAGTGAGTCCAGAGAAGGGCAGCAGAGCTGGGGAAGGGTCTAGAGCACAAGTGCTTGAGCAGCAGCTGAAGGATCTAGGGCTGTTTAGTCTGGAGAAAAGGTGATTCAGGGGGGACCTTCTCACTCTCTACAACTGCCTGACAGGGAGTTTTAGCCAGGTGGGCATCAGTCTCTTCTCCCAAGTAACAAGGGATAGGAAAAGAGGCCTCAAGTCGTTACAGGGAATATTTAGTTTAAATATTAGGAAAAATTTCTTCATGGGTTGAAGAAATTTCTTCATTTCTTCAAGGGCTGCAAAGGATTGGAAGAGGTACCCAGTGAAGTGATAGAATCACTCTCAGTGGAAGTATTTAGAACATCTGTAGATGTGGTGCTTAGGGATATGGTTTAGTTGAACTTGGCAGTGTTAGGTTAATGGCAGAGCTCAGTGATCTGAGAGGTCTTTTCCAGCCTAAAAGATTCTATGACTAGTTCTGCTGGAAATAAATGGAAACACCCATTGGAATGAAATGCACCTGTTCTGTGAACTCATAAAAGGTGTCATAGGCTAGTTTGTTGATTTTAATCTTAGTATTTATGTGATTTTGCCAGTCCTTCAATTGCTCTATTGCCATGCCATTCCCCTCTCTTTTAAACTCTGATTTTTAATTTAAGCTGTACAATTGGAGCAGGAGAAAGCCTTTCTGTTTATTTGCCCACACTATTTCAAATGTCAATGAAACAAATAACCATCATTATAATTATTTTTACTTTTATTCTGAATGCCTAGGAAAGAACTCAATTTTTCCACATCTGTGATATCTTCTGTTTCTTCTTCAGTTAACAGGACCCATTGAAGTCCTTCATCAGGCACGGGCTTGCGTTGACCACAAGGGAGGGAGGAATGAACTGACTGTTAAACAGGGGGATAAGGTTGAAATCATTCGCCTCACAGACAACCCAGAAGGAAAGTGGCTGGGCAGGATAAAAGGATGCTGTGAGTTCTCTTTCTTCACTGCGCTCCTGAATGTTTTCACTGCATGACAGCAAACGTGAGCGTTACACCAAGGACTAGCCCTACCAGTCTGAGTCATTGGCCACCAAAGTAAATAATTACCGCAAGTCACCCTTCCGTCCTCAGATGGCATACAAGGCACAGTTCATAGCAGGGAGTTATTGCACAACATAATGTAACACCTTTTAGGCACTGGAATAAGTTACGTACAGTATGCTGGGACCTTCACTGACATACTGAGTATTAATTCCCTGTCAGCAGCCTTCAAATAGCATCAGAACTCAGCTCCCTGCAAGTAACAAGTATCATGTTTTTTCATCTCTTTGTATTAAACATAACATGGGTATTCTTAAGATAGAATTAGAGAATATAAGGGCCTGTTTTAAGTGTTTTTCCTGTCCCTATTGCTATGGAAAGTTTCTAACTGACTTGTAGGTTTTATTTTCTCTGGAAACCAAGATGTTTCTCCTTTTAAGGTGTAAGCATCATCAGTGGATCTTTGAGTATAAAGAGGTTGGTGATCTGGCTCCTGGGTTATAAAAGGTTGATCTATAAAATCAAACAGAATTATTAAAAGCATTTGTTTGATCTTTAGGGGAACTAAAATGCCAATAAAATTAGTAAGACAGTCCAAACATGTAGAACAGAGTTCTACAAAATTGTAGATGATACCAGCTGAGCAGCTTGTAGTGATAAATATATACAGATAGTAAGGAACTGAATGTCTTTCATACAAAGAGAATCTGAGAGAGCTGGGCCTGCTGAAAGGAAAATTAAGCGGTATCTTATAATTGTTCATAAATACCTGGTGGGAAGATGTAAAGAAAATGGAGCCAGGCTCTTTCCAGTTACCCAGTGACATTGCAAGAGGCAACAGGCACATACTGAAACACAAGGGTTCTATTCGAATAGCAGAAAACATTTCTTTTACTGTGAGGGTTACCAAGCAAGGGAAAATGTTGCTCAAAGAGGTGGTGGAGTCTCCATCTGTGGAGATCTTCAAAACTTGACAGGACATAGTCCTAGACAACTTGCTCTAATGGAGGATCATGCTTGTTTTGAGAGATTGGCCAAGATGATCTCAAGAGGCAAGTTCCAGTAACAGCTTTTCCACAATACCATGAAGTTGTGAAAATAAGTCAATTACATGAATCATTTTGTACACATCAAATCAAACCTTGATGAGGGCTGGGAGAAGGGTATTTTCTACTGCATGTGCAGTCCATTCATTAATTTACTTTTCATTAATTAATTCTTGCAGCAGCAAAACTTGAAGCTGTACAAGGCTTCTCATTGAAAAGTTTCAATAATACAGATCAATTTTTTACACCAATGCTTCAGCCTTCCATGTTCACAGATCAGGTCTGTCAAGATGAAACAGAAGAAAATCAGTTCTTATCATCTAAGTAAGATGTCTTATATTTGAAAGGAAACACACTAAAAACTGCATTCACTCAGAGGAAGGAGGGTGGTGAATTTTCCGTTTTCAAAAAAAATGCATGAGCATTTTTCACCTTGGAGAAATCCATTTCTGCACTCTTCTGTACAGACACTATGCCTGTCAAAAATTACCCTCAGGAGAGACAGAGATCCTCATCTCAGGTCAACTGCTCTGGTCAATGTAGCTACAGTGTGTCTGCCAACCTGAAGAAAAATCAATGAACATGATCATCCTAATGACCTGTCAGAAACTGCCCTAAAATACGCCACAAGACTGCAGTGGACTCCACAGACAAATGGATGTGGAATTTAGATAAGTCCTTGCCTTTTGCCCAGGCCTCTGGCAGCAGGCAGTAACTTTATTGATATGGCCAGCACCCCAAAACCCACTCTCTTTCACAGGTTCTTTGAAAATGGCTGATTCGGTCTGTTAGAGAATAGATAATTTATTTAATAGACACAAAGCTAACAGACATAAGACTTAAAACAAACTAATACTACACAGAAATAAAGACAAAAAGAGACTACTAGTAGGTAAATATAGCGTGAGGTTAAAGGTACCTATTATTAATGCTACAGCTAGTGAAGAAATAATATAACTTAGGATTCAATGTATTTTAGCATCCCATTGTTGGTGGAGCACACATCAAAATCCTTTCCCTCAATCCTCAAGGAAGTAACCATGTTACTTCCAGAGACACCAGGGAGAGGTCTTCCAAACTTTTAGGGTGTGTGTGTAGAAGGCTTCTGCCTCTGTGATAACTCATACGTCTTTTATAGTTTGTAAAACAGGGTCTCTTAGTCAAGAATATTTCCTTTATCTCTTCCCACATCAAATCGTCAGACTAAAATGTTCATTCTTAGCTGAGGCTTGAGCCCTTTTGGTGCCAGATGCCCCCTTGCTGAGCCTTTCAGGCCAGGTTATCTCTTTATGCACCAACTCTCTGTCGTAGATGGTGGGGGGGAGGGGTAGTAGATATCCTGCCACAAGTGACCCCAAAGCCAGCTAAGAAAAGGAGGCTGCCCCATGATTCCTGCACGGAAAATTCTTTTGCTGTAGCTGAGAAGCAAATAAAGGTGAACTAAACATCAGCTGTGGAGGGCTTAACAGGGGGATCTGAGATAGATCTGATATTTGTATTCGTGTTTATAGATGAGGCTGCTTGGAATGAGACATTTCCTTGAAAGTTTTCAAAAATCGTACAAAACAATTTAGTAACTGATTCTGAACCTCGTGTTAAAATCATCCCTATATCATGATCCTTAGACTGCATGGTTTCATTTATTTAGATGGATACATTAAAACAACCATGGTGGAGATTGATTATGATTCTTTAAAAAGAAAGCAAAAACCATCTACCAGAGCTGCTGTGAAACATACAGAGAGTGACCAAGAAACGTATGATGACGTTGGAGAGCAGGACACTACTAGCAGGTATGTATAAGGAATGCATGAAAAGAAAAAAGTGATTCACCTAGGTCAGCCTAGACAGGGGAAGTTTTCCAACAACAAACCCAGCTCTTGACACAAAACAGCCATTTATATAAGAAATGTGCAAGTATTGTATGTAGCTATTCAGACTGAATAGCTCCTGTGTGGTCAGAGGAGTTTAAATGAATTCTGGAGTCCAGCATCTGTAAGCACTCATACTTAGGAGGAACCCATACTATTGGAAGAGGACCTATTTAATTGAAATCCAAAGGAGAAAAAAGTGCAAGCCATACAGGATTACAAATCATCTGAAGGAAGTCCAATTCTCTTCCCTCTCTCTCTGTTTACTTGCTCTGTCTTTCAGAGTCACATGCTCCCTTTTCTAAGATGCAAGATAAAAGACTAAAAGCAATGGAAACACTCACTGTACCAGGGAACTCCTGATCACCCTCATTGCTCTCATGAGTCTTTAAGTCTTACTACCCCTTTCATTTTAATGAGAAAGGACTTCTGAAATCCTGTCGAGGGTGACACTTCAGAAAATAGTGCAGCTTATGAATTTAACCCTGAAAAGAAGGCCTCTCAAATTCCATGAGATGGGTATAAGCTATACTTTTTTTAAATTCATCGGAAGCTTCTCTATGGCACAGTCTCCATGCATTTGCAGTGCAGTGCTACATTGCAGATTCTCTGCTTCAGTGTGTCATCTTTTTCATGTCAAATAGATCTGCAGCTAGAGAAGTGACATATCGAGCAGCAGATCAGACTTGCTGGTGGGGAAATACCCTAGAGGTCTTGTCACGAGAGTCATGGCTACCACTTAGCCTCGCATGACAGTGGTAATTATGTTGCCAGACCTCTCAGAAAATTTTGCTGCTTACATGTGATTCAAAAAACCATTCTTCATTAAATGTCCTGATGTGCAGAAACAGAGCCTGGGATTCAGATAAGAGATCTGCATATGGGTGTAAAGGATTTCAATATTTAGGACAACCATTTTAAAGCACTCAGCCATTACCCCTGCTTTTACTGCTTCCCATGAGTCTCCTTAGCTTAGAGGCCTGCCTAGAATAAAAGGACAGCAGCTGGCTGGCTGATAGAACATCCCTATGAGCTCCAACAGCAGCACGTGGAAAAGTCTGCCTTCAGGCTGGCATTTTTCATGCAACAAGTATAGCTTTATGTATGATATTTTTCCAGGTTGCTCAGTATCAGTTTTCCTCCCTGCACATTGGTCTCATAGCATCATGACCTAGCCATGAGAGCCATGTTAGTTGTTCTAGTCTCAGGTAATCTCACCATTAGTTCATTACTTCATTGCAGAGGTATCCTTGGCCAATCCTTTTCAGTAGGGCAAGCACTACAATTAGTCACCTCAATGCAAAGAATTTAGAAAATGTATTGCATTCAAAGACAAACAACTGCACTGTTTGCTTACTAAAATAACAGTGTATTCCAAGGAGCTTCAAAGGATTAATGATTGGCTTAGATTCATTAAATCCTTTAAGCTGTATTTTGACATTTTTTTTCTTCTCTAGTGATTAATAGCACTCTGTTCAGTTCATGAGCATGAAGTGTTGGAAGGTCTAACATATATCAGTATGTTTTGAAACCACTGGAAGAATGCCATTCCAAAAAAAAGCTCTTAACCAAATAGTATTATCTTATTATCAGTAGTATTGTTAATATTCCAAAATTAATAAATTACTAGAGGTGTTGTATTTCAGTATTTCTTGGCACAAGAGTTTAACAGGCACCTTGTTTTGATGTATAATTTTAGGTAAGGCTTTGACCTGGAAATAATCTCAGCTACTATGAACCTCTCAGGCTTTTTTCAACTACTGTTAGAATGTTGGGCTAATATGGAATCCTTCCATATTGTTAGAAACATACACTTATACCCTGTGAAAGCTGGTTGAGCAATAAATTAACTTGTTTACTATTTCATTTCAAGAATATTACCTCATAAGGAATGAATCTAAAGGGTCTGGATCTACTCTGTAGTGCTCAGTCAGATTATATTTTTTTTCCTATCAGGTCTGACTACATGATCTCCTGAGATCCCCTCCAATACAAATTATCCTATGGTCCAAAGGCATATTTCGTACTTTAATTTAAAGATATCAACAGTAATATAAAATATTTTTGCCAAGGCCAAAAGCTTTAGAATTAATAATTGAAGAAGTGATGGGTGATCATGGTGTTTTCTTTTTCTGAAGGATGACTGCTTTTCTCTAAAATGTCTTTTGTTTGTTTTTCCAGTCAAAGTGGTGACCAAGGTGGAAGTGGAAGTAAGTTCTACTTACATGTTTGGGGGGACTTTTTTCTGTGTATTTCTTACCCTGACATTCTGACTTCTGACAAGCTGACTTCTGCAGCTTCCACATAATGCGGCAATTAACCATAAGCAAGTTAAATGTCAGCTAACAGGCAACAAACATGGAAGGATAGTGGACAACTAAACTTCTCCGCCACCTATGGGAACTTGAGTGAGACCGAATGTTTGTCTCCAGATACTGTGAATCACCAGCATGCCAGATGATCAAACTTTAACTTTTTACTTGTGTGTGAAGGCAAATCATCCCACAAAACAGCACAGATGTAACTGGAGAAATAATAACATGAGCAAGAGATTTTGTACAGGAGAAATCCAGTTATGAAATAGCCAGCACTACTATAAATTAAAGATTCATTTTGCTGACAGAGTTAAGGGGAACTTCAGTTGCCAGCAGCACACTGGAGGCCCAACTGCAGCAGTTTCACGCTGTCAGGCTGACACATTCAAACCCAGTTTTCCCTTTGTTAGCATGTATATTTTTGTGGCATTCTCTGTTAATCACAAGAGCACAGCTCATCTTCTCAGCTTCAAGTTTAGATACTGGTCATGGCAGAAGCAACCCCTGGCAGTACCAAATGGAGCTTCTGCCAGCCAAGTACAAATTTCAGTGCCTACTCTGACCAGTGCCTAGAATTGGACATGCAAACCAAACTAACCCTGCACTGAAGGAGGTGGGGCACAAAGGTCAAAACTGAGACCAAAATGTGAAGATTACATTGCTCTTGTCTCTGACTTCTTTGGATGAAAACAAGATGTCAGCTGCTGAGAGTGTTAGTCCGACATCTTCAATCGTCACTTGAGTCACACATGAAAACTTAAAAGTCATCATAAGGTCTGGGCCAAAATCAGCCATTTAGAATTTCATTGACTACAGTGTAGAAGCATTTCTTTTCAGTATCCATGCTCTTGTGATTGGCAGGGCCACATTTAAGTGCTGTGGATGGCATTCTAAACTGGGATAAGTCTAAATTTCTGTTTTAATAAGGGGTCTGTGCCAGTTCACAGAAAGATTCAATTTGCAAGGATATTGCATAAATTGCACACACATCTGATACAGTAAAGAAGCCTATAATGAATACCTTATTCAGCAACATGAAATATAATTGCATTAACTATTTGATCTGTTAAAGACATGTTCCCACCTCCTCCTTCTGATCAAGACATTTATGATGGAATTGATGATGAAGATGCTATAGCTAGGTATGTTTATATATATTTTAAATAATTTGCTTATTTGACAGAATGTTTTCAGTTTTTAGTGGTTTTGAATCAAGCAAAACAATTATCAGGTATTAGGATGATCAGCAAGTTGGTATACATCAAAATGGATATGTCAAGCTAGAGAAAAGGGTTCTTCAGTCTTCTGAAGAAGTTTTGTTCTGTAATTTTGATATGTCAGCAAAAGCAGTTTGCAATCACGAAAATCTCCCAATTTCCAACTAGACAGAATAGGTCTGAAATTAAAGTAAGAGACTAAAATTCTAGCTTGCTGAGTAACAACATGAAAACAGTAAGCCACTAGATTAAGAACTATACTACAAATACATCTCAGTAGCTACACGTGGCGTAACATACATATTTCTAGTTTAGCATGTTAGCATCTGGGTAAGCAACTTAACTTTGGGAATTAATGATAATTATGTGCATCAATGGAGAATTTTACTGGGCCTTTTAAGACAAACATTATATTTTATATTGTGATAATCACATGCATACTCCAAAGGTCTGTATCGCAGGATGAAGATAAGAATGGTATCTGGCCCTGGGGAATCTTGAAGAGACTAAAGGTCAAAGATGGCAAAAAGAAAAGTGTACGAGAAAAAACAGCCAAAGTCAATGAGGCAGAAGAAAATGAAAATTTGTTGTAAGAGTCTGCCAGGAAATCAAAGTGCACATTAACTAATTCTAATAAAGCATTGATCATATGCTACTAACATGTCCTCACAGCAGCCTAATGAATCATGCATCAAATTGCAGCTCAGGATGATACTTTTCTGCAAAAACACTGAGCTTTCTTTTCACCTGCATAATTATTCTCTTAACAAGCTGTATTTGTTGCAAAAGTCTGGTAATCAAAATATGCCAAATTCTTTTTTTGGTGAAAAGCACGAGAATAATCTATCATCTTTGTGCCACTGGTCATGTAAATTTGCTGCATACTCAGTTAAAATTTACTTTTCTCACCAGTACAATGTAGCTGACATGAACTGGTAAATCTAGGCCCATTAATCAAAATTTTAGGAATAATATGCCAAATAGAAAAATGCAAAGATTGTCTTCTATCCATCTTACCTAGGGAATAAATCAGCAGGTGGTGTTTCTGCCACATTCTTCAGTCATTTGTTTCTGAACCAGTTTACTTTAATTCACTGATAAAAATACATTTAGTCCCTAAGTATTGCTGGTGTTAGTGGCACTTCAGAATGTCTGGAGATTACTTGAAGCCCTTGTGTTGCAAGTTTTTAAAATTACCTAGGTTACAAAAAAGGCTATTAATGTGATATAGATACTTAATGAGCTTTTTTCCCCCCCTCCCCCCAGCATGTCTTCTTCAACAAAGCAGTCTGGAAAAGGTAATTAATAGCCTATTGTTCAGTCTCCATATTGATTCCTGATTCTTTTTCTGTATACATTGCTCTGTATCGTGCTAGTCACAAAAATATATCCAAGTAAGGAAACAGGACTTCCTATTGCTTACCCAGTTCCAGTAAACAAATTTAAAATATTGTGACTGATCCGGCTGCAGACAAGGAGATACATATACATTGCAAGCTCCCTGGTAAACAATTTAATGTATTTAATGTGATTTTTCTACCTGAGATTTACATTAGTCCATTTTATTTGGCATTAAATAGGAACACCTGTAAATAAGCACTTCAAAGTAAAGAGAAATTCTTTTTTCTATTTTTATCACTTGCAGTGTCTCTGTAAAAGAACATATCAGCATCATCAAAAGTTCTTAGAATTTTTGAGTCTGCTTCCAGAACTGAGTTCTAAATCTTCTATATCCTGCTGATTTTTCTAGCCATTGGTTTGATAAGTCGAACAATTGCTTCCCCTCTACAAACATGCTGAACGTGATTGAAAATGTATTCTTGGGCTAAGAATTCTCTTCACTGCTTTGGCATTGCAAGATGGCCTAAAAACTAGCATACCCATGATTCATATCCACTTCTAAGCAATGTTGTATTGACCAGGGTGCTATAGAAGTTATTGAGTGTGCATTAAAATCAAACTCAAAAAATATACTTTAGTGCAATACAGTGGAAATTTGATAAATTAAACTGAAAATTAAAGGCTATCTCATGTGCTAAAACTTGCTTTAGCTTCAGAACATTAGAATTTCAGTGAATATCTGTTATTATTAATAAAGAGTCTTAATCTGCAAAGGTTGTGCAAAACAGAACCTGGAGTTACCATAGACAGTAAATGGCTACATTATTTGCCATAATTTCTTATCAATTTAGCTAAAATAACACACATTGTAACACAGTGTATTCACATGTCATTTTTCACATAATAATATTTCATTCTTTTGAACACTATTGTTTCAGATTATGGAGACAATGTTTATGATGACGTAGATTCTTCAGACTTCCCTTCTCCACCACCTGATCCCAGGCAAGTGAAAATATTACTTCCCTGTTTAGAAATCTAATACACAGAGAGACATTTTTAAAGTATATACTACAGGCAGATTACTCCTAATATCTGCTTTATTTGGTGTTGTCAGGTTTTGTAGTTCTCATAAACCTACTGCTGATAATGGCAGTTGAATGCTCTTTCTTCCATTACAGATTGAAATAATAATTAGATTGTAGAATAAGTAAGCATGTTTTGCATATCAACATATTCAGTCCCTGATGGAAAAGAGGTAGAATATGATGCATGGCCTAAAGGAAATTAATTTTAGATTGTAGTTCTTTTTCTATCAAAATTTGGGGACTGTTAGGATAGATACTTTATCTCAGCTGCTGCAGTATTTTAAGAGAAAAGGAGGCAGTGCCCATGTTTAAAGTATGCAACATATTTGGAGGTGTAAGTTCAGCTTGAAAAACTTTTATCCTGAGCCAGAAAATTATGGTAATCTCTGGAGCACAGTGTTATGGGCACAGTTGCATCTGTGAGGATGACTGTGACATGTCACATCCTGTTGTCACTTATTCCACTCAGATGGAGTGACAGTACACTACAATAATGTAGTCTGGAGATATAAAAAGAGAAAGATCTCTTCGGACTGTGTATCCAAAGGAAACTATGTGGTCCTTCTAAGTTAGATGTAGGGTGGGTCACACACACATTCATCATCAGTGAAACTGTCATCCTGCTGAGATCAGCAAGGATTAAAAAGTAGAGTCAGACTTTACACTCCCAGGTGCATCATCAGAAAGGGCAGTTAGGTCATGAAACCCTTCCATGGTCTTCGACAAAAGTTAGCGCTATCAGGGATGTGCAAAAAATAACAGAACTTGAAATACATCATGTAATGCAAAGTCCCTGGTGTAGCAAAGTCTGCAGGCACATAAGGCTAGCACACACAAGGCTAAGATGTTCCAGCTGCCTCCACAGTGTGACATGTCATTCTGCTTATTGCCTAAAGGTGCACAGTCTTCACAAAAACTGGTCCTTACTGAGAGATTCTAAAATGTCTTAGTAGATAGATATTTAAAATTCATTTTCAATATTCACTTATGTGATAGATATACAAATATCAGAGAGAAGTAGGAAAGACAGACCCAACTTTTTTATCTATTTTGAAGTCAAATCTGTATTGTATTCTCAATATTAGTTTTTCAGAGCAACGAAAGCATGATAAAGACACACGAAGGCAAATGCTTTTTCACCAAACTTATCAGAAAGCGTGCCAATACCTCTGATGTCTTCCTAATTTTATTTGTAACCTCTTGGTTTAGTTCATCGAAATCAGGAAGCTTTGGAAAACCTAAGTCAGATGAAAAAGGTGCACAAAAGCTCAAGAAGATGGAAAAAGAAGAGAAAGAGTTCAGAAAAAAGTTCAAAGTAAGTTTTTTCAAAGTGTTTTCATCACATAAAATATAAAAACAAAGTATCTGTATAGTGTCTTCTAATTTGCTGCCCATAACTTGCTTTTGAAAGGGATGGATTATTATATGTAAAAATAGTGATCTGAGCATCTCTTAAGTCCAAATGGCAAGTATGGGCATATATGCATATTGTCGCATATACAAATACTTGTTAATTTCCAAAAATTTAGTAATAAATGGGAATATTAATGGAAAAACACTAATGGGTTTTAACCATGGTTTGGGGATTTTTTTTTCTCCTTTTCAGTTTGATGGTGAGATAAAAGTCCTTTACTCCACAACCACAGTCCAGGATTTATCACAGAAAAGATGGGGATATAAAGACTTACAAATTAAACCAGGGGAATCTCTTGACGTTATTGAAAGTACAGATGATACCAAGGTCCTCTGCAGGAACAAAGAAGGAAAATGTAAGTTTTGTTAAAAAACTGTCATACATATCAAATTGTCAGAGAATGGTTGAGTCGGATGTGTAAAACCTTTCTTCCCTGGTTTACCAAGGTTTACATTGCCTGGTGGTTGACAAGAGGCAGACTGTTGTTATCTTATTACTGTGTTTTAACACTGTAATTAAAAAAAATCCAAAACACTTCCAATGGACAAGATATACTAAGTATTAGAAAAAAAGGACAATTTTTTGATAAAGTTTTTCTGTGCAGCTAGGATCAGCAGATGTTTTTCTTTTCTGCCTCTCTCCCTCTGCCAAAAGGAGTGTAGCTATGATAGCCCACTGAGTCTAGTAAAAGTAAAATCCTTCCTGCACCTCTGGATAGCACTAGCCCATTGATTGCAGCCAAGAGAAAATCAATAACAATATTCTTACTTTGGAAGAGATGCAGTTTAATCTTTTCAACAGGCTGGGGGGAACATTGCTTTGGAGTCTTCCCCCCAGCTCCCAGCTAATCCAAGGCATATGTCCTTGCTGGCGTGTCTGCTTGTTCTGGGAGCTGCACAAGGCCTTTCAGTGTTTCTTTGAAATCCTTGGCCAGGGTTTGCACTGGCAGAAATTTTTGAATTTTTGGAGAAGTCTGAAACCATCTCCTGATGGTTTCAATTTCTTAATGAGCTTCTGTTACAGCACTTTCCAAATCTCCTAGTGAAAATTCACTTTGTTCTGGAACAGCTACTTTCAAAGTAGCAGTGTCCTCCTGCTCACCTTTCCTTTTTACCTCTGACCTATGTAGAATACAGTCCAATGCTATAAACTTCTGAAGAGGATCCAGCCACCTTCCTTTTATTTTTTTCCCTCCTGTACTCAACTGTTACAGTCTGGAGTACAGCCTTCTTCCTGGCAGGCCTGCAGGGAGAGGAAGAATTTCTTGCATAACAACACATATGTTTTTCAAAATATGGATTGCACTAGTAGAGCCACTTCCGAAAAAAAAACAGCTTTCAAAGCCACATTTTTTGAATCAAGCTAATAACAAAGTAGAAAGTAGTTCATGTTGGCTGTTTTCCTCTCAGAGTCTTCAAAGCCTTTCATATAATGACAGGAGCTACTGCTTTGCTATGCATAAAAGAGCAAAACAAATAAAAATATCATCCCTGAAAACCTCTGAATAGATCCCAGTCAATTTATACATTAGTTAGTGAAGTTTGAATCCTACTTTAGTTAAGTGCATGACAGTTTTGTTTATTTGCTCTAGTTGTTCTAGTTCCTCAGATCTTAAAGTTATGATTTTACCTTCTGAAGGCCAGGTAAACTGAAAATCCACAACTAAAGATGGTTTAGTTATTTTCTTGCACATGAATTCTTTGATTTAATCATTAACTTATGAAGCACTTCCATCGTTTCAAGCCAACAATTAAACAAAACCACGTTTTATATTTCAATGTTTTCTCACCTTTTCAAGCAAGAGCTGATGATCTTAGGAACATATTCTGCTATGGCTTATTTTAAATGTTATGAAATTATTTGAAATGTCAGAAGTGAAACAAGGAACTGATTTTTATCTACCATCTTAAATTCCTTCTTGCTCAGAACTCACACATTTTGAAATACACAAAAGCTTTCAATTCAGCTTTGTAGATTTTGCCTAATCAGTAGGGCATAAATGGACTTCAGTGGCCCAAAATTTAATTTTTGACCTCTCTGAGCTTCCTTTACATTGTCAGTGAGCAGCTGGCACGATGTGTTGTAGTTTTCAGTGCTTGCTAAGTAATCAACATGGAGTGTGCTGACCTGCTGGCTTTTTCCTTATTTGGAAGCACCATAAAAAAAAAAAAAATTATTTAGAAAATGAAACTTTGGACATGTACCTTTAGGCTAGTAAATCTGAAAGAGTGTTGAGACCTGCAGGGGTTTATCTCCCACATATTTAAGGGCTAGTAATCATCAGAAGAACCTAGATAATGCTTTGCAATGGTAGAAGCACGGTCACATGCACATGACTTCCAAAAACACTGTGTTTGTATGCCATGACTATGAGCAAAGAAACTTTGCTTTAATGTATTTCATTTGAGAAAATTATATGAAAAAGCAGAGAAGCTTAGATTAGCCAAATTATTTTAAATTATTTCTGGAGACTTCAAGAGTCATGGAAAATATTGGACTGCCCTAAAAAGAATTTTGAAAGGACAATGTCTTAAAAAAAAAAATTTTAAAAATCAATTTCTGTCTTTATTCCAGAAAATAAAAACTAGGGAAAGACAACTGAGCTAAGATATCCTAAATGGACACTCCCAATGATTATAGAAGGAAATTTACAAAGTAATTTCAAATACAAGACAAGATTACAGCAAGAATGTTCTTTAGAACTCTCCTAATTTTGTACCAGCTTACTAGTGTTTACCTACAAACATGTAATTACTGTTATGGCTCTCTCTTTTTTTGTATTCATTATACCAATTGAAAAGTATTTCAGTAGATATCTTTCACCAAATACAGGAAAGAATTTTTTTTTTAAGAAATCATATACATTAAAAAAAGAGTATTTGTAATTTTATCTGATTGCATTAGTAATGCACCAGAGTAACAGAATAATAGTCAGCAGCTTTTCTAAGGTATTTCCATTATATTCATTACTGGTCTTATTAATGTTACAGTTAAAATTTTAAACAGTTACAGGTGATGATATTTAATTGGTGTACACATCCTGAAAAACGTTTTTGTTCTTGTATGAAACTCTAAATAATTGTGTTACTTAATATTACTGCAAATATTATTATCTTGTTATTATTATACTGCATTTTTGTGCTATAGTTTTTGTTAATAACTGTTGTTTCATATCCCTCTCATGCAACCAAGAAACTGAAATACAAGATGAAAATCTAATCTTGCATAACCTCTATTACTATTTAAGTAGGCAAATAAGAATAAGGAAAACATTGCACATAGCAAAATCTTCATCAACTAGGTGCCCATTGCACAATGTTTTCCATCTATTATGTCTTTCTGTCTGAAGTATATAAAAGAGAAAAACAGCATTTCATTAGTGCTAGCAACAGAGGTGATAATGAGTATTTCAATTTAACTTAAATACATCTATATTTCACTTTTACAGATGGCTATGTTCTGAGAAGCAATTTAGTTCAGAAGTAAGTATAAAGTGATTGTTTTGAAAAATTTATTGTAACACTTAATTTTGTTTTAAATGTTCTGGGGAAAAAAGACAAATAGAATTATTTTAGTCTGTCATTCTAAACTTGAAAATTGAGTTATTTTTAAGGAGTTAGGGTTTGTCAAAAATTAATCACATACATCCATGCAGGAAGTTTGCCAGAGTTTCATTCTTCATTGCTTAACCATAAACTCTGGTTAAACCACGAAAAATCACATAAATTAAGCATTATTGGTACTAGACACTATTGCTGAACAGCAAGTTAATGTGATTAGGTCTATCAATGCCTTTTTCAAATGTTTAACTAAAATGGACCAAATTTTCTTTAAGTTTGTTTGTACTTCATTCTTAGTGGGATAGATATTTGGCTCAGTGTTGCTCCACAAAATTGCATGGAGCTCAGCATTTTATTCTAATCCAAAACTCTTGTCAGACAAAACCTCTCCATTTCCTTCAAGAGGCTTTTCATAATAGACCCTTAAATATCAAATCAGATGTCCCTTTTAGAATTGTCACATTTAGAATTTAGAAGCACATGTTACAGAATTTGGAAGCACAACTTACACACATGTTTGAATTATATGTATAAACAGTTTTACTGTCTTCCATGGGCCTGTCCATGTATCTTAGTCACATATTTGAAAATTCCTATTCATGGAGCATGTATCTTTTATAGACGTTATATAAATTCATTACATTAAAAGTAGCACCTCCAAAACTATTATGTAATTGCTGAGCACAGAAACAAAAAGAATTTCAAGGGCATACTGATTGGGGTTTTTAATTCAGTTTTTCTGGTGACCATTTTTAAAGAAAAATTAAGTATTTAATTTCTTAATGGAAATAACTCTATGAGAATATCTATGTAAAAATATAATAAATAAAATGGACTTTTAATAAAGCAACCCTTTTATCTTAGAAAGAAATGTATCCAAGTCTACCCTTCCCTGAAAATATTTTGACCTGACCATCTTACTCAACATTGTACCACAAAGGTTGTATTTTCCTAATTAGCAAGTTAATTATTTGATAGATTGCCTGCACCATACTGCTACTGTGTTTTTAATACATTTCTGATGTCTCAACTTTTAAATATATTATTTATCTTTTTTAACTTACAGTGATGGAGAGATTTATGATGATATTGGTGATGGTATGTTGAACATTTGGAACAATACTTCATTTCTATTCAATTACAATAAATAACTTTATCTTTGTGTTGAAGTACTACACAATATTAATAGTTTTGCATTTTATTTCCATTTCAGATTGCATCTATGATAATGACTCTGATGCTGAATGATCTTGAAATAACAACTTAATTGAAGATCAAACTCTAGTTTGGACTCCCACTTGTGAAAACAAGAAGCATCACGAATGCTGACTGCAAGTTAATTGGTGTCTCTTTGAAATGTACAATTGACCTTTTTTGGGATTTCAGCCTTTTGTCTTCCAATGCTTTGCATAAATTTCTATTCCAATTTATCTGAGCATTTAAAATTGAGGGAATATAAGCAAAAGTTAGTTTATTTTTCACTTCCTTTCCACATTTCTAACAGTCCATGTAGAAACACATCTTTAATTATTTATTCCCAAAGAGGCTAGTTCACATCTATGAAGGATCTAGAGGACAACAATCCCTGGCAACAGGTTTTCTCTGGCTTTCACCTATTAAGCACCAACGACAGCCACTCTGGGTAGGATAGTATTCTTTAAAAAAAAAATGGTGATAACATCCTGTTATAAAAGAAGAAATCAAAAGTGGGCATCAGAGAAGATAATACATCACTGACCTGCCATTCCAACTGCAATAGTGTCAGCTACGCTGACATATCCAGCCATGTTCCATTATTGCAACAGGCTATTTTTCTGTGTTGTACTAATGATAGAATATCATTCTCTAAGATTTATCTGAAGTCTACTTTAGAGTATAGTGTTCTACTTAATACTGTAGTGTTGCTCAAAATATACCCAGAACATTTAGGTTAAGATTTAATTTCTGTTTAGTTTGAAGATAAGTTTTCACTATAGTAATATAGATATTATAAGCTATAAACTGATAATAAAATGTTTGGAAATTCTTCTAGACTAAATATGTAGGTATATTTATCATGCTATTTTGATAATGCCCTTTTTTTCGAAGTATTGTAGTTTACTACTAGATCTGGATAAAGAAAGAGTACAGAAATCAAATATTTCCATGCTTATCCATTGTAGAAATTACATTTATTCCTAAAGTTCATTTTTGATGCTGTTGTCTGAATGACCAAGTTGCAAATAAAAGCAAAGTCAATATGTAAGTCATAATGATAAATATCACTTTACCCTTATGTATCAGAAGTCACTGGAAATCAACAGACTTTTACAGTAAGCTCACAATAAAGAGGGTGAGCATGTGCAAAAAATGGAACATCTGTTGCTTTTGCTGTAGTGCAGATTACTCAAAAACCTGTAATGACCAATGTGGCTGGATCAGTGGAAGCAGCTCCTTTTGATGAACGAGTATTGTACAGTCCTGAAAGGAAGTCAGGTACCTTGTGCAACACAGCCAGTTTAGTTTATAAACATAAAAAATGTTGACTCCGTTAAGTCAATAACTTTTGGTCTCACCTTCAGTGAAGCTGAGATTCTATCTTATAAAAGTGTCTTTTATTGCTGCTTCAAAATACAGTAAATCTCAAAGGAGGCATAATGCAGTGGGGATATCAAACATAAAATTAAGAGATAGTGGCCTATAAGCTATTTTGTACTGCATGTAAAATCACTGATAGTACACTGAAAAGCTATATGCAACTTGATTTTCTCTTTCTATTTGCTATTTCTCTTATCTATTTGCTATTCAACCAGCATCTGGGCATCAAATATCAATTTTATGTGTAAATATCAGCTGCAACACCCAAATATAAAACATGACCATGCATATTAAGTGCAATGAATACGTGTGACTATTCAACTGTCACTGCTAATGGATTATTTATTTTTCAGTGGCATTCAAGAGACTGTCTGCATTAAATTAGTGATATGCCAAAGAACTGAGTGGGCATGCAGATAACTACACAACTACATAGTTCTTCCATGTTCTTAGTGTTAATGTGTGTAGGCATTGCAATTCTGTATCAATAAGACTGACTAAATTGGTCATACAATATATAAAATAATGAAAAGAAATAAATATATTTATGGCTAAAACTCTATATTCATTGCTTGTTCAAATCAAATACAATATGATTGCTGCAGGGTGTTAAAATGAATTTTTAAGGTATTACTCATTGAAAAATTACTGGCATTGTATCTTTTAACTTTTACCAATGTGGGATGCTTTTTCATATTTCTTCTGAATAAAAGTATTTCTTCTGAATAAACATTTCTTTAACAAGAAATGTGGGTACACTCTCTTCTGTCAAAATAGAACAACAGTAGCTGAACAGTAACTTCTGAAAATTATCGCTGAGCACCTAACAGAATGAAAATCAACTTTATTATTGTTGCAAAGGCTGCACAACATGGTATTTGTTAGTAATTGCTACCCAGAAAGTGAAATGTAAGCAGAAAATCTTCCAGACAGGAAAATCTATACTTAGGCAGTCTATATTCTAAAAGTTTCTCACCTGTAATTTATTCTAGTATCTTTTAAAAGCCATAAAGAAAGAAAAGAAAAGCTGCTCACTTGATATTTTTCCACCTCCGAATTCAGTCTATAATCCTGCAGTATTTGGCTGTGCCTGCTAAAACAGTCAGCAGTGAAAACATCAAAATATTGACATAAAAATTAGGTTTCAGCATGAACATCCTAGTTAGGGTAAACAGAGCTGGTTTCCATCTGTGTTGTACCTCTGTGCTGTCCCAGTAAACAGGCTAAGCAAAACCAAAACTGGGAGGGAAAAAAAGACTTCTCTAATTCAGTAGCTTTATAACATTTCTTTGCTGTTACCACAGGCTCTGGACTGCAGGAATGCAGCTGATCTCCTGCACATTCCTGTGTAAGAGGTTTATATTCTTGATCCACTAATTGCAGATCCCCTGGCTACTCCTCCCACAGTCATAACAAAGTTTCTTTTATGTGTGATCCCTTTGCATAATCCATTCTCAACTGGAAAGATCAGTACTTTAGTAAGAGCATGGAAATTCAGAGGTGGGATGTAGATTCTCTGTGTGAATTAGAACACCCCTTACCACTACATTACTCTACAGCAGACACCATTGTAAGCACATGTGTGCATAGGAATGTGTGCATCTGTTGTGTGTGAGTATACTTCATGTATATATTAAGGCAAAGTCTGAGAAAACTAACGGACCCATAAAACGGCACCTTTATGATTTCTGTATAGCAGCCCCAGACCACCCTGCACGGAAAGGCTTTTGCATGTAGTGAAAAGAACTCAAACACTAGGAGAGTCAATAGATGTGCTTGTATTTGCACAGCCTCTGTTCTGACTCCTCGCGTGGATTCATCGTTAACTGTGTGTGCAGTCTATAATTACTTGATGGTTCAGTATTTTTTTCCACAGGATCCCCGCCTCATTTAGTGCATGGGCTGGATGAAAACTAATAGAAAGGGCAGTTGTTCAACCCTGCTCATTCAGTTTCTGGCCACTCCTTCATTTAGTGCAAATCTTCCCAAGCTTATGCTGCACCCAGAATTATTAGTTTCTCATGGCATTCATCACAATGATAGCTCACATTCCCTTGAATAGGAATGGATTTGTCGTGTGAGAGAGGAAAACATTTTATCCCCATTTTAATGTATGAAAGGAAGGCACAAACAGAGAACAATTTGTGGCACATATCCATTAATCCTGAATATAAAACCAAACCACTGAAGCTAAATTAAAGTTTTTGTACTTTCCTAGATTAGGACTCCCACTATTTTATCTTCCTTTTCTTTGCCTCTGCTTATGGTTAAATACAAAGATAAGAGAGACATCATCTTGTGTTTAAAAAGTATTAGCATGCAAAATTTATACTGTAAATAGACTACAGAATTACAGACTCTCCAAATGCTTCTTGAATTCTGGCAGACTTTGTGCTGTGACCACTTCCCTGGGGAGCCTGTTCCAGTGCTCAACCAACCTCTCTGTGAAGGACCTTTTCCTAATATTTAAATCTCCCCTAACTCATCTTTGGGCCATTCCCTTAGGTTCTGTCACTAGTCTCCACAAAGAAAAAATCCGTGCCTGCCCCTTTGCTTCCATTCATGAGGAAGCTGTAACTGCATTGTGGTCTCCCCTCAGTCTCTTCTTGTCCTGGCTGAACAGACCAAGAGACCTCAGCAACTTCTCATATGGCTTCCCCTCCAGACACTTGACTACCCTCATTGCCCTCCTTTGGACACTCTCTAATGGCTTCATGTCTTTCTTACACTGTGGCACCCAAAACTGCCCCCAGCACTCCAGGTGAGGCCACCCCAGTGCAGAGCAGAGCAGGACAATCCCCTCCCTTGCCCGGCTGTTGATGCTGTGCCTGATGCCCCCAGGACAGGGTTGGCCCTCCTGGCTGCCAGGGCACTGCTGACTCGTGTGCAACTCACCATTGACCAGGAGACCTTTCTGCAGTGCTGCTTTCCAGCACCTCATTCCCAGTTTGTCCATACATTCAGGGTTGCCCCATCCCAGGTACAGAATCCTCTCTGCTTAAGAGGGAGCCAACAGCTCCCGGTTTTGTATCATCTGCAAACTTGCTTAGTATCCATCCAGTCCTGTGTCCAAGTCATTTCTGAAGAATGATGTTGAAGAGCACAGGGCTGAGGATGGAGCCTTGTGGAACCCTGCTAGTGACAGATCACCATGTCACTAGTGACATGTCTGATCTTATCTGCCACTGTAACCTGATGTCACCTCAGTCACTGTAACCCTTTGTGTCCCAGATGAGCCAGCTGCTCACCCATCACAGGATGTGTTTATCCAGCTGTGGGATGGAAATTTTGTCCAGAAAGGTCCTGTGAGTATCAAAAGCTTTGCTGAAATCCAAAAAGATTAAATCAACTGGCTTCTCTTGATCAACAAGGTGCGTTACCTTGTCATAAAAGAAAATCATATTTGAACTATGTTTACAGTAATAAAAAGGTGAGTAAATATGGAATAGTAATTAAAATTTTATGTAAATAATAGGTTAGACTATACTGAGAAACTTAATAAAAAGTGAGGATAAATAGTAGAATTTAGTGGTCCACATTATTACACTTTATATCAGTTGCTATCTTGCAGCTGCCATGTTGACAGGCAGTTTGTTGGTATGGTTTTGAGTGATGTCTATGGCTCCTGCTACAATTAAACCTTTATGTGTATATGGTCTGATATAGCCTGGTCCCAAAGCTGAGATATCTAAACCAGTTCTGAAAGAGCTGACTTATCTATAAGAGGCAATTCACTCAGGACAGCAGCATAACCCTACAAGCCCTCCACCTTAACTGCTTAGCCTGGCTAAGAAATAAGGCTGTAGTGCAGATGAAGGGTCATCTTAAGCAATTTCCAGAACCCCAGCCACTTGGTAACAATTTCAGTGCCACTCTGAATAGCCATGGTACTGCAGAACACCCCCTAACTCATGTTCTAACCTTGTGCTGAGCAGCAGTGTGGTAGCCCCCAGCCCCCTGGGTGCAGCAAAGTACAATGATCTCAGAGTTTTCCTTCTCTGTGTTTCATTCTAGACAGATGACTCCTGAACATACATAGAATTTGGTAAATCATTTTTATTTGCCACCTTTGAAAACACTTTGAGAGAGAAGATTAAGACGTTAATATGTAAAGTTCATTGCTGGAGTCTTTTTATATTGTGGGAGTTGCTACAAAGAATATGGGACACTATGTATCTTTTCTCTTAACACACAGACACGTAAATATTGCTTGAATTTAAAATACTTACTACTAGACAGAAAGTAAGTATGCAAAATGTCAACACAAACATGAATGAAATGCTAATTAGATGGATACCAAGGGTTTTAAGAAATATTATATGATTTGCATTACTTCAGTAATATCACAAAATCCTACTGCTTAGGAATCATGAGACAGGCAAAGAAAGGAAAAATTAGCACTGGCTTTTTTTCCCTGTTTTTTAATTTTTTTTTCTTTGGCCTGATTCCTGATTTTCAAGTTCTTAACAAAAAAAGCTGCCTGATCCTTCATTTACATGTGGGTGTACTTCAGGTGGAAAATGTACACAAAACACAGACCTACAATACGAGGCTCTCGTCCATTTTTGCTGCTGACAGAAGGGACACACTGCCAAGCTCCCTTCCCTTCTCCTGCATCTCAGCTTCTTCCATGTTCTCCTGCCTTGGACAATGTTGTCACACACCTTCCAGCTCACACAGGTAAGCCCAGTTTCTTCTTCTGTATTGACCAAAAGAAATTCTATATTTGGTTGTCATTACCTGCTTTCAATGCCTGACATGTTCTCTGCACTTTTTTTACTCAATTACTTCCTGCTCCCCGTAATTATTCCTCTTTCCATTGACCATCTTACCATGGCATTCTGTTCTTTGCTTTTCTGCTTCCTTGATCCTTTCTCTCTTCATCCCTTTAAACTGTTCCCCTACTTCTGCATTCCTGCCCCTGGCACTTTCATTTTTATTCCATTTTTAAAAGCTGCTCTGTTTAAATGCCTTTTTTTTTTTTTTTTGTGCAAGATTCTTAACACTGTGGGTGACACCAGCAGAAGTTTAATGACTCAACAGGCATTGAGGAGACTTATAATTCTTGTATTTTGAGTTCTAGGCTGTTTATCCCACAGCATTTAAAACCAGATAAAACATACCTTCCACTGCCCTCAGTATCTGGGGAGTTTTCTTTAGTACCCAAGTTGGGATGTTATATATAACTAAATCTTACAACTGCCAGTTTAAACTTAACAAAAAATTCTTTTCTATACCATCCCTTTTTTCTGCTTCTGTATTCATATTAAGCTACTTGCTACTGGCCATGTAAGAGACTGAAGCATGCTCTAATAGCAGTCACTGGCTGCTGAGAATCTCCAATATCCAAGTATTTTAGTACGGATACCAAAATGTATATCAGCATTGCTGCTGAAATGTTAGCCAGTGTTTGTCAACCAGTGCCCAAAGAAAATATTAATGGGCTTCTTCAGTTTTTAAGAAAAGACTGAGTTATAAAATATAGTTTCTGCTGCCACATAGATTTTGTAACAGTAGATGATGAATTATCCTTACATTGAGTTTCAACACTATTACCAGAGTTTATTTGAACAGAAACAGCAGCTGTGTTCTGTTAAAGGTTTTTCCTCAGGTGTAATTATTATGCCAACCATACACAAACTAAACACCTGCTGCTTTTCACAGCTTCAATAGAACTATACAATGTGGAATGCTGGGGAAAATCTCACATGAACAGTGCCTAAGTATAAGGCTGTACTAATTAACAATCTAGTTAGCAAGCTGCCCAGTTAATCAGGAAGACTTGTTGCAGCTCTTGAACTTCTGTTATTTTGCCACTGATTGTTATTGCTTTAGTATGATACTTACTGCTGCTCTTGCTTAATTTTCTGCTATGCACTGTATGTTCTTTTTTTAAATTTATTGCATTATGGGGTACTGAAGAAATATTAACACTACAAACAAATGCAATCAATTCTGATTTTTATTAATATCTTTTATTTCTTTCTTTATTTAAAAGTACTATCTTTGTGAATTAACTTGGATTATGATGGTTTCCAAAATCAGAGCAATTTCATTTAAAAAAAAGAAATTTCCTGAGCTAAAAAATTTCTTACGTATTGGAGGGTTTGTTAATAGCAAACCACATTACTTTTGCCAACTATACTACTGATACTTAAAACAGTGCCTATAGAACTCATTTTCCATTACAATATATGTAGAAATACACCTAGTTAATTGTACTTGAAAAGGTTAGCATAGAAATATATTAGGAATATAGCATATAAACCAGAAGAGCACTCACACCCCAAAAAGCAAGGCCAGTAGTATCAACTGCAAATTCTCTATTTATTTTCCTCCAAGCTGTTCGGAGGAACATGAGACCAAAACGGATCAAAATGGTCAAATCAATAACATCTAACATATGGATCAAAAGTTCAGCAAAAAAAAAAAATATTCAGCATCCACTTAAACACAGTACTTACCACTAAGGTCGTCCTTGCTTGACTACTCTCTGCACTGTGCCAGTCTGGGCAGTTTGGCAACCCACACCTTGCCTGTAACCAGATGTAGCCCACAACTGCATCTATAGTACATCCGTACATCATTTAAAACTCTGCCAGGGAACATCCCTGGGCACTGGACCTTGATGACCTTTGCTGTCACATTGCCTGAATCAGACAGTTTTGGCTCAAGAGCAGTGTAAGGTTGTCCAAACATCTCCCAGCACATCTTTTCAGGATATCCATGTCACTATTTCCCTCCCCAGGTGACCCCATAAGCCAGATGGATTCCCAAATGAGCAGATGCATGTAAAATGCAATATCCCTGTTTTCACATTGCAATTCTGTTTCAAGACATCTGCCCTTCCCAATATCCCAGATTCTGCTAGGTTTTCAACCCAGCTTTGGCCACACTGAATTTTTCTCAAATCCTCTGGTAGAACTCACAGCAAAAAGATTCTGTTCCATCAGTCAGATAAATTTACATGCAGGAGGAAGGACCCTTCCTATTTCTGCTTGTTGCTGTATTATGGGGACATAGAACCAAATATCGAGAATAGCACATTAAAGGACTTTGATTTATGTAGATTAAGCTGCAGCTAATGGGGTCATCTTTTTCCCCTTGTTTCCTTCCTCATATCCTCTGAAGAGGATGCCTTTTCAATCTTGCAGCACAACCCTCTCCCTAGCAGGTCCTTCTGTTGCACAACAGGCACACATTCCCAGAGCTGCAGCTGCATCCTCCCACACACGGCTCTGTATCTGGTTGGAGATGTGACATTCATTGTCACGCCTGTACCACTTTATGCCAACTGTGAAGCACAGGGAGGTCTGAGAACTACAGTGCATGTCTGCCCTGGGGTCAGGCATTGTGCAGATCTGCTCTAGGACCTGTGTTTTGCTTCAGAGCTGCCAATAATTTAATTTGATACTATACATTTGTCCAGCTGCTAAAAATGCTGATGAGCTGGATTTGATTTGACTGAAACAGTGGAACTTCTAAACCAAAAATCTGCCAGGATCCATTCTTAGACAGAATTGTTTAGGTTGGAAAAGACACCTAAGATCATTGAGTTCAACTGTTAACCCAGCAATGCCAAGTTCTCCACTACAGCATGTCCTTAAACACCATGCCTATACAGCTCTTAAATACCTCCAGAAATGGTGATTCCCTGGGCAGCCCATTCCAATGCTTGACCAACTTTTCAGTGAAGAAATCTTTCCTATTATCCAGTCTAAACCCTGCTTAAACTTGACACCATTTCCTCTTGTCCTATTGCTTGGGAGAAGAGACTGACCCACACCTTCCCAGATACAACCCCTGTCAGGCAGCTGTAGAGAGTGATAAAGTCTCTCCTGAGCCTCCTTTTCTCCAGACTAAACACCCCCAGCTCCCTCAGCTGCTCCTCATAGGACTCCAGATCCTTCCCTAACTCCATTGCCCTTCTCTGGACTCACTCAAGTACCTCAGTGTTTTTCTTGACCTGATTCTGAGCTGCTGCTCAGACAGACATTTTTACCGCCTGAGATTTTTCTCTATTTTACATAAGAAAAATCAGGTCAAATGATATTTTTGTAAATTATATGGACAAACCAATACCAGATAAACTTCTGAGATACTTCATTCAGTGATGGTTTCTTTATACTTTCCTTTTTATTCCTCCATTGACAGTATTTCATAGCTGCAGAGAACAGTTTTATCATGTTCTAAGCAGTTTGATGGGCTTCATATCAAGAATAAGACTAAACAAATAGAATGATTACAAAACTCTTGCTAACAGTACAGAATTATCAAAGAAGGGATGATTGTTTTAACTTTTTGATCCCATTCACTAGATTTTCTTCTCTTCCTGTTTGTCCACATGTCATTCAGTATTTATCATTTATTTATAGCCAGTTTTATGATATTGCAAATTAAGGAAGAGTATTGCAAGTACATTTCCATAAGATAAAATGCTCTTCAGCTACAAACTGTAGCTCAGTTGAATTCTGTAAAGTTATCTTCTTGTCTGCATAGTTTGATTCAAGTTTATGCTTTTTCTTCTACATTTATATAATGGACAGCCTGCAGCTGATGTACATTGCACATCCATATTAATTTCCATGGAGTTTATTGATTCAAGACAGTTAAGGCTCTGCCATTAGCTTTCTTATTTGACCCCAAACAAGAGAAAAGCTTTCCTTTTTGATCTTTATTTTATATTTTAATTCTTGAAGATCAATAGCTCACATAGTAGTATCTTCTACAGTAGATGGCATATCTCTGTTCAATGTGTAAAAAGAGGCTGCCCCACACATGAGGGGGCAAAAGCAACAATTTTGTGACTGGAAAAGTAAAGAACAAAGCAGGGGTTTTTTTGAGTCCTTTGCATGCAAGCACAGAAATGTGACTCAAGTTTTCGAAGTCCCTTTCCAGTCCTTGAACATGTAGAAACATTTTACCCTGGTTTCAAGACCAACCTGCCTCTGCACTCCTCCAGGTGACACTAGAGGATTGTTATAGTCTCATATGTCATACTTTGTAGTTGGGAAAGGAAATACACCAGCAGCTCACAGGAAATTCTGCTTTCACAGTGTGTCCCTGTATCTCATTTTGGAGATTTACTAATCTACATAGAGAACTAAACTACATACTTTCACATAAAATTATAAAGGAAGAATTAAATTGAAGCATTCTGATTCCCCATTTGGCCACTAATATATCTTTTCTTTGACTAGATTTATAGTGATTTGATGTATTGTGTTTTAGACATTGAGTGAAAAAAAAAATAAATAGAAGAGGCTGCCATACACTGGATCAGCTGTAATCTATGACACACAATCCAAGTGAAGAAGTTAATTTTCTCGTTAGTATTAATTTTCCCCCTCCAAAAGGGAGAAAGAGATTTTTTCCCCTCCATATTTCTCTCCTTCTGCATACTCAGGAGCAATAGTGGCTGATGAAACTGTGTAAAAAATTTGACAGGCTAGGAAACTTTAAAATTTTTAAATAAACTTTTGTGATTCTTTCCCCACATTTGAGTGAAGGTTAGAACATAGGAAAAGCTCCAAAAACAGATCAAAAAATGTCCTCTGCTCTCCTAGGGTGAGAACTCCTCATGCCACAACATTTTAAGGCCCTGACTTTCCTTGCAGCCTTGTGTGTGGGGCTGGTTTTTTTGTTGTTGTTTTGTTTTGTTTTGTTTTTGTTTGTTTGTTTGTTTTGTGAGGACCTAAGTGGTAGTTAAGGTTAATGCAGTCTCACTTTTTTCCATTTCTCCATAATGAAAAATTAAAAATCTAATGTTATTTTTCCTTTTTTTTTTGCAATTGTGGCAAATATTAATTATACCTCAAACTTCTTTTAATAGAGCACTCATAACTGACATTATGACATTCTTTTATGTGTCATTATCAGAGACAACCTTAATTTTGCCTGCAGAATCCAAATGTAATTAGTGTGAAAAAGACACAGGAAACTCAAGCCCCCCCAAAATGTTATATTTTGATTATTAAAGGGTGTCTGCAGAAAAAGATCTGCAGAAGAGTACTCTGGGATTTACAAATTATTCCTTTCTTATTCTTCCTTGTTGAAATAGAATGTTTGGGCTCTCTTGAAGTACCTCATGTCTTCCACACTTTGTATCTCTTAAGGAAGAAGCAAGTGCTGAATGGACATAGCATTTAGCATAAGTGTCCAAAGCACTTTACACAGAGATCACAAGTTCAAATCCAATCCAGACTGGACCAATATTTAGTGGTGAGTCAAAGTTATGTGAAAATAATTACACAACAGCAGAATTTGTAGTAAATAGGATGCAGCATTACCACCACCAGCAGCAGTTAATTTGGCATTTTCAGGAGGTCAAGGATTCCCTGGACATGACATCCTAAAGACAGCCCTGAGGCATATTGATGAACCTGCTCAAGGAAGTTCAACCTGTTTGTCTGTTATGGACAGATGAGATTTTATTGTTTAGAGCTTTTAATTTTCAGAAACTTTGGAATCTCCAAAACATTAGCTTCATATTTAACATATTTAAAAATCACAATGCAAAAGTTTTTGAAAATTATATTTTAAATTAAGTATACTTGATATAGTTATAACAAGATTCTTCTACGTCTGGCATTAATTGATATGCGAAAAAGTTTTTCCACTCTGTCTTATCGAGTAATTATTTTACTCTCCTTAATCAGTATTAATGTTTTAGAAATGAACAAGTAAGTGCAAAAATTTTGAGATGAAACTTAATGTTCATGAATATGTAAAACCCCCAGATTTTTATAAGTAATGTTGAATCTGAATTGAAAGACATCAAGAGGGAAAATTCAGAGTGGAAAATTATTGACTAGAAAATAGGAAAACAGTTACCTAAGCTTGTGAAGGTATTTTTATATGTCTGGCTACTTCCACATTTCAGCTTTATAATTATTTGCTGGATTTGGTTTAGAGAATTTGGGATGTCAGAGTGCAAGAATTTGCCTCGTCCATGGCTGTCCGTAACAGTGCGCAGTATGGAGTACTATCAGCAAATTTAAACTTCTTCCTAAAGAGGAGTCAGTATATCAGTGAACGGTTTCTGGCAGTGGGACTTCTTTATCACGTTGGGGGCTTTTTTTTTTTTTTTTTTTTTTTTTTTTTTTTTTTTTTTTTTTTAATTGCGTTTATTTTATTAACTAAGTTTCACAAATGTAAAAGCAGTAAGAAGTAGATCAGCACTTGAGCCTAAAGAGATACTCGCTGCGCACAAACCAAACAAGCGACGAAAAGCTATTTCTTTTTTCCTGTTTTTAATTAATTCACGCTTTAAAAAAGCAGAAAACATCCGGCGTACAAAGCCCACGGTCACGCCGCACCCACATGAATTACCACCTCATCACAAGGCCGAGAAACCGGGCGGGCAAACCCCGGAAGAAAGAAACAAACAAACAAAGAAACAAAGAATTAAACAAAAATACAGCAAAAACAAGACAACAAGCAAACAAAAACAGAAAAAAAAAAGGGGAAAAGGAGCGATTTCTGTCGCCAGGCCGCTGCCAAGCCCGCCCCGCCCCCGGAGTGACGGGGAAGGCGCCGTCGGGGGGCGCCCTTCGCGTCGGCGGCTCCGCGCACCTCCCCTCGCGAGAGCGGGCGAGGTTTCCGGTGTTGTGGCTGCGGGGCCGCAATCATGGCGGCGACGCTCCGCGCCCGGTCGCTGAGGCACCTCCGCATCCGAGGTGAGGAGTGTCCCGCGGGCCGCCCCGCCGGCGTCCGCACCGCCACGGTGCCCGCACCGCCACGGGGCCCGCTGGCGCCCCCCGCTTCTCTCCTCCCTTTCTCTTCCCTGTCCCCGGCTTCTTTCTCCTCGCCCGTCTAACGCACTTCTCTCCCCCCGTCCCCGCAGGTCGGAACGACAGCGGCGAGGAGAACGTGTCCCTCGATCTCAGCCGAGGTACGGGCGAGGCGGGGGGGCCGCCCGACCCTCGCTGCGCCAGAGGCGGGCAGGGGGCACGGCGGAGCGGCCTGGTGGTGCTGTGGGGCGGGTGCGGGGGCCGGGGCCGCCGCCGGGGGCTGAGCGGAGCCGCCCGCGGGTGCGAGCCGCTCCTCGGGCACCGTGAGGCCGCGGCGAGGCCCTGCCCGGGCAGCTCCGGAGCCGCGGGGCTCCCTGCTGCCCGGCGTGCGTGCCGAGGCGACTCCGCCGCCACTGGGGCTGCCCTTGAAGCCCCTATTGCTCGCAGACAGGCTTGTTCGCAGTGACCGTGCCGTGCGCCTCCGAGCAGCATCTCGGCAGCGGCGTCTATTCCTTACTCCATCCCTTTCTCGTGTATCCCTGCGTGCCCTAGGCCGGCTGGCCACCCCGTTTGCCGTGAGCCTCTTGCTCCAAGACCAGCGGCCACTCGTCTCCCGTTTGCTTGTTAAATTGCTCCAAACATCCTCCACTGCTCTCAGATGTGTCTGGAGGGGGGGGAGGGGGGTGACTTAAGAGGACGGAAACAACGCTGCTACACGCTGAGAAGTTTTGTCTCAGACAAACAGGTACTCGTTCCCTACCCACACGTATAGGGTACAAAATGTGATCTTACCTAGCTGAGTACTGAGGTAAGACTTAGACCCTCTCAAAGAGACTGGAAAAATTCAAAAAGCAAACTGGAATGTTACTGCTCTAGAAGCAGCGATATTTCGTGGGACAGAGGATCCTGGTCTGGGGAGGGAATGAAGTTGATACTGGTGTGTAACTATTCTGCTTCAGGAGATCCAGGATGACTATTATGCTGAATAGATCCATTTTATGGGGAAGTAGGCAGGAAAAATGACAGAATCAATGAGATAAAAGTGACCTGTGAAATGGAAAGGAAGTAAAAATACCAGCAGCAGAAGTACTGTTTTCATCTTGGAATTGTTGATATTGCATTATACTTTCTCTAATTCTCTTTTCCCACAAAGTAAGCTGTGTTTAGTATTATTTTATTAAGCAATTCTGTCGTGGGCTACAAGTTATCTGTGTGCATACATACCATATTTACAAGTGTGTTTTAATAAAACAGGGAAAACTGCTGGGGTTTCCTCCGTTTAAAGAAACAGACTCTTCTCATTCTGTCTCCCAATGGACATGATTGCTTTAGAGAAATACTGTCTTTAAAAATTAAAGCATATGAAGCTTTCATCAGCAAAATGTGGAATGAAGGCCTTAACAGTTTAAGCACATGACAAAGTTATTCCTGTAAGCAATGTTACCTGTTCATAAAACCTGCAGAATTAGGATTTTAATGAATGGGTTTAATAATTTTTTTTAATGTTCTATAGCATACGGGAATATTTTGAGGTGAAAGAACAATACAGAAAATTTAAATGCTGGAGTGGTAGTTTTGAGATGTGGTCTGTTTGAAATCTTCTAATCAGAATTTGATAAGTGGCCATCATTGTGATATTGGTTTTTGCCATGAGGTGTTTTCAGCTGCCTGCTGATTCCAAGAGACCTGTAGTAGTAGCAGTACAACTATTACACGTGTATAGTGTTGTAAAAGAGGCTCTTGAGTAAGACGCAAACTGCATTTTTAATACGTGTTTTCGTTTTTTTTAATTAAAAAAGGTGTTTTGCACTGTGGAGATATATCTTCTGTTATCAAAAGTATAAGTCATTGGGGAAATCAAATGAGTAGCTACTTTAAATTTAGATGTTAAAAACCCAATGGTTTTGGGTTTTTTGTTAGACTACAGCTGACTGATCAGTCACCGTATAGCATCGTATATCTGTGTAGATATTAACTGCATTTTAAAGAGGAAACAAAAGCAAGAAGCTTAAAAGTCTCAGCAAGACATTAACTGAGCTAGATTTCCATGATTTCCATGGTGAACACGAGTATTTGTTTTTCCAGCTGTTACAATAGTTATGTAAGCAATTATTTTAAATATTTTGTTACCCTAATTTGGTACTAATAGCACAATGTTTTGATTCACTGTGTTGTGCAGATCACATAGTTTTCCACAGGGCTCACATTGGTATTAGCTTAAAAGAATGTTCTAATGTTTTTTGTTTCCTGGTACAACTGAACTTTGTGTTGATTAATGTGAAATATCTGATTTGGAGAAAGTAGAGAATCACCATAAACAGAGCCTCAGCCATATGCTTCTAGTTACAGGGGCCTCTTTGTTACAAACACAAGAAATTATATTGGTACTGCCTTACTTTGCATAGGTTCCTGTTAGTAATGGCATGACTTATCCTAGAGGTTAGACCTTTACTTGTCCATACCTGTGACTACACTTTCCATGCAAGAGGCCAGTGCTGTTATAAAGAACATCAAAACAAATAATAGATGTGGGGAGAGTGCTCCAGTTTATGCTGCTCTGAGTTCTGCTTCTTCCTGGCTTTTCGAGCAGTAAGGCTTGAGGCGTGCCTTGCTGCTTACAGAGTGATCTGCATTTCTCTGTATGTGTTTGGTTTGCTCTTTTCTCTGGTCCTGTAGTTACAGGGCTGCTCATGTTTTCCCAGAAGACACCAAGCTTTTTACAAATTTTTAACATGGCTGCTATACTAGGTTTACTTTTTGTAGCTTCTTGGTGCTTTGCCTTTTTTAAAATGATACATTATGTTTATGAAAGCCATTTTGCATGGTGGTGGATGCTACATTTTGTGTGTTTGTGTAGGTATGTATAAGCTTTCTGTTTACAGTTATTAATCTGGTTAAAGATGATAATGTAAAGTATGTGTGGTTTGCTTTTTCTGGTTTTTTTTTTTTTTTTTACTTTTATGGGGGGCTGGGTTGGTTCTTTGGGGGTTCTTTGTGTGTTCTTTTGTATCATTGGGGGTGGTTTTGTTGGTTTTTGTTTGGGGTTTTGGTGTATGTTTGTTCATTTGGTTTTGCGTTTTTTTTGTATTTATTTTGTTTCTGAGTCACTAAGCCCTGCCCATCTTCTAAGGGAATTCAGATAAATCTTTTTTAAGAAAACCACTTTGCTGAAGGGCTGATCAACTCTGGAAAAATTGTCCCCAGGATAAACATTTGTGTGTATAATGTTGGTATAGTAAGAAAAAAGGTGTAGATACAGGGTAGACTCATTGCTTTTGTCTGGTTAAATCATATATCATGTATTCTGTTGATTACAAAATTGCAATTAATAATTGGGATTTAGAGCACTCATGTTTTGGCCTTGTGTTATATTACCTGCTCAGAATAGAACAGAAAAGAAAAAGGAGGACAGACTCACCACCAGTACAACTCCCACTGCAGTCATCTGGAAGGAATTAGCAGTGGGATGAGAGAGATTGGCTTAATTAGACTGCTGAAATCAAGCTCGTAACTTCCTAAGGCCAGAAATGACAACTGGAGGTATCAACCAGATTAGTGCATTTGGTAGGGGTTTTTCCACTGACTTTGGCCATGGTTGTGTATTTAAGCATAATACAAATATTGTGCATGTTTTCTTTGTTTCTGACTGTTTTACAGGCATTCAAAGTTGAATTACAGGAGCAGATACACCTCCCGCAGCTCTGGGCACTGTTAAAGGCACGTGTAATCCACACTTCATGTGCTTCTAAGTTTTTGCGGGGAGGTTGGACTACATGACCTTGAAAGGTCCTTCTCAACCCATACCATCCTGTGATTCTTTGCTCACCTCTGTAACTGAATCACCTTGTACTGCTGGGTGACCAACACCTCTTCCTTTGTTGGAATTTTGGCTGTTGTCCTTGGGTCTTAAAGGCCTAAGTAGTTTGGAACTTGGCTAGTTGAGAGTAGTCTCATGGTTCATTATCTGTCGTCAGGCTCATCTTCTTTCAAGGGATCCCTATTTTCTTGGAATCCTATGGCTCAGAGATTGCACTGGCTATTAGGAACTTTTCAGAGCTTGTTTGCTTACTGGTGCAGGGGGGCCGACTGCATACTGAAGTTGAGTGATGTTTGTGTGTGTATGTATTCATTTCCTCCTTTTTGAGGGTAGCAGTCTTCACTTGCTGATAGTGTACTCTTTAAACAACTGAAATGTATCTCAAGCATTACTACTTTCATTTATTATTCAAAAACATGCATTACAAGATTGTACTTTGGTTTATCAACTTTTCATGTACAGCCGATTTTATTTTGTAGAGATTTTGTAGATGTTGAGTCTTCTGACTAACACAGGACATTCATGAACAAAGCAGCAGCTGAGAAAATGAGTTGTTTTTTTTTTTTTCTCCCTGAGACTGATATCGCAAAATTGACTAGTGTTATCTGAGAAAATACTCTTTCCTTTTTTGCCTTCATTTTTTCCTGTCATGAAGGTAATAATAAAACATAAAGGAATTCCATTTAACTTCATGGGTCTAAATGGTGTTACTTTTCTTACTATGCTTCCATAATTTTAAACCATGTAGTATTTGAGTCCATGTTCCCACATGGTATATCATAATGCATTGCATGCAGGGCAAACATCTCGGGATGCTATTTGCAGTTTACAGCCCACAGAAATGTCAGGCATTTTTAAGGGTTATTTGTGGGATAGTTAAAGAAGGCTGGATGAATTTTGTTTCCAAAATCAGCTTGAGATCTGATGACCATACTGTTTCCAGCTTCCTTCATCAGTGTGGAAGAAGCAGGGAGGAACAGAGCACACATCTGATACCAAAAGCTCAAGTAGTTGGGGAAGCAGAAAATAACCCTTTTGTATTGCTTGCAGCATGGCAGTAGGGAAACCACTGCAGAGATGGCAGCTGGTGCATACTTTTTGATGGCTCAGAGGCAGTTCTTCCACACTAATGGCAAGTCTGTTACAGAAACACCTTTAGGTAGTTCTTCCTGTACTTATGAAATGTGGCCTGGCTTGAAAACGTGGAGAAGTGGGACTCCACCACACCATAGAAACAATGTTTTTAAAGTAGCCAGATAATCAAAATGTGTGGGCACCTTTCACCCTCACTTTGCAATATTTTCATGGGTAGCTATAGCAGGATGTTGTGCTTGAGCAGGTCACACAGAGCAATAGGTGTTTTTTGCTCCCTTTTTTGTGAATCTGTAACAGAAACTGTAACAGTCATAAGAAGGTAATTAGTAACATTTTTTATTCAGTCTCCTGACGTGCGAAGTATGCAACAATGAGGCAAAAGCTGTTGGAGAGACCTCTTAACTTTGTTGATTGAGAAACGTTATGCTGCATTATTTTTGTATGTTGAAGTTTTTTATTATATAGGAGGAGCAAAGGGAAAGTGATCAATGATGGTGGCCTGCTAGCTTTTTTGGCAATGTGTAAGCTTTTGATAGGTTTTAAAAGTAAGAGAGTTAAAGTGCTGAATACATGCACTTCAGAATTAAGTCACACACTTAACTGTCCTGTGCTTTCACTTGTGCTTTAGTTGACCGTTGTTTTGGAATTGTATAGTGCATTGTCCCACTTAGATTAATAGCACTTTTGTACCTTTGGCTTTGCTTCCTAAGCACTGCTTTTATAATCTTAAGACTTCTCAGAACTACTAAGATGGTGTGTGCTTAAAATATTTCCACTTTCCATTTCTTCAAAACAAGAACAACATTTTTAATGAAGGAAAAATTTTAGCAAAAGACCACTTTAAAAATCTTACTGCTTGCTTATCTGTTGTTAAGATTTCTGTAGGAATTGGGTATTACCATGTCTTTGAAGATCTGCACTTATGTCTGTCTTTAAAGTTTTTGAGTAAAGCACCTCTAAATTTGTTTTTGTGTGTGGGTTCTTTGTTCTTGCTGTTGTGGTCAGAGAATAAAATGACTATTCTTAGATCTTTACTTTCTATTACAAGATATTATTCTGTGATTTGGATCGGTATCACTATACCAATCCAAACACCTTTGTAGATGTTCAAGCAATGCTGTGTTTTCACAACTTTTTTCAACATACTTCCTTCCTCCCCAAGTGCTGAAGTATCAAAATCTCCTGCTGCTGTCTTGATATATTTGAGTCTTTGTCATAAATATTATTCCTGGGTGTTTTGTTGCTTCCCAGCATCTCCCACTTAGAGATTAGAGCAATGCTTAGTTTCAGCATTTTTTTTCTCTTAGGGCCTATCCAATGTAGATGCTGTCTAAAGGAACACAGCCCTCATCATAAATACAGTCACCAAGGAAGCTGTGTCAACCATCTCCTGTCCATAAAGAAATACATCACTAGCCCAAGCTGATGACCTTCATCTGTACTTTACTAGTTCTCTAGCAATCTCAGAAAATTTACCCTAATAACATAAAAGAGTTGCTTAACATCAGATACAGTTACTTTTCTTTAAAGTGGGAAGAAGTGAAATAGCCATAGTTAAAATTGTAGTTTTCCAACTCTTAATATCCATACAAACTCTTAACACTGCAGAGAAAGGAGCAATGCTCAAGGGCTTTACAGGACAGCTTAAGAACTGTTATTGAAATGACAACTGACTTGGGGGAATGTACTAAAAATGAGATAAGTTTTTCTTAATTTTTATACTAACAGAAACTCATTCTGAGATTTCTTTTGTAAAACACAAGTCATCTATTAATACTAACTACCTTCTTGCAACTAAGGCAAGAACATATGTCTTGAGGCTTAGATAACTACACAAAAGATCAGGTAAAGTAAGAAGTTTGCTTTTCTTTGGAAGTGTTTTACCTGCATGCAGGCAGATGCTTTTACAATAGTGCGGGTGAATTCGCACACTGAGCAGTGCTGTGAATAGTTCTGATACAGAAGGGTAGGTGACATAACGCTGCTACAGAAGTGCTGCCTGACATTTATCAAATTTCTAACTGGAGCACTTGTGACTGTGTAAAATGTATCTGTTCTAGTTTGTGTCTGTAATGTTGGTATATTTGTTCATGTTGCAGAATTCCTTTTTTTTTTTTTTCATTTGCCTATCATCTGGTGTAGTGATGGAAAATTTTGGAAGCAAAACTTCAGAACATGATTAGTGAAAAGTGTATTCATCAGATCTTTGCATCTGATGTAAAGGAGGAACACTGGTAGAGATGCATAAATGAGAAAACGTAGTTAAAAATCCCCAAACCAAACACAAAACCCAATCCCAAAAAGTAAACAAAAAAATACTTACAGTTATATTTTTTAGTTATGTTACTGAATTTTACTAGCACATACTTGAAAGCTTTCTAGCTGTCACTGGTGGCCTGCATAATTTTGCATAAATAAATACATCGAAAAAATCTCTTTGCCTAAATTCTACCTCGACAGCAGTAGCCTTCGAATCAATGTTGCTCGTTAAAAAATTAACCTGAGTGATAGCCTTTATGACGTTTTCTTAAAAGGGGAGATTTTTTTTTTTTTTTCTAAATTTTCTGGTTTTGTTCTTCCCTAGACTTTTCTAAGCTCATTTTAGTTAAACTGCTGTCTACTGCTATGGGTTTGGGTACACCTGAAAAGTCACTCAGCTAATTGCTCCTGCAGCATTTCAGAAATACAGTTTTAAGTTTGTTTATTTATTTATTTACTTGCTTAGTAGAATTTCGTTTAATTGTCTGAGATACAAAATGAAAGTTTTTAATTCTTCATATAAATCTCTTCATATAAAGGTGTATGGTGAACAACACAGGGATTTTGTTTAGGTTTCTTTAGCTGCGTAGGAGATTGGTTTCCTGCTTAAAATGTACATAGACTATAAATAAATACATATATTTAAAAATAATTACTTCATAAAAAATGGAGGACTATCAAGAACAGCTGTTGCCTAGAAATTACTTATTTAAAAACAAATTATTAAATCTGTAAGTAATCTTATTCCTTTGTTAGCTCCTGAGCATGAGTGAAGTCATGAAGTCAGAATTCAGTTTGAAGCAACCTCATATCTAGAGAATTTAGATTGTGTTCATCTCCTTCTTTATGCAAACCATATGTGTGTGTCATGGGTAGACTTCTGGGCTTTTTCATGAGGTACAAAAAAATGAAATAGAAAAAATCTTGCTATTTCTATAAATGTGGCATTTGCAGCTCTGTTTTTAGCTTAGCCTGTTACTTCAGCTGGATAGGTTTTTCTGAGTTGAGATTGACCAATAGATTAGGTGTCTTCTGTCTTCAGAGAATTGTTTTTAGATCTTGTGAAATCTATAAATATGACTGACACTTCCTGTCCTTTTTCAGGAGAAATAGTAGAAGTCTTGAATGATCACAGCAATGTGACTATATTACCTGTGTGACAAAAGAATATGTCCTATTCCTTAGTATGAGGAAATAAAGCCCACAAATTTCATCAATCAGCACTGTTTTGAAATCTTCTGGTTATAAAGCATTTTAGAATGGGGAAATTAGCACATGACATTTGCTGCAGTTTAAATGTTTCCTGCTTCAGTCAGTACTGTTTGTGAATTACTTGTAGTTTCTAGTTGTGTCCCTGTATTAATGCTTGAATTTGAGTATGTTATTACTTCAGTGTTTCCATGTCATGCAAATTTTCCTTCATGTCCTTCATTGGCACACTGGGTGATCCTACATTTGCTAATGTTGATGGACTTCTTACATGATGCCCTGTGTAACAGGGTATTTCTGGGGACAGTGGCTACTTCCTGACAGCTTTGAGTTTATTGGTAAGTGCCATGCAACATTTATGCTTTCAGGTTCTTGAACATACTGAAATTATGCAGAGAAGAATAAGAATGCTAATTGAGAAAGTAGCCTCAGAATAAGATCATATTTCAGTTTGATAATATTCAGCAAACTATGTGATAAAAATTCTCTTGGGTGGTTTTGAAAGCTGATTTGCATGGTCCACTCTCCAAATACGAGTTGCAAGATGTCAGAAAGGCACAGCGTTTTGTTAAAACAATGGAAAATTATGACCATCCTGATATTTCTGCTTCTAGGAATGGTGGCAGAAAAGAAGAAAATGGATTGGAGGAACTGAAGATAATTTTCTAAACCATTACAATAAACTCATATTCACCATTCAAATTCGTAATTGATGTTCTGGGAAGTATTAATTTGATTTGTGTACAGACATAAGCAATTTTGTAAGTCTGGGAAAGGCTTTTACTAGCTCTTGACCATAAGAACAGTTGTACTGGGTCACTCCAACCTTGGCCGTAGTTGATAATTGTTGCAGAGAAGAGAGCAGAACAACAGGGCAAGCAAATGCATAGTCACACAGTTATGGAATGTTCCCCAGCCTCCAGCATTTTGACCCTCTGTGTTTTTTGTCTCCTTTATTTTTCTTTTTTGTTTCTCTTAAACATCTGAGCTTTTGAAAGTTTAAAGGAAGTTCTTCCTGAATTTAACTGTATTCCAGATTTACCTAATAATTTGTGTATTATTAGGTGGTCATGATAAAAATGTCAAGAGACTGTAATTCCAGTTTGGTTTTAGTCATGATAATATGCAATAGTTATGGTTGTGTATCTTGTAGTGCAGAGAGGTGACATTCTGGAGGGATTTTTTTGAGGGGCGAGAGGCAGAGAAACTTGGTCACAAATATATATATATCAAGACTTATTGCTATGATTCTTGTTATCAACATCATGTCTTCCTGGGAGTTGAAGATATAACTGTAAATTTAAATGGAGGACTAAATGAAACATTTTCTCTCTATGAATAGGCAAGGGTTTTTTTTAAGAGTTGTTTTTTAATATGTCTTGGTACCTTACGTAGTCTTAACTAATGCTATTTAATATTATTTTCATAATTGGTCTTTGTGGAAGCTTATGCAGGACACTAGATTTTGTGCTGCTGTAAAGCACTTAAAGAATAGTTTGTTTATCAAAAACTGTATGTAATTAATTTTCAAGTCAGCCTTGTAGTTATCCTTCAGAATGGTCCTTCAGTTTTCTCTTTCTGTCCTGGGAAAGCTCTTAACATTTCAGCTATGAAACCCATTTTTTACAAGTTTTAGCAGTAAAGCAATGCTGTTTACAAAGCTGCCATACAAGATCACACATTAGGAATAATTAACATAATTCCTAGGTGAAGATATAAGAATGGCTTTTGTACAGGTATAATCTCAATGTCTTTGTTAGAAATAATAATATAAGACCACATTCTGGAAAGTGGTCCATTTTGGAGCTGCTCTTCAAGCTGACTGAAACACCAACCTGCTTATTTCCTGCTACTTTTATATGTACTTAGGAATATTAAAATGGAAAAAAAAAAGTCCTTTAATTTACAACATCTATGCATATCTGCAGAAGAGAAATCTGTACAATCACAGTAGGCATTTAAATTTTACTTAATGTTTTCAGAAGCGCTTATGTGCCAAAGTAATCTTGATACGTGATTTCCTGTTTATCTGACATTCTAGTGATTCCTGAATCCTACCTTGAATGCACTGTCTTTTCCACTGATTTCTAGTTCATAGAACCTGAGTGAGAACCTGAGCTTTTAACCTGAGTGATGTAAGGAGAGGATGATTTTGAGACTTTCTTTGCTGACTGCCATGAAAGAGAGGATGTGTACTTTTTTCCATATTAGTGAGCCAGTTTCATATATTCATAGCTTTCTTAAGCAATAAGAAGGAGAATAGTTGCAGTTCTTAGTTTTTATTTGCTTTCTGTTTACACATACATGAGTTACTGGAACTTACCTATATTCAAAATAAAGTGCTCTTTGTATGGTTCTCCCATGAAAGCTATGAGAGTCAAACTAAATAAATCTCTAGGTGTGTTCTGCTGCAATGACTCTTAGTCATAGGTACTTTTTGAGGGGTTACTCTCAATTGTTAAAACTTGATATGTGTGTGAATTTTTTTAATCTAAAATTTTCAAGTCTTATTTGGCAAAACATAGAGTACGAAGTATTTCCCACCTTATGGCTTGAAGTGTGATAGTAGAATTTTTACTATAATCATAGGGCTTATCTGGCTTAGTATTGATTACATTTTTCAACATAATTACATTAACTTGATACTACAAACTGACAGGTCTTTTTAGTTTTACACTATAAATCAAGACATACCTTCAGTCTAAAGATGTATTACTGTGTTTTTGAAAATCACACGTTGAATGTAAAGTGTTCATGAACTAATTTTTTAGAATTTAGCAAAGTAGAGTTGATGTGTTAATACAAATAATACGGGAGTGATCTGTGTCACGGAGTTTGCTTTTTTTATGTAGCATTCTCAGGTTTTCTGAGAATATGCAGTGAGAATATGCAGTGCAGTTTACACCTTTTGAATTAAATGTAAATTAAGAATAATATCAAGAAGATTACATAAGTGTCCTGATTTTTTTTTCTTGCAACAAGTTGATAATGGTAGAATATGACTTACTATTGATGTCTCATTTCATTATTAAAGGTCTTGATTAAAATGTGTTTTAGGAGGCTGATTACTTATTGTATAGTCTTACATAGGCACCTCTAAGTAACTGATTTCTAATGTTTCACTGCTTTTAATAACTGATAACTCGTTTCAGGGGAAGTGAAGAACAGTGCATTAATGTTTCTAGTCAGTGTATTTCACTCAACTTCTTTTATTTTGGCAGCATGTACTTTAACAAGCTAAGAACAGCTTAACAATATGCAATTGCATGGCATTTACACTTTAAAAATATCTAATAAATGTAGAAGTGTATAGGAGGTTCATCAAAATGATCCATTATCCAATCATTACTGTGATTCTTTCAGTAAGAGGAAGATAACCTCTCGTGTATGTCAATGCTTGATTGTAGAGAAGTACAACTTCCTTCTTTAAAGGAAGTATTTAATCTTTTATCTCACTTTTTGGCCTTGTGATTCTAGTAGGTGTGACATCAGTCTCTCACTTGAGAATTACTGAACATATATATATATATATGTATGAATATATATACACATCGGCTACTGTATACAGTACTGTGTACTGTTTTAGCACCTACCAAGTGATGCATATAATACACACTCCTCAGTTTAACTCATGCCTCACTTCAGAGTTACTGAATTATTTGTGTGCTAAAGCCTGCCATTCTTTTTTTTTTTTCTTTTTTACTCACATGTGCATAACAGAAGAGAATTGGCATGCTTCTAGCACACTCAGAGTGGTCAAACAATGCTGCTAAATCTGTCAGGCAAACGGAGTTGTTACTTGTGCTAATATAGCTATTGCTGGTCCTATTTCATCCCTGCATTAGATGGAGCGCTAACTGTTTTGTGTAGCTGGACTACTGTCTTGTGCTTTCTCTCTGGAGAATGGGATCTGTCAGAATGTGTCGTGGTTCTCACTGGGAGAAAACAATGTCATGGTCCTGAAGGGGTGAAAAAAATGAGTCAAGCATTAAAAGGTCATGAGAGTTTAAAACAAACAACACAGCATTGGAAATATTTGATATACAGCATCTGTGAAGTACTTTTAGGCATAGAGAATAATGGAGTTCCTGAGGCTAGAGTTTTAAAAAAACACCTTTGCTGTGTGCTATAGATTATACAGGGTGTTAGTGCAAAGAATTGCGGGTGAGAAACTGTTTTATATAACAGAAGTAAACAGAACAACTACTGTTGCTTCAAAGTTTTTGCTGTCCAACAAAAAGCAGAGAGAAAATGAGAATATTGATGAGCAAGCTAAGCTCTTGCTGCAGGACACAAGTGAGCTGACTTGCAGTTTTTATATGTATCAATGAGTTTTTAGATGACATTTGAGCAAAGTGGCTTTGTGTACAATAATTGGGACAACTCGCCAATTGTAAAGTCCAGTCAAAAAAAAAAAGGTGACTTCTTTCTACTGAGTGTCATGTGGAACAGGTATGTCTTGCTTCCACCACACTACCTTTGAATGGCTCAGTGGCACAGCTGCTTCTGAGTGGGTTTTGTAAGAATTTAGTATTCAGTTTGAGTCAGTAACTCAGTAGAGAACTAACATAGAAGAACAAGAAATGGATTCTACTGAGATACTTGGCAGGATGATTTTATTGTGAATTTGAAGAAGGATGCTGAAGTAGTGTAAACAAGAAGGGTGTATTATGGCGGGACAGGAGAGGGAAGGAAAGTAAGGGAAGAGGTTGCACATCTTCTTAGAAGAAAGCTGGAAGATCAGTTTAGTCATTTTGCACGGCTCCACCCTCAGAAGCACCATGGGAAAGAATATGAAGATATTTGGTTGTAGCTGTGGGCCAACTGGAGATCGTAGAATCGTTTTGGTTGATCATCGAGTTCAACCATAATCCTGACATTACCAAGTTCATCACTAAACTGTGTTCCTAAGTGCCATGTCTGTGCATCTTTTAATTACCTCCAGGGGTGGTGACTCAACTACTTCCCCAGGCAGTTTGTTCCAGTGCTTGACAACCCTCTGAGTGAAGAAATTTCTCCCAAGAAAAGTCAGTGTATCAGTAATAAATGAAGTGAGTCAGGAAAGAATAGACTTTTGAGAGGGTCTTAAAATAATAAGCTACTTATCTTCTTATTTTATTGTTTTAGATACAAAACAGGAGGAGCTAGAGAGCAAGAGCTAAGAAATCTCTACAGCAGTGAAATGAAGCAGGGTCCTTAAAACAACACATACAACACTGAGGAGTGCAGTGGGCTAGAGCATGGTGCTAATAACACCAGGGTCTTGAGTTCAATTCCTGTATGAGCCATTTGCTGAAGAGTTAGAGTTAGTGATTCATGTGGGTCCCTTCCAATTTAGAATATTCTGTGAATCCATGAAACAGCAACAACAGCCCCTTCCTCTCCCCCCACAACCCTCCCCCCAAAACAAAACAAACAAAAAAAAAAGTCAAAAAACCCACCTCCAACAAACCAAAACAAGCAGAAAACCAAACAAAAAAATATTTGTCAACACCAAGATGAACTGTTAACCTTGACAATAAAATCTTAAGGCTGTGATATTTCTTTGGAAAATCAGTCTGTGATTTTGCACCATGCTTTTTGCTATTTCTTCATTACTCAGTGTTTTATAGTGCCTTTTAAGATTTTGTGATAGGAAGATAGACAGTGCTGGATCTGATCTGTGATTACAGGAAAGCTACGTGGCTTAGTTGTTAGAATCCAGGATGTATTTAGTCTATTTCCAAGTCCATTTCAATGTGAGGGGCAGACTAGTGAAAAACTGAATCGCCATTTATGAAGTCACATAGGTTTGTTCAAATTCTTTTACACCTGTGACATGAAGTTTTCTTAGACCTGCCTACCTTCCTTACTGGCTTTACTTTTACTAAAATGAGTCACACTTGAGTAAGTAATATAAATTTTCTACTTCTTTGTAATGTATGATGCATTTTGAGAAGAAGGAAAAAAAAGATAAGACAGTCTTACCTTGAAGTTAGTATGTCACAGTTATTTTGTTAAATTTTTTATAGGATACTTTTTGTGAGAAGGTTCTTCTGAAGTTTAAAACAAGACTTCACCTGACAATATTTGACCAAAAAGCTTCTGTTATTTTAGTTCCTTCTGAGGTAATATACCATGAGAGGGTCTTGATTTATTTACTGTCTTGTTTTTCTGCAGCAGTATTGGATTTGATAGGATTGAAGACAGCTAACTTGCTCTATATTTTCAGTACAGTAGTGGAAATGTCTATCATGTTCTCAGTTTTCTCACAGTTCTGTAGTTTTTGCTCTGGCATCCCTAGTTTGCTTCAAATTATTTACCTGCTAATAAAGCTTATGGGAAATACCTGACTGCCCTCCTAAGCACCACAAACATGTCTTTCCTCAAACTTTTTAGTTTCTAAAAATGAGTTTTTCCTCAACTGAAAGAGGACGCAGTAAGGGAAAAAGTTGGTATAACTGCAGTTTTTTGTGCAAAAATAGAGGAAAATAGTTTTAATATACATTTTCTTTAGGCATCCTTATTATACAGATCTGTCATTGCTACAGATTTATTAATATGGGAAATTGTAGTAACATTGTATCCTTGTTTCTTCACATCCAAACTGACTTTTTCCACAGGACAACTTGGGCATTTCTGAGTTAATGCCAGTTTTATCAGATAGCCATATAAGAATGTCCATTGCTATTGCACAAGGAGTTTTCTGGGCTAGTCCTGTGGTCTTTCCTGTCCATGCGGTGAGCTTAATTTTTGTAGGGCTTTGTTGTGCATATGTGGCCATCTGCACTTTCAAAGTCAAAACATACTTTCAGTCATTTTGGAAAGTTATGCTGCTCTAAAACTGCTCACCTGGGATCTTTCTTGTGGCGTAATGGGGAATTCTACAGGTCCAAAAGTGTTGTGAGCCAGGGAAATTCTCAAACATTACCCAAGGCAAGCCAAAGTATAGATACGAGCCACTGTATTTTCAGAGAAACCAGATTACGAGGAAGCTATCTTCCTCTCCTGTTAAGTTCTCTTGAAAGTAAGTTTTTGATATAAACTATTTGTAGTGCCATTCACTAATCCAAACTACATGCTATATTTTAACTTCTGTTTTTCAGTTTACATTATGTTTAAATTACAAGGGGATTAACAGTAAAGTTGTTCACTTACAAGATGTAAGGATTGGTGTTTCAGACACTAAATGTATTTCTTTATCAACTGCAAATCTAAAATACTGATTAAAATCTGTTTTAAAGTAAGAGTATCTCTCTTCCGTGGCCTTTAGCATTTATTCTACAGAACTCAGGTATGCATGGTTTTGGTTCCTAGCATAAATCAGATTGATGCTTTTTGGAGCAAAAGTGCTCTGCATCCCTAACTGAGACCAGGAGAGTACCTGTTATATTCTTGAAGCTGCATATTGAATGCATGTTTAGATTTTTCTTCTTTTTTTATTTTTCTTTTCCTGTATCTGCTAATACCCTCTTTTCTTTTGCAGATCCTTGTGATAATATGAGAGAGATTCTCCAAAATGTGGCCAAATTACAGGGCGTGTCAAATATGAGAAAACTAGGTCACTTGAATAATTTTACTAAGGTAAGAACTCAAGTAGTGTCACAGAACAAGTAATTTTACAGGTAAAATGTTTCGTATTTACTTAGTCAGACATTGACTGGGACGTTAATGAAATTGCTTAATATTACAGAACAGTACTTGAAGCCTACATACTGTGGGAAAGGAAGGTGAGAAATAAAGACAAGCAAATATGTGAATGCAGAGTTATGCTGAATTTTGCATACCTGTCCTGCTGGCTGAATTTTTGTAATATTTTAGTGCTTAGAAGATGGAAGAATCTCCCTATTAATGGGTTAAGTTGCATAACTCAAACTTAAGATTTGGTTCCTGCTGTGTAGAATTGAAATAAAAAATGTAAAATGCCATACTTTCTGAATGTAAGCTGATTGAGTATGGTAAGGGGGGAGGACTGTATCATTGTACATTATATGCAATGTTTTGAACACTAATAGAGTAGGAAATGCAACTTTCACTGCAGTTTCCATAGCAAAAAAGACTTAAAGGGTCCATTTCTGGAATATGTCTGTGTTGATGATTTTTGATGTGCTTCTTCCAAATCGTGGATCTGTGACCGGTACGCGCTGAAAACACAACAGACATATTGGAAGCTGTCACTGTGAGCTGATGAGGCAAGAATTAAAAACTTACTGCTTCATGAGGGTGTAAGCTTAAGAAAGAAACTGTGAAAGATTTTCAGAAGGACAACAAGTAGTATTTTTTGGGTAAAAGAGAAACCTGTGGAGAGAAGCTGAGATGACTCATGGGAGATGGTCAGAGAGTTAGGGAAAAGGTGCTCATTGTAGGATGGTGAGTGGTTGTGGTTGGACCAGTGTTCCATTTGTCAGTGCAAGGGAAAAGTGCATTGCAGTCAGCAAGGCAGGAGACATTGAAGCTTTAATGTGGGCCTTACCCAAATTGATGGACTGATAGAGGGTTATAGTGTGTTGTACACCTTTCTGATAGAGATAGGGCAACACACCTGAAAATGAAAACTGATTTCCTGTGACTGAGGATGGATCCTGCAACCAGCAGCAGCCAAGAAATAACACAGTAGAGGAGAATGTAAGGAATAAAGTAAGATTTAAATTATGCTTGCAGATAAGTTTGTTACAAAAAATTGAGTAAGGTTGCCAGAAGTCCATTTGATGTTTTTGACCCAATCTTAAGTGAAAGAGCGAATACTCAAGGGAAGGTGTGGGGAACCAATTGATGCGAGAAGGACAAACATGCATGATAACCTTTGAAATAGGCATCTTGGCTGTTAAAGACACTCCTTGTGAGATTGACCACTTCAGTAATGTGTAAGATTCACTTAATGGGAGGGTGGGTACTGAGAACAAAATCACAGTAATAAATGTATTTATCTTCTAATGCATTAATAGCAAATCTGTAAGTGCTAAACTTTCTGGATTGATTCAGAGCACGTGTAGGAACGTTCACTAAGAGGTTCATTCACTAAGGAACTGAATGTCACACTGAGATCTCTTTGGGCTATTGCTTTGTGTCTGTCAGAGATCAACCATTGACAGAAAGCTGCTGTTTTCACTGGGATTCCAAAATGTGTTGCAAGAATGCCCTTTATTCTGCTAGAAAAGTCTGATGCATAGCTCGGTTTCCTTTTTCTCATATTCTGGAAACTTAGAAATGTGAATGCTTCCAAATTCTCTAGTTGTCTTAAAATTAAAGAGCTGGATTAGATTTGTAGATGCACAATTTGGAGTGAAAAGTCAATATTTGAACTAGGGATCTTAAGACAGGATCAATTTTGCTATTGAAAATCAGATATAAAATCACACTAAAATCATCCATAACTGTGTTAAATGAATAAATATGCATATTGTAATAAAAGGTGAACTAAATATTCTTTTTAAAATATAGTTTTGAGAGATTGCATAATTCCATAATTGAATATTTGAAGATTATTTGGGGGTTTTGTTAAACCCAGCATTGAAAACGGAAAATACTTAGAGAAATGTAAGGACGGTTTTCGTAAATTGCACTTAAGACTGGCAGGAAATTATGAGTGTGTAAAGCAACTTAATAAAATTAAATACGATATTTGAAGTTGGAGACTGTAGTTCGTAACCTGATATTGATTCTAAATCAGAATCAACGTGCATGAGGGAATCATGCTACTCAATTTAATATTGAACATTTGCTCTTATATTCATCTCCCTGGAATATGTACTTTGTATAACTTAGTGCATTTGATTTTTAAAACTCTTCCTATTTTGTTTGACCTGTAAATGCAGACATGAGATTAGAATAATAGTTGCAAGTTGTACTGTGTTGTCTGTCTTGTGGTTGGAACAATTCTGTGGTTTTCATTCCAGTGGTTAAAAGTGAAAGCCTGGAGCTTGGCGAGATGGTTTTATTTCCTTTTTGCACTCTGTTCTTCTACAATGAGTTGGTGTAGTCTCAGTTCCTCCTTTGTGAGACAGGAGTGTGAATAAGATTGATATGCTAAGGGCTGAGGATGTTTGTATCTTGTGTTGGAATTACAGTGAATATGACCTTGATTTGTTTATAAATTTGTTTATAAATTTGTGTTCCATTTTTAAAGAGCTACTTGTTATCTGCAATATTTGTACTATGGACAGGGAAAGGACCTTTGAACATTTTTAATAGTGTATTTCAGATAAAATAATATGGAACATCTATTATTCTCCTGCTAGAAATACTATTATACTTAAAAGAAAACATCTGAACTAGTCTAAGCAGTTGTTCCCAATTACCCCACATTTTTCCTTCAAAGAGTGTGAATCTTACTGTTTTAGTTCTTCAGTCAGGGAAAGCAAAATGTTTTTATCACATGGAAACAATAATGTAATTTACTCCAAATATGGAGTTTCCTGACAAAGATCAGGATAGACACCAAGTTTTGTATTATTTTCAGGATATCTGAGGTGTGTTATGTTCAGATTTCTTTACTTGAAACTGGACTGGATTTTTAAGGTGAGATCTGTTCCCCTCACCTCCCTTTTTTTTAAGAAGCAGGAGCATAATCATTCTTTCAAAATTACTGAACTAGTACTGATTTGGACTTCAAGGTTTTATGTAGAAGTTAAATACTTTAATTTTTTTTAACATAATGATGATCAGAAGTCAACAGGAGTTGACTTCTAGTTCATCTGCAAGAATGAGACAGTAAGGCAGATGCTTTATATGAAGCTTGTGTGCTTAGTTGCCGTAACTCCTGTTTCGTTGCTACTTCCCTTTAAGAGAAATGTTAACTAGCCATGTTCAGGTTTCCACAGCACCCATTATTACTTTGAAAATATTCTTTATAAGTGATATCTTACAAAAACTTGCATTTCATTTATCAAGTATTTGCTAGTTCTCCTTAGTAGCTAAGTAGCATAACTGTTCAAGTTCTCTGCCGGAACATGAGTTGTTCTTGCCCAACAGGTGGTCTTAAGTTTTCTGTTCCAGGAAATTAGCATTCCCAGTCTGGTGATTCACAGGCTGTGAAAAGGTATGTTTGGTTCCGAATTGTAGCGGCAGCAGACTTAGAAATTTTATCTGCTTTGAATGAGAGTGCAGTCCTCCTGTGCTTCTTGTCACCTAGTAAATGAAGCTACAGTTTTGTGGGTGAAAACTTTTATGAAGTACTGCCTCCATCTATATTCCTTTCAAGACACCCTATTTAAGTTAACTTACATTCTGACCTGAAAACTGTTTGAGAATTTGACCTCCAGTAAATGGTCAGTGACACTTTCAAGTGTCACAGCACTTCACAAGTTCGGTACATGCATTTAGCTCTGGTGAACGGAGTGGGATTACCCATCTTAAATTTATATGGCCGCCTACATAAGGCAAGCACCTTGAAGTTTCCCAGCCTCTGCTGATTAGTACCAAAACATGGTTACATCTTTTGGGTTTTCCCCACTCCCATGAGAAACAAAGATAAATCACTGAAAACCTGAAAAAACTGTACTATTGCATTTACCTAGTGGAAAATACCTTTGTGATTTGAATTATTTATTTATAATCCTCTATTATAGAAGGTTTATCCCACTGGGAGCTTCTGAGAAATCTTTCATACCTCTGTAAAACTAAAAGGGTATTTTAATCACAAGCTGAAAAAGAAATCCACAGATACTTAGGAATTTAAGTTTTTCTTTCAAAAAGAAAGTTAAGTCTTAAAGGACAAAATCAAGCAATTAATTTTAGATATAAACTTAGGAATGGAACAGCATCATTTTCCATAGTGATATGGAAAATTATATTTTCAGTCTGTTTGAAACTAACTGTCATTATTTAATGAAGCTTTGCTATTCTGCTCTGTATATCTGTTAGCTTTTGGCCATGCTGCTGACTTTCACTGGGGTGATATGGATATGGCCATAGAGGCTTTCACGGATTGTGTCTCTTATTCATATTCTGTCATTTTAGAGTCTCTTTGTCTTTTGCAAAACCCAGGTGTCTTAGACTGAATGTGTTGCCTGACTGCAACATTAATCCAAATAGATAAACCACTGACAAAACCTGAAATCTCACAATGATGTAGCAGATAGGAACAGAACATGTACTTAAAGACATTCAGCTGTGAAACAAATATGTCTAAATCCAGAGTCCACAGTTTCAGTAGGGGCTTCTCTTAAGACTAGGATCTACATAGTAGTCTTTGCTTAAATATTACCAGTCACAGCTCAAACTATATTTCCAAAGCTATAATGCAATAGTTACATTCTGAATGCACAGAATAATATAATATTTTTACCTAGTAATTGCTGTGGCTATTCTGCTAAATATAAATTGGAATGGTCTCAAATATGCACTCCATTTGTGCATGTTGTTGACCTCCTATGGTTTTGTTGTTCTGAGCTACTGTTTCCAAGACATGTTGATATGTTACTCATATTGCTGTGACTCATCTGAGTAGTATGAAGAACTCATAGCTGACAGTAAACATGAAAAAAACCTTCACTGTAAATTAGTCACTGTCTGGCCTAGTGTATGTACCATTTTGTCCTAATATTTAATCTTATCCTCAGAGAGTTTTTGCTGTGCCCAGTCACTGTGGTTTTGATCACAAAATACTAATTTTGAAGTGGGCTCATTTGCAGATTTAATTCAGAATATACTGTATTTGGTTTTGTTTGTACCAATATAAAAATATATAAAATTTATTATGTGTTTTTAAAAATTTATACTTTTTAAAAGTGAAATCAATATATGAAAAATATATATAAGTAAAAATAATTTCATCATTCCAGGTATTATATGATAATCCATTGCCATTTTAATGAACTATGTCAATCTATAGCCAAAGATAGATTTCAGTATTCTGGTACTGCTTGTCTACAGAGTTATGCTATCATGGTATGTATGTTAATTGTTAAATCTTACAGTCAGACATATGACAGTTACTTGACTTTGTCAGGAGTTCAGCCATCTACAAATACCACTGCATTTGGGCCAGAATCATTGATCTGCTTAATGTTGTTTGAAGGTGAAATGAGAAGAAAGTTTGTTTTTTAGTATAATATATTTAAGGACAGACATTTATAACATAGCAAATACCCAAGGAATTGGAACCAGCTGAACAGTCTGTTCTTTATAGCAGCTTCCATGACTATTTTCCCCCTTTCAAACTTATAGAAATCCAGCCTTACCAGCCAGTTTGTTTTTTCCTTTTCCAAGGTAAAATAAAACAAATGGCTCAGCCTTCATGGGTGGATTTTCTGTCTGCCTTGTCCATTTTTCTGCTACATGTTTTCCACTTTGCTCTTAAAATGTAGCACACAAAATTTTGTTCTTGCAGTTTTGAGAACAACTAGTGAAATGGAAAAAGTCTTTTAATCTGAAACATAATGCAGTCCTATTAGTATTTCCAGAGATAAAATTTGTTTTGTTTTTTTCTTTTAAATTAACATTCTGAATGTGAATTTCTGGACATTTTCTATTTCTCTGCAGGCCTACTTTCATTTCTTATGTGTCTGTTAATTTGTAGTGTTCTGAAGGATATGGTACATTGTTCCTACTGTTTAGTTAAATCTTCTTACTGAGTTTAGGCACACCTTTCAAGTCACTGAACCATTTTTGAATTCTGGTCTTGCTGTCCATCTTTTTAGGCCCTTTTCTATATGGAACATATATAAATTACAAGGAAGGCTAATACATAAATACTGGTGTCCCATTAAAGGGAGAATAAACTAGTAGTTCTTTTTTTGTGGGAGCAATATTTCAGATGCATGCACAGACACCATCAAACACTTCCATAATTATTATTGTCAAATTCAGAAATTTATATGCAAACAGCAGTTAAACTTGATGAAAGTTTTAACTTGACAGGTTACATGACTGTGTTTGAATTTCAAGATAAGATCAAGTTCTTTTCCGCATCGGTGAAGATGTATGCAGTGGGAGCACATACATAGGTGAAAACAATTGGTATTGAGGAGCTAATAACCACTGTATAGATTTGGTGAGAATGACAACCAGACTAGAACTGGTTCAGTGAACTGAATGTTTTTTAGCAGTGCAGCAAGTTAGGTGGGTTCCTGGAAGATATCAAATGCTTCCATTTAATCTCAGGACTGCTAAAGATGCAAACCAATGGTAAATGTGTGATAGGAGACTGCTTCACTAATGCACTAGTGCACACTATAGCAGCTTTCTAAAAAATGTGTTTTTCCTTCATCGAAATTACAATTCTATGGGTTTTTTTAAAGTAGGAAGAATAGGCTGTTGAGGACAATATGTTGTGTTAAGTTAGGATTTCTCATTTGTGTCTGGGGTGGAATGCTGGGGAAAGGTTTAGATGTATAAATGATTAGCCTAAACAACTATTGATGTAATTGTCTGCAACTGAACAATGAACTGTTTTTACTCACTGTCTTCTCGCACTGCTTTGCTTACACTCTGCTAGCCAATTTTTACAGTTCGTAAGATGTCAATAGAAATGCTGAAGCAGCAGTGGTGGCCTTAGGCAGTCCAACAACGTGGCATAAAAATAGATTGATGTTAGGAAGTGACATGCTGTCATAACCAGTTAGTGCATCAATTGTCTAGTTTTATTATCATTTAAATTTGAAAGGTGGTAAAAAAAGGTATGTAAAAACTTTCTGTATGTTTTATAATTGTCTTTGGTTAAGAAAAATGCAAAATCCAAAATACTTCAATTAACTTAAATTTTTTGAGCCCAAACGTGGAGCTTATCCAGGCCAATTTAATAATCTCTCATTAATAGCTTTAAATTTCAGCATTATCACTAAGTATTTTTCTTGAAAGACAATTTCATGAGACACAATGTTATCACTGAATTAATTTCTGGTTGTTGAGCATAAACCCAAGAACTGTTTGAATTTTAACGATCTTTCTAATAAAATGGGTTTACTTAAAAGAGGAGTTTCTGTCAATATGCCATTTTTTCAGATGGAGGTGAACAGTAGAACTGAAGCATAGAACAACTAAATACTTACAGTAGCCTTAATTTGGTTGTTTGTGTTGTTTATTATAAATTTCTTATTGTTAGCAGTAAATACACATAAAGAATGTGTCACAGGGTTTGATATATTGCAGTATTTTCAGAGCAGAGGTAATGACTAGTTAGCACAAATACTTCCTGAATTCCTCACCAAGGAGAAACTTAATACTGCACTGACTTAGAACTGAACACATGCCTGTTTTGAAAATGGGGGACAAAGTGCAAAGCTATTGCAATCACTATTAGTCACTTGAGTTTTTGGAAGCGCTCAGAAAAGTGCTTTGGGATTTGGATATGATAATATTTTATAATTTTAGCCAGGGATAGTAAGTGAGATTACTAGGAATTTCTTTGCTGCTCTTGAAAAGAAGAACAGCATCAGCTCTTCTTACAGAAGAGATCGTTTTCCTTTCCTCAAAAGGCTAAAACATTGGCAACCTAGCTTGCTCCTTTTAAACATGGTTTTGGACTTAAAAACTGTGCTTATAAATCTTTTCTGTTCACAATAGTAGATATGGTTGAAGTGTCCAGTTTGTGACAGTTTACAGCTGTCTTTTTGTGTTCATAAATTCAAACTTTGCTCTGATTTTTCAGAGGTACAAGTTCTATAGAATGGTAGCAGGCCAAGACCAAATGTCAGTTACAGGACACTTGGTAATGCCTTCCAATTTTTTTGTACTTCTGTGCTACTGTGACAAAACATGACAGTGGACCATCAGTGTCAGTCTTAGTTTCAAAATTCTCACCTGAACCCCTGCAGATTTGCTTTGACTTCAGTCATTTTTGCTCTCTGCTCAAATTACCAGTTGCCAGCTAGCAATCTGGTGCTGAAAAATGGACTGACCAGTACACAGCTTACACAACTACGAAACCTTTTTTTGCTATGAAAATCCACAGGTGATTCCCTGTATCTGGTGTGTATAGGAACACAATACAGACAGCAGAAATTCTCAGGGAAGTCTGAAGCTGGTATTCTCTCCCTTGCTACAAATTAAATTCTTCAGGTTTTTTTGAAAGCATTTCCCAAAATCTATGATTTTTCATGGTTATTTTTGGAGATCTATAAATAATAAATATTTTCTTTTATTTTCAGCTTCTTTGTAATACTGGCCATGCTGAAGAAAAATTAGGTTTTACCTATGACAGCATCATAATATGGTAAGTATTAAAGAGCACTAGGCAATCCTTAGGAACTTCAGTTGTTTTGGTGCAAGTAAATAAACTTTTTTTTGTACTTCTGAACAAGGATTTTGTATTTATAATATGTTTGAAGCTTCATAATGCAAGTATATAACCTGCAAATATTTTAATGAGTAAAATCAGAAATATGTTATTCACTTTTAGGCAAACAGAGACAAACCCTCCAAGTTAGAAGTGTAGATTTCTTCATTATATTCCTCAGAGATGTAAAAGTACCTCTAAGTATTTCAGTAGTTGTAGAAAGCACTTCTAATAAAAATGTACATCTACAAAATACAGAGCATACTTTTGATACAGAATCAAGATTTAAAGATCAATATTTTATGTTGTACTGGTATGTATGTGTCCATGAAACTGCTTGCCTTGCTACTGACATGTCCTGTGTATATACTTTTAAGTGGAATTTCTGTCTATTTTGTGGCCATTTTGACTGTCAAATGTAACTACATGCTTATTTCCACACAGAAATTTGTAAATTTCTGTTGAAGACCAGCATTGGTGATAAAAGCAAATAAGATCTAATATTTACTGCATTTCTGTGTACTTTCAATTTAGATCTCACTTAAGCAAAAAAGCTTAGGAAAGTTAATTGCTCTCTGAGCAAAATGTTGGGAAACCTTGTGTGTTTTCTTAGCTAAAACTGATGTCTTTATCTTTTTGACTAGCTGTATTTTTTCATTGCATACCTAAAGATAGTGACACATCTCTTTTTGGTAGCTTTTGCTTTTGAGTGTTGAATCTCATGATAGTCTTTTCCTTTGTGGTGGTTTCACTGTGCCAGTTCTTTGACTGGTCTACAGCTTCCTCATGAGGGGAAGAGGAGGGGCAGGCACTGATCTCTTCTTTCCATTGACTAGTGACAGGACCTGAGGGAATGGCCTGAAGTTGTGTTAGGGGAGGTTTAGACTGGATATCAGGAAAAGGTTCTTTACCCAGAGGGTAGTTGGACAACAGAACAGGCTTCCCTGTTGGCAGTGGTCACGTACCCAAGCCTGGCAGAGTTCAAGAAGTGTTTGGACCATGCTCTCAGGCACAGGGTGTGATCCTTGGGAATGTCCTGTGCAGAGCTAGGAGTTGGACTCAAAGATCTGTGGTATCAAGAATACATTCAGTATCAACTCAGGCTGGGCTTGAACTGATTGAGAGCAGCTCTGCTGAGAAGGACTTGGGGGTCCTGCTGGACGAGAGGCTGGACATGAGTCAGCAGTCCCACATCCAGTCTTGCAAGCCCAGAAATCTGTGTCCTGGGCTGCATCCAAAGCAGCATGGGTAGTCTATTCATATTACAGGAAAGATGGTCTTGGAACAATTCCCTGTTTGGTGCTGAAAGTAATAATCGGTTCATCTTCATTATGGTATAGCAGCCTACTTGGTCCAGGTATCACCTGGGAGTAGGCTCCTGTTATAGTGACTTACCCTGGCCAGGTATTCACCTAAAGACTCTAAAGATTTTTTGCCTGGGAGTAGCTGATTACCATGTAGAGCAACCGTAGAATAAGGAAAGCAAAGAAAAAAAAAACACCAAAAAAACCAACCAACCAAACAAACAAACAAAAAAAAAAAAACAACCAACCAACCAACCAAACAAACAAACAAAAAAACAACAAAATAAAACAAAAAAAAGTAAACCCCACCTTTTTAGAAGTAGAAATTCAGTCTCAGTCGCTGAAGTATTTATGTTCTTAGATGTCCAGTGAGAAATCCTATTAGAAAATATCACTGGCAGGTTGAGGATTCCCACCCCACCCTGCCTGTGGTTGAGGAAGAGGGACAAATATCTTGAGGGCCTTCAAAAGGACAGTGTGCTACCTCATGCTTTCTAACTCAGTTTCTAGAGTTCTTCCATATCTCATTTTTTCTCACCTACCTTATTCTACCTCTTAATTTTCTTGGACTAATATGCTCAGCTGTTTTGTCAAATAACAGCTTGTGTACAGATTTTCATTCTATGTCATTTCATGGAAATACAAGCTGTTAATTGGGGGGAAAATTAATTTGTGGCTTTTTAATATTAATATATTGTTTACATCTGCTGACCAAGATGAGGGCTTGCCTCCTAGGTTGCACATGAGAAGACCTGAAAGTCAGAAAATTAGTTCAGAACATTTATTTTTAAAAATCATACTTTTTGTCTTAAATGAGTGAGTAATAGGTGCATGTCAGATGGTGAAGTCTACCTGCTGCCTAATAGTTGTTTGTTCCTCTTGTTTTCTTCATTGTAGTCTGAGGTTAGCTTTACTAAATGAAGCAAAAGAGGTGCGAGCAGCAGGATTGCGAGCCCTCCGCTATCTTATTCGAGACTCCAGTATTCTCCAGAAGGTGCTAAAGTTGAAAGTGGATTATTTGATAGCCAGGTAATTTTTCTCTTTCTTCTTGTTGTAAGTTGAAAAGTTCTAAATCACTTTCCTTTTCATGGTTGATACAGGAGAGAAGTGTTTTCATATTCTCTTATGTTTTTAGTAAGTAGTTTTATAAAATACATTTTTCTTCAACAGAATATTTCATCACACTAGCTAATCCAAATAAAATGCTGTAATCCAAATAATTTCTACTTTTAGTCAGAAATGCCATTAACTATAAATTAATAAGGTTGAAATAATAATAATTTTCATGTTTTTAAGTTTTTGTATGGGAATTGTTTGATTCTTTGTATTATCACATTGCTGTGATAGTTGATGTCCAAGAATTTGTAGTCTAAATATAATCAATGACGCCACAGAAAAATACCAAAGGGCAAACCCAACAGTGAGATAATACAATCAGCATGATGAATAGATGTAAATAATAGCATTTCTAGTGCTTCCTTTAATTAAATTTTTTATTCAACATGCTGATACAGATGTGTGTGAATCTGTTTATAAATATACGCATGTAGTTTTAGTGTGCTGTTCAACTTTTCTGGAGCAAAAGGATTTTTCTGATCTCAAACACTAGAACACTCAAGGTGTGTTGATGTGACACATTACAAATATGTGGTGTGGTCTCATTTGCAAATGACAAGTGCAGCTAGCTTGGAAAATAATTGTTGGAGCATTATGCTTTGCCATTTTATATTTGAACATTTTAGTGACTTAATTGTAATGTAAATAGTTGAGAAAATATAAACCAAGCCTAACTGATGTATCATGAGTATATTTGCTGAAAAGTGTACTTTTTAAACCATAAGTCAGTTCTTTTTCTTTTGTACTCATATGCATAAATATTAACATGAGTTGTTAACAGGTAAGGTGAAAGTCACAAAATGTGTTTTTTTAACTTACTTTAGGTGCATTGACATACAGCAGAGTAATGAAGTAGAAAGAACACAAGCACTTCGATTAGTCAGAAAGGTAAAATCTCCTATGTATGGTTGTATCTGCTGTGCCACTCAATTGTGCTGACTCCTGGTTGACTCCTGGTTGTCTCCACCAACAGTGCTTTTTCAGAGTCTCTAATTCCTTGCTTTACCTTTATCATGTAATACAGCTGATAATTTAAAAGACAGAAAAATGTAGTGAAGAGAGTTGCTTTGATATTACAATTTTACCGTTTAGAATCTCAAGCGTGCTAGAAAAATTGTGCTGGGCAAGGTTTGAGAAACCTATCAAAGAGTGAATGCAAGAGCATAAAAACAACATTAAGTTTCAATATTGAAATTATGACTACTTTATTGTATAGTTTGTTTAAACATCTGTGAGTCAGAGATTGGGAGATTTTCTGCCATGTGAGAACAGAGCTAAATTGTCACTGAAGTGATCATTCAAGGAATGCTTATAGCCTTACTGCTTTGTTTGTGGCAGTTGATGCTATCCACAGGATTTTCTCTCAGATACTCAATGATAACGTGTTTAGTCTATGATGGTTACTGTACTGTGTACCCATGGATGTAAGATTTGAAAGTATGGTAGCTGCATTTTCAAGTTTATCCTAGGGAAGTTGGCATATAGAGGTACCAAATGTATTCAGCAAACAAATATCCTGCCTTTGTGCTGGACTTCACTCTTCTTTATTGTTCTCATATTCTTATAGAAACTACCAAAGACTGGAGTAAAGTTTGAAGTAGTTGAAGAATGGTTTCCCAGGCATACTGTCTGTGTTAAATCTCTATTTGTGTTTTAAATCTACCTAAATATATTTTCTGTCTCGCAGAAGATACAATGTACTTGATTAACAATTATGCCAAAAAAGAGAGTTTGAAATATTAAACAGGGCTACCTCCAAACCCAAACAAGCCAAAAACAAACAAAAAAGCCCCAGTATAAAGGAATAAGTCCTTGAGGAAGTTGCACTTTCATAATTAAAGTTTTTTGAGAATCTACTTTGAAAGAAGAGCTTCAGTGTAGACTCATCAGAAGATGGAAGCACATCCACAATCAGTTTTATTTGGGTCAAAAATTTGTCCTCATTATTCCTGTGCTTTTCTGAGCATTTTCTACTTGAGCAAAAGCTTCTGTCTTGCATGAAAGAGGAGACAGCAAGAAAAACAAATTCATTAGTTTGATCTGAAAAAAATGATGGTCAAAGAGAAACATCAAAGAAACCATACAGCTGACCCTTGGTGGGTTTTTCTCTCCATCATGGTGCAAGGATATTGGCGTGCACCAGGTATGTGCATCAAATGCACAGGCTGTGCAGCCATGCTTGTGGTTCCTTGATGCTGAGAACTGTGTTGATGGAAAGCCTTTTCTAGCATCTTTTGCTACTTACCTATAACTTTCTATTTTCTTGAAAGAGTGTCAGACCAACAAAAAGTCACCCAGCCCACTACCACTAAAGTTAACAGCTTTCTCGCTTTCTCATGTGCTGTCTAGGCCACAGCAGTTCAGCATGCATTGGCATAGAGCAGTCAGTACTCAAGAAATTCTCTCACAAGGAATACTGTGCTTCCTGAATAGCACTTTCTGTGTTTTTACACTGTCTTTTTGTTACTCTGCTCTTGCCCTTTTTCTGTCTTCATCTCCCTAGATGTCTCAGATTTAGTGATTTGATGCCAGGATTCCTAAAAGATTATGTAAAGGACTAAAAGGGAAGAATAAATGGCAAATAAACTTGTTCAGAAGATAATTAACTGTGAAACTGAACTGGGTTTTTCCAGTATCACAGAACTATTATTTTCAGTTTCAAGATTTGGCTCTTTAACCTCTTAGGTAGTAAAAATGTCTGTGAGGATTGCATACATTAAAATTAAAACCTTGTCTTTTCTTTCTTTTCATAGAGAAGAACAACAAAATATGAAACAGTAATATTTATTTATGAATTTAGAAAAGGCAATTGCAAACTTTGTTTTAAATATATTAGGTTTAAATGGTATAGGTAGATTTTAAAAAATCTGATTTTTTAAACTTGATGTCCAATAGTTTTTGAAGGCTGAGTGCTCATTGCCTCTTTTGACTGTAATCATCTCTACATTTACAGATCAAAGTTTTACAATTTAGTAATATCTTCAGCCATGAAATGGATGGCATGAAGTTGCTTCAGGAGGCATTTTTCTATCTGATAGAAGTCAATAAGACATTTCTTTTAAATTTAATAGTTCGGGTGTTTTATTTTTAAAGCAGAAGTCTGGGTTAGATGCAATATGGGCCATCTTCTTTCTTCCTCTTTTCTAAAGGAGTCTTAAAAGACCAAATTCATAGTCTCTATTACTTATTTCATTGTAGCTACTTGTAAGTAGCTTTCCTTTACCTGTCCTTGTTCTTTAGAACTGCATTTTAATACCTAGAACAGATACAAAGTGAATATGAAAATTTGTTTATTCTACTGATGTGTTCAGAATTGAGTGTTACAAGAAATCTTTGCTTCTCTTGTCTTCAAAGCAAAGAAGACAGTGAAGCAGAACTGCTTGTGTCCTCACAGGAAGCACCATGTCACTATCAGTAGCAAATAAGTTGCAGTTTCTAGAGTAGATTGATTCACCTATTCTATTGCTTATTCTTTTTTCTTCTTCCCAGTAAAAGTGAAAGAATGTGTGGGTGGAAGAGAATTTGTTTTTTCTTTAAAGTCCTATCTTAAAGCTTCCTGTTCCATTGACATTAACATTATATATAAGAAGAAGCTTCTCGAAAACATGCATTTAAAGATAGATTTGTTAAAACTCTTCCAATATTTTGATTGTTGATCCCATCTCATTTTAACATCTCTGCAAAAAAAGATAAAAAGCTAATCATCTTTGCACAAATACTACAACACATCAAAGGGAGATATAAAATGGATATAGGACAAAACATTTTTGGAAGAATTACGAAGATAAGCCTGGTTTTGTTGAAAACAAAAAAGATTACAAGCAAAAGCATGGGATGGTAACCTTTAATTTTTAGGTGTTTGGTGGATATTGAGTATTTTTTTATTTCTCATTTTTATTTATTAGTGGAGAAAAGTGACGCAGCTGAGTGGGCTATAAAACATTGCACTGTTCCCTTTTTAGGCAGTCAGACGAAAACTTGCTTCCTCCTTAGTAATACATCTGTTTAGTGATCTTCTTGTTTCAGAAGGATATGTGTATTTAATTTTCACAAATTGAACAAAATGTGAGCAAGCAGTTGCTCAGCCTTTATAATCAAAGGCTCACTTGGAGGACAGTGAAGAGTTGGTGGTATTGGTTGTTCAGGAATGGTTTTCTTTACCTTTAATGCATCTTGCTCCTTAATCTGGTGTGAATTCTGAGTGTCCCAAACTAACAGCTGAGGCTTTCCATAGTGCACAATGTTCTTAATAGTAGATGAGTTTGTAGTCTACTCTGTGTCATTGGATAATGTTGTCAATAAAGATATTCTTGGGGAAAAAAAACTATGATGATGGTAGTTTTAATTCTCACTGCAAAAAAAAATATATTTTAAATTCTTTCTTATTAAGATAAAATATAAAAAAACTGAAGCACAAAGAGAATGGTAAAGTAACTTGACAAATTGAAATTGAAAAAAATTCGAGAGCAAAATAAATAGTTGTGAAGATTCACCAGTTCAGCCGAGTAATACATGGACTGGTCTGTCTAACTGTATGAATGTAACAGAATATTAATGAATATGTAAGTGTATTTAGAGAAATGTTTCTTTACATTTCTAGAGTTTCTTTACATTTCTCTAAGGCTTTTTCTTTCCTTTTTGGCAGATGATCACTGTGAATGCTTCATTATTCCCCAGTTCTATTGCTAATTCTTTGATAGCAGTTGGAAATGATGGTCTTCAAGAAAGAGACAGAATGGTTCGAGCATGTATAGCCATTATCTGTGAATTAGGTAAGATAATTTTTCTTAATTAGTGTTCAGTTTTGACATGGTTGTCATTCACAGTATTTGTTCAATAAGGAATTAGATGTTAAAGTGTTCCTGTTGACAGTTTCATGGATTTTAGTTTTTTTATGATATAAACCAAAATAACTTAAAATCTATTTATGTATCATAGGCAAAATTTTCAGGTTTTCATCTTTTCCTTCAAGACTTGACAGTTTTTGGTTTGCCTTAAAAATATTTCTATACAGCAGTTGGTTTTTCTTAAACTAAGGATTTTAAATAGGGAGATTTCCTTACACAAGATGCTGACAAATTTAGAAGAGTTCAGAGAACTCCAAAATGTCCTCATTTTTGAAAATTTTTGTGGTGGGTACTGTAGTTATTGAGAGAGTGGTTTATACTAACTCCCTAAACTTTCATTTGGCTGCTGACTTTTGAAGGTTTTCAAAATCAATCAGTGGGAAATAATTCAGCAATTTGTTTTCAAGATTAAAGCTTCTGTTCTAAGGAAATAAACAAAATGTCACTGTTATTTCAGTATAAATATTTTATCTATGTCGCTTCAGTGAAGCAAGAAAACTCTATGGGAAAATCCCGAAACTACTATATGGAAACTTGGTTGGGAGTTAAGTTGGGAAATGGCCCAACTGGAGACTGAGTGACCAGTATTTTTGTGTATGATAAATGAATCCAAAATCACCATTCATTACCAGTGTCAGCTAGTTCCATTAAAAGCTTTACATGTGCCTCAGCAACGCTCAGGACAAATAAGATACCCATCCTAGAGATGACATGTTTCCATATGCTATGAAATGTTCGCTCACTGGCCAAAATTATCTTCGATCACTGGCCAAAATTACTTGTTTTCCTTTATCTAGCACTTCAGAATCCTGAGGTGGTGGCTCTTCGGGGTGGTTTAAGTACCATCTTGAAAAATGTGATTGACTGTCAGCTAAGCCGAATAAATGAGGCTCTGATAACTACAGTTTTGCACCTCATTAATCATCCAAAGACCAGACAGTATGTGCGAGCAGATGTAGAATTAGAGGTGAGTGCAATTTTATTTATTTAGTTACAGAAATTAAACACTGTATTACTCATTAAAACGTTTTACTTTTTTCTCTCAGATTTCGTGTGTGTTAGTGCACAGTGTCTAAAAGAAAATGTTTTAGGCTAAAAGCCTGAGATTTATGAAGCAGAAATAATACAGCAGTTTGGAGTGGGACTGAGGAAAGGGCACTAGTGATTTAACTAGATTTTAATGTGAAAATAATGCGTGTCTTTCTTTTGTTTAGCGAATTTTAGCCCCTTACACAGATTTTCACTACAGGCATAATCCAGACACAGCGGAAGGACAACTCAAGTAAGTGTTAGTGCTGCTACTTGTGCCATCAGTTATGTTCATAGCACTGGAATTAAGCTGTACTTCCTTCCAAATACTACATTTGAAGTTATGAATATCATAGGCCAGAGTGCATTTAATATCTAAAATGGCTTGTTGAGCCTGGAGAGGAGAGGGTTGAGGAACACCCTCTGCTGAATAGCAGCCTTTTTACTACTTATGAAAATGCTTTCAAGATTATGTAGCCAGGGCCCTTCATGATGGTGTAAGGTGGGAGGACAAGAAGCAACAGAGACAAATTGAAGTAAGAAAGATTTCAACTTGATAAAAGGGGCCGCGGAGATGATTTTATATGAGGCTGGTCAAGAGTTAAAATAGGTTGTCCAGAGAGGTCCTGCTGCCTTGAGTTTCTAGCACCCAGCTGGATAAAGCATTGAGGTTTTTTGCAGGTGTTCCAAGCTGAATTACAGAAGCTTGTATACTTCGTAAAGCTCTGGACACTGTAAAGGCATTTGCTGAGTTCTTGCAGAGGGGTTGAGCTATGATGACCTCTAAAGGTGCCTTCCAACCCAAGCCATTCCATGTTTCTATAATCTGGCCTAGTCTGAAAACAGGTGAATTTTTGTGCAGTAATTTGGACTAATGAGAGATCTCCTGAGATGGCTTACAACTTGAATTATTCGGAATTTTTTAATTATCAAATGGGAGTAGATGCTTAGGTCTGGGTAACTGAGTAAGGTCCAAATCTTTACATCTCTGCTGTAGACTTAGTGTCAGTAGAGATGCAGAGTGATTCATCTGACCCCTTTGAGTGTTTTTGATGTTATCCTCTTGTGGAAACTCTCCTGGAAGAGGAAACTTAACAATAATCAAAAATTCTGAAGCTTTTCTGTGTGTATATACATTGTGTAAATACATATGAGCATATATAAAATATTTCTTTTACTCTGGATTTTGTCCCCCATTTCAGTTAACTACATAATAATAATAATAATAATAATAATAATAATAATAATAATACTTTAGTACTGCTTGTTTTGTAATTATTACCTGCATTGTGACATTTGTTGTTTCAATGGCAGAGAGGACAGAGAAGCACGATTCCTAGCTAGTAAAATGGGAATAGTGGCAGCATTTCGATCATGGGCAGGTAAGATATGTTTATTTGTTTGAAACTGGATGATTGGAAGTGTGATTTTACTTTCTAGTATAAATGACATGGGATCTGTCTCATTTGATATGTCTAATTTCTGTCAATACCTTCCTGCAATGCTACTTAATATGTGTTTTGATACTGTAAAATTGGAGAATGCAATACATAGTTTCCTTAGACTCCTGACAAGGCACAGCTTTTCCCCTCCTGTGTAAAATGCCTTATAAATTACATCTGATGGTCATTCTTGAAATCTAATGTGTGAAAGGATGTTTAAAATAACATCATATTATAAGAACTTGCATTTGAGATGGTTCTGCCACTGTAATTGAAGTCTTTGTGTTAAGAGATTGTCCTGGTTTAGGACAAATTAGGGGAAAACGCCTCCAAAGGAGCCCCTTATAGGAAACCAAACCCTCCGCAACTTCCCCCCACCACCGGGTTCAGGAGGAATTCCTTCAGAGGGGAAGTGGAAAAAACTTGTTTATTAAGGCACAACAAAAAACACTCCCCAGCACAAGAGAAATAGCCCAAGATGACCACAGATGTTTTCACCAGTCCAAGGGGGTTGAGCTGTATCTCTCTTCGCCGCAGAGGGTACGGAGCTTCTTTCGCAGACCCCGGGGGAGCTCCTGCCCGGAGTAGGTCCGATGTCTTCGGGGCGGGGGGGGGGGGGGGAAGGGAACAACGGAAACCGGGGAAAAGGAAAAAAAAATGGCAAAAAAGCAAGCCAGCGAAAAGCAGAGAAAAAAGAGAGGAAAACAGAGCCAGCAAAGCATGCAGCCAGCAGCAAGCAAGCTAAGCAGCAAGCCAGCAGCCAGCCGGGGGGGGGGAAGGAAGACAAAACAAACTGAGAACAGGGAGCAGAAACCACGATTGGGATAATGAGCATGAAAATGTCCTGTCCCCACGACAGAGATACTGGCAAATACTTTACCTGCTTTTGCCATAGCTGAAGAGAAATTGGAAATGGACGTAGTTAGCAATTTTTCATGTAGAAGACATTTCTAAATCAAAAAAGTATTTTTTTCATTTTACTAAATCCTTTCTGTGCAATATTACAATATGTAAGATGAAGGTACTGCCTCAAAGACTGCTTTTTTTTTTAGTCAAGACACTGTCTTGCAGATTTAAGTCACTTAATATAAATACGTACCAAAATTTTGAGTGGAATTTTTCCAGGCTATACTTAGGCTGTTTTTTGGCACTATTTGTGTAATTTTTAAAGTTCTGACTAAGTTAAGCCTAATTTTAATATCCAGGTATCTTTCAAGTCTCTTGTATGTTCTCACATGCTTGAAGAGGAAGCATGTGATGACTTTGAAACTTCTAGAAAACAATTTCTCATAAGTGTGTTACTGCATCTTCCTGCACTCAGGCACTTAGATCTGATAGCTGTTAGAATTTACCCGAGACTAAAAGAAAATTAATTTGTTAGGTTAAGATACAACTTTTGATTGAAATTCCTTACAGTTCTGTTCAGATGATGAAAACCTTTCCAGCTAAGAGTTACTCATTAGAGACAGTTTTGTCTTTTCATCCTTTCTTCCATGCATATGTTGTTTTCACAGGTAACTTTTGAGTACCGTTCACAATAGGAAAGACAAAAGTAGCACAATTTTTAAATGAGAATATAAAGTTTTGTGATTAGGAAATTTTGTTAAATATTATTGCCTGGGAAGAAGATGATATTATCAAGGTGGAAATGTTTATGATTAGTAATTTTTTTTTCATTTGCGCTTGTTTTCAAACTTACTTTAATTTAACAATGTGTCTATTGCCCTTCCTTTTGTTGATGTGAGAATACTGTTACACATTTAATGTTTTCTAGGTATTATCAGCCTGTGCAAACCTGGAAATTCTGGGATTCAGTCTCTTATTGGGGTACTCTGTATACCAAATACGGAAATCCGGGTAAGTGGTGAATATTTAGTACTAATATAGGAATAAAACTTGATATTTTAATTAATTTATTTATTCTTAACTTTTAAACAATTAAGTGGTTTAAATAAACACAGACTCCAGTTATGAGACAGCTATCCTTGAGTTTATTTAACCCCCAAAGTTCAAATACGTAATTCTGTTAAAAAATTGCTATGAAACTGGGAAGCACACCGTGGATATGTGACAAAATGGAGGAGAGAGAAGTTAATAAATTAATTTTTACTCTGTTACAAATCAAAGCAATTTTATGGTAGCTGCAGTTGCAAGTTTAAAGCATAATAATCGGAGTTGAATTCCAGGTAAAAAAAATACTTCTTCACAAATTAAACTTACTAGAGAAAAGTTGATGGTTCCAGATGTAGCTATTCTAAAAATATGCAATCCAAGTAGCTACTATAGCATTCATAGTGACAATAAGGGACAATTAAAAATTAAAAAAGCCCCATCCTCTCTTCTCCAGTTTATTTCCATTTGTGAAAAAACACTGCAACAAATGCACCAGTGTTAGCACTCTAGAAATCTTAAGGTTGGTATTAATAGTGAAAAAAGGGACAATTTTTTAAATCTGTAAAATTCTTGTTGTGTAATGTTTTCTTTGGTAGCGGGGTCTGCTTGAAGTTCTCTACGATATATTTCGCCTTCCTCTGCCTGTTATTGCAGAAGAATTTATCGAGGCACTTCTCAGTGTAGGTAAGTATTTAAAACAATTCACATAAGAATTCTGTCTATTATGCTCCTATACAAATTCAAAACTTTTGCTGTCTCCTATGTACAGTAAATTGCCTCTATCACTGAATTTATTTGGAAGTCCTGTCTAAAATTCTTTATCACCTGTTAAGTGTTGTAAGTTTGATGAAAGATCAGCATAGTTAGGCATAAACACAAAAGACTGTAAGGTCAGCACTACGGATGAAACTTCTTTGAACTGTTAGGAGTACTCAGAATTGTGGATGTGTTCGTGAATACTACCAACAAGTTATTAGTCAGTCTTCTCTATATATTGTCTATTTGTTAGCTGTCCCCATTGTCCTTAGATTTCTGCTTTTTTTTAGGGCAAGTGTATGCTTTTTCATGTCTTCAAATTTAATCAAGTTAGTATTTTACCTTTAGAATTACTCTTTTGTAAACCCAAGAGAAGTCTCTGCTTTTTTAAATTTATAAGTAAATAAATCATTCTTTGTTGCAAACTTGCTACTCATATATATGGATGCAGCTTGTAACATTTTAGGTGCTAATGGTATTTTCTCTTAAGCATGTTTAATATGTTTATGAATTGGAAATATCACTGTTTTTGTTGACACTTAGATACAATCTTTGTCCTAGTTTTCAAGGTACCCTTGCTTTGTTCAGGACTGTAGATTAGATGACTTGTCAGAGATGACAAAATTTTCTGTAATTTGAAACCACCTGAAATAATATTTGCAGGCAAGGATTATTATTTACATACTAACTGCCATTATAATAATACTGTAAAAGCCAAGCTTATAATTACCATTGTCCATATTTTCTTGTTCTAGATCCAGGCAGGTTTCAAGACTGCTGGAGACTTTCTGATGGCTTTGTAGCTGCTGAGGCTAAAACTGTTTTACCCCATCGAGCCAGGTCAAGGTGTGTATAAAATTTAGGTCCTCCGGGGGTTCCCTGGGTTCCCAGCCAGTCCGGAGAGTGATCCTCGGCTGACCGGTCCGCAGGGAGGGGTAGATGAAACCCGGAAAGCTCCACCAAATAAAGACGAGACGTCTCCCGAGCAGCAGGATCCGAGAGGTTTATTGTAGGAGAGGAACAGCAACCTCTCGAAGGGAAAACTGACTCGGGGACCCTAGTACAAGGGCGGGACCGAGAATATAAGGGCAGAGGGATAGGAGTGGCTAGGGCACAAACCAACCAATGGGTAACGGGTAGAGGGGAGGAGACGGGATGGGGTGACATGTAATGAACCAATCGGGATACAGGAGAGGAGTGGCATTCTAACAGGGTCCAATGGGATTAACAGAACAGAAGAACTTTCTAGAACCGGGGAGTGTGTTAAGCTTTGACAGACAGCCTCAACTGGGGAGGGAAACAGCATGTGATTGACAACTTCTGGCTATATTGAAGTTGCCTCCCAAGGGAGGGCGGGGACCCCTCCCACAAAGGTGAGGATTTAATGAACTTCACTTAGTCTAAACCATTCTTCTTGCTTTGTTTTGTGTCAGTGTGGACAAAACATTCCTTGTTTTCTTGCAGGAACAATAAGAAATGTTTCTAAGCTGTTTTCATACTTATTTTCTCTTTAGACCTGATCTCATGGATAATTACTTGGCTTTAGTGCTGTCTGCTTTTATTACCAATGGACTTCTAGAGGTAACTAATGACTTTCAGTTTTAATAGATGCTTGCTACTTCTTTCCCGCAAGAGTTCAAATGAGATGTTATACTTTAAATGTTGTAATATTTTTTTGCTTTCTGAAGGGTCTGGTTGAAGTCATCACAAGTAGCGATGACCATGTATCTGTTAGAGCTACTATCCTTTTGGGAGAACTTCTGCACATGGTAAATATCACTTCATGTAACTACTTAAAAATAGATATTTGCTATTATAGCATTCATTTGTATTCCAAGCTTGAAACATGTTGTTTTCATCTGAATAGTGGGTTAATTTCACATTACATCTTCTGGCACTTCATATATTAAAACCAGTATAATTCAATAGGAAGGTATTTAAAGTGCTGGGGGTTCTGCTCCAAGGCTGTCTGTAGGTCTGACTCTCACTTTCTTGCCATAGCAGCAGTTGTATTTTTAAGCTAGAACCCTTCAAACACACCCATCAGTAACTCTGTTTGGGAAAAGGACCATTGCTAATTTTTGCTTTTCTTAGAATGATGGTCAGTAGGCCTCTGACCAAGTGTATTTAGCTTTCTGCCTCACAGGGAGGAGAGATGAAGATTTTTTCATATTCAGCTTGATGTGCTTTTCCTACTTGACATTACTAATTCAGGGAACCCATCTTGGTGGAGTGCTCCTGCTGCAGGGAAACTTCAGCTTCATTCCACTTCTGTGGACCTAAGACAGCTCATACAGTATCTTCTCTCTCTTAAACTAATCTTGTACTGAGATGATGATACTATTTTCATAAGCACTCTAGTGCTACATTTCAGCCTTCTCTTTTTATAATATTATATGCTATTTTTCTGGTTTCCTGAATACTTTTAAATGGGCGTGATTGTTAACTCATACTGGAGTATGCTGTAAAGCACAGATATTTTTTAATTTTCTGAAGGATGATCTCTTAATCAGATATAGCTACTGTTTCTCAAAAACTGAAAAAAATACTTATCTTTTATTTAGTGTTTGGAAATGTAAGTAATCTCTTTATCTTCGTGTTTTTTAGTTTCTAAAAATATTTGCAGAACTGCATTTGTTTATTAAAACAGTTAAGTATCTAGTAACTTTGAATGTTATGTTAATAAATATGGGGTTTCTATGTGTAAAGCTTTAGTAAAAATCATCAGCTTTAATTGGATTTCTGATTTTAGGGTTTTTTAGTACTTATATGTACATGACACAAGCACATCTGCTGCTTTGCAAGGTTTTGCATATTGCAACTTAAACTCCAGTGGAAACAATATGTATTATAAACTCTGAAAGGGTTTCAAGTTACTTTCTAGTGTAATTCAGGTTGATTTGTTGGATCACAAATTCAAAATGGTGTTTGTAATTATGCCCTGACATTAAGCAAAATGTAATTTTGTTGTCATAAATTTGTGAAAATCTTGTGAAAAGTGGTAGATTCTTGAAATGTTGATCCTAAAACGATGGATGAAATAATTGTAATAAGTTATTCTAACTGGTGTTTTGTTGGGTGTTTTTGTAGGCAAACACAATTCTTCCTCATTCTCATAGCCATCACTTGCACTGCTTACCAACACTGATGAATATGGCAGCATCCTTTGACATCATGAAAGAGAAAAGACAGTAAGAATTATATGTTACATTTGAAACATATATGAAAGCATAAAGTTCTGTCACAAAATGCCATCTTCTGGGTACTTTACAGAATTGAAACTTCCTAATGGAAGAAGTGAAATAATTTTATAAATTCACATGTCTTTAGTATGTATTTTTTCAGTTTTGTGTTCTTAGTTGGTTTCCTTTGTAGAAGACAAATTGAGTGTGTTGAGGTTTCTTTCACTTGTAAAAATGTATTTGTTAAGGACTCTTGCCATTTCTGATCTTTCTTGTTAGATCAGTACTCTGATATGTAATATAATGTTCTGTCTTTCATTGTGTTGTCAGTGATAAATTACAGCATTTTTCTAAACTGCTAGTGTGAAATGATAAATGCTGCTCATCGAGTACTTTCTGAAAGTGTAGTGCTCTTCTGTTTTTTGGTTTTGAAGGTTTCGTATATGTCAGTGGAAGACTTTGCTATGCCACGACAGCACTAGTTTTCAAAAAAGGCATATTTGAAATTTCAGGAGAGGATCTTTCACATGGCCAAAGTGGTGGGGTGAAGGAAAGGATAAAGAGCAGAAGATAGATCCTTATGCGTTACCTGGAATTGTTGTCCTTGTTGGCATTTCTGGACACACCTGATAGAGTAGTAAGAATTCCCATTACTGTTGAAATGGGATTTTTTAGAAGTACTGTTTTTGTTTGAGGATTTTGGCATTGGTCAGCACTCGACACTGTTTTATAGTCTGAAAATTTGTAATCTGTGTTACAGATTAAATTTAAATAATTTAAATGAGGGACCAAATCCAAAGGTGTTCATTTGAAAATAAAATAAAAGCACTCTCCTACACTATTACAATTTTTGTTTATGGGGAAGAAAGATAAGCTTAACTCCTCTTTTTTAAACTTCCTTATTTTTATTTGCTCAGTAGGTGGGTTTATTTCTGCTACTAGTGTTTTGTAATTAACTGGTTTTACCCTTGTCAGCTGTCATTCAAGTTACTTGCTATCTTTTCCCAGAAAACAGAAACATGCTGTTGCTGAACTCTTTAGATATAAAAGCAGGAGGTGTACTATTGATTCTCCTGCCACCCTTTCAGGGAGGCGGGTTGGGGATGGGAATGGATGAGAGACACTTGTTACTCTTAAGCTGAAGCTAGCGCTCTCATCATCCAACTTTACTGCAGGATGTTCATCTACTGTGGTATCTCACAATGGAAATCAACTTTAAACTTTCGAATATCCTCTCTGAACTGTGACAGATACCAGTAATTGCAGAGCAGAAGAAAAGTTATCAGGAAGGATAATGCTTCAGTGCTAGAAACTCTAAAAGATAATTTTCTGTATAATTTTGATATGAGACTGAATCTTGTGGATGTATAAAAATGCATCTCAAGAAAATAATTTTCTTTGTTTCAGAATTATTGGTCAGCTCTTTCTTGAACTGTTTACTCAGGAGGTGGTGGTCCTCTTTAGTCTGATAACAATTGCCAGATAGTAATTTTAACATTTATTTTTTCTATTAGGCGAGCAAGTGCAGCACTCAACTGCTTAAAACGTTTTCATGAGATGAAGAAAAGAGGCCCTAAACCTTACAGCCTCCATTTAGATCATATTATTCAGAAAGCAATCTCAACACACCAGAAGAGGGATCAGTACCGTGTGCAGAAAGATATCTTTATTTTAAAGGTATTATGATAATTCATTTTTCAAACCTGAATTTGACCCTGTGTTCTGGAGACTTGTATCCTACCCCTCAAGCTTCACTCAGTGTAATTCAGAATCATTTGGGTGAATCTGTGTAGTATCTTTTAATCTTACTTGTCTTGCGGGTACTTGTGGATACTAAATTGCATTTCTGGAAATTGAGAAATAAAATTTCAATAACTTTTAATGCTTTTTGTGACCGGTTGTGATCTCTTACTTTTAGATTCTTAATGCAGTACTATAACCTTACAATTTACCTTAAAATGCACATTACTGAGAAACACAGCCCTTTTAATGATTTTTACGTGAGCAGTAAGTATTTCATGTGGCAAGACTGCAAAAGATAATGCAGGGAAACCTGTTATAATTTTTCATGTCTGTATTCCAGGATACAGAAGAAGCACTCATCATGAATCTTCGAGACAGCCAAGTTCTCAATCACAAAGAGAACCTCGACTGGAATTGGAATTTAATAGGGACCATACTGAAGGTGAGCTTACAAAGGCTATGATAATATGTTGGAGAAAAAGTCTGTTTCACATGTGAGTTTTGGCTTTCTAATATTCATTCCAGAGTACATCTAATAATTTGTTTTATTTCAGGAAATTAGAATCTCCTGGGTTTAGTCAGTGCTGCTATATCCTCTTTATATACAACCCTTAAACTATATTAAAAAAATGCATGATAGTTAAATTCACAGTTTTCCTAAGAAGCATGTATTAAATGTATTGTGTCTTTATTTGTATAGAAATCAACTTTATAGAATTAGGTATATTGTCTTTAAAAGCTGCTAATACTTCAGACTGCAGAGAGGTACTGCTATGTTTAGATTCATAGCAGATTTTTTTAAAATAATGTGAGCTGAAGGTTATAGTAGAAGGTGGGTTCTAGATCAAACTTCAGATGCTTAGAGTGAATCATGTATGAAAACTTCATTAAATTTTTTGAAGTAATGCAAATACTTTTGTAGCATTGATTTCACTACAGAATCAATTTCTTTTTACGTCATAGAGGAAATAACTAATGGGGTGATGGGCATTGTTTTAAATATATTTATATATCTTAAATATATTTAATGCACAGATTTTAAGATGCTACCTCTTTTTGTAAGCAGAAAATATACTTTGCTTGACTAAGAAAACTTTCCACTTACTTAATATAATCTTCAAACCAAAATTGCTCCAAAATGTCATTCTGTGCATCAAAGCCATCCTTCAGCTGAGTAGCATTCTCTTACTGTCTTCTTTAAAGTGTTGTTACAAAAATGGTGAAAGTACAAAAAGGCTTAATGGTGACAGTCATAATCAAGACTATGTTGTTTTTTTTGAGAAAAAGAAAAGAAACTAAATATTTCTGTGCCTTTTTTTCAGGGACCGATAAAGTTGAAAGAGCAAGAATCTGTCTGGTATAAAAACCTGAATATGTATATGACAGTAGCTTTGCTCCACCAGATTTCACTGTTTACTGCCATTATACTATTTAGTGGGTTGCTAGATAACTATTATTAGTCATAGATACTTTTATCTTTGATTCCGTATTAAAGATATTATCAGAAAACTGTTTTTCAGAATCTCGCTGTTAGTCCATATAGTATTTTGACAGTGGAAGCCTTATGTAGTTGACCTCTTGTGTTTTGGGGTTTTTTTAAACTGAAACTTTTGTCGAACAGCTAGTTTCTCTGCCATCTCAAACCTCCCTAGCAATGTATTTGCTAGTGTCCTGTCAAAAAGTTCCTAATGTGTGAAAACTGGGGACTCCTTTCTGAATGAGAAGAGTGTGTGTGTTCTGGCTTACTTCTAACCATTTATGTTACTGTATAACACCAGCATAAACTGAGATAATGTTACCAGAGTGGTTGTCTTTAGTCCCCTAATGAGCAGGATCCAGATTCCAGTGTCTGAAACTTGTTACCTCATTTGGCTGCCCACCTCCCCCTTGTCTGTTGCAGCCTTGTATCTGTGGAGCATCAGCTCTCTAACCGCCTCATTGTGTGCATCTCAGGTGGTGCATTACTGCCTTTTTCACTTGCTCAGCTTGCTGTCTAAGCTGCTAAAAGAGCAGCAAAAGTGTCAGCCTCATCTGTATCTGGCACTGTTACTTGGTGTAGTCAATTTTACTAATCATTAATTAGTGCCATGTGTGTCTTAATACTGGAATACCACCTGGAAATGTAGAACTGTGTCACGTAGATAGGAAAGCAGAATGTTTGATTCACTTTTTCCATTCCTGACAAGAAGATACTAGTAGCAAGAGAAAGAAATCTGAAACCATATAGACAATAGATGGCTGTAAAAACAGAGGGAAATGTAATGGAAGAAAGAATAGGTCCTAAAGAGAATATTATTTCTCATGTGGTCCTTCTTAATACATCTTAGTATCAATTAGGGAGTTTAAATACCATTCTAATAAGCAGCTTTTAAGTGATCTGTAACAGAATAAAGATTACTTTTAAACCAAATCTGATAAATATTCAAAACAGCAGCCAAAAATTATTTCCCTGTTATACATATCAATTTTTTTGTTATTTGCAGAAAAGAAACTAAGCAAAATTGTTTATTTTTCATCAGCTTCTCATAGTTTTTTTGTTTTCATTAGAATTGTGGTCTTGTACATATAGCATGTGACCAACATTCCCTGTCCTTCTTTAGATAAAATTTGAACAATTCTTGAAGCAGGCAGTGTGGGCTTTTCAATAAAATAATGTCTTTTTTAAGATGTAACATTAGGTGCAATAAAACTTTCTAATTATTAAGTAAACACAACTGATAGAAATAAGTGAATTTTACTGACTACTCAAGGACTGATACAAGTTTCATATAATGCTATATTTGCTGTTTTTTCTAGTGGCCAAATATAAATCTAAGGAACTACAAAGATGAACAGTTGCACAGGTATGTAAAAATTATGTAGACTTCCTTTGAAGAAAGAAATTTGGAAAACTGGTTTTTAGCACTGCAATAAAATATTCCCTAGATGTATCACATTTCTAAAAGTGTGATCTATAGATAAGAAGTTAAGTTTTGATTTGGATAAGTAAGTTGCAATATTTCCTTTAAATAAACATGTGTTTAAGCTTCTTTTCTATGCACAAGTACTTTATACATTTAGTCCCTTAGGAATCATACCACCTTTGCAAATACTAAATTTAATTTTAAACCTTAGAGATGTTGTTGCTTGATATTTCAATCAGAAGTGTTTTATGTCAGTACTTAGAAAATTTTTACAGAGTTAAGTCCATAGTTGTACAGGTTTTTAACTACAGCTTTCATCAATAACGAAGAGGAAATTATTTCTAGTTGCTGTTAATAGCAGGAGAAGTGTGTGTAATTTGGGAAAAAACTCAACCAACCAGACAAAAAACCTCCAGTAGAACTCTGGTTCCTTTCATGTCTGTTGTTAGTAAGACATGTTTATTACTTCTGTTCCTATGTGTCCATAGTGTTACTAATTAGTTCTTGGGCATGCCTTTTAGCATGTATTTCAGAAATAGATTACATTATTTTGAAGAATAGGCCTGTACTTGTGGGCATGAAAAGCTTCTTCCTGAACTGGGGGAAAACCCAAAAGATAGAATATATGCTGAAAGGCTCGTGTGGCTCTGCTTTAAATTTTTACCAAAAAATAGTCAGGGTACTTTTATGAAGTATTTACAGCATAAGCAGTAGTCCCATTGTTATAACCATGATTTAATTTTACATTTGTATTTTTTTCTGGGTTTTCCTGAAATATTAATTGCCAGTCTGTACTTTAGGGTAAAGGAATATTTTCCAAATATGGTGGTTTATAATATTGGTTCTCTAAAGTAGTGTCTGCAGTTCTGACTATGACACCAACACACCTCAAGCTACCTACGTGGGACAGTGTTCCTGTTCCGTGGTTTTGTGCTGCACTCAAGCGTTGTTGTTCAGTGCCCCAGTGATTTAATTCTGAATAAATTGGGAAAATCTAGAATTGAATTGGTGTGAAGCTTCTATAGTTAATTGATCCTTTCTGCAGGATTGGGAATTTAATGGCTTTAAAATGCCATTGCTCCTGTTTAATTATACGTAACTAAGCCCCAAATCTCTCTAGTTTAACTGCTGATGATAAAAAAATTTTCTGCCGCTTTGTTTTTCAAGTGTAAATTACATTTATTTCTCCTTCTATATATGATCTTTTTTATGTTAGTGTTGTTGTGACAATCTTACAGTAGTTAAAGTGAAATTCCTGTAATTTTTTTAAAGATTCCTTCATTTCATAGAGATACAGTTCATGCAGTGTATGTATACACACAGGATCACAGAACCATGAAAAGGACCTCAAAGATCATTGAGTCTAACACTGCTAAAATATGTTTCCAAGTGCCATGTCTATGTGTCCTTTAAATCCCTCTGGAAATAGTGACTCCAACAGTTCCCTGGGCAGTTGAAATCCTGACCACTTATTTAGTCCAGAAATCTTTCCTAATATTCAATCAAAACTTCTTTGGGGCAACTTAAGGCCTTTTTTTCTCATTCTTTCACTTGTCACATGGGAGAAGAGACTACCTCTACTTGGGTGCAACCTCCCATAATGGAGTTGTAAAGAGCACCAAGGTCTCCCCTGAGCCTCCTTTTCTCCAGGCTAAACAGCCCCAGCTCCCTAGCTGCTCCTCACAGGACCTGTGCTCCAGACTCTTCCCCAGTTCTTTTGCCCTTCTCTGGAAATGCTCCAGCACCACAGTGTCCTTTGTGTGGTGAGCAGCCCAGGGGCACCAAAACTGAATGCATGCATGTTGATAAACACACATACACGCTTAAATGTACACATAGATACATATGTATATAAATTTGTGTGTCAATATATATTTATTGCTAGTAACCCAGGATAAAATACATTTTATTTCACAAAACTTAATTAAGCCCTCACGTTTCCTTTGTATTTGGTCCTGTGTTAGGAGTTGGGGGTAGTGGATTACTCTAGCTTTTTCAAATACGAGTGCAGTTCCGTAATTAAATTTTCTTAATGCTGACATATCTGCCTTCTGATGGAACATTCTGTGTTATTTTAAAGCACAAACATGTGTTTATATTTTGAAGAATTTGTGAAAGGAGGATCTTTGCTGAAGACTTATTCCTGTGATGCAAAAGTCAAACTACATTGCTTACTGTGATTTTAAAAAGTCTGAGAGTGTCTTAACAACCAGTGTGTTATGCTTCAGAAATGGTTAAGTGAGATATTTGGAAATAGTATTGCTGAATAAATGAGACTTTTTCCTGTCAGAACACGAAATTTTTTTTTTTTCCCAGTAGCAGTAACTACTGGGAATAATACTGGGAATAATAGCTGAAGAAAGCTTATGTCACAAGTTTCTTTTTTAAGCTGTTAGTTAGTCTAGATAGTACCATCTTTGAAATTTGCCATAGGATAAATTACAGCAGAATAAATTATGAAAATGAGAAGGAAGATAGAGCTTCTGAGAGCATAGAGATTTTAAGTTCCTTTGCTTATGTAGCAAAGTAGGCCATGGCATAGAAAACCCTTTCTAATGCACATCTCTTAAATTGTGTTTGGATGGAGTCACTACTGTTACCTGCTACTCTTTTGATAAATTTTTAAGACTTTTTGCCAAGAAACGAAGTTAAGTATAACCCATTTTTTTCTACTAGCATCATTTTGTATTGTGAGACTGTCCTTGTCATCCTGAAAAATAGCCAATTCTATTTTACTTTCTTTAGGTTTGTAAGGAGATTGCTGTATTTTTACAAGCCTAGCAGTAAACTGTATGCTAACTTGGATCTGGACTATGCCAAGGCAAAGCAGCTCACTGTTGTGGGTTGTCAATTTACTGAATTTCTTCTTGAATCAGAGGAGGTAAGAAATTTTCAGCTATAAGACTGGAAGTAGAATGAGTAGTCTTGTTGAATGCCACCCAGAAAAACCTTAGTTTTTAATAAAGACGTCTGAGATTTTGGGTGTTAAATCTAAAATCATCAGTGTAATTTAGAAATACAGTGGGAAATATTGAGGAAGATGACTGTGTTATGTAGAAGTTTTATTAAATATAGCTTTGTTAAATGCAACTTAGAGTTTGAAGGAATTTTTTTATTATTATTTACGGTGTGTATAACCTTCCTTTTTGAACTCCTTTATTTTTTTACACTATGTATAACCTTCCTTTTCGAACTCCTGAGGCTAAAGACTTTTCTACCTCAGGTCAGATGAAAATGTCACGGAATAAAACTTTACCCTTTTCCTGGAAAGAGAGAATTAATCCTAAGATATCTCCATGCTTAGCTCCTTTTATTTGCTTTGAAACTTATTTTTTAGTCTGAATCGTTTTCCAGCCTGCATTTCTGTTTTGTGTCTGTATTGTGTTTGTACATTTTAAGACAATTAAAGTAATGAGTTTCAGTAAAGAAAAGACACATTTCTATTACTAACAGATGCTATTCCTCTTTATTTTGCTAGGATGGACAAGGTTACCTGGAGGAATTAGTTAAAGATATTGTACTTTGGCTCAACTCTTCATCAGGCATGAAACCTGAACGTAGTCTTCAGAATAATGGGTTACTAAATACACTTAGCCAGCACTACTTCCTGTTTTTTGGTACTTTATCTTGTCACCCTCATGGAGTGAAAATGCTTGAAAAATGTAATGTTTTTCAGTGGTGAGTGATTTTATTTGTTTTGAATTGTGCTTGCAGTGTAGTAGTTATGCAAATTTTAAACTGTGAGGGCCACCATCTGAAAAGCTGAAAACGTTAAGGTTATTTTGGTGTAGTTAGAGGTAAAGGTCCCCATTTTTTTTCTAAAGTCTTCTAGCCTGTCATTACTAAGCAGACAGAGGTGATAAACAATTTACTTTTTCCTGTCACACATCTGTGTGACAGAGATGCATATCAGGAAGGATTATAGGATACTGAAAGATGCAGTGTAGGGAAATAGAAAAACAAACAAAACTAAAAACACACAAACCATGAAAAGTACCATACTATTTGTGAAATGCTGATGTATGTTGCACTTAAAACTTCACTCCAGTATATTTGAGTGAAGTTCTGCAGCTCAAAATTTTGTTAAGTACAAACAAACTTAGCTTCCTTTGGGAATAAATTGGCTGGTGACTAATACTAGTTTATCAACATATAATAAACTTGAAGTAAAAATGCAAGTATTTTAATCTACTCCTTTTTATTTTTTATTGTTGATTTTTAGAAAGTAAGCTTTTTACTGGCTTCAGGAAACTTGATATACAAAAAAATCTGGACACTTAATAGGACTAACTTAATGGCAAGCTTTATACACAATGTTTTAAAATGAAGAATTGTTCACAGAGCTTCATGAGCATTTGTTTTTATACTTATAATCACTAATTATGCTCACAAAATTTTTACAGGGCAATTATAAAAGATGCTGGTTTGAGGTTTTCCCCTTGCAGTTCAGTGCATTATTTCATCCCTATTTGACTTTATAATTATAACAATTTAATTTACTCAGTTTCAAACGAGAACATACTTTGTACATCACATTTATAGTAATAAAAGTATAATTCAAAGTACTTAAGTTTAAATTATTGATGGCTCAAGTGGGTTCAAATACTAATTTTATTTTCTTCCTCCTCCCCTTCCATGCCTCCAGTCTTCTTAATCTTTGTTCTTTGAAGAACCAAGATCACTTGTTAAAACTGACTGTTTCTAGTCTGGATTATAGCAGAGATGGATTGGCAAGAGTCATCCTTTCTAAAATCCTGACAGCAGCTACTGATGTAAGTTCAGTTCAACTTATATTCCTTATACTGCCCTCTACACATTTTTTTTTTTATTATTCAAGATATATGACTTTATTTTTAAGTTGTTATATGTGAAAATGGTTCTTATTTTTGTATTCAGAGAAATGTAACTCCTACAAGTGTAGTTTTTGAATATATGAACTTCATGCCCTGTATTGTATTTGTGCTCAAGAAATTCTTTCAAATAGAACTTTCTCTCACGTCAGATGGGGGCTAAAGTCTTGATATGTATAACTAAGTGTAATGTGATTGTTTAGGTCAGTGGCATCTTAAATAAATTGTGAAGATATTGCTGTCACAAACAGAAATCTGTATTTCTAGCAGCACTGAGCAAGTTAGCCCTCTAGTAGACACTGTTCTGATAATGATTGAGGTTACTCAGTGTGTTGAAACTAAGTAGGTGCTATAGCTGCTGGAATGAGGGGTTGGTTCAGAAATAGGCATTTGGATTTGTTCTTCTGAATGAAAGAAGCTGAATGGGGATAAAAATATAGTTATGTGGATTTGGGAGAGGAAAATCTTGACTTTTAAGGTAACATTGTTAGACAAGCAATCAATGATGTCAGGGAGATAGATGAAAATTAAGAAACTGAAATGCAACTAGGAAGGAATGTTCATTACTTCAAATGAAGTTGTTTTTGTTGTCTGAACAGACAGAATGTGTTCTAGAATAGATACAAGAGAAAAATATAGGCACTAGCTTTAAATGTCTCACTGTATTTTGGAAGAGGAGGACATAGATTGAGAATATTTCTCTGACACTGTCAAAGATATGATTCTTATGGATTCTTATGGATAAAAAGTGGAGTCTGAAAGTAATGAAGATAGTTGAGGTTGAAGGAATGACTCATTGAAAGACGAAGCTCCCTACTGACTATAATTTTTTTATTTGCTTCTAAAATCTCTTCAAAACATATAGTAATAGAATAATAAAAGATACAAGATTAGACACTTATGATGACCAGTTTACTTGTGATCTTAGAGTCAGTTTTCCCATTTGCTAAGATATAAATAGCTCTCTAATAAACTGTAATTTTAATAGATAAGGTGTGCATCACAGTTGCTTGCTGCAAAATGCAGTAATTGAAAGGTATTTTTAGAAGTTATAAATCATTAACTGTGTTAGTTATTTTCCTTCCATTCAAGAAAACATTTTTCTTACTTTACAGAGCTGCAGATTGTACGCAACAAAACACTTAAGAGTGTTACTGAGAGCTAATGTAGAGTTCTTCAGCAACTGGGGGATTGAGTTACTGGTGACCCAGTTACATGATAAAAATAAAACTATTTCTTCTGAGGCACTTGATATTCTAGATGAGGCGTGTGAAGACAAGGTGAGCATCCCTTCTCTTTTTAACCTCTTTTTGGTATGCTGCTTTTATGCTCTTCCCCACCCCCTTCCCTTGTAGCAAACTACAAATATGCAAGAAGGTACTGATGGTTTCCTTTTTGAGTTGTCATTGATGGACTTAAAATAGTTTATAAGACCCCTTTGATGAAACTACGCAATATTACTTACAAGAAAACACAGACTTCTGGATTATGCCTGTATTTAAATAGGAATTGCAACTTATTTTATTCATTATACTTTTTGTGAAGTAATTTATATTTAATGACAGAAGATACCTAAAATTACTAACACTAGGATTAAGTTAGGATTTGATATTTGTGAAAAACTTGTTGCTTCATTGCAGGCAGAGTGTTGTAGTTATTGCAGTATTCAGAATTATAGTAGTGCTCAAATACTCTGTATGTGTTCCTAATTATTTTAGGCCAACCTTCATGCCCTTATCCAGATGAAACCAGCTCTTTCTCATCTTGGAGACAAGGGTTTGCTTCTACTCCTAAGGTAAATGTTGAATACACTGTTTGACTTCACATTGTGGAAAAAAATTCAGATTCTGGGGGTTGTTTAAGTTACAATGTTAACTATCTGATTTTTTTTTACAGATTTCTGTCCATCCCAAAGGGGTTTTCTTATCTAAATGAAAGAGGTTATGTAACAAAACAGATGGAAAAGTGGCAAAAGGTAATGCTAAGAAGAAAATGTTTGCCAGACATTAGGAGGAATGGTGTAAATATACAGATTTAGAACAGAGATTCTTAAAAATAATTGCATTTTAATGTACCTGTAAAGCTTGTACAATACATTTAATGTATCAGTGACATAATGTTTTTGCTGGTAAAGGTTGACAGACACTTACAGTTCCATAGCTTTTCTGTACATACGTGGTTTAGATTTACCAAGACCTTTATATAATTTCGGTATTTCGGCAAATATTTCAGGAGTCTAGTGACCTTCTAAAATCGGTTGTTGTGGAAGATCATTATCTAGAGAAGTGTGCAAAGTAATGGTGCTTTTCAAGATACCTGTTACCTCTGGTAATTAAAGTTAAACCTAGAGCTCGTGAAGACAGAATTGGCTGATGCTTTACTTTCTAAAGAGGAGCACAAGACCATAGAAAAATTCATTATTGTCATAACTTGAATAAAACTCTTCATATGTTATTTTGGTTTTGTAATTGATTATAAGACATTGGTCTCATTCCTATTGGCAACTTTTTTGGTAGCTAAAGTGTCACTTCTCAAGGAGTACTGAAATGCATGATGATCTTTTGAAATTGAGTGTGTCAGATGTGAAGTATTTCTTTCTTCCTTTTTTTAACAAATTCCCTTAAATAATTATGAAATCAATTGTTGACTCTGCAAACTCATTATATATGTGAAGTGCATTCATTTTCTTGAGCCCCCACCTTCAGATAGTAAAAAAATTCAGTCTTTCTCAAGGAACCTTCCTCAATTATTTCTTCCTTATAAAGTCTCATGCTGTAACACCATAAACTGCTAAATGTACTGTGTCAACCCTCATCTGTTTTCTTATAGGAATATAACTTAAAATACGTTGAATTGATTGAAGAACAACTTAATGAAGCACTTACAACATACCGCAAACCTGTTGATGGGGATAACTATGTTCGTCGGAGCAACCAAAGGTAAATTTGGGAAAATGCGTTCTGAGGCATGAGCTGGTGGGACTGATCAGGAGAGTTGTAAACTGCAATGTATGAGGGAAACTGGGATCCAACAGGATCTCAATTTATTATGTTCCTGGAGCAGTACATCATCAGCACAGTATGAAAAACACACAGGATGAACTGGATGCATTGCTTAGCTCCCAGTGTTTGCTTAGCTCCCAGTGTTTTAATATAATTTATTTCGGAGCTGTTATATAATTAGTTTTAGAGCTTTTAGAATTCATTTTATTAAGACTTGGTGGATTGAGTCCCATGACTGGAGTGTTGGAATGGAGGGCTACAGGCTTTTCAGCAGGGATGGGCCAATGAATGTGTCACTCTAAATAAGGAAGAGGTTTGATTATACAGCCTTTACAGTTAGTGGTGATGTGGGTAAGAACCTCTGGCTGAGGATTAGGGGATGGAAAACAAAGGAAGTGATGTAATGGGTGTCTGCTACTGATTGCTCATCCAGGATGTTAGTTCTGATGAATCATTCTATAGACAATTAGGAGAAACTTCTGGATCAGTAGCTCTTGTTCTTATAGGCTTCCTGTGGAAGATTTCAACTTCCAGGCATCAACTGCATATATCGTGATGCAATGACAGGCAGCCTTGGAAATTCTCTGTAGGAGAAAATCTGTAGGAGATACCTTCTTTTCACAGGTACTCAGTGAGCCAATTAGGAAAGATGCCCTCTTCAACTTGCTGTTTGTGACTGTAGGTCTTGTGGCACATGTGATGGAGGGGAGGTTTTCTAGGCCACAGTAATCATGGCATGGTTAAGTTTAAAATTTTCTATGTAACCAGAAAAAGTACAGCAGTGTTGCTACCCAGGGCTTCAGGAGAGCTAACTTGGGAAGCAACTTTAGCAGAGTACATTTTTGAGGGCCAAGGAGTCCATCTTCAGGAGCTATCTTTTAGAAGCGCAGGAGTAGGCAATCCCGTGGTGTTTTAAGTCAAGCAAGTGGGGCAGAAGACCACCTTGGCTGAACAGGGAACTCCTCATGGAGTTCTAGAGGAAAAGGAAATTATATGATCTCTAGAAGGTCACCCTTCACAGGAAGACTACAAAACTGTGATTCACATAAGCAGGGAGAAGGCAGAAAAGGCCAAAATTCATTCAGGACTGAAGCTTAGCAGTGTTCTGTCACACAACAGGAAAGAGGAGGTCTGAAGAAAACAGTGCATCAGTTCTTGCTGAAGATGGTCACCTGACTTACAGGGATGAAGAAAAAACAGAGACAAATTAAAATTTTGTGGGGTTTTTTGTCTCATCTTTAGCAATATTGATAAACCTTGGGATGCCTGGTTCTCTAAGCCAGAAGTCCACAAATGTGGAAACTGTGGCTTTTGTGGACACTAACATTGTAAGGGACCATCTGTATCAGCTGAATGTTCACCAGGTCACAGGGCCTGGTTCCCACCAGGCTGAGGGACTAGCCTCATCAGTGCTAGCCCACCAGTACTAAATGAGCTATCAGATGTTGTTTCAGGACCTGTCTTTTATCATCTACCAAAAGTCTTGTGAGTCTAGGGAAGTCCCTGCTGACTGGATTATAGCCAGTTTATTCCAGTTTGCAAGAAGCACATAAGGGAAGACCCAGAGAAGTACAGACTTATTAGTCTAACCTCAGTTCATGTAAAAATTGTGTAGAAGATTATACTGGATATTGTTGAAAGACATTTGAAAAACAAGGCAATCATCAGGCACAGTTAGCATGGGTTCACAAAGGGGAAGTTTTCTTTAACTAAGTTGTTAGCCTTCTGTGATAAGGTCACCCAGTAGGGTGAAGGGAAGGTGGTGGATGTTGTTTTCCTGGATCTTGGCAAGATTTTTGATGCTTCCTTCACAGCATCCTTCTGGAGAAGTTGTCAGGCTGTGAGATGAGCAGGTTCATGGTGTAGTGGGTGAAGAACTGGCTGAGGGACTGAGCCCAAAGGGTTGTAGTGAATGGGGCAACATGTGGTTGGTGACTGGTCACACCAGTGGTGCTCCTCAGGGCTCCATTCCAGGGTCAGTTCTGTATCTGGAAGTGAGTGCACCAGTAGCACGTTTGCTGATGATCAGACTGGAAGGTGCTGTGGATTCTTTTGAGGGACAAGAGGCCTTGCAGAGGGATCTAGGTAGATTGGAGCACTGAGCAATCTTAAATGGGGTGAAATTTGTCAAGTCTAAATGGTGGATTCTGCACCTGGGAAGGAGCAACACCAGGCACAGGAATAAAGTGGGAGGGGAGTGGCTCAGGGTGGGTCAACAGTGCTGGGGCAGCCCAGAGGACAAACCCCATCCCAACAAACCCCATCCCAGAGCACCGAGCACGGCACAGCCGGCCCAGAGAGGGGATGGTCCCGCTGGGCTCAGCCTCGGGGCGGCCTCACCTGGGGCCTGCTGGGCCCTGCAGGTGGAGAAGGATGGGAAGGTCCTTGAAGGATGGGAAGGTCCTTGATTTTTGGCCACAAAAATCCCCTACAACGTTACAAGCTGGGGATAGTGTGGCTGGACAGTGTTCAGGCAGAAAGGGACCTGGGGGTGCTGGTTGACAGCCGGTTGGATATGAGCCAGCAGTGTGCCTTGGTGGCCAAGAAGGCCAATGGCATCCTGGCCTGCATTAGGAATTGTGTGACCAGCAGGAGCAGGGAGCTCATTCTTCCCCTTTACTCGGTGCTGATGAGACCGCGTCTTGAGTACTGTGTCCAGTTCTGGCCCCTCAGTTTAGGAAGGACATTGAGATGCTTGAGCGCATCCAGAGGAGGGCAACGAGGCTGGTGAGGGGCTTGGAACACAAGCCCTATGAGGAAGGTTTGAAGGAACTGGGGTTGTTTAGCCTGGAGAAGAGGAGGCTCAGAGGTGACCTTATTGCTCTCTACAACTACCTGAAGGGAGGCTGTAGACAGGTGGGGATCTGTCTCTTCCACCGGGCAGCAACTGACAGAACAAGGGGACACAGTCTCAAGCTACGTCAGGGAAGGTACAGGTTGGATATTAGGAAGAAATTTTTCACCAAAAGAATAATAAAGTACTGGAATTGTCTTCCCAGGGAGGTGGTAGAATCACCATCTCTGGATGTGTTTAAAAAAAGACTGGACATGGCACTTGGTGCAGTCTAGTTGAGGTGTTAGGGCATAGGTTGGACTTGATGATCTTACAGGTCTCTTCCAACCTCATTATTCTGTGATTCTGTACCGATGAGGAAAACAAAGCTGGAACCTTCTGTGAGGAGCAGCTGAAGTATTTGGGCTTGTTCACTTTGGAGAAAAGGAGGCTGAGGTGTGACCTCACTGCTCTCCACAGCTTCATTGAGGAAGGGAAGGGCACAGGGAGGTGCTGAGCTCTTCTCCCTGGCATCCAGGGACAGGATGTATGGGAATGGTTCAGAGCTGAAGCAGGAGAGGTTCAGACTGGATACTAAGAAGCATTTCCTTACCACTAGGGTTGTGGGTGGTCACAGAGAAGAACAGGCATCTTGAAGTGATGGTTGATGCCCCAAGTCTGTCAGTGTTCAAGAGGCATTTGGACAGTGTCCTTAATAAAAGGCTTTAACTTCTAGTCAGCCCTGAAGTGGTCTGGCAGTTGGATTAGATGATTGTTGTACATCCCTTCCAATTGAAACAGTTTGTTCCTTTCTAAATTCCTCAAAATAATTCTCTGTTTGAAAAAAATCAAGGGTAAGTCATTGTATTACATTGCAGTGTAATTTATTTTAGAGTAAAATATTTGTAGTGCTGGGAAACCTACGTATGTTTCTCTTTCTGCCAGATTACAGCGACCACATGTCTACCTGCCAGTTCACCTTTATGGCCAGCTGGTGCATCACAAAACAGGCTGCCATTTACTGGAGTCTCAGGTGGGGATAATAATTTATAACTTGAAATATTTTAAAGATCATTATAAACCTTTTGAAAAAAAAAGTTTTAAAAGAGATGGCATTTAAATAGGTATTGCAGAATAAGTTGATTATGAGTCTTAAGTTGTGAAGACAGTCTTTGCCATCTAATCTCATGTAAAATTCCTTCCTGACACTGAAGTATCACCAAAATACCTTGCAATATTTTTCTTAAAATAACTAGCAAAATCTTAGCATGGAGAGCCAATTCATAAATAGGAAAAATTGTTAGTCTCTGTGGATTGTATAATGACAGTTATACATGTGGTAAAACTATGCCTGTCCTTTTAAGCATACAGAAAATGGGGAGATGAAGGAATAAAATCTTTCTAATATTTTGAAAATCTAAGAAAACAAACCCTAAGCCATAATTGCTTAAATTCACTTTTGATGTGGGTTGGTAAAATGATTTAATGAATTGACAATGCTCTTTTTGAAAAGTTAAGAGAAAGTATATGTATTGCAGTGTGTTAGTTTGACTAATCTATCATCCTTATAATATCTGAAATAACTTCGTGCAATCTCTGATTTCACTACAATTTTCTTTTGCATTATCACTGCTCGTAATTTATGGTTATTATTCCAGAATTACCACTGTTCTTCCTAGAGTGCATCATTTAAATTATTGCTTTAACTTCTACTATAAATGCAAGGGAACCTGTTTGGCTGAAGTTTCCTGTCAATTTTCAACTTAGTTTTTTTCTTCTGCTGTTTTTCTCCTTCAGAGTGTTGTTACAGATCTAAGTTACACTGTTCGTTCTCCAATGCTGGATAAGTGGGAAGGAATTAAGCAGCTGAAAGCAGCCCTTTGGGCCTTGGTTAGTAATATATTTACTGAGTTTTGCAGTTGTTTAGTTCTGTTATAACTGTTGATTCTTAAATAACTAAGCAAAATTCTATAAAAATAAGAAATAAGGGGGTTTTTTTCCAAAAAATGTGTGATTTTTTTTCAAGTTAGCATTTTGTTCCATAACGATACGAAAATAGTTCATTCACTGCAACTGTTTCATTATGATGTTTTTAATAATCACTTTGTCTTTTTTCTTTTATACAAATAAGAATAACACATTGACATATGAATATTAGTCTGGAATTGATAGTTACAAGTTAAAAGTTGCCATGGTCTGAGTTTAATGTATTTACTGTGGTAATCCCTAATGTTTCTGCAAGGACATTGGCAGCCTGTGTTGTTCCATGTGGTCATTATGCCCTGGTACTTGGGACAGGCAAAAACCTAGTGTTAATGTTTATTCAAGCTACACTTCTTAATGTGCTTCTTGTCTTCCCCAAAGTTAATTTTGGAACATTTGTCCAAGGTGACTGTTAGTGGAAGATACTGTAGGTATGTAACAAGATGACTGTGTAAGAGGAATGTAAAATTAATAAACCAAGATCATGCTGCAGGCTACAGTAGAACTTAAAAAGTGAAGAATACATAGTAGTTCTAATTTCAAGCAGCTTTAGGTATTATACAAAGCGTGCTGAGTGCTTTTTTGTATTAGAACAGCTAGGAAATGCCAGAAAGGGTACTCAGATCTTTCAACTGCTTTGAGAATATGTGGCTTTAAACTCTACTACCAACAAACAAAATTGTCAAAGCTTTACATTGATAGTGCTGCAGATCACATTAAGATCAAAACTTACTTGACAAATTTCATTCCAGGGCAATATTGGATCATCGAATTGGGGTCTTAACTTGCTTCAAGAGGAGAATGTAATTCCTGATATAATGGCACTTGCTCAACATTGTGAGGTTCTGTCTGTTAGAGGGTATGTGTATCTGATATATACATAACATTTTCAGATGGTAGTTGTGATCAGTTTTCAGATAGCTGTATGTGATTTACACGAATACAGATTTGTACTTTATTGGAAACCAGCTATTAAAGTCACTGATGTTTGAGTATCAGTCTCGGTTCTATGGAACTGCAGAATTGTGTAGGAAGTCTGAAAGAACATGCAATAAACAAATGAAATCTATGAAAAGAGGTAGATACTACTTTTCTCCTGTCTGTAAAACAAAATACTTGCTGTTTATATCTCTGTGAGAATTTATTATTCCATCTTTTTTATTCAATATATTCTTTATATATTTAAAATCATAAATAGATGGTATATTGTCTACTGTTGCTACTACATAAATGTTCAGCCTTTTTTTCGAAAGGTACTTTTCTACTTTATGTAATCAAGCTCTTGTGATAATTTTATTTTTTAATAGTATCTTGTTTTCAGATGTAATGAGTTACCTAAGCTTACATTTATTTACAAATCAAAATTAACAGTATACTATTTGTCAGTTTTGTGAAGTTTCTCATGAATTGCTTTGAAACTGTTTCCTTTCAAATGTCAAGTAAGTTTAGTTAAATTAGGTGCTATTATTGTTGCTCTTTTTTCCATATATACATTAAATACAGAACCTGTGTCTACGTGCTTGGTCTAATAGCCAAAACTAAACAAGGATGTGACATTTTGAAGCATCACAACTGGGATGCAGTGAGACACAGTCGTAGACAGCCTTGGCCAGTGGTCCCTGATGACATGGAGCAGCTGTGCAATGAACTTTCTTCTATACCAAGCACTCTTAGCTTGAACTCTGAGTCTACCAGTTCTAGGCACAACAGTGAAAGTGAATCTGCTCCATCAAGTAAGTAACCAGAACACCAAAAATAGAAAACAGGAGAAAAATGAAAAAGTAAACAAAAAATACCATCAAAGATCCCAACCCTCCACAAACAGCATTTTGGTGTTCTTATCAACCTTTTGGTAGGATGAGATTCAGACCAGTGGTGTAATGGTGGTCTTGAAATAAAACAGTACAAACAATAGGACTGTTATGTCCATTCAGATAGATGCATACAAGTCAGAGGGAGTAAAACAGTGTCTTAGCTTCACATTTGGTGTAAAAGAAAAATTTTCACATAAGGGTAAGTTACTAATTTTTATGTTGAGTCATGGCAGTTTGCTGTAACATGCTGCAGAAACCACCATGCTTAGGTATAAAGATACAGTTGGTTGTCCTCAAAGGAATAACTATTTATGTTCTCTGGGTGTACACACACGCACAGAATTTTGTTGTGTTTAAATTATTGTGTATTTCAAATACCTAATGCATTTTATTTTTTTGTGGATACTTGGAATTTAAATTAAGAAATATACTATATTTAGGTATCATTAAAGGAGTTCTTAGGTTATAATCCTAGTAGCTGGATGTTTACACTGAAATATGATAGTGTGGCTTCTCTTTTGGAGCAGTGAAATCTTCAGCCCAGTTAGTCATCAAAATAGCTAATTTGCATCAAGTTATGCAGGAAAAAAAAGAGGAATTAAAGTTCCAGTAAATTCTATAGACTCTGATTTGGCTTCTATAGAATGGCTTCCTATTTTGCAACATAGTTTGTAGACTTTGAAGAAATGCCTATTTTTGTAACAAAGTCTTGTATAATTTCAGGTATGTTCATCATGGAGGATGACCGTTTTGGTAGTACTTCCACCAGTACTTTCTTCCTCGATATTACTGAAGATGCAGAACAAATATTTTATGACAGACCTGGACCTTCAAAGGACAAAGACCGTAGTCCTTTTCCTTTTTTTTCTTCTAGTAGACTTGTGAAAAATCGCATTCTAAACTCTCTTACTCTACCTAATAAAAAGCACAGAAGTAGTAGTGATCCAAAAGGAGGAAAGCTGACATCATCTGACAGTAAATCAGGCCTGAGGCGAAACCGTACAGTAACAGAACCTAGTGGTAGCATAGACTTTCCTGCTGGGGAGGAATTGAACCCTGTTTTCAGAGTTCCAAAAATCCAGACTTTACGATTAGAAACTTCTTTTGTTGGAAGTAAGCATGTGGAAGATACTGATTGTACTCAGAGTATCGGAGAAAATGATCTGAAGCTGCCAAAAGGTCTTGGAAATGAAATTCATCGGGAAAACACAAGCAAAGAAAGGCTAATTGGAGATGGTACTACACAAACGCATTTCAAGAGTCGTAGCTTAAGTTTTAATACAGATACCACAACAAGTGGCATAAGTTCAATGAGCTCTAGCCCTTCAAGGGAGACTGTAGGTGTGGACACTACAAATGTAGATACTGACTGTGGAAGTTTGAGTACTGTTGTAAGCACAAAGACAGTTAAACCAAGTCACTGTTCAACACCACAGTCTAACCACCTGCCTCTCTCAAAATCCAACTCTGTATCACTGGTTCCACCAGGGTCTTCTCATACCCTTCCCAGAAGAGCCCAGTCTCTTAAAGCTCCTTCTCTTGCTACGATAAAAAGTCTTGCTGACTATAACTTCAGCTACACAAGTTCTCGAGATGCATTTGGCTATGCTACACTGAAACGTCTGCAGCAGCAGAGGATGCATCCCTCACTGTCTCACTCAGAAGCTCTGGCATCTCCAGCAAAGGATGTGCTGTTTACTGACACTATCACCATGAAGTCTGGCAGCCTGGATTCTCGACTAACCCCAAGCCGGTAAGAAATTATTCTGTGCTCCTGTCTTCAGTGCTGTAGGAACAACTTAAGTGTCTTCCTCATAGTTTTTTTTATCTGCACCTTAAAGGGACAGTTGTCGCAAGGTGATTCATAACTTCACTGAAAGCAGTACTGATATTAAGTGAATAACAGAAGGATAATTCTCCACTTTGTAAGTGCTGTCAGAGAAGCCCAGCTTTCATAGCTGTGCTCAAGCTTTTATAATGTTGTTGGTGACAAAGGAAAAAGTTTCCTTTTATCACGCTTTCTTCCTGTTTTATAATGTAAAAACTGCAGTTGCACTGCTAACATTTTTAAAGTTGGAAACACACGGAACTGTCCATGAAGTCAGAGGTACATGTCAGAAGAGAATTTTCTCGGTGTCACTTGGGGAGGTTTTAGGACAGGGCCTCCTGCCAATATGCTATATTTGTGTTCACTGCAGCACTGAGGCCAGTGATGAGATACTGGTACCACTGATAGGAATGTCAGTTTGGCTTCTTAGCTACAGCAGATCAAAGATTTTACTCATAGCATTTATTTTTAGATGGCAGTGTCACCTCTTTATTTTTGAGCAATATTAGATGTTCTGAAGACCAATTAGATAGTTACATAAGATGTCTAGCTCTTGACATTGACACTGTTCCCAGCTGCAACAGTCACTGCTTAATAACCTTCCCTTAAAAGCTCTTGTACTAAATTTTTCCTTCACATCATCTTTTAGCTAGTGCATTGGATTTTCACATTAATGTTGAGATGGAAAAGGCACTTTTTTGTCTCTGTTATTGCCTTACCATTTCTTGAATGAGAGAAGGGGGAGACGCTACCGGTACATGAGTTGTCTGCTTACTGTGGAAGAAGCAAATGCTCAGTCCTTGAGCTGCCCTTCTCATACCCAGTTGGGTGTATATGTCCTGAATTAAAAGAAACATCCATTTGTGTTGGTATTTTCCCATCATTCTGGAAAGATGCCATGAAAGATGCCTTTTTTCAAGTAAGTTAGAGCTAGACTGAGTATGTTGGTTAGATTAAGGATGATTTAGTAGTTACCCTGCACTGTCCTGGAAATTGAAGTGCCATTCCTAGCTATGTCACTGGCATCCTGTGCTAGTGCAGGGACAAATGGGTGTCATTTCAGTAGTAGTACAGGTTCTGTAATGGCTGTAAGTAATGCTTTACCATTCCTTGCAGTCATGACCTTGATGTGCAGAGCAGCCTTGCTGCAGTGGACTTTGATCCTGCACGCAGTGTCATACTGACTGTTCCTGGTGCTTAGCTGTTCATGTTCTCTTGTGTCAGTGAATAGAGTCAAGGATTTCAGCTGACCTGCTTAACACTGAACTAAAATGTCTGGAGTGCTTGTATCTCTGAGAAGGTTAAATAATTGCAGACATGCATACTCAAAGAGAGATTCATGTTGTGTTAGTTGCTAATATAATTGATTGGAAAGACTGTAGTGAATCTAGTATATATGTTTTTCTTGCTGGTGATGCTGTGTCCCCGCTGAAAAATTAAGGTCCTTGTAATTTCAGATTGTGTTTACTAATGAATTCAGAGTATGTTTACTGGCCTAGATAGAGCTGTCGTTAGCTGTTTTTTAAAAATAAACTAGAAAGAAAAAATCTGTTCTTTTTAACTGCCATCAATTTTTCTGTCAGTCTTCTGAAAAGTTTTATTTACGGTTTATTGACAGATTCTTGTATTAGTAGCAGCTAACAGTCATAGATTTACTTTTGCAATGTTTTTAGTTGTTCTTTTTATTCAGAAATTTAAAAAACCTTTTTCTTTGCATAAATTTTGTGAGGATAAATTTCCCACCTTTGTCTTTAAAGACCAACCAAAAATACTAACACACGTATTTTGGATCCTGATGTTGGCTGTCACACTATCACCTGCAGACATTCTTTCATGAAAACTTGGTGCTGTTTATCGCTACTAATGCTGTATCTGTTCGTTTTTCTAAGAAAAAGCAGGGACAAATGTTTGGGATTGATACTTCTATTTTTAATTTATGTTGAGAGTAATTGTAGAATGTTTTGTTATTAAGTATTTAATGGAGTTGGTAACTTCTTGAGTTTTATGATTAAACAATTTATTTAGATTGGGAAAGACTTTTAAGATGGAGTCCAGCTATTAACACAACATGCCCAAGTGCTCCACTAAGCCATGTCCTTAAGTGCCACATCTGCACATCTTTTAAATGTCTTAGGGATGGTGACTCAACTACTTCCCTGGGCAGACTGTTCCAGTGCTTGACAACCCTTTCAGTGAAGAAGTTTTTCTTAATATCCAATCTAAACCTGCTCTGGCACAACTTGAGGTCTTTCCCTCTTTTTTTGAAGTATGGCTTGACTTCTTTTGTGAGTCCACTGATTCTGTCACTAGCATCAGTCAGAATTACCAACAAGAAAACTATTGATATCCTCTCAGTTGTATTTTGTGCATTTCCATTGCATAATAATTTTTTTAACCTTCCATGGTCAAACTTTGATAATTTAATCTCAATATAACTCCCATCTGTAGGGATAAGAGGACACTTTATTGCCCAAATAAGAAATTGATAGAAAACTTATTCCAAGGCAAAAAGTCAAAAAAAATCAAATGTTCACTTTGCCCTCCAGTGTTTATTTGCAATAAAAATTCACTGTTCCTGCAGTGTGTCTTTTTATTAGGAAGCTTTTATCCAGTGCATATAGGCCATCTACATAGATTGATTATCAGAAAACATTTTTAGGTTTTTCTGTTTGATGAGAAGGAAAATGACAGAGCAGCAAATGTGAAATTTCCAATATCCGGGCTCTGGCCAGCACTGAGGTCTTGTTCTCTAACTTCTTCTCTCCTGTATAATTTTCCCATCCTGTTTCTTTCTTTCTTCTTCAACCTGTTTGTCACAGTCAGCTCCACTCACTGTGCAGGTTTAAGTTTGTTCTTTGTGCATTCATGTTGAGCAAATACTTCCTCCGTGCTTGGGTGACCCTTCTGGGCGGCTCCTTTGGAGTATGGGAGAAAAAATGTTCCTTGCATGTATCACTGGTAGGCTCAAGGTGTGCCTTTGCAGGGATGTGCCTGCTCAGCTCAGAGTTTGTGAATATCGAGGAAATAGATGTTCAGTGCATAGGTACATTTCAAAATTAGGTAGTTAGGAGTTTAGAAACCCAAATCTTTACTGGCTGTATCTGGTTTGTAAGTATTCAAAGCTAGAATGTTGAAGAAAATGATGGTTTTGCAGGATGGGCAGGAGTTCCTGTACCAAGAATTATAAAGGATTTGCCAGGAACTGCCAAACCATGCAAGACAATATGAAGCAGAAAAAGCAATGAGCCTATAGCTGTAATTTGTCTTAACAAGCTCTGAGATCTGCAGTGGGAGGATGACGATGGTCTTTGTGTCAGCAGCCTTTTTTACTTTTAATGTGCCAGAATGAGAGAGTAACTGCAATTGTGATTATTTGTTTCAATGTTACAGGTTCATGAAAGCTTTAAGTTATGCTTCATTAGATAAAGAGGATTTATTAAGTCCTATTAACCAAAACACACTTCAGCGTTCCTCCTCTGTTCGCTCCATGGTTTCTAACGCTACTTATGGTAGCTCTGATGATTACATTGGCCTTGCTCTCCCAGTGGATATCAACGAAATATTTCAGGTATGTATGTGTTAACTGATTTGGTTCATTTGCATTTTCATACTGAAAGGCTGTTGCCTTTTCATCAGACTAGATTAAATCTAGAGAAATGAGGAGAAATGGATGTGGTACTTCAAAGAAATACATTTTGGAGAGCTAGTGTTTCTTTTCTAACTGTTCTTCTCACTTCTTTACACAAGATCACTAGGCTGGTTTGTGTTAAAGGCAAATAATGGCAAAGACTGTTAGAGGAGTGTTAAACAGTGGTGACAAATTTGCTGTCATAAGATTTTTAGTTGACATCTGGCTTTTATACTAAAATTAGCATATTCTGTGCACATTTGTTAATTTCTGCTTTAGCCAACCAATAATTGCTGTGTTCATCAGCCACCTATAAATTACGTGCATAATCACACAGTTAACTCCCTGCTACCATGGTCTGTATTAAATAATAGATTATTTATATATATATATATCATTATAGTATTAAATTATATCTATTATTATATTAACTTTGAAAATACATATATTTAAGTTAGAACAGATTATTTTCAGTGTCTCAGAAAATCCCTTCCTCTTTCTACTTGGTAGAAACAAATTCCTGTTTAACAAACTGATGCTCCATAGGGTTTAATATTCTGTTACTTACTATCAAAACCAGGATGTGGTCTATGTCAAAGGTAAAAGTGGTCTTCCTTGTCTTTATTTTACTTAATCTTTGCCTTTTAAATATAAATAAACTTCTTACTAATCTCAAAAAATTGCTAAACATAGAGCAAAATCATGTTAAATCATGTATCTGCTTCTGTTTTTCCTTTGTGAAATTACTACTTTTTCTTTCTCCTTCACAGTCTTTGTGGCATATTTGTTACCTCATTTCGCCTCTCTCAGCTCTCTTTGTAGTTGAGGCATGCCTCAGCTCTACATCCTACAGGCAGCATTTTAGATGTCCTGGTTGCTTTTGTACTTCATTCTGAAGATCTCCAGTGGTGTAGCATGATCATGGACAGATTATGAATGGCCACTGTGGGTCACTGGTTTCCTTACAGCCTGTCACCATCATTTTAACATTTGCTAACTCTTCATGAGCTTTTATTAATAAATGTTCATTCACAGATGTATATTTTTCTCATTTGGCTTTTCTTTAGTACTCAGCAGCTCATTGTTAATTTCTTCCTCTAATGATGCATTTTTCCTGAAGTAAAAGATAAGGCATAAAAAGTACCTCATAAAATGTACTTTTTTTTCTTGTGTTTGATTATCACCTCTGTTAATTTTAATTTTCACTTTGGTATTCCAGGTAAAGGAAACCCCATATTTCCAGAAGAAAACTACACCTCCATTTGATGAGCATGGATCTAGGGTCTTTACATCTGATGCAGGAGGTACTGGTTTTATTCCTCTCCTGTAGCTTTCTGTTGTTTATTGGTATATTGGGTGGGTTGTTGATGTATTTGTTAATTTTTATTTACAGAAAACATCATTTTAGCTATTAGGCTTTGTGAGAACTGTGTTCTGGAATCAGGATAATAGGCCATTAATTCCCTGTTTTATTTAGTCTGAGCTAATGTGTTGCTTCAAAGTTTGGTCCTGCTCTAAAAAAATGAAGGAGGAAAGCCTGCATATCTCTGGTAACATGAACTAATGCTGCTCAAAGTCTGGTAGTGATGCTGTATTACAGGAAGTAACAACATTTAAGCTTAGAAAAATATGAATCCCACATATTTAAGTATTTCCTTTGAATACAAGATCATTTATAAGAACTTACTATGGTATTAGATGTGTATTTCAGAAAGTAAATTGTCTTTATCTGATGGGTCCATGACAATTGGATCAGTGAAGATTATGGGACGAGAGAATTGCAGGTGTTCTAATGCCTGGCTTACTCTGGAATGTACCTCTAGAGAAGTCAGAAATCTGTAGGGTCTTAGTATGGCTTTTTTCAACTGGAAAAAAAGAAGGCTCGACACTGTTTTTTTTATAGTTTATTAGGTTAGCTGTTGTCCTATGTTTTTTTGGGGTTTTTTTCCCCTTTAATATTATGCACAAAGTTGATTTTGCTGGAAGTGTGTCTCTGTAGTTTGCTAAGTTTCAGTGTAAAGTAACTCTCGTTCAAAATTGTATTTGTTTGTTTTTTCCACCCAGGGAAGAGCATGTCACTAAAGTGTCTTCTGCTTGTTTCTGCATTGCTGAGTCTAGTTTCTTCCTGTCACGGTCACTAAGTTACAGTTTTTTAAATTGTGTTTATTTTTGCATTGGTGCATGTGTAATTTCAACATCTGGTATATTGTTGTATTAATCTTATTTGACACAATGAAATTTGGTAATGTCTTGGTACTATGTGGGTATTAGTGATGTTGCTACCATGTCAGGATTTACCACTTACCTTCTTACAGTGTGTGTACTTAGAGGTTGAATTCTGTCCTTTGCAATGTTTTGTTATGTATAATAAGTTAGAACTAAAACTTTGTCTCTTTCTCAAATGCTAACAATCCTGGGAGCTTAAACACTCAAAAAAAAGCCCTCTATAGGTCTTCACATGCACTCCATCCCCAGCCTTAAAAGGCTTGAAAGTGGAAATTAATTGAAAGAGTTAGTGTTGGTTGCTTGGTTTTGTGGAGTCTTTTTTGATAACTGAATCTTATTTGCAGGTCTTCCATCAGGTGCAAGTGATGTTGTCAAAAGCCCTTTTCAGATGCTCCGCCAGCAGATCAGTCTCACAGAAATAATGAATACCAGTCGTTCAGATGCCTGTCAGTTCTTAGAAGGTACAGAGGACACAGGGCTCCAGGAGCACACAGATGAGAACTGTCTTTACTGTGTCTGCGTTCAGATTCTGGGTTATCAGCCTAACACCAAAGTGAGCTCTTCCTATAATCGTACAGGTTAGTGTTCCTTATGGAGAAGTGTGAGAAAACTGAGTGAACACAGTGGCTTTTGTTCAGCTTTAAATAATCTGGAAGGTTTTTTTTTTAACTGACTTTTGTTTTATTGACCTTAAAATTATTTCTCTAATAAGCTCATTGTGCAGCCAGTGGTATTGCTATGGTCATTTCTAGCTTTCCACTCTTTAGTATTAGTAGGAGTAGGTGTCTGCATGTTTCTTTAGTATCTCTAATAGCATCAAAATAAAAGTTTTGAAACCTTATTTAGTACTTAAAATGTGTGTTCTGAAAACTGACACTTGCTGTTCAACTAATGAAAAGTCTGACAGCAAATCAAGTCTGTGCCATAAAATACAACGAAGGAAATCTGTGGAGTCTGTTGAAGCTGAGCTGTAATTTCTGGGATTTAGTCATCTTTTCTCATACTTTGAGATTCAGAAGAGATTTGGAGTTATTTTTTCTAACCTTCTCTGCAGAGTTTGCAGTTACATGCCTTTTGTCAATTCCTGTGATGGAAAAATAATCCAGTAGTATTATTATTAAGTAGTAATGCTTAGTAGGAGCACTCACTGTTTTACAATACTGTTAGACATTTATTAATAGCAATGTTGGCAAAGGGGTGATGCACAAATGTGAGGAATGGCTCAGAGAGCTGAGCTGGAGGTTGAGTTCAGTAGTGAGAAGGGGTGGCAAATAAAATCCCAGCTATCCCATAACCCAACAGGTGCAGCAGAGCCTGGCTCTTGCCAGAGCCCTTCCTGCAAACACCTGTGACAGCTGTGTGAATAAAAATAAGTCTGCACATGCAAGAGCATCTCTATTGTGTTACATAAAACAGGATAAGTGTATCAGTAACAGTACTATGTGTGATGGCTTCTTAGCTTCCATCAGTGTCTGGAAAAGACTCCAGTCATGTATTTTAAGTTTGTTTTTTTTTTTTAATCAATTTTGGAAGAATTTGAGTGTAACTTGTCCCAAATCCAACATCTAGTTCTGAGCAGATTTTTATGTATAGTACTTAGTGCATCTTGCATGTTTGCAATTGTTGAAAAATAATGAAAACATGTGAATTGAAGAAAAGTGTGAATAACAAAGGTACATCTTGTTTATGTCAGGTTTTTCAGACATTCCATATACTGACTGGTGTGGGCAGACCATTCACAATCACTTAGATGTGCATTCCTCCAAATTTTCTGGAATTTCAGGCTGTAGTGATGCAGTATCCCATGGTTCAGCCAGCAGCACGAAGAGTACAGAGCTTGTATTAGGTAAGTCTGAAAGCCTTATGATTATTAGAGACTATAATTAATAAAGACTATTTTAGGCATTGTGAAAAAAATAATATTTCACTTATGTACACTGCAATAAATTAATGCTCTTTATTAGACTATTATTAATGCTCTATTATTAGACTAATACCAAACAAATCTGAATAAAATTATCATCCATCTCCAGCTGGGAGAATATAGGTCTAAACTCTTCTCCCTCTGCCATACAGCATTTCTGCAGATTATTCAGTGCCTAACTTTACAAGGAAATTTATTTTCTTTTTTTCCTACAGATGTTAATTAAAAAGAAAAAGTCTTAAGAATTACTGAATTACTGTAAAGAGAGACTTTATTATATACTTGTGTATTATATTTTGAATTATGAAGTTTTCTTACAAAGTAGCTGGTTTTTTAATTCTCCCCGATCTGATAGAAGCTTATCCAGTTTGCAACATGATTTAGTGGTAACAATACCACTGTAACTTTATCTTGCAGGTTTTTCTTCTAAATGGTAGAAATATTTTTGAAAAGGTGAACTGTTTAAATTCCTGAAAATAGTGTTGTTCTAAGTTCTAATTTCAATAGAAATATTTTTGATAGCTCAGAATACATGTATAAATATGTGTGTTCATGTATGTATGGAATACATAAACAGACTTATTGTACAAGATTAGCTCAGTCAAAGACAATTCTGTTTAAATCCACGTTGTTTTATTTGTTTTCCAGGAGTAAAGTCAATCCCAGATGACACACCAGTGTGCAGGATACTTCTGCGGAAAGAGGTCTTACGTTTAGTTATCAATTTGAGCAGTTCAGTAGGAACTAAGGGCCATGAAACTGGACTTCTGACGTAAGTTCAATGCATTACAGATGCTTTAGCTACACTTAGTCATAAGTATTCTCTTAATGTCTCAGGGATTGTGAATAATCTCACTTCTCAAAAGTTGTCAGGCAGGTATGATTTGAATGTACTGTAGAAGCTAAACAAATAATCTTAACTGTTGCTCTGTGTTTAGTATTTTACTCTTAAAGTTTGGACCTTTTAAAACCAGTAATTCAACTGCAGTGATTACATACCTGGTGTAGCATGTAGGTAAAAGAAACAGATGCTTTTTTATTTTTGCTGAATAATAGATAAGTACAATAACAAACCAAAAGTGATTTCTTGAGAAACTCAGTTCTACTTTAAGCAAGAGTACAACTCCTGAAAATAATTTATTTTTAGAAAATATTCAAATATAGGAAGATAAATCCACAGACTGAATATTAAAACCTCTAGGTTTCTGGGCTAGTGACACTGGAAACCAACAACTGCTAAAAGAAAATACAAAAGTGTGTGGTTTAGTTTCAAAAAAGCTTACACGTTTAAAAGATTAGTTTAATCTTTTTCCATATTTTTATGACTGCTCTACATGTGGATGCCAATTATTTGGTACACTCTTCTCTTTCCAAGTCTATTATTTTAAGCCTAGGCAATCACAGTAATTCTGTACATCTTACAAGCTGTATATTCTGTTTCATGTCATTAGTTTAGATTTCTTCCAGTTTTGTACAAAGTAATCCTGTCTGTTGTGATTTTCTTACTGTGTCAGTTCTAGGATTAATAATGCCAATTATTACTGAAAAATTAATTATATCATCTTAATGAAAAGTTCAGGGGTTTTTTAATACAATGGAAATCTGTTCAAGACTTACAAATTGTTGTTTATTCTCTTGTTCAGAATTAAAGAGAAGTATCCCCAGGCATTTGATGACATATGCCTTTACTCTGAGGTGTCCTACTTGCTCGCACACTGTACATTTCGACTTCCATCCCGGAGGTTCATTCAGGAGCTATTTCAAGATGTTCAGTTCTTGCAAGTAAGTGGAGGGTGCACATGCACTGAATGTACCAAAATAGCTGGCTGGGTGCAGATTCCACATCCTGAGTAAAAGATGCTTTCACATCCTAAAGGAAACCATTTTGTGATGTCTCCTGAGTAAAATCTCTAGCAATATTAATACTCCATCCTTCCCTTTTAGATGCATGAGGAGGCAGAGGCTATTTTGGCAACCCCAACGCAACAACCTGTAATTGATGCATCGGCCGAGTCCTGACCTCTGCTCAGGCAGTGCTCTGCATTTGGACTTTGAAATGTTCAGACAACATCCCACTGACTGGATAAAAAGTTTGGAACATCATCTTTGAAACCTTCCAGAAGCTTCTGGTACCTGAAGACTGAACTGAAAACATTTTCTTCCTCAACCAATTACTGGCACAGTCATTTGAGCCCTTTGGGGATGTATTAGACATTACCTTAGTTTTAATAATAGTAATTACCAGTATATGCAAGAGCCAAGCACTGAACACCTCCACAAGTTTTCATTTAATTTTCTACCATAAACTACGATGAAATAGGACAACTTGCAGAGACATTTTTAATTGACTTCCGATTCTGTTCCAGAGAAGCAGAACGATGCCTTGCTTTTTAAACCCTGGATACCAGGAATCAGAGAGATGGGGGTGCATTCCACTGCCAGCAATGGGGAGCCATGCTGTAGTTGTGGGCACCAGGGGATTAATGTTAGCCCTTCTCTGTTGATTTTTTGTACTGTTTATAACACTACTTTGGGGATTTGTAACTTCAGACAGAAAGAAATGCCTCTGAATCTGAGGTTTCATTAAGTTATTTTAATATTGCTATAGTTCTAAGACATTTTATTAGCAGTCTCTTCGATTTCATTGCATTTACATACATGTATCTTGTCTGAACCAGTTAAGGATTTTCACTACAATTTGATTTTCAAAACGAGCCATTTAAAATTTAAAATGCTGAAATCAGATTGTTTTCCCTGAATACTGTGCATGTGTTTGCAGTTTCTACACTCATGCTCATATAGTACAAATGTGGGTCTTACTCAACTACAATCCTTTAAAATGCATGATTTGTATCAGATAAGCAAATATTGTATAAACTGAACTTGAAGACATTTAATCATTGCAGGTTTTGTGAGGAGACTTAAGTATGAGTGTTTTCCAAGTTCCATGGAAACAGCTTTTTATAAAAACAAAGGTTTATTTGAATTTTCAATGGATTAGTGATCAGGCATCAGATAGTACTAATAATTGTAGTGAAAAGCCTTAAGTAACAAATTTTGGAGCAGCTGTACTTAAAATTTTGTACTGGTATTTAAGACGTGTTGCAAAAGTTAAATGATACAGTGACTGGTAATAATTGAAGTAGTTGCCTCTATCATGTTACTAGTGCCGTTTCTAAACTAGTAAGTGCAAGCTAAAAAAAAAAGTAGGAATCCCTGTCACTTTTATCATGGATCTAAAGATTCAGAAGCCTTTATATAAAGGTAGTATAAATATATGCAAATGTGTATATACAGTAGCATGGCCACCTTTGTTAGAATGCCTGTAATAGAGGGGATTACCGTTTGATTTTGATATAGGTGAATAATTCAGCTGGACTGTACTAAGTAGAACGTATTTTTATCCATTCACTCCTACCATTTTTTATAATTGTCAGATTAATACTTAAGTGAAATTTATCCTGATGCTCATATCTCTGTTCTTACTAGCTATGCTACTGGAGATTTCAATAAGTAGTCCTGTGAACAGTAACACGATTCCTAGTGAAATGTAGAATTTACTTGTTCTTATTGGAAATTTCATGATGTCACATAAACACTGCTTTGCAGCTATCACTTCACTGAATTCTCATGTGCACTGCATACCATCAGGTTCTGGTAAAGCAGAGTGTAAGTTGCTGCTCATAGTCAAATTTAGTTCCTAAGATTATCTTCTCATGAGTTCCCACTAAAGGAGCAAAAAGAAACTGATTGAATTCTTCTATGGTCATTGACATAAATAATACATCTGTGTGGCAAGACATGTTTGAAATGTTTAGAAAACATACAACACCAGTAACTATTGGACTTCTGGTTATGAGAAATAAATGCTTCTGTAAAACCAAAATGTCAATCACAGTAGACCAAATAGTGGTATAAACTCCAAAGGAAAATAATGTAGTTTTCCCACAAATGGGGATAGCATATGTTATACAGTAGTTTCAAACACTACCTCAGTTAGGCTAGAGTAGAAGAGATTTGTTTTAATAACTAAATGGGGTTACATCGAACAACTCCATGTTATTTTTCTGCAGTTAAGGTAAAATAAACAACTTTTATCACCTGTATTTAAAAAACCCACCTCTCTTCATTTCTTAAGTTAACCCATAGCACTTAATGTAGAAAGCATCATAGGAAGGCCTCTGATTATAGAAAGGTAAGCAAATATACTTTTGAAAGAATCTCCATTCTGAAATGCTCATGTGTTCTGAGTAACGCGCTTGTGTGGGGATCCATGACAGCAGAAACTTGACATAAAAAATTATGGCTGCAAACTCAGTTATAAAGCATGATTGTTTTTCTGAAAGTGTATGAGTGTCAGTAGATTTCAACAAGTATGCATCAAGAATGTTAAGTCTGTATTGTATATAACATACATTTCTAGAAAATTAATTTACACACTGACATTAAGCTCACATTGATGTTTCACCTTAATTGGCAGATGAAGGGGATACTGTTATTGAAGGAAATTTATATTGGCTTAGTTATAAACTGTGAATTTCTAATTTTATAGTTCTCTTTTTTTTAATGTCCCTTTCAAAGTCCTTATTTTGGGGTTTTATTTGTATTGTGAGAAACTTAAAAAGAAAGCTGTAGTAAATAATTATTGTACTTATATTAGCCCTAATAAAATCTCTTCCACTTCTCCTAGGGAAGCTGACAGACCACCCACTTTTTATATTTCCAGTCTGAGTGATTGGTGATACTGCTCAATAAAACGGTAACGTGTGTAGCATTCACACGTTATGGCAAAGAGAAGTCCTCAGGAACTCAGCTTGCTCACACATAGTTCAGAGGTAGGAGCCGCTCCAGCAAGGAAAGACCGCTTGTGGAACTAGTCACAATTATCATCAGCTGCTTGATTCTCTTGGTCTGCTCTGACAGGCAGGGGAAAGAGGAGCCCTTTCCAAAGAGCAGAGAGCTGACTGACAGGCATCCAGGCACCTCCACAAGAGCCCAGTCCTCTCCACCGAGGGAAGGAGGATGAGGCTAGGGGCTGAGTGGCTCCTTTTGGAGAAGGAGAACTCTTCACCTCTCTGAAATTCAGAACTGCAGAATGCTCCCAGCTGTTGTGGACATCACTTGGAGCTGGAGATGATCAGGCTTTGATGTTCCCAACTTGTTTGTGGGGCCCCTGGCATATTGTGCTTTAAACACAATAATGAGTTGCTTTTCCTCATCTGACAGCTCTTGCTTGACTGATGTCTGACAAACGTACCCTAAACACGCTCTCTTTGCTGAGTGGTGGTAGCTTTTCCCTCGTGGAGTCCTAAACAATTCACTAGTTTCAGGCACAGTGCCTCAGCACACTGAAGTAAGCTGCCCTTTTAAACAGTTATAAGGCACTTGTGAGAATCCTGCTTGTCTTTCTGATTTCACTTTGAAAAATACATAGTGGTCTGGAAAGAGACTTGTGGTTTGCAGCGAGACTGAAAACAAAAAGCGCCTCTCCTAGGTGTCTGAAGAGTAGGGTAGCTGATCAAGAAATACACTGTAACCAAAACCCAGTGAGGGATGGAAGAGTTGCTGCTTTGTAGTCTGTGCCTTGGACTTGGTGTATGGCAGTTTGGGCTGCAGGAAACTGACAAAGCTTGTAAGCAAACATGAGCTCAGGTGCAGCAGTCATGGCGGTGGAATTGTCACCAAGCTCAGGTCCTGCTCACCTCCCCACAGTCCTCCTCTGAGCTGCACTGGAGCCACTTGAAAGCAGGTCCAGCAACTTTTTTATAAAGTCACATGTCTATTACTGTGTCCTTATGAAAGGTATACGATGTGAGAGCAAAATCTTACAACTGAAAAAGACTTTTGAGGACATGCTAGAAACCATATTTTTATTTTTCTGGAGGTCTCCAATCTCCTTGGTTTTTGTTTAACTCACAACAGTTCCCTGGGTAGTTTTGTTTTAAACAGATTTATAGTCATTAACAATGTGCATTTTCTTTGGGTTATTTTTGTAGCGTAGATGGACAGCAATGCAGAAATTGCACATTTTGCTTGAGTTGCTTTTTAAAATACACTATTTTATTTGCAAAATGTAATTTATGCCAAAAAAATGTAATGTAATTTTGCCACTGAATAGGGTGTTTCAGCACAAGATGCTATGTCTAAAGGGGAAAAAGGCTTTACACTTTGTAAATCTAATAGCAAAATTGTTCCAATACTGGGCTGTCAGCATCCCTAAAACCAGTACAAGAGATTATCTAAATTAATCATTCTGATCTGAGGGATAAGAAAAATCTCAATACGTATTCTCCCTGTCCCATGTGGTCATTTTTTTTGTTTAGTAATACGCTGCTACGTATTTGGAGGTTCTAGTGTTTGTAGGTCACTGAACAGACATTGAAATCTGATTTATATTGTATACCTGTAACATAGAAAGAAAAAGTATTTATATATTTTACGTAAGAATATTGCATTGAGCTGTGTATAATTTAAACAGAGGCTTGTCCCAAAATTGCCCACCTTGATTTTTTTTTGTGTTTTCCTTTTTTCTTTTTTTTGTATACTGTGTACAGTTCATGTCAATGAGCATTAAAGGCCTCCTGAAGCATAGTCTTATCAAAGGGATGCATTGTTAATAAAATGTACTTAAACTTCCTATAGTTGTTTTGGTCTCCTATGTACCTCTCAGCATTAGAAAGGGATTGGAATTTAATTTATATTTGTAAGTTACTAGTTAACTAGAACAATCAGAATCTTCCCAAATAAATTTTTTTGGCAAAAAAAAAAAAAAAAATTACATTGATGCTTGATAAGCTACAGAGACTCTTTAATAGTTCACACACCATTTTTATTTTAAAAATGTAACATACTGAGAATGATGTTTAATTATGTGATGGTTTAAGTATTACCATTTCAACAACAGCTGTGACAGTTTCATTATGAACAAAAAAAAAAGGAGGATTACAGTTTTGAACTCGTTCAACCATTAATGCCAAATGGATGTTTTAATATATAAAAATTATACACCTCCACATATGCCAAAATACTTCTCTAATCTTCAGTTCTGGTGCCCCAACTGTGCCCTTTGACTGGCACAGAGGCATTATCCTTCCTGGAATCCTCCACTTTTGTGCTTTTTATGCACAGGTTTCACAAAGCACCACCCACTGGAGCCAGGAAACAGAAGGTTTTACAGGTAAAGAGGAGCTGACTTCTCCTTCCATCACCCAGTGATCTCAAATGTGGTCAAGTATGTCACTGAGTCCATATAATGGAATGCCATCAGACCAGGAGGATCTCCCTGGGAATGGCCAGGCCCATATGTCTTATCCCACCATCAGAAGGTACAACTGGCTGAACCCACAAACCCCTTCATTCACTTCTTGGGTGGAATTGCTGTAGCCAGGCCTCAGTGACAGCAGCTTTTTCAAAGCTGGGAGTTGTGCCAGGTTGCAGCTGTCCCCTTGGCAGAAGGAACTGCAGCAATGTCAAAATTCAAAATGCTTTGTACAGTACTCTGATTTCTTTGACTGATGTCTAGATCTGAATTCCTTAGTTCTTGATTTAGGATACCTTTTCAACATTTTAGAATAAATACACCTTTTTCTGAAATGTACAGCTCAGAAGTTTTGTATTGGTTTTGACAAAGCAGCTCCCTTATGTTTATTGGCCTTTTTTCTAGTAGTAAAGCTTTTAAGCTACTCAAGTACATACAATGTGATGAAGCATTCTGGAGAAGCAAATGTTCCAAGCTGTATAGATACGTGTTATCAAGCTTTCACATGCATTGTTACTCAAAGAAGAGGCTAAGATAAAGGGAGGAAGTTTCTCTGGGATGTATCTGTCAAATCAGCCTTCTCCCTTACCCTCCCTGTTCTCTTGCCCTTCAGCAGAATGTGCCCGGCCATGTTTCCTTACTTGGCTGGCTGGAGGCTGAAAGGAAGGACCATGCTGCAAACTCTTCTCTACTTCTCAAGTCTGCACCTGTGCACAGCACACAGATGGACATGGCATGACATGGTGGGGACTGAATGCCTCCAACCGCATCTGCCCATCTCTGTGTATCTTTGTACCTCCCCTTTTCCTGGCTGAAGACTTCTCCCTCTGTTTACAGGCAGTGCTTGTCTCAGCCCACAGGCTGTGCAAGGTCTTACTGGTTTTCCTGTTGCAACACAGCTTGTGACAACAATATCTGTAAGCAACAGTGTAAAAATTAGATGTGGTTCAGTATCAGAACTCACTTTGTCTGCAGCTGCTTGGTTTCTAGGAGTGTGATTAGCCTAGTTAAACACAGGGAAGGGAAGTAACTGCATTTTAGCAAACAAGCTGAATATCAAATTGTCAGACACTCTTCATTTGTTTCACCTTTGAGAACTGCTAATGCTGTGTTAAGTTGAAACCATCTCTCTGTGACAGATTCTAAACAGCCTAAGGAGGTAAAACCAAAGGGTTCCTTGTGCACTGAAGTAAATCGGATAAGACTTTCAGCTACAATTCCAACTGTGCTGCTTCATTACAAATGTACCATTTCCTGAAAGCAAAATGAAAGGCCAAATTCACTGCTGTCTACTGTAACAATTCCGAGTGTTACAATAAATATTTTTTTGTTTTGTTTTTTTAACACATGCAAAAGTAGTGTTGGGAGATCTAGATGTATGCAGGCTGAATATGGTGTCCTTGACAAATGGGATTCAGACACCTGTGCTTCCTACCAGCCTGTCTGGTTGGTTGGTTGGCTGGGGCTTGCTATGGAAGTACAGGGGTCAATGCCAAAAGTTCAGGTCACGTGCACCAGCAGAGAGACCATGCCATGTGGTACCAGCTCTATCCTTCTGGAAAATTAACTCCTTTCCACTTAACTCCCTACATCTCTTCAATGTACAGTTAAGATAATTTTAAAGGGTCTTTAGGCAGAGAAAGCAGAAGTGTGAGAAGCCCCAATTAAAAAATATGGAAGCAGGGTAAAAATAAAAAATCCCTCTAAAAATCTGTTTTCTGTGCTCTTTCACACATCAAGTGGAGTTAGGACACAGGTGAAGTAGAAGGATGATCAATGGATTTTGGTGCTCTGGGCAGCACTCCTGGGTAAGTAAAAGTTCCTTCAAATCTTCTAGGAATGAGACACACTGTGTGCAGGTAACATTTCTACAATGATTTCTTACATTGTTGGAGAGAGAGAAAATACAACCCAGCCCCCAAAATGACCAGGTAATGCTGCATGCCCAGCAGCACAGTACCCACTGGCTGGAGTGGCCAGAGTACACAGAACACTGCAAGAGAAATACACTCCTTGAGCAGCACAACATTCCCACTTGTTTCATTTGCTCCTCTATTTTACAAATACTTTAAATCTCTGCAAAATAAAGCAGTTCTCTGCATCAGCCTGCGACAGACTGCTGTGATGTAACTTGCTGCATAACACAAGCCACAAACCAGCCTATAAATCTCATCTAATGCCCGTAAGTTGTAATGGAACCATAACACACGTAATTCCTGTGTAAATCAGTACTCGAAACTAGTCCAGAAACAACAGCTTTGCTGTTATTAATGAAGTCAGGCATCTGGGCTTGTGAGAACCCTAATCAAAAGAAGTTGTGGCTTTAGAAATTCTTACTTATAGTGTGTAACCAAACACTGAATTGACTCACTGGAGGACAGAACATCAAAGCCTCCCCCCCAGCCAGCATGCATCTGTTTGTGAGATGTATTTCAGACTGTTCTTTCTCTCTGTTGAGGCTGTGTCCTCATGAAAAATATCTATGTAGCATTGTGGCTGGTACAGCACCACTGCCTGATTTGTCTTGCCTGCTTCCAGTGTCTCCGGTATTTGGTAGGGATCAGATTCAGCCTCAAGTGGAGAAGAATAAGCAAAATTCTCAAAACAAGTATGAGTTTGAGGTGTAGGAATGGGTGGAAAGTCCCTTGCTATATTTTCACTAGGGTAAATCCAGGAAGAATTGTGACCATCAATCTTATTTTCAGTTGGTGTTGAAGATAATCGGCTCCAGGTAACAGGATGCAATTTATGAGCTTCAACATTACTGTCCATGGCTAGCACGTCAGGAAGGCAGTCATTTATCTTCAGCACTTTCTCAGAATCAATCTGCAAGAGAATCATTAAAGAAAAAAACTACTCAATGAAAGAAGCCCAGAGTAGAAAAAAGAGAGTGATTACTTTAAGGAATTCTAATATTCCTACACAGTTTTTTTTAGTTTGCACTTTTCAAATTGAATTTGAAGGAAAATCTACATAGAGGATGTTCAATGGAAGCTGTATTTTATGTGAAATTTATCAGACTATTTATTTAGAAATATTTTTTTAAGTAAACTCACAATGACCATATTTGAGGAAGGAACTATGTCCCTCTACTCTAAAGACTTAGCCAGGTTTTTGATGTGTACTGTTTCAGTTTGAGGCAGAAGCAACTGGAAGACAGCAGCAGTTGCTGTTAGGTATACTTCACTCCTTGCTCTCGTGCTGCTGTTCAGTGAACACCAGCAGCTCCACCTGTGCCATGGCAAAGGCTTTGGAGCCCCCTGCACACAGCACAGAAGCAGCAAGTCCCAGTTCGATGGGGCTACAGAAGAAGCTGACAGCCTTTTGCCAATTCTGTTCTCCCAGTCAAACCTGGCAGTGCCTGGCAGAACCCCCTGCATCCTCCCAGGGCCAGCAAGTGCACAGCCCTGCAGTGTCCACCCGCGGGCATTGGGGCAGACACAACTCCTGGGCTGCAGGGAAGTCCAGTATTCTCTGGGCTGCTGAGTTCAGACAGTGCACGGGTTTGAACAGTAACAGGGGAGGAATCACCTGCTGGTCAAAAGATTTCATTTATTCTCCAGTTGTGCATTTTCTATTTGCAGTATAGACTGCAATATAAGCTAGTCATTGCAATATAAGCTGGTCATTGCAGAGTCACATGAATGTCAAAAGAAGAGTTTTCCACCAAATGGTAATAGTAAACTGTGTTAATTTGTATATAATGATTAAAAGTAGTCAACACAAAAACTGACAGGAAGTTAATTTTTAAATGCAGTCAACACAAGAATAGTATGTTTTTTTAAAGCTACTAAGCAAAGAATGGACAAATTGAAAACTAGATTTTCAGTGATATTACCTTAAACTCTTTGAATGACAGCACTTTGCTCTTGTTAGGACTAGGTATTACAGGACAGCAGCACTCCTTCACCCTGGAAATGAGAGACAAAATGACAAATGACATTTTTGTTCTCTTATCAAAGTACACTCTACTAGCAGAAGCCACCCACAGAAGAATCCAAGCATAGCAGCAGATGACCAGTGTCTCAGAAATGCCACAAGCCAAGTACTTAAAACATCCTCACAATCAGACAGCCAAAGGAAGAAATGAATGAGGCCTTGCAAGGGGCTGGAAGCAACAAGCTGCAGCAGTGATTTGTGAATTAGATTAGTAATATTCTCTGTCTACAACAGAAACATGCATTACAACTTACCACTTCATCTTCCAGTGGCATATAGCTGCTACTAGGGTTGGAACTATCACTAGCAGGAATACAAAGTACAGCATGTTTGCTGTGGGAGAAAAATACTTTAAAATTTTCGTTTTAACTTCTCACATATTAAAGTCAATATAGCTTGAGTTTCTGGGGCAAAAATAACATCAAGACTGCATGGGATACCTGCCACTAATCCAGCAATAAAACTGTGCAGTCCATGGTTGCAAGGTAGCTTGGCTGGAATTTCTGAGATACCTCTGTAAGCGTTTAGACCTTGATTCCCTTTATCAGAGTGGAAATATGACTAGATTGCTTTTTATTTGCCCTCCTATTGGCACCTTAGCTGTAATTTTCGAAAGTAAGGCAATGATAACCTCACTTAAATATTGTTTAAGGTTTTCTCTCAGACCTGCAGAGAAGACAGATTTTTACCATGAGACATGAACAACATCTGTACTTCCATTTTGGACTGACTATAGCAAGAAAAACACTACACAAGTGTTCAAGTTTCCCAGGATTTATGCTGATACAGGGATCTCAGTATTTCCTTCCAGCTGGAAGACAGCCTTGGGCTATGCTGTCCACAAACAGCTGAGGCTGTAGGTGGGCTGAGGGGAGTACTAGTTAGCACCTGCCCTCCCCCTGCCTTGTCCAGTGCTCTCCTCCCTGTGCCAGAGAGTTTGTGTATCCCTACCACAAACCACAGGACTGAACGGACACATGTTACATTCTATCTCTTGTATCTCCTTAGGGTTAATTAAGATTTTCTTTTATTCTCTGCTTGGCTGTACAAACATCTGGCTGGCTGATGGGAGCTGGAACTTGTGTGTTAGAAGCAGAACAGAGCTTGTGAGGGTACCATGAAGGTCAGACCTTTCCCATCAATTCCCTTCATCTCCAGACCCAAAACATTTTTCAAAACCAGGCGTCTCTAGTTTGGATCCTAAGTTTCACAACCATGCTGACTGGTATTTTCAAGGGAAAAAGTTATGGGCAAGTGATTTCCTCTTCTGCTTTGGTGATCAAATATGCCCAGTTAGCAAACTACTGTGCCCATGCCGACAACCCTTCTGTACTGATTTATGAAGGAGTGAACTTGGCAACAGTTTTAAAGACTGATGAGATTAAGAATCAACATTAGAAGTTCAAGAGTCCATACAGGAATTCCCTGTTTGCACACAAGTCTGTAAGTTTTCCTATATTAGAAAACCAGCTAAATCTAAATACAATTCTTCAGTGAGTTCGAACAAAAAGGACTCACTACACATGCAAATGTGCATCTATTGGATATAATACTTAAATAAAGATGTAAATTAGGCTCATTCTACAATTTAGAAAAAATCCTTTCTACTTAAAAGTATCAAAATGCCATGCTGGTATGCTCGTATCATTTCTCAGTTGGATTCCTTCTTAAGTGAATATTTCACTGAATTAAATGTTTTCCCTTAAGAAAGGAAGATTATTATAATATTCTAAATCATCCCATCCTTCTGCTAGGGGGTATTATTCACCGCCAGTACTCACAATTATATGGTGTATCTATGTATCTGAAGTTAACAATGGGAGTCTCTCCTCCACCTGTAAATGCTTTAACCACTAATTTGTATTTTGTGTTTGGCATCAGGTGTTTCACGGTGTATCTCTTTTCTTCTGGGTTTTCAATTGTGTATTTACATAGCTCTGATTCATCTAAAAGAAAAGATCAGATAGAATCACTGGATCACAGAATGTTCTGGGTTAGAAAGAACACTAAGGATCACCTAATTCCATCTCCCCTTCCATGGACAGGGACACCTTCCACTAGACCAGGTTACTCAGCCCCATCCAGCCTGGCCTTGAACACTTCCAGACATCCACAGCTTCTCTGGGCAACCTGTTCCAGAGCCTCACTACCCTCACAGTAAATCTTCTCCTAATAGCTAATCTAAACCTATACTCTTTCAGTTTAAAACCACTACCACTTGTCCTATCAGTACAAGCCCTGGTAAGAAGTCTCTCTCCGTCTTTTTTATAAGCCCCCTGTTAGGTACTGAGAGGTTGCAATAAGTTGTACAAAACATTACAAAACCAGTTAACTGAAATAACAAAACATTTGCAATCCGCCTTCTTTGTAATTTGTATGCTTTCTTCCAGGAAGGATGATGCATTCTGACTCACTGCCACTGGGCTGGACTCACATCCCTTCTAACTGGACTGGCCACAGCATTGCTCTCCTCTGGCAGACACCTAACAATTTGTTGTCAAAGACTGAACCTTATTTATTTTCTTTTTCCTCAAGCATTGTACCAGAATGATTTGAGTTTTGCCATTTCTTTTTTTTACCAGAATCCTTTAGCCCTTAACCTTATGTCAATTTCTTTGAAGATAATCAAAAGCAAGAAACCTCTGCCTGAAAAATTAGCTCTTTTGCCTCTCTACTGTGCAACTCCCAAACCCCAGGGAGAAACGGGTTAGCTTATTTCTGCTATTTTCAATCACACCCCTTGTCTGCTAGCAGAAGCAGTGAAGCAGAAAATCTCTGATTTAAACTTTTTAAAGTGTAACGGGGACTACTTACAGAATAATGGTACTTATATGACAAGAATTTCTACATAAGCCTCCCTCAGTTCAAACTATACTTTTCATCATAGCACTAGTCTAATCAGCAGAACACTGGACATGACCCAAGCAGAAGAAGAGGCATGGAAAAAAAACTAAAACATATTCTTTTAATGTGTTGGAAACATCTGAAAATTATAATGGAGCAAAGTCATCTGGAGCAGTTCTACATGTGGAACAGAAAGGTCTGAGATAAATTTGTGGCTTTGTGCCACTTCACAGCTCAGGTCTGCTGAAGGAACTCCACTGTAGAGTATGCACACAAATATTTTCACTAAAAAAGAATTTACATGGGGAATTTATACAGTGCTCCAGTTCTGAAGGAAATAAATTATATCCCATGTGTTCCTAAAATACCCCAAATCCTAATAAGACTAACATCCCTATGACTTCTATCCAAGTAGACCACAAACAGATGTTTTTCAACATTCATCCAGAACTCACATCACAAGAGGCAGAACTCCTCCTATAGTACCAAAGTCTTTTCTGGAGCTAAAAAAGGAGTCATGGACAACAGGATGTGGGCTGTAAATCACTATAAAGCCAGGAATCACTTCTGCCTATCAGCACCTCAAGCACAGAGAGGAACCAAAAGCAACAGGTGTTGAATTCTAGAGAAGGCTGAATGAGCCAGCCAGACTGCCTAATGTGAACTTTGTAAGATGCTGCAATACCAACAAGTCTTCCACCTGTATCAATGACACAACCTTCTGTAGCAGAGAGCTCAGTTACCTGAAAGAATGTGCTTTTTTGATCCTTTCAAATTGCAGTTCCCTTGTATAGGTGATACATAAACATGGTAGCCTCTTACAAAACCAGGCTCTGACTCATTTGTGAGATAAGAATCCCAAGACAGTGTTACTGAATTGTAAGTCAGGTCAACTTTTCTCACAATAGGGTCAAGAAAAGGAGCTGGAAGAAAGGAAATTGAAGTTAAACTTGCAATTATTCTTCAAGACTGTTTCCTCTTATCATTTGAAAAATCCACACTCCCATGTGGTGTTTAAGTTTATATCTTTCTTGTATTTAAAAGCTGAACAAAGTTTTCTACAGAAACCGTCAGCTTCACAGCATCCACATTATCAGCAATAACTGATAATCACAGCTTTGTTTAGCTCTCCTAATAAACATGGGCTCTACCTGGTCACTCCACTAGCCAAATATCCTCCAAGTAGGGCCTGTATGTTGACACAGAACATTTAAATGCCTCACTAAAGGTACAGAAAGAACACAAAAACTCCCAATTTTATCTAGCTGTAGGAGGAGGCAATTATTCCATTTGTGACAGATCAATTTAGCAAATGGACAAACCCCAAATATGCTGCCAACTTACGCAGCTCCCGAAGATAACCCATCTTCTTTTCCAGTAAGGATGCTCTATTAGCAACAGAGCCATAGATGCGGAATTTGTATCTCACCCCCGGAACAAAAGCAGCTAGAAAGCAGAAAATAAGCTATGGTTTGTCTTCCAATGTTACTTTTATTTAATTGCCTCCTACCGAGGTCAATAACCTATTAGACACCTTCTCTGAGTGCTATTGATGCAACTGAAGGAGACAGAGGGCAAGCCAATTCTTGGTGTGCATTATGTGAATTAAACAGATTTATTCTGTCTGAAAGAGAGAACTGGGAGAAAGGTTTATATATATATATTTTTTCCCCATACAGCATTCAAGGTGATTGAACAATAGGCTCCAAGTGCACCAAAAAGAAAGACAATTTAATTTATGTTTCTGGCAGAGGCAAAGCTTGTGTTTTGGGATATTTGATGCAAACATATATCCAGATATCAAGATTCCTTGTTATCCTCACAGACATCCACTCCCATTCACATTAAGCAAGTGCAAACCACTGAAGAATTTGACAATACTCTTCCCATGTGTTACCACAGTCCCCTTCATTACGTGCAGGTTTCCATACATTTGTGAGAATTGAGGTGCAGCTCCTTTATTGCAAATTTATGTGTGTTCAATCAAATTTTGTTCAAACGAATTTCATTCCAAAATGAGCTCTCAGCTTGAGAGACACTAGGAAAGCTAAATTCTTGCAGCTGTGAAAGCATATCAGAGCAACTTTCACACAGACAGAAAGGATTTAGGTCTGCTGGCCACAAACAGGATAAAAAACACGCAACTGATCCTAAGCAAGGACTGGTGCTGAGACACATCATTTGTGGCACACTGACAGCACCAAACCTCTCACTACACCACGGGTTTAAATTGCCTGAGTCTAAACTTCTGATCCATGTTACAGATAGGATAGAGTGCCCTTCTGCATTTCTCTTGCTAAATTATTTTAACTTCTTCATTAACCTCACCATCCTCCTTCAAGATGCTGCTATAAGCCACTCAGAAGAGGTTTTGTCTAAAATACTGTCTTGACTTTTCAAATATAGTATGCTGCCTTCCAAGGCTTAATGGTGCTAGTAAGCTTGTGTGTCTAATTACTTTGGTAGGAAAAACTTGATGTCACATGCCTTTAAAGAATTACACCTGCACAGCACAGAATTCAATATTCAAAATATTAAAAAAAAATTGTTTCCTAAATTCAATTAATACCCACAGCTTGAAGAACTGCTGCACAGTCAGAAAGAATATTTGTTTAGCTTTCACCTGAGCTGATCACAGCACTGGAAGTGTTGGGTCCAAATCTCTTCCACTGCAAATCACAAGGCTGCAACCTGGGAAAGTTACACCAATCAATAATGTAACTGTCATATATACTTCTGGGCTCCCAGGAGATAAAAATGCCATCATCTGTACCATTAACCTGTCCTTCCTTAAGCTCTTCAGTGCCTAGGAATGAACAAAATAGAATCTCTTATTATTGTCCTGCATGACACTTCAGAGTTATAAATGAATACAATACCGCTCCTATACTAACCACTTGAAAACAACAATAAACCAGTTGAAAACAATATAAGAGTTGCACTCCTTCACTAAATGACATATGGGGTCTTTCACATGCTGAAAGCTGACAGCTCAGAAACCATCCAGCAATTGTTACTACATATTCACCAAAAAAAAAATCAGCTGCAGCAACCTAGAGTCAGAGAGTCACAAGAGGCTAATCACAGTGGCACTGGCTGGACCATCAAGGCACCTACTGCAGGTCTGAGGCCCTAGTTTTAGGCTAAATGTATTTTGCTCTGTGGAGATACTCTCTGCACTTAAGCTTAATAAACATACAGCTGCCACCCTGTAGGAAAAAATACAGTCGTAATTTTCATACAGCAGTGGTGTGAGTTAAGAGGTAAGGTTAATTTGTTGCCAAAGATGATAAATTATGTCTTCACTCAAAACGGGTAGAAACAAAACTCTAGTAATATAACTGAAAATACTCCTACTGTTATCTGTAGCTCTAGAGATGATCAGTACTGAAGGAAGTGAAAAATTAGCATTGTTCTTTGCCACAATACTGATTCTGTAGGAATGGCTATCAATGAAAATCCTTGTGCTATTGTAGATTGAAGAAAAGGAGATGCTTTCAGGCTGGGAGCCATCTTCTATTTTTTCCAAGGTTACTTCATATGAAATAATTTTTCCATTTGCTTGAAAACTTGGTGTTTGCTGAGGAAAAAAGTTTTGGAAGAAGAGAACAATAACTTAGTAAATTTTGCTGAAAAAAATATGAGAGGATCACTCAGAATTTTAAATAACCAACAGGATGTGTTATTTCTGTAAGAATATAAACACTTGTTTCCATATATTCATACATACTGGTCGAAATGGAAATGCAGAAGTCTTGGTAATGGGATCTGTCTTGGTATAATACTTAGAAAAACAGAATTGTATGTGTGAAATTCCAGGACAGCACACCATCATAGCTACATGTGTTCTAAGATATTTTATATACAATCTGTTTTAGATTTGTAAAAGACATTTTCATACTGGATTGCTATCAGCTGCACACAAATCATGGGAGAAATTTCCAACCCCTTTATGAAGAGCTTTGTTTTTATTTCTGTAGGGATGTCTCACCTTCCAGAACAAGGTCACATTTCGTCCCCTGAGAACTGGTGTAATTTCTCTCCATATGTCCAGTTTTCCTGATGGAGCTGCAACAAATACAGCAAAACAATAACATGAGAATGATCTGGGTGTGGAAAGGATAGGCAGTTTAACTGCTCCCTCCCATTTGAAGATATTCCACTCACAACACCTCCTTTTCCCCATCACTCCCAGGTCTTGCCCAAACATTATCCTTTAACGTAATTTTCCCTTTGTTCCTTTTTCTGAATTAAAGTCTGCTTAATTTCCCTAGAAAATCTTTGCTTGCAGTCACCAGACTCTTGTTCCCACCTCTGCACCATTCCTCCAGGCCTCACTGGAGGCAGGGCACTGTAACTCAGTCTGTCCATCTTCCCAGTCAACTGGATTTCCCACTGACTGCACAGCTGGGAATGTTCGAGACTAGCAGGCAGGCTGACAATTATTTAAGAAGTCATCTTCCTGAAGTTTGCTTAGTGTGTTTCTTTCATGCATGCAACAGGCCTCTGCTTTAGCTACACAAGGAAAGACTAACAACAAACAGCAAAGGTGGCAAGCAAGGAACATCCCTCAAAATTTGCTCCTCAACAGGTTGGACATACTTCCTTCCTTTGTTCTGGTGGTCAGGGGCTGGCTCCACTCACTCCACCTCCAGAAGTGTTTGGCCGCTCCGCAGCGCACCCTGGCCGTGTACTCTGAGTACGGCTGCAGCCCACGCACTGTGATGCGCCTTGAGTCCGCAATGGAGCTGTTGTGCTGCAAAACACAGAGACACAACAGGCACAGCTCAGAACAGTGTCCTCAGCAAGGTGCTCTTCTCTGAGAAAATAGCTCTTCCTCTAGACGCTGCAAGGTCAGTTAAGCATCACTTGGGAAAAATAGTCATGAAACAACAATCAAAAAAAAAAAAAAAGCAAATAATGCACAAGATCAAAACAGTGGGAGATTCAAAAAGAGGGCTGGAAACCACCTGTGTGTAACTGTCTGAGTTACTCAGAACACTCCACATGAGTACTTTTTACATCCAGGAGGGACTTTACTGAAATCTTGCCCTCACAAGAGTCTTGGGCTATTACCATATAAAAGTAGGATGTTGTTCCAGATCTATGCAGAGCAATCTACAGCCACCTTCTATTTCTGTGGTTTTTTCCCAGCCTTTACCTCACTCTCTCCTAAGAGACAGAGTGAGTTCTGGTAAGAATTAGAAAGCCAGCATGCTTTTAAGCCTCTTCTCAAAACTGTCTCCTGCAATGGCCAACTGCAGTGGTCACTTGATCTGACAGCTACAATCCTAAGCTACAATAAAGACAGAACGCAGCTTGACTGTGATCTGCACTGCCTTTTTGACTGTGATCTGCACTGTGCCTTTTCAATATGTTAGAGGCAAGCTGCCTTCTAAGTCAAGAGCTACAGAGAGGTGACAGTAAATGGGCAAAGAGTCCATCAAGCTCACCATTTGTGGAAGAGGTGGAAAAAAGTAAGGAATCTAGTCAAATAATCTTCAAAGAGATTGAAGAGGAAGGGAAGAAAAACTGTTCTGGGATTCCATCACTAGAAACCAGACTCTCTACCATCAACTACAATCAATAACATACAGAAAAAGCTTGGACTGATAAAAAAGAAACCTTCAACACTGCTCTGTTGAGTGTGAAATGGCATGAGCAACAAAAACAAATCAAGATTACCAGTACCTAATATATATATATATAAAATATATTATACAACTTAACCATTATTAGGCCCTTCAGTGTTTCCACTAACTTCAACAAATCTCAGAACCCATTCAGCAAAGCACTGAGCGACATAGTCAGACCAGTCATACCACGTACTTCTGACAGGGTACAGGCAGTACTTGGAGTGTGAATTAGAGCAAACAGTGGCTGCCCACATGGACTGCATAATCAGTGTAGAGCTTGGGAAGCAAACAAATCCAGAAACAGACACATCAACAAGCTCACAAGACTTACAGTGTATTTGTATTGCTGGGGAATTATTTTTTAATCAAATCAGAGAGATCCTCACTATATTTTTGTTTAGGAAAATCAGGTTTCATACCAGTTCTACTTTGCCATCAGGTTGGAGCACTTCAGTCTGACAAAAGAGATCAATTTCATTGTTTTCATAATTCCAGTGTAATGTCATTTCTGTATCTGTGCAATCTTCCCAAACCTGGAAAGGTGCAGTGGGATACACTGCCAATGGAAAATCTGAGTTAGCTCTTGCAAAACATAAAATACATGCAATAGAATGTTAAGATATTTTAGCTGAGTAGTAAAAGCAAATAAAAAATACAGATTTTTCTCCTAATCTAGAAGAAACACATATAAATTTTGAAACATCATTTCATAATGTAAATGTAAGTAAATGTTACACAAGGTTTAAAAATCCCCTTGTGCTGACTTAGAAATGTTTTAAAACATCATAGACAAAAGGAAGAGAAACATTCATTGCAAACCATTAAAATTCTCTAATTCAGGGCCTGGCAGAAGCTCCTGATGTAATATGGTAACATTCGACAGATTTCTACACCCCAGAATTGGACCTCTTTGACAAAAATTTTATTCACAACTCTAACATTGACTCCTGTCAGTAGTCATCCTTCAGTAAACAGTGACAAGGCTACTTCTTCCAAAAGATTTCAGAGATTCTTTAGTGCTGTGTAAGAGTATTCAGCAAGTGAAGTAAATCTCAAACCCTCCCACATTATCAGTATAATAGTGAGGAATCAATGCAATGTGAGGGCATGGCAATGCAGGTGAGGGGTAATGCTTATACCCTAGGCCATTTATCCTAAAACGTCACATGACTGAATTACACTACTCCATGAAATACAATTTGAGGACTTTCACACTCAGAAGAGTTTGTATTTGATATAGAAGGTCCAAACTAGCACATTCAGAATTGGAAACAATGGATTTGCATTTTCCTTTACTTACTGTCATCCTTTAAGTAAGGAAAATCCTAATGTAAATATTTGCAGGATCAGAGAAAACATGAAGGATTTTAGAGGAATCACTATTTAAAAGCTTAACTCATCACACATATTGTACATAATTTCTTTAACTTGCAACTATCACTAGGACTGGAAAAATAATATTGTAGTAAATTTTAATGTACTTATCACATTGAATGTAAGCTTTTCTAGCCTGACTTCCCATGAAAACTGAGTTTATGACATTGTGTTGTCTCCCTACATACCTGTCAGTTTATTCCTCCACTTTCTTGACCTGTTTCTTCCATTTCCAAACAATCAGATAATCAAATTTTAGAATTCTCATGCCTCTCTGAGACAAATCTAACACAGACATTTAACGTAAGTTTCTTCATATAAAAAAGTGTGGCTTGCAAAACTGTCAGCAATGCCTCTGAGGAAGGAAGCAGTGCCAGGGTGCAGCAGTTACACCAAGAGCCTCCTAGGCCATTGTCCTGTCAGCTTCTGAGCTGCACAAAGCACATGTTGCCTCCTGCTTCTTCAAACAGGCTGGGCAACCACAGGACGTGAGGAACACTGAAGAGGACTCAAGGAGAACTTCAGTCTCACTGCTGGAAACTGAAGAAACACCCAGTTGTTTTGAGGCAAGAGTAGGAAGAAGCTTAGGGGACCCAGGGCACACTGAGATAATGGACACAACTACTAGGGAACAAGGAACCACAGCCATTAGATATGTAGAGAATAACCTGCCTTTTGTCACTGATGAACTACTCTTCTTCCCTTACAGTAGCACAGTGGAGGTTACTGTCCCATATTAGGACCAAAAGCAGATTAGCACCATGACTTCTTTCCCAGCAATAGCTCCTACACACGTATCACATCTTGTATCATACCAATTCCCAAGTAACCTACACAGATATTTTGCTTAAACGCCCCATTTTATATCCTTGTATCATTTTGCTTTCTCTTCCATTAAACAGCTTCAGCAAAGCAGCAGATTTCAAAACATTAAGGGGTAATTCTAATAACCAAATCTGACGTTTGGAGTAAAGCTGTTTACTACTGTTCATACAACTTCCCAAAGGTGAAACTGAATAGAGAGCAGGTAACTCTAGCACAGGGAGACATAAGTAATTAAACTGGGAAGATAAAAATCAAGGACTTCCATACTTCAAACCAGGGCACAGAAGTATCAAGCTCAGAAGGAGCTGAAAAAAGGTATAGAAAAAGCCCTTACTTCTGTGATTTACATCAAAAACATCTGTGGCAGTTTTCTTTCCCAGTGGGTTTTCCACAGTCACTGTGACATTCCAGATCCACTGCTGGCCTATATTCCAAGAGCATGAGCACTGCTTAGAACAACTTGCTTTGCACAGAGCCATTTTCTGGGATGACCTATCAAAGAAAGTGAGAGGTAGGAGCAGGGCAAAGAGAGTTGTCCATAATACACAATCAACATAGATCTTGGAAGTTTCTGGTGTCCAAGTAGAATCCAGCATCATAAAATATAAGGCTGAGGGGCCTTGTATAAGAAGCCACCCACTTCTTTTCCTTAGCCTGAAGTATGATGAATACAAATACTCTTAAAAAAAAGCTTCCTCTGAAATCCAGGTTTGTTTTTTTAAGATACGGCTACATTGCTTTTACAAACTTCCTAAACCAGTGACTTGTTTGCCAAGACTTAAGTAGTTTACATGTTTACCATTAAGCTTTTAAATAAAGTTGTAATTTCAAGTGCACCTTGAAGTGCATCTTTTAATCTTCCATTTTTAAATCAGCATCCCAGTATCTTAATGGAAGTGAATGATGTGGAGACCAGGAAGGTATGTGCAATGCTAGCCTGTTTTCTGCTGAGATCTTTTGATGAAAGTTTGTTGTGACTTTGAGGCATCTATCCCATTTTATGAGTTTCCCTTTCTCTGCAGACCTTGTTGTAAAACCCCTCTCCACATGCAAGGTCTGATATCCCACAGCTGTGTTGCCTTGACTCAGACTACTAAAAAAGCTATGAGAAAGTCTGCAGATGTTTGTTTGTTTGTTTGTTTTTAAGTAAAGAAGTCAGCTGAAACTACAGAAATTATAGACACAAAAAGGACATAGGAGATAGGATTGTCAGTGGCTCAAAGACTCAAGAAGGGTAACATCAACATGTAAAGCTCTAAAATCCTAAAGGAAAATAACTAGAGACATTAATCAGGCAGAGTGCTAAGTTTGAGTCAGCATTAGTGCCAATGGATGATCATGAGCACACTAATACTCAGCCTACCAGCTGATCAGATCCTAGTTATCTGTTGTGTGTGCTGCCCAGTAATAATGTTATACTTTTAGGTTATCTGCATCCTGATTTCAGGGTGTCTTCATATCTACAGAAAAATATCCAAACATACTAACTCAAAAGAATGGTTAGAATAAGCTTTATCAGGCAGAACTTGATCTAAAGGACTGCCAACTTTGTTATAGCTAGTCTGATTCAGAACAGTTCAGCACTACTCAAGCTTTGTTAAATAAGTGATCAGTGAGGTGGAAAAAGGTAAGCACCTAATTACATAGCACCTAATAAAAGATAAGCACCTAATAACTCTGACAGATCAGAGTTAAAATAACAATGAGACTTACGTTTTAGACAAGGTGTAGCGTGGTGAATTCTTTCCATAGAGATAGGTCTCTTCTTCTCTCCAAGTACATGTTACTCTTTTCATGTCTTGAGTTTGGCAGGAAAAATCTTTAGGTGTGTCAGGCGGTTCTTATCAGACAAAATAACCAAAAAAAACAACAACACCATGGCAGTCAAGGCAAAGCTCATCAACCTTGTTAATACATTAACAAGCTAGAAATAATGGATAAGTACAAAGTCTGGTTTATTATAGATGCTATTACTGAAATTACAGTTATTCAATGGCTACTCTGCAGAGATAGTCAGGATAATACCATGAGTCAATAGCAATCACTTTTATACTCCATTATCTTTTTTTAATACGCATCCATTCATTTATTCAGTCTGTACTCTTTTCTATCTTTAAAAATTGCTATTGGCCTTTGAAAAGGAGACTGCTGTGTTTTTACCACATGCACACAGACAAGGGAGCTGAACTCCTAAATGGGTGGGTATATTTATGAATCAACCACCTGTCATAGGGTCAATTAATTTAATGTTATTCTTTCCTGTTTTCTCTACATAAATTTACAAATCTCAAGTCAGATGGAGTTCAGCCAGACATGACAAGAGCATGATGACTTACAGCAAGCTTTTTTCCCCCATCCATTTTTTCTACAGTCATTCTTGAGTTAATAACAAGAGGAAAATAAAACTGTAACAATGTATTCACTTACTACCCACAAAGAAAGCTGCTTCATGTGACCGTTTATCCTCATCATAACAGTAGACATGAATGTTAGACCCTTTGTCATGTGACAGATTTTCCACAGTGAGAAGTCTGACTTGACTGTTTGTGTGCTTGAAAACATCAACACTTGGGAATACAGTGAATTCCTTAATGGTTTGACCTTTCCCTCCTATGCAGCAAAGAGTGATATTAGAGCCTTCTGCTAAAATTTTTTCTTTTGGAAAGATTTGCGGTCCACTTCTATTTGAAGTGTCCAGGCCTGCAAATTAAAAATAAATAAATAAATAAGTAAATTCAAAATCTGCTCAAGGCAGCAGCATTCAGCCAGAACACAAAACTAAGCATTTACACAAGAAATTGCTAATGTTATATTATCCATTCATAGACTTTTATTTAGTATTCGTCTGAATACAGAGATTAATTTCACATGCAATAATACCTTTCTCTTAAAGTCATAAACATGTAATGTAGTCCAACAAACTACCTAAGAGACGTAATCTGTTTTACTGCCTTTCACTTAGAGGAAAACAAAAGTGTCAAGAATTCTCTTTACAAAGGAACACCGCCTCCTGCTCCTATGCACAGACTGTTGCTTATATCCAAAACACCTGCTCTTGAAGACTTGTAGCAGGGGGCTACAAAAACATTATGGTCATGCAGAGCTCAGCTAACAGAAGTCAATATTGACTGAATCAGATCAAGGGGATAATCCCTTGGAATGAGACTCCCATAGCTTTCTATGTTGGACTGCTTCCTGGATGGAAAAGTTAGTGGAATTTAAGTGACTCACAGCCTTTTACAGATCTTGCATGGGTAAAATCTACTCTCAAGAATCTGATCCAAAAACCTGATGACATGTGGATTTACTATCTTTGAGAGAGCTCTAAATCAGGTCTGTAATGTGGGATCAGTTTGTGACCAAGAAAGTATTTTTGTGCTGCATCCACTTGTAATTGAAAAAATAAGATCTCCAAGACTGAGGAGATTGTGGGACAAAAAAGAGTCTTGCATCTTACTGCCCATTATATAACAACAGATGAGTGCCACAATACAAGTATGAACACCTGTGATGCCTCTTCTGCTGGAGACATGATGCCTCCAATATCTAAAAGCCCTTGCTGCTCCAAATGAGTGTTTCATTATAAAATCACTACAGTCATGTTTTCTAAAGTAGTTACATATTTTGTTTAAACAAGATTCTCTGGAAACCAAACCACTCTAGTAAGATATGGTAACCCAAAAAACCAAATTTTGTGATGTCATTAATTACATTATTGGTTCACTCTCTGTTTATTGTCATATAATTCAGAAGACATTCCTTCCAAGTGAAATAAGGAGCTAACTTGCTCCTTTCTCTCTGTTTCTGTAATACCAATTCAAGCTATGAATCCCAGACAAAAACCACACATTCATCAGATCATGTAGCCTCTAGCTCTGTGCTTCCCCTCCTTTCCCTGAGTCTGGGCTAGGGGTGTGCCTATCCAAGATCCCATGTCACTTCATCTGCACTACATTGTTTTAATGTGTGAGTGAAAAAAAAAACCTCTAAAACTTTTGACTAGGGAGATAGTCTGCAAATTATAGCAATGCCTGAAGCACTTCAATTATTGCTGGCAAAATATAAGGAACTGGTTAGTGCTTACAGCAAATGGATTGATGCAGTCTCTCCTGAACTGTCCTCCATGGTTACATTCAGTGGTGAATTACAAACCAGTTTTATTCTTGAAACAAAACCCCAGTATTACAAAGTCTTGTTTTGCTTACCCGGAAGAATCTCCCACAAACTCCACTGACTCCAGATTTTTGATGTTTTGGCCTTGCTCCTGATCCTCACAGCATGTGACATACACTCCAAAGGTATGTCTGAATCCCATGTCCAATGAAGAGGCTTTCCCAATTTATCAAGTGTGACATTTTGAAATTCCTACAAACAAATAGCAGTAAGGCAAAGTATTGAAAACACAGCAATGTGAAGATTTGGAGATACAATCAAAAGCAGTGGGAAAGCTCAAAGGAGAAAAATGCTTTTGAAAATGAATGTCTGAAACTCCACTACCTACACGTGATCTCACACTAAGTAACTAGTCAGCTAATCAACTGCTTACAGATCTGTGCTAGCAGTGGTGGAATGACTGATGTGCTGACATATTTAGGAGTGAGACCCTGCTTCTCATGACATGGATTTGCTCTCAGAGGCTCTCTGTAGGTTATTTGTGTCTGCTATTACATAAGCTGCTGCCTACAAATGTGTCCTAATGCTCTGGGTTACATATCCCTGTGGTGGAGTCACCATCCCTAGAGTGATTTAAAAGATGTGCGGATTCAGCATTTGGAGATGTGGTTTAGTGTGGACTTGGTAGCACTGGGTTAACAGCTGGACTCAATGACCCTACAGAATTTTTCTAACCTTTGAGATTCTATCATTCTACATGTTTTAGTACTTCTTATAGCAACCACCCTAGATTCTCAGCATATAGATCTGTGCTGCTCATATGATTTGTGCCAAAGCCCTGACTGACACTGAGCAGTAGAGAACTTCTCCCCAGTACTGCTTTACATCAGCAACACCTGCACTTTTGTATTACCACTGCTCTGGAGGAATGTGGCTACAGCTCTAGAAGTTATATAGGCTGTCCATGCTTTGGTATGAGCAGACTCACAGAACTTCTTTATTGGTACACATACTTCAGAAAAACACAGAAGCAAATATATTCCTGTATGGTAGTGATGTCCAAAGTAACTTGTTATATTTATTATGAATAAACAGAACAGACTACATCCCTGGATTTGAAACACTTTTACTTCCTTCCAACAGGTTAATAAGGATTTGTTGAATGACACTTCAAAAAACCCAAAACTGAATTGTTTGTAGCTATATGGCCCCAGTTACTGACTTCCAGGTGAGATGTACTCATTGGGCTAAAAATCCTATCCAGCATATCAAAGTGGTAAAAATCTTCAGAACTGCATAGAGCTCATTTGCAGTGAAGATGTGGTTCTTCAAACTCAGAGACAAAACACCACCAACTAGGGTGATCAAAGTAAGCTGTGATTTATAACAATGCCTATTTTATTTTATTGATCCCTGATTTCAGAAAAATAAGCCCTTGTCTGTTTTATGTACTTTCTGACAAATAGCAACACTAAACGAGCTAGTGCAGTTTTTTAGTTTAAGTTCTAAATTTTCTTTGGAGACTGCCCCCATGCAGAAGTCACAAGCAGAAAACCACCCAGAATAGGCCTAAGCCTATTATTTGGGTGATCTCCTCTTCAGAAAATGTTGCTGGCTTAGATGCTACGGAAAACTATCAGGACAGGGACTTTACAAAGAGACATGACTATATCTTCCATCATTGTAAATGACTAGGACACTTCTCTTCAAAGTACACTTACTGTCCACACAGTAGTAGCTTCATCAGTTCGACGGACTTGTATCTCAAAAGATATTGCCAACTCAGCATCATGTGCTGACTTGACAACATCCCATTCCACCAGCAGCCGTTGAAGATCCAAATCCTTGGAAACGTTAAGGTACGTTACTGGAAACACATCGGATTCTAGGAGCAGAAAAAGAGCACAAAAATATTACTGTCTAGCGAAGTTACAGAGCAGATTTGAAAAAATGGTGGTTAGAGGTAAAATAGGTTCCACACCAGATGGTTTTGAAGGAAAAAAAATACGTGATCAGGACCCATGCTGATGATGACAAAAGGAAATACAAGTCTTCCTCTTAAGGAATCAGCAGGCTAATGAGGTTCCTGAATCTATTCAATAGCTCCCCACCATGGTATTTGGTATGCTGTTTAATTTCTTTATGCTATCAATTTACTAGCTGTTTTATGGGAATACAGACCCATCCCTTCATAATTTTATGAAGAGGAACAACATAAGGTATTAAGAAGGACTAAATCCCAAAAAATCCCAAACCCCAGCAAGGCTTCACACCATTGGGGCAGAAACTCTGGCTCAGTTTTGATCTATGACATAATATAGACTAAATGAGATCATGCAAAACCATTATTTTAACAGAACAGGATAAGGGTTTCCCTCCAGTAGCTGGCTTAGATCATAGTCTAGTATTAAGTGCATTCCTGTTTGCTCTACACAGAGCTTAGGTCATGGCTGTGGTTTCTTCTACTGGAATTAGACACCTAGTTCTAATGGCACTTGCATACTTCTCTTGGTCTGGATTTAATTCCAGACCATGACATGATAAAGCAAAGTTTACAAGTCCCTTTTGGGACTGCGAAATAAAAGGCCCTGCAAGATTGTTCTGTGGAGAACTACAAATAACCCTGTAAGTGGTTCCTCTTTTTTTTCAGATGATTCCTTTGTGACCCCTCCCTAAAAACCCTAACTGTTGGAAGAGCTGAAATATATCACTCTCTGATTTGTCATTTCTCTACCTCCTGAAAACGAAACAAACATAAACCCCCTAAATTTTATCTGGTTGTTAATGAAGCCAGGGAGCTAAAACGTCTAAGTAACTAGGCTTTTTCTTTTGCCACAGGTGCTTTCCAAGGTGCTTCTTCTTGTTACAGAAGGACAAGGTCAGAATGTTTATCCTAACCAAGACAGAGAAAAAAAGAGACACAAAAATAGCTATACCTTTTAATAAAATAGAACTCATTCTGAGCATTTCTGCCACATTATAGCCAGAATCATCAGGGACACGATGGATTGAGTGACCTCAGCAGCCCTCTAACAAAACTGCCACCTCCGCTCCTTTCCTCTAGATACACTTCGCCCACTGGACTACCTGAGACTTTCACCATGTATCACTAGCAGAAACACAAGAATTCAGGAGATTTAGACTGAGAATCTACATTTTGATGGATGCTTCTGGTAGCCATCATATATCCAAATCATTCTGCAATCTATCTTGGACTACCTGCATTAACCTAACCCCTGTGCAGCAGTTTTCCAACACAGGGATTTTTACATTAGGAGAAAGGAATGAAAGGCTCAAGAGAAGCAGCAGTTATAACAATCTCTGGTCAACCAAAGGAAGCAAATAAAACTTTATAAGCATATTTGTTTATTATGAGAATACAGACACTGACACAACTTTGTTTATATAAACCCAGACTATAATTAAAGAATAAATGGAGGAAAAAAGGTACAAAGTTATTCAAAACTGCTGAACAAAGGACTCTCTTTTAGCAAATCACCCAAAAACTCTGTTGGGATATTTTTAGCTTACTCCATTTTCAAGGGTACTAGAAGTCAGAGCAAAATGAAAACCATATGCTTTCCATCTAGAGAAAACTACTGGTATGGGCATCTTCAGATAAGCTTGGTGAACAAATCAAGTTTAACTGTTCAAACACATGGTCTTAGAACCAGGACTGTGGTATCTTCAAGTGTTTTGGAGAAAGAAATATATGCAACACATCTTGTATAAAGTCTCACTGCAGTCTTAATATATAATTACTATGAAATTATTAACATGTAAATTTACGTGAAAGCAGAATTTACAGCCTTAATGTCTCTGTGAGGTAAGTGCAAAATGTTTCATATGCAGAAATGAAATTTCCTTTTTAGCTTTGGTAATGATATAGTCCTTAAAAAGTGTATCTGCTGCTTCACAGCTGCCTTTGGAAAACTATGGGCATCAGTTTTATACTGCCATAAGGTACCTATGACAATTACTGTCTGAAACTAAATAAACAAGGTGGAAAGCTTGGGGGTAAATTTCACAGAATGATGACAGAGCATCAATTTTAGGTTTTACCAGAAAAAAGAAATATTATTAACTTCACTGCCAACTGACTAGGCAAGGAGCCAGAACAACCAAAACAACACAGTGATTCATAAACTTAACTGTGGAAGTGGAGTATCGCTTTATTTTGGGAAGATAGGACAAAACACACTTCATTTTCCCACATTTTCCAGACTTTCACCATCAAAACAAGATAAACACTGTTAAAATCCCACTTATGCTAAAGAATTGTCTGTAATGTTGTTTGTCTCCAGTATTCTAGTCAACCTTACTTGTATGTTCATAATCCGTTTACCTGAAGCACCATGTACCAAATCTCTTGAGGGATCTCATTTCACATTTCAAGCTGATCTAGAACTCTGGGCCTTGCTGTTTTCTATTGTTTTTTGCCTGAACTGCTGAAGCAACAGGGGAAGAAAGGAACTGGGGGAAGGAAAGGACCCTGCTAGTCTCTCAATGAAATTCAATGGTACAAAGTAAGGGTCCAAGGAAAGAAAATAAATACACCTGAAAGAAAACTCAGCCAGTTGGCAGAAACCAACTTTCTTTTTCAGGGTGCACCATTAAAAGAAACTTCTGCATATCTTCTGAATTTCCCTATCCTCCTTCTGCTCTTTTTCTAGCAAATTCTAACTGCAAGTTTCACTATTATGCCTATTGCATTGATGATGAGCCTGCATCTCCTCTCTGCATCTATTTCTTTTTGTCTAAATGAAAATATCATCCCTTTTCTTGCCATAAGGAATACTTCCACCTGCCACACTTACTTAGCTTGATAAAATAACTGCTAAGGTCTTATAAGTTTCTGTTTTTTCTCTATGTGTACAAGTGCCCCTCCACTATCCCTCTTCAGCTAGACAACATATCAATTCACACCCCACACTATATTTTGTTTTCTACAGAATTTGGCATAAAACAATCTAGATCATCAGTTGATGATTACACACAGCACTAAAAAATAGAAGAAACAATATAGTTAAGGATATATCCAAAATGTTGATGACCACCAACTTACAATGTAGGTATTAAAGAATTTTGTAGCGTATTTTTAACATGTGGAAGTATTTGCAGCATTCACAGTTACAATATTCCCTCCTAGCAAAATTAAGTGATTGAGGCATCTTACGACTTGTTTTAACTTGCAAGCTAGCCTAAGACTGTGTGAATAGTTATGATTAACAACAGACACTTAATTTTATTCCTGAAAAATTGCATGTGAAAACAAGTGACCAAGTTACTGTAATGAAGTAACTGTCTGGACTTGCCTACATTACAAAGTTTTGCCATACTAGGAGCCCTAGTAATAAGTCGCAAAACTGAGACTTGGGTGAGTGGTGTGTGAACACATGAATTTCATGGTTGAAGAGAGAAGAAATGTCTGAAAGAGATATTTTACCCCTTCAGTATGATAATAAATGTATTTTTTAAAACCGAAACATCTCTCCTTTTTCTTCACCAACTTAAAAAAAAAAAGGCAATAAAATTTCCATAATGCAGACTAGAGCCTGGTAAGGTCTGCCTTTTTAGTGGTGGTCACAGAAAAGTCAATTAAGAATTTTCTTTTTTCTTTTAATGGAGACATACCCAAATGCTATTGCTAGCAGCAAGTACACAAGAAGTATTTTTTACCTTAAAACACACAGCCTTTTGAAGTTATCATTATATTCAACTTTTTCCCCTTAAAATATGCATATTTGCTTTTTGTATTTGTATTGGATGAGTATTTGAAGCATAAAAAATAAAAATCTGATCCTGGAATCTTGTGGCACGATCAGAAAAGAGCCAACAAAAATGCTAAAGTTTTCGGAGATGAGACAAAAAAAGAAAGGAAAGAAATAAAAAAACATAGAAGTTGTCAAAGAGGAAATAAATTATTTGAAGATGACAGTACAGGTGATAGGAGAAAGAGGATAAGAAAATAAATAAATACACTTTGGCTTCACATCATTGCAAGTTGCTGATTCAACAGGCAATTTTGCATAACAGGGTCACAAAAGGTCATAATGAAAGTTGCTCCATCACCTTACCAAAGAGAATAATTTGATTAAATGTGCGACATGTTGCTTGATCAGAGACTTACAAATCAGCAAGCTGAAAGCTTCAGTTGCTGTAGATTACTTCCAAATAAAAAAATCAAACATTTACCTTGCTGTGAGTATGTACTGTAGCTCGTCCTCAGGGGGAGAAGTACTGCCAGAATCATTAAGTGATTCATCATTTGTCTACCTTTTCCTGTATAAGACTTAACAGCAAAGAAAACATTTTTATTTATTTGTTTCTTTCAGGAGAAGTGCGACATGCCAAACAACAGTCCAGATAATATTACTGTATTTAAGAATGAATGAATAAAAACCCAATCACACAGACTCCAGGAAGCTTAAGAGAAATTCAGGAAGAATGCACAAAGAAAGATAAGGAATGAAAAAAGTAAACATCTTGTTTTTAGGACCTAGTTACAGAAAAGTACTATTACAGTCAAAAAGTTCAATTGAGTCTAAACAAATAAATCACACAATATCTTTAAAGTTTTTAATCCACTTATTTCAAATAAACATTGAAGTAGAAGTTTGTTCTAATATATTTTGGCTTTCATCCTGCACAAGTTAGAAGATATCCATCCTAACAAGGGGAAAAGAGTATTAAAGGTGCAAAACACCTTGTGATTTCTGCCCCACCTACAGCCTGACTGATGAATCCAGCAAACTCCTCTGTTAGCACCCAGGACACTATATATGGAGGGCTTTAGTTAGACTGGAGCTGAAACAAACATATAAAGTCTTAGCAAGTTCCATTCCCAGATGGACTGTCGTCTCAAGAACCACAGAGCTCTATCTTGCATTCCATTTACAGCTTTGACTGTGCCAGGATGAAACTCTTGGACTTGCACAGCCCAGTTCTGAAGGACTGATTATACATTAGATTTCAGAAGACATGAATCACTTGCAAACTCCCCCATGCTGAAGGGAAAGCTAAACATTAGGCTGTAGTATGGTTAAAGCTCTCAGAGGCACAGAGCGTACAAGGAGTACAAACAACAGGAAGAGGACAATGGATACAGGTATCTTTAATGTAAAACTTGTACATTTTACATTTCTGAAGCTGTGCAGAATACTGATAGTCTTCTATCACTACTTCCATAACAGACGTTGCAACTGCTTAGCAGGAGACAACCAAAAGGACCTGTCCTCACTAAAGCTAAGGACAGAACATTTACAGATTTCAGAAGGGCCAGGAATTCACTAAAGAATTTATTTCTAGCAGAAAACTTCTGATTTAATTCCTCAGAGCTGAAGACTCTTAAGTCTAATAAGTTTAATTAAATTCAATGGTTTTGAGAAGCTCTGAATTCCTCCAAAGGATAAAAGGAAAGACTTCAAACTTTTTTGAAAAATATGTTTCTAAAGGTGACACAGTCCCGCATGCAGCATTGCAACCCAGGGCTCAATGCACACAACAAGCACCTTTGTTACAGTGTGCCCAAACTTCTCCTTGTGAGCTCAAATGCTTCACATGCAGGCCCCCGTATTTACCAGCTGAGTGCTGTCTTGCCTAATGCATAAGCTTCTGCAGTCTTTCCTGCCACTAAACAAATATCCTCAGAAGTATTTATAGAGCACTAGGATTATCATGTATGAAGAATCTAAATATTTTTGAGAAGCTAGGATTCCAAGAACCGATTTAGGGAGACCTTATTTTTTTTCCTAGAGTTTTCAAGGTTTTTTTAGCACCTGCAACTGAAAATAATTTGCTATGTATTGTCTGGAATAAACAAGACAATATAGTGAAGAGAGAGGAAACTAAATGACACAAAAAGAAACTTTTACAAGGCAGATCACATTAAAACTTCTGGTAACTCCTTCAGCGGATTGCTGTTTTTCAAGTTGTATGAAATTATATTAAGATACAAAGCCAAATCTTACAAACCTCTTTCCCCTCCTCCCTAGGAAAAATGTGAAACTAAATCTGCTATTGAAGTCAAAGAACTCAACTCTCTGCTCTAAGACAGTTTAACACACAGGTTGTCAGTTAGGTTCAGCAGCATATCTCCTGGCTTAATTATATCGGCATGATGAAAATCTGGCCCTGCAAGACTCCTAATTTTGTAAATATCTTTGGTGTTGGACATATAACTTTGCCCCATTGGTTAGGAATCATTTAAATCCAATATTAAAAACAGTGGGAAGGTATGGTGGAATATCAACATACGAGACTATATCATTAAGTTACTTCTTATTTGGAAAATAATTTTTTTTTATGCCCTTAAGAACCATTCTCAACTACTGTCATGAAATCAATGTCCAATTTAACTATCTAGCTCCAATCATTTACACCGCCAGCTCACTAATGGCACAGCCTAGATCACTTTTATTGATGCAAAATCCTTACGCTACTATAGTGTAATTTAATAAGGATTACCAAAATACAATCATATTTTGGATAGTGACAACAGTTTTCACTATTTGGTATGTTAGTAATCTAGTTTAATAATGCATAATAAATAAATTGTGGTAATATGTGCAATTGTAGGTAACAAACTGGTTTTCATGAGAAAAGTCCTAGAATTCTCTAACAAAAGAGAATATGAAGTGATTTTAAATAAATGAAACACTAGTTGAGAAAAAATAATTCCTTAATATAAAAAAGGTCCTTAATATAAGAGCAATATTTTGAATTAAATCCTCTTTATTCAGAAACATCTGCCTCTGACTAACAAATTAATCACACATAATAATTACCACCAAGAAATGTCAAGCATTTATACTGTATTATCAATAATTAAGTACTTTTATAAAATCATCATTTATAAGTCTGTGTCTTGGCTACAGTCGTACAAAATACATTACCAATTTAATAAATTAAAAAAAAAAAAAAAAAAAAACAGCAACAGCAAAATGATGGCAATAGACTAACAACATCCTTGCCAAAAGTGAAAATAGAACAACAAAGGGAATGAAGACAGGTAGCCAAAAGGGGAGATGGTGAGTAGCAAGTTGAAGTCAGTTTGGCACAAAATGATCTGTCATGACTACAGAAGTTAACTGAGTAATAAATCTTTCATTTTTAGCATACATTCTTTCCGTTCTTATAAAAACTTAAATTCCCTGGGGGAAATAAAGCAGACTTGCTTGGTTTCGTCAGCCTGCAGGTTAAAACACAAGTTGGTTTTTGTTTTGTTTTTTTTTTTTATCATACCTTCATAGTCTAATAATAATTGTCCTGTTGAAAAAATGTAACCTCGGATGACAAAACTGATAGAGAGAGATTTAGGACTCCCCCGCCTAACTTGAAATTAATCAGCACTTATAGATATTTCAATAGAACATAATTATTTTGGAGACCTCACAGGAATTTAAATAATATTCAGCAGCAACAGGAATTGTTCAGATTAAACACTATTAAAGAGGAGTCACTCAAAAAGTGGAGACAGCACAGGAGTAAATTACCTTTGAGAAATTGAAATTTCCTTAACTAGATGGTCTGTGAATATTTCAAATAAATATCTCCAGGTAGACTATTTCTCCTTCAGAGCTAAAGGCTGGCTTACATGATCCCCGAAGTTCTGTCCAAGCCAACGTTTTTGTGATGCCATGCATAAAATTAAGAAGAAATTCTCATTACTTACCTAGTAAACGCACCGAAGACTAACATTTCATCAAACACCACTTCAAAGTCACCGAAGCACCAAAAATTCAATTGACTGGGAATTGGAGCTATACAGTGCACCTACTGTTGCAGCACCCAGAACACCTTTGTGTGTCAGGAAAGGAAGCCCCTGCTAAGAACATCTAGTCAAAGCTGACTGCAGTACAGTTTTGTAGCAATCTTCCTGAAGGAAGATATTTCAAATCATACTTAATACAGCTTTGTTTTCTCAGTGCCCTTTGCTTTGTTTATTTAAAATAGCTGCCAGGCACAAGCCAAATCCTTAAATGAACCTGAGCATGTACACAGGCTAAGAAAATAAATGTTTTCAGTTGCAGAATACTTAATCTATTTAATGGAGAGTACTTAGATATTAGATACGGATACCAGCTCATGAACACCATGGACTTAACAAGTTTTTCTAAAACAGACATGGAAGAAGACTGTCAATGAGGCAAAATGTTAAGTGGTAATACATAACACTGTTCATCCCATGTTGTTATTCCCTCTACTTCATGAACTAACAGAGGATCAGAATCACAATCCAATTTTCTACCAAACAACACAAAATTGGTAACGTAAGTGACATTTTAGTGCTAAAATCTAATAAACTCGATCCACGGCCTACAAAGAGGTACCCCTAAGTAAGCACAAAGTAAGCAGAGCACAGGTAGGCTAACTAATCCTCCTGATGTGGTTTTTTGTCTCCTAAATAAAGAGAAAACTATTTAACTATCAAAAGCAGCTGGAAGTCCCTAAGTCAATGATTTGTACAAAGACTCTACAACACTGAGTGCCTCTGCTCTCCTGATTTCTTCAAGTCCCAACAGCTCCTTTGCAAAATCAACAGTGCAGAGCTGACATCCAGCTATGGCATTTTTCTTCACACAGGGAGGCCTGACAAGCCTGGAAGCTATGGAGTATTGGTAAAGTAGTGTCTCCTAAAACATTCCAGCTAAATTGATCCTTTCTGAAAACAAAAATCACACTTTACATAGAAAATTGAAAATTTGATTGCCAACAATCCTGAATGCTAAAAAGAAAATTAATATCCAAGATACCACATTCTGAAGTGGATTAATCTTTCCTTTAGTCCTTGTACTTGTTTTTTTCTCCCAAGCAATTTTAAAGGTGGTTTCAATTACACAAAATACACAAAATATATCTGTGAATTAGACACTGAAAGCTCCTAATAAGCCTTTGTAATTTAATGGCTGAGCAACAAGTTTAAAAGGCTGCATAAGAAAGAAAGTAATTTCTATAATTAAGGTCTAATACATATATAATGATTTGACTGCTGAGGGGTAGTTTTATCTCTTATGTTTTGATAAACAGAAAGCTCTTTGATGGATTTCATGCTGTTGCTTTTCTAAAAAGCTCTGCCAAAATCGAACAATATATATTTCATGCTCTCACAAAGAAAAGAATCCAAACAAAAAAGCAGTTGAAATAGGGGGAAAATGGGATCTAGAACTATAAGCAATTAATGAACTTGATAAAATTACTCCTGCCCCATCAGAAAAGAAACATCAGCAGTTGTAGAGACGCTATTTATCAAGCATTACCTACTTGTAATTCTGTTAGGATCTATTTGGTTTGCTGTGCTGGAGTTAGGTCCATGCATGCAAAATTTAGATAAAAGGAGAGGCAAAAGGTTATGCCAAAAATAGTCAAACTCCAAAAGCTTCAGGAATCACACTAGAATTTATGTTTTCTAGTTTACTTAAACGGCCTTGATATCAAGCAACAGATTTCGGCTGCGTAAAAGAAAGTTTTCTCTGTATGATGTCGGATTTAAAGGTCTGGGCTCGTATTTCTGAGCGAGTCAACATCTTGAAGCAGTGGCCACAGGCAATGTTGAAACCAAACCCGAATCACCTGTGGCAGGTACAGCATCCTCATTCCACAAGGCATTTTACCCACTACCCACCTAGGTAATTTTTGCTCGAGTCAAATCAGCAGCTTTTATGCTGTAGCTAAGCAATGGCATCCTGAAAGCAGAGGAGACTAGGCGGTCATGAAGCACCTTAAATTCACCGGTATGCGATGATGCTGGCGGGTTCCCGGAGGACGGAGATGCTGTACGAGGCGCTTCTCCAGCACTCCCGCATCGCCGTACCGAAGGGTGCCTGCAAAACACGGGAAAACGGGAGGGCAAAGGGTGGAGAGGGCTAAAATTCAAAGTAAAAACTCCACAGCGCTCTTCAAAACTAGTGCCGGAGTGGAGAGGTGGGTGTTCTTCAGCGGGGCAGACAGAGCTCCCCTCAGCGAGGACGGACGGGACGCCCGCGGACGGAGAGGAGAAGGGGACATCACTGAAGGAACGGGGAGCTGCCGTGACGGGGAGACACCGGCATTACTCACCTGCAGCCGCCGGGAGCTCCCTCACAGCCGACTCAGCCGGGTCCCCTGCTCGTCGGAACGCGCCGGCCCCCCCAGTCAGTGCCGGGAAGAGTCTCGGCCGCCCCTCCCCGGGCAGGGCGGCGACTCCTCCCACCTCGAGGAGCCGGGTGAGCCGCTTCTCGGAACTTTCTCCCCCGCTCCGGGAAGCGCGGCCAGTCCCCTTGGCAGCGCTCCCAAAGACAGAACGCGGGCCGCCCCTTCCTCGAGGAGCCTCAGGGCTGCAGGGTCCGGGGTGAGCCGAGTAGGGACAGGGGAACGGGCTGCGGGAGCCCGAGAGGACCGAGAGGGACAGAGAATGGACACGTTCCGACCTGCCCAGTCCCCAGCGGGCAGGAGTGATGTCCGCAAGCCGCCTTCATCTCTGGTGCCCCGGCCCCCGGCTCCCTGTGTCTCCGGGAGCAGGGCCGGGCGCTCTGGCCGTCTAGGCGGACGGGGTGAGGACGTGCCCAGTGCCCGCAGCGGGGCTCGGGGCCAGGTCGTAACCAATCTGTACAGTGCCACATTACCGCAGGCAGCTGTCTGAGGAAATCCCTCACAGAAACCGCGTCAGCTAAGGCTGCGGCTCACAAAGCAAACTGTTTACTCCCAAAAAATGACATAAAACGTGGAGGGAGACCAGGAGTTGACCAGGTTTCTGTTGTGGGTCCCCATATGACTGGCCTCATTCAGAAGGTATAGTATGCCAAAAGCTGCCTGGCTACATCTTCTGATGTAGCTATGAGAAAGTTTTGTTTAAGGTTGTTGCTCATCCTTTCCAGGACATTAATGGTGAAGGTTTTTTCAGTTTGTAGCACTTCTACATAAAAGAAGTCATCTTCTCTTGAAGCTTTGTTGCTTCTTCTGTCTCTTCTTGAAGCTTGGTTGCTTTTCATCAGGGGGATGTGATCTGCAAAGTTTTCAGCCTTATAGGCTATCTTATTTTTATACTTCATGATATATAGTTTGCCTTTTTTTTTGTTTTTGTTTTTGTTGTTTTGTTTTGTTGGGGTTTTTTTTGGTTTTTTGTTTGGTTTTTTGTGGTTTTTTTTTCTTGTTTTTTTTTTTTTTTGTTTTGTTTTCTTTTGTTTTTTTTTGTTTTTTTGTACCAGCATAGTGTTGCTAAAACACTTTTCTTGTGGTCCACTTCAGCACCTTGGTAATTTTCTTCTGAACTGCTGTCTAGCCATTTGTTCCCTGCCTCATTGTATTTCAGGGATGTCTCATACTTCCCTCTGCCCAGTAACATCCTGTCCCTTAGTCAGGAGTTCCATTTTCTTACGATGCTTTTGCTTTTTAGTCAAGCAAATGATTTCTAGTCAAAGGATAGTTTTATTCTTCAGAACTGTATTCTGAATACTTGCATCTATTTCTTACACACAATTCATGTGCATGTTTTGAGTCATATAAACTGAACTTTTCACAAAGGGTCACTCATTTTTCATTGCCTGCATGTGGTCTGGAGACACCACAGCTGGACATTTGCTGTTGTTTCAGAATTCAGACCTGACATAAAAGGTCATCTAACTGCTAAGTTTTACTGAAAATGTAAATCACAGATGTCTATGGTTATAAGCCAAAATTTTAGCTTTTCTTTTTTTTGTTTATGTTTGTCAACAAGTCTCTGCAATATGCTAGTAAATTCTTTCTTCTAGTGTTTCCAGACAGCATAATTAGTAAAGCTTTCTGGAAAATTATCAATTGCATATTTAAAGTAGATTTTGAATTATATAAAATAAATCAAATGTGAGGTAGAAAATCTTGGCATATACTATATTAATGATAATAACTAATTTTTGTGCTTTGAGCACTCTCATCTGTGTTTGAAAATATTTATTCTTTCAGGTCTGTAGTGGAGTTACCTTTTAAAATTTATCAATATATTTAACATTTTCTGAATAATTTCAACCCTGCTGTGGCAGGGATTGAAAAATTCTCTATTGCCATTATGTTTGGGTAGCAGCAACAGTTTCTGACTTTGCTTTTACTGATCCACATGATCTGTAAGTTCCAGAATGAGCAATTTATTAGTTTATCCTGTGAATGCTTCCTTATGAACATGTGAATTCACTGCTTTTTAGAAATAATGCTCAAGATACTAATTAGAACCAAAAATACCCTAAAGAGTTATTTAATAATGTCTGTAAGGAATTTCATGCCTTGTCAGAAAGTGTTTCAAAAAGCAAATTGTCAAGTTCCTGATATTTGAGCAGGAAAAACTGAAATACAAAGAGAAGAACAAACGTAAATCCACAAAATAGCCTGGAATCTCAATGTGTCAAGTGTCATGGAATCTAGAGAATTGAAAATCCCAAGTCAGGTACCAAACTTCTCTATATACACCAGGTTGTAACAATGTAGTTTGGAAAGACCTAAAAGGCATCCAATCCAACCTGGCACCCTCTGTGTCTGTAGGAGCAGCTCTGAGTTTCACCCCACTTTTCTGGGTGTTTTGTTGCCTATGTACATATATCCAAAGCCCACCTCTGGCACGACACACCTGCCGGACCTTGATCCAGACTGCTATGAAAATCTGCCATCTGTAGAGGTTTTGAAAGCAGGGCTGTGGACATGAGATTGTTGATGTAAAAGTATTTCAGAGGGAAAGTACCAGCATGAAAAGGTTATATATATAATCATAAAGGTTAAGATAACCTAGGGAAGTCTGGTCAAGCTAGACAGTCAGATGGGGACTAGCTGTGAGCCCTCATGTTGTGTTTTAAGTGTTGATGGAAGACTGCAAGTTAGAAATGCTGGGATTCCTCTCCACAGAGCCATGGGAAGTGATCCTTACCCTTTTGGCTCATGCCTGCCTGCTCAGCAAAGACTTGTTGAGTAGCTTAATATGAGTGGTGAGTATAGTAATGCTTTGTCTAGTGGCTCCTTAAACTCTAGCTAGCTCTTCTCTCTGTTAGCTAATAACTATCTGCTTTATTTTCAATTATGCGTATTCTTGCAGAGTCTCTGTACCTGGCTAAAATACCTAAACAAGCTGACCAAGTGTGACAAATGCACTCAACTCCTTAACCAAACTATTACAAGCTCCAAAGCTATTTACAGGCTCCAAAAAAGCCTTACAAGCCAAGCTATTACAGGCTCCAAAGAAGGTAAAGACCTAGGGCATAACCAGGGCAAGAATTTCTCTAGTTCCAGTCCATTCTATAAAAATATAAAAGAGGTGAGCATTGATGCACATGAGCTTAGCTCACTGATCATGTAAATAGCATGAATAGCAGGTAGCTTTTCTAGGACTCATTTATCAAATAACGAAGAAAGTTGTGGGTGCAAGGAATCTCACGCATACCCTTCCCATTGTATGTAATTTGAATACAAGCCAACCACTTTATTCCAGAAATATGTCAGCCTAAATGAGTGTTTTTCAAGATCTCTCTGCTAAGCTGCTGTTTGCATGGAATCTCCCCTTGAGCAGGGACACCTCTTGAGTCTGCTCTTCAAAGCAGAGAGACATCCCACCAAAAGCAGATGCTCAGTAACTGACAGATACCATGCATAATCTGGTATTACAAGGCATGAAGATTTTTGTATTGGTAGTTTTGAATCATTGTTATATTCTTTGTGCAATAATACAGTGAACCTTGCCACTGAATTTTGTTGTAAAAGTTGCACTTCTACAACATATTTTAATAAACTCACTTTTGCTGATACCTTTGGTGGTAGTTCTTTATTTTTCATATTTGAATGTCAGCTGTTCCTAAAATAAAATATTTCCTCTTTCACATGTAAAGTGTTTGTAGCTTCTTGGCATCAAAAACTAATTTTTTCTGTAGAGGTCTATGTTACACAATGTTCTTGTAATGCTACATAACTTAGTTGCATAATTTGCAAAATTTACCACTGATGCTGGTATATCAATAATTTCTACCCATATGTTACACAATGTAGTAAATCTGCCCCTTATGAGTAATAAAAAAATAATTTTCTTATTTCTCCACCCTTCAGGAAGAAAGTAAGCCATTGGAACAATGCTATCTATGTTAACAGGACCATTTCAAAGGAAAACAAAAAAACCCTGCAAACATATGGTGCAAAACACAATTCCCTTTGTCAGGCACTGAATCAAAGACTTGAAACAAGAAAAATTTAATGTTAGTTTAATGTTCCTCATTAACCAGTGTAATGAAAGACTTTTGTTAAAAGTAAAGCAGAAATATTCGTATTTCAAGAGTTTCTGATTCCAATTAGTTAGTGATCATATGTGTGAGCTTCTGCACAGTTTAATAGAGGCATTGATTCTCCTGTTAAAATACAGTAATTTATATGAAAAATCTGAAGTTCTTTTGGTTGCAAATTAATATTCAAAATAGTGTAAAAGATACCATCTTTAGCCCCAAAGCAGGATGAATCCCACCTGATTCTCAAGTTTTTTTGTTAAAGTCTCCCATTCCCAGAAGTTCCATTGCTTTCAAAGACAGCCTCTGGCTAGGACCACTATAGTGGTAAAACATTCTCTTTTTCAAAAATGCTTAGTAGGTCTTTATACCCACTGCTCTCTGCCTGCAAACTAATGGAGACCAAGTTATTTCCTGTTCTGCAGCAGCCTTTGAAGCATTGAAGATTAATAATAGGACCCCCTCAGGCCTCTCTAGGTTAAACAAACTGAATTCTTTCCATGATTTACAGAATGTTGATTGTGTTCACTGCTATTCACATGTCTCTTGAGTCCAGTTTCAAAGAAGAATTGATGGACAAAGCTTGCCTTTTAACAGGAGCCTTATTAAACCTGTATTTACTCACAGGTGACAATTCTGTTCCTTCTGTCTCTATGTTTGCTGTTTCCTCAGAAGCAGAACATTGTTTATTTAAGATCTACCTGTGATGTTCTGTAAGTCACAGATCATTTTTGTCTTGCAAACTCTTTCCTTGTTTAATTATTTCTCCTTAATACCATTTCTCTTTCTCTTCTGACATACCATTTTTTTAACTTGTCAAGATGCTTTTGAATCTTAATCCTATTTTCTGATATAATTGTGATCCCTCATATCTTGACATCATTTGGAAATCCTGGGTATCTTGTTTTATCAGACAGATTGTTGGCTGTGTGCAGCCCAGACAGGTGTTTTGAACTCCACGACTTTTTTTTTTAGCTGCAAGCCACTGTTAATTGCTTTCTGACTGCACAGTGGCAACTTCCAAACCCAAATTAAAGCAAACCACTGTTTTCCATAAACATTGTTCTTGATACATGATTTCATTCCTACCCAGGAACAATTTCTATGTAGTCAGAAGTTGCAGAAGTACTCTACAGAGTGAAAGAGTTCAGAGAAAAGTTATTGAGCTGAACTGCACTGAACAATTTCAGATGCATATTTTAGAGCATCCAGAATGCTAAGAGGTTTTCATAAATATTCATGGAGTTTCTCTGGAAGTAATATTGGTCATTCCACAGCTGCAGAGGAGCTGTTGAAACTGTATAACCATGTTGCATAGGCATAGTACTCTCTATTTCTCAATAGGCCTCTCAGCTTGTAGTCAAGCTGAGATTCTTCAGTTACCAGACAATTCAGTCTGAATTGTCTCAGAGAATGTAGGAGGCAGGAATAGTCTAATTGTTTACACTTGTTTTGCAGGTGAATCCTGAGTGCCATACACACAGATAAAGTTTGAGCTTTTTATAGGCATTTCCATTGTGGTTGTGGTAGGTCACTGTAAAGCGCAAAGCCTGATCTTGTATCGAATTGCAGTGTTATACACAAACTTATGTGGTTGCAGCAACTGTCTCCTCCAGGCATACCTCTTTGATCAAGTAGTAATTGTGGTTTCTGACAAGAGATGCTGCAGGTGTTATATATGTATTGTCTGATATGATCATAACTAATAAGTAACAAGTGTAGGTTTGTTCTAAAGAATTAAAATCACAGTAGCATAAATAAGTTATGGGGTTAATAAAGAAGAAATTATCAGTTATTTGCTTTTAACTAATAATTGCCCAACAATCCCTATTGTAAATGATTGCTATTTAGATGAAAAAGCAGTGAAATTTAGGAAGTACCAATATTAGAATTAATAAGTAACTTCAGGTGTAATTAATAAGTAACTTTATCTATATACATGGTTTATGTTGTACTAAATTATGTCAGGTCTGCTTTCTTTCACAAAGTCTGGTTTTGCGATGAACACTGAGATATATGAAGTTCACTTATTCTGTAATCTTTTCTTGTCTGTAGTCCTTCATCCACAGTCATATAAGCTAAATTTATGCATGTCAATTGAATAGCAATCTTTAATCTTTTTCCCTGCCTAAGTTACTTGGAAACTAAAGCTATGAAAATTCTGTAGTGTTACTAGAAATGCAGTAGGGTTCAGCAGTGCAAGATAATAGATTCATTACTAACTAATAACTACTTACGTCATTTAGGCACTTATTTACCAATGAGATTGTTTGTGGTTTAGAGAACAGCACCTTCCAAGAATCTTTAAAAGTCATAGGTTCTCCTCTGAGTAGATAAATTGCAGCCTAATCATGTCCCAGAACTATTCTGTCCCATTGGATTGGATGAGGCACAAGTAGTCTGTCTCTCCTGGTCACAAGCTTCTGTGTCTTTCTGAAGAGTTGGCAGCTTTAAATGGAGGGCAGTGGCTGTATCCATTTACATTACTGTTAAATCTATGCCTTTAGTCATTCCTGGGGTCATTCCAAGCATGCATTTGAATTTCTTCCAACTGAAGAGGGAATTGAATCCTTCTCTTTACTTTCAGGTTGAGCACTCTAATCAGTACGCTATTATAAAAGGGCTGTGTGCTTCCGCATTTTAAGAGCAGGCCTCAACATCTTCATGTCAAGGACATGTGCATGCAACATGCAATAGTCATACTCTGAGAATGAGCTTCCTGGGAATCCCCACACCTACCCTTTGATCCCAAAAGCATTTTGCAGGCTGCATGCTCCTCACACTGCAAGGATTCTGTACAGATGAAGGCTAGTTTTTCACGGAATTTGAGTGTAGAGATACCAACTGTATTCAGACTTTCAGGTTAATGATTAGCTAAATGGAATTCAGAAGACAAATTAGCTTCTGCCTAAGAGCCTCGATACGTAATTGTGTAGTTTCCTAGCTCATCAGGAATATGCACTCTCTGGGGCCCAAACTTGAGACAATTCAGTCTTCTATCTGATGTTCAGATCAGTTTTCCTCGGGAGAAACTCTCTGCTACCATCTTGTGGTAGTCTAGAGGAAGAGAGATCAAAAGCAAACTCGGTTCTCATCGAAGTCGAGAGTTAAAATTCATTCCGTTTTTGGACTACTAAACATGGAGAGTGTGATGTAACATTTCAGGAGAGAAGAGTAAACAGCACGGTGTGGTAGAACAAAATAGTTGTCCACTTTTGTATATTGAGACTGTGTGCTTAAATATGGCTTATACATATTTGGTTTGTTACTGGATTTGCAGTTTTTTGGTGTTTTTTTGGGTTTTTTTTTTTGTTTGTTTGTTTTGTTTGTTTTTTTTTTGTTTGTTTTGTTTTTTTTTTTCTGTGAGATAATTTGCTAGGATGAAAAAGGAGCACAGTATTTCTCTCTGTGTATCAGAATATTATTTATAGCAGTAGCAGGGCTACTTGATGACCTTTATGGTTACATTAGAGAGCACTTATTCAGGACATATATACAGTATATTATATATATGTGTCCAGAAAAAAATGCATTTTTGAGTGGATAATGGAGTTCAGCATGTTCAGAAGGAGGAGAAGAAGATTCACTGTAGATTTTTGCTGTTCTATGGAATCTCACACTGTTATAAGAACAGATCTACCTGGTATCTGATGGAGAAATCATACCACTATTCAAACAGTAGTGCTTTCAGATGCAAATCCAGCATTCCAGTTGGAGATAACAGCTAGAGGGGAGATGACACAAAGACACTTGTCTTCCAAAGTCCCTCTGGTGGCACAGGACTAGCCTAAAACCATTCCTGAGTTCTGGGACACCGCAATCCACTGAAAAGATGTGATGGAGTACGGGCAGTAACTGAGACTGAGGCAAAGTTTTCCACTGGGTGAGTGTAGAAAGGGAGGCTTGCTACAACAAAATGGTTGTTTCCATAGATGCTCCACTTTCTCCAATTAATACTATGCCATTCTAACTCATAACACAATTATTTGCTTTACACAGTTTCAAGGTATGTCTACTGTAGACCCCATTGAAAAATCTATATTAGTTGAATAGGCTGAAATTGAATGGGCTGTTGCAACTAGATGGTTTCAGGCTTCTTAGCTAGTTATTTAAAATGGGGATTTCCAGTCAAACATTGGAGACAGTGGGACAGCTCTAAACAAGTGTCCAGTTTTCCATTAAATATGACAACTAGAAACTGCGAAATCACTTGGACTGAAGTTTAGGAAAACAAACAGGCCTGCAAGAAACAACTGAGTTTTTCAACTGAATAAATTGAATAAATTCATGGTGACTGAAAATAGCATTTTGAAATGGTAGTGCTACCTTTATATGCCTGTTTGTCAGTTCACAGTAGTAAATAATATTAGTTGGAAAAGGACTTTGTAAGCCCACTGGTGATGCAAATGGAAAAAAAAGTTTGTTTTGTTCCATGTATTGGCTTTGAATTGCTGTATTCGACATTCTTGTTGCTGAAAGTCTTGTTCAGTAGAAAGTCTGTGGAAAGTGGAGTCAAGCTCCAAAAGACAAGGTAGGCTTTCTCAGATGAAACTCAGGATACCTCAGCAACAATTGGGATCTTTTCTTTATACATTGTTGGAATATCTTAGATAAAAAACCTACTGCATTTTTCAGAAAAATGAAAAGAGCTGGGTGTTATGTGGATGTGCCAGAAGTAGAAATTCAAATTCCCACCACTGAAAATTAATGAGTTATCTTTTTTCCCTTTCCCCAAAATGTAGAGTCTGGATTAAGATGTGTGAAAATTTAAAGAAATCGGAGAGCAGAAATCTTGTAATTTTAAGTATATTTTTGTCATGTACTATATGAGATGCCTAGATTTAAATTATACACCATAAATAATGTTATTACTTCCTTAAACTTGGCTGTGTATTTAGAGAATGAATAGGTAATTAACCAATTAGAAATTAATAATAAATTCACAAGAGAGGATGGTATAGTGTGAATGCACAATGACTGTATAAAAGGTTGGCTATATTATTTAAAGAAAATTGCAGCTTTGATGCCTTGGATGCTTAGGCTCAGTGGATTGATGAAATTTAGTGCAGTGTTTCCTATCTGCCACACTGAGTAAAAGAATCTGTGGCGAGGCCAGTGTTGTGTTGTATTGTGTTGCACACAACTCACTTAGGTGAGGCTGAGGAAGTCTGGCTTGTGGAGGCATTGGAAGTACATCCTGGATTAGTGGACTGAGAGCACCAAGCAATCATTCCTGAGTGTGGGGTGACAGGAGTTGGGAACGCTGTGGCTGATAGTGCCCGTTAATGACAATTAAGTTGTGAGGAGGCAGACTTGGCAAGGAGCTGCCCAAAGAATATGTCATTAGACCTGCTCATGGGCACGCTCTCAAGTGTTGTCTGTGCATCAGGGGATTGTGGACATTCTGACAGCAGCTATTCCAGTCCTAAAGTGGTATCAGCAAGCCTTTGATGGAGACAGAATTTCGTCGTGATTTAACCGGAGCCAGCAGCTAAGCACCACGCAGCCGCTCACCCACCCCCACTCCTGGTGGAATGGGAGGGAGAATCAGAAGTAAAATTTCTAGGTTGAGGTAAGGAAAGTTTAGTAATTGAAACGTAAATTGAAAAGTAAAAAGTGAAATGTATGAATAATAAATAAAAAATACATTTAATTTTTTTTTTTTTTACAAATGAAAAAGGGAGAAACAAAACTCAACAAAACCAATTGATGCACAGTAGAGTTACTCGCCCCCTTCTGAGCAATGCCAGACCCAATCCTTGCACCCTGATCAGCCCTTCTTCCAGGTAATTCCCCAGTTTATATACTGGGGATGGTGTTCTATGCTGTGGAATATCCCCTCTGGCCAGTTCAGGTCACCTGTTCTGGCTATGATGCCTCCTAGCTTTTTGTATGTACCTGTTCACTGACAGAGCATGAGACACAAAAAAAGAGTCATTGAATTAGGACAAACACTAGTTGGCAGAATCAAAATGTTAGTGTGTTATCAACATGATTGTTATACTGAATCCAAAACACAACATTGTACCAGCTATGGAGAAGAAATTAACTGTATCCCAGAGAAAACCAGAGCAAATAAGTTTTGTTTTCTTCACATTGCTTCCCTGAGAAAAAAAAAATTTGCTGTTAGCCAGTGGCTTTTCTGGTGACACAGAGAGCGTTTGCATAGGATGTAGGTCCCACACAAGGTTGCACTTGTGCCACTTAGCAGTATGACGGTTTTTTCTCTGATGACTTATGTATAGAGGTTTGCAGACCATGTCTTTTTCTAAAAGGGTACCTTTTCTAATTTAGCTATAAAGCCTTTAGAGATGAGAAACACAAGCTGCAAAATACCACTGTCATACTAGGGTGTTTTACCCATGAAAGTACTCCATTGCATACTCAGTGTATTTAAATCCACTTCTTGATTGACACACATTGTTCCATGACAATGGATTCCAGGGGAAAATGTCCTCCAGACAAGGCTAGATGGCGCAGTAGGTCAATGCATTGAAATTTTAAGGTCCGCAAATTCCTGTAAATTTCCACAGCCTCATATGTTTATAGATGTTTTGGTGCATTGATTAAGGTCGAAGAATCTCATTACCTTTTGTGAGTTTTCTGAGTCATTATTTTTCATACTCATCCAAGTAAAAATCCATAGAGAAGAAGCTTCCAAGATACTTTCTGGACTAAACAACTAAATTTTTGGTATCTTGCCTTCCAAGCAGAAGTATAGTTGAGGGCAAACAGAGTCTGGCTGCTTCTAATTTGGGAAAATTAGAGTTTATTTCATTCTTACTGCCCTCTTGAATACCACAGTAGTGTGTTTATAGATGTTTTGTATACCAATAAACCACTGTCTCCAAATAGTTACCAAACATTAAAGAAATCTTCAGTGTCAGCTGTTTCCTCTATGGAAAAGGAAATATTTTATGAAAATATATTATTAGTGTGCCCTCAGTACTTCTTCTGTCTACCATGAAAAATAAAGCTGAGTCTAGTAGTGAAAAATTTCTGGTTTTGTTTTGAAAACCTCAGGAGAACTAGCCGGACAATTTCGTGAAGCTACTTAGTGAGCATTAAGTGGAATATTTTTTGGTTGCCAAATAGGTTGTAGCAAACTGCCAGTTTCTCAGATAGAGAATATTGTTTACATAAAAAGTTCAAGATAAGTGTCCATCTCGTGCATTGTTATTTGCAGAAGATAACTAAGTGATTAGTGAGTTATATATATTATTTAGAAAAGTTCAGGAGAAGAGTTATTAATATTTGAGCAGCAGTATGTGGCATTTTAAATAACCCCTATTATCAAAAATGTTGAGAGTAACAGTGAGATGGTTAATGTACTGAGCATTTAGCATGTGCTCCTTTGAGGTGTCAAGTGCCTTTGCAAGGCACTGAGTGCACTCAAATTACATTAAAATAATGAGGGAACTCACTTCCTTACAGGAGATTCTCAGCCACAGGCAAGATAAAGCTATTATCCTGTGAGCTGTAATGGATAATAGGAAAAAGCCACTTCCTTCTTTAATTTTTATTTTATTTTAATTTTTTTTTTATGTGTATGTAGCTTTCTACTCCTGAAATGGCTTGTGGAAGTTACAAATGCTTTGTAAACACCAATGTGAAAACTGAGTGCCTGCAAGCGAAGTATCTTCTGTCTGCTCTGAGATACAGGGTAAGCACAAAGTCTGAAGACAACATAGGGAAATTGAAGAGAGCAAGAGGCCACGAAAACCTTTTTGTGATAGATTTAAAGTCTTTCCCTGCAATCTGTTTCCACAGATTTCAACAGTGTGCAGCTCCAGACATCTCTGTGCAATGTGGCCACTCCTTTGTCTGCAGACACATGGTGGGTGCTCTCTGCTGCCAGCCTCTGCCCCGAGATAGAAATGCAGTTGCTCAACAACCTAACTGCACAAATCCCAGGAATCACAGCACACCACTCATCAGCATTCACAGCTCATATTCCTGTCTTGTTCCAGGATAATCTAATGGTTGAGGAAGGTGCTAGTTTAGATCCACTTTGTGAGGGTTTCCACTCTTAAAATAGCAGCTGTGCTAGCTGCTTGTGGTATTTTCAATGGCTGCAACACTGAGTTCAGAAGGTTTGGACCAGAAGGAAAGTAACAACTGTATTCCACAGGAAAGCAACAGCAACTGAAAAATCTGTGAAGATTTAAAGAAGTGTGAACCAAGGTGATGCTGCTTTAGAACAGCAAATACCTTCTACTTAAGTAGGAGCATTTTTATTGAGGTGGTGTCCACCCACTCCATACAGTGTAATCATAAGAGATACATGCAGAACTCTGCAGGACAAAATACTCTGGAGCTTGAGTGACACCCTGGTGAAAGAGCCAGCAATAGGCAAGTGATTAAATTATTGAGGAAATTCTCTCCTGAAGCCTCCATCTCTTCTATGCCAGGTCGTACACAAATATTGGACAAAATAAATGTAAATTCCAAATAGTTGAGGAAATTTGAAATAAAAGACAGCTGATGCTTATATGCAGAGAAGGAACCACAAAGAAAAAATATTTTTTATGTGATAAGTAGTGATAGCAGAATTATATATAATATATATATAATATATATATAATTATATATTCAGCTATATATATTATATATTCAGCTATGTTTGAAATTTCAATGACTTCATGATATAGAGTGTGAAGTTGCTCTGGGGAAGCAAACAGGCAACATGAATTTCTCAAGCTATTGAAGTATGGGGTCTATTCTAAGTCTATGTCATGTCACCACTGCTGGGGTGGAACAGGCTGCTGAGTATTCTTGGCTCCTCTCTGTGGGAGAAAGTAAGCCAGCAAGGGTTTCTGAAGCTGGCACTGTGAGATAATGCTAGAACCAAGCCTAGCCCCAAACCACAGAGAGAATTGTGGGTCTTCTAGGAGCTACTATCATCTTTTTAGGACAATGATCTTGCTCTATTCAGATCTTGGAGGGATATGGTGAGTGCCTTGTGATTTCTAGCCCTCTGGTTTAAGGGTCAGCAAGGGTGTCTGTACTTGGGTTAGTTCATGAAAGGCCTTGAAAAACAACGAAGGGAAGTCAGAGATGTAGTACTGAAAAAAAGACAACCATTCAAAATGCTGGCAATAATGTATGGGACAGATATGAGCAGGTAAATCTGGACAAGACCAGGGAGGAAAGTTCCTTAGGCACTGACATGAGACTCAGCAGTCTTTTTAGAGGACTTTTAGCTATCTGTGTAGATAGAAGAGCCTAAGCTGTAGAAATATTATGTGGGAATGATGCTCAGAATTTAGATCTGACCTGTCAGTAAAGACAAGGGAGGTGTAGTCAATGATAATTCCTAGGTTATTGACTTGAGAGACTAAGTGATGTTAACTCAGAAAATGAGAGTGGGGGATATGTAGTAGATTTATGAGAAGGTTGTGTGCCATCAATTTACCAGCAAATGGTTTAAGATTGGAAAAAAAAAATTATGAGTAATGTGGGAAGTAAATATCAATAAAAAGAACTGGATAAATTATTAGTATTTCTGGGCATCTTCTGCTGAATGGGCCACACAGGAATCAGATTGGGTAAAAGGGCTTTAGTTTGTTCTGTATTTATGCTAGGAATTGTTCTTTGTATTCTGTGGTACATGGTAGCATCAAGACTATTCTAGGGAACTTTTTGGGAGTTTTCTACTGTGGTTTATAACTCAAAACTTAACCTTTTAAATCCAATGGACATCATTGAAACACCAAGGCTTACTCACTGATGACACAATCATGTGTCATGCCCTTTTTTCACTTCCCCTCAACATCTTTCTTCTGTTCTTTGCTATGCTGTGTCCTTTTCTGATCAATTAGAGCAATCCTTTGTGTATCATTACTCATCCACTGCTTCACTGTCAACTTGTCTTCTGTCCCAGACATTGAATATTCTGCTAATTACCACCGTATAACTTCACATGTTTAAAAATTTGCTCTTATTCTTAGCAGTCACAGAGAAGAAATTAAGAATTTCCTTCAAATTTTTGTAAATTCCTTTGTACACCTTTGCAAGTGATAGGTTTCGTATAACAAGTATTTTTGTTATTTACTCATGCTTTTGAGACATTATCCAAGAATAAAAAAATAAAAACTTCATTTGATCAATCCACATAAAAGGAAAGTATTCCTTCAGCAAATTTGCATTATCTACTGCTTCTGACCATAATGCCACCTCATCTGCTTTCTCACCAGTTCTGTTCACCCAGAAAGTTTTCTGAAGGATGCATAAATCTGACATGAGAATACATGAATAACAGATTGATGGTACCAGTTTTTCTTTTTTGACCTCACCAAATGTTGTCTTGTAGCAATACCAAACATCCTCTGTGGGCAGAGAAAAGGAATGGTGAGAGACCAGTTATTTCTTTCTTGTGTAGCTGATTGGCATTATTAATCTTTTGAGCATCTAGTGAATCTTTAGACGTACTTTGAAGACTCTGTGGTTGCTCTGGGTTTGATTAATTTTGACTCATAGGAAGAGATCAAAGATCATGATAACTCTGTTGTGGTTGCCCAGAGCTGCAAGTTTTCTTTGTGCAGTAACGTGCACGTTTTCTTTGTTGGTAATACGCAGTAATAAAATGTCTTGAGAGATACCATGAGATTTGCCAAGTGGCTTACCTCATGGTTGATGTCTCACCTTATGGAGTGTAGTTGTGTGAATGTTGGGTAAGGAGGAAACCATGGATGAGAAACAGGAGAAAACAAAGATATTACAAGACCAACAAACAGTGACCACAACTTCTAGGGTATGAGAAGTAACAATTGAAAGGAGATAAATTCTATTCAGAATTTTTTTTTATCTTCTGCTTTATATTAAGACTTCAAAATCAGTATGACCTAATGGGTTAAGACCTCTTAAATTTCACAACTTTGTATGATCTGAACTTCACAGATATATGATTTGTATTTTGGCTATAATTTTCTTCATCTATCACAATCACCACTCACAATGTAAGGATATAAAAATATCTTGTCTGTGTTACTTTTGCTATGTCATTTAAATCCTCTTCAGGTTAGCAGAGTGTGAGTGAACCATTAAGTTGTTAATACTACCATGGATACTCAGGCCCACCAAATCCTTTGGGAGTAAAGGTGAGTGGATCCTTTGAATGGCCCTGTGATGGTGTCATAGCTCTATCAGGATCAGTATGCGATGACCTTTTTGAGATACCCTTCATTCGGTTCCTCAAAATCTCCTGAAAATGTAGAATTTCATTATTTTGACACTGATCTCATCATTTTACATGTAGAAGCAGTACTACCACTTCTCTCTGTTTTGATTCTTCCTCCTTCTTTACTGTTCTGTCATTGTATCACTGACATTTCTAGTGAGTTCCGTGTCCACTTGGCCCCATGCCTTTTCCAAATTTGTTGTAGGACACTTTTGCCTCCTTTTGTTCATCTAAACCCACTTAAGTTTCTAATACAAAGGTGTTCAGCTCACCCAAATTATTTGAGGCTGTTCTCTTACCTTTTCTGTTCTCTGTTACCTTTCTTTTCACTTGCCACACCCTTAATTTTGTGTCATCCAAAAAATTCACATTTATTTTCAAATTCATATTCTTTCTGAAAATGTGAGATAGCATGCAGTCCTGGAAAACTGGTGAAAGCAGTTCAGTGCAATCTTTTTTGAAATTATAAAAATTATTTCTCTGCATCTGCAGAAAGCATTCAGCAGACATCTTATAACACAGGATGTATGCCTAACCATTTTAACAGTTCTTTACATGAATGTTTACATGAATGTTTGCATGAATGTTTACAAAATGTTTCATTATAATTGTCTAGATGACCACTCCTTATGGACCTTCACTACCTTCTAGGGGATTATATTAGTGAATGGATTCATATGTGTATTATTCGAGATTGCAGGATTTCCAGTCATTGATCTTTTGCCCACAATTCCTACCAGTTACAGGGTGGTTTTATGTTCCAGTTACCTGGAGTTGCTACTTTTGCATGTGAGCAATTAAGAATTTCCTTTATATCATTTGTCATATAGATTCAGTTTCTCTCTTAAATACAGATTTTTAGCTTGCACAGTACTTGATTTCTTTTTCCCATTCTTCATATCTCTGTCCTTTTTGGTGCTTAACAAATGTATCAGTTGCTACTGGAAGTTTGGACCAGAGGACTTCCAAGAAGCACATTGAAACAAGGCAGCTGTGTTTGCATTTTAGAGAAGACTTTTGGAACATTATAAAACTCAGGGTTGTCAGGTTCTGCCTGGAATTATAATCTCAAGTACAAACAAAAAGTACCCATAGTCAAACCTTACCAACAATAGCCTGATTGTACTATCTGAGATTAGAGATGCTGCACTGAAAGAAGCACTTTATTTTTTTCTTTGTAGCACACAAAGACAGAGATGCAGTGAGAAGGCAAGCAGAGTTTTCCAATGGCCATATTGTGCTTTGACACATAGTCAACTTGGTAACAGGGAAAGAAAGTGATATAGGCATGGTCAGCTTTCTTCAAGAGAAAATACAAACCTATACAGAGACTGTCTTGATTGTGCAAATCAAGTAAGACATTAATTTGAACTTTAATAACCACAGCACTGTCTCCACAAATCAGCACTGCAAGCATTTTAAAATCACAGGCTAAAGCAGGAAGCATTGGATCAGTTTATTTCCTAAAGTAGAGTTGAAGGAAGTTTAATGGGTCACCTGCAAGTCTTCTGAGAAATTAGAATGGTAAGTCCTGCCAGAAATGATTGAATTTTTAATCTGCAGTTAAAGTCCCTAGCGCAAATGTCATGTCTCATCTTTATCAGTGTGTGCATGTGTGAGTAGAGGATGCTACAGGATATGACCTGTTCTCAATTGAAAACATTAAGGGAGAAGATCAGTGCTGCCAAAAGTAAGGGATTTTGCGTGACATTTGTGTACACTTACACTGCAGACTCATCAAAATTTGTCCAGTCTCAGCAGGATTTCTGTGCATTTGACCAAGATGTCTCACAATTGTATCCAGGTCTTTATTTCAGCATGATAGGGATGGCACAGCCTATCATTTTTATATAAAAAAAATGCAATGCACAAGAATAAAGAACAGACAGGAATGAATCCCTTGCTCTCTGCAATAAGATTTCCTCAGTAACACTCATACTTCCCACTTTCACAGAGGATCTTTGACAACCTAGTTCAGCATCCATATAAATTTAGAATTGCAGCTTTGTGAGGAAAGGCATTTGTACACATGAAATTGCAGTTTCATATATAGGGCAGCAGTAGGCAGAATTTTTCCACAATTTTTCATTATAGGCTTCTCCGCTGGTGCGTCACTTTTCCCACCCCAACCGGCTCCCGAGAATGCAACTTGGCGCCTCGGCTCCTCGTCAGGGTCGGTGCTGCCGCTACTTCTGGGCCCTTCCGTGGCTGCGCCCCGGGGTGGGCTGGCCGCACTTTGTTGTCGGCGCAAGGGAAGGAAACAAAGAGGCAGGGAATTGTCCAAACCTGTCCGCATCGTGGCTGGGTGCTTCATTGGTCGCAGGAGCTGCAATGGAGAAGCCGCGGCTGCTCCCAGCCTCGCTTGGACGAATCTGGCGCCAAGGCTGGGGTGCCATGGAGGGATATAGGGGTGGGACAGGGGAGGACGGGAGCTCTCCGCCCAATGAACACAGACGCCGTGGTGGTGACATTGCCACAACGGCCAATGGGGACAGAACGGGGGCGGACACGGGGGTTCAGGGCCAGTGGGACCGCGAGAATGAGGTGACGAGCACGGAACTGCCGGGACCCGACAGGGGAGTAGTCACAGGAGCGGCAGGGGAGAAAACCCAATGGCCAGCAGCCTGGGGCTAACTTCCGTGGGGGCGGGGGAAGACACGGGGCACACACGAGGATACATGGAACTGGTAAGCTAACAAAGATCAGAACCCCAAATCTGAACTCAAAACCCAGGATGCAACAGGCTCCAGTCACAGGCCCATGGCAAAGCCAAAAGCAAGTCCACATGCAGAAGTGAAAGGCACATTTGCTGTCATCCATCTTGAGCACAAAAAATGGTTGCAGCTTCTCTTTACATTCTCAGATGATGCTGGATCAGAGGATAATTGGGGTGGAACAGGGAGAAGCTGCTCAAGTTCTCAAAGTTGTATGTGGCATAGACCCAGTTTTTTTTTTCGTCCTGTGTTTAAATGGTCCCATCTTTATGCTTGGAAAATGGCTTTGAAAATGCTGATTTTTGTAAAGATGGTTTCTCTTTGTTGTAGTACCTGGAGCCCTCTTTTTGGAACACTTTCAGGAGAAGTGGATATAATGGTTAGAACTTGTGTGTCAGATCTGAAGTTGCAGTGAGGCAAAGTCTTCTCACAGCCCTGTTCTGATGGCAGCTTTATAATTACTGATCTTGCTTTTCTTTCTAAGCATGCTGTGCAGTCACAAAGATGTAGGATTTCTTGTTGTGAGATCACACCATTGCTGTCTCTTCTGAAACTGAGCTAAGAAAGGAGGTTTTTTCAGCATGAGTCAATGCCTCAATTCAAGAAATGTAGCCTGCCTTTTGAAGTGCCCCTTATTGTAACCACAGGCTGCCTTTAGAACGGCAAATCTCAAGACCATAAACTTGGCTGACATGCCTGTGATCTGCTTTTGTTTAATTAGTCACAAAATCCTTCTGCTAGCCACTCATCCCACTTGCCATCTGTAGAAAAGATTTATGATGTTATGAACCACTTAAAATCTGTTTTAAAAAAGTAGGCCTGAGATTTTTATAGAAAAAGGAAAGTCTTTTGGAGCTTAGACACTACACTAGTGCGGCGTGGGTTTTTGCTCTCCCCGGCCGCACGCGGCTCTTGGGAGCCCGGCTGTGGCGTAGCTTCCACGTACTGCCGGGGTTTGCTGCTGCGGGTTCCCGGACACGGCTCCGTGTCTCGGGTGCGTGGGCTGGCCAACCGCTGTTACTGTGCGCTAGGGACCCGGCAAAGAGGAAGGAATTTGTCCATTTACTCCGTGCTTGGCAGGAACGGTTTATTGGTCACGTGGCGCGGTTCGATGGAAGGACGCGACCGCTCCCGGCACTCGCATGGGAGAAAATGGCGTCTGACTGCCGGCGGGATAGGGCTTTATGGAGGGGCGGGGCGAGAGGATCCACGGCCTGCCGCCCAATAGGGGCGGCTGCCGTGGCAGTGACGCCAGCAACCGCAACCAACCAGAGAACCCCGCAGGGGCGGGCGCCGAGCCACGGGCTGAGCGGGATCGTGTGGCTAGCACGGGGTTTCCCGGGGCCGGACGGCAGGGTGGTTACAGGAGCAGCACAGGGGTAAGAGCCGGCAGCAGGCAACATGGGGGCAGAAACCGCGGGGGGGAACAACGCGGGGGAAACACGGGATTACAGAACTTGACTTATTTTAACATAAATTAAAAACCCTAATCTAAACCCAAACTCCGGGATGCAACACACTAGCAGTTGTGTTTTTACTCCTGTTTTTACTCATAAGCCCATCATAAGTGGGCACTCCTGAAGGGCAGCATGTGAGTACTCAGGTAGGAGACTCAGGACTTGAAAATAAGACTTTAATGACTGAAGTGGAAACATACTGGAACCAAGAATTTTGTTTTCTTTCTTTTTTCTCCTTTTTTTTTCTGAAAGAAATGGAAGGAGCATATAGGAAATTTTTCATTTATTGAAGAAGGCAACATGTAGGCTAATTTCTAAATTATATTGCCAGCAGTTGCTTTTTAAAATGTTTTCTGTAAAAAATGAATTTGAAGTTCACTTCTAATTTTAGAGTATTAGACAGACTAATTAGGGAGATTTTTCCCGTATGACATGCAAGACCGACGTGGTATGTAGAGTTATGTAACTTCCACATCCTGGTGTAAAAATACACAAACGGCTCTCCTGTGTATTTTCCATTTTTTCTCAGAAACATGAGGGGTTTTTTTGTATCTTTATTCTAAAAGCACTTTTTTCACACTTTTTGGGGAGTTTGGCCATACAATATAAGCTTTCTTTGATGGTCTGCATTACTAAAACTTTCCATTTCCCTAGGTCTTAATAAATAGATATAATATATAAAAAGTAATAAAATAATGCAATTTAGTATGCAGCATGAATCTATGTGTGGTGTAATTATACACACTCTTCAAGATTAACACAAGGCTCAAGCAGAAGACAAAGAGTCAAAGAAACTCGGAGGTAGCAGCATAGCTCCTAATACTTCCTAATCCTATCTTCTGCTTTTTTTGCAAGGCAGTCTTTGGGAAAACTCCAAATTGAAGGAAAATAAATATAAGAAAATTGTTCAAAGAAAAAGGCCAAAATGTGGCTTAATTGAAATTGGAGTTGACAGCAAGTGAGATTTATTCTTTGCATTCTAATAAGAAAGCAAAAAGGAGAGGAGAGGAGAGTGATGTAAATGGGCCAGGAGACCAGCTCCTTTAAAAAAGCCTTTATTAGGTGATCAGCTCTGGGTGGGGGCCCGAGGGGTCGTGCACACCGCCGCTGCTTCCTTCGGTGACGCAGAGGAGGAGGTGATCGGTTTTGCTTCACAGCAAAACTGGGGCTTCCGTCCTCGAGGGCATGCCTAGGAAGATGTCTCCTGGCTCGTAGACTAGGGTCCTCATCTCGGTCTGGTTACCTTTAGGTGGTGGTGACCTCCAAAACTTGATTGAAGGTATGGGGGGACTCTTCCCACTAGGTCTAGTCACTTGGTTCCTCAAATTTCCACGTTGGTTTGGTGTTTCCAGGCCCTTTTGTTGGATTCTGATCTGCTTTACCTCATTTGCATATCGCCGAAGCTGTTTCCGGCCGCCAATTTGGGAGCAGCAGAGGCAATACCCGAGGGACTGAATAAGGGTACCAGTAAAGGGATTCAACAAGGGGTAACAGGGGGGGTATTATACAACCTTAGTGAACATGGGGGAGCATATAACAATTCCACAGTGGGAGAAGTAACCGGGGGGGGTATTACAACAAGGGTACAGTTGGAATGGACATGGGGAGGCATATAGAAGTAGCAAACGGGGGGGGTATTACAACAAGGGTACAATTGGAATGAACATGGGGGTACAACAAATATGTAATTTTTACTGAACTTATTCATGACGGAGAGGAGAGGAGAGGAGAGGAGAGGAGAGGAGAGGAGAGGAGAGGAGAGGAGAGGAGAGGAGAGGAGAGGAGAGGAGAGGAGAGGAGAGGAGAGGAGAGGAGAGGAGAGGAGAGGAGAGGAGAGGAGAGGAGAGGAGAGGAGAGGAGAGGAGAGGAGAGGAGAGGAGAGGAGAGGAGAGGAGAGGAGAGGAGAGGAGAGGAGAGGAGAGGAGAGGAGAGGAGAGGAGAGGAGAGGAGAGGAGAGGAGAGGAGAGGAGAGGAGAGGAGAGGAGAGGAGAGGAGAGGAGAGGAGAGGAGAGGAGAGGAGAGGAGAGGAGAGGAGAGGAGAGGAGAGGAGAGGAGAGGGGGATGGGGAGGGGGAGGGGGAGGCCTGAAAAATGTACAAGGACTGGAAGCAGGAGGGCACTCAGTGGTAGGTAAGCAGAGAGAAAATAGCTCCAAAGAAGGAACCCTTCAAATTTGAATTAAGAATGCTTGTGATTCCAAAAATTAAAACCCAAAAGTCAAATCTTGTTGCCTGCTTCTGATGGCAGCAGGAAAGGCAGTATTCAAATGTCTGTCAATAACTGTTGATAAAGGAGATTTAAAACATACTCTCATCTTCCCTTATAGCATTTCTTTACAAGAACATTTCTTTATAGGTTTGTGTTTACCTCCTGAACACTTTCCCTTTTCCCTGAATACTTTCCTTCTAATGCAGCCTTTTTTCTAATATTTTTTTTTTCTGCTGAAATGAATCACAAACACTTCTTTTAAAAAGGAGTAATAGCTACCTAAACAACCTGTGTTTTTCTTTTTTTTCTTTTTTTTCTTTTTTTTTTTTAATGTTGGAACAATTTATTTGCATTTGTTCTTGAGATTGTCATCTGACCGGATCTGACCAGATATAGGTACTTGCTTAGTGTTGGTGCTGTCAACATTCAGAAACAGAGACAATGGCTTGCTAAAATCCAGCTGTCTGTCATTAGAAAACTCTTTCTAAAAAGAGCTCTGTAGGACTTTAATTCCATCTGTCCTTCACCATGACTTCAAACATACCAGTATTTCTAAAAGGCAACTAAGTTCCTATTAGGTCAGTCATGCTCTCCAGGGACCAAAGTAAAAAAGAAAAGCTTTAGCTGACAGCTTTATCAATGATATATGAGGGAGAACAGAATTCAGTGTTGGTTTTTATAGATGCATTAATTATGCATTGCTGGCAATTAAATATCATTTTCATTAGTAAAATAAGAACAGAGCTATGGGTTATTTCTTCTCCCTTGAAAAGCTTTCCCATACTGTGCACAGTGAAAACTGCAAAGTGTGCACAGTGAAAAGGGAGCTGGTGGAAGAAATGCATGAGACAGAATGGGACAGGACAGAGTGAGACAGGATGGGATGGGGTGGGATGGAATGGGATGAGCTGGGATGGGATAGTAAAAATCCTGGTGGGATCTTAACAGAGCTAAAAACACCGCCTCATACCAGGAACAGATCTCTCTATAGGTAGTTAGAAAGTGATGATGGGGAAAGATGGTAAAACTTCCAGTGGTTTCCTTGGGAAAGGGGAAGAAGTATACTTTGAGAAATGACTGTTTTAGGAGTGTGTAGCTTCTCCAGGACCTGGGAGCTGTGTGCTTGTACCATACATATACAGCCAAGAACTGGGGTAGAAAAAGGGGGATCTCCAAATTTTTGCCTAAGATTGGTGGGGTCCCTGACACTGGCTTTTAGTTATAATCTACTCTGTAAATGGGACATTCGTCACTTTCAGAGCATCTTAATTGAATGTCAGTAAACCAGCCACACTTCAGACCTTCAGAAGCTCAGCCAATATACAGTGAAACAATGCTCTTAAAAATAGCCAATCCTACTGATATTCTCTGCAGACGGTATATTTTGAATTGAAGAGTATTGACTAGGACATAATACGCAAAGCAAAACAAGGGAATATGATCTAGAAGATACAATAGCTTAGTTCTAGTACCAAAGCTTGGCTAGAAGTAATAGTGAGTACCATTTTACTTGTGCAGTTAGTAAAATGCCTCATCATTTAGCTTTGGCATCTGGAAGCAAAAGATTTCTTGTCCACAAACACAAAAATTCTCTTTAATTGTGTCAAATATATCAAGTGTTGAAAGAAATTATCCTTTTCTTGGTCTTTTGTTCAAATCTGTGGCTGCCTTACTTGAGTATTGAGATTGTGTTAACAGTCTAAAAGTTGTGAATGAGAGCAAATGTGATACAGCCTTTTGGGCACAGCCAGCTAGTGGTTTATGCTTTAGACTGGGCTTTCACAAGGGGATAATATTTCAATTTAAGCTTTCAGTGTAAAATTACACTATTGTTCTGTCTCAGGATTGATTGAGCATTTGAGGGTAAGTATTATACAGTAGCCTTCAGACAAAAAAAAATAAACCAAACAAAAAAACCAATTCAAAACCCAATCTGGTAAATGTGGGGGAGCTTAACTAGATTTTTCCAAGAAGACCAGAGAGAGAAGGGAAGCTATGGGACCTGCTGAAATCCCTCAGCTGTTTCTGAACTAATCACAACTGGCTTTGAAGGGAGTAATTCAGTGCAGAAATATAATTTATTTCCCCATCTGGTTAGGGAAGGTGGAGTTCAGGCTTTAAACATAGGATCAAAAGTTTTCTTGAAATCTCTGTGTGATATTCTAAGATTTGAGGACCTTTGAAGATACTTGTCTTTCTCCTGCCTTCAAGTTTATACAATCTATACCCATTGATGATAAATGGGAGGTGTTTATGCCATCAGTGAGGATGTTACAGTATTACAAAATTTTGTCCCATTTGCTTCAGTGGTATATTTTATGGATTGAGCTACTACTTGACACACACATGGGATTTTTGTAGGCTTTCAATAGTTCCACACTTCTGTTAAGCATATTGAAGAAATATCCATGTGAATTATTTCTGAAGTCTGACTTTTCCTGAACAGAACTGCAGAGTGCTGTACCAGCCTGGCTATATCAATCACTGAAGGTAAAAAAAATATATTTAATATAAATTAAAATTAAATTAAAAATTAAATAAATACATAAAAATAAATTTTAAAACCATCTATATTTAATGTTGTTCTAGAGCTGAACTGTGCCTTTTCTTTTGGGATGATGTCTTAGAAATACTTTCTGTCTTCTCACATAATGTTTCTTGAGATTGAGTCCATACTTGTGATATTCAGTATTCAAGATCATGACTGCCATCCTTGAGCAAGTATTGGGAAAATGAAGAACTGCCTGCTGTAGGACATGACTAAGTTCATGAACTTGAAGCTGCACAAGTCCATGATGACATATGTCCATGAGTCTTGGGGAAGTTAATAAGGCGTCAGCCATCATATTTGAGTAGTTGTGTCAGTCCAGTCAAACATTGGGAAATGCCCTATTTTTAAAAAGGGAAACAAGTAACACCCAGGGAATTACAGGCCAGTCAGACTTACCAGTGGCTGGTAAGATTATGTAGGAGATTCTCCTGAAAACTGTGCTAAGGCACATGGAAAACAAAGAGGTGATTGTTGACAGCCAATCACCATGTTAACATGGCTTCAGTAAGGGCAAAATGTGCCTGACACATTAGGTCACCTTCTATGATGGGTTTGCAGCAGTGCTGGATGAAGGCAGGGTAAGAGACATCCGCTACCTGGACTTGTGCAAAGCATTTGATACTGTCTGGCACAACATCCCTGTCTCTAAACTGGAGAGGTGTGGATTTGAGGGATGGGCTGCTGGCTGGATGGTAACAACCAAAGAGTTACAATCAGCAGCTCAATATCTAAGTGGAGACTGGTGGTGTCCCTCAGGGATCAGTGTTGGGATGCTTTTTAACGTGTCTGCCAGTGACATGGACAGTGGGATCAAGGGCACCCTCAGCAAGTTCACTGATGATACTGAGCTGTGGGGTGTCTACACTGGAGGGAAGGGGTTCTGTCCAAAGTGACCTGGACAGTCTCGAGGGGTGCATCTGTACAAAGTTCAACACAGCTAATTTCCAGGTCCTGCACCTGGGTTGGCACAATTCCAAGCAGAAATACAGTCTGGGTGGAGAAAGTTCAGGGGGTGTTTGTGGACAAAAACCCCAATATGATTCAGTCACGTGCACTTGCAGCCCAGAAAGCCAATTGTATCCTGGGCTGCATCCAGAGCAGTGTGGCCAGCAGGTTGAGACAGGTGATTCTTTCCCTCTACTCTGCTCTGGTAGCACCTGGAACACTGCATCCAGCTCTGGGGTCCAGAGCATAAAGAAGGCCATGGACTTTCCAGAGAAAGTCCAGAGGAGGCCACAGAGATGATCAGGGTGCTGAAGCACCTCTCCTGTGAGGAAAGGCTGAGACCATTGGGGTCATTCATCCTGGAGAAGCAAAGGCTCACAGGAGACTTACAGAATCTTCCAGTACCTAACTACCCTTACCAGAAGGGTCACAAGAGAGCCGGAGAGGGACTTTTTGCAAAGGAGTGTAGTGACAGGACAAGGAGCAATGGTTTTAAACTGAAAGGGAGTAGGTTTACATTAGGTATTAGGAAGAAATTCTTTAATGTGAACATGGTGAGGAACTGGAACAGGTTGCCAAGAGAAGTTGTGGACTTCACAACCCTTGAGGCACTCAATACCAGGTTGGATGGAGCTCTAAATAACCTAGACCAGTGGAAGGTTCCCTTTCCATGCCAGAAAGGTTGGAACAAGATGGTCTTTAGGATTCCTTCCAACCCAAGCCATTCTATGATTCTCTATTTCTATGATTGTATGATCTGAGTTGGTTGAACACCAAGAGTTTGCCATGCAACTTAACTTTCAAAAACCCTAAGATTTCAGCTTATGACTTTAGTTGCTGGGCTAAACACCAATTCTGTGTCTCTATTTTCAAGATTTTAAGAATCCATTTTTCACTGCCAGGACTAACAGTAAGGCTACTCTTGACATAGTGAAATGACACCGCCTGAATTTCTCTGTAAGTGTTTGATGAGAGAAGGAAGGCTTTTAATTTGCCAAATGGTAGTTTCATAATGCAAAGTTTAGAGATAAATACCACTTCCATCTTTCAAACATCTGAAGTATAATTAGACAAATCTTAAGTACTTTTGAGCACTCCGTTCCAGGATGACAGCCCTGATCCCATGTTAGAACACAACTAATGCAAGCCTCTACAGAGTGCCTTTGAAAAGTGGAAGAGGTTGGCAGAAACATCAAATAATGATACTTATATCTTGGAGCACTTTTTGGCTGTAGATAACAAGAAATTCTCCAATTATTGTTGCAGCATACTGAAGTACAGATGATAAGCACAGGTGCCCCCTGTTTTTCTTACTACTCTGGCACTAACATTAACTGGCTCACCCCAGAAAATTGGTCACATTGAGGAAACAAAGTTCCTCCTCATTGGATACAAGATGGCTTTATTTAAAGGACTTTCTTCTTTTTAGAAAAGTTTGGAGCTCATAGTGCCTCACTCCAGGCAGACACACAGATCAGATCACAGACTATTCTGTGTTCTCTTGAATTTTGCTTTACATCCTAGCAGAGAATAAGAGGGGAAACACATACCAGCTAATATGAGGAATGCTAGCCTGCATACAGATTCGGGGAAGAGCTATAATTAAATCCACGTCCTCCTACACTGCATGTAGGCACTTGCATAGTTTTTATCCCTAAAGGCTTCTCTGTGTGCCAGAGAATGCCTAGGAGCAGTTGAAGTCTTCTGACAACTCCTGCAGAGAGATAATATTTCATGGTTCCAAGGCCTATCAGTAACTAAGACAAGTTTCACCTCCTTGTTCTCATGTTCTCCATAAACCATATTTCTTGCTTTTTTCACACAAGAGGTAAAGTCAAAAGAGTTGATTCTCAGATACTCAAAGATCCTTTTCCTATAGACTGTGAGAAGCGAAAGAGTATCAAGCTACATGGTGAAAATAAAAGCTAACCCTGAAATATTTTCATGTGTTATTATTATTGTTATTAGTTCAATATCTATTATTATTTTAGAAATAAATATGTACCTTAGATTTCAACAGTTTCCAGCACTAGTTTTCAACTCTACTCGATTCCTGATCTATTTCTGACTCCTGCTTTTTTTTCCCAAATGGAATGTACTTCTGCAACAATGTCTTGTCCCCACCCAAACATTAAATTTAGCACTTTTGACCATAACCAAGAGAATCAGAGCATGCTTAGAACACCAGTAATTCCCAGCAAATTCTGTCTTGCCCCTAAACATCTTCAGAAAGCTTCAGAAGTTTCAGAGAATGAAACAGTTTTTCAGAATTTCTTCAATTTGATTAGCATATTCCTCCCTCCAAAGGCACAAAGCTCCAGGCATCCCAAACATACAGAATTGTTCTCAAGAAAGATTGTCAGAGCTGTCACATAGGGAAGCTAGGATAAGGTTTGCCTGCAAGACATCTAGAGCTTTGCAATACCTTTTCTTTGTTCTAGGAAAATCCAGGCACATAGGTTATTGCTCTTTCTGGAGAAAATTAGAACCACCCATAAAACCATGGGTATTTTCTGCTGTGCAGAAACCTTACAAAATAGAGTTGTATGTTTAATGTGGTATAGCCACCCTATAGGAACATCCTTGTTTGTTTTTAGGATAACTAGAATTTTATACAAGTTTGTTCTGCATCTGGGCTAACAGAAAATTGAGTCAGAGGGTCCAAGTAACATCACCTTTAGAAAAAGAAAAATATTTTCTGAAAACCTTAAGGTAATTATTTGCTTAGAAATTCCAAGACAAATGAAGTGAAAGTAATGAGTAAGTGAGCATTTTAAGAGAGAACAGATCTTGTGGGAAAGTCTCCTGGGAAAGAATTGTTCCAGCCGCTGTGAGTGAAAGCAAGCACTGTTTTAATATTTAATAATGTGTTTCTTTCCTTTGGCCTGGCTTTTCCCTAGAAAATGTTCCAGTACAACTGAGTGATAAGGAAAAGAAACTGACTGTCTTGGAACAGTTTTATTAGGCTTTGTATAGCAGACAGGTAAAGGACCATGGAAGTGCACAAGTAAGGTCTCACTTGTGCAACAGAGATGAAAATACTTTCTTACCTACCTACACTTGCAGTGATCTCAAAGTCATCCATCACTACAGTCAGGAGTAGCTTTCCCATTTTCTGGATATACAGACAGCCTAAAATACATGAATCAGAAGGTGGTGTTTGAAATGCACAGCCCCTACATGTCTGCAGTCTCGTTCTACTCTGCACACATATTTTCTATCAATTTGTTCCATTAGAGCAGCCAAAAGGCTAAACTCAGCATCCTCCACAAAACCATTACTTTTGTTATAGAGCAGCACTACCTGTGTTTCATCTTCATAAATCTGTGTGTTTCTCTTACCCCTCTTCCACCCACTGGAACTCATTACATGCCTAGCTAGAACTACCTAGCACTCCTAGCAGTGGTCAGCTCTGATCTCTATCCATAAAGAAAATGTCAGTGTGCTCGTATGGAAAACAACAAGGATTTCAAAAAAAGCTGTTGTACTTGTCAGACCACAACAGGGAGGTTCAGCTCTTCTAGAGAGCTGGAAAGATGCCAGGGAGAAATTATTTAGAAACCCAGGTCCTTTGATCAGGCTTTCCACCTGAGTGCTGCTGAGTGATTTTGCACAAACAGTGTGTGAGGTCAGGCACCTGTCAAGCCTGCAGAGGGCTTCAGCTATAACTCTGAATCATATTAGATGTCTATACAAAGGGCCACAGGAATTCTCAGTAGGAAGTGTGTGTGGCTTGGCTGCTCTGTGTGCTGCTCAGATGCATTGGGAAGAGGATTAAGAAGTTTATGATGACATCCAATGGATGATTAAAACAAACTGGTAAGCTGAGGATGAGGAATCAGCAACACAGGAACATGGTTTTAACCTAATGATTTGTTGCCTCCACTGGGCAGCCTGCCTAACTTTGGTATATCTGAGTTGCATCATTTCAGGGAATAATGTCCTTGAGTGATTAGTACTGTAGTAAAGTTACAGGTCAAAAGGTCTGAAACACGACCTGTTTGGAAAGATGGAAGAAAAGGCAGTTGTTTAGTCTGGAGAAGTAAAGACTGTGAGAAGGAGTGGTACAGCTTCAAATTTGCAGAAAAAAAAAAGGAAAGGAATACAATGTTGCAGAGAAGACAGGAAGTAGTGGGTATGAGTTACAGCAACAGAGATAATGTGGTAGAAGCATTAGGTAATCTGTCTCCGGCTTCAGTTGCCTAAGATAGTGTTGAAGCCTCATCAATTAAACTAAATAAGAATTAGACAAGAATCACCAAGTGACATGGATACTGTGATAGGCAGGGAGATGACCTAGATGAACTCAGGCTTTATTCTGGCAGTAATTTGAATAATTTTCGTGGTATTTCTACATACTGAAAATACACACAAGGCTATGTATTTTAGTACCTATTTATGAAGGACCTCTCCTGATCTTTAGGGCTGCTTGATTTTAGAGATTTGCACTGAATATTTTGCACAGAATAATGGGGGTTTTTCAACTTTTTTCAGCATCCCATATTTGAGGAGATTTATGGTAGAGTTTTGCAATTTTAGCACCCATGCAAAAAAGGCAGCTTACTGTTTTGTTTCCTTCCACAAGTTTGCATCTATTGAGTTTGTTTTGCTAGCATTTATTGCCAACAGATTCAAAGCAGAGAAGCTGGTCAGAAGAAACCTTGTAAAACATTGACAACTGTTCATCATACCATATCACTAACTGCAGTTTGTAAGGTTTTTCCTGATTCTCAGGCTGTATGTGATAAACAAACATACAACTATTATAGTCAGGGCTGGTCTAAGCCCAGCCAAGGGCAGCTGGTGCAAATGTAGAGACTCACAGGGAGCAGAGCAGTCATGGAAGCAAGGAGCTGTCTAATTCTGTTGTGAAGTAACATAGCAAGAGTACAGAACTGACGGCTTGCTTATCACTACGTGTTAGTGTTCTGGTAGAAAGAAATAGGTCTCTTTGCTGTTCACTGCAGTATTTTCCTGCACAATCTATTTCCCTTCTGATCTGATGATTCATGTTTATGAAACTTTTTAGATCAATGGTATGACTTGCTGCTTAAGACTAAGGCTGTCTGCCAGCTCCGATTAGGGGAAATGCTTGAACGTGCACAAGCAGATGGTGCTTGCTCGCTTTACTTAGATTGTGCAGAAATTTAGGCAGCGATAAAGGGTGTAAATACAATGCAGTGCCTCTCAGAAACACTGGAGTGGGACCCAAATAACCATAATTGCATGGCACTGCATTGTTTGCAGACTTAGCTCAAGTGTACCTACATTTTCCTATAAAAGGTATTTCTATTAATTTGCAATTTGGCCAAAGCTGGACAGATTTTCATGCAAGCATGTCGCCTTCTGATGAGAAGGCGGGAGACCTGGTTTCAAGACACAGCACGGCAACCCGGCCTCCCCCAGGTCACTCGGGCCACCAACATGCACAGACACCAATGTGGTGGATGGTCAAATGGCGTTTATTATCTTATCTCCTGGGGTTAAATAGTCAAGGGGGCTTCACAACATCAGAAGGGGATGGTGGGTCTGGCTGGGGTTAGTAAGGAGTGGAAAACTACTGGGTTTAGGAGGGGCTGCATGCTTTAGGGGTAATTGATTAACTATAGCAGGAAGAAGGGGGGAAGGGTCTAGCTTTCCGTCACATCCCGAGATCTTCCGTTCGCCTGTCCCTATCTACCACACAAGCAATCCAACATCTAACATTCTCAGATTGCCCCTTTATCATATTGCAAGACTTAGTCTAAATCTTGAGGGTTTTAAAATAAATTTTTAAATCTGATATGATCTGTTTTCTCCTTATTTTACTTTCAGGAATGGAGGTGGTGTTTTGCCAAAACTGGGAACAAATGAGAAAATTGTAGTAATGCTCCTTAGGTGGTAAACTTTCGACAAAAGAAAAAGAAGGTATATGATAGCATAAATTAAACAATTTTGTATTGTTTAATAGCTCTCTTTCTTATGGTAAGTATCATTTAAGATCTTTGTTTCATAGAGAAAGGACAATGATAAATCAATTGCTTTCTAGTTCTTAGAAACATTGACAACTTTTAACTTGAAGTTTATATCTTGCTCTGATGAAAAGTCATGTTTGAACATGGTAGGACCTTTGCATTACTTATAACATCCAGGTAATCCAATGTTATTAATAACAAAGTATTTAGAAATGTTGTTCTTGTTCTGGGATGACAAGTGACATGTACTGTGTTATCAGTTGGCTCTCTCCTGTATACCTTCTTAGGGAAGTAAATAGCTGGCACACTTGGAGACCTCTGGTTAAGACAATCTGGGGACAAGAGCGAGGAAACTGGAGGTGGTGGAGATAGTTAGGTATAATATTCGGCAAATACCTGTCTATACTCTTTGTGGTTACAGCCTTTGATTTTTATTCCTCCCTAAACACTAGCCCTGTTAAGAATTTTAGGTGAAAAGGTCAAGGAAAAGGTTAAGGGCAATTCCTTTTACCTTTTTTGCAGCTGGTAGTTCTAAAACATAAAGAACCTCTATGACAGTGATTATCAGAGAGAGAAGAGAAAGAGAAAAAAGTAAATCAAAAGACACTGGCATTTGCTTCTAGACTCTTAAAATGCACAAAAGCATTTTAAGATGCCTTGGGTGCATGACTGCATTCTAGAAAATACAGAAGACTTTGAAACTGAGTTGCCAATTTTTTTTTTTTAAAGCTAGCCACAGTTTCTTCCATTTTTGGTGTATTCTGCAGAATGTACTCTGTTGTACTCTGCCATCCAATCTCATCACAGACACACTCTGTTGTCTGTCAGCCAGCTACAGAAACACACATGTGTTTTATACAATAGATTCTCACAGAAATGAGCTTAGCACAATGCCTCTCTCCTGCTCCACATACAAGATGCAGCTGGTTGGTCTGATTTTTTGCTCCTCTAATCAAAGCACTCAGCACATGTGGCCTTGAGCAGGGTAATGATCACTCTGCAGTGCTATAGTCAAGGTAAGAAGGGACAATTTATCTGTACCTCCTAGTATGTCCTTTGCAATACAAGAGCCTTGCCAGAGGCACACTGACTCTGCACACTGAAGTTTCAGCCAGGCTCTGCTCCCCTGTGCCATGTGTGGACCCCTGTTTTTCAAGGAAATACTCCCCATCATGTGTCCTGGCATGCCTCTATCTGTCAATAGCAAAGAGAAAGTCACCTGCAAGGTCTACAAATGTCTTGTGTCACTTTAAACATAGAGTGCCTCCTTTCTTCTTTCAGAGAGTTTGCAATAAGACCAGTCTCTAACTTTTCCAAAGTAAATTGTCCATTGAGCTAAGTTCCCATATTAAATATGAGCTTCATGGGCCGTGTCAGCCACAGGTTTTACTTATGATATGTACAGTCCAATGTTATGCAGCTAAAAAGCTACAGCTACCCAGGAAGAATAAAAAAACTCAGCTTGCTCTGGTATAGATTGCTTCATGCCTGTACTGGCAAAAATATAATAAGTTGATAATAATCTATCACTTTGGGTAGATCTCATGTAATTTTTTTTTTTAAGTGACAAAATTTTAAAATATATCAAGTGGAAAAAAGGTAAACTATCTCTGCATAAAAATAAATGCATGTATTATTAAACACTGAAAGATAATTTTATGCACATTTTGCTGTGCCCCAGTACCAAGTAAATATCATAGAATCATTGCATGAGTATACACAAATTAAAAACTATGACAGGTAATTTTTGTCATGTGTTTTGCCTTTAGGTAGGGATTGTTTATGAGAAGGGTATAATTTTCTAAAACTGAGTCATCTGTATGCAAAACAGCTAGAAATAATATTTTAATGTAGGCTTTAAGATTACAACATTAATGTAATTAAAAGCCTTTTTCGTCCTTGGAGGCAAGTTTTTGTAAACACATGAAAATCCTTATAACGTGTTTGATAATAAGACTACACTTAGACTTGATATTGGTTAGGTGAAATTAGAAGCCAAAGTTTCCCAAGACAGAGAACCTCTTTGGCATTCTTCTACCCAAACCCAACATGATAGACAAGATGAAGAATATATTTTCCCCTTCCTCCTCCTCTCCTGAAGGTCAAATCATTACTCCAGTCGCTTAGTGAGAACTGTCATGCTGACAAGTCTTTTAAGCTCTGACAAAGCCACTTGGCCAGTAGCCTGTCTCTGACAGGGAACAGTAACAGATGCCTAACAAGAACTCAAACAGTGTGACCTGCTGTTAGGTTCCGTGTCCTAGTTGTTGGCCTTTGGCAGCTTAATGCCTTCCTGAGCCTGTGGCTGCATCTGGACTGTACCTGACAGCCACTGACAGATCCAGTACTGTAATATTCTTCAGTCTTTTCTTCGGCTTTATAAGGGTTGCAATTTACTATAACTTTCTGTGCATTCCTCTGGGAGAAGCAGGTCAAATAACAGAGAGGATGTCTGCTTTTCATGGCCAGAAAAGGGTCATTCAATGCCTTCCTTTCTTGGAGGGCACCTGAATGTGCTTGACAGGAGCAGGACAGAAAGATGGGTGAAGAGCCCTTTCCACAGTATGGAATGGAACAGACAGAAAGGAGTCACTAAAGCTGTGTTTCTGTTTCTAAATGGGACAGACAGGAGAGGAGCTTAGCTGCTGGTATAGTTTTGGCTTGTGTCAGCTAGCACCCTCTGAAATACTGCCTGAGTATGGTGCAGGCAATAGCATGTGCCAGGCTATTCCCAGGCTACTCCCAACAGGGGTTTATATGTTGAATCCCTAGCATTGAACACAGTTCTTTTTCTATTCTTAGACAACTTAAACTGAGAAAAAAAAAATAAAAAGAAAAAAAAATTAGAGCTGCATAATCACCACATGGAGCACAAAGGAGACCCAGAGCCAGCTCTGTGTAGTGTGAACCCTGTCATTTGGCACAGGGTATGGGAACAGTCCCTGCCTTTGTGTCATTTAGGAGAATGAATGGATCCAGAGAGACCAAGAAGCTCATGAGAAAAATCAGTAAGCACACCCCAACCAGAACTCAGAGATGGTAGGAAGAGTGGTTTTTTTATGAACCTGAGTAGCTGCATGAAACTGGTTGTATGTCATAAACCCTACACTGAAAGACTAAAAGTCTGAATCCAACACCAAGATAATTAGGATACTTCTAAACCTTGTTAATATCTAATCTGTCTCGGTATGATCTTCTCTACTTTAAAACAAGTTTATACCCATAGTTTATCATTAACATCCCAAAAATGTTCAAGCTTAGCCAAACTCAAACTAATGAAGCCTTCACAGAGTCATCGTGAGGTCTCCACTCAACTCATGCTCTGACACACTCATAGGGTACTGGATAAAGCTGTACCTTTCAGCTCTTCTGAAAAGGATACATACCTTGTTTCACGGAATATACTATCAGTAAAATTTTACTCATTCTTCTCTGTGTGAGTTGTCTTCTGTACTACTTCCTTGTAAACTACTTCCTTTAAACTTCTATTTCCATTAAACTTCTATAGTATGGTACTCAGGAATAGAGACCGAGTGACACAACATGGGAAATGTAATAACTTTTAAGTAACTGTTGATAACTGTTATTAATAAGTAACTTTTCCTTAATCAGAGTTACAGTGGCAAAAAAAATTTCTTCTCAAAAGAGCACTGGTCTTCCAGAGTAGCTTTCATCATAATCCTGATTCAAGCAAGTCCTGACAACTGTGATAAGCACATTTTCAGACAACTCAGTTTTGCACACTGAATTTAACTCCGTCATTTCAGACTCCCTACTGGCTAGAAAAAGCTACATGTAGTTAAATACATGTTGGTTTTTCAGTTCCCTGTTTTCAAAAATCTGAATATATTTTTTCCGAAAATGGAAACGTTAACACTCTGCACATGTAAATTCCTGTAACCATATCATCTGTCATTGAATTAGTGCATTTTGCAGTATAACCTGTCTCATAAAAGTTGATTTTTCATCTCTTTAACAAGAAATATTCAATCAGAAATAAGAACAAGAAATACATAGGCATTTAAAATGAGAATATGTGTTTGCTGAAAGCACTACATATCGTACATATGTGTAACAAATATTCACACTTTTCCATTCATCTTCTTAGTGGCCATTTCATTCCTACAAAAGATAGAAGACAGCCAGGATAAAGATAGCTACAAAATCTGAGAAAAACAAGAAATATTGAAGGTGCTAAATATATTCACCCTGTAAACGGCTTCAGATGCCTCTTTCTCTAAATCCACAACCCTGTCAGTGCTTTCCAACACTTCATCAATTTGTTGTGGAGAATGAAATGGAATGCTAATCTAGGAGCATTTTTTTCCATTGGCATCTTCTGATGCCAGTAAATCACTCACCCCTTGGGTTGTCACAGCACACATGTCAACATATTGAATTTAGCTAGACAAACTGGGGCCTAATGAAGCATTCAGCTGAGCTCTTATTCCACATGTGGAATATTCATAGTAAAAACATTACTAAAATTCATGAGCATTATGAAAAGAGGCAAAACCAATCCCTTGAGTAAAAAAAAAATTAAAGGAATTGGCTCATTTCCTGAGTGGTTAACATTTCAGAGTGGTTAACAACGTACAAATATTTTTTTCTACTGCAAATGGCATTTGCTATCATGGAGGTCAAAACTGACAGTAATAGTATATGCTCAAGAAAAAAGAATTTAGGTGTTCAGAGACTATAATACAGTTAAATCACTGTTTTCACTCTCTTTGTCAATGCACCTAGAGAAGCATAAAGCCATTCTTCATAGAGTACATTAGCAACTTGATGCACAGGGACTTTACACCATGACACCAATTAAGCTTAATAAAAGTTCTACAACTGAATTCTCTCATGTCTTCAGCTGGAAATGTACTTCTTATGGTGTTTGAACTAATTTCCCTCCATGAGTTTTTCTCTGTAAGTTTTTTATCTATTATGTCATTAAAAATTGCAACACAATTTGCATATTTTGCAGTCACTACGTCCATGTTTCTTAATCATGTGGTTTTCCTCCTTAATTGAATTTCAATGGAATTGCTCTGTGTGCTGTGAAGGATAGGGCAGAAAGTGTTGACATACAGCATTGATCTCCACAACCACCACCACCTGCCAAATTGGATCCTGACTTTGTTCATTTGTGGAAGGTTCTATTAATTTACTTACTGCCTTCATGTTTTTCTGATCATGTTTTGCATCTTGTTTTTCTCTAAGTGCTCTTCTCCTCCCTACTTTCTACCTACTTTCTTGATTTTTTTCCCAACTGCATAATCAACAGAGTATTTTCTCATTATATATTAATGGCCTGCATGTTTCCAAAGCTTTTATCAGATCTTTTTAATTGGAAAAAAAAAAAAAAAAAAAAAAAAACCATAACAAAAGCAAAAACATGTGGGGAAGACAAATCATAGGTCTTCAAAACAGAGCTCTTACTTTTTATCAGTGACACCCACCTTGTTCATTTTACCATTTAGATAAGATTACATGCCATTCTGGACAAATTATGGGTCCTTGTAAGTTTCATTGTGTACCGGAGAACTTTAGGACATTTCTCTGTTTTTCTAATGCAGATGTTGAGATTGCATTTTGACCAAATGCATCGAAGAGAAATGTGCAAGCATTTATTTAAAAAAAAAACACTCGTTTTTTTGTTTGATCTTACATACACTCATTCTAGTAGGGGAAGAACTCATAAAATCTGTCTCTGTCTTTTTTGTCAAGGAGTAGCAAGAGCAGACCACTTTTCAAGGTAAGAAAAACCAAGACAAACCAACCATAATAGGCTGGGCAGAATGTTCCATCAACAGCTCTGCACATGGGGAAGAGGTGAAGCAGTCCAGGAACAATCCAGAGAGTCTTGTCAGGACCAGCAGGAGAAGATGATGGGAAAAGACTTAACTGGGCTCTGGTATTGCGCCAGGAGTCATTTAGGAGGTAGGGCTGAAGGCAAGTGTGCTAACAACATAGCTCAACCAGGGAATGAAAGACCTGGGTCTGAGCCTACAGGGAGTTACTCAATGTGGACAAAGGGTGGAGTCCCAGCTGATGCTGGTCAGAGCTTCTAAGATCTATTGGTGTACTCACAGTCCTCACCATGGTATCTTCCATTAATTTCTTAGTGTCAGGTTTTTAATCTGTGTCATCTAATTCCTTCCTACTGCATAATTAAAATTTAGTGAGCTTTTTAAATATGTTTAGAAACTTGGTTGCAAGTGCAGAAGATACTCAGCTGTTAGGCACCTAAGAAGCTTTCAAACACATTCCTGAGGTCAGTGAGGCCATTTAGCTGGTCAACAAATGTTTGCATTGCATTTTAGCTTTAATCTCTCTGTCTCTTAACTTTGTTGTCTTCAAGATGGCATTCTCATGAGGATTAATTAGCCCAAACCTGTATTGCTTGGAAAGTGCCAAAGTTCTTCAACCTGCAAACAGTTATGCTAGGAGTCATTTTACATGCTAATCCTAACATCAGAATTGATCTTTACACAATATAAACTTTAAAAGAGATCTAGTAGTAGCCATTCAGAATTTCTCCATGTTCTTTTCTTTAATCAGTTTTTCTGCATTAACAGGCATATAAAAAATCAAAACCAGAAAAGTTTCCTTACAGTGTTTCAGTAGGTGAGACAGAGGAGCAGTGGCAAGGAAGCATAAATATCAGATATGTGAAACTTGACAAAAGATAAAGTAGTTTTTTGCGACAAATAGCCTGAGCCCCCACTGTGCCTCATGAGCATCTCAGGACAGCCAAAGCAGAGCACATGGGAGCACAAGTACAAAATGGGACTGAGTTAAGTGGAATGTACTTTGTAATGAATAGGGACTGTTCCTCAACATCCATGTGACAGATTGTTTTGCACTACTGGTCTTGCAATTCCAAATGCCTTTATCCCATTTGACTTAAGAATTGCAGCTGAGACATTTGGCAGGGCATGGAGGCTTCTGTGGGAGAAGGAGACTGTCATACTTTGAAAGTAAAAATGGCAAGGAATACAGATCAACTTCTGATGCATTCCTTGATGTCTATATCTAGGGAATATTATCCACGTATTTGTCATTTTCAAGGTTCATTTTGGATTTTTAACAGTTCAGCTATGTGGCTGTATAGCTGATTACTAATTTTGTAGTAATGCTATCTTTGGAAGGTGAGCCATTACTAGCTGATTGCTATAGCAGCAGGTTGAGCCAAATTTATTCTGACATGACTGCTTTGCTCGTAGCAGCCACAGAGGTCTGTGAGATTTTCAGACAGCAATTCACATCTTCTCAATGCTCAACAATTTCTATTTCAGGTCCCTGTATCCAGGCTTGGCTCAACGCTGCATTACTCCACAATTGTGCTAGTAGAACTACTTTAGACAAGTTGGTATAAACTGGAAGACCACAATGATAAAATAGGCTTCCTATTCTTATTTTCAGGACAGTAATGCTACCTCCCTATGTTAAGGATGAAGAGAAGCATCCTGTTCCAAATTACTTCCTCAGCATGTGTTTTTCCCTTGTTGTTTTGGCTCTTTGAAGCTTTTAAGTATTTTCTGTATGTTTCTGATCACCCCTATTGGATTAGTCTGTTTTGGTTTTTCCCACAGAAGACTGACATTAAGTGGTTCTTTTCCCAGCAATAATAATCTCATTTACTATAAATTGTTATATCTGGAATACCTTGGAGATCCCCTAATGCTTTTACATAATGAAAGGACCATTTATTTCCAAATATTGCAAAGCCAGTTTTCAATTCTTTTTCCTCATTTTTAAGTGGAAATCATTGAATTTGATGGGGAAATAATTGCTTTTACAAAAGAAATCAGTTATACAAGTGTATGTATAACTTATGTGCAGGCAAAGAAACAAGGAAATGTTTATTTCTTAATCATGCAAAATAAAATATGAATTTTGTATAGATAAATAAAGTAAAAAGTATACAAAACAAGGGAACTATGCATTAGGTTGACTTTTGTCCTTGACATTTACATTAAAGTGTACAAGTGTCTGCATGAAAGAGATGTCTGATAATAACACAAGTTTTCAAAATTTAGCTTGCACCAATATGACTTTATTTTTAGGCAAGTCTGGCAAAGGGAGGAAACTTCAAAACCCAGTTATAGAGGGAGGGTGAGGTAATGATACAGGCATTTGCATGATTTTTTATATAAACCAAGCAATAGAGCAGTCAGGTAGGGCTGTTCAATATATAATGGAAAGAGGATACACAATGTACCACAGCAGCATAAAAGCAAGGGAAAATAATTTTGGTGCCTTCAGATTTATGGAATATATTCCATATGTGGAATTATTCTGTGACCATCTGAACAGGCCCAGTGCATCTTCTGGAGAAAAGAACCAGCTGGCCCAGTCCAGTTCCATGGTTCCCACTAAACAGCTGGGATCTGCTTTGGCAGCTTGTGCCACAGTGTTGTTTCCAGAGTGTGACTGAAAATATGCAATCCTCTCAAGCTGCATAGACGACATCTGGAAGGTTAAAAGGATTTCACACTGTCCCATGAGCACTTCTTAAATCCAGATCAAGTGTAGAAGAGGTGCATACGTTGTTTCTTCAGGAAGACCCCATGACCAGTAACTCTGTGATGGGAATATGCATGCCTACGTAATGGACCAGGCAGCAGGGAGGCAGTGGATCTTACACAGTGGATTGTGTAGTGTGGAGAGGCTGAATGGGGTCTGGGCCAGGGATGTTAATGTTTTATATAAATGCCACAGATTTTATTTCTGATTATTTATCATATTTGTAGCTGCCTTCAGTTCAAGGCTTAGACCTAGACAGACTTGAGACGTGGCCTGCTGCAAACCACCTGACTTTCAGCACATCCAAGTGCCAGATTCTGCACCTGGATCAGGGTAATCCCAAAGACAAACACATGTTGCATGGGGAAAGGATTGAGAACAACCCTGCCAAGAGGGACTTTGGGGATAAGAAACTACGCATGAGCCAGTCCTGTGCACTCAGTGTGGACATCTGGAGGCCTGTGGGCAGCAGTTATTGGAGGGGATTCTGCACCTCTGCTTTGCTCTGCTCTGGTGAGACCCACCTGCAGCGCTGCATCCAGCTCTGGGGTCCCCAGTGCAGAAAGAATGTGGACCTCTTGTTAATCCAGAGGAAGCCAGAAAGATGATCAGTGGGCTGGAGCACCTCTTGAAGACAGATTGAGAGAGCTGGAGTTGTTCGGCCTGGGGAAGACAAGGCTCTGGGGAGGCCTTTTAGCACCTTCCAGTACCTGAAGGGAGCCTATAAGAAAGTTGGAGAGGAACTTTTCAGAAGGATATGTAGTGATAGGACAAGATGGAATGGCCTTAAGGTGAGAGAAGACAGGTTTAGGTTAATTATTAGGAAGAAATCCTTTACTGAGAGCTATAAGGCACTGGAACAGGCTGCTGAGAGAAGTTGTGGATGGCCCCTGTCTGGAACTGTTCTAGGCCAAGTTGGATAGAGTTTTGAGCAACATGGTCTACTGGAAGGGGTCCCTGCCCATGGCAGGGGGGTTAGAACTATATAATCTCTAAGATTTCTTCCAATCTAAACCATTCTGTAATTATGTGATTGTATACCTAGGAGATACCTGTGATTTGACGCCTAGGTGAGAGCATGGTAAATGTGTGTAGGTTCATACAGGAGTTTTTTTTGTTTGAACTGTTAGTACTGTTCAGCAAATGCAGTTTATTCCCATCTGACAGGAATGACAAGTCACCAGAAACACAAATTGGTGGATTTGGTATTCTGGGCATGCAGCCTTTTTTTTGGGCCATTCCTAATTGAAAGACATTGTCCCACTGGTAATTGTCAGACCTCTTCCTATGTGAAGGGCTAGAAAAATTGAAGCCAGAGTTATAAATCAATGTTTACCCCATAAGTCATGGGCCATATTAGAAATCATGCATGACACTATCAAAAAACTGTTTTTACTTAATTGGCAGTAAGGCTTGAAGAATAATTGACAAGATGCTCAGATTTTCCAGACTGTAATGATTTTGCTTTGATGATTAGATTTTTTCCTATGAACTTGATTTTTATGTCACTTGATTTTTATGGAAGGAGTTGCTAGCATTTGCATTTGTTCTTCGTCTCATCTATCACTATCATTATCTTTTGATAATGATATTTTTTAAACAATTATGACTATGTGACTATTTTTTAAACAATTATGTATGTATTAAGAGTACTGTGCTAATGCTGCAAAGCTAAATATCCCACATGAATCATAAATAATTATTGGTATAGTTTGTCTTCCTACATACTTGGAACATACGTACATTTTTAAGGTTAACTGACATGATTTTGTGGTACAGAAAGTAAATGCAAAAGTAATTAGGAACAGTTCAGCAGTGGGACTGTAAGATTTTTATGTCATTGGATCAGTTTTGCAAGTACTCAGTGTGAATGTCTAACATTCAACTACTGAGCAAGCACGTAAGTAGCAGTGGAGATGCTCTAGGAACCTGCAGGACACAAGAAACAGAATCTCTTCTACTCACTCAGCAGTAGATACTTCAGTTGCAGTATCCACTGCTTTTTACTTTGTGGAGTGCTGTCAAAATAGTGTGCAAATCTTTGCATTCAATATATGCACTCCATGGAAGACACAATTAAGAGGAGGAGCCACATTGATTTTTCTGGTAAGAATTCTACTCTTTTTACTCTTAGCTCTGAGAGAGCCAAGTTATTAGCTATCAGTGGAGGTTGCAGGATGTTTGAACTCTGCTTTTTAGTGCCAAGAAAGTGAGATTAATGGGAGTTCTAGTATATCTCTTCTGACAAAAAGCCCATTTTCATTTTTGCTTTTAAAGGAAAGTGCCACATTTCTTGTAATTTGCAAGACAGTCATCAGCTACGTTTAATGAAAAGAGTATATATTCAGCCTACCTTCTAAGCTATGGCATCCTGGTTTTCACACTTGCTGGCAAATGAGCATTCAAAAACACTGCACTGCTGTCTTTGTTGAGCAGTTAAGTGCAGACTTCAGTATAGTGGTACTTCATAACTCACCCACTCCACCCTCCAATTAACCCACATGTTGACTTTGCATTCTACTCCTGGGCTTCTGTCTTGCATGTCTTTCCTCTGCTGCAGATAGTTTCACAGAAATCTGTGTTGAAACAAGGTCAGCCCCTGTGTCCTTGGTCAAACAGTTCTTCCCAAGTGAAGCTTACCTTTGGGAGCTCGGGCTGTGGGCAGTGAGATACTGCAGAAACCATTCTGTGTCTGCAGTGGTTTGTGTGCACAGATCTGTCACACTGTTTTGTATTTGCCCTGAAGGCTTGTCTGGCACCTTTTGATTGATTGTGCAATGATTCACTTCCTCTATTTCTTTTCCCAATCCACACTTACCAGCACTTACAAGAGACTGCATACAAAGCCTTTTAGCCTATGAGTTTTTCTATGTTTTCTATGAGTTTTAGCCTATGAGGTTTTCTGCATAATTCCTAGACTCATATATTTTATAGATTCATAGAAGATCTCAAGTTGGAAGGCACCTATAAGGATCACTGAATCCAGCTCCCTGATCCTCACAGGACAACATAAAACTAAATCATATATTTATGTTCATATGAGCATCGTCCAGATGCTTTCTCGTGAACTGTAGAGTTCTCAATAACTAGAATATTGCAAGCCATTCTTGGACTGCCATACCTAGGAACTGAAAAGGTGGAATTGTGGGAGGGGCCCCTGCACTCCCATGGGAGGTGACAGAAGTTTAAGGGGACCTGTTCTTCAAATATTGTACCCTCCCTTGTTAATGTCAATCAGTGTTTAATCTACTCCCCTGTTCTAGTAAGTTCTCTGTTTCTGTTACCTTCATTGGCTCCCTTTGTAAGACCACTCCCTCCCCGTACCCTCATTGGTTTTGTGTATGTCACCCCATCCCTGCTCCTCCCCTTAGCCCTTTCCCAATTGGACTGTTTGTACCCTAACCACTCCCACTCCACTCTAGTTATATACCCAGCCCCACCTTCCCTCGGGGCTCTTGGAGCCTGCTTCCTTCCCCAGTGATTGTGTCCCTGCGCCCTTCTCTTCTCCCTCATCCTTTGCCTTACCCTCAATAAATCCTCGAGGAACATAGCAGCCCAAGTGACCTCTCGTCCTTCTGGTGGAGCTATCCGTACCCCATCAGCGCCCCCCGCGGACCAGCCAGTCGAGGGTCTCCCCGCCTGACTGGGCACACGGGCAAGAGGTGGCCAAAATACATGGAATGGAAAGGAAGAAGATATTTGTTAGGAAGTGGATGAAGCCTCATTCTGGCTAATTAAGGTGTCTGGTGCACTCATCACCCTGAGAGTCCTCTAGGGATATATTAAGTAACAGTGGTGAGTGCTGCCAGGAGAAAGAGCCATTTGAGTCTGTTGTGGCACTGAAGGCAAAGGGTTGGAAAGAGTGAAAGTTAAAATATTCCAAAATGTGTTTGGAATGTGTTGTGGAAAGCAGGCGGTAAGAGCACAGGGGAGATCTGGATGGAAGACATAACCTCGTGCTGTGAGCTTGCCATCTTTACTGGCTCAACTTCTAGTGATAAAAAAGCATTAGTGAAATACTAAATGAAACATCACCATAAAGTTTTTGGCTGTTTCATTCAGGACATCTCATTTGCCTAACTTTGGTCTGAAAAAGTTATTCCTAGAGGATAATATAGGGGTTGCTGCAGAACTACACAGAGTCTAGTGGCTGATCAAGATCTAAAGTAAACAGTTTCTATTTTTTTTTTTTTTCAATGAGAGCACAATATACAAGTTTTGTTATTTCCATATATGTTTTCCACAGTCACTCGCTGCACTAATTTTAGTCCCTTAAAACAATGGGAGGAAAATTGTACATGGCAGAGTATTGTAGATTAGGCAGTAGGGAAGATTTTGCAGCCTACCCAGATTCTGAGTCACAAATGAGATATCCAAATTTGCCATTCTTCAGAACCCCCTTTGCTGTTTGAGTACAGCTCCCTGACATTGTCTGAGTCTGAAATTTTGTTCTCTCATACAACAGTATTATTTCTACCACCTAATAAATCACCATGGGTTAGTATATTTATGTGATCTGCTTAACATTTTGGTACGTTTAGCTAAAGCATCTCTTACTGCGTCTCTTAATGCAGTCATCTTTACTCAAAAAGTGGCCTCATATTAGCCCAACTTCTGGGCTATTTTAACTTTCCTGATATAATTGAATAGATACAACTCAGGCTCTTCAGGCCTTATTTATAGTAGTTATAGTGGTGCACTTCCTTCCTCAGGGAAAAGATATGTACACTGGCAAAAGAGTTGTTTTCCTGTTACTGCCTTTACCAGTTCCTGGAATTCAATGACTATTCAGTTTTAGGCTGGTATGACCATGGCTTCAGACCTTGGGTCAGCCTCAGTGAAGGGGAGCTGTTGCATCCCGGGTTTGGGTTCAGATTAGGGGTTTTGATCTTTGTTAGTTAGCCAGTTCTGTGTACCCTTGTGCATCCCTTGTGTTTTCACCCCCCAGCGGTGGTTAGCTCCAGGCTGCCTGCCATTGGAGCTTCCCCCTGCCACTCCTGTAGCCACTCCCTGCCCACTCCTGAGAATTCTGTGTCTGTCACCCTGTTCCCACAATCCCACTCGCTGCGAAACCCCTGTGTCTGCCCCTGCTGCGTTCCCGTTGATCGCCGTGGTCCACGTCATCACCGCGGCATCTGCACTCATTGGGCAGGAGGCCTTTGCCCTCCCTGTCCCACCCCCTATATCATCCCCCTGGTCCCGTCACCATTTTTGTCCACACGAGGTTGGGAGCGGTCTGCGGCTTCTCCCATCACGTCTCCCACGGCCATTAAAGACTCCAGCCGCCATGTGGATGGATTTGAACGATTCCCTTGCCTCTTTATTTCCTCCCTCGTGCCAACGGCAAAGCGCAGCCAGCCCACCCTGGTGCACAGCAACAGAAGCACCTGGGAATCGCAACAAGCACCGTCCCCAACGAGAAGCCGAGGTGCCCGAAGCTGGGCACTCGGGAGCTGACTGGGGCCGAGAAAAATAATGCATTGCCGCTAGTGGCGTCCAGTGTTGGGGCCACGGCCAGCACAGAGCCGCAGCCGGAGCACCGGGAGCTGCGCGGAGAACCGCCACCGCGAAGCTGCACCGCTGACCAGCAAGCGCCGCTGCCGAGACGAGCAAGTGCGGTCTGCATGGAGAACCGCTGCCGCCGCCGCAGAGGCGCGGTCCGTGCTGGAAAAGTGCCTCATGCTGGACTGAAAACAGGAACGCAAAATCCCCAAAGTAAGTCAGTGAAGTCTCCGCCACCCCCAGGAAAGCACGCAGTGCTTTCCCTGCGTGGGATTGGAAGCGCAACTTTTCATGGCCACGGAAAGCCAAAGAACAGACGCTTCCCGGGAACGAAAACCTTGGTAGCAGCTTTTATTTGCATTGATTCTGGTTTGGTGAGTATTTAGCGGCAGGGGGGTACCCGTCTAATACTCCCCTTCATGTGGGTGGGGTTTGCCGCGTTTCTGAAGCTACGGAACATGCAGCGCGCAGCATGAGTGGCGGCCGCCAGAGTCTCGCATTTTTTGGTTCTTTTTCCGCTTTTTCTGCACCAGGGGTGAGGTGGTGTGGGTAGAAGTAGCATGGGGACCATGCTAACTACTCAACAGAGGGAATTCTATTCCCAGGTTAAGGGAATTCTTTCAGTGAAGGGCCCCTACCCCAAAAATTCAGTTAACAGTTTGTACGATGGCTGTGCTTTTCCTTCCCACGCATAACTGCGGAGGATGCTCACAAAACGGAGCTCTGGGAGTGGGTAGGAGCCAGGTAAGCGGAGGGATTCGACAGGGATCCCTCCATGAAAGACTGCTTCCCCAAGCTCCATCTGTTAATATCAGAAGCTGTAAAAACAGAGTCTGCACGGGACACAAGCAGGGAAGGGAAAGAGCCATCGGGAAAAACTGTTGCTTCCCCTGAACCCATTTCCCCATCTTCCTCTCCTACCCCCTCTTCCCCTAACCTGGGTAGGCAGGGGGGAGTACTCCACCACTGTAAGGTGCAGGGCAGCTTCACAAACGTGAGCCGTGCTCCTGGCTCCCCCCAGCCCCCTGGTGTCCCCGCCTTAGCGAAACTAACTACTTCTCTGAGGAACCGACCCCAAACCCCTTTTCCAATCCCTTTTTCCCAGTCAGAAATCCCAGTTCTGGCGCTACCCTGCACAGTTCTGTTTCCTTGAACACTTTTCTTTGTTCCCCTGAGGAGGCCGTGGCCAAGTGGTCGGGGTCTTTGTCTTCCCAAGATGGAGGACAGCCACGTGGAAGGACTTCTCCTTCCCACAATCCTTTTCTCTCCTTTGTTCCCTGTGTCACTGCCTTTGACCCCACCCCCTCCTACTCAAGGCATCGGGTTGCCACCCCTCCCCCTGTTCCCCCTCGGGTGGGCGTTCCCTCCTTCCACGTCCTGCCTGCCGCAACATCAGCCCACCCTCCCCCGACAGGGAGGGCTCTGTCACCTCCACCCTGCTGTCCCAGGGAGAAGATTCTCCCCACCCTGTCCACCCTGTCCCTCGCACCCTGCCCCACGTCCTTCCGCTCCTCGGATACCCGGGGGGGAAGGGGGAGGGGATGGGGCCCAGTCTACGAAGTCGAGCAGTCGCTCCGCACTCCAGCCTCCTACACCAGGGGAGGGGAGAACCCTACATGGACACCCCTTCCCTATGAATCGGTAAAAGAGGTCTGCAAAATGTTGCGCGATTTCGGCAGGACAAGTCCATTCTTTAAGGGCATTCTAAAAGCAACTTTAACATCTAGAACCATAGTGCCAGCAGACCTTAAGGATCTGTTTAGCTGCCTGCTTCCCCCATCAGAATACAACCTGTGAGAGAGGAGGTGGAAGAAACTGGCAGCAGACCTGCTTCCCGAAATCCGAGAGGGGCCATACAGCCTGGATTTTGCAGAAGAACCAATCACCTTGGACCATCTTGTGGGTGAGTGAGAATAGAGTGAGGGGCAACTTCAGGCTTGGGGAATTCCAACGGCCATGCTGGACATGTCCAGGGGTACAGCAGAGCGTGCGTTCCTGGGCATGCCCACCAGGGATCCGATGGTGCCCTATACAGCAATTAAACAAGGTGTTGCGGAGCCTTTTGTAGATTTTGTAGACCAGGTCCAGGCAGTGGTCGAGAGACGGGTGGAGAGACCTGAACATCGAGACAGATTAGTGCACATGAACACCAATGCAATGTGCAAGAAAATCATCCTGTCACTGCCGGCCTCACCAGTGCCGACCCTCGACCAGATCATCGAGGAATGCATTCTGAAATCACACCTGATGGAGGAGGAGACCCCAAGGAAGCCCAAAGACACGCTAGTCGCATCGGCTGCTGCTCCTTCAAGGAACTCAGCTCTGAGGTGATTTCCATCTACACGCCGGTGCTTCCACTGCCATCAGGAGGGACATTTTCAGGATCGCTGCCCACTTCTAAAGACTACACCGCCCGGGGCTGTGGGAGGAGGGAGGGGGGATGAGAACCCCACAATTCCAAAAAACTAGGGCAGGAGCACGCACTTGCCTTGCGTGCTGATAAAAATTAGGCAAGTCGCGGTGCCGCAAGAGGAGCCACAATGCACCATCTAGTCCCATCTATAAGCGGCTGCCTCTCAACTACTGACAACAGGGAGCCTTATCAACTCCAACTCACTAATTCTGTCCACTTTTATTCCCAGGACTGGCAGTTCTTCATAGCAGACGCAGAGCTTCTGTCACACATCTGCCGCTGTGAAAACAGGAGGAAGGAAGACCTTCTGAACTGCAGGTACCTTTTGTCAGAGACACAGAAAGCACCCCACTAGAGATAGAGGTCCCTCCGGTAATTTCCACCCTTAATCCGAGGCTCTTCTATCTCACAGCATGCTGTGTCCATCCCCCCCTCTTCCTACCTAAGGGCCAGGTAATTGCCCAGGCAATTCCTATTCCTCGTGCTCTGTGCAATAACCTGGAACTCTCAGTCTTTTATGCTGGGAAGTTAGGAGAGGAAAAACCCCTCATATGGTGTAAAATCAAGTGCGAGGGGCATTCTGCATATCTTCAGGGGATGTTGGACACAGGGGCAGATGTGATGGTCACCCCACCACACAAATGGCCATCACACTGGGAGCTGCAAAGCGTGGCCACGCCAGTCTTAGGACTAGGCGGGCCCCAGCCAGCAAGACAATCCAAGAATATTATCCAAATTAAGGGTCCGAACAGGCTGCTGGCCTCAGTATGTCCGTTCATGATCGACTGTAAATTTACATTATCTGGGAGAGAAGCCATGTCCCAGAGGGGAGCCAAATTGGAATTTCCAGCCTATCAGCATTTTTAGGTGCAGCCACTGAGGAGCACCCCACACAGAAATTGAAATGGCTCACAGATAAGCCCATCTGGGTGGAGCAGTGGCCGTTGAATAAGCAGAAACTGCAGGTGCTCACAAAATTAGTGGAGGAGGAATTGACAAAGGGACACATAGTAGAAACAAACAGCCCCTGGAACTCTCCGGTGTTTGTAATTAAAATACCAGGGAAGGACAGGTGGTGACTCCTCCACAATTTAAGAAAAATCAGTGAAGCTGTGGAAGACATGGGCTCCCTCCAACCAGGTATGCCATCTCCATCTATGCTACCCCAAAATTATAATTTGGCCGTAATTGATATCAAGGATTGTTTCTTCCAAATCCTTCTCCATCCGGATGATGCTCCTCGCTTTGCCTTCTTTGTACCCTCCATCAACAGAGAAGCCCCTATGAAGCGCTACCACTGGACGGTACTACCTCAGGGGCTTAAATGTTCTCCCACTATATGTCAGTGGTATGTCACCAGGGTTCTGTCCCCAGTGCGTGCCAAGTGGACATCCTGTATTTTCTATCACTACATGGATGACGTGTTGATTTGTGCCCCTGACAGCAAGATCCTGCAAGCAGCTCTGGAGGACACTGTTAGGGCATTGTCGGTGGCAGGATTTGAGTTGCAGAAGGAGAAGGTACAGTTGCTGCCACCCTGGAAGTATCTGGACCTAGAAATTTACAACAGAAAAATTAGGCCTCAACAAATTCAGATAAATAATAACCCCAAGACACTGAATGACCTCCAGCACCTGTGCAGTTCGTTAAATTGGATCAGGCCATGGCTGGGGTTCACCATGAGGGATCTATCCCCTCTTTTTGACTTGTTAGCAGAAAGGGAGGGGGATGAAGGTTTAGGTTCCCCGAGGGCCCTGACCCAGGAGGCCAGAGCAGCACTCCAGAAGGTCCAGATCACCATCACGAGCAGGCAGGCCCATCGTTGTCAACCAGGGCTGCCTTTCCACTTCATTGTTCTAGGTGAGTTACCCCATTTATATGGAATGATATTCCAGTGGGGCAAAGGCCAACGGAACCCCCTCTTAATACTAGAGTGGGTTTTCCTTTGCCACAGGCAGTCCAAAAGTATCACCAGGCCACAAGAGCCGATGGCACAGCTCATAATACGGGCCAGGGCTCGTCTGCAGGTACTAGCAGGCTGTGACTTCACATGTATCCATCTCCCCATCAAAACATCCACAGGGAAGATGACCAAAGAGACCTTTGAACACCTTTTAAGACAGAATGAAAATTTGCAGTTTGCTCTGGACAGCTTCTCAGGCCAAATTCAAATCAGACATCCTGGCCATCATCTTTTCAACACAAAGTTGAAATTGTTACCAAAAGAATTGCAAAGTAAAAAGCCACTCAGAGCACTGACAGTGTTCACAGAAGGGTCAGGGAAGTCCCACAAGTCAGTGGTGACTTGGAAGGACCCAGAGACTCAGTTGTGGGAATCTGATGTTAAGGTAGTGGAAGGTTCCCCACAGGTGGCTGAGTTGGATGCTGTGGTGAGGGCTTTTGAGAAATTTGACCAACCTTTTAACCTGGTAACAGATCTGGCGTATGCAGCAGGAGCAGTGTCTAGAGCAGAACATGCAGTCATAAAAGAGGTCCTGAATCAGGTCATCTTCGGGTTGCTCACAAAATTGGTACACCTGGTTTCTAACCGTGAGCATCCCTTTTATGTGGTACATGTGAGATCAGACACAGTTCTCCCAGGCTTTATTGCTGAGGGGAACCGCAGAGCAGACGCCTTTGCAGCCCCAGTACAGCTGGGGGGCCAGCCGAATATAGCTGAGCAGGCCAAGCTCAGCCATCAGCAGTTCCATCAAAATGCCCCAGGTCTGGTACGCCAGTTCAATCTGCAGTGTGACCAAGCCAGGGAAATTGTGGCCTCATGCCCCAGCTGTCAGGAGGCAGCTTTACCAACACTGGGAGCAGGTGTGAATCCCAGAGGTCTCCGCAGTTGTGAGGTATGGCAGATGGATGTCACCAAGGTCCCTGAATTCAGGAAACTCAGGAATGTCCATGTAACCGTGGACACCTTCTTGGGAGCAGTTTTTGCCTCAGCCCACATAGGGGAAAGGGCCACAGACGTGAGAAAACACCTTATACACGTGTTTGCCACCTTGGGGTCCCAGCCACAATTAAAACTGACAATGGTCCAGCATATACTTCCAGGGTATTCAGCAACTTCCTGCAGGAATGAAGGGTCCAACATAAGACCGGGATTCCTCATTCCCCCACTGGCCAGGCCACAATAGAAAGGATGCACCAGATGCTGAAGCAGGTCCTCCGGAAGCAGCAAGGGGATGTGTGAGTGCTGTCACCACACGAGAGGCTTTGCAAGGCATTATTTACCATCAATTTCCTAAACTGTTCTTTTGACAGACCAGAACCGCCAGCCCTGAGACATTTCAAACAACATCAGGAGCTCCAGCCAGAGGAGCGACCTCCAGTACTAGTGAGGGATCCAGACTCTAAAGATGTGGATATTCTCAGGTCGGTCAGAGAGAAAGAGAAAGGTTTTCTAACTAGGCAAGAGCCTGGGAAGCAGTTAAGAAAGAATGTAAATAATTCTCTAATCTCTCTTGTTATTCACATTGTTTATAGATATGTCTTGCCACTGTGCATCATTCACTGCACACCAGTGGTGTGATATGTTTTTTCTCTAAGACCAATGAAATTAGTCTTCTCAATGTTCTCTATATATAGAGCGGTACATTTGAAATAAAAGAGAGTTCATTTTCTTCACCTTCTAATCTAAAGTTCTCTGTTCCCGTCCTGCTCAATGGCATCATAAAGAAATCCAGGGTCCATTACCACTTTTGACTTGGGGATGGGGATATGCCTGCGTATCCACGCCCTCAGGAGTCAGGTGGATCCCCAGGAGGCATGTTAAACCTTACATTCCAGGACAGTTAGTGGGTCAGAGCGATACAGTGCCAGTGGATGCAACCAATGATCCCACCAACCAAGGGGTTGCATCCAATCACAGGCGCCGCAAGGAGAGAAGGGACCCAACATTTCCCTAAATAGCATTCTCCTTACAGCTACCTCAGTCCATGTATGTCCCCAGTCCACGTGTTTGTAATAAAGTTGTTGCCCCAGTTCCCCTATCCCCAAACACCCAGGGAAGAACCAGCCCCAGAATCATTTCCAGGCCCTCTCCATCTGCAAAGCAGCCACCGCAGTCGCAGCAGCAGAAGAGGCTGGGAGAAGAGGCCACTGCGCGAGAGACCAAGTCAAAGCAACCGTCTTTTTTATATTTTTTAAAGCGGGAGATGTTGCACCCGGGTTTGGGTTCAGATTAGGGGTTCTGATCTTTGTTAGTTAGCTGGTTCTGTGTACCCTCATGCATCCCCCGTGTTTCCCCTGCCCCCGCCGCGGTGGTTAGCTCCAGGCTGCCTGCCACTGGAGCTTCCCCCTGCCACTCCTGTAGCCACTCCCTGCCCACTCCTGAGAATTCTGTGTCCGTCACCCCGTTCCTGCAATCCCACTCACCGCGAAACCCCTGTGTCTGCCCCTGCTGCGTTCCTGTTGATCGCCATGGTCCACGTCATCGCCGCGGCATCTGCACTCATTGGCAGGAGGGCCTTCGCCCTCCCTGTCCCACCCCCTATATCATCCCGCTCCCCCCCTGGTCCCGTCGCCATTTTTGTCCACACGAGGTTGGGAGCGGTCTGCGGCTTTCCATCATGGCTCCCGCGGCCATTAAAACCTCCAGCCGCCATGTGGATGGATTTGGACGATTCCCTTAACTCTTTATTTCCTCCCTCGCACCACCAGCAAAGCGCAGCCAGCCCACCCCAGTGCACAGCAACAGAAGCATCCGGGAATCGTGACAAGCGCCGGCCCCGACAAGAAGCCAAAGTGCCCAAGCCGGGCACTCAGGAGCTGACTAGGGCCGAGAAAAATAATGCATTGCCGCTTGGAGCTAAGCTGATTCAAACTACCTTGCTTCTCATGCGGGCAGAGTATACACAGACAGCTGCAGCTATCCTGCAGAAACTTGTTTTGTCTATCCAGGGACTCCTCTGGAGTGTCTGCCAGCACAGTTGTCAGAGAGGTGTTTGATGTTTTTTCCCCACACTCTTAACCGGTATCTCTCTGCCAGTAAAACTTCCAAGTTTAGGCTGGCTGTAGCATGAATGCGGCTGTATCAGTAAAGCTCATTTCTGTATTAGAAGAGAACAGTGTTGTACTGTTGTAAGGAACTTTATCATCACACTTATATTAGGGGCTATATCAGCATAAGCACTGGCACAAGTGAGAATTAGGCTATTTATCTATTGCACACCCCACTGCTGATGAAAGGGCTCAGTTACAATCATCTTTGAACCCCTTAGGAAAAACTGAAGGATTTGCTGACTGAGACAAGTTAATATATCACTGGAGAGATTCACAATGTCATGCAGTTCTAGTGGTGAAAAAAATCATGGGAGCGAAAAAAAAAAAAAAAATAACAGTTACCATAGCCACTTGATGGGCTACTGCAGGTTTCCTGGATGGTGGCATCACCCTTGTTTGCAGAGTTTGTTGGGCCGGCCAAGTTTTTTTAGTCTTGATCATTCATGCAGGTCTTAATAAGATGTGATTCTATAACGACCTCAAAGGGTATTTTTTTTAGCTGAAGACAAGGCTGCACCTAGATTTCATGCATTTTATTTCCAATAAGAATATTTAAGAGGAAAGAAAGATGCAGTTGAAAAACTGGAGTGAAAGAAGAGCATGACAGAATGAAGAGAACTGCATTGCCCTTAAAATTTTAGTAGCTTTTTTACAAAGTTATTTCCCTGTAGTGTCTGGCTTTGTAACCTGAGTATGTTTTCATTTTATGTCCCTTACCTGTTGTTGAGGGACATGTCATGTAAATGCTTTTTATGGAGACTGTGACAGATTGCAAAGTATTTTACTAGTCATACTGTGTTCACTGCAGTTGAGTGGGAACTGTTTTCTCCATTTTCTGGGGAATTCCAGAATTGCCGTTTCAAAACTGTTTACATCACAAAACGGTTCACACAAACAGACAAATATCTGCCAAGAACCAGAATAGTCCAAGATTTGTCCTTTACCTCAGAGCTTTAAGCCCTTGTTTTTGAAAAGTTTTCTGGCAAGTATATAACTTTGTACTTAGTGGTTTCAGTTAGACGTGGAGAAGCTTAAGGAGGCAATATCTGTGTCTGCCATTGCTCACATGAGAGGCTATTTAGGAGGAAGGTGCTTACAGCAGTAAGCTGTACCCTCAGAACAAGATTTCTAAGCCTTTCCTAGTACCGAACATGTAGGCTCTAGAGGTGATATTTGTGTTACACCTTGCCCTTTCCTGTCTGTACACAAAAGATTGCAATACCAGCATTTAACAATATTGTGAGGAATCATCTATTACTTTAACATAAATGCTTTGCAACATGCCAGTGCAGGACGCTGAAAAAATATTTAAAAACAATTTACTCTTGTCTTTGTTTAGCAGTAGTAAACTGGTTTGGATGGGCAGTAGCAGGGTTTAAAGGCAAAGATTGCCATTTATCTGAACCAGGAAAACTTCTGCCATAATCTAGGATGAAGCCAGACACAACCCTGAACTGAAACAGGGGAAGGCCAAGAAAGCATTTGCTTGTCTTGACTTACTGACTATGGAAGTGTACTGCAGGATCCCACTTCACCACCCCACCACAGGCTGTGAGGTGGCCAGATAGGGTCATGCTTTTCTCACAGAAATAACATAAAACAAATCTTCCAGGAGAGTCAAAGCAAAGTGAGCCGCTGAAATGGATTCAGTAGAGTTTCAGTTGAGTAGTTAGCTGATTTGGATTACTTTTTAAAGAGAAATATAACTGTCTAGCTCTCCTTCTTAGGTGGAACAAAGCCAAATTATTAAGTCTTCATGATTTTTTTCCTCAGAACAGGATCACTGTCCATCATGTACAACAAACTAGGCAGGTTGTCTCTGGGTGTCTCTTCTCAAGAGTTCAAAACACTCTTGCCCTGTATTACATAAGCTTACTATGGAGCAAAGACAGAGATCCTCCAGAGTCTCTAGGGTCTTCCTGGGCTTCAGTAAATGCATTCAGGAGCAGGATACCCCTTGTTTCTGGCCTATCCTTGGCACTCAGGTGGGTTTCAGCTCAAGCACATGCTGATGGTCCATCACCAAGAAAAGACCAGTAATAAACCACTGACAACAAGCTTCCACATCCCCCTTTTCCTCATTCAGGTCTTTGCATACATGGTTCTTTTTGGCTGGAGCAGAATTTTAGAGGTCGTGTTGTTTCAGACCTTTGAACACCAGTGTTCTGTATGTCCTTTGAAACATTCTGTTCTTACACACAGCTTCCAACCTCTTTACATCAGCACATTTGGTGTAGGAATCTGCTCTTTGGATGATAGCAAATATGACCTGTCCAACTTTCAGATGAGTGTTGTTTAATCTTGAGTTCTTCAGTCAGCTTTTCTACTTTTTTCTAGACCCATTTCTCAAGGGATGAAGTGCAAAAAGCTAGTTTCTGTAAATGACTGGAGTTGGCCTGAGGAATCTGGAAAAATTCAGGGGATTTTAATAAAAAGAGTACAGTGTGTTTTCTACTTTTGATTTTTTTTCTGCCTCTACATTCATCTATAATTTGTGGCATCACAGTTAAATCATGTTATGCCACTGACATTTTTGTATGGTGTAATCATTCCAGATTGATGTCTCTGCCCTTTGCTAGCTGTTTTCTCTCTACAGTACAGCTATCTTGAGAAACCACAGAAATTAAAAGAAAAAAAGGAGGGGAGGGGAGGGGAGGGGAGGGGAGGGGAGGGGAGGGGAGGGGAGGGGAGGGGAGGGGAGGGGAGGGGAGGGGAGGGGAGGGGAGGGGAGGGGAGGGGAGGGGAGGGAGAGGAGAGGAGAGGAGAGGAGAGGAGAGGAGAGGAGAGGAGAGGAGAGGAGAGGAGAGGAGAGGAGAGGAGAGGAGAGGAGAGGAGAGGAGAGGAGAGGAGAGGAGAGGAGAGGAGAGGAGAGGAGAGGAGAGGAGAGGAGAGGAGAGGAGAGGAGAGGAGAGGAGAGGAGAGGAGAGGAGAGGAGAGGAGAGGAGAGGAGAGGAGAGGAGAGGAGAGGAGAGGAGAGGAGAGGAGAGGAGAGGAGAGGAGAGGAGAGGAGAGGAGAGGAGAGGAGAGGAGAGGAGAGGAGAGGAGAATAAAGACAATTTTTTTATTTCCGAATGTTTGAGTAAAATAGGTTTCTCAACAAAAATAAAGCAACATGAAATGCTGAGATAAGTGTTGTGTCACCTTGTCATCTTTCTTACCTATTTCTTTCAAATCAACAGAAACTTGCTCTCATCAGCAAGTCTTAAGAAACATTGGTTACTGGAATGGAATCAGTTTACATTCTATCAAGGCTTTGCCTCACCATGAAGGAAATAAAGGCATCATTCACATGAAATCTGCCCTGTTTCTGCAGTGTACCACATGTACCTCTCTTGAACTCCTGACAGTGGCCTAGCACATGTGCATTGGTCTTTCTAGTTGCTCTCAGTGTGCTGAGGTGGTCAGGTCATGAAGGAGACTCTCCACCCCAGCAGACAGGACATTCTGACACTTCTGCCCTATGACTGGCCTCAAACAGTGCAGCAAGGAAACTACTTTCTGAACAAAACATAGCTCATAAGGAAAAAGAAAGGCTGTGTTGTGGCCTGGCTCTGGAAGTGTCAGCTGAGTCTAGCTGGCTTGGAAACATTGGGAAGCTTCCTCTGCTCTGGCCATTTGCCCACACTCTACTGCACTGCTCTCCCTATCCAGATACCTGCATCTTCAGTGTCCGGAAATCACTTGACAGTCCTAGAGCCAACATTTTAGTGTTTGTCACTTTGCAGGCATTGCTTAGGACATACACTTGGTGTTGCAGTAGGATTTTAGTAAGGGGTAGGGACAGTTTTTAATTCCAGATGAGTTTTAATCATTAGTGCCACACATAAAATGTATGATATCTTTTTCATCCAGATTCTACAAAATGGCAAGGTGTGTGTTAACATCTTTTCAACTGTACTTTTAAACAAACATTCTGGCCTGTCAGCTTGGTGATATTAACTTTAGCTGAATACTTGCTCAATTCTTTCTGACATAACCATCTATTCACTCTCAGCTGACTTAATCCGGTAGGTTATTAGCTGGTGCATTTGTGAGACAGGACTGTGAGCAGTGGTGAGAGCATTCATTGACAGCTTACTGTTGATAGCTTACAGGTGTTGGCTATAGCTACAATCTTATGTAACTCATTACTGCAGAAAGTGGGAACCAAGGGTGCTGAAGTTCACTATTTCAGAGCATTTCTTAACAGCACAGAAAGCTTAGGTTAGTTTTCATATGTTTATAAGTCAGAATCATTACACAACTCTTCCCTTTGGGTGAAAGGGAAATTTATTGAGAAAACCTCCTCATGAGATGATATAAAGATTTAGGTTTATTTTGGTTTGGTTAGGGTTTTTTACTATGGATGTTCTATAGTCATAAAGTTTAGCTTTTGCTCATTTTTAGCCGTATTAAGTTGTTGCAAATTGCAACATCTTGCATCCTTTCTCAACTCTAATAACTGTACTACCAGGTAATGTAAATAACAAGTCTTTCAAAGAATGTCTTATTTATATTAACCTCATAAACTTGAAAAATCTGATCTTTAATATCTCTGTGCATTAGTTCTGATTTGTAAAAACTGTGAGATCTAATTGGCCTCTGTATTTTTTTTAAATAGTAAAACTCAAATGTGGATAGAACTATAGTAATTATTTTAGTAAAATCTGGTGGTTTGCAGGTGACTGATTGATGTATGGATCTCTGACATTTGGAAACCACGGGGAATTTCTTTTGATTCATATAGTTAAGGAGAAGGATAAATTTTTCCTTGCAGTTGAGCTATTCCTTATTTTTCAGAAAACACATCAATGCAAATACTTTATGTGTGAAATTTGTTTTACATCATTCCAGCTTTAATGTTCAGTGTTTGTGTAGGTTCACTCTCCAGTTAACAGAGAAACAGGCATTGAAGGCTGACATTTCTGAGAATGATGGGCTCTATCATCTCAAGAGCCATTTGTCTCTCCCCACTGACTCTAAAGGGGACCTAAACAATTAGTTGAGGACAGATTATCATAAGCAATATGGTTAAGAGGCACCCCAAGTGCTAGTGTGGGGATGTGACATCAGCACATATCATATTTTAAGTTTTTCTGAGAATAGCTTCCCATAACAAACACTTGCCCAGACCCTTGATATATTAAATTGTGACTTAGGTAAATAAGAACTCTCCTCTTTATGGTACATCCTAAGACAATGACCCTGTGGAGTTCCTAACCTCTTTCACAAATTTAGGTCAAATTTTTTAAATATCCTTTAATAATCCTGTTTTTCTAGGTTGTGTATCATCTGTGCTGACAGAGCAACAACCAGAAAATAATCCTGCAAATAGACCCTTAGAACTTGTTTCAACTTTCTCCTTTTCCTGGGTTAATAGCATCTTCTTCCTTCCTTCCCATTCCTAACAAAAATTTTCATAGTCTATTCTTTTAATCCTCCAAACATGGAGATTTGAGCCTTGAGTTCTGTCACCTAACCACGCTTTATCTTCACTGTTTTTCTTAGAAGAAAGTTTTCCTTAAGATTTAAGCTTCATTATTGTGGCTGCACTTTAGAGTCCATTGTTACTGCCTTTGCAGTCTTCCAGTCCTGGGATACAGAACAGTACTGGTTTACTCAGCACCATATACAGGAAAAACCTTACTTTTGCCCCCTTCCCTTGTTTCACAGAAATGCAAAAAATCATGAGTATTTTCTCTCTTTAGCATTGTTTGGAGTTTTTAATCTCTATGCAGAGTATATGTGTTACCTGACAATAAGTGTCTGTCTGTCTATGCCCCACTAACATAATTCCTTGTTAGTCTTGCACTAAGGGGGAACTGGGATATACATAGGTGAAACAGTCCTCCTAACTTTGGGATGGACAGAGCATTACTAATGGTTCTTAATAAGGAAAAGCATGCTGGAAAAGTAGCCACCAGATTAAGTAACTATAGAAATAAAAGTCAGGGTTGTGGAGAAAATCATTCTGCTCGCGGGTTCAAGTCTGATTTCTCCAGAAAAGACTGGCAGACTGTAGCAGCTGACAGGCTATTGTTCTTTACAGATAGAGAATCTGCTGAGACAGGAAGGTGCGGAGATAGATAGCTAAGATTTAACTTGCATGCAAAGCACTGCCAGGACAAACAAGCTTTCTGGATCATTTCCTGACAAGAAACCAGGATATTGTTTTACTTCAGGGATATATTAACAAGAGAAGGCTGCTGAACTAATGATCTCCATGATCTACACAATGCCACAAACTTCCAGAGTTGAAAAAATCCAGTGAAAATTATGGTCCTGTTTAGCAGAAAAAATGCTTGACTACAGCCAGCTAAGGTGCACTGACACTATTTGGTTTAACGTTCTGCAGCTGTGTGTGGTATAAATGGAAATGAAATGTTTTATAGGGGTTTAGGTCAGTATCCCTTCTACTGTGCTCCTTCTGAGTGGTGTAGCAGCTACAGGTGGATATAGAAGAATATAGTAGCTTCTCAAGTCCAAAACTTATCTTGTGAAAAAAGATCTTATTGTGATTATAAATCTGCAAGTTCTCCCATTCCTTTAATCCTCAGCCTTCATATATACTGGCATGGGACAGGGTTTTCCAGAGTGATGCCATTCACCCTGTGCCTGTGTCATACAAACACATAAACAAAAGAGATGATACTTGGTGTAACTGGAAGCATCTTGAAGCAAAGTCTGTGTTAATAAACATGGAATCTTTGTGACAATTCCAAAGGAAGACCCTGCATTCTTGCACTCTTGATTGAGTTTAACTCTGAATGAGAGCCTGAAATGAGAGAGCTGATTGTAAACACTACTGTGAAATACTGAGTTGTTTATTTGGAGACTCAAACCAGGCATGCTAGAAAGAACACAGGACCAGTATTACAAAGTTATACACACACAAAAGCTGCTCTCAAATTCTTTGAAGTTTAGAGATAAAACAATCTTTCACAGGTTTAGTTTTGGGGTTGTTTTTTTTTGTTTGCTGTTGTTGTTGTTATTCTAAGTCCTTGTTTTCTTCTCTGTCCGTACTTCAGTGTTACTTGTGGTAACAAGTAACTCCATGACTCTCCTGTCATGGAGAGTCTGTGTTTCATTATCAAGGTCATGTCTGGATACCATAATAAACCCCTTCTTTACAGTATGCAGGAAAAAAACAGACCATGCAGTAGCTGACCAGACATCTCTATTTCTGAAACAGTTTTTGACTGAAGCTTGCATCCAAATATTCACTGGTTGGAGAGGATTTTTGTGTGACAGATGGCTGATTGACCATGAACAGTAATACATCAGATAGCTCAATCCACCAAAACCAGTGGTATGGTTATAAGGGCATGGCCAAAACATGTTTTCTTTTGCCACTGAAAATGAATTTTCTTCCAATAATGTCAGTATGAGAGTGAAAGAAGGCTGAGCAGGAGGCAGGAATGAGCTAAGCTGAAATACAAAAATAGTTAAAGAAAAAACAAGTCACATCTTTATTACCTTAAAATTACACTATACACTCCTTATATAAATAAACTCACAAAACAAATATTTAAAATACTAAATGTGGTTTATATTAAAAAAAAATCATACTATCAGATGATGAATTTAGGAGAAACTGACTCCTCATACATGCAGGATCAGTAGTTACAGGCTGACTTACTCCAGACTGTGGCTACTGAGACAGGATCTTGTCAGTCCCCATGGTACCCACAGGCCTTACTTAACTACATTGGCTAGTCTCCCCTGGGGCTTCCACACACACACTCTGCCCCTGCAGCTAGGTGCCCCTTTTAAGCTCATGTCAGGGATTTAGTCCCTGCTGAAATTATGTTGTGGGAATACTGATCTCTACCTCAGCCACAGCCCAGCCTAGCAGTGGATCCCATTGATGATCCCTGTCTGCAGAATGACTCCCTTGCTTGTTCTCAGACCTGTCTCATTATTCTAAACCTGCTCCATTATTGCTGAGCTGTGTCTTGCCCTGGGTTGCCCTCATCAAATCTTACCCTGGTCCTGATCTGTGGATTTACTTCATGCCTTACCATCAGACCTGACATACTACCATGAATTCACCCGATAATCTGGATCCTTTGCTGACTATGGCTGCCATCTCTGAGCCCATGCTGCTCATCTTCCTTGGCCAGGGTTGGGTCTGGGCTTTGCCCTGACAGTCTGGTATTGTGCTCAACTCCTGGCTCCCTTTCCCTTAAGGAACAGCCAGTCCTCACTGTACCCTGAAAGGTCTATCCAAAGCACTGTTAGCACTGTTTTTCCAAATGACTCTGTTCCCATTACAGGAGAACTCAAATTATCTATGCTACATTTCAAAGACATTATTTCAATCTCATTTCTGCATAAAATACTGCATAGACTTGATTGCAGAATATTTTCATGATTGGTAATGAACAGAAGTGCTCCAATACAGAATAATTCTGTATTCCTTTTAGCTCATATGGAACTAAAAGCAGTGCATCCTAACTCGTGGGTTGAATATGCTGCTATTTTGCACAGATTAATATATTTTCTTTTTTTTCCTCCAAATATATAACTCTATGTGTGGCAGTAATGCAGCCCCATTCTTTTAGTCGGAGTCCTAGAGCTTTATTATTTCCTACATTTATGCTAGTAGGATGGCCCAAGTTGCTTAAATGAGAAGGAGACAAACGGACAGCTGTTTACTGGGATGTAGTGGAGCAAATAACTGTCTGTACTCGAAAAAGAAATTGTGCTACAGATACATGACAACATAGCCAATCTCTTTGAACAGGGAGAATAAAACTGTCTGTTCCCTGAAATAGTGTCTAACTATATTGGGAACACTTGGGTATGACTCTGAAAGCTGTGGCTTCAGCAAGCAAAAAATGATCACAAAATAAATAAAGAAAAGAAAATACACACATTCCCACACACTCAAGCAGAACAGGATAAATAGAAAGGATAAACACAGAGTTCAGTTTATTTACTTTGTTGCGAATGAAAGTCAGTGTCATAGCTAAGAACAACAAGGGCCTTTGATTGTTTTTCAAATAGGTGAGGCAGTCTTTTGATTAGAACCAGAAGAGAAGCAGTTTAAGTCAATGTGCCTCGAGAAATAAGCCAGACTTTCAGAGTGCCCAAATCTCACTTTAGTTTGAAGCCCTAATTAAGTCATTATTTTAGGGTCATTACTAAATTTTAGGGTCATTCTAAATTTAAGTACTCAGGACTAGGAGTTATCCAAAGCCATTCAGGTCAATAGCAGCTCCATGGACTTCAGCAAGTTTGAGATCAGGTCCTTAATGGGAGTATTTACCTGCTATGTACATCCACAGAATAAATATGTAATATATATGTAACACATGTATTCCTACAAAATAATGCCATATATTACATACAGCTTTTCCTTCCTACCTAGCATTAATAAGAAGGTTAAGCATGATGTTTTCCTTTTTTTCCTTTCCTCCTAAGGCAACCCATTTCAGCTATGAACAATCACGTTTTTGCAAGTCAAAGATTACACAGTGAGTTATTAACTTTAAACACTCTTCATTCCTGAAAGCTATGTGGTAGAGACATTTTAGATTGGGGCAACTCCTCTTACATAAGAGAGTTTTTCTACCAAGTTATTACCTCAGACAGGTTTTGTGTTGTAGGTGAATATTTATATAGAGATTTCTCCTCCTCACACAAGGGCTACTGGAGAGCCTGGATATCCAGGATATGGCAAAAGCAGAAATAACACAGTCTTCGGCTTGAAAAAAACTGAAGAAAAACATCTCCAAAAAGAACAGACAAAAGGAAACGAAATGCTGACTTGCAATCCTGTCTCTGTGAAGTTTTTTCTCCCTCCTACTGCTTCCAGCATAAGCAGAACTCTCTTGACACCTTGCAGCAACTTAGGAGCACCTGGCTGGCTCTCAAGGGTAAGTCTCAACTTGTCTATGAGTTCACTAGAAAAACACTAGCATGTTGTTCTTATTTCACCTGATATTTATTTTCAGTTTGCCTACAAAGTCTCTGGTCAGGGCAGTTTCTGCTTCTCAGAAATTACACCAAATGAATGCTGATATGCTTGGTTTGCAACTTAAAGTGCCAACTTAAGCAGCTGTCCTGAAGGTCTTGGGCTCCCTTGGGTGCCTGAGGTTTCTGTGTCCTTACAAAAAGAATAGTGAAGATGACAAAAATACATCCTCCTTTATTTTTCTCTTTTCACTGGTTTGTTAGTCTGGGGATAGCATGTACTAGTTAACAAGTTCTACCCTTTCTATTGTTATCCTAAATTGGTACTTTTTGGGCAACTAGACAGCTCTGTTGTTAGGCTCCCTTTTAATGTGTATTTCAATTAGGGCCAGCCTAAAAAGACTACTGTGGGTGTCTGGCTGGAGCCATACAATAGGGCTCAGAACTACCAGTCAAATTCACTTTTTTCCCTCCAGTCAGTAGAAAATATTAGCATGTTTAACAGGGAGGAAAGTGAGGGGTTTCTCACTAAACTATAGTCAGACTTTTAAGGAGTGGTGTCTATCAATGAACTGGATGAAGGCTGAAAAATCCTGCAGAAGAAAACTGCTTTGGCCCTGAAAAAGAGGTGTGAGCAAAGAAGCTTTCAGACATTGGTTTGCTTCTCACTCCCACTGGAATCAGTGAAGATGCTTGTAATTGATTTCAAAGGGAGAAAACCATTTGTACATTTTTTGTATACTTCAGTACATGGAACCAAAGTTCTGGCCCTTCTGTAGCTTATGTAATGGAGTAATCTCCAAGGAAAGGGAAAATTGGCTGCTATATAGATGTGGAAACATTCATTAATCATTGGATCAGCACTCTAAACGTTTCCTGTTTATATCCAGAGTGATACTTCTTTAAATTATATTGCCAGCTTCAATTTGGAATCCATGTCTTATTTTATAAAAACAAGCTCTTATCAAATTTAACAAAAATAGAACAGTTTCCATTAAGAAAATTATTCTGAATGGCTTTTGGTTCAGATCATGTTTCAGAAAACAAACTTTCTTCAAAAGTTTTGATCCAGTCACCTCAGACTGAAAAACTGAAGGGAAACTAGTTGGAAAAAAAAAAAAAAAGTTTGAAATTGCCCTGTATTGTTCACTTCAGGGAAAAAAAAAGAATTATTAAAGAGATGTGCAATTCTCTGGCTCAGGTCACAGTGAATGAGCCTATGGTGGATATCTTTCTAAAAAGAAACTGCAGTTGTAGTGCTCACACAAAAAAACATCCATTCTGATTATTGCTGTTTGTCCCTCCTGCTCTCTCAGAATTTCCATGATCAAGCTACCTTTTCTCATCAGGACCCAAAAAACTCACATATTTCAGACCACTGCATGAATGTATAAACAGATTTTGCAGAGAGAGAGAGAGCAGAAGGAATGGGGGGAAGGAAAAAAGGCTAAACCTTCTAATATTCAATTTCTGTCAATTGTCTTCAGCATGACAAGGCTGGGGTTTTCGTGGTAAATGTAGACTAGCAATTTCCTATAATAGGAAAAAAAAAGCATTTTTGGCACTGAGCTTAACTGGTGCAGAATAGCTGTGCCTATGCAGTTAAGCAATTTTGCCTTCCAAGATGGGTTGGCTGTATCCAGACCACTAGCTGTGACTGATTCCTGGAAGCATACCTGGGAATTTTCTGGGAGACCCCTACTTGGCCTCAGACAAAACCATGCCCCACTGTCCCACTGCTTGAACAGTTCAACAGTTTCCTGGATCTGTTTACTGTGTGAAGACAACCTAGTTGTTCCCTGGACTGCAACCACTAAAGACACTATACCAAATGAAAAAGTGCAGTAAAAGTTTAAGTTATAAAATATTCAGGGTTCCAGGGTCTCTGTGTTGTAATGAAGTTTCATTTTGACAGTCTGATGTATCTCTTCTTCCCCCTACACACCTAGCCAGGGAAGATCCTATACAGTAATGGCAGTACTGGCACTCTTCTATTCCCTAGGGGTTTATAAATGAAGAAGAAAAGGAGTTTATGAGAGAATATAGTGAAGAATGCATCCAGCCTCCCAGTTTTTCCCTTGCCTGTGTTTCTTAGCCATCACATGGCACGAAAATACCATGCCCAAATATGAAATTCCCATATCTCTCACCCCTTGGAAAACAAGTAGATGAGTAATTTACCTAAGGCATGGTTGGCTAAAATATAGTAAATACCAGAACACTGTGTCTGTTCCTACTTCTTATCTGTTCTGCTGTTTCAGCACATAAAAGAAACAGGCTTTAGTGGCATATAAACTGCTGATGAAAGTGTGAGTCTCTTGTCATATTTTGTGTGAAGTAATGATGAATCTCAGAGTTTGGCTTGCAAGGTAAAAGGGTCTTCAGTAATCCCAGCAGAGTGGCATTTTTAAGTTAATTCATAAACATTTCAATAAGGAAGGATTAGAATACAATTCTAATCCAAGGAAATTCTTCCCAGTATAAGAAAAACAGTTTTAAATTCAATGGGTTGTATCAAAAGAGGCTACAGAATAACTTAATCTAGTAATCATTTGTGAAATTCAGGTCACAGGATATGGCCAGCAGAAGAACTGTAAAACTTTGGCTTTTTCTTTGAGCTGTCCTGACATACATTACCCACAACAAAGCATTTGGCCTTTGCCTCTACAACACTGGCTTGTTCTGTGGCAGAGCCAGGAATGTAGGAATGTGGCTCCCAGCCAAGCTGGTGGGGAGAGGAGAGTGCCCTCGACCTGGAGGATTCTAGCTCTTTCCATGTCTGCATCTTTTATCCAGCACTTTATGACATTTGAAGAGGGTACTTTTCCATGCTGCCCACAGCTGCTGTTTGCCCTCCAGCATCTGCCATTCTCACACTCCCAGCCTGGGTGGTCGTGCTGGGTTTGTGCATTGCAGGCTAGCCAGGATGTGGCTATTGAAAAGGCAAATTGGTGAAGGCCGGAGCTCAGCTATATGTGCATAACCATAAGTCAGTCACTGTTCACAGGCTGAGAATACCGCAGTGTTTGAGCTAAGGGAAGCTCTTTGTTTGCTTTTCCTTGCACTAGTGACTGGGTTATTTCAGCCTAATAGAAGGCTCTTTATTTTATTTTATGCTCTGTGAACCTGACCCATCACAAATAAATTACAAAAAGCTTATAGGTTCTTTCATCCTGCTCCTCCCAGGAAGGGCAGCTGAGAATAATTCATAATGAATAAATCTGGTAGTTCCCAGAAGACTGTACTTAGTGAGCTTGAAGTTCTTCCTTCTGCTTCAAACATTCACTGAGAGTTGAGTTTCAGGTGAGGTAGTGATAGTAGAAGAAAAGATGTTTTACACTTCATTTTTACCAGTGGGCAATTTCTGACTGTTCCTCTGACTTACTCTGTAACTTTGGAAAGTATCATCACTCAGGGTCCTCTCAGGAGATAAATTCAGTAATAATTTCAGAGCAGCAGGGCTCTGGATTCTTGCTTGATACTTCACAGTTCTTTGTGACATCTGAATGTACCAATTTCTGGAAAGTTTAGGGTTAAATAAGTGAGTAGTTTATTCTGTTGTAAATTCATCCTGTGGCTGTGGATCCAAATGTTAAAACTGACTGAGGCCCACCTCTAATTCTAAACTCAGTGGTAGTCTACAGAGGAATTAAATTTATCAGCAAGAATTTAAATTACATCTTTTCCAAAGCCTGTTTATATTCTTTTCTTTAATCATACTTTCATTGGGCCAGCAAATAATAACATTGTAATAACATCATGCCAGATAAGCCACTTCAAAACCAGGAAGAAATAAAAATTACAAACACTGAACTGGCAGAGAAGACGACCACTAGAGATTGCCCAAATGGTGCCACAGTGTCTGCAGACATTGCAGGGAGACAATGGGATACTGTAGAAGGAATAAGAACCAGTTCTGGAGGCGGGGTGTTTGTTCAGGACATGGAGAATCACAGCCTCTAGGATTTCTATTACATGTGCCATATTTAGGCCATGTTAAAGGAGTTTGTAAGTATCTAAAGTCAGGTTGAACCTCTGGGATTTTAGATGGAAGATGGAGATGTAGGTGCTTTTGAGACCTTACAAGTCACTATTCTACTGCTTTAAATACTTTGAGTTTGGCTTTTTGAGACTGAGAGGTGACACAATCGAAATTAAGGATTGCATAAGTATTGAGTAGCCTCCATTCCCATGCACACTGATGGGAGTATGGAGATCCTATCCTCTGCCTCAGTGTTGCTTTGACCCATCATTTGAAATACCTAGACCAAAGGTAAGCTCTGACCCACATGAAATTGCTGCAACAAGTGGTGTTTTTTTGCCAGCTTTTTACTTCCCTTTCTACCTTGCAAGGGTGTTGTGATACTTAATTTGAGTTTGCAAATTACTCTGGCAGGAAAGCACTCTGACAAGCAGTATATTGTGTTCTTCAGAACTTGGGTTTAGGCCAAACAGATAGAAAATAAGCAAGAAGGAGGTCAAAATTTTATTTCATCCCTTGTATTTCTGAACCCATGTAGGAAGAAGCTAGGTGAGCCCAGAAATCTCCACATGCTGGAGAACCTGAGAATAGTCTTCCCTTCTGCTTATGAAACTGTTCTGCAAGTTTTTCTCATGTCATTCACTCTTGCAGGTCCAACACACTTAGTGCCTCCAGGCTGAGAGAGGAGCCACCGTGAAGTTCAGCCTGAATTATGCGGATTGAAGAGATGCCTCTAGGTATCAAGAGTGGCTCAGTCCTAGAACCTCCATCTGTTTAGATGACTGAAATGAGTGGATTAAGTCCCAAGGCATAGGAAAGGAAAGTTAGTTCACTACCAACTACTAGTACATAGTGAAGGAGATATGAACATTTGTGCAAGGAGAATACACAGCAAACAGTACCCATAGCAAACAACCTCTGACTGACCACATGGTTATTAACTAACTTCTTTAACTTAAAATTTCCACTTAGTTAAAGGGAGAACACTGGACATTTGGAGTTTGTACATCTTTATATCATTTAATAGAGCTAATAAGGAGGAGTGCTTAAACTCCCTATTGCAGCATGGACATCCAAGGACTATCTGTCTTTTATGCTAATTCAAATACTTGTTGCTGCTTTGGTTTTGTGCTTAGCCAGTCCCAGTTAACTGAGTGCAAGTAGAGAGCTGTTGCTGGCAGTTGAGAGCTGCTATTTCTGAGCAGGTGTGAAGTTGGAGGACTTGGACAAGAGAAGGAAGTCTGATCTCTTGCCTTTCCTCTCAGCTTCGAAGAACCCACATAATTTGTAACATGTATCATGGTCATTTTATGTAGAGAAGTGGCAGCAAATCAGAGGGGAAAGGGCTTATACATGGTAACTAACAAATCCATACCTGGATTTTGTCTTGGAATTAATTGTGTGTGTATGTGTGTAGGCATGTGCATGTATGTGCCTGTGCATCTGCACACAAGAGTGTGACATGTCTCTGCCAGGAAAAGCAGGAAGGAATTCATAGCTGTCAATAACGCAGGTGTCCACAACTGAGCTAGTGACTGCACACTTCCTTACAACCAGTGGTGAGAAACAGGCACTTAGCAGAGCACAATTCATCTTATTATCTGAAATTAATCACCTTTTTAAAAGGCTGTTTCTCGCCATTATCTGTAAATGAGCAGAGATCCTTGTTGCAGAGGTGTAACATGAAGTGAGATGAATCCCACCTTTCCTGTCTGAGCTCTCTGGAGTATTCCACATGCAATTTACTATATTATACGTTACTTACAGTGCTCTTTGTGTGACCTGTGTGTTACTTGCCAAAGCCAATGAGTAAACCTGATCTGAATCCAACTTAAAATTATAACAGATTTTTCCACACAACAACCTCATTATTTATTACAGTGGCATATGCTTTCTTAAATACAATCCTAAGTGTAAGAGACCTTCAGGTTTTGAAGGGTTCTTTTTAAAATTAATTGTTCATTGATCTACATTATAATATGATTGTACAGACTGTAGTGTTAGCACAATCAAAAGAACTATGGACCCTGCCATGGGACAAGAGGCAAGAATCTCTTAAATGAATATTTTTGCTAAAGTTTCCGTTACTAGAAAGAGTGTGAAGAACTGATTTAGCAGACAGTTGTTACAAGGTAAATTATTTGACTTCTTCAGTAAAATAAGGAGAGTAGATATCTGCCTCCTGCAAACACAACTAGAATGTTAGAGGGCACTCCCAGGAGGAGCTAAATAAACTGTGTAATGTAAATGTTCACATTTCAGTAGCATCTACATTGATCACAGTTTTACATGACATAATGGTTGCCCAAGGCAACCATTGGAACTAGATGTTCTTTAAGGTTCTTTCCAACCCAAACTATTCTGTGGTTCAATGATTCTATCAAGGTTCATCTTGGAGATGCTCAGGGCAGTTCAGGTCCTCAAATTATGCAGAGAAAACGTCAGATGACACCAACCTGGTTATACATCCTTTGCTTATTCATACACAGAGATAATGATACAGGTGAAAAAAAGGGATTCCTGAGATACACCCAGATTCATCCTACCTAGCTTCAGATGATGAGATGTCCAAGTAAGAAGTCCAGCTATTTCAACTCACCATGGAATTAGTGGAGAAAGGGACAGCCCCAAAGACCAACTCAGATTTGGATTTAAATTGCTCTCCATATGTCCCCTGATGATAGAAGGATCCTAGAATAAATAAGTATCAAATGCAGGTACTCTGGTTACATGGATTAATATATTTCTGCTAGCACCTTAGCAGCCCTGTAAGGCATTTATAGGGTCCTCAGCAAGTCCATCTGGATTTGGTATGTCAAGGGAAGAGCATATTTTTCCCTAGTTACTCAAGCACAAGTTATCAGTTGCTGTGTTTGCTGATAATCTCAAGATCTCATACCTGAGAGTGCTGACAGAGGCATGTGTGGTGCAGATCTTAGGCTGTGCTAGCTAGAGGGAACAGTACTTACTAACAGTTCATTAACTCCACTTGCATTAGGTACTTACACAGCGGATGTTTACAGGCTGTCTTGGCTGGATTTATAATGGTAAGTGGTTGCTAGGAGGCAGGAAGAGATTAATCCTAAACAGAAAGAAAGGCAAGAGAATCAGCTTTTTAAAGGGCAAGAAGGATGACCCAGGAAACTACAGGCCTCTCAGTCTCACTTCAGTGTCTGGTAAGGTTATGGAGATTATTCTGGGTGGTATTGAAAAACACCAGAAGGTCCTTCATGACAGGAAAGTCCTGCATGTGGAGAGCACTACTGTCTGCAGTACTGGAGAGTAGACTACTGCATCAGAAACTGGAAGATGCTTTAACCCTTCCTTCCACTATAACTAAGAGGGAATTCTACAAACCCTACCTCTTTCAGCAGGTTTGGCAAACAGAATTTTAATGACCCTATAGTGTGCTCTTTGCTGTTGCTGGAAATAAATAAGCCTTGTGCAGAAGTACTGGAGAGTCCAGAGAAGGACCACTAAGGTCCCTATTAGGACAGGATGATAGAACTGAGAATGTTCAGCATGGAGAAGGGAAGGCTCATGGAAGGATCACATCAACATGTGTAAAACCTGAAGGGAATCTGTAAACAAGATGGAGCCAGGCTCTTTCCAGAGGTGTTTTGTAACAGGCTGAGAGGATATCAGCACAGACTGAAGAATAGGAGGCTCCCTCTGGACAACAGGATACACTTTCCTTTTTTACTGTAAAGTTCACTGAGCACAGAAACAGATTCCCTGGAGAGGGGGTAGAGTTTCTAGCCTCAGAGACTCTAATAGTCTTCATGTTCCATGTAACCCTACATGGTCCTAGGCAACTGGTGATCTGCTTGAGCAGGGGAGTTGGACCAGATGACCTGTTGAGATCACTTCCAACCTTGGCCATTACGATATTCTATATATGTTAGCTTGGAGAGCATCTGTGGATTTGTGGTTGTCAAAGCTCAAGGCAAGAAAGCTGCCCTTGCACATGCAAGAGGATGTTAGTGGGAAAGAGATAAATTGCAGCTTATCTTTGGATGTCACTGTTCTTGCAAGCTGTTGTGGAATTAACACACATGACAGCACTAACATTTGCAGGAGGATTTTGGATCTATAGAGCTACATGCCTCCTACGCAAGAGGAATAGCTGAGAAAAATTGTTTCATTGTTCCCGATACTTGTTTTTACAGTCAGGAATCAGCTTACCTTGGCATCTTTCCATCTCTGGAACCCAGCTGCCGACAACCTGGTTTGGGTTTAGCTGACCTATTATTTGCTTTTCATTTTAAATATCATAGACCCAAAAAATAAAAAAAAGGGCTAATTTCACTACAACAATGAGTGAGTATTAAATATATTTGCGTTCACATGTGGTGTGTTCATACCACGTGTGTTTGTTAAACACCTGGCCTCTATCCTCCTACAGTCACGCTTGAAAGAAATCCTATGTATGCAGGTTACTCCTCTTTCTCAAAAGTGGCAGCCTGTGATCCACAACACATAGCAGTAAGGAGTCTTGCTGGCTTTTGCAAGGAACCTTAGAACCTTTCAATTCAAATTCATCAGATAAATAATAAGCCATAATTTTCCCTACTTGATAGGAAAAAATAGCTTTCATCAAACTTTCAAATAAGTTGACATTCTATTTGTTTGGACTCAACAGGAGAAAAGAGATTATGAAAATGACCTAGGGATAAATCATTCTGAGGGCCCTGATATGAGTAGTTTTCTAACTAAGGCGAAGCAGAACATACCTAGTGGAAGACCTCAGATTCATGTGGGTGAAATAACTCTGCAAGTGGTGGACCCAAAAGATCCTGCCACAGCACAGTTCTGCTTTCACTGCCAGTTGCTATCAAAAGTCACAGTTCTCATTCTCCTTAGTCATAACTACAGCCTCTGCTACAACGCAACTTTTTCAGCATGACACACATGCCACTTCCCAAGTTGTATTCAGAGACCTTCCCAAGCAGTCATGGTAGTATATTTGAAGAGTGGGCAGAAAATGAAAATGTTATGTGGTCCAGAATCCTCTGGTTTCATACCTTATCCTGTATATATATAAAATGTGCCAAATTGATCTCTCTAACTGAGCACTGTACAGTAACTATGATTTGTGTAGGGTAAATGCTTCCTGTTGGTATTTTAAAGCATACAGAGGCAGGCTTAAAATAATGCACCAGCCCAAGAAGTTCTTTAAATAGCACAGGAAATTTGATGAACTCTGAGTCCACCAGTGACAGCACAGGAAAAGGAAAAAGAGAGATCAGATAAGACTTTGGTAACAGGAATGACAGTGGGATTATATTCCTCCAGAGGTTATCCTTGATTCTGATACAGGTAGAATGTCACCAATAAAGAGGATATTCTACCAGGATGGGTTATACTCTCCTAATTATGGAGCTGCTTCTGTGGCACCAGAGAGAAACCACATTTACCCTGGTTTTGGTGGCTTGTATATCTTTAATGATGCTTCCAGAGAATTAAGGAGAAAACGAACAGTGACTTATGGAAAAGGTCAGCATGGGAGAGAACAGTTTTTGTCTTGTTGTCTTGCTTGAACACACTGATTGCTAGACAGAAGAACTCTTGTTATCAGATGCCATGCTTGCTTTAATTTTTAATTATAGTCCTACAACTAAAATTGTAACTAAAACTGTGTATACTAAACTAAACCTATTACTAAAACGGTAACTTGGTTACAGTTTGTAACTTGGTTACAGTTTTCATTATAGTCCTCCACATTGGGAGGAGGGGGCAAGGGAGTGGGGAGCCTTTTTCTTATAGCTGGTACATTGCTGCTATTAACAGTTACTGCAGCATCCATCTCCCTCCCCCTTGTCTGTTGATTTATGTGGGTGTTGCCACACAGAATTACTTGATAATATCATTATACATAATCCTGTTTACTCCTACAAAGGAGACTGGCAAAGCTTCCCTGTTTTCCTATTTCTATTTTCCTTTAGTTACTTCAGAAATATTCTCTATAAAGCATGATTGTTCAGAGTGAATGCTTATCCTGTTTACTGTCCTTAATTCCAGACTCATCAAATTCAGCACCCTGCCCTATCTCTTTCGGTAAATATTTTCTTTGAGCCAAGCATCACACAAACATTAGCTGTAGCTCTCCTTATGTTCAGTTCACATAATTGCATTATTCTGATGCAATTAAAGCGTCTCAAATGACATTTTGGGACATTATCTTTTATGCCTTTAAAAAGTGGTCTCCCTTACAAGGAGTCCTCTTGCACTCCTCTTCACGGGCAATACAGTAAAGAAAACTAAAAGCTGTAAATATCTACACATATTTTTGGTATGAATACTTAGGTGCTTATTAAGGTAGATTCACTTAATTCAGGGTATTTCTAAAGCATAGGGAATCACAAGTATATTTCTGGTGACTAGAAGCTCTTAACAAGATTACTAAAAGCATGTAAATGTTGTTGATATGAATACAGGCATTAGAAGCATGCCCACAGTAAATATAAATCTAGATAGCAGTTGTAAGGCAAGATGAGAACCATAATCACATCTACCTGTTTACCTTTATAAGTGCTGAATGAAGTTAACAATAGCATGCTTAACTTGATAAAGATTTTCATAGATAGGCTTAGTAATTTTTGGTTTACTTATGTGCTTGTGAGTTGTCCTAAGGAAAATGAAGACTTTATCCATATTTATATAACCTAGACAGTGAGTAAACCCATTTCCTGAGTTTGTTTTAATCAAACAATCCCATTCTGAAGTGATGACTTTCAAAAGTACTGCAGTACACACTATTTAGCACTATACAAGGTTTTGGAGGAAAAGAAGGCTCACAATTTCCTAGTAATTACTTTTATGCAGTTCCAAAAGCTAGATTAGAGTTAGTTGTACTGAAATTCTTCATCATTAGCAGTCATAGAATTTCTACATTAAATGGGGCAAAATTTGAAGAGCAAAGTAATATCACATTGTTGGCTCAAAAAAGCAGATGAGTTTTCTGGGAATGGAACAAGAAATCGACTCAAAAACCTTACATTCTATCCTTTGGACCAAGATGTATGCAAGAAGATTATTTACAGCTTAAGCACTACATATATCTTACTTAGTTATCTACTGTACCTGAGGAAACACTTTCAGCATAGTCACAAAAAAAAGCCGTGATTCCATCAACTTTCAGCATCCAGTATCTCAAGACTGCCAGCCCAGAACTGCCACACTAGGCATTGCTGATCATTTTATTGCATTAAGGAGCACATTGAGGCTTTGATAAGGATCTCCACCGGGGAAGTTTTCAAGTAGGAATGATTTTCTAAGTAGGAATGATTATCTGATTGTGACAATGGAGAATCTCACTATGGAGGGAAAAGAAAAAGGTTTCAGCACAGCCTCTGAAGTTACAGAACCTAAAGTTACGAGAACAATAAAGTTCCTGTATTTTAGGGCCCAGATTTCAGTACCACATTACCACTAGGAGCTTCTAAAATCAGTTGCTATGTAGCTGTTTATCTGCTTAAAATCACTGTGTTTGACTTCCTTCCTTTAACATTTCTGAAATTTCCACCATCAGGCATTAGGCCTCTCTATTGACCTTCACTCAAAAATCAAATAGCAAGAGGAAGTCTCTGTAAATGGAAGAATTGGTTTTACACCCTTACTCCAAATCATTTAAAAAAGAAAGATTTAAAATTGGGTTCTGCCAACCCCCAGCTAAGGTTGCCAGTCACTGCCCTCTGAATTAGACGTTTTAGACTGCTTAAGTTATTCTGCTTCTCATAAAATACTGAAGTACCTGTTGGGGGGAGGGATAGGAATCACAGCACTCCAGAATTGTGTCCTCAGCACCAAGACACAGCAGCAGTTCTCTTTTTCTTGCCTAAAGACTATTTCAAAAGTTTGTATTGAGTGAGATAACTTCTACAGGGGAAATAGAAGACAATTGCCCCATTTGTCATTGGAAAGATTTGCTCTCAAATTTGAACCAGATGAGATCCCAGGTCACAGACTGAGTGTTTTAATTAACAGGCTATTAAGTTATTATTTTTTTTTATTAATTTTATTTTTATTAATTTTTTTTTAATGAGAACAACCTATTTCGACACAAATTGATCCAGCTGAGATGCTGATTCACAGAAATTGGAGGTGTACACAGACTCCCCCATCATGTGATAGGAAACACATCCCACTAAATGGTGCCAATTGTGAGGGAGAGGGAGGCTGTAACCAGTGCTGTCAATACACATACTCTTATTGTTTTGTCTCAGGCAGCTCTAAGCTCCAGTACTCCTGGGTCTCTGTCAACTACTGAACCTCCAATTCTTGGTTTGCCACATACAAAAGATACTGGGTGTTCAGCCAAAGCCTGTTACTTTTATCTAGGTGAGAAAAAGTTACTCTTTCACATTGCTGAATGTTGTAGTAGAACTGATCACCAGTGATGTTCTCTAAGATTTACAACTGTGGAATTATGTAAAGCTAAGGCCAGACCTAATTTCCATGCCAGTGTCTTGCTCTTTTCCTCTACTCATCTGCTTCCCTATAGAAATGATTCTTAAAGTACAGAGGCCAGATTTGCAATCAAGTATATCCTGTGGTTGTATTACTGTACGATAATTTACCATAAGAATCCATTAGAAATGCACCTATTATAATGGCATAGGAAGCATCCCAAGTACTTAACATTTCAGAATTTTCCTCAGTTTCCCTTGTTTCTCTCCTTTAAAATTTGAAAGCTTTTACAGCACAGAATGTGACCAGAGCATATTCCCTGGGTACTTCAGGATGTTGCTGTCTGAGGTAAAGGCTTTTTGAGACTGCTGGTGTTCCTTCTGGTGCCTTTCTTGTCATTGCCAGCCTGTTTACCTCATTTCCCTTTGCTTTTACCTATAGGAGTCTTGCAGAACTCTTCACAGCTGGACAGTTAAGAAGCAGAGCCAAGAAAACACTTGACAATTGACACAATTCTGCAATTGACACCTGGGTGACAAACACATAGAGAAGCTCTCCATGTGCAGCTTAGGAGTGTAACTTGGTTCAGGCTGCAGAGTGCTGTGTAGCAGAAGACTTTGTAGTCTTCTCTATTACACTGAGTCATTATAAGTTTTAAGAAAATGACTCAACAGAGCATTTCAGAATAGAGCTATGCTTTATTCTAACATCCATCTGTGTTCAACAAAGAAACTAAATATCCACTTGAGTTAAAAAATGTTTATATAATTTGCCAAATCAATCCTTTACAAGCAGCCTGATTTTACCTTGCACTGCTTCTCTTCCTATTCCATTGTAGCTGTGATCTTGGCATCTCAACAGCAGGAAAGAGTGACTGTGCCCTAGGAATATAAACAATGGAATTTGAGATAAAAACATTCTGAGGAGAAATTCTAAGTCATTGTTTCCTTTTAGCAGTTAAATAAGATCTACAGTGGCAATACCACCCTGCAAATATGCACAGACACATATATACAGGCATATACAGAGAAAGGCATTCATGCTCTTTTTACTTAGCAGGCCACATAGTGATCTTTTGCTTTACAGGAATTCCCACAGACTTCTAGACATGACATGATGAAAGCATGCTGTCTTTTGCCTAAACGGATTCAATTGGTTTTATTATGAAAAAGGAATATTGGAATAACAGCTGCTGTAGAAGACAATACGCCTCTTCTGACAAAATAAGTGCTGACAGAAAGAGCATGAAAATGTACTTTCTGTATGATGTCTCAAAATCTCTGACAGCTGCATTTAGTGTTGTGTTTGGGCTGTAATTTTCAAAGGGGAGCAAGGACAGAAGCACTCAAATTCTGTGAAGTGTGGCCTTCATTCATTAGGTGCCTTTGAAGCTTAGACTTACTGTTCCATTCTAAGCTGCAAGAAATCTCCTCTGCTCTACAAATCCTAACAAGGCATGCAGGGAACATGGTAACCCAGGGCAGGAGTACTCCAAACTATAGTGCTAAAAATATAAAATGACATGCATATGATAGCCTTTGTAATAAAGTTTATTATATCTATGCTGGCTTTCTCAGACAAGACAAGCAACAGTTTAATTGAAATAAACATGAGTGGTGCCATGAAGAGAGAAATATCATTCACAGGTGCTTTTACCAAATGGAGGGAAAGGTATCCAAGACTACTTCTGCTTCTTAGGGAGGATCATCACTGTTTATTTTAGCAGCAATAGTCAGAAGGAGGAAGAAAGGCAAGGGGGATAAGATTATGTCTCTCTATATCACCAATGATATATTATCAATCTCCTGAAATTATATGCTCCATTTTTATAATCCTTGAAGGAAAAAACAAGCAAACTGTCAGTGCCTCAAGCTAGTGGAGCATCCTGAACATAGGAATATAAAAATGTGCTCCCTGCAAAGAAATTCCTAAAAACTTAAAATATTAATTCTGCCTGATTGTGATAATAGTCTTCAAAAATATTGCAAAGTGTGGTACCAAATAGTGATGTATGGCTCCAATATGAAAGTAGCAAAGGAAGATGTGGAAGACAGGGATCTAATATTTATTATAAGAAAAATCAGTAGACAAGTTACAGGTATAACACAACATCCTGGTATAACACAACAAACTTTATCTCATGTTAGATCAAAGACAATAATTCAGATAATTCAGGACAATTCTAGGTGTAAGGACAAAGAAGCATTGGAAGAGCTCATGGTAATGTAACTGGAGACAGGCATGTAAGAGCGAGCATAGAACCCCCAAGCTGGTCCTATTCTAAGTGTGATGTAAGCATGATAAGGCAAAAAAGCACCTAGAGGACCATGCAGGCTTTTCAGGATTTGGTGAAACAAATGAAGCAAGAGGAAAATGCACATAATGTGTGAGTATTTTATGCAAGCTACAGCACATGGAGACAAGATCAGCTGTGAATGTGATAGCAAGAATGCAGTTATGGACAGAGGGGTAGAAGGAGGGAGGTTTTAGTGACTTAGTATAGATGTGTTAAAGATAGCTGAGCTGCTTGAGAAAGATAAGTTTATAGGAGATTTAAAAGGCAGTTTGAGCTCTCATCAAGAAAAAAAAATGAAGAGTAAGGAATTTTAGAACCAAATCATTGTAACCAGAGAGATGATGGAAAGAACTTTGTGGGATCGTGGAATAAGATGGATTAAAGATTATAGAAACTGACTTTGTTGGTCTGTAAATAGTTTTTCTCCATCATTTCTTAGAAAGTGTTGAAATAAACAGTAATAAGTGTCATAAAAACTTCCTACTCATAAAAACTTGTACCCTTTTGTGACAACATAAATACTTTTCCCTTACACAGAAGAGAACAGCTAAATAGAAATGTGGTTTCTGGAAAATAGGAGTGGGAGTACACAGGAAGACTGACTTTGTTGTGCCTTCTTAAGATGTCCTGGGAGTCATAGCACAACTATAATATTTTCTGGAGGAACAGAAATTAGTGATCTTCACTAGTCCCTCGGATGTCACTAATAATTTTGGTGCTTGCAGAAGAAAGAAAATAAGGTACAAACAATAATTGGACACATCAAGGAAGTAGAAAGAAAAATAGAACTTAAGATAAATGAAGATAAAGCCAACTCAGATAAGAGAATTTTAGAGAAGCTTCTCTATCAGCTGATAATTGTAGAGATCAGAGCATTGGCAGTTAAAGCACCTCAGAATTTCAATGGAAATACGGAAATTAGTATCAGTCTGAGAAGGTAAATGTACTAGGAACATGTGTTGCCTTATTTTTAAATCATAATACTAGAGTTTAGAATATACCAGACAATTTTAATTCATCTTGTTTTACATAGAAGTGACCCATAGTGATTTACTAAAAAGACAAATAAATGAAATAACTACAGAAATAAAATACTGCTCAAGCATGTGTGGGTAAGAAAATTAATTAGGAATAATGGGGGATCAACAAAGAACATGAATAGTCATTTAATCCCCATAGCTTCAGTGGTCAGTGTGTGGTTAAGATGACACAAGGCAGGCCAAGAAGCATCTGGGTAAAGGTCTTCCGTTGCTACTTGAGGCTAGTCAATCCAAAGGAAGCAAAGTGGAAGCACTAAGTTAAAACTTTGTTCTTAACACATGTGACCAGCTACACAGAAAACATGCCTGAGCAGAAGGAGTTTCAGGCAAACTGAGGAGTCATGAGTCATTATGTTCTCTAAATCCATGAAGGGGGGAAGGCAGCGAGTATGTGGGAATGCAATGGACCACCAGCAGAGAATTATGCCTCGCAGGCACATGCCATAGGAGACAGGCGTGTAACAGAGGAGAACATTGTGATTACAGTCTGCCAAGTGGTGAGCAGCCCAGATCCTAAGCTGTATCACCATTTACATCATTCCTGAGTTTACTCATCTAGGTCTCAAAATAAACAAAGGAGGAGCCTTATATTTTAAGTGATTCTACTTCAGCTTAAACAGAAGTTTGAGCGTATTCATCAAGTCGAAAAAGATGAGGGGAATGTCCGGCTCCCCATGTCTCTGAAGCAAAAGTGAGCTGTGCTTATCATGCACACTGTACTGCTGGGCTGGCCACACAGACAGGATTGAAAGTAATAACAAAAACTGAGATGTAGCTCACTGCTCATTTGTTATGTGCTGCAGGAGCTTATCTGCCCAGAATTATCAAGCAGTCTGTGGATTTCAAGCCAGATTTAATTGCCATTATGAAGGAAAAGTCTTTCTCACTTATTTTCTGGAGACTCTAGCTTTTTGCCTAAGAATTTGAGAATGCACCTACTTCTGACCTGAAATACACAGCAGTGAATAATAATGTTCCTGGTTCTTGCATTTAAAACATGATGCCTGGTGCCAAATAATACCTCAGTAGCAATATGAGTTATGAAGTTACATTTCAGTTTTCCTAATTCAACCATGTCACATGCCCAAAACTGGGAAAAATAGTGATTTTTTAACTTCAAGAGCATGAGTAAGTTTTGGATGCTCATGCTTAAGGATGCTTTCCAATTATATAAAGCAAGAGTGTATAAACTGTCCTTGTCCACTTAAATGCAGCTGATCACTATTGATTGCCAAACTCTTTATTCCATATTCTTTCATGAAAGCATTGAAGAAGGTGACACCTTTGGGCTTGGAAATCAAGAGAAGGGTATTTCCCTCCTGTAAGTGATTTTATAACAGAATTATTTTTTAACTTAGCTTTCTGCTAGGTTTTATCTACATTTGAATACAGAAATAAAAGGTACACTAGTGCTTTCTGGAAAGAGTGAGAGGCACAGAGTGAAGATAAATTACTTTACAAATATCTTCTAGATTTGAAGACAGCATCAAATGTTACTATAAAAGCTGAACCAAAGTTGAAGCTAAATCTATATTTTAAGAATACAAAAACAGCTTTGGGTGAGTCACTGAGGACACAAAAGCAACCACAAAATTTGTGCACAGTCTATACAGTGACCTTGACATGATTTCCAAAACCTTTAATTTCTGTTGGTTAGAAGAACTAAACACATAATTTAAATAAAATGCTATGTTTTTGTAAAGTTTATGCTTTGCAAAAATGAAAAGGTTACTGAAGACATTAACTCTTCAGTGCTGTACAAATGTGGGAAGGATGTCTACTACAGAAAACTTGCACAGATCACCTTGGAAATGAGTGTCTGAACTATTAACCTGGGCTGCAAAGTATTCTTTAAAGAGAAGGAATAGTTTCCAGTATGTTTTTTTGTAGTTTAGAGCTTCTCTTCTGGTTATATTTCAAGACACAGTATGATGGAGTAAATATCTTATTTTTTTAATAAGAATTAGATCTTAGATTGCACCAGACAATCCTGACCCCTCATATGGCCACAGACTGGTTGTTTAGGCTGTTATCATCACTAAATTATATGATATGAATCACTAAAATTCCTCTTTGTGCAACTTTTGTCACCTACTGAGAACATATCAAGGCTTCTCTGCATGTACTTGCCCAAGTTAATGAATCTATGCTAGTGAAGAAAGTTTTCTGGCCTCAGAGTCCAAGGAATTTATCCAAAGCCCACTGGATTCAAAGGGAGCTTTTCCATTACAAAGATTTAAACAAAGCCTGTTAGTATTAACATGAAATCCTGGAGGGAACAGTTGCTGTTCTTAAAGACGTATTTTATCAATATCAATGTTGTTGTGGTATCAGTGGTGTCAATGCCTTCTGTGGAAGAAGACTGGTGAGAAAGCCATCATTAATATAAAATATTTTCTGAGTTACTCTGCATGAAATGAAGAAAATAAAAGAAATCTGTTATAACAGTCTTCCAAAAAGAATAATTTGCACTTAAATGGCTTTGGTTTTACAAGTGGTATGAGCACAAGTGAGGATGACATCAATGAAAATAAATAAACAGTGTAATGAAAAATCTGGTGCCCCTAAATATCAGTAGAAATTCTTATCACCTTCGCTCCTATTTGCCTGAGTCATGAGTGTGCTATCCCCTCTCTTCAAAGGGGAATGAAAATCTTTCACAGATACTACAGGAAAGCCTATATAAATTTTTCTGCACAAGTCAGCAAGACAGTGTGAACTGGAAATTATATATTTATTATGATTAGTCAGAATACATATTGTATTTTCAATGCCATGAGTACTTTGAAGTCTAAGTACAGCTCTCTTTTGTGTAGATTGTAAAGAAACTAGTGACCTAAAGTGTTCTACACATTTGGTATGAAAGTGCACATACAAGACAGGTATCCTGTGTGTGTGACACAGGCAACTGATGTCTGTTTTTACCTCTTCTGTGAAAGACAAGTCATTCTCTAGAAAGACTTCAGGTCTCACCAAGAAGGAAAAAGACAGCAGTAATTCAGTAATTATAGCACTTACATAGACTAATGGAACCCTGGGTTCTGGTCCTGCTTAAAGGGCTATTTATGTTAAATAGTGAGTGGATTCAGGGCACCGTCCTTGGAGCAGAGGTCAGAATTCAGCTCTCTCCTTCTTGTGACAAGTATTCAACTTGACACATTCTAGTAGGAATCTGGAGAAATCTGTGTTGTTCTGGTTTTGTATTAGTTATCTTTAGGCATCTTTTGCAATAAGAACACTGACTGAAGGTACCTGCACTCAGTTCTCAGAGAATTAGTTATGAAAGCCAAGCGCTTAAGGGTGAGGCCATGTGTGACTTTGAAGCGCCTAAGAAAGAAGCAGATATTGGAAGCCAGATTTTCCAGAAACACTTTCAAAGCCTCTTCCAGCCCTAGTTCTCTTTGTCTCTCAGTAGGCACAGGAAAATTGCTCACAGCATCTAGATCAGAGTAATTTCCTGTGAACTAATACTCAAAATTGTAAGCCTACATTCATGTTATGTTACTATATGTACGACCCTCTTACTTATAAATTCCAGTCTGTTAAGGATAAACTGACAGAAAATTATACAGTTAGTGTTCAGAGTTCAGGAGGAAATATGCTGAAGAGCTCATTATTTGGCCATCATCTATGTAATGCAGGGGCCAAAAATGTTGAAAACAGATTTTTTTCTCCCTGTGTATATTGAAGAAGAAAAGGTTACCCAAGGTTTTCTATGCATTTGGCTCAAGGATGCTGCAATATGAGAACATGTGATTTGTTAGGGAAATCCTATGTGACTCCTCTACAGCAGCTAACCAAGTAAACAAGAAGTGAGCTGGAACTTTCTGTACAAGGACTTTTACTGGAATCATTAGGAAGCTTTTGAATATACTCAGGCTTCCTCGGGAGGTTCCATCTGTTGCTGCATGCATCATCTCTCAAATAAATGAACTTTGAACAGCTCACGACTTTCAGATCAAGGACTTCAGAAAAGGTTTTCCATCCCATTACAAGTTCAAGGTCATGTTATCATTGTCAATTCTATATGAGTTGATAGACTTGTATGAAATATGTTCTAGACTTCTATTTTTAATAGGAAATAAACAGCTTAAGCTTTTCATTTAATAAACCTTTCATCTTAACAATTTTGCTGATAATCTTAACGTATGAGTGTCTTTAAAAGACATTTTTTGCATATCTCCACATGTGGGTTTCAGACATTCAAGCTGCCACCTGTCTGTGTTACTAAATATGAAATGATTCTAAACTTCTGATCTTATTCTAAGCCTTTATCTATAAAAATCTCCAATGCATTTCTTTATTTTACTCCAATGAAAATAATATAGGATCACTAAATACTGAATGCTCAAGTCTGCCATTATCAAATTATTTCACTCAGAAGAAGTCAGTGGTAATGTGTTCTTAAAAAATCAAAAGCTGAAGACATAAAAAGTAGGATTATTGCTGAAAAAAAGGAAAAAGAAAAAGAAAAAGAAAAAGAAAAAGAAAAAGAAAAAGAAAAAGAAAAAGAAAAAGAAAAAGGAAAAGGAAAAGGAAAAGGAAAAGAAAAAGAAAAAGAAAAAGAAAAAGAAAAAGAAAAAGAAAAAGAAAAAGCTGGCCAAAGCACCTCAGCTCATTCTTACAAATTATTTCTAGCCTTCTTTCTGCACTGAAATTTCCAGAGATACATCAAGATCTTCACAGTTTCTGTAACAGAATATGGACATTTAATTATTGTTAAAAATATTTTAAAATACATTTTCTTTTTTCTCATATGAAAATGCTTGTATTCAGAAGTCGGTGACAAGTGCATCTTGGTGTATTTGCCCCTCTTTAACTCCTCCTCTGTTTCTTTTTGCTTGGTTTTCTTATTTAAGCATTTTCACATTATTTCAGAAGGGGGATCTCAATTCAAAACTGTTGGTTTGTGACTGCAGAAACAAATATCAGCAGTGGGAGCTCATAAATTTTTAAATTTATCTCCTTTTCTTTACAGTGATTATCTTGTTTGGCTGAGCTTAGTAGCAAAAGCATAACAATATTTCATGCCAGAATTCAGTAATCACTGGATTTGTAAATCTGTGCGCACTGTCCTGTGAGTAATCTTCTACCTTTGCACCTTAACCACTACAGCCCCATGCTTTCCAATTATTGTTTCCAATACAGAACTTGCCTGTGAAAAATACTTCTCATGTCATATATGCTGCCATTTCTAAATCATTTGAGTGAAGCAAAGCAAAACCCCAGAATCTCTTCAAAACAGCTTATACAAGATTTACTTGTAGATGAAGACTGGACACCCTGTATTTAAGTTTTCAGTTCAGTTGCCAGCTCTTTGGGCTGTTGTAGCAACCATTCAGGTTGAAAGCAACACATGACATTGAGCATCTCTCCAGTGTTTGGAGTTATACTTCACATAACTATATATATATTCCTAAGATTCATGTATCCTATCATTCCTGCTAGCTTTTTATGAGCCTTACAGGTAATATTTCCTCTCGGGTCCCCCACTTTATTTGAGCAACTAACAAAATTTAGGCTGTTTCATGTTTAGATGCTTCATCTTCAGAGAAGGTAGTGACAGTCAGACCTTTTGTGTTGTACCCTAGTTTACGTGCAAAGACCCCAGAAAGCCTGTATTCCTGAATGCATCAGCCTCTAACAGTTGGATTCTCTTCCACTACTCCTAAGTCCCTGTTTCTTTCAGCCAACACTCATAGGAGCTCTCATCTAACTTTATATTGCTCATGGCAAGTGCTTCTGCAGTGACTTTTCCTATTTTCACACTACTTTCTCTTTCTGCTCATTTATCTGCTTGTTGGCCATGCAGACCTTCACAAATATGTATCAGAAAAGTCCTCATAGCAAAAATTTGGGGTACAGAAAACGCTTTATGCTGGTTTTTTACATAATACCAATAGACTGACACATTCCCTGGACAAATAGTGGTTTCGGTTCTGTTATTCTGAAACAGTGGGGAAATGGGTAAATGTCTTAAGGATACTGGAGCACCCCAAGAAAGTCCTGTGACTTCACTGGGACAACCAAGAACACAGTATTTTATATGTCTTTTGCAAACCTGAGAGATCAGTGCTAAAAGATATCCTTTGCAGAGATTCCAAGCTCCTGTCATCAAAATCATGTCAAGAGGATTACAGTCCAAAGAGCATCAGGGAGGTAGAGACTGCTAATGCCTTACACAGCTCTCCATGTTTGATTTTCTCTAGGTCTGGATCTGCATAACTTCTCTTGCTTTTCACAAGCCATCAGGACCTTGGATTTTGCTGGATGAAGGAGTCATATAAAAATAGTGTCATGGACTTCATTGAATGCCACAGATTCTTCATTATCTAAATAATTTTGGATTATTTTATATGCTATAGGGTCATTCTTCAGAACTTACTAGACCTAAATAGGAGATTTTGAAGGTCACAAAAAACATGTGACTGGAAAAGTAAAATGTTGTGAAATATAATCCCTTGGTAGAGGGTTTGTTGCCTCTCTTTCTGAGCTTTGTAAAACCAAACTCAATACTTCCATAACAATAAATCAAAAGAATATAGAAAATTTACCAGCCTGGAACAAAAAGAGAAGTAAGCTTTATAACAGAAGTTATATGTGAAATTTGGATATTGATTGCATTTTGGATATAGATTGATCAGCAATTATTACTTAATTTATCAAGATTATTCAGAAGCTGCCCAATGTTGTTTCCCTTTTGACTAACAAAAGAAGTTTTCATGCATAAAACCCTTCCTCAAGAAAAATCAAAATGTATAGATTTTGAAACTTGCAAATATTCTGTGCTGCATAATTTCAAAAGCAAAATTGCAAAATCACGAATTATGTGTTAATTACATTTGTTTCCAAAGCAAGCATTAACACACATCCTTTGAACATCATTAACTGGCTTTTAGGAATAAAAAAGAAAGGAGAGAAGAAAGTCATAGTGGTAAAGTAACAATCTTTCTAGTGATAATGTCACTACAGTTATCCTCTCTGCTCAGTTCATCTTTATCAGGAAAAGTTTTGTGAGAGTATAGGTCTTATGGTATAGAGTTCTTTTCCCACTAAAACTGACAGCAAAGGTTTGCACAGGCCAGATATGCTCCTGAATACATCAAAGACAAGGGATTTGTCACTTTGCCTGGCCAGATTTGATATTAAACATACATGCTAGTAAATATGGAGCTGCCTTATGTCCCTTAATAAAATTTAACATTTACATAGCTTTATCTTTCCAAACTGCTGTAAGCTGCAAACGACTAGCTAAACAGAAAGATAACCCTTCTTCTCTAATCTTTAGAGTGCTATGCTTCCCATTTGTTTCCAGTACAGAGATTTCCTGTGAAAGTTTTTTCTCTGTACAGCGTGGAAGTTAGAGGAGAAAACTTAATGCATCTCTGAGAGACTATTTACGGGGTTGGTTCTGCAGCTTGTGTTTCGTCTCAGAAGTTAAGAGTAGCATCACATTTGGTCAGTGACTGCTGCAGGATAGAATGAGGGCTAGCCCCCTGGAGATTTCTATGACACTTGGCACCACAGACTATAGACCTTTGTACGAAAGTGCTAGAGTAGCTTTTAACCAGCTTCAGAATAATTAAGCAAAAGTGCAAAGGAGAGGGGAAGGGAGAACAAAAAAGAAAAAAAAAAGATCCAATCAAAACAAGGAGAGAAATAGAGAGGCAATAGTATTTGCAGAGGTGTAGTAGTTAGCAAAACTAACATTTTTTTGGTGTTCAAGGTAAGACTGCCCCCAGTCTTCTAAAACTCAAATGCTTGTTTCTGGGTCAATCTGAGACTGATGAGTAGCTCCCTTTGGAAGAAGGGTTATTGTTGTACTTCTTCTTACCAGCTGTGAGAACCCATCCTACAGGCCAACTGGTACAGATTCCCCCTGAAGCCTTTGGTACACTCCCTCTTTCTCGAGTCAGAGCCAGTTGCAGTACCAGACCAGATTTCACATCCCTGTGCAATAACAGCAGCCTGCAGTCTCTCTGGCAAACACTTCTTACCAAAAAACCAATGATTTATACAACCACTGTCATCTGTGCAGAGCATAAGCTTATCTCCTAATACCAGAGCCTCTCTCTGGGGTTGTGGGCACTGGAGCTGTGAGATGCTTGCTCTGCTATCACTACAGGACAGTGCTGCTCTGTACTCCCAGCTGGAAACAGAATAACCAGCCCTTAATTCCCGAGAGTCACCTTTTCTCACTGCTGCGGAGCTTTGATTGGCACATACTCAAGGCTACTGTAAATCCTGCTTCCTCGGGATGTAGGGAAGGTTAGGAAGACTTTACCACTTGGACGTCAAAAGAAAACATGTTAATGGCACAGCTTACATTAGTGTCGAAGAAGTGGGAGTTTCAGCAAGTCTTTCTATCCAGGCTTTCTCTTCTGCGGGTGGGAGGAGTCAGGCCATTCTGAAATAGCTCAACACAAAGGGTTGTGTTCCCGTGAAGTCCGGGAAAGTGGTAGGATTGCACAAGACAGTTGTCAAGGTTGCTGCTGTAATAAGGGACAGGGTGAATCATAGTCTGACTGTCACTGGCAAATACAAGTTTCTTCCCAGCTTTCTGAGGAAGCCTCACTGTTCTGTATGAAAAACGCACGGTTTCTGCACCCGAACACAACGGGGGGAAAAAAGCATGCCCTGGAGCAGGGATCAGAACTTTGCACTTCCTGCTCCCTACGCAGGCACTAGTATTTGCACCACCACCTTCACTCCCGCTCCAACCCCTTCTGCCTCCACTACTTCCCTGTTGGTTTTTAAGGGATGTCCAGGCTTCAAAATCAGAGTGGACAGCGCCCTCTAGCCTAAGGAGGCGGCCAGAGCACCCTGGGGGCACGGAAAACCCTCTGGAGCATCCCTTGCCATTGCACCCCAGCCCTTCCACTTCCCAATGAAGCCTTTAAAGCCTGTATGTGCACTTATGATGGCATTTACTGTTTCTCTCTTGTGAGTACAGAGAAACAAATTTCCCTGGTGTTTAAATCCAAGAGGATTCAGGGCCATAAATGCCAATTAAGTGAGGTTTGAACAGAACTGTTGAGTAGGTAGGGCAAGATGTGACACAAAATAGTGATACTAATGCTATAATCTCCAAAGCCAGAAGAGACTCCATCTAAATGTGACTTCACACAGTATGTATATTTTACATCTTAACAGGCCAAAACTTTCAGAGTCCTCTTTGGCATGAGTTTTGCCAACTACAGGCATGAGACAAACAACTCTATGTAAGGCCAGGGGTCTGGAACAAGGCATGGTAGAATTGCTGCCTGTTGGTATACAAAAGTTGAAAGAACAAAACCTCAGCTTACAGAGCTATGTAGAGGAAAGCAAAACTGAGAAAACAAATGAAACGAGGAATTTCCTTTTAGCTAGAACAAGTGCTCTGTGCTCAGCAGGTTGCTTCCTGTGAGCCTTTTCCTGTGTTCACTAGATGCTTTATTATACATTTTACGTTTAGCAGAGAGTGTGTCAGGACCTTGACTTTTAAGTTTGCAATTTTCATTAGACTGAAGGAGAGCTAGCAGCCTATCCAAGTAGGAGGAACATCAAATTGCCAAATGCTGCAGTGTCTATATATGTCTGATAGGCTGCATTTCACAGCAGCCTGCACTAAGCAGGGAACAGGCACAGGCTGAAAAGGCATTCGATACTTAGAGATTGCAACAGCCAGCATGCCAAAACCAAACACCCTTACTGGGGCTTCACTGAACTATCTCTAAAATTGCAGTTAAGAGCCTAATGAAAGCTTCTGGCATGTATGTTCTCCTCCAAGTCAGGTATTCCTCCCAGACAAGTTTGTTTCCCCATTCCAGTGGGCATCCAAATGAGTCAGTTACAGAGTTTTGTGGAGGGTGAGCACTGCTGTCATACTCAGATGCGGGCTCACAAAGAGTAGAGTCCAGATGATCTTTGCAACTAGGGACAGAGAGCACCTCCCTCAACTATGATGCCTCAGACAATGGACAAAAGGCAAGCTCTTTTTTTTCCTTAGGTTCCTACTGTCAGTTCATCCTGACTGTTGCAAGTGTGCTTAAGTCCCTGACTGTGCCTGAAATACTCCAATCTAATGGCTAAGGCACAAAGCTGAAGTTTAAACTCAGCACCTCCACCAGACTAAGGCCAGCCTGGAGCCCAGGACTGTGGTTTGACACACAGCAGGAGTGCTCCTTCAGCTTCTGCCCTTGGATGTTAATTCCAGCCCTACAGCCCTTTAACCTTTGCCCTTAGCTGTTTATTCCTGTTTATTACTACCTCCTACCAGCTTTCCAGAGGCTTGATATTTGTACTCAATGTAGCTCACAGCAGGAAATCTATTCAGTTAAAAAATAACTTGAGGGGAGGTTAATAAAAAAAAAAAAAGGAAAAAAGAAAACTGAAAAAACAAAACTGAAAAAAGAAAAAAGAAAAAAAAGAAAAAAAAAAGGAAAAAAAAAGAAACGTAATTGTTTCCTCAATCTGTGTTACTGTGTGGAAATATTCAAAGTATTATGTTAACAAAATTCAAAATCACAGAATAAAAGACATATGATGGATGCTGAAGTTCATACTGGTGGCAGAAAAAGTACCCGACAAACCCTAATCTAGTCCAACACATGCATCACCTCATTAACATGCATAAGCCTGTGCCTCATCTACTCACACCACCTGTCTGAAAAATGTGCTTTGCAGCCTCCCAGGTGAGCTGTGTTTCAGAGCAGGGAGGACAGAACAGAGACAAGTGTGGATGTGAATCCATTATAGCTCAGTGCTGACAGACGTAGTTCTGGGACACCTGGCTGGTCTGCATCTAATGTGACCCCAGTGGGGAATGAATGTCTGCCTAGATACCCGACTTGGCTAAGAACGGGAACAAGACAAAGCATGCTCAGTCACACAATTTTCAGCATGTACATACACACATTTCTGGTGTCTCCACTGCTGTCCACACCTGTTCTAAAAAGGGTTTTGCAGAAAATTGTTCTCTGCCTGAAGAAGCCGAGCCTTGCAGCACTGATGCTACAAAAAATCAGGCCCTGTGCAGGCAGCTCCTTTGGCTTTACCAGGTTTTCCAGAGGCAAATTAAAATTGCCATTAGTCTTCAAACTACTGAAAGCAAAAATGCCTGTTACACCACATAGCAGGATGTAAGGATGTACACAGATATGTAATTAAGTTGATACTAGGTTAGAATTGCATGTCATTATAGAGTTTTATTATTGTAGACAACAATAAAAATAAGGTTGAGAACAAAAATAGGTCCACCTTGATGGAAACTCCTAGAATAGATACAGAATTTGCTGAAATAAGTCACCTCATGCAAGGAATTGCCTGCTTTTATGAAAACTTCTTTCAGCCTGACTTCCAAACATGCTGGAAATATCTGCTTTACTAAAGTTAGCACTTCTGTCTGTGTTCAAATGAAGACCTTTTATTAGCCTGCAAGAGAACTGTGGTTAACAAGGGTAAAACACAAACAAAAACACCAGTATTTCTTAAGTCAGACCCAGAAAGGAAAAAGTTGCTTCTAATAACTGAATTTGCCATCATATCCTCCAAGCCCACTCATTGAGGCATCTTATTTGCATATTGTTTAATACTATAACATCCCAAGCTCTGATGCACTATGTGAAAAAGTACTGAAACCCACATCTGAAAAACGACATGGAAGGACTGACAGAAGGAATGCTGTGAACCATGTGAATACAGAACTTCCTGTTTTCCTGAAAAGCATTTGTTACATATTTCTACCTTCTCTCTAACTGAGCTCTCTTTGTCTTGCTACTTCTATGCTGATGCATAGAAATTTGCTTCCAAGCAATGAGTGGGCTAACAGCTCCGTCCAAGGATAGTGCTGGAGAAGTCATATTTCTTTCCCTGGATACAGTTCAGTGTGGAGAGAGGATGTTGCTGCCTGGAAGCTTTGTGCAAGGAGAATTTTGAAAATTCTAGGGACTTACTTGGGATTCACTGAAACTGGCAGCTCAGCTTGAGTTACATGAATTCTGGTTGAATGGAGATCAGCTTGGAGTGCATCTAAAGTTCATAACAGCTTAGAGTACTTCGAATTTATCCAACATTCATCAGACATGTTCAGGCCATGGACTGATACACAGAAAATCTGAAGCAACAGCTTACTAAGCCTTGTAGTACAGAGGGCATTTCTCGGTGAGATCTCTTAGAAGTAGATAAAGCATGGCAATATCTAGCTGATAAATTGGTGATCAGAAAAGTGTGACTGATGGGAAAGGCACTGGAAATGGAGCCACCACAACAGTGACAAAGAGTTATGAAATAAGGAGCATAGTTGAAAGTTGCAAAGAACACAACAGGATGTTTAAATGTGATATACTGCTGTCGGGGAGCCAGTGAAGTGCCTTGTAAAATTACAGGCATACAAATGTCTGAGATGTTCTTGCTATCTTTTATTTTCAGTTTTCCATGCTTCTCTGGCTATTACAAATCTAAATTTCTTCTGACTGTCATAAAGCCTCTTTTTTTCCTTATGTAATTAGGCTCTTCCAGTACTGTACAAAATTTGCTTCTTCAATTTCATATCTATAAATCACACTTAGTTCTAGGCCTGATTCCACCAACTCTTCCACAATCAGCAAGATTGTGACAATTTGTTGATGTTTCTTAAAAAATGTGTATTTAGCTTTATTCCTTCCCGAGAACTATTCTGTGTCTTATATCACTGTCTCAACAACGGACCTCTCATGCTACTGTATTAGACTCAGAAATATGATGCATCCAACGTGATGACTAAGCATGTGCTGTACTTTACGCTGCAGTGTAAGCACCTGCAGGATTGCACAAGTGCTTAGATTAAAAACCAGGCCCGCAGCTTTTAATTGGTAACAGCATGGAGATTGTTGCAGCAGGGAAACTTCAGCACCAAGTGCCTTTTTAGACACCAGTTCACTGTAGCCCCTGTAGACATGTTTAACTGAGGTATTAAGACTTAGCTGGATGAAATACAAATGGAAATGCCTGCTTGTGGAATCATCAGAAGTCACACTAGAACAAGAGTGGAAAGAATGAGCATTACTAGACACAATGGGCATGATTGACTGTACTCAAATCAAGGAATGGTGAGGAGTGTGCTGGTTACATCAAGATCACAAGATAAGACCAAAAGTTCTGTTCCCTTAGCACAGGCTACTTGCCACCCCCCAAAAACTGTGCTCTGATAATATAATGATAACTGGGCTCAGATGACATCTCATCAGGAAGGCAGACAGTAGCCATAAAGATGTGAAAATAGGATATAAGGTGATGAGCAGAAACTTTTCTAAAGGTTCTGTAGAGTAAGGCAAGGAAGGGTCTGAGGCAAGATCACTGCACAGCTGCTTGACTCAGGAAGACATAAAAGACCTGTTCAAAAGAATTGTTTGTAGTTGCCAGTGAAGATGGACCCAAGGTACTCAGTGAAGGCTCAACAGTTGGTACCCCCATCTTCTAACCTACACACAAATGCCCTTGGCATTTGGCAATGTGTGGCAATGTAACCCATCTCCTATCACCTCTGTAACGCATGGGAGAAGCTTTACTTTCACTGACAGCAGTAAGGGTCCTATTACAGACAGTCAATCCAGTATTTCAACACCATGTATTTCCCAGGCATCTGAGGCAGATTTTTTTCCCAGTGAAAGGAATGTGAGTGTATTAAATTTAATTGGTTTTGGCAAGTAGTGTTTTTCTACCCATTTCTTTTTAAATTCACGGCACTATCAAAGTTAGTGCAGGTCAGTAGATCAAAGTCCTTCATTGCTTCTCCCTGTAAACACAAAAACCACAAAGGGCTACATGGTTTTTCTGCAGACAAGAGAGATCAGGGAATTTTTTGAAGCCCTTTAGTAATATATTGCCAACATGTCCCTGGTTTACAGGCATAGATCTTTAATGATGAAGAAAATGCTCTGTATTTGAAAATTATTAATTACCAAGAGTTTTTTTCTCTGGGGTCAGTGTCCTCATTTCCAAGAAAAGCTCCATGTCAGCTTGACAAGAAGAGATGCTTCCACTGAGACTTCATAGGAAAGAACTGTTGCTTTGTAAGTGCACAAAAATACATGCACTATCCCCAGTACTCGAGGTTATTCTTGGCTTGAGCAGAGGTTACTCCTGTGTTTATCACAGTCAATCTGAGTTTTGTTATTGGCCTTCCTGAACACATTCAGTTAGACCCAAATTTGCTTTGTTGGTTGTATTATATAATTTTGTTTTAAAGAAAACAGGAACAGATAGCCCATAAAAACAACCATTGGCAGACCTTTGCCAGCACTACCATATATTTGCAATTTCTGGCTTACGTAAATGCTGGTAGAAGTACTACCTTTCAAACATCTGGTTAAACTGTATGATTTGTAAAACGTGCACAGATCTTCTTTGCAAAGGAAGTTCTTTAATATTCTTTATTGGCTGGAGGAAAGTAGGTGCCAAATACAACTGTGAAATGAGAAACAATGCACAAAGGAAAAATTCCATAACATCAACACATCCGTTCCTTTTCTCTGCCATAAATAACCAACACACCCTTAAACACAAGACTAAATGGCTCCAGGAAACTCTCATTAATAAAAATGTCCTAGCTGGACTTCTCACTTTCATTTGGAATTACATGCTTCAAGAACTTTTTTCTGACCTAGACAGCAAATCTGTTGTTCTCTAAGTAATACTAAGCCTTGAGATAGACTAAAATAAACTGAAGCTAACCTGCTTTCCATAGAGACTTAAACCTCTCCCTCTCAAGGTCCAAAATATTAGTGTTGAAAGGCACAGCCCTGCTGCTGTTGACATCAATGACAAGACCCTACACTGACTATATAAAGGCATAGCTGTGTGTTCCAGCATCTGTCTTTCAGTTCTCCGGAAAACAGAGATAAGACAGGAAACAGCATTCATGTATGTACTCTATGCAGATAAATTTCCTCATAAAATATAGCAGCTCTGATATTTTATGGAGAAGACGTCACGATGAGACTGTATGCATGCATAGCATATTTACTGCAGATCAGAAGTAGCAGAGTAATTAGGTCACTCATTTATCCAGGGGATGTTTATATTAAAATTAACATATTTCACTGTATAAAAAAAGAGATAACTGATACCAACCATCTGTAGTCTTATGATCTTGAAACTTGTGCTATACTGACTTGTAAATTGTACCAGACCTAGAAATTTCTGTCTCTTAACTTCCAATTGAGTCACTGAAAATTGACTCATTATTACAATATCAAAACATTAATACAACTTCAGGAACTATCCCTAGCTCTTTTTTGTCCTGGAAGCCTGTTCTAATTTTACAGTCATACTTTTCTGCTTAAAAAAACCCCCTCAAACACACACAGCTTCTGTATGAAATGTCTGTGAATTACAGGGAAGCTATCTGGCTAATTAAACAGAGAAAATAGTAAAAATTACTATTTCTTGGTTTTGTGATCTAGAAAATTTGCAAATCTTCTGCCACTACTGATGGTATCACACACCTGCTACAGGGCTTTCTGACAAGTGAGATGCCTGTGAGCCTTTACTAAATTTGAAATAGCATGAGCTGCAGAAAAGAAAGGTGGTACAATTTCATTTACCATTTTCAATGCCTTTTAAAGACAGTTCTTGTGTCATTTTCTTGGATGGAAACCTGCATTTGTGTGTACCATCCATGGCACAAAGTGCATGCTACATCCTCATGAAACTTAGATGCAGACTAGAGAGTGCACCAGGCTCCAGTTAATGAGATCTAGAAAAAAAGACAGAGGCAGTCCTCCCTTGAACAGGTGTGCCCAATGAAATGTCCACCTTATCCTCAAACCTTGTGGTGCGCTGCGTATTCCCAGTTTCATTGTGATTTGGTTGCTTTTGCACAAAAGAAAGTAGAAGGGCTTCTAGGCTAGAATGGGAACTAAATGGGAAAATGCTCTTAGGTAGCTGACTTATCAAACCTCTTTGTGCTTACAGTGAAGACTTTACCACAGAATTCACCATCCAGCATCCTTTCCAGTGAGGAGAGATTTGGTAGTGTGAAAGGATGACTGATGGGCTGGAAAGGCAACTGCTTAAACCTACTAAATAGAAGATCCCTAATAGGAGTCTTGCTTTAAAGTCTGTCCATCCTTGGAGCTGTGGGTGTTTCAATATGCATCAATGTTCTGCTTGGGATTCACAGCTCATGGCTTTTCTTCAAATCAATTTAAAATAATCCAAGAGTTGTAGGTGTATAAGGAGACTCAATCCTTCCTCTTGAAAGACCAACACATAGACAAATGTCTCAGGGTTCAAGGCCTGAAGTCAAGGTGTTCTTGAGCTAGAACAGATCTGAAGGCATTTATCTTGATGCATGACTGAACCACACGGTTCACGTGCATCTTGCTGGTTTACTGCATGTCCAGGTCCATTTGCACAACTAAAAATGCTGGAAAGGAGATAGAACAGTGCCAGATTTCTTCTCTACAGAACAGCCTGTCTTCACGTAGACTGTGCAGGCAATGTGCAGGATGGCAGCAGAGTCTGGATTTGGGGACCTGAAACCTACTTAGCCATCATGAGATGTAAGTCTGGCCCAGGAATTCTATGCAAGTATTTGCAGTTTTCTGTCATCTGGGTTGTCAGACAAACAAATAATCTGCAGCAACTTGGAAAAATGCCCTAGGAAATTGTAGGCAGAAAAATACAAGGAAAATCCAGCACTCACTTTTTCTCCCCATTCTCCTGTGGTTGACTGGGGCACAACAGAGGAGCCACAGGCTTGCCATCTCTTCTGATTTTATGGGTCTCGTGGCATATTTTTTTTTTTTAATTGCCCGACTCTTGAGACTGCGGGATTGCGAGGATTTCAAATTTAATTTACGAGAGAGGCTGACATGCAACAGTTGTGGCTGCAAAGAAATGTTGGAGGTCAAGTCTCAGACCTCAAAAACTAGCGGCAAATACTAAGATAAAATGAATCAAGAATCCCTGCATCTGTGGAGCCAGGGCCACCGCGTCCAACCCTGGAGGTCTGGCAACACTGCAAGTATTCAAGGTACTTTTCTATAAAGGATATTTGACCGCGACGCAGAGAAAACCCGAAAGGCTTAGACCCGCACCATCGCTCTCCCAGAGCACACTCGCCATAGCCCGCTGGGGACCCAGCCACACTGCCGGCGCTGCAGTGCCCCCGGCAGCTCGGCCCCCACCACACGGCCAAGAGCGCCGTCAGCCCGCAGCGCCGGGCAACTTCGGCACGGCAGCACCGGGGCTGCTGCAATGGGGCCGAACCGGGCCGTGCCGGGCGGCGAGAGGCGGCGGTGCCCGCGGCAGGGCCGGGGGCGGCGGCAGGCGGTGCGCGGCAGAGGCTCCTCCCGCGGGCAGCCCGCCAGCCCAGCTCCTCCATCCCTCCCTCCCTCCCTCCCTCCCTCTCTTTCCCTCCCTCCCTCCGCGGCTCCATCCCTCCTTCCTGTCGGCGCTGCGCACTGCTGCCGCCGGAGCTGGGCCGCGCCGCGCACCGCCCGCACACCCGCGGCAATGCGGCCCCCTCAGGGCACGGCCGGGCGGCGCCGGGTGAGTGTAGGACCGCGCCAGGCGCCCGCGCCCGGCCGCTCGCACCTGGGAGGGGGTGGCCCGAGGGGCGCGATGATGGATGTTCCCTCCATCCCTCCCTCGCTCTGTCCGCCCCGGGGAGCTGCCGGCCGGGAAGGGCGGAGGGGGGGCTGGCAGCCCCACCGGGACCCAGCGCGGCGACGGGAATTTTCGGAGAGTCCCCCGGCTGCCTGCCTGGTCTCGTGCGGCTCGGGGCTCGGCCGGGGCTGGGGACAGGTGGCAGTGGCGGCGGCGTCGGGGGCGCGGCGGGGGCCGGAGCCGGTGTGGGCGCAGACCGCGGCAGCCTCCCTCGGGGGCGCGGGGGGGGGACCGGCGGCTCCTCTCTGCCGCTGCCTGGAGCCTGCGACTTAAATAGAGGCTGTGTTTTGTCAACAGCTCATTCTGCTGGCTGGCAGGTTGGTTGGCTCGAGGACTAAGCAGCGGGTAAATACTATTTATGCCTCTTTTTGTAATTTATTTTTATTTTATTTTATTTTATTTTATATTATATTATTTTATTTTAGTAGCACCCTTTTGAAAAATGGACCTTAAGAGGGAACTCTAGAGCCCCTTCTATGTTTTGGGGAGCATCCAGATATGCTGGGCGCCTCGCTGCGCACTAGCTGTACAGGGACTTTTGGCACTGCGGCAGCTGTGTCTGTTTTGAGTGATTGAATTTCGAATGTGTCTAGATACCGTGTTTGAAAACGATCTGTGAAGACCTTTGAGGCAGTTCTCTAAAGAACCTTATTCCTTTGTAAAATTCAGCGTGTACATTTGAATTGACTATGTTGTGCTGGCATGCTGTGTATTACTTCGGTAGGAATTGGTTATATGCATGCTTTGTTTTTCAGTTGTCATTGGTGGTGAATGCCTGGGAAGTTTGCTATGAATGGGAGTGAAAATCTGGATAGGTATTATAATCACCTAATACAGAGGAAAGTGGGATAGTGAGATGTTGTGTGGGAATTGTCACTCTGATTCTTTTCGACAGACTTTCACACTTAAACTAGTCAAATATTTATATTCAATTATCAAGGCCGTGTTCTGTCAAATTTCCTTCAGAAAAGCTTGGGAATTGGGTTGATTTCTGCTGTATTTGAAACTCAGCTTATTACCTAAGTAAGGCAGTGTGACTTGCCTTTGACATCTCACCTGGAAGTCCATTCTGCCTTTTCTTCTTACTGTAGAAGAAATATTTAAATTCTACCTAAACCCTTAGTTCAACCCCACAGCATGAACCCAGACTGCTAATAAGACTAAGCAGGTTTAACTGTGAGAAAGATCGAACTCTGTGTCATGCCATGTTCCCTCTCAAATCAGCATGTGGCAATTTTCACCTCTGCGTACAGACATTCTGATACAGAATGTTTTTTTGGTGTAGATCCATCAGTGCCCACGTGCTTTATATCTGAAGCCTTGCACATCCTGTAGGGAAGAATGCATGAATGCCTTGATCTGCAGAAAGTCTGTGCTTGTCCTTAGCTCATCAACCATTTTATGCTGCACGATTTTGGTGATAAAGATAAGCTTTGATTTCTGTTGATTTCTGTATGCAGAGGTGAGAATAGACCTAGAAGTCTCCTGGATTTGGCCACAATTTGAATGAAGATCAAAACAAAAATTATCTTTGATGAGGAAAAGGATTTGGATTTGGAGGAGACAGGAGCAAATGCCATTGAGTGTATCCACAGAATGGGATACACAAGTGCTGTATCTGCACTTGGTTATTATTTGTCAGCATGAGTTGCTGGCTATTAGCTGGAGATGGGTCTGCAGGTTACTTTGGAGAGGTAAATAAAAGAGACAGACTAGTCTCAGTAGACTGCAAGGCTATGATCTACCCTGGAAAATTTGCAGAAAGTCACAAAACGAAAGCTTACAAATCATTAAGTTGGGGCTGGTTTGGATTATAACTTTAAGGGAGTCAGTAGATGATCCGATTTTGTTTGCTTTCTGTTTACTAAGTCTTTGCATCCTTTCATCTTATCGCTGTTTCACCTATTCAAACTTTTATTAGCATTATTAAGTGATAACAGTTTCTATTGTGCACTCTCCAAACGCACGACTTTAGTCACTTAGAGCAACCAGTGGCAAGCATTATCTGTGAATTAGATTGTGTAAAATCTCTTTACAGGTGTGCTGAGGAAAGGGAGAGACTTAAACTTTAGATGAGGGCATTCTCACAGACTTGCCGAAGGTAAATCAGGAATACATGGGAACAACCATATGGGTGGAGATGTTCCTCTCAGAGAGAGGAAGACTTTTTCACAGGTGGCAAAGCTGCTGCTGCTACTCCAACAGGTATTTATAGGACTTTAATTTCAAGTGCTTGTTGAGTTACAGTCTCTGGCTATAAGGTCACATCTGTTTCAGCATCATGCTACTCAGGGTGTTAGAAAATGTTTAAAAAATATCTGGCTTTATTAACATCCATAGGTAATGCTAGAACAGAATCTCTAAATGTATTAGAAACAGCTGTTTTAGAGTATGAATGTTGGATTGCTTAATCCAGTGAGTGTCTGACAGCAAATTTTGTGCTTTATGAGAAGATGTATTTAAACAACCTACATGTTTGTAAGTACTGAGTCTATCTTGCAGAATGTCATATATCACAAGGCTGATGCAGATGGATTATGTTTTTCTTTTGCCCCGAGATTTAGTTATGATTACTTCTTGAGTGGTAGGCATCAAATTTGTCTAAAAATAAGAAAAATAAATTGCTTTTAGATAAGACTTGAGAAGTGCTCTATGCGCCAAAGCTGGTTGATACATTTTGTTCCATAAACAGTTTAATGTAAAAGATGAAAACAGTCCTTGCGACCGAGACCTGGAGACCACGATCCTGCACTTCCAGTGAGTGTGGGCTCACAAGGACATGAGTGTAGCACTGACTCAGTGGTTACTTAAGCTTCAGAATCGACAGAAGAGCTGAAGGAGTCTTCATCCTGACTCATCTGTCACTTTCAGTAGCCTAAGGTGTTTCTGATGCCCCCCACAAGTGCTGCAGTGACTTGGGTTGCCTCAGAAAAGGAAACATTCCTGCTGCTTTCTTCTCCTATGTCTTTAAACAAAAGCAACAGCTTTTTTCTTTGGAACCTGATTCTTTGGTTCTGTGCTCATTTTATCAGAGATGCAAGCAGGGAGTAGTTGCTTTTTGAATCTTGAGTGTTTTAGCATCAGGCAAGTGGTATGGCCCTGTCAAAGATGAGACTGCATCTGTGTGTGCTGATGCCTACAAAATTTATCATCACCTGTCCTTTTATTTCTTTTTCCTCTCTAATATTTACCTGCAACTAAGTGGGATTTTCAAACATGTCTCTTTTAGATTGAAGCATCAAAAGTCTGTGTTTTATACATGCTTAAATGTCTTCAGGGATGATCTTCCAGAATCACATGAATTTCTTCCAGAGTCATTAGCATGGCAATGATGGGGATCATGTAAATTCCTAGATGAACAGACCTATTTTCTTACCTGTATTTTGAGGGATTGAGGGGCAGCTAGGATATCTATGACTAGAAAACACAGACATCCCCTGTGTTCTTTGCTTTCCTTTCTTACTGACATACAAACAAACAGATTTTAATTAGAATAAATGATCTTTGAAAGTTCTTATCTGTCCCTGAGAAATATATCTGGGGACTGTTTTTCATACACATCATCATTTCTTTGCTGCTCACTGCTGTCCTCCTTCCTCTGGAAAATTTGCAGTCCCTACATTTACAGACTGTGGGAGCCCTGCTGCTGTGTGTTGTAAGGTCCTTGAACTCTTGCAAGCACCAGAAGCTCAAAAGGGCCTTTTGCCACTTTGCTGCTGTCTGCCTTTCCCTGCTGCTGTCTCTTGGAATGGTTCCTAGTAGCAGGTTTCACTGTAAGCAGAAAGTGCTTAGGCTAAAAATAGCTTCTAAGCCATTGGTATGAATGTTGGTACGGGTGTAAGGTTTTGAAGGGCATATGCACCCCCTCCTTTCTGTGCACTGTCTGGAGCTGGCACTGGAGTGAGGTCAACTGTCGCTGCAGCAGAACCAGTTTTCCCTTATCCCACAGGCAGAGAACTGCTGAGTTGTCAGCTGTTGAGTCCAAATTGTGCCTTTTACCTCAGGGAGCACAAGTTATAAAAGCACATGTCATGGAAACAAGGATAGCACTGTGGCAATTCCCTGCTCCTTCTGCCTCACTTCCTACCCTGCCAAAAAATCAGACCCTCAGCACAGCCCACGGTAGAGGATGGACTGCTGAGTTGCCAGGTTGGTTTTAGCAACACCTCCCCCCTCTATTGGGCCATGTGTTGTCAGGGAGCAGTCTCCTTTCTCATCCCTATACCCAGCAATTCAGGGGAAGTTTCCTGCAAAACCAAAAGCACAGCCTTTCAGCCAGCCTCAGTCTCCTGAAATTTCCGTAAGTAGATAAAGTAGTGCTTTCTTGATCTTGATTTTATGTTGCAGCATTCTCTCCCCAGTCAACCAGTTTCAGTGATACAGTACCATTGGTCAGGAAATTATTATGGGTTTTTTTTTAGTTTGCAGTGGAATTTTTTGGAGATTTTTTGGGGCTTTTTTGTTTTCTTTTGTTTTGGAGGGGAATGGTTCTATATTGATGAGTAATGTTATGCTAGTGTTCTCTGCCAGTATAGATTACTGCATTTTGAACAGTCAAAAAGTACTTTATTTTGGAATATACATATATTCCAAAAATAGAGGTATGCATTTGTGCTTGCTTTGTACCTACAGCTGCACTGATAACACCTTTGTAATATTGACTGAACATTGACAGTTTCATATCAAGGTTGCCTGGTAATTTGTAATGCATAATCATGAGATTTAAATAAAGCAATGTATTTGAGTGTTTTCTTTAGGTGATAAACACTGTCTGAAAAGTATGCTGGAATGTTTCTTAGCTTGCATAATTTTGTCATTATTGCACAAGTTGCTTAAAGGTATAATGAAAGTAGTACAAGCAACAGGGGTGGTTGAGGGTGGTTTACACTGTCAATCTGGCTCAGAAATGGTCTATGTTTTACTTCTGGGCTTCAGCCATCCATTTAAGCTAGTTTTGCTCCCTGAATAAATCAGTTACTTCCCTCCAAGGAGAAATGCAGGCTCAGTTGACTGCACATAGCTCAGGCACAGTTAAGCAATTTTTCTGGATGGTATGGGTATGGCCTATGGCAAGGTTGGCTAGGGTGGTGAGCAGAGCAAGCCAGCTCTCTCCCAGCTGGCTTGATGCCCTTGAATGCCCTCCACATTGTGCCCTTGGGCATGACACACGTTTCAGCCTAAAGCTTTAAAAATTGCTCTTTCTTCATTTCAAACAATTTGAACACAAAAGAACAGGAAAAGCTGCTTTGGAGCTAGATGGTGACCCAGGCCACTTGCTGCAAAGTTGTCTAGTCCAGACTCAGGGTGGTCTCAGTCAGTGTGAAGGTGAGCCCCTCTGCAGCATTTAGGCTGTGGGTGAAGACACCTCCACACTGCAGTCCATCAGGGTGGTCTGAGAATATCTGATATTCATATTTTCTTTTCCTTTATTAGCTGCATTTCAAATTACATGCATGTTTGAGAGTTGCACATCCCACATATCTTGGAGAATCTATAGGAAAGAGAAATTTGGACACATGAAAGAAGAGTCTTGGCTCTGCTCGGCATGGGGCAGGTCTGGGTAATTGCCTTTTGGGGTTACTTGGTGGTACTGCCTTAGCCTGGCAGCCCTTCTCCTTTCCAAAGAGGATTTAGCACAGTCATCCAGAAGCTCTTGTGCCGAGACAGCAGTGCTGCTCAACTATGTTTGTATGGCAGATCATGGTTTTGTCCTTCTTGAACTGGGTGCTCTAATGGCCTCTCGTAAGTGTAAAATCAGTGAGGACAGAGCTTCAAAATCTCTTTCTCAAATAATTGGTTTGAATATTACTGCAAGGCAAAAATGCTTCCTAAATCAAATGAGCTTTAGAAGAAAATTATAATGGTCAGTATTATAGGTGGAGCTTCTGCAGGTACTGAAGCCCAGAGGGTGAATGTAAGTTATAAGTATTCCAATTATAACTAATTTTCACAATAATTCATGTTTTGGATCAAGTTCAGCACTTGCAGCAAGAGATGTGTGGCCTCTGAGGTTTTTACAGCTACTTTGGAGCTAAAACCAAGGAGATAAGCTTCTAATGTTTAATCCTAGGCAGAAAAAAGAGAGGAGGTGAAAGAAAAGGGAAAAAGATATTATTTTTTGTTGTAAACTTATGTGTTGTCTTGAGTTATATGCAACAAGAACAGAAGTACTGTGTTTGTGAGGTGAACTTAAATGTCAAACTCCTCTAGGGTTTCACCTAGTTGTGAGGATAATAACATCTGTTCCTTAAATTCTACCTGTTCTTCTTCCTTTTCCCCTCTTTCCACCTGCTCCACACATTTCCAAAAGTCATAGCTGTGGGAAGCCTTTAGTGCACAGGTCTCAAGGCACGTAACTCATATTTCATCTGCTAGAGAGAACAGCATTGTCACAATTCCCAATATAGAACAGCCTGCTCCAAATTAAATGTGATTGGTCTGTTTCTTTTTTCAAGATGATGGGAAATTTTTGACCAAATATTGCCACATATTTTGAAAGACAGGGTCAGTCTGGACGTAAATCCAGCATAATGTTTGTGACCCTTATTGTAAGTCTTACCTCAAAGTTGGTATTTTGTCCCTTTCATATTGTCTTCCTTCACTACTAAAATCCTTTTTAAAGCGAGATCTGTGCATGATTTGTGTTAATGTAGTCTGACAGAATAATATGAACTAAAGGCTTTAATATAGTAAGACTTGCATTGAACCCATATTTAGAATTTCTTATTAATTAATACATCCAATCTTATTTTTATGTCAACCAGTTCACTCCTCCCGTGAAAACCTTTGCCAATACTTAATTAGGTGTATTTTTCACAATATTCGCTTTTCAGCGGAGGTCTACTACATGGCATTTCCTCTCGCGTCTTACATTGTGGGCTAAGTTTAAATTCCTTCTCTGTGTAGGTAGTTGAGAACTGTGACCAAGTAATCTCTCTGAACTAAATAGTTACATTGTATTAGCCTTTGCAACAACAGACCCAAACTGTTCAAAGTAATAATTTGTTCCTGAGTATAAATCGACTTTGTACTGGATGAAACCATTTCCACTGCTAATGAGTGGCTAGTTTTTCTCTTGTGTTCTTGGATCAACAGCTTTTGTAAGGTAGCTTGATCCATACAGAAGAAGCTGTTAGGACTTTTATTTTAAATATCTTTTATGTATTTATTTGCTTGGGCTGTGATACCTGATACTTCAAAAACTTTGAAAATGTTTTCTGGTTCCTTCCTCATATTTCAACTAGTGAGTGGTGCAGCTGGTGTTAACATGCAAAGAATGCATCCTTGAAAACGTTAGATTCTTGTCTGCTATCCTTTTCCCCTGGTGTATGCATACTTGCTAATAAGTAGGTAGCTCTGGGTTGAAATTTGGGCAGTGATTACTGCAGACAGAGATGGGAGCAAGCACTCAGCATTACAATAGCTGCCGTAGAATTAGGTCATTAACAGGCTTTCAGCAAAATAGTGTTAATTATCCTCTTCACACACTGAAAGACAGAACTTATAATTTCACATCTTTTCTGAGTAATCCTCAAGTGTGGCATTCCTAGCAATGGTTTATATGAGTCTCTCAGCTTCGGGTGCTTCATGTGACTACCCAGTTCAGCATTCAGCTTTCCTGTACTGAAGACTAAGGAAAGCTCCTGCAGTTAGGCTCCTGCCAACAGTGCAAATGTGAGTTGTGCATAACTTCATTCATAAGTTAGAATTAGTCATATACTTATGTTTCTGAAATTCCAGAGCATTATGTGTATATATGTGGTTACTGAGGCTTATTATCTTGCATAAATCTGCAGTGAGTTAGTCACAAGCAGCACTCCTTGGCTATCAAATACCCTCTTGCAGAGGACATAGGTGATCTCTGATAGTATTTAGCAGCTTGTTTCATGAGGCCTGAGAACTAACATGAATAAGATGCTGCAATCTAAACCCAGCTTTTTGATGAGCTGATTGCTTTAAGAATTGAACAAGTACTGGTAAAAATTGCCTTCACTCGACCTCTTTGTTTCACAAGTCCTCTTGTCCATTAGCTTTTGCCATACTTAGTGATATCACTTGGTTTGGTTTGGTTTTAGTTTTTAAAATTTTCTTATTTGGACAAAATAAGGTATTTGTCACTTACATTCCTAATACCTACATAGGTATCTTATCTTTTTAAGCTCTTCTACTGGTTTACAAATATTTTCTGTATATAATATTCTAAAATAAAATACTTATATCCTTGAGGCATATGTATTGGCATCTAAATATGTTTTGCTTTATAGTCCGTGTGCAGATTCTGTGAATAGCTCTTTAGTATGGGAAGGTGCAGAAATGGGAAAAGCAGAGTGCACTCCAAAGATGTTTGTGGTGGTGTAATGCTTTGTGAGTTCTAATGACTTGCTTTGTGATGAGATTGGCACAAGCTTTTGTAGAATAATATTTCACACAAGGAATAAAAAAAATTATGTGTTGGTGTTTCACACCATAAAATTAAAGGTTCTTCCAGTCTCTGGATTTTGACAGGTGAACTTGTAAGGATGTGCTTGGCCTTGTGCATCATGTGCTGTGTTTCTGAATAGACCTGACTAGATTCATGAAGAGCAGAATTTTTCCTAAGGAATAGAATACAGGAATAGAAACTAAAAATAAACTGAACTTCTGATTCATATAACTACACCCAGGTTTTAGTTCTCCAGCTTGCCAGGCTCCCCTTGCCCCTGCCTTTTCTTCCCTATGTCTGGCCACCTCAGTCTGCAGCCACCGGAGAGATCATTGAGAATTGTCACACGTCTCTTGCTCCCACAGTTGGACTTGCTCAGCACTTTAGAAACAATAGCTGCTTCGTTGCTGACTTGTGAAACAAAAAAGTTAAACATATCAGCAACAATGCATGAAAAATGTGATGAACAACCTTCCACAGGAAGAGGTTTTTACATTCTACTGTGTATTATTGGTGTCAGAAGCTAATAAGTAAGAAATCCTTCTTCTTTTGTGCTTTATCTGCCAACTCAATGCTGAGAGAAGTAAACCGTGAGATTTACTAATAATAGCAGGAAGGAAGAACCCTGTTAAGCATAGATAGAAAAGTTGGAATGACTTGTGTGTTTAAAATCCAAGGTTGTTTTTTCCTCTCCTCAGCCCTTTTTTGTAGTTATCTTTCAGAAGAGAAAAACAGAAGAGTGCTTCAGGAGGTGAATCTCACTTTCAAGGGAGGATTGAGGGAGAAGAGGCAGATGCAAGTTACAGATGCTGTAATGATGGTCATATGAAAGTGATGTGAAGATGTGAGACATGGCCTTGAAAATTTCTCTTTAGTTTTCTTATCCTCAGAATGGATCATGTCAGAAGAGACTTGTGGCACTGACTCACTCTATGTCCTATTAGTAGCAGTCTCAATCTTGCATGAGCTGCTTTCAATTTTAAATGAGGTGCACCATCATTACCCTTGCAGATGCTGCTGTCTCAGCACTTGCTGGTGGGTTATTTACAGGGAATTGATTCTCTGCTTTTCTTAACTGCTAAAAGAAATTGCAGAAAAACATTGTTTTATTTTACAGCAGTAAAAATTATGGCTCCTAGCCATCGTGTGTATTACTTTAAAATGTTCATATCTTCATTTCTTTGTTTCTTTTTCTGAGCACTATTTTAATGGTGCAGAGTTCGCTTTACTGTTTTATCCCTGTTGAAACCAGGACAACATCCCTGCAAAGTACTTTTATAGCAGTATTTTCTATTCTGAGACCCTCTATGAAACACCTAAAGGGTTGCTAGGTTTCTTACATCAAGAAAACAGACAAAATACAAACTTCTCATTTAGATTATTCTGAAAAACTTTGGAAGTTTTAGCATCTTTTTTTGTGGACTGAGAGATTTCAGTCTATATTTGAATTCTATTTACAGTCATTTAGCAAAAATTGAAAACAAAATTTGAACTTTCGTTCATGTTTTCTTTTTAGACCATGTACTGCCTAAACTGAATTATCAATCTAAATTATTGGAAACTGAAAGCTGAGTGTTAATTTAATTGGAAAACAACTACATCTCATTTCTCTCGCATTGCAGTAAGTGATTAAGGAAGTGCTGCATTGTAGAGGGGATTACATGAAGGAGCACACTAATACTGAGGTGAGGCTGTAAGTTTCTTGGAAGCATCAAAGTCTATTACATAGGTAGAAAGGATAACATGAAAGAGTCAGTTTATATTGAGGCACTGGGTTGCTGTGCTGCTGCAAGATCTGCAGGTGGACTGTAAGCCCTTTGCAGGGACCTTTGTGAGCAGAGCAGAGCGGAAAAGGAGGACTAGTGTTGCCCTCAGAAAGCTGGATCAGTGTGCCTGCATGTCTTTTGGGTCCCTGGCTCCAGTGGAAGCTGTGAGCAGCAAGAGAATGAGGGAGTACTGTTACCATAAACAGGCATGAGAGTGAGTCCATGTATGTGCATGAACTGTGTGGTTAATACAAATTTCTTATAGCCAGTGTCTGTGAGATTTAATTAGCAAAGAGACCATCTCCAGTATATTAACTGTAGAAGTCAATATTTGCTGAGTACTTAATTCCCACACTTTGCCACCTTAAAAGGAGGGGATATGCATGTATATATGTGTGTGAGTGAAAAAGTCTAGGGGAAAAAAAGTACAATTAAAAGAACATGTGAAGGGAATAAATGAAGGAAATACAACTGCTGTGTAATTATGTATGGACTGACTTGTTCTGATAATGTCCTACGAAATTGTAAATCATCCTCCATTGTCAAATTGGAAGGGGAATGGCAGCATTGAGGGTCCACTTGTGTGCAGAGCAGAAAGGAAAGTCCCCATCACAGCGGAAGGGTGGTCATACATGATAACATACTGCAGTATGTGTTCATGTGATCTGTCAGATACTTATTAAGAGAGGAACTACAGCAGGTCTTGAGGGCTTTTAGTCTCAATAAAGAGTAGTACAACAGGAATTTGTCAGAAAATATAGATCTGTAGTTTCAGGAATTGCCCATTTCCTTGATTAGTAAAAAAAATCAATTTATTTCTCGTAAGTGACTCTCATTCCTTACATTCATTGTAAAAGGATATTACATAACTGTTGCTCTTTATTCTCAATATATTACTTAATGTGAAAGCTGCATTTCAGCATTTGATCTATATATGTGCTTTTTGTACACACAAAGAGAGACTTTCTTTGGATTTGGTTCATTGTACCTTAAAAATAATTTGAATACCACAGGTTTTATTGTAAACAATGAAGGATTCCAACCCTTGGGTCATTGCCGGTTTTTAAAAAAAACACACTTGGAATTGCTTCAGTAATTATCAGTGTTCTCTTATAAAACTAATTAGGCTTTTCCTGTGATGGAAAGAAGATTAAAGGTCATATAGTTCAAAATAAGTTTTTGGACATTTCCAGATAATGGCAAATAAACTCTCATTAATAAGGTCAATTTCTTAAATGTGAGTTCACAAGGCTGTATGACCTGAAGAGAACCGGCAGGGACAGTATTCTGCAGATAACATGACTCTTCTAAGGAAAAGCAATTTTATTCTGCAGTCTTTGTAAAGACTGAGTGATGTGATCTGGCCCTTGAACCTGACATTGAGTAAAGTGCAGCTGACAATGTGGGCAATTGGCATTTTCCTCTGAAGACATGCTGTTTTGAGAACTACAGAATGGCTAACAGTATGCTCCAAAACTGAAATGTGCTTTGAAATAATTAGATTATGTTTTCTTCCAGTTACATATCAGTAAAACACAATAAGCACTAGAGAAGTGGAAACCTCTCTGTGTGCTTTCATTGGATTCTGAGTTTATGTACTGAAAAAAAAAAAAAAAAAGGTGGGTGCATTTTTTTTCTATGCTTTGCACCTGTATTAAGTATTAAAAAGGCATAGTGGATAGCCACTGGAGTTATGATAAGAGGTATTTTTTAGTAATCAGACTTGTGTGCATTTGCTCACTGTACTTGTTCCATGCTATGTTGCAAAGCACAAGAATTCAAGGAAGTGTTGATCATGAGGTCACCAAATCCAAGCATATCAGGAAATGTGTGTAGCTGAATCAGATTTATTAAAGTACATCCTTCATCTACATACAATATTAATTTGCCAGTTGTAGTAAGTATCAAGAAAATTTTTGAAGGGGTTAAATCACAAGTGTGTAAGTGACTCTGAGCTGTTTCCTTCTCCTGCACAGCACAATAACCTAGAAGTTCAAAAATTCTCTTTTGGCCAGTAGCGTCCCTTAACCTTCACCCCTTTGCTTTGTTCTTTGTTCAGATGATTAGGTGTTTTCCATCTGCACCTCTATGGCAGGAGAATCTGTGCTTGTTAGTTTGAGCTGACTTCCTAAGGAAGCTGGGCTTATCTGATAAAGTGTTGTCTGTCCCCTTACCCTTGCAGTAACCTTTGAACACACTGCTCAGGTTCACTTCAATCAGGATGAGGAGGTGAGATCACAGCATACTGTGTCCTTAAAACTTGGTGAAACTCAGCATCTGGATGGAGAAACCCTGCTGAGGAAATTGCTGCAGAGTGAAGTCAACTATTACTGTACTGCAGTCCAGACCTTTCTAGCATGCCTCTTCTGATGTCTAATAAGGCCTAGGGGTAATCTATAATAATATTGTCCTAATATGTAACAACAATAAATCATGAACAGGCTTGCAAATATCTCAAAACATATTTAGTCTAATTTTTGTAGTATTAAGGTTCACTCTGTTTCTCAGAAGAGTTTGTTTTTTGTTGTTACCATCTGGAGAGCAGTGCTGTGCTCCTAGTAGTCATTGATGTGCTTGTATTTAAACATGTACTTGATGACTAATTGATATGGCAAGGACTTCCAAAATCAGGACACCCAATTTTCCTTTGAAAGTATCTTCATTCTTCTGGAAAATCTCATGCTAGGAACACTGAACAATGCATGAAAAAATAGTAGGACTAAGAGTTTTTAAGTTAGCATACAGTTTAATTGAAAACAGGCATAAATAAATGAGAGCAAAAGGCAAAGTGTCCAATATGCACATTTTGCTTGAAAAACAAGAAAAGCTGCCTAATAAGTTACCTTTTGATTGTGGTAGCAAAATATCATCAGTTCCTACAGTGTTTCTTTGCTTTTTATTGCTCTTTCAGTCCACTGCTCTGTCTGACTATTCCACCTCTTCAGTATCACTGCGCTTTTTTCTCTCCAGCTCATCGGTCCCAGCAGGGGTATTCTTCCCAGTGATCTGTCTTGTTCTTGTTTGGTGGGGTTTTTTTGGTTTACATGAGTCTTCCATTGATTACACGAAGGAATCTTCCATTGTAATTTCCAAATCCATCTCAAAATTGTATACATGGTATAAATACAAAGTATTTGATATCTACTTCTGCTACATATTTTCCTTTCTTTCAAAAGGCAAGTCCTGAGGGTCTCAGTTTCCGTGTGTGTGTTGTGCTCTCCAACAGGTACTAAAGGCTTTCATAAAATCATCCTTGAGTTGTGATGCTTGTTCATGAATTTGTCATCTCATGTCCTTGCCAGGGAAAGGTGTTTCTCATGCAAATGGCCACCTTGAAGTACCCTGCAGCTTTCCCAGTCTGCAGCTTGCTTATTTATATTTCCAGAGTGTCTAACAGTCCTGGAATAAGGAAAAACTGAAAATACTGGAATGCAGGTGCAGTTGCAAGTTGGCCTTAGAAGCTGATACAGGTGATATACTTACTCCATCTGGGGTGCACTTTTACCCTTGTTGGTAAAATTTCTTGCTAAAATGCTTGCGTCTGTAGGTGGTACTTGAGACCAGGAGCTTTGAAAATGAAACACTGAAGTATTGATCCTTGCACTGAGCTGGTCTCCGGAATTCTCACTTCTCCTTGCATAGGCGGGCTGGGGTGCCTATAAGATTAACTGCAATATCTCAGAGGTGATGCTGCTGTTTGGCAGCTAGAGGAAGCAGTGAGGAGGGAATTTTTCTTCTTATGCTTGAAAGGAAAAAGAGCCCAACAAAACAAATGTCTCATAGGACTGTAAGTTTGGCCTTGTGTATTCCTGCACATTCACTGAATGATATATTAACACCCTGTATTTGTTTTCTTTTCTTCCGCTGCAGATTAGAAGATATTTAGTGTAGATAGGAAACTTGAATCATTTTATCAGCTTTCAGAAAAAGAAATACCAGATTTTTAAATTAATTCCTCAGAACTGGGGAAAGCCAGATTCCCAAATGGGACTCAGTCTCCGTTTATAAACAAGTTTTGGTGATTCATGTCCTGTAAATCTTTTATAAAGTGGAATAGTGCCATGTTATAAAACAGAGAAGGAAAGCCTGCATCTAGATTACCAGAGATTTTTTTCTCAACTTTGGAAATTTTTTCGAGGAGGTGGAAGAATGTACTCTATTGAAAAACAGCCAAGCTCTCTCCCTCAAATAAATCTTATTAATTCTTTTTTTTTTTTATTACTCGGCTAGCTTTAAAGTCAAAGACTGAAGCCTGTGGGATCAGCTTTGCTAAAGGAAGGCAGTTCATCTTCTGTTTCTGTGTTCATTGCCTTTACTGTCAGCTGTATTGGCCATTTGCATGGTTTCCCAGAAATGTGTACTTCTGGCATAGTTTTTCAGATAGGGGAATTTTTTTGGACACTTTCAGTTGGCAACATAACTTGATATATGCATTTTTACCTGGATGTGAGTGTGTTTTCTTTCGCTTTGAAGGTTGAATTAGTATCCTTCAGCAGAGACAAGTAAAATGATTTTTCTCCACCTGCTGAGCAGAGTAATTTTTCTTCTTTGATCTAGGCACATACTTAGCACCTGCATTTCTGCCTGATAGTATTTGGGATGATGGCTGTCTACTATTGCCAGAAATGCAGCCTCTTATCATTCTGTACAATATTATATGTACTATTATTATGTAATATTATTACATAGCATACAAATATGCTATGTAATAATTTTCCTTAAGAGCTTTTAATATCCCATTTGGTGGTAAATTATTATGATACCTTTAGCTGTGGAGGCAAAATAAAAATTTTAACTTGAGAAAATTTATTGACAAAGACACTTCTTCATTTGCATTTACTACATATATTTTTACTTATTTCATGGTTTCATCTAGACCTCTCCACTTAGTTTCCTAAACCTTTTGTATAAGCTGACTTTTTAACCGTTTCTTTTCAGATATCTGCTTCTGGAGCAGAAGTATATTTATAAAAACTCTGGCAACTAATCCTCAATTCATAGACATTTTTTAAAAACTTATCTGGAGGTTTATGACTGTCAGATCAGTCTGCAGGCAGAAAGTGAGCTGGAAATATTATTGATTTTTTTTTCTTTAGCTGTTTTGTTTGTTTTCAAAGTGATTTCCAAGCACCTGACAATGAAATACATTCAGAGACCAGAAAACTCAAAAGTACAACAAAGCTTTGCAGAACGTTTGTGCTTAGAGAACTGATCTGTTACAACTGACTGAGAGAACACTTTTTTTTTTTTTTTGAGAATTGAGCATTTGGTCAGTTGTGATTAAAAAAAAAATAAGATACACAGAGCCAGTTAAGCCAAGAAATAAGTAATAACAGAGTCAGAAAAAGACATACCAGTTATTTTCTGCTTTCCCCTTTAAGAGGTTAAGTCTAAAGAGGCTGGTAATATCTTAGCTGCCCTCATTTTCTCTGTCACAAAACCTTTAACCTTTACATTGACAAGGTTTTGAAGCAAAACCTTCATAATTTCCCATTATTGTCTTGGAGTAATTTTCCCTTTCTGATCTATCTGATCATCATTAGATGCACTGACTGAATCAAAACATCTTTAAAAGTAGTTTAAAAGTCCATGATGACTATTGAGCTCTTTTAAATATTGGCCACCAACTGCTGGCTTCAGTGGTTAAGAATCTGAATCTAACTGTTCTTTTGCTACCTTGTCTGTGTAAAAAGAAATTCTGAATTTCTTTTTTCTGACCACAGGCACAAGTGTAGCATGACATAAAGCCCTGGGTGGAAGTCGGCATTCCCATGTGCTGTACCTTCCAACACTTACGCAATCCTGCTTGTAGTAGCTGCTCTTAAAGAAGGGCAATTTACACTGAAGCCTGTCATTCAAGCCTGCTGTTGTTATGGCATGAATTTGCATGTGAATGCTTTCTGTATGCACCCACAATTTTTTTAGTTAGCATAGATTTACTGGAGGCTCTTTCCGTAGTTTAAAATTTCAAAAGTCAAAGACCTTTTAGGCAAAGATTTTAAGGTGAATTTGCTGTGCAAACACATTCACAGTCAGGAGGTTTGCAGTCCGTTTGAGGATGAGATTGGGGTCTGAAGTACTAAATAAACAGCTACGTGGCAGCTTTGTAAGTATCTGAGGCTGGATCACACATTGATACTGAGTCAACAAGGTCTGAATGTAGGAGAAAGCAAATATGGCATGGGCTGTGTAAATACATAGGTTTGCCTTAGGAAAGTTCCTTCATTGTTCTTGATAATGCTCAGGCCTCAGGGCAGAGATATTTCAAAACTGTGGATACAGCAGCTTTGGTTCATAGAGAAATGTTTATTCCAGAAATGATCAGAAATCTAAAAACTGAGACTGGAAAATGGTGAAAAAAATTGGAGTTTTTAAGGGAGGTGCTATTAGAGATGTGATATCAGTCATCTTCTATGTAAGAGGTTGCTGCAAGGCAGAGGATAAACTGTTCTCTGTCTGCTGGAGATAGGACAAAGTAATGTGCTTAAAATGGAGCAAGAGATAGTTGTGGAGCACATTTGGAATGCTGATGATAGTGCCAGTTAAGTGACATGAATATATTGCCCAAGGAAATGTGATGGTTATGGGATATGCTATTTTTTAAGATGGACAACTGTTAAAAGTGGTTTAATTCCAGGGGCTTTTTCAGGTGGAGACAATGGACGCAACATCCTTCATACTGTTCAAAACAAAGACCTGTAGAATAAAGACATTTATATTTAGTAACAACTGCTCTGGTTGCACTCCAGGCAACCACGGTCAAGGTTTTACCTTCTTCTGACAATGTCGAGCTCTCTTGTCCTAAATAAATATCCCTGCTCCTAAGAGTACCTCTGTCTAGAGGATGATATGCTTTTCATATCTTTCAGGATGAGGAAAAACATCCATGCCTTGCTGAGTTAGTCTTGAACTGGTGGAGGGCAGCTTTCATCCGAAGAAAGTAAACTTCCTATTTTTAAAGTACTTCAATTATTTTGTAACTTTTTAATTAAAACAAGCCTATAAATGGGAATCTTGTCTCCTGACTAATGGCATTTAATTATGTGACATGAGGCTTCTAATTGCCAACTTTTCAGCAAGTTATAAAATGTGAATAAGAACTAGGGAGTCTATTCTTGTTACAAAAGATTGTGGTTTACAGGACTCATCTTACTCTGCATGAGACTACATAGGTTCACTTCTGTGCCTGACTCTGAAACTGAAATTAAAACTGTGCTTGAGTTAGGAGAGCTTGGTATGACTCAGATTTCTTGTAATGCACTGGTATGATGTTACTCTTAAAACTTCTGTAGGAGGACAACTTAGTGACCTACGTGTTGAAAGAGGTGCAGAAAAGAGGTCCAGATTTTCTTAAAATACACACACACACGTGTAGTTGCTGAATCTACCTCATAAATCTGGCGTGACCAAGCAGGTTTTGCACATATCTACACAGGTAATGTGTTTAGAGACTTGAGATTAATATGAGAGGCTTGGGATTTAATTAACACCACAGCTCAGTTCTGTCTTCTTCAAGTGGCATCAGTGCCTTTTAATCTTTCCTTGACTTTGCCAGCTGATAGAGGACTGTCAATTGATTGTGTTATAGAGTTTGAAATTTTGGGTTTGGACTTTTCTGCAAACCAGAAATAGCCTTTGAAGAAGTCCTCAGAAACAGATAAACTTTACATATATTTCATAGACTGAAATAGAAATCAGTCATTTTATTAATGTAACTCCCAGACTTGTCTGAGTGGTCTTCACGCTGTTTATGAAGTTAGAGGTTTGTGAGCAAAGTTTAAACCTGGAGATAGCATCCAATATTTTCATTAATAACATGGAGAAATACGAGTACCCTGAGATACACCAGAATGCAAAGGCGGAATTTGGCGCAGAGATTATATATTTTATGTACTGGTTGGTTCTTGATTCATCTTTACCTGGATTTGTCAACCTCTGCACCTGATTTGGCTTTTAACAAGTTGCACAGCATGGATATTACAAATTAGGAATATATGAAAAATACTCTCTGGGGGCAGTGTAGCTTAAATTAGTATGTGTTTTGTGAGGTTTTCAAGTGATTTGAGAACACACTGAAATTAAAATAATTGCTAAATTTTATGGGTGCCCTTTGATATGTAACAGTGGTCTTGACCATAGTATTTCTCTCATCTCTTATGCTGCCTGGACCTTTCCTTCGACCTGGTTATTGCAGACCAAGAGAAAGAAGAGAAATGGCTTCTTGTGAGGAGCTCTGGATTATTTGGCATAGTGCTGTTGTGTTTCTTCTCACACAGTGCAGATTGATAATGGACAGAAGAGCATTTCATGCATTTCCAGCTGTCCCCTAAGGGAAGGTTCCTTAAAAAAAAATACAAACAAAAAACAAAGCTAATAAAAACACATGGGATGAGGAAGCACAGACCTGGTGGTACAGGGAACTTCAGAGTAAAGGGGTTTCTTTAAATATTACAGAGACTTCTAGGCAAAGTTTATTATTTTTGATTTATTAAAGAAATATGGATATTGATCTAATACCGATATCCAACTGTGATGGACAAAAACTCTCTAACAGTTTAAAGTTAGAAAGTGTATGTTTATTGTTTATTGTAACCAAATGATTACAGAGTCCTTTTATCCACACAAGAATTGAATAACCAAAATACAAATACATATTCATCATTTTGGTACATCCCATTCCTTGCTTCGTATGCTAATAATTTCAAAAGCTATTAAGCATGCGTAGTTTGTTCCTTGAAATGGGTAGGTGGTCCCTTTCATGGGGAGGGGTCCCAAAATGAGGAAGTAAATGAAGTCTTCCTCATTCTGACTTTTCTACCTTTTCAATGCAAATATGACAAATGAACCTTGGTAGAACTCCCATTCCTTGTCTTCAATTGGTTTCAGAACAGAGGAGGCCCACAATTGTCTTATGTTCCTAAAAGTTATTTGTCAGTTTCTGTATTCTTCATTATAAACCCAGCTAACTAAACATTGTCTTGACAAGCAATCAATTATTAGTTACTGCTAACTCTTAACTTCATCAAGGCCTACTCATTTATTTTAATTAACTCTAATAAGGCTTATCTCTAACTAAAATCTTAGCTCCTCTAAAATCTCTAAATCCCTTAAAGTTTGTGTTTCATTTTGATGATACAAAATAGAATCCTGGACAAAATGGGAACAAAGCTGCTCTGTAGGACAGGTAGACTTGGTCATATTCTAACATGAAAATGATCCAGCTCCTGCTGTTGGTTGCTGAAAAGACCTCTGGCTACATGAAAGCTATGGATTCTGTAAGGGTGCTTATGTCTTCACAGATTTCAGGTAGCAGGGAAACCATGCACCAGGAATGAGCTTTTCAATAGGTTTTCCTGCAGTTTTTCCCTTTTGAGAACAAAATCTGATAGTGTTTGATGTGTGGATGGAACTAAGTGTGTTCCCAGGGTCCTGCTGAACAGCTGACCATCTCTTTTTAAAACAAGAAACTTGTTAAATCTTCAATGAACACACTAAACATAATATTCCAGAGAAGTTTTTACTCTTAACGTCAGTAGTTGCAGCAAGAAGTATTTTTTTTATAAAGAAATGGCTCACTTTTTTTTTCTCCATTGTTTTTCCTCCAGGGGTTATTAGTTAACACTGGATTGAACCAGTGATCTTGGGTGATCAGATCTGGTTCTGCAATGTCTTGGGCATCCCATAGCTTTGAATCATAGCTTTTTGAGAATTGAGCAGAGGAAAGAAGAAAACAGATGGTGTGTTGGTCTTAAGTGCATAAATTAAATCAGAGGACATTTCCATTCATGGTATACAATATCCTTTGTAGAGATGGAATTTCATCTAAGATGAAGTGACTTATCATAGGAGAATACTCTGGCCATGTCTGTTCTGTTCTGATATTAGATAGTCCTGAAGAGTACCTATGAACTGTAGGGTTTTATATGTCTGTGATTCTTGAGGAAATGTCTTAGAGAAAATGCATGAATCAAGGACTTGTTGTAACAGAGAAGATGTTTGCCAGATGAAGGAAAAGGAGTTGCTATGCCTGGGAACATTACTGAAGAAGAAAAGTATATGGGACAAAAAGTGGCATTTGTGACATACCAGGTCCAGAATTTAAAACTTTGGTCTTTTTTTTTTTTTCCTGTATTTAATTTTAGAACTGACCAGCTTTTTAGAAGATGACGTTTACTCCTGCTTAAAGCTGCTATTCTTAAAACAAATAGTAGAAGAATGTGGAAGAACTCTAGCCTCCGCTGCCTTTTAGCACTAGCTATTTTATGCTTAAGAAGCTTAATGTATAGCCAAGAGATAGGTGAGTTTATTGCAATGTAATTCAGTAACTACTTTTTCTCTGTAGCTTCTGTGCCTTGTAATTACATTTTTTTCCTACTATATGTATGTTCAAAACCCATCACCTCTGTGGCCTTACACCATTCCAGGGATGGAGGCAGTGCCCGGCTTGGTCTCTGCTTTCTGCCAGCACCCAGCAGCATCTTGCAAACCAGTGTAAAACTGGGTGTTAAATTCCCTATAGTACCGCTGATAATCTGCATATGTGTTGGTGTTTTTACACCATAAAAACCTTTTTGCTGTATATGTTGGCTCTCTTCAACCATTTCACACATTAACATTAACTATCCTGTCATTAATTGCCCTCCATATATGACATGGAGGAGAGCAAAAAACTCATGAGGTTAAAATCAAAGCTTATGGTTTTGCCATTGGCCCAAAGCCTGCTTATTAGGCGAGGCAAGGAATGGGTATTGTGGAAAGAGGCAGCTGCCTCTGTTATATGCATGAGTATAAATCCAGATTTCAGGTACCTCTACAAATCTGTGAGTCTGTGGCTGTCTAATCAGGCACACAAATTATTCACCAGTTTTAAAATACGGGCCAGACATGCATGCAATAAAAAATTAAGAAGAATGGCTACAGATGTGGAAAATAGCAGTTGTTTTACAGTTGCTCATTTTTGACCCGCAGTTTTTTACTGTATTTCTTATATGATTTCAGGCTCTCCAGGGGACCCCCAGAATTTGAAATGTGTAACACACAATTTACACAAAATGCTCTGTACTTGGGATGTTTCTTCTAGAAGAAAACATGGACAAACTGACTTTTGCTACACTACCAAGTAAGTCCCTCCACATACCTGGTTAAAAAATACCAAATTGTGATGAAGGTACAGTTTTTCCTAAGACACTGCCCATGGAAATTGTGATGCTGTTGTTTCCCAGCATTTCCGCACCAGTTTTCCTTGGGTGGTGCTTCCCCTAGGCTCTGTTAACTCAGGCAATGGCAGGGTTTCTGGCAAAGCTGTTCCATGCTAATAATTTGCCTGCCAAAATCTGCTTGCTGCTTTCAAAGGACTGAAAGATGCTTTTATTTACTCAGACTTCTCTGTGTGTCTGCCTATCCCTTGCTCAGAGTTTTCATGAGGGATATCTTCAAAACAGGTTCAGTCCAAAAGGAAATGAGAGTTGGAAGCAGTGAATCCTGATGTTGCGGGCCAAAGCAGTAGAATATATGACACAAGTGTTGAGATTCATGTGGATTTTGTGTGGAAAAACATGAACAATCTCTCAGCAACTGCCTTAGAACCTTTATAAATTTTAAGCTGTATTAGAGAAAACATAAAAATTATTTCACAATTGAAACAGCTTTGCTGAAGTGTATGCAAGTTAAGAATTTTGAGAAAAGTTTAAAAAATCTTTAATCTTCTGTGTGTTTTTTCACTAATGAGAACTACATGTTCAATTTCCCATGCTGTGGGTCTGCCAAATACTTATCATGTGCTAGGGATGAGTTCCACTCTGCATCTTGATCCTGCCCCCAGTCCAGATATTTGTACTGTCTTTTTTTTTCCTGTAAATTCTGCAGGCAGCCCAGACTTTTCCTTGGGGTCCCAGGGCTTGGCTGCACTTAGTCCACCTACATGCTTGATTTTCTGTGTCTCATTATTCCTGCTGCATTGCCAGCTATCACTTCAATTTAAAAAACACTATATATATGACTCTGTGGCCAGAGTTCAGAAGTGCAGAGTTCATGAGGTACTCTCTCTGAACAGGAACAATCATGTAGCTGCTGCTGTTTCTCCTTAGCAAAGCAAGACAGGAGTCCTGAAGCAGAAAGTCTGAGATGAGCTTGGTGCAGACATCCCTAGAGGGAGGTTTTGCTTTTCAATTGCCTAAACATCCTCTAATAATATCTCAGTACCAAAAAGGAACAGCCTTTCTGAGCACTCAAGTCTCAGCTGGCCTTTGCTAGCCCAGAGTCTTAATAATCTTAATAGTTCAACCCAAGCTCTTGACTCCAGCTGATGGGAGCCCCAGGGTCCTGTTCCAGTTCATAAGTGAATAACAGTCCCTCAGCAGGAAGTCTGGCATTGTTCTCTCTGCTTTCCTTCCTGCCATCATTCCCTCAAGAGGAAGGTCTGGATTTTTCCAAATTTTCTGCCTTTCTAGTTGCATATCAGTGATAATGAGCAAAGGTACTTGACCCATCCATTATTGTTTTCTGTATATATCTACATCTTCAAGACAAAAGCCAGATCACATTGTGTTGAGCACTGCACAAACATTAAGCAACAGGCTACATTTTCACCTGGGATCTTAGGAATCCTCTGCCTTGCTCTCTGCTCTTTTCCTATGAGCTGAGCAGCAGAAGGGAGCTAAAAGATTTGTTCTAAGATGTGGACACAGGTGATAATCCTCCTCTTTCAACCCATGTGCCCTCATTTTGAAAAGAAATGGTGGGAGAGTGAGTCATGAAACACGATGCTACCAAATGCTACTTGGTTTGGTTTGGGTTTTTTGTTTTTCTTATTTTGAAATGTTGATTCATGGTGACTAGGTTTCAGAAACATGTCTTTTGTTGTTCTCAAGTTTAATTAGATATTAAGAATTATTTTTTTTTTTTCACGAGAAGGGTTGTAAAGGGTTGTCTGCATTGCAACAGAGTGCCCAGGGAAGTGGTGGAGTCAGCATTCCTGCAAGTGTTAAAAACCACATGGATATGGCTCTTAAGATCATGGTTGAATGGTAAACATGGTGCATTTGCTAGGTTAACAGTTGCATTTGATGACCTTAAAGTTTTTTTCCAACCTTAACGATTCTATGATTTTGGTTAAAGAGCAAGGTTTTCACTTTGAAATGTTTTCTTAACAAGTAATTGGTTGCATTATGCAGCAGTGCACAACCAACCACTATGATAAAAGTGACTTGAGAGACGAAGGAATGCCATTAATCTGATATTAACCAAAGCCCAAGCAAGTCTCACTCCTTCAGAAACTTGATATGGAGCTTTCTGTTTATTACAGAGAATTTGTGTTTTATTAGTGTGCAAGAATAGGACTTAACTTGCCTTAGCTTCCTATCAGCTGAAATAACTGCTTAATCCTGTCTGTCTTTTTAGTGACCTTACCCCTCAAGTGTGCTTTAAAACTAAGGAGAGAAGGGTTGAGATTCCAGTCCCAGAGACCTCCATCACAGTGACAATCATAAGCTCTGGAACTGCTTTTCCTACCAAAGAATTTGTAATACACCAGAAAGACATCCGTAAGTATCAGGTTCATATGTGTGTACCTAAGGCCTTTATACTCTCTATACACTTTTCAGATGTGCTTGCAGGTTTCTTTGGCAGCATTCCTGTATATAGAATGTTGATATGCTGACTCCATGAGAAACTTCCATATGTCATAGATCGTTTTCTCTAACCCTTCAAAAGAAAGAGTACTCCTCTTACCCATAGTTCATAGCAGAAAAAATAAAGGGCAGAATGTGAGGAGGAAAACAAAATACAGCAATGATACATCCCTCACTCTTCTCCCTTTTTTAGTCCTAGTTATAAATGAGGAAGCATTTGTAAACAAATTCCTAATCTATGTACATAAGTAAATTAGACTTTTTCCCAATTCCTTCCAGGCAAAGAATGAAAGTTGTAAACAGAAGATAGCAGTGACACAAATCTATCTACCATGCTTGGACTAGTTTTTGCCTTTGGTTTGCCTGCTTACTCCTTCAATGTAGTCAGATTTTCATGTTAGTAGCACTTCTTATCCATGGTTCTGTTTTCAGTCAAGAGCAGCTCAAGAACTTATACAAAATACAACTCAAAAATATTTGGTCAACATAATAAGTCTCTCAGGTTCATCACAGGTTATTGTGAGCAGTGTATTGATTGTGCTGAACACTTTGCAGGCTCTCACATCCTTGGTCAGGACTAAAGTTGGATGTATCACACATATTTTTAAAATGTTTTAGCTTACTCCAGGCCCGATGAACTGCCATAACCCTTGTACTACCAAGGTTCTTCCCTGTTTGTCAACCTCTTGCTTCACCACAACACATTTGTAGAAGAGATGCTTCTGCTTAATCTCCCTGTCTTGTCCCTGTCAGGACCTTGTGCCTTTTATACTTCTTGTAGCTTAAAATCACTTTCCCTGTGATCTTCAGAACCTCATGTGAGCTTCTTCCATCCTGTACTTCTGGTCTCCTTTCTTGCCACTCTCCCTTTTGTTGCCAGTCCCCACTTCCCTACTGGTCTCCAAAACATGCTTCTTTCTTTGGGGATGTTTTTTACGCCATTCTTCCTAGAAGTGTTCTCATGCACACTTCAAAGACTGCCACCATATTTCCTTTATCACTGTGGTATTGAAGCAAGGTTGGGAAAGATGGGATATCTTCCCTGCTATGCATTGTGAAGAGTCATATTCACAGTTACTCGGCCGTCTACATGCTGAGGTATTAAAAGAAAATGCTACCTGATGATTCATCAGCACCTGTGCTTTCCTGAGAACTCTCATGCTCAAGTACACACAGAGCCTTGTTCTAACTACAGAGGTTGAGTTACATGTTTGTATGGTTACTAGCCAGTTCAGAGCGGAGAGATGTGGTTGTTAAACATCTGTAGGGCTGCTGCTGACTAATGACCTGAATATGGCTTTTTTTCCCCCCCCCGCCTCTTTTTCAAGCCTTTGTTCCCGTCACTCCACACATTCTTAGTTTAATGCCTGACTTTCCAACTTCCACATTAAATCTGAAGTGGAGTGATAATGGATCAATCTTCCCATATGGATTGGATGCCCTTTGGGAGATTCAGATACTCCGAAAAGAAGCTATGGAAGTAGTCACACAAGTAAGTCCCTTTCTTCTTTTATGAAAAATATATGTACAGTTTTTGCGTTGGGTAATGTTCTGAGACGTCACCTGAAAAAAACTCGGAATGATGAAGATAGTAGAGCTTTGCAGGACCTGAGTGTAATCATGCTTCTGGCAGGTAACTTCTTGTTAAATTTCACAGTTACAAAAACACTGGCTACTGTACTTAGTCACAGCATTTTTTTTTCTTTTTCTGGTACAAGGTCTTTGGAATTAGAACTTACTTACAAATTTGGCAGATACTTTACACCATTGTCTCTATATCTCCAACAGTGTCTCCACTCTTGGTCATCACTGAATGCTCAGCTTGCTTTTTTCTTTTTTTGTAACCAGAGTTCTTCCAGGCCAGTTTGTAGCTCTGTGCTATAAATTTTACTAATGGAGAAAAGATGAAATGTGCAGCCTGGGATATTAGAAAAGTTTTATTTTTGAGAAGTTGGAACATTTCTCTGCCTATGAGAAGCCCAGGGTGCAGTATACCTCTTTAAATGCTTGGGGATCCTCCAATGTCCCTGCTGTCCCTCAAATGTCTGCCCTCTGGTATTTCTGGCTGACAGTCTACCTAGCTGGTGGGCTGTTTAGACTTTTGTCCAGGTAAATTCATAGCACAACTAAAAGGTAGAACACTCCAATAATCAATGAGGATTTTATGATTTACTTCACCTAATTTGCCATTCTGTTGACCCTTTGGAGATTATATGTCATTACTAACAGGTGTTCATAAGCTCTGTCTTGGTTGATTTCTTGGTACAAAACCTTTGCAGGTTACTTACTACTCAAAACTGACTCATGAAGATATCATTCTTTCTTGGAACTGGACATCAGATATGCCTTTGGAGTGCACATCACATTATGTGAAGATTCGCTGTTACATTAATGCAACACAGTTTGCTGGCCTCAAGGATTGGAGTGACTGGAGTCCAGCAAAAATGATCCCTGGTATGTTTGTTCCCTTGCAACCATATGGACTTTTCTTATAAGAATTAAGCCTAAGTCAGAGGAAGAGCATTAGGCAGTGATGGGCTGCTGTTTTGATTAGAGAAATAACACAATCACTAGTTAATGAAACCTAGCAAATATTTATTTGTATGCATTGTTGTGTTCCTCAGTCACAGTTTAGCTGATCAGCACCGTGTTTATAGCAAATTGTTCATATGAGGTTTTTTGCTTTTTTTTGTTTGTTTCCTTCCTTCTCTGCTAGGAAAAGATACCGAGCCTGGTGGAAGTGGAGTGTTTCCTCTGGACCCTGTGGTGGCAGTAGGTTCAGATTTGACATTTTGTTGCATCCATGAAGAAGATCAGCACATAACAAATATGACTTATGGATCAAAATCCTATACAATGATCCAACTGAGCCGTCGAAGCCATGCCATCAGAGTGCTAAATGCCAGTGTTTCAAATAGCAGCGGAACAAATGTAGTGTGCAGACTCGAAAATGGATTGGAAGGAAGTGTCGTGTTTGTAGGATGTATGTATCATATTTACTAACCTTAGGAAAATCAAAATAGTTTTGAGTCTGCTAGGAAAAAAGTACTATTGTGGTTTTTTTCCCTCCTGGGAAAAAAAGTTTTGAAGTTTGGTTTTGAAGTTGAACTGGGGAGTATGCTTGTTTGATTTTACTGTGGAAAGGCTGGCTCATGGAGGAGACACCAAGTCTGGAAGGATGAGAAAGTACCCATGTAAGCCCTTTCTAGAACCTGCCCCAGTGCTTCTCTCACTGGTCTCTTGTTTTAAGGTACTTTTTCATGATCTGGAATGCCAAGTAGTTTATTGACATATGAGTATTCAACCCCTGTCTCTATCAGTCTCTATCAGTTTATGTTTACATCTGTTCTAGTATAGTCCACGACTAGTTGAGAGTAAGAGCAAGAGCTGTAAGTACAAACATTCATTTACCAATCAGTCAAGTGAAGACAGCAGTTAAACTTGCAGCAACAACAGATGCTCATCCAGGGCAGAAGCTCCTTGGGAGATAATTACAGCAAAGGAAACTAGACAGTAATTCCTCTTTCCTAGGCATTCTTCTAAAACACCTTTTTAGTGTTTTCTTTAAAGATACTGACTCACTGTGTATCTTCTCTGAACCATATAAGGCTCAGACATATGTTCCAGAAACAGATACCTATTAAAACAAATGACTTAATGTACCTCATTCTTCTTCCCCATAATTGGTCACTTTAAAGCTTTTTATGTTTTTTCCTCACAGGAAATTTGAGAGTTGTCATCTTCCAATAGTTGCTCATTAGAATCCCATTCCCCTTTACAAATACCTGCCTTTGAACTTAAGGTCCTTGGGGTTGAGGAAAAGGACAGAAGAAACTGGAATAATTTTGAAAGTGTGTTCTGATCTCCAGCCTGTGCATCCTGTCATTGACTTGGTCTGTTAAGGGTTCACTAGGAAATGCAAAACAGAATTCAGCCTTTTATTACTTCTCAGTGATATATGATTTTAACATTACTTGTGCAGAATTTGCTTTTTGGGAAAATCTTCCAGGTAAATAAGTCAGTCACAGAATGAAATCTGTGACAATCCCATAGGTTTTTCCTTCACGTTTTTTTTTTTTTTTTTTTAACAGATGGGATGCAAAATCTGGTTTTTATCAGTGTTTCTTCTTGTAGTACTTGCTTAGTGGGGAGAGGTCTTGTTATGGTCCTCTTGCTGGTGAGGGGAAGAAAAGGTGGAGGAAGTAAATATGTATACATAACACTTTGGTTAAGTCTAGGTCTAGCAAAACAGGTGTTCTTTTCTGCTCACTGCTCATAATCTGAACTAAGGCTTTCGCTGTTGCCTTGTGTGTTATTTCCCCTTCTCTAGGGCAGAGAGAAGGGGATATATCTCTATGTGGATATTGTTGCTCTACCTTTGGCATACACTTTTCCAGATTCATATACCTCAAGTGTACAAGACCTGAAATAAGTGCTCTGCCTAGTCTCACGTTGGCATGGTTAATCTCTCTGTTGGGAACACTGCCCATCTTTTCCAGCAAGGCACTCAACACTGCTCTTGTATGGACATAAAGAGCGAGACCTAAAAGGAAAAGATGGACACTTGCAAAGCCATGGGAAGAGGATAAGCCATTCAGGGCTTGCTTAAATTTTCAAATTCAATGTGGAATTCATGCTAAAGGGACTATTTTCTTGACACGACTTGTTTGGAGAATTCAAAGCAGTAGTGGGGCTGCCATGTTAGAAAATGTGACGCACAGCTGACAGCATTCCTGCATTGCTCAGCGAATGAACTGATGCTCAGAATTTCAGAAAACTCTTGGCAGAGTTTCAGTGAAACACTTCCAGGTCAGAGCCTGGAGCTTGTGAACATGTTTACATGAGATTTGCCAGATTACCCACCCACTTAGAATTCTAGAGTCAAGTGTTAGTCATATGGGGCTGATAATTATCCATCTATTTTATTGTCATTTTTTTAAAGCATATTACTTCTATGGTTAGGGTGTAGCTATTGCTGTGTATTTTTGAAGCATGCAGTCTAGACCCAGCAAAACAAAAGAGCAATGCTTTCAGGAAGCCAGTAACCCAAATGTCACACTAGGATGGCAAAACCTCAGCTAACTGTTTTGGTTTCCTTTCATGCTACAGATGCTCCTGATAGTCCCCAAAACCTCAGTTGTGAAACACCCAACTTTCTGATAATAAAATGCACCTGGGAACCAGGCAGGCCCAGTGGACTATATGGAGAACGAAGAACAAAGTACAGTTTATTTGAAAGGTAAAATTAATCAGCACTACAAGGAGTAAAAGGATACAACTGGAATACCTCCATTGCTGCCTGGGACTTACTGCATCATACCTATTTAAATGTGATTGCTTCCAAGAGTTTCAGCAAGCTGTACCTAAACTAAATTTGGAAAACCCTGGTCTAGCCATGCAAAATTCCAATGGGAATTAATGATAACTTTCCCTAAAGTTTATACCATTATGAACCTACAATCAGATAAAGGGCTTAGTCTATCAGGCTGCTGCCAACACGTATACAAGGCCACTATGAAAATACAGGGAGATAGTAGGAGTCAATCACTAATTTTTAATTTTTTATATGAAACCTGGGTCAGATAATTTCAGACATTTACTGTGCTTCTGCTAAGCAGGATGACAGAAGTTCACTGAGAAACAATTTTAAGACAGGTCGTAGGGAATTTCCCAAATGCCACTAGGGAAAATAGCAGTTAGCCTCCATCTCTTCTCCTGCTGTTAAGAATTAGAGCAAGCAGAGTAAATGTTACCCATAAAACACTGAAAAGGACAAATAACACTGATTTCATCGAAAGGAAGCAGTTAACTAGTGTCCTACTACATGTCCAGGCCATGTAAAGCATTAAAAAAGAAAAAATATTGGAATAGCACTTGCAAAGTGCAACCACTTCCTTGGTGGTTGTGACTAGAAGTTAGTGAGGAGTTAACAAAATTCCCATGGTGAGAGGAGGCTCTTGTGTCATTCCAAAGGAGCAGTCAGGGAAAGAAGCCAGGAGAGGCCTGAGTCACACAAAATGATGAGAAATGGAGTCTCATGGTGGTTTTAAAGCATGCTGGAGGCAATGAGGTTTGACTTACAGTTACAGATGTCATGTAGAGTGCCAGTGCTAAAAAAGCCACTGGCTAGGGTGCAAAGAGGTGGACAAAATAGAGCAGATATTCACAGGAAAGGCATTTCAATCACTGACTGCCCATACTCATAAGTAAAAACATTGTCCAGTCTTGTTTTGCTCAGCCTAAATCTATGAGATTAATATGATGCATTTCAGGATAAATACTCTCATCCTTATTGTCAGCCCACACTGAACTCAGAGCTCAGCTAGAACACCGTAAAAATGCCTGAAAGAAGAAGAAGTTGGTGAAACTCGTGCTACTGAATGAGAGGCTTACACAGATTGTAATTAAAACAGATATATGTACATACATACAGATACACAACTTAGATTTTATCCCTAAAGATGCACCACTATTCTTGTCTGTTATCAGACTGCCTCTCCTGCTTTTGACCAAAAGACAGCTAGGACTAGTTGATATATTCCATGTAACAAACCTGAGTTCATATTTGACAGGGCTTATAGAAAGACAATGTGTGTAGCATCTCATTAGTTCACAAAGCAATTAAGAAAATTCTTTAAATGCAAATGTATGCTAATCTGAACAAAGATACATTAAATCAGAATCTTAGCTGTGACTTGTAAGGTGGTTTTTCAGGACCTACCTGTTTTCCAGGCTTTTGAGAAGTGAGAGAATGGAAATGTTACACTAGTGGAAGAGGAGAGTTTCATGTGAAAGCAGGGCAAGTCATGACTGATGCCACTTTAACCTGCGTTGTGGTGTTAGATATGCCTCACATACTAATCACATCATTCTGTAAGCCATGTGAGCTGAACCCATTATTCTGTACCATGTTTTCAGTCTAGACTTCTGATTGTTGCTAGGAATGAACTTGTTCAAAAATTAAGCTTTTCCTTCCCCTCTTTACTTTGTAGAACATCTGGTAAAAATGTTTCATGCGAAGACAATGAAGTGAACAGAGATCATGTTTGTGGCTTTCCAGTACTGCCTGATCAAAAAACTTATGATTTCATATTAGGTGTCTCCAATCCTATTGGGCAAGCAGAGTCATCTCTTTTGGTTGATATAACTCAAAGAGGTAAGTCTTACGACTTACAAGTGGAAAAAGATGTTTCCTATATGCTGTTTGTTAGTTTTGGGTTTGAAGAGCTCTGACATAGTATACTTTTCATTATTTACTTTAATTGTCACCAGATTGTTGCCATATTCAATAACTTAAATTGAAAACAACTCAGGGCATGTCTTGAGGCAGTGATGAACTGTACAGGGAGATACCAGTTCTCAACAGCAGTGCTGCTCTGTTGGACAGCCTGCTATGTGATAAATGCTAATATGTGATCTAATAATTAGACAGCTGCTGTTTTTCATGGAATCCCAGAGTGGCTGGGATTGGAAGGGACATTTAGAATCATTTAGTTCCAGCACAGCACACATGTTCCCCATGCCCCACTCCTGCCATGGACAGGGATGCCACACACTGGATCAGGTTGCTCAGGGCCCTATCCAACCTTGCCTTGAGCACTTCCAGGGATTAGGCATCCACAGCTTCTCTGAGCAAGTTTAGGTTTTGCTTCATATTCTATTACACATCAACAATTAAAATTTAGGTGTAACTTTATGAACCTGTATGTAAATGACCCTGTACTTCACTGTCTGTACAATTTTACAGCAGCAGGATTTGAAGCATAAAAAAAAAAACGTGAAAAGACAGAAGGTAATATCAGGACTATTGCATGGTATCGGTAATAGTCATGATCATCTGCTGTCAGGGTTTGGAGAAAGAAGAAACTTCTCTCATTTAGACCTTCAGTTTACAAAACAGAAAGGAAGATGACCACCTCTGTAGCACTGCCTGCACCACCCTTTTCTCCTCCACAGTCATGGCTGAGATTTCAGGGATTCCTACTGGTTACAGTATTCTGCTGTTCTCCAAAAAACTGAACTAAATATGAGGATAGTACATATTTTTTTGTCCAGGCCCCAGTTCAACTAGCCTGAGATTAGAATTGTCAGAGTAAATTGACAGAGTTGAGAAAAGCATAATTTGTTTCTGTTAATTGTTAACTGGACTGTTTCACACCCAGGTGTTATGCTGCTGTTTCCTATTTGTTTCCTTTTCTTTCTTTCCTGCACTGTCCGCTTAATTCCCAAAGCACAGTACAGATTTCCTTAAGGAAATGGACCAAATCCATCAACAGATATTTTTTTCTCTGATAGCTGTGAATGTTAGTGCTGAATATTACTGAAAAATTCTGTGAAGGGAGTTTTGGGGTGGGTCATTTAGGAATCCTCCTTTGTCCCGGTCTGCAGATTTTAAGTCCTAATTTAAAAAGTTCACAGAAGTTGAGTAAAGTTGAGTAAATTTCATCCATCATTTGTGGTCATCTGAAATAGCTGGTGTTTCCCTCTTTTGATAAAATCAGTTAAGAGGAAAACTGTTTTTTCTTTGTCTCAACTCCTAATCATGTGTGCAGTAGATTCAGCCTTAAGTAAATGTGTTTCCATATTTGATAGCTGAGAAGATAGTCAGGAATGAGAGTGCTTGCAGGTGCTTTCCCAGCACCAGTTTTCCAGTTGCTGATTGAAATACTTATCCTTCTGATTCTCTCTGATCTTCTAAAATAAGACTTTTCTGAACTATAGTAAATGGTTTTTTTTCTTATAACTGAAGTTTTTTTTCTTTATTTTTTAAGTTCATCCAAAAACCCCAGAAAAGCTAACTGTTACTGGGAACAACTCTACAAGCATTCAATTGCGTTGGTTTATAAATGGCAGCTTTGCTGAGACCAGGCTTCTGTGTCAAATTGAAATTAGCAGTAGTCACTCTGAGAGAAAACTGGTAAGCATTGCTTTTAAAAGGTATTTTTTTTTAACAAATGCTAAACCTTTTCACTGTACTAATCACATTTCAAATTTATTTTTCACTCAGAGCTTCATTCTGATGGTCTTATTAAATCATTAATGTAGTAATGAGTAGAAGTTCATTTACTAAAGAAAGAAAGAAAAATTCTTGCTCATCTCTGTTATTGCCTGCTTTGATGTTTTTTTGGTTTGTTTGGGTTTTTTTGTTTTCTTTTGTTTTTTTTTTTGTTTTTGTTTTTGTTTTGTTTTGTTTTGTTTTGTTTTTTGTTTTGGGTTGTTTTGGTTTTTTTTTTTTTGTTTTTTTGTTTTTTTTTAACACTAGAGAAAAGCCAAATTATGCACCATGGTTTTTAGGTAACCATGTGCTTTGTCCTTCCTGGTTGCAAGCTGTATTAGCCCACTCTTGCTCCAGGATGCATTGCTGCCCTGCAGACTTCCACTCTGGCTGCTTCAGATCTTGAAGTCTGCAGTTGAATTTCTCCCTTTATTTTTTCCCCTCAGAGAACAGATCAGTTGACATGCACATGGCCATAATAGGCAGCTGATCATAAACCTGCTCATATGTCAGTATGTAGGAGCAGGATAGGGAAAGATTCTCCCATGGGATGTATCAGTAGGTAAACTCCAGTTTACCTGGAGTAACTTCTGCGGCATGAATTTAGCGTGGGGTGACCTGTTTCACTGGGGAAGCCTAATGAGAAGTGCATTTTCAGCTGGTCTGAGATTTACCACCAGTTTCTTTGTGCATACTTATCTCTGACCATTGCAAATAGGCACATAGCGAATTCTCAGGTAGGTCTTAGTGCACAGAGTCTGAATTTTTAATTTGAGCACATTAACCTCAGAGGCTTCTTTTTGCAATGCTTGTTTGATTTTTAGCAGTATTCTGTTACCCTCTGCACTGAGTTGCCAGATGGGCACAGCTGTTGAGCACAGCCTTGAACAATGTAAATGAAGCCACAGAAATGATGCAGCTAAGACTGAAGATAAACATTATGTACATGCCTCCATAATAAGAGGGTGCATGCTCTCTAAGAGTATTTTTAAAATACTTTCAAAGCACTTAAATGACTGCAGAAGCCTTAAGCTTTTATATTTTGTCTGTAATAACATGTGTTAAGTAATACCAGAGATTAGGTACTACAAAAGGAACTCAGATATTTTTGGAATATGCAGCTCAAATCCTGGGGCATGCACTCGTTTGTGAACTCTGCTACTGCATCAATCATCTGGGATAGTGGGAGAGGATCAAGACTTATACTTCCACAGCAGTCTGATTCACTTCACCTGTATCAGAACCCTCACCCACGGATATTTTGTATGCAGCAAACAGCTTGGCAAAAGCTTTTATAGCTTTGTTATATGGTTGCTGGTTGCTTAATAAAAATCTCCAGGAGTTCCCTGTCACAAAAGTAGCGGTGAAATTGCTATGGAGTTTTACATGGCATTTTGAGGATGTTTTCACAAGCTTTTCCATCCGCATGAGAGATTGTTGGCTTTTCTAGTATTTTTCAAGTTGTCATTTGGCTTTAGCAATGCACAATTAGTTGTATCTTAAAGTCACTTGAGTCCAGTTTTTGGCAGCTGTGATGCACATGTATTATAATTAGATTCAGTAAAGAAATATTCCCAGGCTTAGGGTTTCTTTAAGCAATTGTGACATTGAAATGCTCTCTAGACTCACACCACTTGAAGAATAATAGGAGAGACTAGTCCTATCATAAGAGCTGTGAACTGAGATCACCTGGGTAAGATCTGGATACTATCATCTGAAGGAAAAATGAAGGCAGCAGACTGCATGATAAACATCCTGCTCAAAGAGATGTCTTTAGTGAACTCCTGTGCATGTCTCATAGGAAAAAGGGCGGATATGCATGTGCTCAGTGGGAGTGTGGGTTCTGAACACCAGAATCCTGGCCTGCCCCATGTGAGCAGTTTTGCTGCATGTGGGAGACAGGGGGACTGAATGGGATAGATGGGAAACAACTACCTGCTACTGTGTGCAGAGCTCACCCTGTTGAAGAATTATCCATGTTGCTGCTCCTTTTCACATGTTACTGTGTGCTTCAATTTCTGCCTATATATAACTTTATTTTGGTGGATCTCTGAAGTTTTTTTCCTGTTCAGGGTGACTGCATGGGACATTTTTTTCCCACTATTTTCTTCTTAGGGCTTGACTACAGCTTTGACACTGTCAGTGTTTTGGGGAGACAAAAACCCCCACCTTTTTAGGTGTTGACTAGTTGTGCAATCTAGGAGAAAAAAATATATGCATCATGTCAATTTCTGTAAATTTTTAACAGCACAATGTCTCCATTCCTGGGCGGAAATCTTCAACTTACACAGCTCAGCTGAATGCATTGCACCCTGACACCAAATACCAGCTCAGGGTGCGCTGCTCGGCTGCTGACCACTTCTGGAGGTGGAGTGACTGGAGCAGGGGAGTGGAGCAGACAACATCAGAAGCCCGTAAGTTCATCTAACTCTTGATGATAAAATGTTGAACATGTGAAAATACGTATTTTAAAATTAGTCATCTAAAAAAACCTAACTTTTCAGTAGATGATAAATTGTCTATTGTGCTACTGGGGAAAAAAACTACTACTCTTATTTTTTTATTTAGCTCCTGCAAGAGGACCAGATATCTGGAGAGAGAGAAGTCCTTCTGGTGAAAGCCTAATAGTCTTCTGGAAGGTAGATAGAACACGTAAAATATTATGTAATATAACTTTACAAAAAATATATTTACTTACACATTTATAAATTCAGTGAAGTTTATAGTCAATAAACCAGCCTGCTTTGCTTAACTTTTTATAGAACCATCGAGACATATACTTTTCCCCAAATAAGAATGTTATTAAAATTTTATAATTTAAACATTGCTTTGAGAAGCATTTCACATGAAGAATTAAATGTTTTATACATCTCAGTTGAAAATTAAAAACTTAGGAATTTACAAGTTAATTCTCAAAATTATACTTGAGTTACTTTTTTGCTGTATAATCTTACACAGTCATCAAACTAGATCAGGAGCTGATCTATTATCCTCTGTTGTCTTCTGTATGTTGCAAATTGGTTTTAATGCACTCTTTGTCTGTTCGTAGCCCTTATCCCTTTCTGAAACCAATGGAAAAATAGTGTCTCATGAAGTGTCCTGCTACCTGCTAGAGACACTACTGGAGCGTAAAGTAGTCTTTGAACCCTCAAACAGTACTGAGATAAAACTTGGAGAAAGTGATTGTGTAATTAGCGTTGTAGCCAGAAACCATGCCGGTTCATCTCCCCCTTCAAGGATAACAAGCGTGGAACTTCCAAGTGGTGAGTGCTCCCAGCTGAGAGTTAAGCACCTTCAAACTTGGGGAATATCTAGGAGAGTTCGTTTATTGAAAAATAATGGTTTTTTTTGTTTGTGTTTATTTCCCCACACAAATCTGCTGGGCGGGGGGAAAAATGCTGCTTTGCTCTTGGAGTAGTGTCTCACCAATTAATTGTGCTCTTTACATTAATAAAGATGATAATGTGCAGTCTTTACAGCTATTTGTGCTTTTCAAAAGCATTGGTGTGGATCCCTGATATTTAGGGAGCTCAGTGTATTTCTCTGTGTTCTTGTTGAGACACTGCCAAGTGTTACATGCCCAAGAGATTCAGAAGTTTTGGAGGCGTTGTGTGGCTTTTTAAGGCGAGAATTGTCAGTTCAATGCCTGTGAGCTCTGCAGGAGAATATTAATTTGCCTGGTTGGTAAAGTGTTGGCATCCTTGTGCTAGGGAGCCAGTATTTGAAAAGGAGGTAGGGCTTTAGCTTCCCGATTAAAACAGTGCTACTCTTGCTGAGGGCTTTGTAAAGGGAAATAGCTGAGCCAGGTAATGATTTTCTGCTCTTAACACTGAGCTTGGAGAGTAGATAATACTGCAGAGCAGTTATTGAGAGTCCATGCTTCCCTGCACACCAAACAGTGTAATCTCCCAAAGCCCAAACCTTTAGCTCCAGATCTGGCTGATGCTCTGCAGGGACGACAGATTCACACAGCAAGGCCTGTCTCCACTTGTTTGCCAGGAGCATTCATGGGTCTGCTTCTTCTTGCCCACCTGGAGAACAGGTATCACAGTTGGTTGTCTGGCAACTCAGGTTCTGGTAAGACATGGCCATCTCTCATAGGAAAAAATGTGTTCTGGCTGAGATTCACAGTGAGATGAAAAAACAAGTTTATTTTTGTGTGAAGGAAAACCATGTGAAATACAATGTTTCTTGTGCTTCTCCAGAACAAAAAAATCACAGAATAGGTCAGGTTGGAAAGGCCCACAGTACAACCTCCTCACCCAAGCAGTGCCATCCCAGAGCACACAGCACAGGATTGTGTCCAGATGGTGCTTGGGTATCTCGAGTAAGGCAGAGTCCACAACCTCTCTGGAAAATCTGTCCCAGTGCTTGGTCACTGCATTGGAAGGTTCTTCCTCACACTCATATTCCTGTGCATCAGTTTCTGTCCTGTTGCTCAGCATTACCAAGTAGACCCTGGTCTCTGACCCCTCCCTGCAAGCTTTGACAGACACTGATGAGGTCTCCTCTCAGTTATCTCTTCTCAAGGCTGAACAGGCCCAGCTCCCTCAGCCTGTCCTAGTAAGAGAGATGTTCCAGTCCCTTAAGCATTTTTGTTGCCCTCCGCTGGACCCATGCCAGGAACTCCTTGTCCCTGTTGTCCTGAGGAGCCCAGAACTGAGCACAGCACTGATGCTAATACCTGGTAGTATATTCTTAGTCTGCCCATTGGAGGGAAAAGTAACTGTATGGGACAGTTCATTTGAAATGCTTTTATAGCTCTCCTTCAGCAGAGAATAGGGTGAGGCTCTGGGAGTCAGAGGTCTCTGTAACAGGTTTGTGGTGTGGCATAGCTGATGGCAGCTAGAGCTTTGCATTCATTTATAGCTTTCTCTTAGATGTCTGAGGTTCCCTTTGGTGTTACCCAACTTGTACTTATTAAAGATTTGCTCCTGAGTTGGTATAGGAATTGAGTCACTGACTGGAGTCATACAAGATGACTCATTCAAAGAACTGGATGACACTTTTGCCCAGACATCTTTTCTGGCTGCTTCCTGTGTTCAGTCTGTAAGTGATTTTAATGTCAATAAGAGAGCAGAGGGTTTGAAGCTGGAGATCTGCTGAGATTTTATGAAAACTGAAAACACAAACAAAGGATACACTGCCATAATTAGTCACTGTCTCTGAAAAGTGCTCTGTAGAGTGTTGGGGCATGTAATCTGGCTGATCCAGGCCCCCCTACCACAGTAGTGGTCTAGTGCTAGTAGTTATTTGTTCTTCTAGTCTAGGTTGCAGCTATAAATACACCAAAATGAGCAGTACTGCCCATGGTGAATTTCTAGTTATCTAGCTCAGAAAATAAGGTGGAGTGTGATGTATTTAAGTATTTTTTAGACAGTACATGATTACTATCAGTAAAAAACTCTTTTCTGTAACTAGAAAAATTAAAGTCTGCTAATTAGAAATATGTTATTTTCCAGTGTCATAGAAATGTAGTTTCACTGGATGCATAGTAGTTTTTCTGGGGAAAGTATCAAAGCCCTTGTGCAGTTGATTTACTTTTATTATTCATGTATCTTTTTCTTGCCATGAGCAAACTGCAAAACAATTGTACACTTAACTGTATACTAAGATTATTTAGAAATAGATAGTCCTTTGACATTCACAGCACATCTGTGAGAGTAAAGTTTTCATAGCACTAATTCTTAAAAACTGTCCTTGCCCTTCAGCCTTCCATAGTTTATGGCTTTAATAAAATGAAATAATAGACTCAATGGGGAGCATAAATGAGAACACTGAAAAAGGAAAACTGAAATCCTGAGATTGTTTTTGCAGATCTGTCATGGGGCCACCCCTTTTGTGGTGGCCTTTGGAAACCATCCCTTAGCTCTGTGGGGTTCCATGTGATGGACAGCCATGGAGGGCAGCTGCAGGAATCAGAAGCTGTTCCCAGATCTGATCACTTCACAAGGGCAGCTAAACTTTTGATAATCAGAAACAAGAAAAACAGATTAAAGGCAAAGCTTTTTTTTTTTCTTTCTTGTATAATTTACCCTTGGTAGACTGAAGCCTCCGTAAAGTTCACTAGGGACATGATTATTGCTGTTGATTCTTCATGAAAAATGGTTATCTGTGGTTGGGCGAGTGACAGCAAGACACTTTGAAAGAAACACAAAGCAAACCATTTGATGAAATGACAGCAGGAATTTATAGCTGGAGGCTTGTGCCAGATTGGTGTCAATTCATATTTGAACCTGACATCTGCTTTTTCAGCTTGAAAAAGTGCTTTTTAAGCCAGTCCTGAGCTGCTGCATTTCTCATCATCATACTTAAGGCTGGCTGGGGGATTTGCTGCAGGCTATGTCTGATTCTGAGCACTCCAGAAAGCTCAGCTGAGTGCACTGCTTCGAATTCACAGTTCACTCTTGTGCCTCTCATTCCTAGAAATGACTGCCCCTAGAAATGACTGCTGTTTATAAAGCCATTATGCTGTGGCTGGAAGGCTTTATTTCATCTTGGGCTATAGATAAGTGTCTGCTCTTTGATGGATTTTTGTGTCACCTTTGTTGCAGACAATGTCACAACAGATCAGGCCGTGGCAATGGGTAATGGAATTAATATTTCTTGGGATTCTTACCCTAACATGACATGTGGCTACGTAGTAAAATGGTGTCATTCATCTGGGTCTGAACCCTGTAGTGTGGACTGGCAGAAATTTCCTTCAAATACAACAAATACAGTGATAAAATCTGGTAAGTCAGAATACTTTCTTGTGAGTCTTTCTGTTTGAGATCCTGAGCAGCAAGTGGAATGAGAGTAGCATGAAGCCATAGATTGCAGATTGTTTGATTGCTGTGTACTTATATAAATAAATTAATTTCTTCTTGGTACTGTGTTTATTTTAATTTCTTACACAGTCCTGTCAAATCCAAATATAAGTCTTGACTTAACTTTTATCATCCTGTGTTTATTAACTGTTTTGAAATTACCTCTTCTAGCTGTATGCTACAATTTCCTAACTCAGCCTAATGCATAATGGTTAATCTAGAGTTTGGGGTTTTATTTGGATTCTAAGCATAAACAGTGCTGCTCAGGATGGGAGAAGACTAATCCGTTGTTTTTACATGAGGCAGATTTTTTTTAAGTGTGACCTCCATGTGTTGGCTTGCTGTCAACTATTGAAATTTCCTGGAACAGGGCACATTCCAGGTCTCTAGATGCTGGTGGGCAGATCAGGGAAATGAAATTCAGCTGTGGTGGGACTAGTAGCAGCAGAAGAGGAAAGAGAGAAAGCATTAAAGATGTGGGATTTTTTTCTCTGCTGTCTATAAGGGTATATATTTGCCTTTTAGAAGAATTCAATATTAAAGTCTCCGTTCAAGGAAACAGCTTTGAGCTGTGTACATAGGAAAGTTGAGGAGGAGTGAGACCTGGAAGAGTGGGGGAAATACGTTTTTCTGTCTGTAACTACAACACTGTGTCCATGTTGTTTCTGTTTGTACTAGCTAGAGATTTCTTTTTTTTAAGCAGACAATACTATGTCTATCCAATGATGCACTGCTTTACTCCTGAGCTCTTCACTGGGATGGTTCTTGCAGCATGTGACTCTTTTATGAGTTATCCAGCTGCTAGGGCTGGGCTTAAGCTGGCAAATCCACCTCTGTTCCTACTCCTGCTAGGAGAATCTCTCAGGCTGGACCTGAACTCTCGCATAACCCAGTTGACTTCTGTGTAGTTTCACAGTGGTATCTTGTTTAGAAAAAGTCTTGAAAATAGTGTACAGCCCTGATTTGAGAAAATCCCAGAAAGTGGTAAATTATTTACACATTATAGCATCAAATACCTGTACTTTCACCAAAGACACGGGAAGCATAAATTTGATCACTATCTGTGTTTTTTAAAGTCAGTTCAGGACTGAAGTTCATTGCTAAGTTGTTTCACTGTCATTTCTTAGAGTTTTCTGCATATCTTTTGTCCTGTTGCTCCAGTAAGCCTGATTATTTCAAAATGCATTTGTATTTCTGAGGAGGCAGGATCTACACAGCTGCTGTGGGAGGAAAGGAAGGGGATTATTTCTGGTAATTTCAATTTGTGTTTCCCCATTGAAAGGGCAATTTATGCAATTTGAGTAGCTTGTTTTGAATCCTCTTTGTTTAGTACTAAACTTTCTCTGGGAGCTAGATTTGGTTACTTCTAAACCACATCTGATGGCATAGCTTTTGTAGAAATTACAAGTAGGGATGGTATTTATACCATTATACTTTGTAATTTTTAATATGTATTTATATACCTGCATCATGTGAAATCTAAAAGCATCATTCTTCTGAAGTGAAATATTCTTACAGCAATTTTCCCTTGCAGCTCTGTTCAAACCTGGTGTGAGATACAACTTTTCTCTGTATGGCTGCAAATCCACAGGATATCAGTTGTTGAAAAATGTAACTGGATATATGAAAGAGCTGCGTAAGTGCACTTTTATCATTCAGGATCTCTGCAAAGTGAGCTTAGTCTGTGTCTATTTTTTAGCTCAGTGTTGGCAGAAGACAGGGACCAGAATCCCCAGTACTAATGACTTCTGTTTGTTCTCTGTGTATAACTGTAACACATTTCTCCAGCCACTTCCAGTTCCAGGCAATAACCCTCTGTTCCAGGCAATATGCAATAACCCTCTGTTTTCCAGCTTGTGTGGTGGCACAGGAGTGTCACAGCAATTCACAGCCATAATTTGAACCACAAGGCTGTGGTCCCTTCTACACAAGAGGAGGCAACTTTTTTGATTCATCAAGTCCAAGTAAACTTCCAAGCACATTGGTACAGCTCAGCAAATGTAAAAAGTGTCCATAACATTTCTATTTGAAAGCACTTCTTAGATCCAAACTAGATCCTAGAGTACAAACCACTCTGAGAATTGCACTTGTATTCTGTCCCAAACCAGCCCTGTCTGGGTAACTGGGGTTTGACCCAGTGCTGAGCTTTGCTGGCCTGAAGATGCATTAGCATCTGAATGCTTTCTGTTCCCAGGTGTCTGGACATGACTTTACCCTTTAACACCACAGCTGTATTGTATTGTATCCTAACTACAGCACCCATTTCACTTTGAAGTTTAATATGTTTTCTGCTAAAATAGTTTGCCTAGAAAACTGAACTGCTGACATAATCCGAGTCCTTGGAAATGGTGTTGTTTATTTCATTGCAAAAGTTGAAGGTAAGGTTAAGGCAATTTTACCAGAAACTAAATTTTCAGCCATTTGTATTTCTGCAAAAAATTCTGAAAGGTTTCCCAGAAGAGTTTTCCATGTGTATTATGAGCAGATCAGACAGAAGCTTTCCAGATATAATGACTTTGGGGGACTAAAAATGCATTGAACGTGCAGAAGAAACTGACTAGGAACTGAGAAATGCACAAGAGCATAGATTCATTCTAAAACTTCAGATTTGCCTTTGGACAGATAACCATCAAGAGAAAAATGGATGCATTCTTAAACATGAGTTCAGCCGTGCTGGATCAAAGCCAAATGTCAGGTTAAGTCCTGACATTATGCATGGCCATATGCATTATCTGCTGTAACACTTTCAGTAGGCTTCAGGTATTGGAACAAGGACTGCTAAGAGTACAAACTGCTAAGAGTAGTTCTTTTAAGCTGAGATGGTAGAATTATGGAATTTTTTTAGTCTTAAGATGAGCTTTGAAGTCCCACAGTTAAAGCTTGTAAAAGCTAATATGTATCCTCTGAATGTTTATACAATCTTTTGGGGTTTGTTGGAGGAAGAAAGGTATTTAGGGGTATGGGTCTGTAAGAAGGCTGACCAAAGAGAAATTTTTCCTCTAGCACCTCTTAGTAACTAATACTGCAGTAATTATTGAGGATTAGTCCAACATAGCTGTATTTTTGTAGACTCCTGCTAAGTCTTTCACACGTACTTTACTGTGAGGAGTCTTGAGGAAAATGCTGGAAAATGCTAGCTCCAAAATAAAACTGATTAATTACTTACATGGTTTCAGCATTTTATGATAAGGTAATTTACTACTGGTTTCTACCCTCATAATTCTCCCTACAGCTCCAAAAACTGCACCAAATTTTATTGTTGAAGAAACTTCTTCAGATTCTATTTTGGTAAAATGGGAAGACATTCCTATTGAAGAATGCCGAGGATTTCTAAAAGGATATCTTCTTTCCTTTGCAAAAGGTGAAAAAGATGCTTTAAAGCCTAGACTTTCAGAATCAGGTAAGATGATTATGTAGATTGTAACTTCCTTGCTTACATCTTTCCTTTTTATATTTTAATAATTTAATTTCACTTTAATAAAAAAGATGCTTAATAATGATTCAGTTGCATTACTCACTGTTATAATTTGCTCCTGATATGTGACAAAGGCATTGAAAATAATCAGCTCCTTGTGTGATTAGCCCAGTTATTTTTTAATATAAAGCAAAAGTTGGAGAAACCCTGTCTCACTGGGGACATAAAGTAATGCAGTGACTAAGTGGCAAGGTGTCATGCTGTCCTGTGCTCAGGTGCCCTGGGTAGATGAGGTGGGGAGGTTACATGGCTATATTTAATAGGGTATATTCTTCCAGCGCCTGTCCTGTCAGGACTGAAGCCTGGTTCACATTCATAAGAGGACATGCAGGAGGGTAAGGAAATGTAGTCAATCTGCAGCAGCAGCACCACACTCCTGTGATGTTTAGTGCAGTGTAAGCAAGCAGCATTGCTAGGGTTCTTTATTTCAGTTTTTCTTTACATGGACTGTTCTTCTGGTTTCATCTGCTCACTTCAAGACACTTTTGCTAAAGCTGAGGTTGTCTTTTTGAATCCTTTCTTATGAAATTATGCTTTTCTTACTGTTACCAAATAAACAGGGAATCCAGAACTTAAAGTTAACAATATCACTGACTTAACAAAGAAGTCTATGAAAATATTTGATCTTCAAGGCAAAACAAGTTACCAGCTGGAACTACAAGCCTACACTGCTGGTGGGTTGAGCCCTCCAAACAGCCTCTATGTGGTGACAAAAGAGGACTGTAAGTTGATTATCCCTGTTCAGACATATCCTTGTCTTTAGTACAGGGGGTGTATGATGTATATAAAGCTGAGCTTATTTTGTTGGTTTGTGGATTTTTTTCTGGTCCTGTAGGTGGTTTGGGCCTACAGTCTAATTTTTCACTTTATTTAGTTGGTTATTTATAAATACAAAAATACAGTTCAGAGTGAGGGAAAGATCCTTTCCTATTACAGCTACTTTGTAGTTCATGGTAATGTATGCATAAAAAAATAACTTCTAACCTACTACTAAATATAATGGAGTCTGAGCTTAATTTTCTAAAACAGCCAGTTGTTTTTGTCAGGTTTCCCATGATGGATATCTGATAATACATGGTGGGAAGAAAGTCATTGTGGAAATATTTATCAGTTTCAGAGTTGTAAACAGATGCTTGTCTGCTTTGAATTCAGTTTTATTGATCCCTTGACAGAAGTAAACACAGAAAGATAATTACAAAAAAAAAATAGAGATTGACTTTGGAGAATGAGAGAAAAAAAGTGTTTTCCTATGAAGGACTAAACACTGGGGTGCAACTAAAATACATGAAAAATCAAGCTCGAGGCATTTAATATCAATGCAAGAAGGCAATGAAGATCTATTGGAGTTAAAGCCCAGGGATTGGAAGCATTGTAAAACATATAAAAGACAATACTGTTTATGGAATTAGTTGTTGGACTAGAAGAGCCATTACCAAAACTTGGCCAGGTCAGGTAGCATAAAAGTGCAATGCCAGTGCATAGTGAGAACAGAATCACCATAGCAATGAGTCTTATGCAGCACATGAAGCCTTCTGTAATTAAACAATCAGAGAGGAATATCTGCTGATTTCCGTAGTTATCACTGAATCTGTGAATTCCAGCAAAGGGTGATAGTGTAGGTCACTGTTGGCAGACCACTGCACTAGCTGAGTTTAATGGAATGGTCTTTAATTGGGGGGAATATTAGAAAAGGCATAAAATTTACTGGTAACAGTGGATATACTATCATTGGATATTTAATGTCTTCTCTTTTTCTTATTCCCCAGCTGTAGGATTAATCATTGCAATTCTCATCCCCGTCGCAGTGGTGGTGCTGCTGGGAGTGTTGGCCAGCATCTTCTGCTACCGAAAGAGAGAATGGTAAATGCCTGCCTTGGGTTCTCTTCTTTTCCTGGAAGTGTTTGCTTCAGTGCTAGGCTTTTCCATTATTTTAGTTACTCCTTGTTTTCTCTAAATACCCAAAGATGTTAGTGGGCATTGTTTAAAGGTGGGTGGCAAAAATACCATGTGGAAGGTGAGGGAGAAACTGTGTTAGAGAGAGGTCAGAGGGAGGAATGCAAAACGTTTTTGCAGGAGCCTGTCTTCCAGTGAACACCGTTTATAAACAGTTTCCAAATGGAAATACACTGGCGACATACTGTAATTTGTGTGCCCTCTACAAACAAAGATAGACATACCATCTTCAACTTTTAATAAATGTGGGATATTAAATTCCCAACTTAAAAAAAAGGTTGCTGTTTTTTCCATTATACTCAGTGAAAGTTCAACACATTAAATCTTTGCACCAGATGTCTTCAGTATTCTCAGTTAAAGGGGAGTGTCCTGACTCCTTTTGTGTATTCACAATCTGTTTCAGGCTTTGCTATCTTTATAACAGTTTATTCTTTCCTCTTTAAAGGATTAAAGAAACATTCTATCCAGAAATCCCGAATCCTGAGAACAGTAAGGCACTGCAGTTTCAGAGGAACATCTGTGAGGTAACCCTTATTTTAAATCTAGTATTTTAAGCTTCCGAAAGATAAAAACCAGTTAAAGAATTCTTTTGCAAAATGACTTATCTGTTCCAATTGTAGGAAAAAAAAACTCCGTGGAAGGGGGAAACAAGCCAATTTACTGAGTAACTTTTGTCAGGTGCTATCTAGAGCTTTGTTGTTGTTAATGTAGTTACTTGCAATGTTTGAACTAGGAAAGGACTGTTGTATTTCTCTTCTTCCAGCTAATGAGAAGTGTCAGTACCTGATAAGAATACAGGAGTAACACACCCATATTTGTCAAAGTGTTAGAAGAAGCAGAAAGTATGGAGATCTGCCATATCCCATTATCCTGGTAGATACATTAGTTGGAGATGGGCATGATATTTAAACAGCCTTCAGGTATGGCTTATACAAAGACAAGATTTGGGGAGAGTTCTCGAACACTTACTGCAAGATCTCAAGTCTCTTTAATTTGCATAAAATACTTTTTGCCAGAAAATTATAAACACTTTTTTTTTTAATGTATTGTACTAGTGGTCATGGGATAAGTACGATCCACAAGCCACCAAACTGCTGTAATTTCAGCAACTTGTTGCTTTCGGGTTTTCCAGATCTTTTAGCTTAGTGTCTCCCCCTTCTCCTTTTTCTCATTTCAGGGGAATAAGACACTTAAAACACTGGAAATGAACCCGTGCACCCCCAACAGTGTTGAAGTGGTGGAAACACAGTCTGCAGCTCCAAAGATTGAAGACACAGAGATGATGTCCCCAGCAGCAGAGACCACTGTGCCTGAAGATGGTTCTGACTCAGAAATGGAGAACCACGTTGTTGTCTCCTACTGCCCCCCTATCATTGAAGAGGAGATCTCAAATCCCTCTATGGATGAACCTGGGGAGTCATCTCAGGTGGTTTACATTGACATCCAGTCAATGTATCAACCTCAAATTAAACCAGAGGAGGAACCAGAAACAGACTTAGTGACTACAGCGGGCTATAAGCCACAAATGCAGCTGTCTATCAGTGCTCTGAAAATAGAGGGTCATTCACCTGTGGAGGAAGAATTGGATAAAACTGAAGGTTACAGACCTCAAGCAAACACAAACACCTGGAACATGGGCACTCCAGACTCTCCTGGAACAGTTGAAAGCAACAATGAAAATACATCTTTTGGGAGCCCATGTTCAATTAATTCCCGACAGTTTCTGCTTCCCCCAAAAGATGATGAAGACTCTCCTAAACCCATTAACACAGGGTGGTCCTTAACACACTTTTTTCAGAACAAACCAAATGATTAACAGTGAATCCTCATTGCACATGAACCTGCCTTCTGAATAAGCTTTTATTCCTGATATTGTAGAGAAAGGAAGAAGAAAAGTGCAAAAGGCATTAATTATTCTTGGAGACAGTCAGAAGTTCTAGTGAGCTGAATGTTACCATGTGTAAGTTAGTCAAAGGGTTAATATTCCATTGTAATAGAGGCTGAGAGGCCAAAATTATAGCAATTTAGTTATTACTCTAGTAAAATATATTGGATGTAAGGGGTTTTGAATTTACAGCCCCTGATAATTATAGTCAAAGATCTCTGCCTACCTTCACACATTGCTCCAAGATAAACGTGGTCTCATGCAATTTATAACTTGGAAAGATTGCTTTGCTTTGTTGTAGTTGTTATCAACTGTGCAGACTCAAATGATGCAGTGCCAACAGATTTCCTTACTGAAGGTGTAATTTATATAAAATCTCAGCCTTAGACATGGAAACAATGTGGTGGGAAACTGTTGAGATCTTTTACCTAGTTATAAACAAAGAACAAATGAGAGTGCTATTTTTTTTCTTCTCCTGTATGGAAGGTTATTGTCACTGTTTAACACTTACAAAGCAATGGCCATTCAAATCTGTTGCTTTTTAACTAGACACTAATTTCTGTACCTACTGTACAATGTTTATTAAATGTTTGACTCAGGGGTACAAACTTGGGGAAAAGAAGTGTAACACTGATTGAAACCTCAACAAGAGCTGCATAAAGTTTAAAACTTCCTTTAAAAAAAAAAAACTTTGAATGCTCTATATTTTTTCTATCTTTTGGTTAAAGAGTTAATCTTTCCTGATGTATTGCACTAATACATTTTGTATTTCATAGCTTCTGCTCCAGATCTCCTGCTTTGAAGTGGTACAGTAGTCCATTCACCCTCAGTGTTCAGCAGTCTTTGCACTATGCAGTAATGTAAGCCGTGGGGAAATCTCTGTCTACTCACCTTGGTTGCTGACGCAGTTTGGCACATGAAATTAGAGGTAGTAGGACTAGGTCCTTGAGGAGAAATTGCTTTTTGGATGGTCTTTATCGTATTAGCTTTGTATTACCTGCTGCCTGGCTGATCTTTGATTTTAGGCGTCAGTCCAACAGGACCTTCTATACAAATCCTACCTGGGAGTACAAGGTAGGATTTCTCTAGTGGCAGGGAGAAACCCACAGAGGTTTTAGTGCCGCTAATTCTACCTCTCCTTTACCAGATATGTGATGCAAAGGAAGCTTAAATTATGTACATTTGTGTGCTTAAAGGAATGCTTAGTTACAATCGTCTTTTAAAACGCTTGTTTTCCCATGTGCATCTCTAAACAACTGTAACTATAACATTTCACTGTGTAAATTTTAGGCTGTGGCATACATGAATTTCACTAGCTTACAGGAAAAATGTTTGAGAATTTGCCTGTTTCTTGCTGTAAAACAGTGGGGAGGCATCAGATGTTTAAAGAGCTTGATCTAAAAGGGTCTCCATATAGTTCTAACCATTTTTTTTTAAATCTCCATTTCCTTAGCTACTGTGCTTTGTTTGGGGTTTGGATTGTTGTTTGGTTTTGGGTTTTGGGTTTTTTTAATAAATGAGACATGGGAATGGTTTTCGAAACAAAACAGATAGGAGAATTGGCTTGGCTGCTAGTTGTATTGGTTTGAGAGTAGACTAGGAGGATAACTTGAAAGACATTTGGTCTCCAAACCACATGATCTGGCCATCAAAATAAAACCAAGCATAAGGTTAAACATAATCACAGCAATGGGTGGTTCAGTTTCAGAGGCTGACATATCTCTGCCGTCTCCATAGAACGAAAGTGTAGAGGTGTTTCAAAACTGACAAAAAGGCAAAGCTCTAAATAGTTACCATAGTAGGTAACAACTTCCTGTATGTGCCTCCCTGAAGAGTGAACTGTGAAAAAGTGAAGAACAGATTAGTCTGCAGGTCTGGCAGAGTACAAGGTGTCTCTGAAAGAACAGAAAGTGCACATAAGATCCATTTTTTGAGTCTTTGAATTAGCAGGGCTGCACGTGGAAAGAAAGGCAGTGCAAAGAGCTGATGTCCATTTGTAACCAAACATGAGCACAAGAGAAGTGTCATAGCCTATTACTTAGAACATTAAACTAACACATGAAAGGAAGTAGTTAAGCTTCCTTGCGATTGATAGCTGGGAGGAGGCTAAATCCTAATAGTAACAACTGTTTTTTATAATTATTATTTTTTAAGAGTATTTCTTTTCATTAGTGTAGATTTGGCTTAGTGTGTCCATCTCCTAAGAGGAATTTTAGCTTTTGCTGCTATATGCTTTTAATTGAAAGCAGATGATGTCATGGACAGCGTGTATGGATAGTGGTTAGGGTTTTTTTTTTTAAATAGAGCAGTTTCTCAGTGCAGAGGAGCAATCAGTATTGTATGGTAATCCAACTGAAAAAAGAAAACCTCAGAACAGCTGACCATGAAGAATAAGTGGGCTTTTCATATGGCTGTGTATTGCAAGAAACAAAATCAAACTGCAGTTTGAGAGTACTAACAATTTTTAATTTGGAGCCTGGAAATCAGGACAGCTGCAGAGAACACACAGAGTTCTCACAGGAAGTAGTTTAGGACCATTCTCAGTGTTCACATGGTGAACTTACACATAAGCATCACATACTCAGGTTTCCCAGTGTGCTGCTCCTCCTATTCAGTAAAGATGACAACATTTTAAATTGCTTCATTTCTTAGTGATTAGGTAAGGAAAAGCTCCACAAATGCATGTTCTGCCTCAATGTTGATGTTATAAACTCTCTCTGACCTAATTATTCATCCCTCTTTTTTTTCCTTTTTATTTTTAATTCTTGACTATATACCAGGTATTCTGACTTTCAGGATGCAGGTCAGAAAGATCCTTTAACAGCAATTGCTTCAGTAAGAAAAGTGGGGCAAATGTGGGAGAGACACAGGCTTGTGCAGTATCTGTAGCATCATTATTGCTTAAAGCTGAAGAGCTAGTAAGCAGTTGTCATTCCAGCACTTGAAAGCTTAGCTGCTTCACCTTTGTCGTTTCCTTTGAGCCTATTCAGTGCTGCCTTTCAAATGCCTATCTCAGATCTTCAGCAGTGAATTCAGATGCATAGGAAGAGGTGGTGTGCTAATGTTGTGATCAACCACCCCTGGGTATGTGGAGCAGTCGAGATGAATGACAAGGACAGTCGGGGAATAGACTTGCTTTCTGAGCCCAAGTGCCATGTTAAACCAGTGAAGCATCTTTAGGAATGTCTTTGAACCAAATGCTCTTTCAAAGCATGGTGCTCTCTCATGGCCTCTAAATGCTTTGATAACACAGTAAGCTTCAGAGGCGATCAGATTCTTTGTACTAGTGCCTTCTAGCTTCCTGAAGAGCCTCTTTGGACAAGTTTTTTTCTGAAAAATATATTAGGAATCGTAAAGTTTGAAGAGCATTTCCTTACTATCCTTTTGTGGAAAATCTTATCCTTTATTGAACATTTATTTTTAGTTATTTTGGATTTTTTACTTCACTTTTTAGAAGAGTAAAAAATGCAGCATTTAAAAAAAATTATAAAGAACCAAACAAAAAACAAAATCCAACAACTTCCAGAAGGGATATGACCAGAAGGGATTGTGTCATGCCTGACTTCAGTCCTCCAGGATCAGTGTTCGGAGATGTAGGGTATTAATGCCAAGCAGTTGCTTTCTGAAGAAAGTCGTTGGTTCTGCTGCTTTTTATTTTTGAGCCATGCCTGTCATATGTGACAATTTAAGTTTTGCAATGGATTTTTGTACTGTTCACTGTACGTATGGAACATTGGTCACGTTTGATGTATCATTGTGCACTCTCCTATTTGACACATTCATTATTTTTTGTTTTTTGACATGCACAAGATCTGGGATCTCAGGCTTGTGTTACATTTTGGGATGGTAGATCTGCATGTGATATACCTCACAGAACTACTAGTTAATATATCAACAAAATAGTAAGCTAATATTACAGGCAGGCAGTGAATTACCTCCCCTGCTATGCAGTGGCTGTATAGGCAGACCTAGAACCCGATAACTGACATTTGCTGTCTTTATTATCTCTAGTTGCTGCTTTCATGGGTAAACCATTTCTAAAGGGAGCCAGTCGCTGTGTGGTTTGTCATGGCACAATTGGCAGATGCACCGTGTTTCTTCATCTTTGGTTTATGTGGGGGACCAGAATTTTACTTTGTTAGTAACTGGCAGCAGCACACTCCTGCTGACCTCAAGCTTTAGGCTGCTCTGAAGAGGCATTTTCAAGTCACATTTTATGTTGTTGTTGATAGGTTCAGCGAGGTAAAGCTTAATGCTGTGGTATTATTTCCTGTGATCATGTCCTCCAGGACACTCAGTTGAACATGAATAGGAGCAAAAATTAAAGTGATTGGGTGCACTGGAGAGAGAAGGCTAGATAAGGCATCACTCTGAAAAGGCAATGATAAATTGCGTGCTCTGTTTTTAAATGAATACTGCTTTGTAAATAGAATACTTGTATCTCTACAAGTAGATAGAAATATAGTAAAATAATTTGACAGATATTAGAAAAATGTAACATTTAGAGAATGAGATTGCTAGCAAGGCTCTGTGTACCATAAATCTGTGAAGAGCTTCCCATGTAAATAGCATTTTCTGTTCTGCCAGACTTTGATGAAGACTTCAGTGCAAATGACATTTAATATTTATAACACTAAGTCCTAACCCTTTAATGCACACATGTGCTTGCATCATCATGTGCCTAGGTGCATATGGCAGAGGAAGTCAGCTTGCAATTGCCACAGTGATTTTTTTTGGAGTTCTGCACATGAATATATACCTTCTGAGACAGTTTTGTCTAGAGGAAGCACCTGCTGTCTTGTGCTCCTCCCAACACACTTCGCAACCCTTGTGGTGCAGTGCATTAAGTGATGCCCTGTGTGGACCATGCTCAGAGATGCTGTTGGCAGTATTTGTTGGTTTTTTTCCCTTGTCTTTTCCTTAGCCAGCCTGGAAACACAGTCCCAGACCCCAAATGCTAGACAAGGATTCAGAAGTGTTTGAGTGTTTAATTCCCTTATGTTTAAGACTGTCTTAGATATCTCATTAGGAGGTGTAAAATAGTTTATTCCACTACAATTTTCTTTCCCCTCCCCCATTAATACAAGTCTGGATTTTCCCCATTGTTTCTAAGATAGCCAGTGTTTGTTTGCTTTTTGCATGTTGTACAGGCAAACCTCAGATGATACTGGCAGGCTTTCTGTAACTTTATAAGTTGTCCCAGTATTGTGCATGAAAATACTTCTCCCCCACAAAAGGATCTATTAATTCCTTCTGCTTTTACAACTGGAAAAAAAAAACTTCCAGAAGACTTCTGGGTTTTGGAGAGCAGGGGCTTAGCATCCCCATGCAAGTGAGCTGGTCTAATGGCAGGGTATTTCATGAGAGGATGGGGTTAATCCCTCTCCAGTGTCACCCTCCTCTTGTGACAGCACTGTCCAGGTGACTTTGTGGTGCACCAGAGCAGATGAAATCCTTGGTTTTCAATGTGATACCTAACAAAATCTCTAGGACAGTCCCAAATCTGCATTTTGACTGAAAGCAAGCTTCAGTGGAAATTTTTGGACAACTTCCACTAGGAGGCTCAATACCTTTGCAGCTCACTTGGTCTCACGTTGTTCAAAAAGTAGTGAGTAAAACTAACCCAGGAACAAAGCAAAAAGTGAAATTTTCACTTTTACATTATTTGGATTAAGAAAAATTTAAAAATTAATAGCTTGAGCAGGGCAAAGTAAAATAGAAAGGTCACACCCTTTAGTAGTAAAAAAAGAATCCTTCAACATCACTTTGTCAATGTTTTCTAAATGTGGTTCAAGAATGGCTTTGGAAACATTTTACGTTTTGATAGCATGTCAAAAGTTTGTAAAGCTGGGGATAGCAAAAAGAGAAGACAACTGAATCGTATCATATCTGAAATCCTACTTGAAGGTAACAGCAATTTGAACTTTGAGCCTGTTGTGGCACACAAAACATCAGAACTGGTGGAATCATACAGGTCACCTGAAAAAACATACAACATTGTACTATAATGCTGTAACTTTAAACATATACTGTGAATAGGTTCAAATTTTTTTTAGCTCTTTTTATACCATATTTTTTACAGCATAAATAATTTGTTTAGAGATGTTTTTTATGTTCTGTTTTTATGAAGATTTTAATGGACTTTTGTTAAATACTAGTGAAAATATTGTTTGCCAATTCAACATAGTCATCTATAGAAGTTAATTCTGAGAATAAATCAGTAGATTGAGCTGAAAAAATAGTCTTCATAACACACTACAACTAGTAAGTCATTCAGCATATTTTTGTTGCTGAATGATACTGAAATTTTCCAGCTTCCAAATCTGCTATTGAAAAATTACTTCTTTCACGATTTTAGCAAAATCATCACAAGGCACTTTAATAAAGCTGTAGCATGCCAAGTAAAATACTGATTCAACGAAGTGTATCGATATGAAAATTGATCAGCTAAGCAGTTAAACAAATGCATGCTTAAAAAAGGAAGCATGGGATCATGTTGGGGATATAATATTTCAGTGTGGCAGTTGACATGTAAGACTAACCTAACACTAAGATAAAACTTTGCATACATTTTAAACCTAGTTTGCTTGCTTGATGTAACTCCTGTTGTATTGCTTGGGTGTCTAAAAGTAAGCATGTGTTTAACAATTTTGCCATAGTATTGCCATGAAATTTAATAAATATATTTTCTTACACTCTTATTTGTTTTCATATTATTTGCTTTCCCATTTATTTTTTAATTAAGATTTAAGTTCTGCTCATGCCCCAGTACAAACAGAGTTATTTGAATTTTGTGCCAGAGTAAATAACCACAGGATCTAACAAGCACAGCCTTGGCTTCCTGATAGGCAGAGTGGATAGTAACAGATATTCCCTGAGCAGCTTCTCCTCACCACAAGAGACCCTACCATTTCCAAGGCCCACTGAAGCCCTCCTGTTCTTGCCATACAATGCAGTAATAGGAAAAAGTCCAGATCACTTACCCATGTCCTCCTTGGCTTGTAGCTCTAACACAGCTGGGGTTTGATATGTGAGGCCACTGCACACCTGGGCTGAGGATGTGCAGACATCAGCCCCTGCAGACTCTGCATGGGGGACATCCCTGTACTGGGATGAAGTGGCAGGATGAAGGGGCCAAGGCTGTGCACTGTGGGCTTGGTTTGGGTGGCACAGGACACTGTCTTAGCATGTTTTAGTGGAACTGAGATGACTAGCTAATGGTCATGGGCCTTATGCTTGAGGCCATTTATGTTTTATTATTTGGTGTCTTAGAGACAGCCAAAGAATTTTGTGGCTCATCTAACCCACAGCACCTTTACCTGGCAATGATACCTGAACTTAGCAATGTGTGTAATGACAGATGGTACACCACAGCACATCACATGAAACCATCATGGCATGGTGGCATTCTGCTCTCTCTATCTCTTTGGAGGCATCCTTGAAAGTCAAAGTCAATTCCTTGCTTCACAACAGCAGATTGGTGCAGCTTGATGTGACAGCAACTGGGCAGGGTGTGGGAGCTCCTCTAAGCACTGGGGAAATGTGGGATTAAGGACTTTTAGTGGGACTGAAGAGTACTGCTCTGAAAAGACACTTAGAGCTGTGGAAATGAGGAAAAGCTTAATTGTTCCAAAAGTGAAACCCACAGCTGCCCTCTCCAGCCCTGCTACTGTTCTGGTCAGAGCAGGGACACCAGGGAAGAGTTCCAGATAGGTCTCACTCCATCATATGTGTCTCAAGTCTAAAAGAACTAAGAGGATGATGGCTTTGCAATATCTTCTGAAGATACTGCATGTGTTCAGATATAGCTCGTTCAATGTCTAGCAAAACCAGGTTAATCCAGTTGGGCTCCTGGGCAGCTAAAATGACTAGATACAATAATCATGGAGATACACAACAGCAGCAGCAGAGGACCATGAAAGCAGGAGGTTTTTTTGCAGGGACCATGAACTATCCCATACATGACAATCACAATGAGAGTGGACAGAGGGAGTCAGACCATCCATGTTTTCTGGCCATGTTCCAGCACACAACTTTGTCTTCTATTTGAGTCTCCCTGTGCTGCCAGTGCTGGTTGCTCCCAATGTGGCACTGGCTGTAGCATTAAAGTACATGCTCTCCCGCATTTGCAACCACAGACAGTTTCTCTCAACACATAAATAAAGTCCCTCTGTATGAAACATTTGTTACCTATTAAAAGAAATCTGTGTTTTGGTAAGAACAATCAGTTCAAATGAAAGCTGCCTAAACATAATGATAAATGGGTGATTCCATTTTTGAATTCCACTTTTCTGACACCAAAACTAAAAATTTTAGAGAAGAAAAGAAAATGGAAGCAAGTGAAATGGTAAAGAAAATATTAGATATTGCTCCTCCCATGTTTTCAAAAGACAGAAAAATTTAGGAAAAATCAGCCACGGCCACAAAAAGTGATGATGTAGGTTGCTATTTAAGAGTCTGCAAAACAAAAAAATTAGGTTGGAAAGCTGCTGTTTTGTGAGATAGAACATGGGGTGTCCGTGCTCTGCAGCTCCATTTCTTCCACATTTCTCCATACATCTCAGTAACAAAAAGTGCTGGAAAACATGGCCTGTGGGGATGGTGTTGAAAGAACTGGCACAGTTGTTTTCCTAGAAAGAAAGACTGAGGGAAGATTTAAAAAGAAAGAGCAGGGGAAGAGGAACAGTGTCATCTTTGTCTTAGTGCACAATGAACAAAGAAAAATGCTGTGACAGTGAATGGATATTCAAAAGAAATCAGGGCAGTCGGTCACAGCACTGCCAGGCAGTTTCCATCACAAGGGATTTGACAAGAGGGCACTCACAGATGAACGAGTCCTGTCCACAGGGACAAAAAGCCAGGACCTTGCAGAGCTGCAGTGACCACAGGTGCTGGCACCAGGCTGTTATTCATGAGTGAAATGCCTAAGTGCAGAATCAAGGGCACAACGTCACAGTGCCTTGTGGGCCCCACAGTGCCCACAATGACTCAAACCAATGAAAAAATTGAGAGGGAGAGGATTGGGGAAGGGGAACACCCCACCCCCCACCACCCAAGAAATAAAATGGTGATAAAAGATATATCTGTCTGATGGGATGTGGCTGTTGCTCTCCATGAGTAAACCACGACTGTACCCTATCCAGTCCTTTAAAGTGAGGAGATTTGCCCCTCGAGGGGTGATGCTGTTGTGGAGGGAGCTGAACATGCAGAGCTGGAACAGTACATTTTCTACCCAGTTTACTTTGCTGTGCAAACAGAATGAAAATTTTTTCTCAAAAGGAAAGCCTGGCTGAAAAAATAGCAACTTCTACCAGGCAGCTATTGCAGGGTAATTCTCCATCCAGGGAATGGGCAACCTACTAAACCTGGCAGCCCCCTCCTCCTCTTCCTCTTCACTATTTTCCTCCCTGGGGCCAATCTGGGAGGACTGGGATGGAAATGAGCTCCTAGGTGACCCAGGACAAACGACTGGAGCAAGGATTTTCCAACCACAGGGAGCATTGCTAAGTCTCATCTGGCTTCAGAACCCCTTCACTTGCTTTCTTTTTCTTTTTTCCTTATTTTGCTTTAGGATGAAGCAGATTACTCCTAACTTCTGAATCCTAGTAGCTGGTTCCCATGGAGATAGAGTAGTGGAGAGTAGCAAGACATTTTGCCCCGGGCAGAGTGAGGGGCAACCAGGAAGCAGCTCTGGCCAGCAGCCAGCGCTCAGCACAAAGCCTGACTCAGCCCGCCAAAGCTGGCATCAAGGCAGGTCTTTATCCCTACTAAGTCGAATGTTACATGTTTGGGGAATAATGTGGAACACTAGTAAGAAAAATAGGAACTGCAGTTTAAGGAAGGAGATAAAATTGCAAAGAGAGGTACAAGCTCTTGTGGCTGCTGCCTTCTCTGCTGGTTTGCACAGGTAACTGCAGCAAAAGGGACACGGCTCCAACCGGCAGGACCTTACCCTGTTCAGCACTGGGGTCATGCCTTGCATCTGAGTCAGCCCAAGCTATGAGGAATGTGACTAATAAACATTCCTGGAGACAGCGAGCAGCACATGCAGGCCAGTTCCTGGGAAAATAACTAATCACTTTGCCATGCACTGCCCACCTTTCCTTTCTCCTTCCCTGACCCAGCGTCAGTGGGGAGGGTGGCAGAGGGCAGGAGGGGCAGAACCTCCACATGTGGTCAGATGTTCCTGATTTTCTGGTACCTGTCTCCTGCTCAGCCCCTGGAGTGGAAACCACAGAGGAAACCTATCCCCAAGCTTTACCAGGAAGAGTGGAGAGGAGACATAGATGAGGGAAGTTTCTCAGATTGCCTTTAAAAGGATGCAGAAAGGATCCTTTTTTTAACGATTTAAACCACTCAGCATCTTTGCTATTCACGCCTCAACCCCCTGCCCGGCTGGCACCGCACAGCTGTGCTGCCCGTGCTCAGCCTGCACCTCTGCAGGGTGATGTCGCCAGCCCCAAATTCCCGCGTGGTGATAAGCAGAGTTGGAAACAGGCTGCTGGGGAGCTGCCGTTCGCTGCTCTACTTTTTCCACAACAACAACAGAGGTATTTCCTACCCACGCCCCTCCCTCCCCGACATTTCAGAAGAGCTGCTTTTGTTTTGGAGAAGCACCGCCTCGTACCAAAGCGCCCGGTATTCTGCAGTAAATTATCTTAAAATAGAGACCTCTCCCACCAGATGTTTGTCTTGGAACTGGTCTCCAAACCCTGTGACAGAAACGAAAGGATGGGAAAGACGAGACATGTAAGACAGAGCAGAGGATGATGCTGTTTGTGGACCGTGGTAGAGCCCCATGAACACTAGCACAACATGTCCAGAGGATTAGAGCTACAGCCAGTCAAATCCCCCTACTCTGTGCCAGGTCAGGACAGGTCATTAGCATCTGGAAAATCCCTCAAGCTCATAAGATGTGAATTTTCCCTCTCAGGCAGCTCAGACACGACCCAAGGCTGTGTCAGGCCACGCCCACAGGGCTACACTGAGTAGACAGAAACATCTTCAGCCTCCAGAAATTTTAGTTTTCACTCTTTCAAACTCAACACATTTTCATTTTACATTCCAAGGCATCCAATTCCATTTACTTTCGTTTCAAAGGCACATTTGATCTGGTATACTTTGTCCTGCTTTTTCCCAGCCACAGAGGGTTTCTCCTTCCCCATGGGGCTCCAAGCCAAACAAAACTTTGCTTCTCCTGGGAGGAGAACCATGAGTGTCTCCAGTTCCTCTGCAAGCTGCCCGTGTCTTCTACAAACTTTTTTCCTGAAGTATCATTTGAACAGGGGGCAGCGCAAAGGTGCACATCACATGATGGCACCACCACTTTTTTTTTTTTTTTTTACTTTCTGTTTCTAATAAGTGCCTGCATTTGTTTTTTGACCACTGCTACTTCACCTACAAGGAGCACAACATCTTTAGCCTAAGAGATGTGCTAAAGGGTGTCCCTTTAGCATGCAGGACAGGAGCTGAGGTGTCCTTGGCAGGAATTTGCCTGTACTGTTATCTAGATTTGCTATCGGTGGGATGAATCTAGGGAATATGTGTGAGCTCTCAGGGGGGCAGGAGCACTCTGGGCACAGTAAAAATGCAGCAGAAACCACCTCATGTCCATTGCTTTCACCACATCAGGTCCTTTCAGCTCACAGGCATTCAGATGAGCCTGTGCCCCTGAGGAAGTTTGTGGCTCCCCTGCCACAGGCACGTGGCAGGCTGAGGGGTGCCCTGCAGCATGGTTGGTCTCTCTTCCTCCCACCAGCCCCTCCACAGGCTCACTCATCCACTTTGAACAAAGAATTAAGGAAGAAAAATCTCCAAGTTATGAAATTCTGGACCACTCTTTCAGTGTTTCAACAGCACTCTGCCTGCTTAAATTACACTTTGGCAATCAAGGTTGCATAAGTGCTGGGCCAGTGCCTAAAAAACATAACATTTTAAGAGGACTGTGACCTTCCAAAGTCTCTTGCAATACCTGTTCTTATTTTTTTAAAAAAAAATGAAATTTATAATACCACAGTAGCAAGTATTTGCTCTTTTTTTTCCTAATCTTTTAATCTGTTTAAGACAGGAAAGCTTCATAATGTACAATTTTAAACTGTCAAAATTTACAGAACAAAAATAGTCAAATGTAAAACTGGTCATAACTCACAAATATCCCCATTAAAACTGTATAATACAGACATTAAGCCACTGGCCACTTTTCTATTTTTAGGAAAGTGTGCAAAGAGCTAACTGTATAGTACATGTAGATGTTAAAAGTGATGCCATGTAAGCAGGTCTGCTGCTGCTATAAAAAATAGACAAGTATAAAATTACTTCTACAAAATTGGTTCATTTTTTTGTTGCTTGTAATAAAAAAGTAGACTTGTAAGAACCTTCCTCCTCCACAAACAACAATATTTTGAAACCAGTCATTGTAACTGTTATCCTGTTACACAGGATGAAACATAACTTAGCTAAATCAGAGAGTGCTAAGGAGAACTGCTTGTTCCAGGACCTGCATGTGAATGCAGAAATATGCTGCCCGATGGTGTATTTGTTGAACAGCACAGTCACTGTATCACTGCAGGGTAGGATGATTTCAGATGTTTCAAGATTGCTTTCTCTGATACTACAAAAGATAACCTAAGGACCACAAAACACAGTCACTGAGCTATTCATAATATCACACTTTGCCGTTTGCACTGATGCACAACCTTTAGCATTCACTAAACACTTAAGGGGTAGAGGGCACGGTTCATACACAAAATGCTTGATTTTCATTTGGACAGGAAAGGAGAGGGAATGAGAGAGGAAAAATGTTCTTTTGTTTTTCTTGGTTTTGGATTTCCCTTTGGCTTTGTCACCTTCCCAGATGGCAAACATGGTCTGGCTGTAGAGGACTGCATCAGCCAGCTCTCACTCAGCCACACACACAAGCACATGATGGGTCCTCAGCACCGGGATTCCTTTCTTGTCACTTGGTCCCACACGTGTTGATGTTCTTCCCATTGGCAGCATCCTCCACCAGTGAGATGTGGTAGTCAGTTGAGAGCGTGAGGTGGGAGATGCAGCCCACCAGCCCCCGCAGGTACTGCCGGTTCGTGTGCAGGGCAATTTCCTTCATGCCACCTGCGGGAAAGGCAGCTGTCAGTACCAATACGGGCATCTGCTCCTGCTTGGCAGGCTGCACACCCAGCAATGCCTTTCCTAGTGCACCTCAAAAGGGAATTTTAACTTATAGGTTTCTCTGTGTTGTTTTAAGTAACATTTTTAAGCACTTGAAACTACAGAGGGGATAAGCAGGAGGTAATGAATTAGGACACTAATTATTTATTCCAGAAATTGTAGCATCAGTAAGAGCTGAATCAGCTTGTGCCCAGGTGTGGGGTTTCTAGCTGCCTCTTGCTGCTTCTCTATGTACATGCCAGGAGTACCACTGGGTGTCCTATAGTGCTTATCCCTTCTTATACCATTCCCCCATCCCACTCAGAGAGTCCTCCTCACATAAAACAGGCTGTGGCAGACTAGAGGCTGCTGTGTGACACCTCCACTAGGAGCTGGACAGAGCTGGAAAGCCCTGCCTTGCAGCTCACCTTGCATCTGTGTCCTGAATGTGAATAAGTAGCACCCACCTACATAGAGATCTCCATTGATATTTAACTGCCTCATCTTCCCAGGGGATTTACCGGTCCTGGCACCATAATCGTCCACGGTTACTTTGCCAGACTGTCCATCTCTGAAACAAAAAGCAAACCACTCTTGTTCATCCAGCCTACAATCAGATGGGAGGAGGAGCAGTGGCATTTTCCACTCGCCAGGAGACCAGAGCAACTCAGAGCTTAGCTGGAGTCATGGTGAAGGCTTGGAAATGGGAAGCCCCAGAGAGACACAGTGTACTATGGCCATCCAGACTTCCCAGGTTTTAGGATTTTTTTTTACAGATGTCCTGCAAAGTGTCTGCAAAGTGTGCAGGACATATTTGCAGAGCAGAAAGTGCTGGAAAACAATCAAATTGGACAGGTAGGGGACAGAGGGGATGGGCACATTCTGACCTGTTGTTAAAAATCAAATGTAATGTTAAAAGTTAACAGCAGAAGCTTCAACAGCAGGGAAAAAATGAGCAAGCTAAGACTTACTTTTAGGCAGTTTTGTTTCTTACTAGAGCCATTTTACATATGGTCAATGAGAGTATTAACAGAAAAGCTACTTGATGGGTCCTGTTCTCACTGAGTTTGGTAACAAGTTGTGCTAAATGTCTGACTTCCAGGGAATCAACCTCTCATGAAGAGAGAGTATGCTTTCCCTGCTGGACACAGTTGCCTCCCATGAGGTAATGAGTTATAAATATGAGTCATATATACACTGCAAAATGTCTGCACCTCCTCCAAATAGAAAAACTACGTTTACACTGTCTGTGCTCCAATGCTTGTGCCAGCCCACAAAATGCTCACCAGGGAATTTTAAAATGCAGACATTAAAGAAAAAATACTCTTAACCGAAATGGTATATGTTTAGTAGAATGTCTGTCACAGCCCCAGAATAGCCCTGCATGACTTTGGCAGCCTGCCTTGGGCTATGCCGAGTTGGCACTGTCACCTCAAATACAGCAGTCTTTGTGTACATCATCCTGAAACAGCCAAGCTGCTAACAGTTCCACTCCTAAGCGAAGTGTGAGTGTGAAGCTGCAGTCATTCACACCCCACCAGCACCCAGACATGCCAAACAGCATCTTTAATGGCAGGGTGGCTCCCAAGTGCCTCCCAGATGAAGCCTGCCCACTTACCGAACAGCTTTGACTCTGTGCCACCGGCCATCGCTGAAAGAGCCGTTCACCATGATGGAAGCAATACCACTTCCCAGATTGTAGCTACAATTAAAAAAATTGAAATGTTACTGCCTTCCTTGAAAGGACCGTTTGCCTGCCAAGTTGCTCAGGCATCCTTACTCCCTTTTGGCTCAGATTTTGGGGCAATCAGTGGAGTCCTTTGGAGTCCCAGCAGCATTGCTCTTATTTTGTAAAGTCAGTCTCACGGACAAGCAGGTAAAACTCCCTGAGTCAGAGTGGGTACCATCACCACCTTCCCATGGGAGCAAGAAGAGAGCCTCTGCATGGCCATTCTTCCCCAAAGCAAGGAATTATGAAGTCAGTGATCTACAGTTCTTTGGCCTAGTGGGAGACCACAGTGGGGATTTGCAAATATGGTTAATAAATAAATTTTTACAAGAGCAAATAAGCATGCAACCTATAACAGATCTACAAGCCATCTGAAATATAGGGAAGGTTGAGACCTGTGATGTTAGAAAAGGTGAAGTCTAATAAATGCAGCTACTTCAGCTACTACTCTATTTCTTTGTGCTTGCTTCCACTAAAAAAAAAACTCAGCAGATATAATGTCCCCATCATGTTTACACTTCAGGCATCTTAATTTCTTGGTCCCTGAAGCTTGGGCCAACCTTAACAAAAGAGAAGTAGCTGCTACAGCACAGTGAGCTATTGAGTGCTCCGGATGAACTAGCTGCTGCTGGACTTCAGCCTGTACAAAGCAGGAGGGATTAAAGCCAACATTACTATCTCTCCAAAAAGGACTGAACATGGAATGAACTCATGGCCAGGGTGAGGTTCTCAAGAACAGCACATTAAACTGTGAGCTGCCAGAGCAAACTGGTTACCCTAAATTTGTTTCTTCTCCAGGGGTTTAAGTGAGTCTCAGGTAAACATTCCCTTTTACCCAGGATACAGACACAAGCCTAGGTTAAAAACAAGAGGATTTGGGTGTTCAGGATTGCATCAAAATGTTAGACCTTTGATAACAGAAATGAGATACATATCCCTAATGAATCTCCCTACAAAGCTATCTCCCTACAACAGTGAAATAACCTTTGACAGAAGCAGGGAGCAACAGAAAGAATTTATAGCAGCAAGTACACTATACAGGGAATAAAGCCATAGAAAATGGGAAAGTAAAAGTGTGTTTTGGATTTCAAATTGGATCAGAACACAGACATCTAAACGGGCTGCAGGAAAATTCTTCAGACAAAGTCACAGCCCTGATAGTCTCTTGACTTCACCTATCAAAAGGTGAAAATGTAGCATGAGGATCAATCTTTCAGAATGATTTTTTAATGCATTTTTCCTTTCTCCATCTTCTTTGATGCTCCCCTTCAGTAAACAGTTATTGCTTATGTGGGTTTTATTTTGGTAGTTTAATTTTTTACCTTCCTAAATGCATGTGGAAGGTATTTTAGTAAAATTGAGCTGGTTTGGTTTAAAGTCTTTGACTATCATCTTCTCTGGGGAAGAGCAGCAACCTAATAAAAATTGCACTGTGTTTCAGAAACAAAATAGAGTGGCCACTTACTACCATGTGTCTTAGAAAGACAGTCCCTCCCAAAGACATTTAAACAGTGCACCACTTCTGCAGAGTCAGTTCCTTGTTTATAAATCAGTGAGGAAACTAAGAGTTTTTGCCAAGTTAGCCACTGTTAAATCATATTAAAAAAAAAAAAAAAAAAAGCTTAAAATAAATTAATTTAAATAGAAATATGCTACTTATCTCTACATTCATTGTAGCAAAGAACAGCCAGTTAAGTAAAGTAAAAAAAAATATTTTAAATAATAAACTCTCTGCTACATTATTGACAGTGTCTCACAACAATCCATGATAGTGATTGCATCTGTGGTTTGCTGTTTCAGTATTTGCCTTACACAACCTAAAGGAGCACCATGAGGAAACACAAGGCTTTCAAAACACAGGAATCCCATAAAAGCACCAAGCAAAAAGTTGCACAAGGTGTGCCTGAGTGTCTGCAAGGGAGAAAGAGATGCTGGAGCAAAACCCCAGCATTTCCCAATACTTCCCAATTTCACCATTTTGACAGCAGTATTACTGCTTAATTAAGTGATTCTGTAGATGGTGGCAGAAACAAAGTGTGGTGACAGCTGTGTGCGTGTCACAGGGCTGGATATCTGGGGGTTTGAGGTGGTGGAAGCCCTGCTCCTGTGTGCACTGTCTGGCAAAGAGTAAGCCCACAGTGAGCACTGGCACCACCAAAATTTGTCCTCGACCCCTGCCAGCCCCACCCTGCTCTGCCTGAGATAGATTTAACAGGCATGTTTAATAGGCTTACCAAGAGTATTCATCCCCTCATAAGAAATCTTTCAGAAAATCACAATAAAGCCCTGATGTTTGAAAAATTGGGAAAGCATGATACAAATCTTGCAGCACATTACCTCTTCAACTTACATCCTCTCCCAGACAGCAAATGAGACCCATCATTGAACAAAACTTTGAGGATGAGAGTGTCTCACACTGTGCCAAGGGACAAGTGCACTGTATGTGTTGTAGCAACTCCCTTGAACTCTGTGTGTTACACAAACAAGGAAGAGAAAGTTTACCTGAATATTAATGCTCCCTCCTGAAGGCCTAGAGAGATGAAATCACTGTTAGGTCTCATGGGGCTGTTTCCCCTCCACATCAAAAGGCCTTCCTTCATTGTGGTTTTAAACCTCATGAAAACGTTCGTTCTTGTTCCTGATACCCTGTTTAATGCAGAACAAGGAAATAATAGGAAAATACTAAATTGTGCCAGTCTTCTTTCAAAAAAACATAAAAGATGATGCAGTATTTAGTCTCTGCTGGTCTGGTGGGTTACTGTCCTGCAACTCATTTACATGCTGATTTGTGAAGTATTCTGGCTCAAATCCTCATTTCCATCGTTTCAGAGTAGGGGAATTTAACTCCTCTCTCCAGAATCCCAAACACAATAGCTGCCAGGTTATTCCACCCAAATAAGAGAAAATCCTTTTTCTCCTCTAGCCTAATGTAAAATCCAGCCCAAAAAGCAGATTTTGAGAATGCTCAGTAAATGTGATGCCCTCAGAAGCCAGTAGAAGAAGCATAACAAGGGCAAATCAGTAAGTCCCAGTAGGTGAGAGGTACCAAATGGCAGGTGAGGACGCTGGTGAACCCTTCTCTACTCAGTGGCTCAAGTAAAGGTAGATGGAGGAATTTGTTGAAACAAGCCAACATTTGCTGGAATGTGGGGATGTTCTAGGATACAAAGCAGTCAAAAAAGCAGCTTTGAGGATCTAAATGTTAGGCTAAAGCAGGAGTTAAAAAGGAGTTAAGGTCTCTTTTGAGACATAAGCTCTATGTGTCTGTTTGCCCTCAGGGAAAAACCAATCCCTCTCCATGCCAGACACAGGTGTGCTATTTCTTGATAGGCTGCAAGATGCTCAATTATAATAAACTAAGCCACAAGAATATGCACTTAAAATGTACTGTCCCCTGAAATTTAAAAATATGGCAAAAATGCCATATTTAGAATTAGAAATATTATAAATACAGCTTAAAACATGTACATATACTACACTCTCACAGATAAGGCTCCTAACATTATAACATTTAAGAAACAGAATACTTAGGTCCACATTAGGAGAATACTTAGGTCCAAAGGAGATACATTACCTTTTCAGGATATCTGGATTATCATATGTGAGGTAACTGCGACCAATAAATTGTGGGATTTCAATTGCTTCTGTAATGGCTGAGGAGTAAATACAAAAAAAATTGAAGATGAGTGTCAGCTGACTTGGAAATGAAAGGGAAAAAAGCAACAAGACCCTTTTATTGATTTACTCCTGCAGTGGCAGGTACCTACCAGTGGCACAGAACCAAACTGAACCCACACTGCTTTGCAAAAAGGCTCTGCCATATTTACCTAAATGTAAGGGCAGTAGTTAAGGGAGTTTAAATGGCTGACAGTCCCTCTGCTTACAGCCTCCATGTCAGGAGCCTAACATATTGCTACACCATAGATGCTAGTGCAGAAAATTATGAAGCATTGGGAAAACATTGCAAATTTTCTCTTTACCCCCATTTCTACCTTCCTTGGTTCTCTGTGTGGTTCAATGCTCCCTCTTGCCAAAGCTTATGCATTAACCACCTTTGTTTATAGACTAAGAAATTCCTCCCCAGCTGCTAACAGAGCACCATATGCAGAGCACATTAGGGACCTCTCACCCTGCAAAGGGAGGCTGAGAGGCAGCACACACAACCTGTGAGCTCCCTGTTTTCTCTTTCAGTGTCTGTGACTGCACTGAGTGGCTGCTGCCTGCTCAGAGCTCACCCCTGGGGTGCAGTGGGGGTCAGGCTATCTCCAGGGAACAGAGAGTTACGGAGTCCAGAGTCCCAGATCACTTTAGTCTATTGAAAACAACTGGGACTATGCTAAAGGCTGCATGGCAGAGGCTGTGGAGCCCTTTGGTGTATTCAACACTGCAGAGCAGCCTTGGAGGTCATTTTCTGTGTCCCCCATACAGCATTTCTCTAGGGACAGTCCCTATGGTGTATGGCTGGGACAGTGGCAAACATTGCAGCCAGAACTGGAGTTGGTGCACTGCTGCCCACGGAGAAGACTTTGGCAAAATAACTCAGCTGTGTGACATAAACCACAGAACATCCCTGGTACAGAGCCCTTCACCAGGCTATGAGCACTGGCCCAAACAGATTTTTTTGTTGAGTGAACATCCTACAGTTTGTTGCTGATGTCCCATAACTAACTGCTGCATTAATATAAGCCAGTTGTATAAATTACTTAAAATAGATGTCTTCATCCTATTTTCTTACTGAAGAATAATCTCTTCAACCCACAGCTAATCCCATCTATATAAATTTCAAGCTTTCCAGGGCAAGGATGCTTGCTTTCTTTATGCAACACAGGGTCTGGCTGGGCTTTTAGAGCTCACTGTGACACAGATATGCAACAATTGGTGTAGTCTGGCAGTGAGCAACAGCAATATGAAATTTAGCTCTAGGTGCCAAGACTGAGAATTTTAGATTGTGATGAATGACTGTTTTCATCCATAGTGAAATCAGGAAAGCTGCCTAATGTGCCTAAAGAAACCACCACAGGCCATGTCCAGCCTGCAGTCTGCCAATGTCATTGGAAGATTACAAAAGCTGTGTTACACTGGCCAAACATTCCTCAGCAGGTCTGACACTTCCTGCACTGGACAGTCTCTGATGGCAGCAGAACATGAAAGGAGCCCTTGTTCCCCCATCACATCCTTCACTAGAGCCCCACTGCTCTTGCCTTCAGCAGGGGAAGGTGCCCATGTCATGCAGCAACCTTTGCCTGTGCCAGAGTACTCTGATTTCCTCTAGAGAGCTTAGTGGGCATTTACCTCTACTTGCTCTTTAGCAGTACCGTTGATGCAGCCAGGATCTTTGCAGCTGGAAGGGAGCACAGACAGTAAGGAGATCTAGGACTTCACACCTTCATTCTTTGCTCATCACAATTCAGCAAACAAGCACCAAAGCTCTCATACCAAGTAGAAGTGAGCTCTGGGCTGCAAGGCAGCCTGAAGTCACACCATAAAACACTCAGCCAGCTGCCTGGCCCTCTGCTCTGCAAATACTAGAACCAGCTCTACAGCCACTGTTCTGAGCTTGGCAAATGCTTTGGATGCAGTTTGAAATATCAACAGCACAATGTTTAAGGAAGTACTATATAACCTTAGAAAATATTTTGGCTTTATGACAGAAACTTGCCAGGCTTAATGGAAACCCAGCATCCAGACAAACACACAATGACTGAGCAGTTCTCACATAATTTGCAGTACTTACTGTTTAGGCAGTAATTTCCACACTCTGCAGTGAGTCAGCACAAAACAAAACAAAAATATTCTGGGTTTATTATTCTGAAGCATAAAAATCTCCTCTAGTCCAATTTCAGGCCCACTTTTCTGTAAATGTGTAATCTCCCACCTACCATTTGCATAAGTGACTACAATCACCTGTGAAGGCAGTACTATTTTCATTATTGGTTTGCACCAAATATCTGTATTTGTCTGCTCAAAACACACTAAGGAACAGACAGATGGGACCAGCAGCAAATCCTTCTTCTAGTCCTGCTTGTGGTGACTCAGTGACTCACTAGGTTTTACACAGGGATCAGCTCTAGCCAAGGGAAAACAAATGTTTGCTGTTCTATTCCATCTTAAAGTATCAAAATACCTTTAGCACTCCCCAAGCTTGGACAGAAGATATAAAACCTAGCAATGCCAGCAAAAACTCTATTGAATCTTCAGCTAATGATCCATTACAATATGAATCAATATCTCATATACTTCATGCCAGTATTACTTGAGTTTTTAAGTGGTGTGTGTAATTTTGAAGAATGAGGTTCGCTGCCTCAAAAGCACTTTGCTTTTTGAGGTTTTTTACAGCAACCTACCACCAAGAAGGATGGAGACAGCACCTTTACCTCACATACCTTCTGAGTGCACTAACCAAAACCCTGTTGTGAAACAGAAGTGGACACAGACTTCCATCTCACCTTAACAATGTCTACACCCCAACAGAGACACAGGTAAGGATTACTTTGAGTAATCTGTTTCAGGTTGTTCTCATCAAGGCTGTCATGGACTGAGGTTCAGGAGCAAATCCATGCTCTCTGCACATCTATCAGAAAACCCTTCAATTTTTGGTGGCAACTGAGTCTGCACAAGAGCAGGGAGGTTCAGCTGCACCTGAATAGGAGCCACAGGTACCAGAAACAGAAACCAGGTGGCTCATGCTTTTCGACACCCTTAAAAATGAATAAAGATTAGATTCACATAGGAAGCAGCACCCAGGATCTGGCTAAGTCACAGCCAAAAGGTGCTTCAGACTGTCTCTGAAATCCTGGACACCCACTGAGGTGACAACAGGGACGATATGCCAGCCAAGTGGCACCACTGCTGGCACCATGAGCTCAGACACTGTTCCCTGGGCTCAGCACAGGCCAGGAGCTGAGCAGTGGTGAGGAGCTGTGGCTCCAGCACTGCACACCAAAGGAGCAGGCAGCCACACACCCAGGCTGCAAAGCATTCCCTTGAATGACTGCCCTTGGATATGTGTTGTACTGCTGCAGATACCATCTTGAAGTCAGGAATTTAGCACCATGCACATACCTAGAAAGTCAAAATCCCAATTCTCCTGCCTCCCTGCAAAAAAGTCAGGGTAAATGACGTTGTTTCGGCACATAGTTAGACTGCAACAATGTAAGCAAAGGGGTTTCTTGCATTGCATTTTATTATAATGCTTTTGTTCTAAGATATTGTCTAAGATATTGTTTTAAAGAAAAGGTCAATATATTCATTGCAATTTAACCAAAACCACTACATTTAACTTTGAAGTTTATGACTGTGAGAAATGAAGCAGTGGGTGAAGACAATAATGTCAGCCAGCTCTTTTGAACTGAGTTTACTGTTACATTACAAAACTTCCCCTCAGGAATTTTTTAAGATCAAGCTTGACAGAAGCTAAACGACACCATCTAGCGGAATAACCCAAAGCGGAGTTTTTAAACGCTTTTCTTGCAATCTTATCCCTTTCCTGAATCTAAGGTTTGAACTATTACAGTGGCTCTGAAGAAAAGAGAGTAATGTGCATGTGGATGAGTTTTCCTCCTTGGTGGTCTCCTTTGCCCCACCAAGGAAGGATCTCTGCAGATGGTGAAATCTCCATCAGCATAGCAAGTGCCTAAAACAGGAGCGGACCTTTCTGTGTGTGAGAACAGCGCTTGCTCTCAGCTGTATGGAGGATAAAATTACAAGGGTTATCCATGCTCATGCTTCAAGATGTAACACAACTGCTGGCTGGAGGAATCTGGCAGGAATTCCCCCTTTGCACGGCACTGCACAATTAGGGACATGTACGAAGTGTAAGTGCTCAGTGCCTTCAGTGCCGCTCACCACAAGCGACTAGATACCAGGTTGCTATCTATGGATCCTAGCCCTGTGCTGGGATAACAGTTACCACATTCCTAAATAACAAAACAAATTCTTCCCTAGATACATGGAAAGTGCACAGATGAAAGGGGAGCTCTGGCCTCCAGGGTTTCTATTTAAAGGCATGTGTACAGCAGCAGTTGTAGGTGCTAAATCTTCCTTATTTTTGTGATCAGCTCCAGATCCCTGGGTTGATATCCAGCCATTGTTACCTTTTTGGCAATGTTGCCCATCGAAGCCCAGGGGACAGTCACATTCATAGCTGTCCTTCTTGGGAATGCAGGTGCCTCCATTTGCACATGATGAGGTCACACAGGGGTGGGCAGCATTTGCTAGGTTGATTCCAAAAGTGAAATCCTGTTTCACATCAATTGTCCGGTCATTCAAGATAATCTATGTGGTTAAGAAAATAAAAAAAAAAGAAAAAAAAAAAAAAGAAAAAAAAAAAAGAGATGTGCAAAGACGATGTTAAAGATGTTAAAACTTCCAAATCCTGAGTATCCTACTGCTAGTTAGAAGATTCCTCTGAAAAGCTTCAGAGAAATGTAACTCTCAAAACTTGGCTCAAACCCTATGCTTGTGTGTTTTCCAGTTGCAGAGGTCCAACTTTTGCTCCCCCTGATCCAGTGGAGATTAATCTCTTTTATGTCTTGTGAAACAGCCTTAGGCAACCCCTGTAAAGGGTGAAGCTGTGTGGAATTTACCAGGCCTGTGCCTGAACAGTGGTCCAACATTGGTTGTAGCTGAACCATGAGCTGGGATGGTAAAATTAGATGAGCACTGCTGAAGAAAAGCATTTCTGAGATCAGAAAACCCCCCAGAAGATGAGTGTTGACAACAGAAATACTAAGCAGAACAGCTTGGTTTTCACATTTGCTATTGCTTTCTAGTATCTCATCTTGCCTGAAAGAAGCTAGAGTTAAGATGAATGAAAAACATAAATAATGACTTCACAAAACTGTTTGTATATAAATGGAAGAGAACTACTAAATGCTGGGATTTTTCCAATATGTCAGCAGCATATGTTCTCCAAAATAAACCAACATTTGTATAATCTCAGATGACATCTCAGCAAGAGAGATTGCATGCAGGCACAGCATCTGATCTCAGCTACATCAAAATAAGTACATCTTAACAAACAATAGATTTTAAGGCCAGAACCAAGAAAGGTAATAGTTGCTCTGGCTCCTGCATAACTCAGACAATGCACCTTAGGGGATCCAGCCTAGAGAAGAGGTTACATAGAGCACTACAAAACTCTAACAGTAGAAAAAACAGTGCTGTCATGTAATGGACCAGAGAAGACTCCATTATGTTTTCAGCTTCTTTCCAAATTTTATTCCGAAAGTTAATAAGCCTTCACTCATAAAAAAATGTCCTTTGTTTTAAACTTATATTCAGTTTCCAGCCCTTGTTTCTCATCATGTCTTTTTCTGCATAATTCCAGCACCATGTATCCAAAGAAATTTCATCCTCATCTAAGAACTAGAAGACCACAATAAAGTCACTTCTCAGCCTTATCTAACTAAACTAAACATATTGTAATCTTAGGTCTTTCTATACACAGCATATTTTCCAGTACTTGGTGATGTTTGCAGGTCTATTTCTGTACAGTTCTCCAAAATCCTACTATGTGTAAAGAAGGCAACCAAACACTCCCAGTGCCCAAAAGGCAGGCAGTACTTTTCCTTGACATCCCATTCATGCCTCTGAGAATACAAATCCACCTTACTAAGTACATCATAGAGATAAAGGCTCACACTCTGCATTTCCCAATACTTACCAGTGCCTTTACTCTATTGTACAACCCCTCACCTTGTAATTGTAACCTCCGTTAATTGCTCCTAGGCTCTCTATCTTGCATCCCAAAATATCCCATTGTGTTTAGTCAAGTCTACCTTCCCAATGATGTTCATGTGTCTGACCTGCTCCCATCACTATTACTCACTCTCTCAGTTTTCCTGAACTTCATGCTTTCTCCTGGACAGCTGACAAAGACAGTAAATAGGTATCAGACTGAGTAATTAAACCATTTACACTGAACTACAATTACTTTTCTGTCCTGGAGCAGTTGTTAACTGTAGAGCTTTAAATTTTTTTAATAAAAACTATTATTAAAAAATTTGGTTTTATTTGTTATTTCTTTGCTATAATCTGATGCAATTCACTCCTCTAAAACTGTGAGGATTCAGGGCCAACCTTTCAACTTTATCCAAGTTATTTTAAGTATGTTTAGAAAGAAAAATATAAGTTCAGTTTGCACTTTCATTTGATTATTTACTAGCCCTGACATGAACTGCACTCATGCTCAGCTGACCACATGGGAACATCATCCCTAATGTCTCTTACCAATGGAAAACTTCTCCATTCATGCATCCCATATAAAATTGTAAAAGGGAAAGCAGTATGGTGTGCATCTCCATGGTGGTGTAAGAATGCACTAGGTGGACTTTTCACTATGAAATAATAATTTAACCACTTCATGGTGGGCTCCTGAGGTGAAATCCTTGATTATTTTGAATATTGCCAGTAGAATAACGGCAGGTTTGCACAAAAAGCATGCATGGATACGAAGGAAATAAATGCCCACAGTGTATTTCTCTGGGCACACACCTTCTGGATGCTCCCACTGAAGGGTCTGAGGATCCCAGAGTTCTTCTTCACATCATCGTAATTAGGGACTCCACCAATAAATATTTCAGAGCTGCATTTAATCTGTGTAAAAGCCCCCTGCAAGAAACATAGAATAACATTTTATTAGAGTAGCAGGAACCATGCTTCTATCTTCAGATTAGCCCACATGAGTTGTGATAGCCCTACATTAGATGTTATAGCTTATTTCAATGCTTCTTCTTTGTACAATCAAGAAAGCCATTGTAGGACACTCTTGACTGACTCCCAGTCATAAGTAGCTGAAAAAATCTCAAGTATTTCAAAATGGCAATACTGAAGGAAGAAAGAAAAGAAACTGATTCATTGTGCTTTCTGACTGCATATCTAGCTTTATTTGCAAAGACTTGAGGTAAACTGATGTAAATCTATAACCAGAATTTGGTTCATAAAGCTAAAATCAGAGCAAAGTTCATGTAATAGAGACTCATTCAGTATTTCCAACATCTAAAAGCTAACCTACTGTAAGTTATGGGGCAAAATGAAAGAAACATTGAGTTTGCATCAATTACCAAATGCAGTTGCTCAGGATACCTGATGGGAATATTCAGAGTCCTGGAGTAAACTGAAAGACACTTAACAGCTAAAGACAGAATAACTGTGTAACTCCAGTCCTGCAGAAGATTCTGTGATTTCATGGTTGGCAGTCCTAGCCACCCTCCTCCTGAAGCACTGCACTGCAGCACTTAAGAGGAAAAAAATGAGAGTGTTCACCTTAACCCATCTATCTAAAGAAGTCGTGAGAGCTCCAGACAAATGTTTCTCACTCAATTTGTTTCCTGACAGACAACTAGAATTTCAATTTATTTAAATTTTTGAAGAAAAGTCAAAGCTTTGATAAAAGTTTCCCAGTTTGCTGAAGAGCCTGCTATAGGATTTTTCTGCTATGGCATTTTTCTGCTATGGGATCTGCATTTCTGCAGTCTGTTTTTCTGTCTGCACTTTCCACTAGGTAAAAGACATTTCCTAAGCAGGTTTTTATCAAGAAAGAAAATGCCTCTGTGCAGGCATTTAAGTGCTTAGAGTGAATACCCTGCTTGGTACAAGTACAGTTTTACTTTATTATAAATTTGATTCACTATGATCACTTGGTGAGTAAAGAACAAAAAGTAAGTCATCAACTGTCTGATTGTTCCAGCCCTTACTCTGGCCTGAAAATTACTTTTGCAAGAAGAAGACAAAGAGGCAATTCTCTTCAGGCCTACCTTTCCAGGACAATATTCAGCAAGAGGTACAAAAAGACTGGGCACATACTTTTCAGCATGATACTTCTCCAAATTACACTTCTCATAGTGCATATGTTGCTCAACAGCCTTAGCCACAGTAAGAACCAAGAAAAGAACCTTAGAAAGATATATGAGCCAGACACATAAACATGAGTCCAGTTACATTTCAGGAGCAGGTACAATCAGATTCCAGTGGGATCCCTGCCTTCTTGGGTATCCTCATCCTCAGAGGGAAGGCCTTGCGCACAAATTCCCACCTCTGGGCTTAAGAAAATGTTGTCCTAATGTGTATACTGTTTTAAGCTAGTAAGAGCTTTGAGAGCAGGCTCTATAGTCTACCATGCAATCAGTCCAACAGCTGCATTCAAGACAAGTCTGCCATAAGCTCACCTCTGCCATCCCTTCCACTGGCTTCTGTTTGTCCACCTGCAGGATACCGTTCTTTGCCGTGCGAGACACTCGCAATTCATGCCACTGACCCAGGCTGACAGGTTCTTCACTCCTGTTTTAAGAGCAAGAAGATTTTCAAGCATGTAACACTGCGCCTTTTTGATACCCTGTAATGTTAAAAAGTCAAGTCTTCTGGGATGATTTCTAAATAAAAAATAAATATCAGCCACTGTGATTCTTCCCTAATAAGGAAGTAACAATCTTCTGAGCCCCGTCAGCAAAGACCATATTTCTAGAGCAAATAGCAAGCACTCTAGTTTTATTTATAAATGAAACATCATTACCAGCACACACTTTAGCTACCTCTGTGCTAGTTTTTCTGCTCAGTCATTTATAACACATAAAAAGGAGTTTTTGTCTCAGCTGTACATCCTCATTTCACTAAAAGCTTCCCACTTAATGGTTTGGTCTAGCCCCACATTCTTCATCCTCTTTTAAAACAGAACTACTTTGTGTTGGCTTATCAGCTCTATTTATGCATCCTGTTACATTGACATCTACACACACACACGTGCAGCCCGGATGCTGTACATAAAAGGGAAGTAATTAAAAAATTATCCTAATGATGTGATGAGATCTTGGCTAGGAACAATAATCCCAGTTGTACAAAGTATTCATCAGTCTCAAAGGAAGCATTTTTAAACAGTTCTTACAATCTTTACTGGCACAGCACTAATATGAATAGCAGCCTGTATGAAGGGCAAAACCACATTCCCCTTCACAAGTTCTATAGCTCTTTGTACCTTGTTTTCAAATGTCATTTAACTACTCTGGTTAAAGGATTTTATATCTAAATGAGATGTAGCAGCCTTTCCTCCAGGAGGACTGGAAATTTGTGTTTGATTTACTGGCCAAGCTGGAAAAATCAGAACTGTGTTATCTAGGACCCCTAAGACTTCCTAGCTTCAGTGAAAAAATACATAATTTCTGGGGATGAAATAATGTTTTGTATTTTCAGAATACTTGCATCTAAAAAAAAAAAAGAAAAAAAAAAAACAGAAAAAAACCCACCACAACATTTTGAAATTAAAACAAATGGAAAAATTGTAATCTGAAATAGTGAGTCAATAGTGATTTAAATGCTGATTAAAAAACTTACATAATTGTGAAAATGTGAAAATAATTTTTTTTCTTAACAATCAACATCAGTTTTGAAACCTTTCTGCCATGTTTTTTTCAATCCTTCAAATTTACTTAAAGATCATTTTTTATCTATTTTGATGATGCTGACACTTCTGAATGACACTTGGTTCATAAAACCTCCATTAAAAATATTATCAAGCGATGCCAATCACTTGCCCTCCTTCTTATGCAGCACCATTTAGGGTTTAACTGTCTTGGGTAAATCAATAGCTAAGGAAATCTAATCACCTTGAAGAAGTCAACATACACATATAAAGGAACCAGATAGGTTTGTCTGCATAGTAGGTGACAATACAAACATTATCTCCTCTGCTGCTTAGGTCATCATCATCCTAACCGTCCTGCTTTGCTAGATTTAATTACAATAAGGGATGATTAAGCCTTGCAGAGTCATCACTTCAGAGCTGCAAGCTCTTTTGTGGGCTTTTTGAAACCAACATGATCTTGGTAACACTTTCTTCTGACATTTGAACACTCCTGGCTTTCCATGTGCTCTGGGGTTACTTTTTCCCATGTAAACCACAACTTTAAAAATATACCAGATCATGAAGATCTTGATCCTGCTTAGCCAAGGGAAATCCCAACAGCTTCTTCCCTGAGACATTTCAGTGCTCAGGTTCTGCATCTGGCCACCCACTCAGCATCCCTCCCGCCTGTGGAGCCCCCAGAGCACACTGTGCTGTTTCCATCCAGGGATACATCAGGAAATCACATCATCAGCTCTCCTACTGCTGCTGCTGACACACAAAAATAGGCTTGCCTCATCCTAATTATAAAGTTATTATGGTTGTGTTCTGATTATAATATAATGTCTAACAGCCTGGTGGTCCTATGGCAGAGGTATCAGGATGACCAGAGCTATAACCCTGCTAAAGACTCAGTGTAGGCCTGATGTAGTATGGGCATTGACCAGGCAGGCATGAAAAAGAGGGAATCTATTTGTCTTATTTAATCACTGACAGAGCTGATGACGGGGTGTGAGTTGCACATTTTATCTAGAAAAAGAGCTAACAGGACAGCCTGACAACTTTCAGTGAAACCTGATGGTCTCCTGAGTCTCGCCCATAACTCAGCTATCTCACCACACTCTTTTCCTCCAGCGCATGTAGCTCAGGCAGTAGCTGCCATCCAGCTTGCTCTTCTGCTGTCCAACAGAAAGGGGCAGTTTCTACTCCCAGGCATATGCTTGTGGCTCTCTCTACATTTCATAACCCTACATATCAGTTAAACTTTAGTACAAGGTGTTTTGAAGTGCTTCAATATTCTTGGAAGAAAAAAAAAATTCCACTTTAATATTTTACAGTTGCCAGTAACAGGAATTAGAAGGCTGCAATCAGTAAAGATTGAGGGCTGTTGTAAGAAGGGCTATTCTGAGTTGGAGAAAAGGTCTCAAAAATTAGCTATTTCTGCCACTTTTCAGCAAGAGAATAGGGCAAGTATGAAGTGATTCTTCCCCTGATATATCCTCTCAGCTTCTGGCAACTTGTCATTTAGCAATTTCCTGAGTCAGAGGCTGCATCCATACAACTGCATTTGATCTCCCTCAATGGAGCTTTCTTCAAATTTGTCCTATTTTTTATAACCTATTTATAGTTTTGATATCTGTAACTTACTGTGACTATTACTTTCCACAACTTATTTATGTACTCCTCTGAAAAAAATAAAAACAAACCCCAAACCCAAAGAAAAAAGTCTTATTTTCTTTGGTTCCTTATCTTCTTTGCATATTGAAAAAATACAGAATACTCATTAATCGCCAGGCCATTCATTATTTTAAAACCTCTATCATACTTCCACCAAACTCTTTATTTTCCAGGCTGAAAGGTCCTGCTGTGGAAGAGTTTTGTGGAAGATGTTTCATTCTCTCTCCTGGATGTCAAAACTACTCTTTCTTTTTAATTTTGCTAATTTCTTTTGAAATGATGTTACCAGAATAGCAGCAAGTTTTCAAGACAGGGTGTACTGTGGGTTTCAGCAGAAACATTCTTCCTATTCCATTCCTAACAATTCTCTGCATTGTACTTAGGTTTCTGTATTTGTCTTTAAACAGTTTGCTGTTGCTTCCACAGAGCTATCCATGAAAACTCCAGGATCCTTCTCTGTCTGAAAACACTAACTGTTTTTTCCACAGCTGTGCATTGTTAGGCTTGTACATTATTTTGCATTTGCTCCCTTTATATTTCATATCTAATTTTGTCTGAATGAGTTTGTTTGCTTGAGTCCTCATGCATTGTAAAATCAGTACGTTTTCCCTAATCACAGTGTAGTCAAAATTCCTGATGCCCATCCCAGGAATCATTGGTATGCAAGACTTGCAGACAGTGTACACATTTTGCATAAGCTTTATATAGATCATTTCTAAATATCAGGTCACCCTGGTCAAACTGGCAGCCTCCTGAGCCATATCCAAGATACTCAGTGCCTCTGTTCAGCCCAGTGCCCTTTCAGAAAGCCCAGGAACAGTTGCCCAGCGACTGGCCACTCAGTTACACAGAAGGAGACAGCAGTGTTTTTGAGGCATTTCACTGCTTCTATCATCCTAGACATTAATTTTAGGATGCAATGAGTCACTTGCACAAGGTCTGTCTGGAGAACCTTGGTGACCAGGTTAAACCACATATTTATGTTTTAGACAGCTTATGTTGTATAAATTGGATACTAGCCTCAGGTCCCTCAAAAACCGGCACTATGAGGAAGTGGAGGGACCTGGAGGTGTATCTTCTTGTGCCACCTCCAGCCTGGCACACCTGCTTGGAACTGGAAACCAGAAAGGAGGATGCTCACACAAGCGCCAATATTGTGAAATCCTGTGGCTAGAAAGTATATGCATAAAATATTTATAGATCCCCTAACTAGCTATGGTGCAGTGTCATGGGGCCAAGAAGGGAATTACTGCAATACTACACAGACACAAATGTAACATCTGCAGTAAGACAAAGCACAAAGCATACTAATGTAGGAAGAAAATCCCATCCCCTTGACCAAAATTTTAGTTCTTCTGTGCTTCCTTAGAAGCAGGCATAAGAGACCAAGGGGCTCGCACACCTCATCATAGGCTGTATCTCTTTCCAGTCCACTCCTCTTCTGGATCAGCACAGTGGCACTGTTGGGAAGGAAACACAAGCAGCACCATTTACCTGATAATAGCTGTTCCTGAGCCACAGTCGAACCTGAACTCCACGTAGCCAGCCACCATGTTAATGGAGAGGAAGTCCTTGCTGTCTGTGTCATAGCTGTACAAAAGGACACCACTCTCTAAATCTGGACGAAATGTCAGCTCAAACTCCATGAAGGAAAGATAATTCTGTGGTTCCAAGGGCCAGGGTGTGCTGGCAAATGATCTTAAGGATTCGTTGAACTGAGGTATGGCCAAGGTGAGTGCTAGAAATCCAGAAATCACAAGCAGGTCACTTGAGGTTCAAACATAAAGGATTGACTCTTACCAGCCAGTGTCTGTTCCTTGTGTTAAGTAAGCTACTGCTTAGCAAAACAACCTGATGATTTTTTTTCATCTGAATTAAAAATATTTTATAATCCTACCCAATACTGGTTAATCCATTCCTTTTCCATCTACAAATACAGTACGTATTTGTACTGTAAAGCATTTTGTACCTTTTCTTTAGTGATTCATAATAGCGCCTTTCAAAGTAGCTAGCATGCATACAGTGGGTGGTGGCATGAAAATTTCTACAGCATAAAAAATAATGCCACATATATTTCACTACTTGTATCTCTGATATTAGCAAGCAATTGACAATTTGTCCTTTACATTTCAAAATATCCATCTGACACTGGTTTTAGGAGAAAGGTGGGTATTTTGTAGGATTAATGTGCAGCTGTGGAGTAGTACATTATTTTAACTTCTGAATAGAAATTTCAAGATGCTTAAGTAGAGTTAGTTTAAATAAGCAAAGAGGTTTGAGAATCACTGATTATGTAGGAGCTGGATGAAGCTCCAAAGCAGTAAGGGAAGGGTTTCAGTACGTGACTTTAAAAAGATGAAGTAACAAGTATTTTCTTCTGTCAGTGTAACAGCATGAGACCTCCTTGGGTGTCTCTAAGTGGAAAACACATCGAACACTAAATAACACACATGAAGAAATAGAGGCATCCCAGTATCCACTCACCTTCCTCACAATGATGACCTTTAAATCCAAGAGGACAAAGGCAAATGTAAGAGTCTGCTTTGCTTGCAGTACAGGTGCCACTGTTGATGCAGGCTGCCTCATCACAGATGCCACTGCTACACTCACCTAACACAGGAATCAGAACATCAGTTTATTGGAGAAGTTTGTCAAAGATTTATTTGGCTGTTGATCGCTGCTACTAACCAACACATTGCTCTTATTCCTAGATTCTTTCCCAATTTGTCAAATGGTGTGCAATTTAGACAAGGAACTTGATTATTAGCATTTTTTAATATCAGACCAGCAAGAGATTTTATAAATAGCAAAAAGTAGCCCTTACTATGACAGATGCAGCCCAAACCATGACAGATGCAACTTTTGATCCTTCCTTTGATTACTTATTGTCTGCTTTTCTTCCTATTTTCTCATAAGATACAAATTTCTAAATTGCTTACATGCACCAAGTCTGGTTTAATTTCAATTTTCTTAAGTGCTTCTTTGTTCACTATAAATTCATGCCATGCTGAGCATGGGAGGTGTTAATCATCATCAACTAATCTTGTTAGCCAAAATGAGGTTGTCTACCCTCTTGTCCGCACTAAAAGGGATCCATATCATCAACATATAGGCTTTTTAAGAAGTATCTTTACTATGCTGGCATATCACCTGAAATAACAAAGAGGTTATTTCTTCTTTCTGGATTTTAGCTGAAATTGTTGTAGGACAAATAAATTCTCATTTGCTTCTTAAAACTGATATCTATAAAGCCAAACTATACAACCGTCAAATGTACACCTGATGGAAGTTCTTGCTGAATTTATTTTCTCCTTTAGTTTCTGATCAAATAACTCTCCCTTTGTCAATAGTAACAAACTGATTACATTATCTGCATACATTTAGAAAGACCAAGTTGTGGTGTACAATGGTAAGTAAGCACACCATTTGGAGGGGCTTAGTGTTTTATAGCAAACTAAGAATTAACACACTTATTTTGAGAGACATTGAAGATGTCTCACCTCTGAGATGACAAAGGTTTAATGAGGCAGTTCTGGCAATAAACACTTGGGAAACAATTTTGCAACTTGAGGTGATTAAGAGAAGTCTTGAAAAACTATTGCAAGGAGGAGATATGCTTTTTTTTTTTTTTTTTTTTTTTTTTTTCCCAAACATAACACTCTGATTGCAAGGACAGTTTCGAGAGCAGGTCTCTACACATCTTCAGTAAGGCATTGGTGTTTGTACAGCACCAGCTTTACAGTTTGAATTCCAATCCCAAAGCCAGAAAGAAAACCACAAACAAATATGCAGATATAAATGGCTGATGTGCTGGTCCATCCCAATCACTCTGCTCTCCACAGTGGAAAATTTCTAACTAACTCAGGGCAGAAGCAGTAACAACTCGCAGGTCATCTGGCACAACTCCTTGATAGACCAGACATCTCATATTGCACATCTACAAATCTCCTACCAGGACCACTTTTCATTTTATGGAGGGAAGGTCTGGGTACAGCAGCCATGACACAGGACTCCAGGGCTGACCTGAGGAGCACAGATGAAACATACAAGTCTCCATGAAGGGAAAAAATGCTCCTTTTCCATGGAAAGGGACAGTCACTTCTGCCCCATGGCCAGCCACGGGATCAGGGGTGCTGGCTGTGCTCATTGCCTCTTCTGGCCTGCACTGTAATGGCCATAAGTGAACCAAGGCAGGACAGGTATCTTGTCCCTCAGATCCCTCATACACTCACCAATTATTGTGACACTGACAGAATAGCACTAGCTCTGTTTTATAGGTAGGGAAACAGAACATGTAAACAAGGATCTCTATGCATCAAGAACAGAACATGTAAACAAGGATCTCTATGCATCAAGTGTGAAGACACAAACAGAAAACCAAGACAATGCTCATCTTTGCTGCATCTGCTCCAGTGTTAATGTTGGCAGTATGTTCAAGCAGATCAGAGTTAAACAAAGTCTTTGAGAAACAGAAAAGAACAAGGAAGGCAACAGCAACAGGACCAGCCATGGGATCCCTGATTTGAGAAAGAACTTAAACTGGAGTAGTCTTGATATTTAAGGACAGGCTGCTCTCCCAATGTCCCAGTGGCTTTTTAAGCCTTTGGGCCAGCATAGGTGACTATGTTGAAGACACAAACCACAAGTGTGGTGGCTGCATTTTCTTGGCTCCAATGAAGAAGGAGAGAAGCTGCAGCAGCAGTCCCAGGTCCTGCCATGCCCACTCCAAACCATGCTCAGTACCTCTTCTGTTGGTCCCTCAGCTCACAGTGGGACCTCTGCTGTAGCCAGAAGAAAGAGCAGAGAGATGGATGAACCCCTTTCCTCACCACCCTCAGTTCTGTGATCCATGTAGCACAACACTCTTGATTTATATACTGTGCCCACAGAAAAAAATTTCCAAGTCACTGACTCACTAAAGTCATTCCTAAACCCTAGCAGAGCTTATTTGCATTTTTTTTATTTTAAGTTATACTTACATGACCTACTGTTTGCAAGTCTCTTCTGGTACAGTTTCGTATAAATGTGTGCAGTCACATAAAGACAGCAAGGCTTTATCAGTCAGTTTTGAGTCACACATGGCAGAGTACAGCATTTATTTTCATTGATGTTGATTGCTAATGCAGTAGTATGTGGAGCATTCATGGATGGGAATGAAGCTAGCTGCATCCCAAAAAGCAATAGAGATTAGGGCTAGAGAAGTTCAGCAGGGCTTTCATCTGTCTAAATTCCATACAGTCTCACTCTATCATGAAATTACATTCTGATTCTAAAATCTTACTCTTTTCAGCAACTGTTTCTTTGGCCAGTCTGTTCTACCCCTGTATTGCACAGAAGTTTGGCCATGTTATCTAGAGAATACAAAGCAATTGTTAAGAAGTTTCTCATAAATAATTTCCTCCTTGGGATGTCAAATGCATAGCAACAGAAGAGAAGAAAGATGACTTTGTGGCTGAAGCATAGCTGGGAGAGTTCAGTGATATGGAATCTATTTCTAGCTGTTAGCACTTGCCTTCTGTTTTGGGTTTACCCTTATTCTTATATTGTTTAGACTGGGAGATCATTAAAGCAAGGATTTTGTTGCCCTGCCTTTTTTCAAGTGCCCATTAAAAGGATGAGATAGATGAATAAATAAGACAGGACTAGTTAATTAGCTTCCCTACTTCTCCATCTTTTACTCTGTGAAAGGGAAAATAATTTTATAATAACACTTCATAAAGCTGCTAGAAGTATTTATTCCAAGCTATTTTTAAATCATACCATGGCTCTGGATAGCAAAACAAAGGATGGTATACATGAAAGCCTATATGCTTCAGCAGTGGTTGGGTATAACACAGGAAGCCCTCTGTAACATCCACAGGGCTGCTGTGGGCCTGAGAGATCCATTAATTACTTTGGACAAATTCAACGATGTCTTTAGACAAAATGGATTTTGTTGGGTTTGTATTGTTTCGAACGCAAACTCAGCATACATACTATTGATTTCTGATGACATGACTGTGTCAGTCAGAGGCATAAAGAGGTGCCCTGAGAGCTGCTGGCAAAAATACCGGCACGGTTGTAATGGTATCTGCAACACAGATCTTATTGTTCTCTCATGAAAATGAGTTTACTATTTACTGTGCACAGTGTGTCCACAAAGGGCTTACTTGTACACTGTAATGAACTGTCCTACTACGGACCCAGCAAGAGCAATGTGCAAAGGAACAGAGGAAAACCAGGCCAAAAATAGAGACTGCGCCTTCCACCTCTCAAACCTGGACCATCGTTCAATTTGTCCCAACAGGACAAAAAGTAACCCCAGGTTAGTCACTGATTGAAGACCACACACCATTAAACTCACCAACATCAGCACCACTGAGAGCTTTCCCTAATGGCCAGGGTCTCATGTCAATTATCTTTCCATTGATGCTCAGTGACTGGATGCAGCCCTGGAAGCCGTGGTTGGTGCCGGTGGCCCTGACCAGCCAGTACAAGCTGGGAGCGCCGCCAACGTAGAAGGGAGTCTGGAACGTGATTTTGCTGTACTGGCCCTGAAGGGAGAGCAGAGCACAGCACGCTGTGTAACAGATACAACAGAGGACAACATTAAGCCACAATCAATTTTTTTCCTCTATGAAGAACTGTGTCAGGGAATATATATGTAGGTTGTTCACTGGTAATTCCTTCCCCTTATTCATTCCCCAAATCAGCCCACCATTTGAAATCAACCTTTTTCACCTGCATCCCATCATGATAACATGAACTACTAAAAGCACAATAAAAAAAGACTAAAAATCACTGTTTCGAGGAGAAAGCATGGTCTGTCTTTTGCTGCAATTTCTTCCTTTCTTTTTGCAAAAAATTGTGTCTTCTAAACCGTGAGCCCTGAGGGATAGACCAGTGAGACATTGTCTTTTGGACAGAACCCAGCAAGTGTTCAGTATTGAATAATTATGAAATAACAAAAAAAAAAAAGGTAAAAACAAAGAAAAGGCAAAAGCCAGTAAAGTCGCAACTTCAGCAGGGTTCTGCTCACTTTGCCATTGCTAAATGTACTGCCCATCTCTTTAACAAATCTACAGAAATCTACATATACAAATTTACTAAAATTGCTACAGTGAAAGTACAAGAAACATCAAAACCAACAGAGCCTTTTTGGACCAGTGACCAAAACTCCATGCTACTGTGGCCAACTGAGTCAAAATTCCTTCCACAAATTGATCAAAATATGACTTTTGCCTCCTACTCAACAGGTCTTTCAAAACCCTGCAGACCTTTAGAAAAAAATATTCAAAATTCTCCGTTATTCAGGTTACCAAGTTGTGCTTTTGACAGCACTGACTTCTAGCCTAAAATCTTTCAGGTTTTTTCACCCCTGCCCTGCCCCCACAGCATTTAAAACAATAAATTCTATCACCATAGCCTGTATTTGGCCAGGCTAAATAAGCTGAGGTTACTGAGTCTGCAGGTGAACACTTGCACAGTACACCGCAGAAACAGTACATATCTCTCCTGATTCACATCTGCACTTTGCATGGCCTCATAGCATTGGTAACAGCAACACATGACACACTGAAATTCTTTCCTCTGTCATTTCCATCTGATGAGAACTCAATACACTGCAATTTTTTCTCTTCAGTGCCTGCACATAAAAGTGGAAAGCAATAAGACATCTGAAGTTGCTTTCTTTCAGGGCTAGGAATGGCATGTTAATAGTGGCTCTCAAAGGAAAGAGATCTGAAACAATTTGAAATTCCCTTTTCTTCCAGTGTCTTAATTTTGTTTTCTAGCCCAGCAACAGATGAGAAAGTCAAAGCATCTTCCTGAATTATATTTTATCTAGTCAGCCTTGTATGAACTTGCTGGTGTTGGCATAAGTCAGAGCAGAATGTCTATCTCCATTACTATGCTTAAATCTTTGTCCAGAATATGCATGTAATTACACCTCTGTATACAAATTTTGTGGGAGTATATGCATATTATACATAAATATATACTCATACACACATATGCATCTAGTTTTTATGTCTGAGGAAGAAGAGAAGTTCTCTGAGGCTCAAAAAAGAAAACAATCAGGCACAGAAACGGTAAAATCTAGTAAACTTCTAATGGCCTGCATTTGAGACTGGCATAGGGTAGCTGAAGGGTCACAGAGCAAACATGGAGAACAACAGGGAAACTGTGATGGGATTCAGCCCTGAGATATATGTCTCTGTGATTTCTAGATTATGTATTTGGAAGAGTAATCTGTACTCTGATCCTAGTTCACTAAATGTTCTGACACAAATAAATAAAGCTGTACCTTTTAAATCTGATCAGGCTTCTAGTGGCAAGAAAAGAAACATCATCACAACCTTGAGAGACCCCAAGATCAAGCCAAAAGGGCAGGATTACCAACCTGAGATTTTCCTGTCACTGGAGCATTGTTGTCCATCCTGAGCCAGCCATTCACCCCATCTCTGAACAATGTGACACTGTGCCAATTCCCCAGCTTGATTTTGTTTTCACTTGTTATGACTCCAACTCCTGTGCCACAGTTGAACCTGGGAACATGAGACAGAGAGGGCAAGGTGATAATCTTACATTAACCAAATAACCAAAAGTTGGTTTTAGACTCCAAATATTCTTTTTGTACTTGGGAACCTCTCTGTTCCACACTGCACAATAGCACAGGAAATTCAGACAGCAATCCTACATAAGATCTGTTCCAAATTTCAAACTTCATTATCTGTCTTTCCAACGTGAAGAAGATTTTGCATTCTCTGTCCATACCAAGTGCATTACTATGCTTGCCAACAGCTGAAACTGTTTCAAGATGGAGTGTATTACAATCTGAATTCCTGCTATCACAGTAATTTCTCCTGGGAATTTTTCTAGCTCCCTGGTAAAAAGCAGTGATACATTAATAACTCAGCTAGTCTATTTAAAACTTGGCGCCTATTAACAGGAAGACCTCCAGGAGAGCTGAACGTGCACAAAATGTCCCATTTTCCCCTACTGTCATGCAGTGCAGGTGAACAGAAACACAACTAAGGCACATCACCCACTTTGTTATTCCCCACTTTTAAAGGACTCATGTAAGGAGATCCTGGAAATACTCTTTCACTTGCTTCATATATATCAGATTGCAAGATACAGTCTCCATCTTCATTTAAAAAACCTAAACAAGGTAACATCTAAACAAAGCATATAAGATGAAGTTTGTGCCCCCTTGCTGGCACTACATCCTTTGTTTTGCTAAATTATCTGCAAGCCTTTTTCTGTGAAGCAAAAACACTGACTCAGTATACCATCAATATACCATCAGCTTAGCAAACACAGTGGCTCACTGGCATTTCCGGTAACCTAGCTATAAGCCCCAGATAAATGCCTTAAAGAAAACTGATCATTTTGCCTTTATATTGAGGTCTGAATTAAAGAGCTCAACAGGGCACATGTTCACACACTAAAGAAAGATGAGAGAAAAAAGTATTGAAGTACTCTTAAATGAAATTATACTGTCCATTTGGTGCACTGTATGGGGCAGATGTCAAAGACACTGGAGATATTAATCACATATAGCAGTCCCAGGAGGCAGCAATAGCCCCTTCTGTTTGCATCAGATTTAGGATGGAGGTTTTACCTGAACTGGAGGCTATGTCGGATAATTGCCAGTGACATAAAATCACCACGACCATGTTCATTTTCTCCACAGTACAGCAGCAAACCGTCTTCAGATTCAGCCTGCAATCATTGGGTCAACATGAAAAATCAAAGCCTCACAATTACAGATAAAAGCAAGCAGCAGTGGGGGACTTTTCTCCAGAAAAGGGTTGTTATTTTTCAGAATGAGTTTTTAACTTGCAGGATCAGAAATTGTTTGATCGGTTTTGAATCCTGCATTTGAAAAACCTAGAAAATCACTGCCTTAATGGTTAAACAATTTAAGACTATCTCTTAAAGTATGGTACTATCAGACCAGAAAAAAAGCCTGGAAATATTAAAGACTGTCAGACATATCCCATATGAAACTCCTGAGTAAAAAGTCTAGCAAGAATGTCCTAGCAAGCCTACTAAGTGTAGACACAGCAGACTCACCGTGCATGAATACATACACCCTACTTCACATTTTCCATGAGACTGACACTCCTCAAACCAAACAGGCTGTGCTGGCAGGATTTCTCCATATGCTCGTAGCAACTGACACAGTGGCTTTTTGCAGCCATCCTGGGTTTTAAAATGGCAAATTGCCAGGGGAGTGTAAGATCACCACTGAGGCAAGTGATGCTGCAGCTTTTGTAACAGTCTCCTTCCCAGACTGTGAGGCTGGTGAGTCTGCTTTATGTAGGGGTGGGGATGCATCCAAGAGCTTGGCCACCCTCCCTAGAGGCATGTTCTGTACACAATGAATAGACAGCACTAACACAAGCCAGCATGGGATGTATCCACACTTTAGTCCTGCTTTTTAAGTATCCTGAATATATTAGTAGCCCGTGTCCCAAACTTCAGAGGGGGAAAATAACGTCCACTTAAATCTTGCAGGGTGGGAAAGGAATGCTATATATAGGGCAGTCTTCTGCTCAGTATGACAGGATCATAATCTCTTGTCCACAAAAATACTGCATACCACTTTCAAACTCTAATTCACAAAAATTCTCTATGTTCTTCAGCCTGTTGCTCATCCGCGTGACTGTAACCTTGTCAGTGTACATTCCTGCTAGTCCACAACTACTAGACCCAGGGATTCTCTCACACAGTACCTACCAACAATTGATGAAAACCCTTCAGCTGCCTACAATTTACATTCAGTGAGGGTTGAGCCAGATCTTTGCAGATGAAGGTTATACACAGGTTCACCACAATTACAGTGAAGCTGTACTGAAGGTAAGTTACTGCTCTATTGTCCACGACATCAGAGTAAGTAAATAAAACTTAAAATGCCAATGTGAGAATTGCTTAAACTTACCCTGAATTCAAGGGTAATTTGAAATGTCTGATAGGACTTTTTCAGTGGTTCAAAGGTGATATATGAGTAGCCAGAGAACTGAGGATACTGGATACTAATATCTGAAAAACAAAGAGGGAAGCATGTCATTTAGCAGTTTTTTCCATATAAAAATCAATATACACATTTAGTACTAGATAACATCAAGTGGCAATGAAAGGCAGAGTTCCTCCAGAGACAACCATTAGTCAGTAGCAGTCAACAATCAGTTAATCTATTGCCTTGTCCTCCCACCACTTTTTACAGCTAATTCCTTTATTCCCCAGGACCTGATGAACTGGGAAGGAAACAGGATACTGAGGGCCAAATAATGCTCAATAGTTTAATCAGAGAGTTCAGAGGAAATTTCGGCAGGTTTTCATCCTTATTATAGAAGAAAGACCACATCAACTTTATATTTATCTTCTTTTAAGAATTGATTTAAGGAAGAGAGGACAAAGTAATATTCTGTTCTGCAGGATTACAAAAACACACATGGGAAATATGGCCAGACTCTAGGCAGCATTAGTCACTGTTACTCTGTAGCTACTGCATCTGGAGAATCACTGGATGTCTCATAACAGCCCAGCTCTTCTCTCAAGTCAGCTCAGAGCAGAAGCTAAAAGGAGTGATGAGGAGAAGAGAGTCCTTGCAGGCATCTTTCTATCCCTGGCTGCAACAGTGGCTCTTTTTATTGCTCTTGTCAAATGGCATTATCAACCCTCACTCTTTGCTGTCTTGTGTTAGACCCTGACCCTGAGAGAAAATGAAAATTAGAGATGTCTTACTGCAAGCCACTGTCAGCTTTAAAATTACCTTTGCAGCTTATTTTCCTAAGAAGCACTGAGGACAGACACAGTTTCAGGCTTGAGTTTTTATATTTACAGTGGATTTAAGTCTAATGAGGAAGGAAGGATAAGGATTCCTATTCCTCTTTGCTTTTAAATACTGAGTTTTTCTCACTCAGTTTTTGAATCTGGGTAGAGTTCTCTCAATGTTTTTGCTTGCAAGGCATACATTTTAGGCTGAGGTGAAGGGGATTGGTGCTATAAACCTCAGTGCAACCTCAGCAGAGAACAATTATCAGTTGTCCTGATCACAAGTAGAACTGACTGGACCAGAGTGTCAGGCAGCTGTTGAATGTGAAGAAAAGCATGTTTCTATTCAGATTAATATATTATTTAACAGTATTGGCTACTGAAGACAACTCGGTACAAAGGAGTTGTACATGATGTTTACTCTGGAACAACACACTACCCTGTGAAAAATAGAGGGTTTGGACTGCTGTTAACAGACTGCTTTACAAGTGGTATATGGCCTTGTCAGTTCAAATAAATCCTCAATTCTTCATACTTGATCAAGGCCTAAAATCATATCTGCAGCTGTTCCATGTCGCTGAGTCATATCAAATTGTTTTCAGAAGGAGCTCCCTTTGTTCCAGCACTCCAGTTTAAAAAGATGAACCACCCTCAGTGTCTGTATCCCTGATGCATGACGCTACATGAAAGTCTAACATGACCCTACAGAAGAAACATGGGTCCCTGATGCTCTGCTGCATGGCATGGTCTTGGCAGATCAGATCAGCATGCAGAGGGATGGGCAGATGAGAGGGATGTCCACCAGACAGATGGGCAGATCAGCTCCTTCCTAGCTGGAGGAACAGCACCACCACAGCTAATGGGACTTTTTTTTTTTATGAGCCCTGGCATTCATCTGACACCTTGGTCACTAAACCAGAAGAAAAATTACTTCAGGGGGAAAAAGTGACTTGCTTATGGCCTGGTGAGGGAGCTGGACTGGTTCACCAGGTGATCTGCTCAGTGTTAACCTTGTGAAAGTGGGGGTTTAGGTCTCTAGAGGGAAAGAACAAAAAGGCAGCGAGGGAAGAAGAAGTAGGACAGCCTCCTTCAGCTCAGCAAGTTCCTGCCATGGCTCAGATGCCCTGAAAAGAGGCAATAGGATGGGTGGCAATTCCTGACTGAGACAAACACATCCTCACACTGACTCAGCCTTCAGGACATGCTTTTTGAACTGGGGATGAGATTTTGTTCCTCCCTTGCCCCAGTTTGCCTGACATGAGTGCTGCACTGCAGACTTGCAGGCCATGGGGAAAGACTCCTCTGGAGGTATTTTTACAATGGGAGTTTTCTCGCATCCCTGTGGTGGGACCAGCATCATCTGGACCACATCTGGATCAGAAAATGGGGGTGGTTCAGGGCTTCAGCTGCTGCCAAAGGCAAGTGTCAAAGAGGGGTTGAATGTCTTCAGCTTCCATCTGAGGGTGCCATGATTGGATCCTGTCACACCTGGGTGATTAACAACATACCTGCTTCATCATCCCCTGACTCTTAGGTGGGGGAAGGATGATTAACTGCCCCCATGCATCTTTACACAGGTTCTGCATTCAGCTTTATTAAAGAATTACTTTTTCCCACCTCACTGAGGGAAAAAAAAGCAAATGGGGTGACACCTGAACTGCAATTTGCCACTGGTAGGGATCCACAAAGCTCAGCTGGATATTCCTAAAGTGCACAATGGTGGGCTCTTTGCAAAGCTGCTCCTTGACCCAGACAAAGAACAGCCAGCAGGAGTGGGCACACAGAAACTTACCTTCCTCACAGGTCTCCCCTCCTTTGCCCAAGTTGCACTGGCAGCGTGAGCCGCCCCGGTCGTAGTCATTAATGCAGAAGCTGTCTGCAAAGCACACAGCCTCGTCACAGGACAGGTCAAGGAGACGCACAGCAGAGGACACATTGCCCCTCCGCGCTGCCCTCACCGTGGTCGCCCTTGCTGTGGTTGAAGGCCATGTGATGGCAGCAGTGGAGGTAGTGGGTTCAGAAGTGGTTGTAAGGACCCGTGACAGGAGCCTGGAACTAGACCCAGGAGTGACCTTTGTTTTGACCAGAAATTTTCTGTTGCCTCCTTTAATAGCAGGAAGTGGTCTGAGCTGAAAGGAGGAAACACCAGTTCAGTAAAATCAAAATTCTATGGGGAAACAAAATGAATACCTTTTAAGATGCAGATCTGAGGCAACAAACTCATCCTCAATGAAGAAAAAGAAGTGACCATATCACTATATCTGAGCACTTAATATCAGATATTAAACTTCCTAACAGGATAGGACACTTTAAAATATCCAGACTCTAAAGAAAACAGAAGTGCCAAAGACAAATCTTGACATTTACCTCTTCTATATAAATGTCGTAGTCTGAATCATCAGTATCAAATCCATCTCCATCACCAGTCACTGTGTCTGTGATGTACCGATGCCCATAGCTTCCACTTCCCAACTCCTCAGAGCCTGAAAAGACATAACTGGCATATTCAGTTCATATAGTTTTTTTCTGTTCGCACACAGCAATTCAGATCTTACCACTCCCCCGATTCACAACACTTAAATCTGAACTGGTGCTAATGTTCATCCTGTACAGACAAGTGTCAGTCTGCAGATGGCAGATCCTGTCCAAGTGATATACACACAATTTAAAACAAGGTGAAGACTTTCATTTAGTCAGCTACTAGGTGATTAAACAAATAAAGAAGGTAAAGCTCAGTTCTCCTGCAAACTGACTTGTATTCATCATTTTTCCAGGACAAAGGTTTCAGACTTTTTTGGCATGGACATTTTAATGACTGAATTGTTTTTAAGTCAAGCTTTTCCCTTTTGGAAAAAGAGTCTTGTATCTGCCTTACTGGAACAGCAAAAGAGATAATAAATAGGAACAGCAAAAGAGATGTGTACAGGTAAGATACACTCTATTTAGGACTTAATCTACCTCCACTGACTCCAAAACTCTTGAAATTAGTTTCCTATGTGTATTCTTAGACTATTTTTTAAAACACAATTCAGCATCTTGTAACAAGAAACATGCACAAACATCTTCACCCAGAGGATTGTTGGGCACTGGAACAGGCTCCCCAGAGAAGTGGCCACAGCACCAAGCCTCACAGAGTTCAAGAAGCACTTGGACAATTCTCTCAGGTTCATGGTGGGATTATGGGGGCTGTCCTGTGCAGGGCCAGAAGTTGGACTCAATGATCCTTGTTGGTTTCTTCCAACTCAGGATATTGAATGATTCTATGACTATGTGTTTTTCTAGTACATAATCTACTTCTGCCGCTTCCTGGAGTGCTGAACTGTGTTTTGGAGGATTCTGGGCTGGCAATGGACAGTTTAAACAGTAAAGGGATCCTCATTTCTATTTCACAGAAAGTATCTGTGCTTTTCTGCACTTTACATAGCAAATTCTGCCTAAACAATGGTTTGTGCTTTTTAGCTATTAAAATTCACCAGGTCATGAAAAAATATAATTAAAGTAATCAAATCATTACAACTACTTGTCATTTCAGTGAGGGTGAGAACAGATATCTTTAAACCATTAAAACAACAGACTCATATATCTGCCTTTTCCATACAATATTTTTCTATCTCTTAAAAACAGCATAAGTAACCTTTGGTTTACAAAGTCTCTAGTGAGCTGAGCGTGCTTACCTAAATCTTTTTGTACTCTTTCCTTCTTTGCTGTGATTGCAACCCAGAAGTCCTGGCAGGCAGTTATGAAATCCAACATAAGTGCACCAGAGATGAATGTGTGCCCTGGCTGACTAACTAGACACACTCCGTATGCTCTGGGAGTATTATCAATGGGCTTTGCACATTACATCAGCATACAGAAAAAATTAGAAACAAATGAGTAGAAATAATGAGGCATACACACTTGCAACCAAGAAAGCATGCTGGACTCTGACAGAATATGTGTAAGTCTTTCCACTCTAACATACACTTCTAGTCATCTGTAAATAATACATTTTTTCTGTACATTAAACGGAAGTATTCATCACTGAGTTCTACCAAATTATCTAAGCAGAGAACTCTGCTCTATGACAGGTAACAAGATGAGGCAAACAGGACAAACTACATCCAGATTATTTCTGCTACTGACTGTGAATGCACAGGCAAAGGATTACTGTTAGGGAATCAGACTGCACATTTATGAACTGGTCCCAGTCCTACAAAAACTGGAATGAATTTCACCATGCTGAAATCAAAATGTAAAAAAACCCTCTTACTCCTAGTATTCACTTTTATAGTCATTTAGGTTAATCACCATCCAGAATAATTTTACACCAGGGAGGAAGCTAGGGAGACTAAAGCAGAGAAGAGTAGAGTACAGCAGAGTAGAGTAGAGCAGAGTACAGCACAGTACAGTACTGTACAGCAAAGCAGCATAGAGTAGAAAATTATTCCATTGGAAGGAACCTACAATTATCATCTGCAAGCTGCATCTTCTACCCATCATTGCATCAGAATCCCCTTTTTTGGTAAACAGGGATTCTCTAAGACATGCATTTCTACAAAAGAGTTTCAGTGTGTAAAACCACAAATATATGTATTACAAATATGATTTGCAGTTGGATTGCCTGGTTTTTGTAGCAGGGTGGGGTTACAGGGGTGGCTTCTGTCAGAAGCTGCTAGAAGCTTCTTCCATATCCAGCAAAGCCAGTCCCTGGTGGTTCCAAAGATGGATATGCCAGGCCAATTAGAAATGAGGGTAACGCCTCTGTGATAACATATTTAAGAAGAAATCAAAACAAAGTTTGTGGTGCAGTCTTAATTCCTGAAATAGAAGAGTAGGAGGTGAGAATATGTGAGGAGAGCAACATGCAGAGACAAGGTCAGTGAAGGAGGAGAGGCAGGAGCTGCTCCAGGCACCAGAGCCGAGATTCCCCTGCAGCCCCTGGTGCAGCCCTTGGTGAGGCAGCTGTGCCCCTGCAGCACAGGGAGGTCCACAGGAATGCAGAGATCCACCTGCAGCCCCTGGAGGAGCCCATGCCAGAGCAGGTAGGTGCCTGAGAGGAGCCTGTGAGCCTGTGGGAGATCTGTGGGAAGAGGGCCCTGCTCCCAGGCTGGAGCAGCCTGCACCCCACAGAAGAGTGACCCACTGCTGCAGTGTTTGAAGGGTGCTGCTGTCCATGGGATGGACTCACACTGCAGTAATTTGCAGGGGGCTGCTGTCCATGAGATGGAGCCATGCTGGAGAAGTTCATGGAGAACTGTCTCCCGTGGGAGGGACCCCACGGTGCAGCAGGGGAATGACTCCTCCTCTCCCTCAGCAGGGAGAGAAGCCCGGGTGATGAACTGACCACAATCCCCATTCCCTGTCTCCTTGCACTGCTGCGGTAAGAGGTAGAGCTGGGATGGAGAGATGGGGGAACATGTTTTTTAGGGTTTCTTTTACTTCTCATTATCCTGCTCTGATTTTGTTAGTAAAAATTCACTTCATATCTCTAAGTGGAGCCTGTTTTGCCCATGCCTGATATTTGATGAGTGATCTCTACAGGTCCTTACCTTAACACATGAACCTTCATAATTTTTTTCTCCTCTGTCCAGCTGTGGAGAGGAGAGAGAGAGGGGCTTTGGTGGGGGCCTGGCATCTGGCCCAGGTTAACCCAGTCTTCTTACTGGAGAATGTGGGCAGTCATGAAGATTTTAAGATAAGGACAGTAACTGGGAGAAGTAATGGGCAGAGCAAGTACTGAAAAGTGTTAAGTGTTATAGAGTAGAATGATCATGGGGAATTTTTCTTGTAACTGTGGTGAAGGATCAAGGAGTGAATTTTATGCAAATTGTTCATTTTTGTTCTGTGTTGGGATGATTTTATTTTGGCTTTAATGTTGGGGGTTTTCTTTAAAGTTCACCACAAAAGGGATTTATTGGTAATATCATGTACAATATCTTTTTAGTATCACATACAATGTCCTTACTTCTGCCTTGATTTAGATGTAGAAACTCTCAATGAAGAAAGCCAGCTCCAGTTCACAGTTTGCTCCCAGCATTCCTCATTGGCTTCCTTCATTCTCTTGGCCAAGAGCTTTGTATACTGCTGCTTCCTCCTTGTTCTTTTGAGTGCACTGCTTCTTCAGAGCAATATGCCTGCGCTTATGCTGCAGAACTTGCGTCGTCCCTAGTCACTGGATTTTAGGAGCTTTGGTTCAGGGTTTCTTGCCCCCCTTGTTCAGAGGCTTCCTCACAACATACTGGCAAATGTCATCCTTCTCAGACAGGCTGGGCATTCTGCTGGTCCTCTTGGGACCAAGATGACAGGGTTGTGTCAGTCAGCCCCAGAATGCCCTTTTCACTCTTTTTCACTATGACAGAGTTCAGGACATTCAAGTTTGCATCAACAATGCAACCACAAACGGATTTGCACTTTCTCTCTCCAGTTCTTCTGGGGTGATAGTAGGAAGGCACCTTGCTGAGCAGAAGGCAGACACATCTGTGAGGCAGGACACCTTGCTTCATGGAGAAACCTTTGTCATCACTGATCCAGACAACATATCCCTCCCACTCCTCACCAAGGGAATCAGAATGGCTCTGTGGCCGTTCATTTCTCATAAAATGTTCTTAGTTTGCACCCATTGTCCACTTCAATGAGCATTTGGCAGCCAGTGGCTGGGAAAGAGATGTTCAGCTTCATCGTGCTCACACCTTGACACTGCTGGAAGGGGCAGCACTAACTCAGCTCCCAGCATTCGCAGCAATTTTCAGCTCACTGAATCACAGCATCACAGAATTAACTAGGTTGGAAAAGACCTTTGACATCATCAAGGCCCACCTATGATCTAACACCACCTTATCAACTAAACCATGGCAGAGTGCCACATCCAGTCTTTTTTTAAACATGTCCAGGGATGGTAACTCTACCACCTCCCTGGGAAGATGATGTCTCTGACACACCAGGGAGGAAGATCAGGCACTGATGTTTGTTAATGGTCACTTATTCCTTGTGCATCCTCTGGCAGCTCCTTGTCCATTGAGATGTCAAGCTCATCAGGCCTTGCCCAGGGAACAGTCTCTTAAAAAGAAACTTCCATTCCCTTCCCCCCAGGGCAAAGATGAAGAAAAACCCTAAATGAAGTTAGTTAAAAATTTTAGAAGTTGTATCATTTCCTACACTATTGCTTATTACCTTAATACTATATGTCTGAAAGTATTTCACAGCTAATTTTGTTCTTTCAATGAATAGAAGTATAATTTGCCTAACAGCAATGGAAGCCATAAAGATAATTTGGGAATAAACAAAGGAAAACTCACAATGATGTGTCAAGGGAAACAATCTAATCTGTACTCAAATAAGCTGAAATAAACAAACTCCATTTTCTAACATAGAACTTATAAGCTGCAAAATAAACATCTGTTATGGTCAAAATGCTGTCATATTTTTTTCTCTTTCCAATCAAACATTTTATTGGCTTAATGGGATGTAAATTCGATAAGAATGGCAGGAGTGAAGCAATGCAGAAAATGAAGAATCTATATGTAGGAGAACGTTAGATCTCAAATTCATATTCAGATAAACACACTTGCATGTATGGGCATGATTTTAATGTCATGCCAGTTTCACAGAAATTTAACTGTCCTGTTTTGAGTGGTTATCACTAAAACACATTAATAACCACCAGCATGCAATGAAACATGGTAGCTTAGGAGAGACTGGCAGTTCTCCAAACAGCAGGTGTGCCTCTTTCATCCAGCAGATCAAAATGCTCCATGCTTTTCCAACAGAAGACCGTGGGAGACCAAATGTACCCACTATTTTAAATCAGACAATGGTTCCTTTCATGTTATTAACTGGTACAACATTTAGAGCCTGGAGAGAACAAAGAAGGTATGGCTAATTGTGTCTGGTAGAAAAACTGCTTTGAGGCCCTTCTTCAAAGACATTCACTATGTAAGTTTGGTGTCACCAGAATAAATGTGACTTCAGAAGATGTCCTAATATCCATAGGTCTCCGACTCTCCAATTTTTCCCCTTCCTGACTCTAGCTATCTGCATTTCAGCCAGCTACATTTCTCTACCTGCTGATCTGTGAGCAGCTTTGGTAACATGTAATGCACTTGGGAGCAATGCAGCTGCTGGATGGACTCCTGACCATGTCTGAACTTACATAGGTGAGTACACACATGACTGATGAGGTATCAGACCACTGGCTTCTCAGCTGCCTTGTTCTTCCCTACATTTGGTTTTTGCTCACTGGACATAACATGATAGCCACATGTGATGTGATGCAATATAACTACAAAACAGGATGCAGAGAAATTAACAGAACTTTTTGTAGATAAACTACTACATCAGCCCATCTCTTAAGTACACTGTGTTGCTTTCCTGGAGAGCTCATCTTGTAATGGGTGGTAAATCAGGGACAATTAAGCAAAGTGGTACTCTGCAAATACCAAAACAATGACTGCAGAGATTATAAGCAGGCTATATTTAATTAAATCAGTGTTCCAGTGTACAAGGAGATGAAGTCTGAATAAGACCTTCTACCAGGTCCTATAATCCTGTTTTACAAATAATTTAAGAACTTGTGGGGGTCATGAACTTTAGACAGCTTCTTTACAAATAATTAGGGATTAAGTTATACTACAGAAATCCTTCTCAAAACAAATATAAAGCTGCAAAAACTACTGTTTTGCTGATTATGTTGCCATCATCCTACTCATGAAGAGACATGAGAGAGGGTAGGAGGTAGAACAGGGGGCACTGTAAGAGACAGATTGAATGGAAGTATTAACAGACTGACTGGCTTCATACAGAACCCCCCACAGGAGGGGTTTCTTAATTCAAAATACATCGGGAACATTTTAAAACACGTTTTATGCTTTTCAGTGACTCACAGTGTGACGCTGCCTGTTGCTTGGCCTGTCCCTTGCTTTTTGTCACTGTCCCTACAACTACCAACACTGCTTTTGTAAATTCTCTGGAGGTGTGTGGGAAACAGTTCTGTGGAAAACTTTCTCCATTTATTATCTCCAGGACACATTACCACCATTTAAATCAAGGTTTGGGCCCCAGAGACTGCCCTTTTATTTGTGCCTGAGCCTCAGCTGACACATTCAAGCTCCATGCAGAATACATAAGCATCTGTGGCAATGCCCTGCTCTGTGTGATCCTGGCAGTGACAGCCAGGACCAGAGGAAGGGATGTGCCCTGCTTAAGCAGTCACTTCTGTCACATTTGTTGTGGAGAAGACACTTCCTCTGTTGATCTGGTAAAGCCCAAGGCTGGTGACCTTGCAGGCACAGTGCAAACCCCATCTGTTTCCTGAGGAGATGAAGGATATTTAAGCAATACAGGTGATGACATTTTTTTATTATTCTTTGGGACAGTTTATTTTGTTGTTTCTAAACTGAATATGTGCAATTTTTATTTTTCAGTGAATTGTCCATGACATTTTGAAAGATTTTATACAACAAAATCCCAACAACCATGTAGGTGAAACATCCACAACCTGCAACTATAATTAAGAAAGGCAACAAAAAATTGATTTATTGCATAATTTCTCTCTAGAAAAAAATTAATGAAACCAAATCACAAATAAATGAGAACCTTTGGGGAAACTTGCCCTCTCTTTACTCCCTGAAAATGAAGCAATTAACAAAGCATGCATTTTTTAGTAAGTAAGGGGGTAACTGCTTATAATCAAGGCCACATGTTCTATATTCAAGGACCTTGGGAGGTCTATCACATTAGGTGATACTGTCAGCATCCCTTTAGGGGAGCAACGGTTTTCCTATGCTGATCTGAAACAATGCAGTCAGGAGTAGTGCAAATCCACCTCCATTTTAAAAAAAAAATGAGTGAACTATCTGTGAGAATGAGATAAACCACAACAGAAAACATCCCCATGTAGCATGGACTAATCTCTGCCTCAGCTTGCCTACAAGAGCTGCAAGAGAACCTCTGTAAGACATCATGGACCCTAATGGTCCTCTGCATTTGAGGTAATGTTGGGAATTTGTTAATCAATTAAAATAAATGTGAGAAAAGCACTACTATGTCAAGTCATGCATAAAAAATCCAGCATAGACAAGTGTAAAATTGCAAATTTTTGAAATCCAAACACACTAAGGACCTTAGTGCCAGCACCGTGTGAGCTAAATGTAATGCAAAGGAGTCAGACATAACTTCTGCCAGTTTTCTAAGATATTTCAGGAATTTCTGAAGAATACATAGGTAGGCAGAAAATAGCACCAAAAATCTGTGGCATGTAGCATGTTTCACTGCTTAGGTGGAAGGAGGAACAACAGTAGTAATGAAGGTAGTAATTCTTATGATGTGCTCTCTGAAGAAAAAAGGCGCTTCAGTTTTGGAGATGCTAGCTGTCTGGCACCTCTCAAAAATGCAGGTGACTAATAGGTCACTCACTGGCACTTTGAGACAGTCAAGCAACTGGTACCACCTGAGCCAGCCCCAGGGGACTATCATCAGGTGTCTGTGAATGGCACATGTCCTCCTGCAGTGAAGGATGAAAACCACAAAACTTTGAGGACCTCAAATCTGCTGAACATTAACACCTGAGCAACTGAAGTGAGTGATTAACTGGACCAAAATTCTGGGCTTTCTGGCTGCTAGAAGCAGGAGGGTACCTTCAGATACATAATATGAATTAGGACTGAGTTTTGACTGGATGCCTTTGAGCACAGTAGTTTGGGATTTTTTTCCGTTCCTGTTTTTTTTCTGAAACTTGTCCATTGAATCATTCTTCAGTGATTTTTAATGTTTTGGGGAAAAATAAATGTTCAGGCTATGCACAGCTTTAATGAAGAACAATTTTCTCCCAATAAAAGTTTAGCTTTTCTACTAACATACAGAGTACTTGTGTATCTGGTTAACATCAAGTCAGTCTCCTACACAGACATCACAAGTAGAGACAAGTGAGAGCTGCTATCAGCTAGGTTATCATCTCAGCTACACTCCTCCCTTCAGAAAAGCAAATAATTTATTTCTAAAGGTATGCATCCCTGACACTTTTGAGCAACACTCCTTGCTCTGCACAAATCTGCTTGTTGTGATGACAGGTATCCACAAGATAATGCAGGTTTTCATGCATAGTGGCTATATGCCGTTTTTAAGCCTATTTTCAAATAGCACACTTTCAAAAGAACAACATTTGCATTTGCCAAAGGGTCCAGAGAGCCAAAGTAGCCCCAAGTACAAGTCTGGAGCAGGGCTGGAGCACATCACAGGCATGACATGGCCCTGGCCTGCAGGAGCTCTGCCTGGTCATGAGGGTCTCTGCCAAGTACTGCTAGGCCCTTGGAGCAGGGAAACCAACCTCTCAGCCACTGCAGCACTGATGCGCCTATCCTGGGCCAGCTTTTTAAGCCCAAGCAAAGATCAGTGCAAAATGCATAATATACTGAATTTTCAGGTCTGACCCAGGCACAGAGAACCAAACTAATGTCCCTTATGAACCTTTCTAGAAATCAGTGCTTATGCATACCAGATGTGAATTTGATTCCAAGCTGTGAAATGACAGAAACCCATGCTCTAGAGACATTTTGGCAGGCCTCTGCAGAACAAGCAGTTTCCAAGGCAAAGTGCCTTCCCTGGAGTACTGCAGTAATAACCTCAGCATGAAGATGATTCCACCCTTATTAATAGACCTAAACACTTTATCTTTTTCTGACCAAAGGATGCAGCTGTTAACATCCAAAAATAAACAAGATACCAAGGAGCACATGTGTGGCTGAGGCAGCAGGAGTTGACCCTGGAGGATCCATGGGCTGAGGAGCTCCAGAGTACACTGCACAAAATTTTCACAAACATTTACTTCAGAAGTTAAACTGCGAGCTCAGCAGCCATGGCAAACTACATGCAAACTGTTCGAGTGACTGAATTTATGACAGAGGGACAAAAGGAAAACTTAAAACTGCCATATAAGACTCAATGAAAAAAGGGATTCCACAACAGAGAGGCAGTTTAGAAAGCAATCTTTATCAGGTTAAATTGGTGGATCACTAAGCAGAGATCACAGTCCTACCTGAATATTTGCTGCTCACTTTCACTAGTTAATTGGAGATAGTTTGCAATTGAGAGAGTGAGAAAATAATAAAAAAAAAAAAAGGGCACTTAAACTTAAAAGTACTGATACACATTTTTATAGAAAAATTTTGGAACATTAATGATTTAGCTCAGTTAGTCCCCATACCTTGCTGGCTTTGGCTCTGTTTCCTCCATTGTTCCTCTTTATGACATTGGGTTTTTGCTATTAGAAGATGTGATTTGAGCAATTCCCAATATGCTCTGTGTTGGCTTGGTTGGAATTCTCACATGCAAGCTAGGAATTTGGGTGTGATGAGGAGCAACAGCCCCTTAAAGTCAGCCTACAGAGACACTGGTACTGGCAGAGGATTGCATCCTGAGGAAGCCCAGTAGCAACTGGACCAACACTTACTGCAGTGTGCATGATCTGTATTGCTACAGAAATGTAAATATAATAGTTAACAAGTTAGCATGTCGGCAAGTTCACAGAATATTTTTGCTATGCAGCTTCTGATCAAAAAGGGGTGCTTATTTCCTTATATCATTATTTTCATGACTGTGCTAATAGTTAAGAGTCTTACTCCTCAGAAAACTGTACAAGTTTAATTTGGTCTGAGTTGCTGAAATTATAAATGTAATAAATAAGGTTCAGCTTCAAAGAACAGAAAAAATGAACAATAGACTTTGTCTCTCTCATTTCTCCCCATGATATTCACTTATTTGTACTGCATGAAGCCAGCACAAAATTCAGAAAGTAGCAATCCAAAAATACCTGTCAATGACCTCCAGAGCAAAGAAATGGCATAAGAGTGATGCTGCCTGGGTCTTTTCAGATCTTTGCTCATGGCTTGACTTTCACAGGGTGCTTGCTGCAAGCTCCTCAGACAGGAGTGAGAGGTGTCAGAATGGAGAGCAACTCTTTCCACCAGCAGGCCTTCACAGATACCTCAGATACACTTTATTTTCAGATATACTTCATTTTTGTTTAGCTTTAATAGCAGAAAGGTGGTTGTACTCACTGAATGTGCGGATGATGTCGCTCGGTGCACTGGCAGGGCTGGATCCAAAGGAGTTTGCTGCTCGGATGGCAAACTGATACTTCGTGTTTGGGAGAAGTCCTTTGAGAACCATGGACTCCATCTGGATCTGCTCTTTTATTACCGTCCAGTTGCTGTCAAGGTCTGGCCTTGAGGATCAAACAAAGACCAGATCTTGAATAATTAAAGCTGGCTGTATAAATTAGCTACATTTATACTTTTCTAGGGAATACACTAATAAATGAGACAGAAATCTACTAAATCATCACTGAAACCCTTCACTCTTAAAGGATCAGACTGTGCAACCCACCATTACCAAGCTGTGAAGCCTTTGATGTCAAAACTGCATAATCATACAAACCCAATCACTCAGATTTTACTTATAAAGCCAAGGACCAACTGACAAATCCACTTAAGTGTATCTGTTTTGTGGATTTTGGATTTAGAGTTTTCAAGTAGGAGTCTATTAGCAGTTCCCACCTCCCTATGTGGCTGTATAAGGCAATAGAGGGTAATAGAGGGAAAGATCTTGATTTATTTCTAGGAGTTTGTGTTCTAATGCCAGTAAGTCCCTTCAAACATATACAACCATTAGCAAGATGGGAATCCAACATTTGATCTCCCAGGTAATCAGGTTAATCCACTCACATAGGAACATACAGAGCCAAAGTCTTCTCTTCAGAAAAACAGACAAAAAAAAAAACACCCCCCCCACAAAAAAAAAACCCAAACAAATAAATAAATAAATAAATAAAAACCACAAAAACAGACAACCCACAAAACCCACAGAACAATAATGTAGAGAACATGGCCTATGTACCTGGATTTTGTAACGACATTCCTATAGCTGCTTTTGGACAATCCCTGGTTAACTCCTGATTCATACTGGAAGCCAACTGCCAATAAGTACCTCTCTAAGTGCCATTATATTTCAAGTGAAACCAGTGTAAACATTCACATGGCAGTTTGTTATCGAGTGTTTTAAGTTCATGCATACAGGAACATTGTAAAGGGGTGGGTGATTCAAGTACTCTGAGAGAGTATTCTGATGCTTTCACACCAATTCCACTCTCTACAAAAGTGGCCTCTTCTTATCAAAGAGAAAACAAAATAAGAAGCTCAACAAATACAAACAACATAATAATGTAAACATTCATTCTAGGCCACCCAAAATATTAAAATTAAAGTTAATGAAAGTAAAATAAGGACAGAAATAGCTTTCAGAGAAAATTATTCCACTGTTATTGCAATATTTATTACAGGAAATAACCTCCAAGTGCACCCTGGATCTACCAGTGTTTACACAGGACTAGCTGCAAATGTCTCCAACAGTCTTCAAATTAAAAATTATAGCACAAGGCAGGCATTTTGTATTTGTTTATTTTCAGCTGGAAGGAAATGCCAAAGTTAATGTATGGTTTTTTTAGTGGTCAATACAAGATGTATTGATCACTGAAGTCCATTGCTTTGTGCCACCATGGCAAATGCAGTGGCAAAGCAGCAGTTCCCAGGTGCCTGTCTCAAGTGCACAGTGGCACACAGGATGTGAGTATTTCATTATTTTGCTAAAAATAAAAACAAAATCATAAAAATGCACAAGACATAATGATAGCTAAACAGACCGTCTTAAGTCACCCTTCACCACCATTTCCTGGTAGACAGAAGAGCATTTATTTTGGCTACCCTTCCATTGTTGCCCTCCTCTGAGCTTTTGATGCCGGGGCCAAAATGAAAATATATAGCGTTTTCCAAATGAAAGCTGTTAACACTGCCTCCTTCCAAAGGCTTGCTTAGCAGTGTTTTCAATTTTCCTGTACACATCCTTTTATGGTTCTAATTCCTATCCAAGGAATTCCTACTAGCTCAAGAGCTGCCTCAAGACCTTGCCCATGTGTCCACCCAAGTGGAAACAACACACCTTTGATGAAGGGACCCAAAGGAGGCATTGCACCCTAAAAAGATCTAGGAGATAACACAAATAGCAGGCTAGGTTTCAAATACACTGACTGTGCAGAAGTTTATAATAAAGGAAATGCCTGCAAACATGTAAGGATCTGCAGCTGAAGGAAAGAGGGAGATTTATCACTTGACCTTTGCTACTTCTCCAGAATGCTTCCTGTGTGAACAAAACAGTATGAGATGAAAACATGGCAAACAGATGGGGAAAGGAACACAAATTCAGCTGGTGAGTGCATCCAGGGCAAGCCAGCTCCCATGTTCCCTGAGATGAGAACATTTTGTTGAAAACTGTCTCCATGGTCTTGTTTTTTTATGTTGTATTTCAGTGTGTTGTCAACTTTTACACTGGAAGTGTTCATTCTGTTACCACTTCTCCCATTTTCCTGCAGCAGTACCTTCCCCAACACAGCGGACAACACCTTGCAGGGCAGCACCAAGCATTGTATCTGTGAATGGGGAAATCAGACAACTTCCATGGACATTGCCTGCTCACAGTTGCAGCTGTGCAACTCCAACACATAAATACTATGCAGAAAAAATCGAACACAAGTCATAGTGGTTTTAAAATAATAAATATATGGCTAAAGCAAATAGGACTGGATAGGTATAAATCAAGGGCAGAATTCCATGCCAAATGTACCCAAAAATTTTGGATTATTGCTTTATGTTGTAACTTGGGAAATTATTCAATTCAAGAAGGGAATTCTTTCTGATGCAGAGAACAGCAATTTTATAGTCACTTGAACTTCCTTTTAAAATCACCTGGAAATTATTTAAGTGTGAGGCACCCTCTAGCAATCCAATTTTCTAACATTTCTGATTGTTCTTCCATGCTGTATTCATACTCATATCAAGGGGAAAGTTTATCTTAAAATGGTTTTAAAAAGTATTCTAGCAAATAATAAGTGTGATGACAAGTACAATACATCATCATTTACAATAGAGAAATCTCTTGTATAATATACTGCACTATATTAAATTATTTTTAGTAACTATTATTATTTCACATCATTGTGACACTTTGTACAAAATAGATCAACTGATATGCCAGGTCAGCTGTGAGGAAAGGAAAAGTGGACAATTTTGGTAACTCATTCTCTTGTTAGATATTCTTCTGATGCTATCTAATGTGGTTAAGCAGTTCTTCCCTTATATCTTTCACTCCTCTTTCTTCATCAGTTGCCTTTTCAAGGAGTTAATCTCACAAGCAGTGAGCTAAATACTGAGTCAGATATATCTGTTTCATGCAATAATCAGGGAAACAGTATTAAAAGTATTTTTTCCTAGACACTGGGAGGTGTCTCCCTGGTCAGATCTGTTGTTTCAGGTTCTTTGCAAACAAAAGCAAACAATGACTGTCTGGTTCAGTGCAGTGCCAGAGACAGACAGTTCATCAGGGAATGAATTCAGGGATTTTTCTGGGAGGGAGAGGGAAGGCTTCAAACTAATCAAGAAATCTGTGCACAACACTATGCTGAATCTGCACCACCCTAACATCTGAATACTAATAAATCTCCCAGTTTTATCAGCAGAACCTGCCTAGTTCATTGCAGCAGAAGTTTCATGTCACTACCAAGATACTGAAAATTTTCCTTTGCATGCCAAGATTAATATTAAAAGCTTTTGATTTCATCTACATACCAATGAGATGAAAAAAAGGTGACCTGATTGTTTTAGGGCATGTGCTGCTAATCCCCTGTGGTTCTGTAGCTGCTGTGTGGCTATAAAAATTCAGATAAGTTAATCACCAAGTTTAAAAGATCATGTAGGCATTCAACAGTTTAAAATTTTGAGTATTTGGAGTATTTGAGTGAAAATATCCAAGACATTTTTAAGAATTAATTTTGCATAGCATCTTTAGGAAAAACACCTAAGCTCATATGCTTAAGTCTAGGGTCTTGCTTTAAAAACTTTCATAAAAATGTAATTTTTAATTAAATACTTCTCACTGTTAACCAATAAAATATTTACACTGAGCCTACAAAGTTGCACAGACATATATATTTTGATTTTAACATATTCTATTGCACATTCCTTTAGAACTATCCAGTGAAGAGTGAGTCCTACAGTCTCCCTCTGGACTTTCAGCGTTTAGACAAGTGATCTCCTTAGCATCCTCTCTTAGTCAGCAGCACAGAAGAGCCTGAATTAGCTCAGCTCATCTTATATCTGAAGCTGCCTGCAACCCTCCACTGCCTGTAGTGAACCAACTACTTTCTTTGGTCCCAAGGGAAATCCCTTAGGCAAGTGCTTAAATAAAGCACCAATTTTAGACCCTGATTAAAGACAGGATGCAGGCTAGCTCTGGTTCTGATTAGATTCTGGTATCTCAAAACAATTAATATACTGAGTTTTCATGAATGCATTGAATTTTCCCAGTATCACAGCCGAGCAATTGAGAGGAGTGCTTTGTCGAAAGTTTTTCCTATGGTTAAAATCATAAAGTTAATTCTAAGGAGATGGAAATTACTTAAACAATGTCATAGTTTTTAGACATTTTTGCTATGCCAAGGCAAAATTACAGATTTGCATTAGAAAGTTATTAATTTTGCAAAATCACAGGATAATGGTGTATTTCTTTGACATAAGAGGACCTGATACTAATTTACTTGAACTGATTTGTTTTAGTCTTACATTGGTTTAATTTACTAGCTTTAACTCATGATAATACATTTTATAGTAATTAAAACTATATGCAGCAAAAGACAACGAAGCTTAAAGTTATATGTTTACCTTTAGCTGCCATTAGGGCTTATGGCTCATTGAACTTACTCCAAATATACAACCAAGCTTCCAAGTCTAAGAGAGCATTATCCCAAGATTAACAAAGGCACTTTCAACTTAGCTTTAAACCTCAGACTAAACAGTGTAATCAAAACATTTTGCCGTTAGCAAATTCTTTCCCAAAGTCCAAAACCAATGAAATACTGAAATTTCAATCACTTGCATCTTTTGACCTAAACAGCAGCTTTCCACTCCCTGGCTGAACAAAAACATTCAAGGGTGCACTTTCAGTGTGTCAGATGGAGATGATGGTGCCCACTTCTTCCATTAGCAGGCTCCTGGTGCTATGAAGAAGTGTACATAAGCCTCCAGGTTCCACTGTATAGTCAATCAGAATGCAAGAAAATGCCTTCCCCATCAACTGAGCAAATGAGAGAGAAGAGATGCAGACAGAGCAAAAAGCTCAGATAAAAATTGTGTTCAAAAATAGATATTGAAGAAATTTCACTGTAGGTCTACAGCAGACATTACACAAAGGAGATAAATATCTTCAGCCCTCATGTCCTGCCTTGCAGTGCACTGAATATGGGATGGCCGCCAACTAAATATGGGGGCTTTCAGCCCAAATACAAAGTGCATCAGTTAACAAGTAGGTTTTCAGTCTGGGTATTCTTTCTGCTATATCAATATCTTTTTGCTGTATCAGTATCTTCCAGATTGTACCCATATTTTGAAATCAAGTTCTTCCTGTGTATTTAACAATAACAATTATTTTTTAAAAATTACCATGTTTTCCTTAAGAACAATTTTTTTTTTTACCTTTTACAGATCAGAGTAGTTTAAGAATCAATTCTTTCTTTTTCAGGAGCCTCAACTAAAACCTATAATCAAGTATTCAATCAAAGGATTAAAAGGGTGAATTTTACACTCACTGTAAGGGTTAACATTGAGGCAAATAAAAATAAATAGATTTGTATGCAGATATTAGCTCAAACAAGCATATGAACAATCAAGTAAAGATACTTGTTCATGCTTGCAGATACAATCACCTCCTCCTGGCCCTTTTTATGCAGCTTATAAAAGCAATTTGATTTGAAACTTCTGACAGTACAGTTCTACTACTGAATTTTAAGAGTTCATCACAAAAGAACAAAAAAGTGCCCCACCAGCATCCCACTTTCCCCCCCAAATCTAAACAGAGAGATCAACATTTCATGTAAATTTGATTAGCATTAGCATAACAAAGCAAGTCTAAATCCTGCAAGCTTAAGACCCAAACAACTTTATGTTCAAGAGGTGTCTGGATCTGGCACTGGGTTATCTGATTTAGTCATTTAGGGGCTACAGTGTTGGGTTGATGATTGGGCTGGATGATCTTGAAGGTCTTTTCCAAAACTGGTATTTCTATGATTCTATAACTTTTGTCAGGTAAAACTGTCCAACATACTGAATTTTCAGTCCTCAGATTATTTTCTAAAGCAGCCCAGGAAGCCACTCTGCCAAACGTTCTTTTCTCAGCATGGTTTGACAGCATTTGATTACAGGAGAAACTTCAAACTTCATTAATCCAAGCCGCTATTAGAGGAAACAGGTCAAATCAGACCTTATTTTTCTTCCATCAGAAAGTACAACTTATTGGTGATTTTATAACAAATTGGATCCTTTCTGGTTTTGTCTCTAAATTTCCATGGTAATTCAACACACACTGGGAGGAAAACTAAGCATACAATACACAGTAAGTAAATAAATCATATCTATATGCAGTTGAATAGTGCAGTTTAGGTTAAAAAAACCCCAAAACACTATAGTGCACAAACACTGAAACTCAGACTCCACTAGCAAACTTGCCTGATAAACTCCACCATGTAGTACTGGATGGGAGAACTTCCTTCACTCACTCCAGGCTTCCAGGACAATGCAACTTCTGAATCAGAAACCACCATGACCTGGGGCTGATAGGGTGGCGCAGGAGGCATGCACTTATCTAAGAAGAAGTGCAAAGGAGTAGTTTTAGAGAAGCAGCTGGCTTGCTACACACAATACCCAACACCCACAGACTTGGAAATCAAATTCATAGGCTTCTCCCCTCATGCTATTGCCCCTCTAAAACCCTACATATGTGGAAAAGTACCAGTGAAACACCATGATATTGCACATGGCAGAGTTTAGGTGTGAGTGCTACAGACATCTGCCCTTCCAGTTTTGCAACAGAGCCCTGCAGGCAGAATTACCTTGGGATAAAGTTGTGACCTCCCTGGGCATGCTGGGCTGTCCTTTCCCTGCCCAGCCATACGCTCCAATGCTAACGCGATGTGGAGTGCCTGGCTTCAGGTCGCCAATAACAACATCCTGCCAAGTCAAGAGCAGACAAGCACGTTGTGATAGCAGTTCCATGTAACTGGGGATGGTGCTGTGAGCTGGGACTCAGGGATCTTACATGGTGTTTTCCCTGTTCTCTCCTTGGAAGATTGTCCCCTGCCCAGTACAGCTCAGAAACAACAAACACAAATAGAATCATGTTTCCTCTCAAGCTGCAGCTTCATCCCAGGGGAATCCACAAGGTTGACCTGGACCCATTTCTCAGCATAACTTATAAGGTTGCAGATATTTGCATTTTATATCCAGCTTTTTCACTGGTGAAGTCAAAGTCACATATTATTCTCTCAGTTGAGCCAACTGCTAGCATTTAGTATCAGTCTGGTGGGTTTCCCCCCCCACCCTTTTTTTTTTTTCTTGTTTTTATTTCTCTTTTAAATTCAGAGGCCATAAAACCTCCTGAGAGTGAAGCAATTTGATGCAGTGTGAACTGATGATCCTTAATTTCTCACGGAGCAGAGCCCTATCCCATCATCTCTCACAATTTTATGAGCTCAGCTAACAGCCTTGACTTGAAGTAAGCATTTTCCTTATTTGTCCTTCTGCCACAAACACAGAAAGATTAACCCACAGACAACTACTGTAAAGGAGGCAATGCTCAGCTCCATATGAAGAGCTTGGGCTGATGAATACTCTTTAGAGGAGCCTGTTCAAATCTCCCAGAAAACAGAAAACATCACCAAAACATTACATTCCATCACTGGCTGCTTCACATAGCATGGACCAGCCTCAGACATTTAGATCTGATCTTTAGTGGAGAGTGCATACATATGTAAAGAAATTGAGTATTCTTTACCTGCAGCCTACCTGGAATGTCTATGTTAATCCCAGAATTATGAATTTGACAGCATATACAAGGAAACAGAAATATCAGGTTCTATACCACAGACTGTTCTAGTGTGAAAAATAAGCACTTTTTAAAAACCTGTTTTACAGCTATTATTCTTCTGGTTTTCATTCTCTGATATTAAACACATTAGTCACAGTGCATTTGAAAATGCAGAGTTCTCCTTTTTCTTCATGTTGGAACAGAATTTAAATCTGCACTTCCAGTTACATTAAAATAGTAAACAATCCCCAAATTTTATTAACTGCTAAATTTCCTTTTGATGGTCTTTTGGAAAAAAAACACTTCCTCTCTACTCTTTGGGGAACTTACATTATTACTACAACATTGTTCAGCAACATCCTGCCATCATTCATTTCTCTGGACATGGTTTTGGAGCTCCAACACTGATTTCCTATTAACATGGACCACCTGACCACTGTCATGTTTTTCCATCATTCACCCTTGATCTGCTCGAATGATCTGGATAGGTCTGAGATGAATCTGAGATTATAACAATGCTGGAATAGTAACTGTCCAGAGAAAGGCAGCAAGAATGCTCACTCTGAAAGATTAATCTGGGTCTTTCAGTCTCATAGCTGAAGGGACTGAGGTCTTTTACAATGTGATCTGAGAACCCAGTTGCTGAAAACCATGACCTCCTCCTGGTGACAGAATTGATGCCCCTGCTCCTGCCTTTCTATCCTCCATGACATACGTACTGTCTGTCTGCCCTTAAACTATGTGCATTTTTTTTCCTGACAGTATTCCTCTTTATTACACTCATGCTTATGAGGAAAAATCCTTCATTATCTGCCTTATTGTTTTCACACTATTCAGGAACTTGGCCCTTGGAGAGAGTTAGATATTCATGTATGTGTCTCATATTATTACCTCCAGACTCAAGTCTACAATAAACTGAACAGAGAGAATTTCTTTGAGTGCTGGCCAGTCAAGATCAAAGCCCTGATATCTACTAAGGTATTCAGCAAGTTCAACGTGTGTGCCCTCAAAACCTCAGCAAGGTGTACTCATGCTTTATACACATGGCTACCTGCCTCCTTCTGGCAGTGCCATCTCCATGGGCACAGCCCTGGAACACACAGTGGGTATCTCTGAAACCAAACATCTAATCTTCAAGGATCAGGATATCAGTGAATAAGTAAAAATTCAGGACACCATCAAGCTACCCTGACCTGTGGCAATGTCAAGGAATACCCTCCTCACACCAGGAACACTTTCAAATCAGATCCTGGAAAAGAAGCACAGTTCCTCGTGTCCCACTGTCCAGTAGTCTGGGAGTACATATTTAATTTATTTTTTTGCTTGTCTTTAGAAGACATGTCTTAAACCCAAGTTCTGTCCCTCTCAGAAGAGACAGAGTGGCCTCATAGATAAAAAATTAGGTAGTATGTGGAAGAGCTATCTCTATCATTTTTTTAGTCCCCTCTCCACTCAGATTAGCTCTATATTTTGAAGCCTGATGCCCCAAACTCAACACTCAATTGCTGATGATGCTTCAATAGTCACCAACCTCACTTTCTTGCCTTGCACGACTCTCTTGCTAAAATCCTGATAAATGACATTTGATATTCTCATTACAATCTCACATTGTTGAATGGGGTGAGGCAATGTGATGCCTTTTCTGTGGTAAGGGAGCCAATTTCACATTGATTATCCTATATATCCCTCCCTGCCCTGCCACACAGCTTGCCTGCCCTGCGAGTATGTTGAAACTGTGAGGCTCAGTAAGCTGCCTCCCAGAAACCAGGATTACAAATTGTTTTCCAGAAGAATGTCTGTTTTCTGTTTTTGTTTTAATCCAAAATCCATCAGACTCTGGATTGCAGTACAGCTGCAGGAACGGAGCTGATTTTAATGACACTCTCTCCCCTGGCAACAATTCCTTCCCTGAACTACTGGTCTCAGCTGGTCACTTCCCATTTTGTACTGGTATGTTTAGTGATTTTACAGGGAGCAATATTGCTCTCCAGGGCTCTGTGCCCAACCTAAAACCTCCCACCTTTAAAGCCTACTAATTTTTATTGATTTTTCTTGTTTTTTATGTGTACTGGAGTTCCTGAATATTATGCCCAGTTAGAACAACCACCTATACTAAATGGTACTGCATCTGCACTTCCCCTGGCTGCTGTCACTTACATAATCTCTACTTTACAGTACAGATGATATAATACACAATAATATACTATCCACTTTGCTAACACACAGACACATGAACAGAAACAGGCAGCGCAAATCAGCTCTTGCTGCTACAGCAGTCCCACGTGGCCCAGAGAAGCCTCCAAGAAGGAAGCAGGGTGATACCCAGCACCAGGAGAGGAGTGATGGAAACATTAACTATGCAGACTTAACCACAAAACTATTGCAGATTTCTGTTGAGTTTGGTATGAATACAACAAAAAGCATTTCATCGAGAACACCACTTCCTGGAGGATTAATGACAGCTGGGAGCTGATTAATCCCAGCTATTCATATTTCTCCACAAGTATCCCTCAGAAGTGTTATTTTTATCAAGCAGAAAAAAAGTGCCCAGCATGGAAGCTCAATTCTGAAATGCCATAATCCAGACTCAGCTCAGCTAGGATCGAACCAGATAGTCCTGGTTCAAGTGCATCCTGAGGACTCAGCCTCCAGTAGTCCAACCAAACTCCCCTTATTTCAGACCACAAAAGCTCTGTGAGCATCACCAACCATGTGTGATTTCTCTATTCCTAAAATAGCTCTCAGAAAACAAAAGTCTGCAGGAGGCTGTTGATGCTAGGGATTTCAGTTAAACACTGAAATTGCTGTCCTTTCCCCATCCAAACCCAAGCACCTCCTGCTTGCTTCTTGCTCACAATAAACCAAATCTGTTTACTGCTCAGAGGAAGTAGACTGGACTGAGTGCAGGACTGGAAATAATAAATCTGATTAATTCACCAGCTGCAAAGCCATTAAGAGAGTTGGTATTTCTTTCAAACTTGTTTTATACTAGTAGCTAGTCTCCCACTCCTTCCTCCTGGGCGTTGCAAGGCTGGCCTCTTCCTGTGCTTCTCCTCCTCCTCCTTGGCTCTCTCTGAACTGGCTTAGGTTTTTCCCTCTTCATCTCCTCTCCAACTGCCAGACTTTGTTCTTCCCTTCTACTGTCTGTCTGACTACTTGATCATCCCCATCATCTCTAAATCCTCACTGCCTGAATATATCTCATTTTTTACACAAATTTACTCCATCAAAACAAGGCATCCATAAATACCTCTGGTTACTGAGAAAAAGGTTTATCCATAGCTAAAAAGGGAGCTACTTTGCCTACAGGCTCCTTTGCTACCTTATTCACCTGTGGATTTTGAGCTTTTTGAGGCTAATATCTGCTACATTTTGACCACAAAAGATCATGTATAAGTGCTACATAGAATCAACATTTGAGATCAACTTTTGTGTGTGAGTCTGTGAACAGACCAAGTCAGAAACATTCAATTTTCTTTTAAATCACATCTTGACTAAGTTTCATGTGAAGCAATACTTACAAAAATTGCTTGTCCTTCAAGCTGACCCTGGGAAAAAGCAAACAGGACTTGTTAAGAACTAAAATAATAAAAAGTGATGGCAAAAGCAGAATAAATAATGGGTCAGGGAATTAAAACAAGACCAATGCTGCAGCATATAGCTGTCTGTGTGGCTGTTAATCACCTGCATGAGTACTGGGATACAGACTTTCCTCTCCCAGTGATTAAGAAGTACTGCTGTTAGGATTAAGATAAAAAACCTACTAGTGTTTGATCTTTCTTGGCAGTACAAGCAAAAATAGTTTTTAAGAAACAAAAAAGGTGAGAAAGGAATACCGAGATAAAGATAAGAAGGGAGAAAATAATGCTTGGATAAAGAAATTATATATCACAATGGCAATATTGTTTTATTCACTGTGATCCCAGAATCCTGCAGAAGTCAGAACTGACAACCAGAGTGATGGAAACCTGCAGGAAATCTGAGTATCCTCCTCACTCACACTTCTAGTGAGTAAATGGGGCAGAAAAAGGGAAGGAGGAAAGAGAAGGGAAAAATGAAAAAAAAAAAAAAAAAACCAAAGCAAGAATGCAAAGGAGATATAAAACAAAAAACATAACTTTAAAAACAATGAACAGCAATGACAAAAAGTAGTCCTTTCAAGAACAAAATAACCACCAGCAGCTGGGGGAATCTTCTAGAATATGAACTTGCAGAACTGCAACTAAAGCAGCCATATTTCAGGAGGCCACAGTCTCACACAGAAGCAAAAACACTCTGTGTTAACTCACACAGCTGTGTCAGATACTGCAATACACATACAGTGATAGTGCAGCTCTCCCTCATAGATTCATGCAATTCCACCCCTTCCATGTGTGAAAATGCATGCATTTAAGATTAAAAGTTCTATTTTAGTAGATTTACTGACAAAGGCCAGTACTAGGAAGCTGAGAGCAATTTCCAATAGTTTTACATGATAAAACAGTAAGACAAGAAGGAGAAAAAGTGCGTCACTCAAACACAAAAACATTGTGATTTCCTTTTGCTCAATACCCAGAGCAGATCTGGGGCTTGTATTCTCACCATATTTTGTCAACATAGACAAAACTACAAGGAGACAGTTGCAAGTTTCCACTTGCATGTTCTGCGCCAGTGTTCTGATTGTTGATGAAAAGAAATACTCACCATGCTAATCATATCCAGACTCAGGGGAACATCATGTGAGAGCTGTTTAACTGCTTTGTCACCTTCAACTTCTGAGTAAAAGACCTTGGGAAGAAGATATAGTCAAACCAGTTACAGCAATAACTCAGTATTTCAGAACAACTTACGAATGAGTGCACCATTGCATCATTGTCACATTGAGGATAGAATTTGAGCCCATGATCCCCTGCCTTTTCAAATGCAGGAAAAGCTGAAGTCCTTTAATATTCCTTACATATTTGCTAGAAGTTGTCAGTGTGACCAAAGGACACCATCACACAGTGTATACACTTACCTTATGTGAAACACAGTTGTAGGGCTTGTAGCACAGGCCTAAGCTGTTTCATTGTGCATCATTCTTCTGTGGTTAACACGGACAGCTGAAGAGTTGTGGGACTAGTCTGCACTACACAGACACCTTACTTCATGTAAGAAAAATGTTGACATTCCATGATTATGACATTATAAAAATTGCTCAATCATAAAATGTCTCTCCATGTCTGTTGCCATGTACTGGAGACTAATGAGACAGACAATCTGCTTTGCTGTGCACATAGACCCAGAGATGCTAGAGGATCAAGATACTACAGTGAAGGCATTTTGGGTAGAGCACTACTGATGCTGCCTGTCATTTGTTTTATGATCATGCCACACACCAGCTCAAGGCTTAAAAAAACAAGTGGAGCTCAGATGCTTGATCTGCATGCATGAAGAATGACCACTGTTTATGACTTAGGCCACTTACTCCCTGCACCTCTGTTTTCACAGAGAAGGGTGGACCCAGCTACACACAGAGCCAAATGAGGCAGCTCCTGGCCACAGCAAGTGCTTTTTGGAGTTTTAGACTACTATATGCTAGTTCATAGCACTTTCATAACAATAAAATTAATTCTGCAACTGGGCTGCACTAGTGTCATTTACAAGACTGTGGGATAAAGAAGCATGTGTACCAGAAATACCTATTGCAAGGAATTTTTTATCTTAGTGTACTTTAATAATAACATACTCAGTAGTATTCTGCTTTCCACCTTTTTACATAAAACTGAATTTTGGGTATTTTATTCCTGGAAATTTCAAAACTATCCACAGAAAATGCTAATAACAAAAATTGCTATTCAGTTTTTGTTGTTGTTGAAGGGGAAAGCAACACATTTTAGTCAACATCTCGCACCTTTGGTGCTAATTTCTCACTGATTCAGTTGCATTTTGGGACTGAGTTTCATTGCCATGGAATACCTGTTAAAACAATACCTAACACAAATGAATGAATGGCATGTTCGTGCTCACTGTTTTTCTTCTTGCACACTAAAATACAGTAACCAGTTTAGCCTAGCCCTTTTCTTTTGCCCTATAGGCAGAAAGTAACATGGCAGAGGCTTGATGGGGGTCAGAGACTTCCCAATAAAATTGCTGAGTATAGCAGGAAAACATTCAGCTTCTTTAACAGAAACTGACTTCTGAGGTAGGGGGTAATAAAACAAAAGCCCTTTTGATATTTGTGGCTGCAGGTGGGTTCCCAGGGATTCTAGGCAGTACAGTACCTATCCAGGAAGACATTCCATGAAACAGTCCTTCCCTTGTACCTGCTGCAAGTCTGGGAAGTTTTAGAGACTTAGTTTGAAAGCATATTCCTGCTAAAGTAATCCTCAGGCTGGAAGTACAAGTCAAAGGATGTGCATGGCTCTCACTTGCACAGTGCAATATTGACCTACTCTGCTCTACTTTACTGTTTTATCAGAGAACACTGATACCCTTGCAGGAAAACCACAACAGAAAAGTAATCTATATCCACTGCAGGCCCTTGGAATCCAACCCAAATTCCCATCATAGGTTGTTTTTTAAGGTTACAGCTCAGTCCGCTCAAGCCCACTGTCCCCTGGCCGCTTTCTGGGCAGTGGCACTGTTTGTGAGGAGAAGGGGCTGTCCTGCTGGTTTCAGGGTGTGCAGCCTGAGGCCAGGCAGCAGCACAGAGCATCACTTACCGTGTACCCTGTGATGGTGCTCGCGTGCTGCTTTGGCATCTTCCACTGCACGCTGAATGCTGTGCAGTTCAGTGAATCCAGCAGAATATCCAGAGGAGGCCCCAGCCTTTCTGCTAAAAACAAAATGGCATTGTATAAGGAGCCATAGGACAAAACCCCTCTCCTTTAGCTGCCTGGCAGGTATGTCTTTGAAGAATAGGCGTGTGTTGCCCTCACTCCAAACTATCAAACACACCCCACTACTCAGATTTGACTTGGGTCCCCCTTTTCCCTCTCCACTTCTGACTTACAAGGTAGCAGTGGAACACCAGGAGAGGGAGTCCTCTTCTTAGTGGGTAAGCTGTTTCTTAGCTTAGGAGCACCCAATGCTTCAAGCAATGCCATTGAACAGCTCATAGGCTTTTAAATATATTCCTGAAATGCTGGATACTACCCAGGACCCAAAGACAGGGACAGTCACACATTCATACTGCTTGTACAGTACAGCTGTGGCACAGATTCAGACTACTGGGAATGTCTCCCAGGAATGGTCTGGAAGACAGCACTTCTCACACACCACATCTGTAAGTCAGTATGGACATCTTTGGGGAAGGAAAGTGTGGAAAAGAGCCAAACCATGCCATGTTCCCTGGGCCCTTACCCATTTTCTTCATTAGCATGGACTTAGTCCCATGGATTCCTGCTTGGTCTGGGGCTCTGAACACAGCATGTGCTACCTCCTATGCTCACCTTCTGCCCTGTACTCAGCAGTAGCTGGAACTACACACCACCTGCTGCCTAAAGGAGTGGCAGGGATGAGCAGCCAGGGCTGGTGTATCAGTGTCCATTTAAGAAGCATTTCACATTCAGAAAACAGCTTTCCAATCTTCACAACACCCAATGAGGCAGATTAGCATTTCAGCTGCATTAGTAATAAGGAAGAAAGAATATCCTCTGAACATTCACTCTTAACATATTCATAGCATCCTTGTGTTACTTTCTGGAGAAGCTCTACGAGACAAATTTGCTGGAAGGCATAGTTGCCGAAATAACGAATTTTCTATTCTGAATGCACTATAGGCCAATAACATTATTTACTGAAAGTATTTGGTGAATAATTTCGAACAACAAATAAATTTGAACAAAATGCAATCCATTTGTAGACTGTCTGCAAACAGAGACACAACATCTGTTTAATAAAGAGCCAAATAATGAATTATTCACTTAGCCCTAGAAAACACTACTATCTCCAGGTTGCAGATGATGAAAGAGACACAGAGAGCCAAACAGTGACCTCAGTTATACTGGCCTATAAATTGTCACTGTGGAGTAAATACAAAGCCCTGGACTATGCCAGGGAAAACAAGAGCAAGGAGGCAGAGAGGCCTATATTTTTTTCCTCCCTGTTTAGTTCTTCCTAGAAGTTAGGGAATTCCCCGAACACAACAGGGATATGGCTGGGTGCTTGCTTGGGAACCAGGCGTAAGCACCATCAGCCCTAGCACTGTCTTTGCAAGCAGCTTCAGGTGATGGCCAGCGCTCACCACACCACTGCATCCTGTCCTCTCTGAGACAGAGCCGTGCAACAGGCAGGCACGTGGCACTCACACTGCAGGGGACCTGTTGCCTCATTCCCAGACCAGGAGCCAAGAGGAAAAAGAAAGCCAGTGGCAGCTGTGACCCATGCACAGAGTTATTTCCTGGGGAGGCTAGATGGCAGTCCCAGAGTCCTCTGCTGTCACCACTCCTAGCCTGACAGCTCAGTGATGTGCATCTGGGGATTCAGAGTCACTTCTTGTTGCATTCCGGGTTGTCAGAATTTCTCACAACCTGGCAGAAAGTAAAAAATGTCCACTTCTGGACTGAACTTTCCCTTTGCAGCCATGGCAAACTGATGGCAGGATCTGACACAAGCATTCTTTATGGCACAGAGCTGCAGGAGATGTCATGGCTTTTGAACAACCATATCAAAGCGGTTTGTCAGCTGACCACAACTGCTGCAGCACATGTCACTGCTCTACTGACAAGCCATTTTGAGATAAATCTGAGCTTAATGTATTTTGCATGATTTTACAGAGCATCATGTATTATGCACACTAAACACAGATATTGAAGCTGGTCTAAACATTTATGTCTTTATGTCAAATGTCACGTTTAGACTATTAAAAATAATAAAAAGTTTTCAAGGGTAAAACTCTTGGGGTATTTGTAGTTCCTCCTACAACTGGGGTCAGAAATACCTCTTCTCAAAACTCAGCGTGAAACCTTTGTTAATCTGGTAGCACCAGCCACAAACAGAGCCTCGTCCCCTCTGCACCCTGTGGATTGGGAATCTGCAGACAAGTGAGACATATCCACTCCTTGTACATGCTCTGAAGATCTGCCTGAGTGATGATCCCCCTGCCAGTGCCCTCTGCAGTTGGGTCAGTGAATACTTAAGAAGGCATGGAGATTTGCTCTGATTATAAAGAACAAGGAGCCAATTTATATAAACAATAAAATTTAACACGTTTTGTGCAAACACAGTCGTTCTCCTTTCTGGCCCATCAGGCACAGAAAGTTCAATTCTGTCCAAAATTCTTTTATGGTAATGGAAGCAATGATTCCAGTGCCATGCAAAGAAGCCATTAATCAAGGGGGTGCACTCTCACACGTATTATGTCTATACACTGCAAAACTATATCAAACACAAGAACTTAATGAGGATTTAGCCTCATTAGATAAACAATGTTGAGCTGACAATGTTGTGCTTACTTTTCTGCTTACATCTACTTTCCTTCCCATCTATACATCTTTGGCTCTGTACTTCTAAAAATATGCAAAAACCACCAAACCAGTAAAAAAGTCATCAAACAAGCTCTCCAAGTAAGCTGAAGAATACATAAGAGATAGAGTAAATTTTGCCCTTTCAAAATTACCATTATTTAAATTTCTGCTTCACAAAAGCAAATCAAATTAAAAATTGTGAAAATGCTTATTATGCCTTCAATACAAGTGTCACTTCCATTGTGGCTCTCACTGCTACATACAGCAGCCTCTGCCCATATATTAAACACCCATGGGCTACCATCAGGGTGGTCACAGGCTAAATGTGTGCCTCCTGGGAATAGTCCCCAGCCTGGGCCCATCAATGGTGTTATCCTTTACTGCAATGAAGAGATGAAATTCTTTGCTGTGAGGGTGGTTAGGCACTGTCAGAAGTTCCCAGAGAGTTTGTGGATGTCCCAGCCTTGGCAATGCTCATGGCCAGGTTAGATAAGGCCTTGAGCAACCCAGTCTAGTCGGAGGTGTCCCTATGGCAAGGGGATTGGGATTTGATGGTCTTTAAGGTCCCTTCAATCCCTTAACATTCTACCATTCTATGATTCTATGTACCAGTGCCTCTGGGTGCTCCTTGCCATCACTGAATCCACCAGTAGAAATGTCACTTCCACATCTGCCCTGTGATTTCGTGCAGTTACCTTGAGCACACACCTTGAGTAGAAACATTTCCAGTGAATCCACCCTCTGCTCCCAGGCCAACCATGCTGGCCTTGTGCAGGGCTCAGGAGCAGCCACTTCATCTGGATCCTTTCCTCCAGCTACTGCGAAAAAACTGCTTATGCAGGAAGCTCTTCCTTCCTTCCTTCTAGTCCTGGACTGAAACGTAAATCTTACTACAGTATCTTACTACAGTGATGAACAGTTGTGAGAAAAAAACTCAACTTCAAACCAAATACATTTCTAATGTTCATAAGCTTCACATTTGAAACACTTTGGATGAATTGGATAAAGCTCATCCCTACTGGTATATACTACTACTACTACTACTACTACTACTATTACTATTTTAGAGCAAATTTCAAAACTGATTCAAATTTTAAATTAGATTAAAAGTATTAGTGATTGCAAACAGTTCTAATCTTAAATACCAATCAATTGAATCTCTGAAAGGATTTGTGTTAGAAATTTTTCTTTTAGAATTTTAATCATATTTTGAATTTAATCTTTTCTTTTTAGATGTTGTTGCTGTATCAAGGCATAGAGGTAGTCACAGGTACTTGCAGATCCTGAAACAACATGCAAATTCACTGATACAATCCACATGCAATAATACAGTAATACATTTAAGGGAAAATAGATGGTTAATTTCATCTTTATGAGTTTGTAGTTTAGAAAATCAAAATCTTTATACTACATTTTCTGTACTACTCTTAACAAGACAGCATAAGCCAATGAAAGGAGATAAGCATTTCACTATTTTACTGGGTAACAGCCTAAGAGGTACTGACTGAAGGGCTCCTTATTTTCTAGGTTGATGTGGAACCTGAAAAAGTGCATCACTCAAACACAAAAACATTGCGATTTCCTTTGTGTCTCCCATTTGTGTCCCGTGAAACAAGTGAAACTTGTTGATGAAATGCTAGCTGTCACTAATAACATGTCACAATGTAAGAAAAGAGGAATTAAAAAAGAAAAACAATTCAAACTAATTCTAAATTGAAGATTTCAGAAAAAAAAACACTTTCCAGAAAGACCTCTGAATTTCTTCTGTTTGAAACATTATTAGTGTTCACCAATTCACAAAAAAAACCTCCCTATGAATTTTATTAAAATAGCATTTTATCATTGCAATAGCTGTTTTCAAGGGAAAAAAGCTTGTCCACTCCAAGAGGTGAAACTGAAACTCTCTCACTGAAATATTGTTGAAATTCTTATTAATTAAGCAATAAACAGTGATAAGGTCTTTTGCTTCCTTTATTTTACAGACTGAAAGTTATGCAAACACCACAGTGGAAGGAAGGCAACATGACAAACTGAAGAGTTCAGGAAATTCTAAATTAAAAAAGTATGCCATCTTTAAATTTCTTTGAAGCCTTTTCCAGCTCCCACTGCCCAGCAGCAGTACGTAAGAGAGCAGGAATTTTGCAGCCACAACAACTACAAAGGACAAGGATTTGAAACTGGAAAGTCTTAGCCAGCCTGTCCTGGTTCTGCACCCAGAGCAGCAGCATCCACACACTGAAAATCTTGATAGTTGTTTCCCTGAATGAATCACCTACCACTGCATCAGATCCTGCAGCACAGACGGCAGGTAACATGGCTCTAGAGAGGCACCATGGTTTTTGATTCAAACCACAGTTCACAAATTTGGAGAGACTAACCTGACCTTCATTAGTCCTTTTAAAATACTGCAAAAGAAACCACAATGAAAAAAAATCTCTCAACATTTTAATAAATAATAGGCTTGGACTCATGTGATGTTTTGCTGATGTTTATATAGCATCTGTTATCTGCCCCAGGGACAACTGAGGTGACAGTCACTGGGATTTTTATAGCCCAGTGAAGGGGAATGAAGGATACAAAGCTCAGAACTTAAGCTACAGTGCAACACCGCAAATCCCATTAAGAACAAACAGGCACAATGTCACTGGTGGTTTTGTTGTGGCTTTTCCTGCTGTACCTTGGCCCTGCAGATCACTGAACAGGAAAGCAGCAAGGGGATGTTCTCTCCTTACACTCCTTCTTGGAGCAAGGCTCTGCTCCCAGGAAGGCTCCAGCTGCAGCAAAGGGAATGAGAGAGAGGTGAGGCCTGCACAATGTAACAGTGACTTCAGGACTGAAAAGGAAAACTAGTAACTACTTTTTTAAAAAAGAAAAAACTTTTGGAGAGCTATATATAAAAATTTCTGGCTATGGATGGTTATGCCCTGGACACACTTTTGAAGAATTCCTTGTGCTGAAGGTTATAAAAAGCAGGGGACATCATATCTCTGACCAAAGGTCTAGTTTGTATCTGTCTTGCCCTAGTCAAAATGAGCACATCAGGCAATCTCTAGGCAACTCTTACAGGCTTGTGTTTTTAATAATTACTGCTCAGAGGCCAGTTTGATTCACAAAAGGGTATATGTTCATACCTTGTACCTGCACCTGGATAACTTGGTGAAATATTTCACCTAATGGAAGCATTTTCCACTTCCAGAGGAAATGGAGTATAAGTACCTGTAAAAACCCCCACCAAGACACTCCACTTGCATAACTTCCAGTGCATTTCTGGAAGTCTGAGTCAAAATCTAAAGCTTACTCCGCTAAAACCAGGCTTGTGCTTTGCCCATTGAAGGTCCAATGCTGGAGCATGGCTGTCCTAGCTCCTGATATCTCTGCAGCACCTTGGCCTGGCAGAGGAAATTGGTAACCAGGTTCCTGTTCTTGGAGAAGGGATGGGACATCACTGAGACTCTCTTTTCTCTTCTCCAGCCTACAAGTTGCTTGAATGCAAAGCTCAACATTTTTCCTGGCTTGGGATTTCCTGTCTGGGCTCCAACCTGCCTTGTCCCTGCAGATGTATCCAGTGACTGACAGGCTGCAGCCAGTCCTGCCTGCTGCCAGCATACTGCCTGCCCTGCCATGGCCTGCCTTCTCGTCAGCTGCTTCAGCAGTTTTCAAATAACTTTGAAAAAATGTGTCTAAGAGATTTAACTTAAGTGCCAGAAGGTAGCTGACATCAAGCAACAGTACTTGATGTTGTAATGTTGTACACTGTCTGTGTAATAGACTTCTGCAATCATTGGGACGGGCTGCTTAGGAACCGGCATGCCAGTAGCATATCCTGGCATCTCCTCCCACCTCTTTTGTCTCATGGGTTATGCATCCAAGGTGTTAGGAAGCACAAATACTGGAGGAGCTTCATAAACCACAGCACCTCGAAAAGTAAAAAGGCCAGTGAAATTGTAAAAAATGCCAAATAACTTGAAAATTTGTTATCCCATCAATTAAAATCACTTATTTTTCAGGTGTTTGCTGTCCAAACCTTATTAACTCAATAGAACACATGGTAAAATTGTTCATGACAGTTGAAAAGTGTTCTCCTTGATGACTGGTTCACTTTATCTACTACACATTTCTTTCTTGCTGAAACCCAGAACAAAACAGCTCTTGAAGAAACATCTTACTTGGTACAAGAAAATAATTAAAGGGGAGCTTCCTGAATAGTGGTCAGATAGAAAAAAATTACAATCAGACAATCACACATGCATTACGTACACACATGCAAAAAGATTAAAGTGTAAAGAGGACAAAGCTGACCATGTGACAGGCAACAAATGTGCAGGGGGAGGATGTGACATACAGCATTTGGGTTCCCATAATCCTTCCAAGTCCTGAGTGACTGTTTTGAAGCTCATTATTCATGGACACAAATGATCTGGTCCTGCCCCAGAAAGTATCACAAAAATCAGCGTGTGGGTTTATTATCTCTGAGGTTCTGGCACAGGCCTCACAGAGACAAAGTGTAGCAACCTCCCACCAAACACTTTACACTGATCACAAAGCCAGAAAACACTCATTTCTCTGTAGAAAGCAGAGTAGTTGGTCCAGTTGGTGTTTTCAGTCTATGACAAGGTGGAGGAGAGCTCAAAGGAAGTTAAACCTGCAAGATGAAACAGATGTTTTCAGGAGATCCTCGTGACGCTCTGCAAAATCACAGAGGGAGTGAGGCTGGAAGGCACATTTGGAGATCACCTAGTCCAAACCCCTGCTCAGAGCAGGCTCAGCTGCACCAGGTTGTCCAAGACTTTGCATAAAGAGGTTTGAATATCTCCAAGGACAGAGACTCCACAACCTCTCAGGCTAAATTCTCAGTCACCCTCACAGTAAAGAAGTATTTGCTCACGTCAAAGGGAATATCCTGCTTTCCCTTTGCGTCCATTGCCTCCAGCCCTGTCACAGGGCACCACTGAGAAAAGCCTAACTCCATCTTCATTACTCTCACATACACTTGTTGATTCCTACACGTATTTTATTTCTGAAGAAAATCTGGCATCTTCTCAAGGAGCAGGAAATTCTTGCCCAGCTCAGTTCCTCCATAAGAAATTTCAATACCTTCTGCAGTCAGCAAGTCTCTCCATTCACCAGCACTATCAGTAAAACCAGAGGAAATTCTTTGTCTATACGAAGTGACTGAAATAACTGTGGTTTTTAAACCTGAATCCCTGCACTGATTTAGTGTGGGACATGGCCTGTGCATTCAAAGAACCAGTAACAAGCAGCAGGATGTGAGAGCTAAGAGACTGACAGGGAAGGACAAAACTCTCTTTGGTGCAAGAGACAATGAGACATGGAAATATATCCCAGCATAAAGAACAAATACACAGCACAGAAAATAGCACATGACCCAGGCACAGCAATGATGTCCACACAACTAGTATCTAATGCTCCCTAATCCTCTCAAAGCATTCCCTGCTCAGTGTTTCCTGCAGCCTGTAGAGTCCAACCCTTTGTCCCAAACTTCTACCAGGGCTAACTCATGCAAACCATGCGCCCTTTACTTGGCATCAGTTGGTCCAAACAACTCACTTTTTTTTCCCCTTTAAAGCCATTTTAGGTGTTGTCATGTTCTTTGTCCAGAAGTCCTGAAAGAATTGCTTATATTCTGCCGGGTTCTTCTTCCATCCTATGACCCTATAGCTCTGCAGGAGTAAACGGCTAGAAGGCCCTCATCTCACCCTACTAAGTGAGTCCTTTGGCACACACATGGACAGAGAAACAGTTCTTCACTGCAAAGTTCAGCTCTGCCATTGTGACTGATCAGTTAAGATGGGAACATTAGCAACCTGCACACCACAGGTTCATGTGGGAATGAGAACATCATGAAATGGGAACAGGAACTAAAAATGCCAGCAGGACATCAATCTCCATGCATGGCTGCAGTATCAACTGCAATGCCAACATCTCTGTAAACAATCATCTTCATAAAATGCCTTCTTATTTTTGGAAACATGTTACCTTCTCCTGTAATTGTCTAGAAAGCAGAATATGAAAGAGACCTCACATTTCAGTTCCAAGGAACAGATTTTGGCTTCTGCAATCTCTAATCAAACCACAAAAACTTTGGTTCTTGACATGTACTTTCCATCATCTACAGTTTGACGGGTTTTGTTCATAGTTTTGCTTCCTTCTTTTTTCCTAAAATTATATTCTAGTTGAAATGTTCCATGCATAAAAGCAATTAAACTTGAGTGAAATACTGTATAATTTTTGCCCTTAGGATTTTTTATCAAAAGATTTTTGAGCACAGAAACACAAAGCCAGTCTTGATTTAAAACATTGTATTAAATGGTGCAACAGTAACTCTGGCAGAGCAGAAAGATCAGAATGATTTCTATATTTGAAAGAAGTATGATCAACATTCACAGGATGTTCATTTCCCATCATTTTAGAAAGACAATTTTGCAAGTTCCAAATGTACATAAGTATTGATATATACCACCATTTTCATAGATGCCAGTGATTTTAACCTACTTTTAAAATTGAGAGAGGTGTTATGAGTAATCTGTCTTGGGATTCTTCCAGCTTCAGAGATCTTTCTGTGCAAACAACACTGGACTGACTATGAGGATGTGGCGAAACTCAGAACCACTCAGTGTCTTCTTCTCAGAACTGTTCTTGACACGGCTGCTACCTGCACTGTTATATAAAATGCGTTTATTAGCTGTAAGGTTAACATATATATGGGGAAAGACCCCAGTACCTGGGGATACACTCAGAAAGCCATGTGGTTTAGCACCTCCATATGGTTTATATTTCCTAGCTTTAAAAAATTATCCAGGATAACTTTGGCGATGCTTGAGTGAGACATCTTTTTAAGAAAAGAAAGCCAATGCATCTTGGCTACCCACCTACAGGGATCCAACCCAAGAGAAGAAAGGGTTTCTCCCATGACCACATAGCTGTCCTCTCCATTTTGAACAAATGTCTCCTTTTATCAATAATGTGTGGATTCCTTTTTTCGTTAGAGGCTAATATCCTGAGGGACTTCCCTCAACAGTAGTCTTTACTCCTGGGTGTAGCTACCCTATGTTCAGTGGAAGAACTGGCATGAACTTGGTGTATTTCACACTATACACCTCTCACCTGCAGAGTTTTATGGATCATCACACAGCATATCATTATCTAGATTTGAGTTAGGCACCTGGTTGTGCAAAAGCTTTCCCCCTAAGCCTTCAATTTTCAGTGGCTTATGCCCTCCTGAAGCAGGTATTTTCAAAGATGAATTCTGGTGTGCTTGTTCTCAGCTCAGTGGCTCTGAGAAGTCTGAAAAAGTAATGTTGATATCTTGCTGTGGTTTGGATGGTCACATTATATGAAATAACTAAGCCGGTTGTCTGTCATGTGTAAGCATCTTCATTAAAAGTAAAAAATAAAAGAAAATAAAATCTTGCCTAGCCTTATCCAAAAGTATTTCTTTTCAGCTGGAATTAGTCATGAAGAACAGGTCTGGGGATTTGTTTGGTTTGTGGGAATTTTTTTTTAGATAGATCAATTGTTTGCACAAAAAACAATTAAGAAATTTCATTCAAGATCACACATCTAACATAATCTCCTGTGTCCCTGTGATTTAGGAAGTCTTTTGTTATGCCACCATCACACTGATAGATATGGCGCTCAACTGTACACTCAATAATGAAATAATAAACTCTGCAAAGACCTACTCATGGTTGTTTGCTTAGATTACAGGTATCTTTAATATCCTTTAATGACTTTTTAATATGGTAAACTTTCTATAAGCATTTTAGAGTTTCATTTTCTTGTGATGGAAAAGTTGTGAAAAGGTCCTATCAGCCCTGTTTTGAGGACATGAAGCAATGATAGTCACCTTTTTGAAATTAATTTTATTTTCAATTTTAAAAAAGAGCATAAAAAGAGCATAAATACATATTGAAAGAGCATAAATAGAAACATGCAAAAATTTGAGTCCCAATTTAAGCATGACCTGAGGAGTTAAAAACTTCCAAGTATTCTCTCAGCTAATCAGTGAGTTTCAAGGGGCACTGAAGAGAACTCATCCACTGAAATTTTCCAGTTTAAGAAAACAAGGTACTATTCTGTTCCTCAGGATGTCTTTTGGGTGACTGACATTCAGAATCCCTGCTACTAAGTTTAAGGTGAGCATGATTGTTGGATGTGTTTGCTTCTAATAAGCTGTAAACAGTATACACTGCTGTGTCCTGTCTAGTCCAATGTCACTGAGAGAAAAAGAGGGTTTTTTTCCTCAAGATACACCAGAAGACACTGTGAAAAGACACATTATCACTCAGTTAAAGCCTGGGAGCATTGACTAAAATTGGTACAGCTATGATGAGCACCCTATAGGAGTAATTTCAGTGTCTAAAGTGGCATGGCTGGAAAAGGCTAAAAGTATAAAATCACTCCATTCCCATTTTTAAAAATAAAAATCTGGCCTGTGAAGGACTGCCAAGTCATCAAAGACAGTCTGTGACAGTCTCAAGGCAGAAAGATTTCCCAAGGATCACTCTAGTGCCCTAACTCCAAAACAACCCCTCCTCTCCAAGGCATCACTGTGAATCCCAGTATCTGGTATAGAATGTCTTGGCGAATTTTACCTTTCTGAACACTGGTGAAAGTCTGAATAGTCATTTTAGACCTTGGCATTGGCAAAATGGTGCCAATGAAAAATATTTACTGAAAGTTTCCTTGTACAGAAGAAGATTGCAATTTCATGGTGGAAAGGGCACAAGATATTTTGCTGCAAGTGAGACTAACTAAAGTCAGAAAACATACTTCAAAATGAGTAACAGTGACACACAGAGTAACATGCTCAAGTGGACCAATTCACCACATTCCTATTGCTGCCCTGGAAGTATTATCAGAATGCTCCTATCTGTATGACGTGGTGATGTGATTGGTTTTAGAATTTACTAGATCATGGACCCCAGAGGTACAAGAGGAAGTCCAATCAAAATGAGAATGTTGCACAATGTTGTGACGCAGCTTACACCTTAAGGTGACAAAAACAACAAATACATATATAATGAGTGCTTGATTCTATTGGTGTTGAATAAATCAGGCATTTTTGAAACTGTAAGACGATGATACTAATCTTCCCTCAAATAAATTATTCACATCTTCTTTATTAGTTCTAGCTCACAGATATGCACTGTCTCTGACAGCTCTACATCCCTCACATTAGGAATAATTCAGCTTCCAAGTCATTCCTCTTCTCAGACACTTCACATCTTCAAATCAACCTTACCCTTGCATGCTTTACATGTGGGATTTATTACTACAGTGAATAAGAATTCATCCTATTGCTGTTCCAAAAAACTGTAATATTTAAAAACTCAAATAAGAACCTTCTTTGCATTTTTCCTATCTGTAGACCTGATTGCAAGGCAGTTTGATCTATTTTGATACATAAATATGGCTAGACCTTCAAGAGTGTTCTTTATGTAGCAGCTCTAATTTTAGTTAGATTTTCTAAAAAATTCAAGTATCCCAGTGCCAAATCCTGACCAAAAAAAAGTCATTTACTGTAGTGCTGACCAAGGATCTGTACTCTTTTGAAACTCTGGCCCTGGTATTGAGTGCTACTCTCTTGTAAAGTCTTCAGACTTTAACTGGTCTGATTCCTCCAGCATTTACACAGAAAGCTGATGGTATCTACTGCTATGGACATTTGGGAAAGAGATACAAGCCAAATTCTTTATTTATATTAGCTGGTAAGCATAATATATTTATAAAAGGAGAAGCATTCCTGAGCATCAGTTATGATTATTTTTATTCTCCATGCAGACCAACTTACCCATTTTATTATTCTACGGGGCACTGGAATTTTACACTCTTTTACTAAAGAAGCATCAATGCAATACAGTGCAACAACTTTATGCCATGAACATCCACAGGACTGGTCAGCTCTTTCCCCTAAAATTCTCTAAAATCACACAACCATTAAAATTAAATACTGTGTTTATATTAGTAGCAGAGTAACACACTGGGAGCTAGATTCAGACTCTTTATTCTTCAACCAGCTGAAACTTGAAACAGAGATGGCAAAAACCTGTGCTTTTGCAGAAGGCAAAAACAAGAAAACAATATGAAAGCAGAAGTTTGAGTGCCAGCATCTGGGAGTACAAGATATAGAGAATCCCAGGCTAATCTGTTTCCAGCTATACTATTCACCACATGATGTCTAAGGATTTGTTTTAAGCCTGTCCCAAAGAGTCTGTCATCCTGTTTTCTTGTCTCCAGAAAATGTATTATGTAACTGTAAATAAATGTTCAAATTATTTTAGCAGTCATCGGAATGTCTTGTATTTGAGTACAACAGCCTACTTCCCTGAAGATTAATTTAAGAAGTTGCATTTGTGGCCATTTTACTACATATTTTTAACTTCACAAACAGATTTCTCACTTTGCTGCTTTCTTGGGATTACAGAACTGATCTTTGTAAGCTAAGCCCTGAACTGAAACTTGGGAAAAATGGAGATCCATTTTACTATTTTTTTTCCTTTGATCCACAGGACCTTCAATTCAGCTTCTGTTGTTGAAGATCAACTGGTTTTATGACTTCTCTCTTGATATAACCTCTTGCTTTCACCTCAGTTAAAATTCCTGTACAAGTCTCACTTCTATCACTATTAAAAGGGCAAAATGAACAAAAAAAAATCCTGAAGAACTTTTTACTATTTTATCTCTTTTTTTACTCACTGAATGTGTAATTTTGGATGTATGAGTAAATGATAGCTCTTTTCCACTCTTAACCACCCAGCATGATATGCTACAAAACAAGGCAGAGATGTTCCAGCTACTTGAAACCTGTTCTGAGTGTTTTGAGAGCAACATTTCACAGTAAGGACCCAGTCATGGGATACTTGGGAGCCCTCAATTCCAATGGTCCCCACAAAATGCAGATGGGATTTAAATCATATATATATATATATATATATATATATATAGCACACAATCTCTGTGGGGGATCTCCCTCTTCAAATCTTGCTACAAGTGGATTTTCAAATGTTTGCACAGATTTTGAAAAAATTTTGTTCAATAAAACTCATTACTTCTTCAGCAAAAGAAGCATGAAAGGAATGACTGAATCAATCAGTGAATCTGAAGCATCTTATAAAAATTAACATAAAAAGTGTGCTAACAAAAGTAAGGTAAACACAATACAAACATATTAATTAATTTCCTTCACAACACTACAGTCAAATTTCCAGGCTTTAATGTGTTTTAATTTAATGCACAGAAATACATTTTCCCCAGGTCTGCCATTCTCCTGTGACTAGGGGAAACAAGTACAACAGTATGTTACAATCAAAGAATATTTTAAAATATTGACACATTTGCCTCCCCAACTTCACATATCCAGTATTTTTAATGCAAGCTACTAATCATCTCATTCATAATGACTGCCTAATTTCCTCAAGTACTTAATGGTGGCTATTATGAAAACCAAGGATCATGGGACTAGATCCCTAAGAGACAAGGTCAGACCAGTAAAATTAGCCATCTGTCCAGTAAGGCTTTTAAGCTCAGGCTGTATTTAAGTATCAAGTTTCCAACTGTACAGGCATTTGTTTTCTTCTCATATGAGCAAGAAAATGCACAATAGTGATTCTAAAAACCAGCAATAAAAATCTTTCAATACTGTGGGATAGATACAAAAAGGATCTAAATCTACATACACTTTGTGAGATGAGGCAGAACTTACTAAACTTTTTGTATTTTCAGCTGAACTGATCTCAGTGAACTCAGTGATAAGAGTCGGTGTTGGTCACAAAGACTCCAGGACAGTCACAGTGTTTGAGACAGTCCTGGGCATAGTTTTTTTCTCTTAGCACCACAATTTGTAAAGTATACAGAATGTCAAACTTCACTATGCACCATGCCTCATCTCATTGTTTACATTTTACCTTACTGTTTCATATGCTGCAGACTGTAAAAAGGTTTTAACAGACTCGGGGTTTTAACTTTCAACCTCTAAGGACTGTGCAGGACTTCCTTGATCAGCGTGCAAACGTCCCGCCGACAGCCGTGGGAATTCTCCCACAGGACAGAAGCAGAACCAGGAGGCAAACCACATCATGCTTGGTACACGACAGCTACATTTTTGAGACTAAATCATTGCTTTTCTAGTAATTTTTCCTTCGCATTTACTACTTTGTGTCTCAGGCTATTCGCTGCCACACATACAAATGTCACAGCCACGGAACAGCCTTCCTGACAGGTCACCCCTGACTGGCTTAGAGGTTCACCTGACTTCTAACTCTGCTCACGCCGCACCGCAGGTTACGGCATCCAGGGAAAACCGGCTAAAAATTTTTCCGATTTTTTCCGCAGTAGCTGCAGCTTGGTCCTGGTTTGTAAACCGAGCGCGCCCACCGGCACTGGGTGTAAGATGTCGGAGGAATCGGGTCATACACCGATCCCGCAACTTCACGGGTCCCTGCTATTGCCTGGGCATCCTCTTTTCCCCGTGAGAGGGCGGCAGGGGCTCGCAGGGAAGGGCGAGGAGCGGCGGACGCCCCACCGGGCGTCCGGAGCTCCCGGACGAGCTCCCTGACCGGGGGCGCGGCGGCCCGACCTCCAGCCCTGCTGCCCACCCAGGGGCTGCCGCCCGGCCTCGCTGCCGCCTGTGCCCGACCCGAGGCAGCCTTAGTGTCAAAGGGACGCGGAACTTCGCCGGTGCAAGCATGTCGCGGGGCGGGCACCCCTCGTCTGGCGCCGCCGCCCGTCCTACCTTGCCGGCGGGGGATGTTCCTGCGCGGCGTGGCCGCACATCCGATGCACGAAGCCAGGAGCAGCACCAAGGCGAGGCAGCGGCGGTGACAGCCGCCCGGCACCTCCATGTGCGCCGAGTCCCCCCGCCCGAGCGGGGAGCTGAGGCCGCTGGACGCGGGCGAGGGGCGCCGGCGCCGCCGCGCGTCCCCTCCGGGCGCCAGCCGGGTGCGGAGCGGAGCCAGGGCGGCAAGGAGCGGACAGCGGCGCTGGGACGCGCGCCGGGCAGGGACGCGCGGGGACGGAGGGAAGCGGGGAGGAGGCTGGGTCCGGCCCTTTGATGGGATTACTGCCGCCCGGCGCGGGGCACGGCTCGGCACCTCCCCCGCGGGGCGCCACCGCTCGGCTCGTCCGAGCCAGCCCTGCTGGAGGGGTCGCGGCGTCCCCTGCCGGGAAACCCCCGTGCCGGCGGGGTCGCTCGGCAGTCCGGCCCTGCCCGCGGGGACGATGCTCAGAAGCCACCCCTAGATACTATAGGGCAGTGTGTCACCCCTCCCTCAGCGAGGACCCCTGCCCTCCCCCACCCCGGGCCCCGTTCCGCCCTGAGGGACCCCAACTCCAGTGCTGCCCTCCCCAGGGAGCATTCGCATTTGACACGGGTTTCTTCCTTTTTTTCTCCCGAAGGTACGGGCATGAAATGCTAGCCAACTGCTGGGGCGAAGGCGAAGCTAGGAAGAGGATTTGGTGAGGAAATTGTTGCTGAATTAAGAGGATAAATTAAGTTTAATCCCCCCTCCCAGATGGAGGCTGAGACCTATCCAGCCACTCAGACTAATATAGTCTCCCTGTGGAGATTACAGGGGATGGAGAGGGCAGGGGGAGGAAGGCAAAGGGAAGTGTTGAAGTTTGACCATACCAGAAAAACAACTGAGATAAGCAAGAAATCCAAAGCATCTCTCAAGAGCAATGAAACATTGGTGGGATGAAGGACAAAATTCACTTGGTTTAGTATCCCATCTTTGAAATTTGAAAGACAGAAGTGCAGAAACTTTGTATTAGCAGACATGAGATTATCTGTCCTCTGCTCCCAGTCTCATCCTAATCTTGGTTACTTAGAGATCAGTATAAACCCTGAAACACCAGAGTTGTTATGTCTTGAGGGTTTGTGTGTGCTTTGGTTTGGAAATTTGCTTCATTTGTTTATTTTGCTGTTTGCTTTGATAACTTTCAGTGTGTTTGATGTCCATATAAATTATGTATGTTTATACAGTCTCTTTGTGAATCTGTAAAACTGATACACTGTTCAATGAGTTCCATGCTGTAATTTTATGACGTGTGGAGAAAAACCAGGAAGAGATCAGAAGAAAAACTGTCTCTCTGCGGGAGCAATGCTGATATAGGAAAATAAGGAAATCTGTACTTCTTTAGGGTATGAGAGGAGACAAGGAAATGGTGATGAAGTCCTTTTGGACAGAAGATCAGAGGGAGGGAGTTTGATCCTCTATCCTGTAAAAGAACTGCAAGTACCTCATGAAGAAGTTGGAGGCAGTAATCAAAGTCTTTACAGAACACAGTGGAGAGGACAGCCCTTGCCTGCCTCAGGAAAGGAGAGGAGACAGAAAGTGGTCCCTTTAGAAAGGGCAGCATTCAAGTTTCAGAGTGATCACTGCCAGGAGAATATGCTCGAGGCTGCAGGAATTAAAGATGAGGAGTAGTTTTGTTAGTGTGATTGGGATGTCAGTGGTATGTCTGTCTCACACTCTTATCAGGCTGCCTTTGCAGAGACAGAGGAATTGCAGTACATGTGGGAGAGCTGCAGGACTCATGGCAGGAATTCCTGGCAGGGTCAGTAATTGTGGTGTGCTAAGAAACTGCAGTTCACAGGGCAGAGGATGAGCTCTGGACTCCATATTTGCCCAAAAGGCACATGAACTGCTCACTCATTGACAAAAATGGCAAGCAGATTACAGCCAAGGGTGGAGAAAAGCAAAGCCTGTCCTTTATATCCACTCCAAGTAATTGTTTGTACAGTATGCTGTTGTCAAATTCATTACAATTTCTGCTTTTCTTCTTACTTGATCTCCTTCCTCCCTTCCTTCACTCCCCCATTGCCTTCCTCTGACTTTCTTTTCTGGCAGTACTCATAATAGCCACTGTAGTTTGTCTTCTCACATATGTCTACCTACCCAAAATATTCTGTGATTGAGTTGTAGTTGGACATATTGAGGCCAAAATGATTGGAACGCCGAAGCTGATACTGCTGAGTATCAGGCAGTTGTAAAATTCAGACAGATTTTGTAATTTTAATTACCGTTTTAGGAGATTATCTCTGCAGCCATGCAAGTTGGCAATTTACCTTCTGCTGCGATGGAGCAGGATACTCAGTTCTGGATGTATGGAAAGGTGCTCTTCCTGAAAATTCTACCAACAAAGGTAATCTACCACAAGCCTGGTGATTCCGCCTAAATAATAGCATGACTCCTGGTGGCTTTCTCACTGGTAAGATTTTTACGCTCTACTCATTGGCATAGACCCTGTTGTCTTCAAGTAGCATACTGATTAAAATTAATAAAACTTGGCACATATTTGTTAATGCAACCCCTGTCAGAGGGAGAAGCATTTTAGTGGAGTATGTAGAATTAAAGCTTAGAATTTTGTTTAAAAGATAAATGTATGCCTTGCTGCACATTGATCTTGGAGATGGCAAGATGAGTGAAGAGGTACATGAACTTTTGACAGTGATGATTTTTGGGAGATTAGACTGTTGCTGGGTTTTGTGCCTGTCACAGACCATCTTCTGAGATACATCATCATCTTACATCCTCCTTTATCATGGAGGAGTCTGTTGCACCAGAAAAGCAAAGTTACTAATTGTACCTCTTGTCAGCATATTCATCCAGCTGCTTCTCCTTGTCCTCACCTGAAACTTGTTCTGTCTGGATTTGGCATTAATCAGTGGTCAGCAATTTGATTCAGCCTTAGAGCTACCTCTATACCAGTGATGAGATTTTTGTTTTGTTCCAGAGAATATGTAAAAAATCCTTCAGGTGCTTGGTTCTCCAGTGATTGTAAATACTTGTTGAAAAGGACTGAGGCACAGTCTTTCAACAGTCTATAAACCCAGGAGTCTAGTGGTGGTGGAGGCGGTTTTCCATCATTATCTCCTCCACTAGGGGAGATGCTAACTAAGCTAGCACATGAATTTGGATATACTAGCCCTGTGTTCAGGTTGAACATTCCATTCTTTCTCTTGCTCTGTAGCTCTGGGAAGGAATCAGACTCCAGTCCACAATGTTTCTTACTCAGTGAAGTGCCGCATCTTGTCCCAACTTTGCAAGAGCAGATCTCTTGCCAGCCCCAGCTAGCTCTTCTCGGGGCAATATGGCAGCGAGAGGCACTCCCAGCTGAACCCAGCAGGGCTTTAGAGAGTGCTTTCATGGGTCCAAGGACACTGCTGATCCCACCGGCAAGGAAGGAGGCGACCCCCTTCTGGGGATAGGTCCAAGATTTATTGTGACTCCGAGGAGAGCCCCAGACCCCAACAGCACTCAAAGAGGTCCCAGAAGAGCGTGAGCTCTGGACCTCGAGCAGGCCCTGATATAGGGTGGGTGGGAAACCTGATCAGCCAATGGGAGAAGACATGGGCGTGGCCCTCCGAGGGAAGGACACCCGGGGTATCCACTGAGCAGGGAGGAGGGGAGGGACCCCAGGCCATGGTCCAGTCACCCAGCAACCCCGGCAGAAGCCTCCAGACAAAGGGGAAGGGTGGACAAGTCACCTGGGAGGGGTCAGGGGCATGAGTCAGGGTTTTTGGGATTGATGGACACACAGGTGCTGATGGGAAAACCTGGGATAAACCAAAAAGGCACAAGGGGTGGGAACAGAGGGATAAACCATTTTGAACATACATACAGTGAAACCTAAAAACACAACTCCACAGTGAAGCAAAGGGATACAATACAGAGAATTTTCCCCTCACCTCTTTTCCTTAAGAGGCAATGCATGTGTATCCAGCAATAGGGATGCAAGGAATAATGTCCTGGGAAGGCAGGAGAGAGTGTGTCTTATACTTCTATGTACTCAGACTCTTCTAAAAGCCTTACATCTGAAAGGGTCAACTTGATTCAGCTTGCAGCTACATTAGCCTATCCACATATCCACATATGATTTCCAAGTGCCCAAATCAAGAGCCACCCCTTTTCCTTGAAAATATTAAAATACATATAAATGCAAAGCTCCAAATTTTCAATGACCATAATCTCCCTTTCAGGTTTTGGAGGTCCAGTGTAACAGGACTTCCTTTTTTTGGTGAATTTCCAAGTTGACACATCAAGACTCTCTAAGGAACAGAGTGTGTTCAGTAGGCATCTAGACTGCGGGGACTGCTGGGCTCCAGGACAGTTTGGATAGGTGGTGATGAAGGATCTCTGAAGTCAGGTCTTTAGAACATGTGGTTTATTATAAAGGGTGAAGGGCCCTGCTTGGAGTTGCTAGCCGCAACCCGTGGCAGGCCCAGGGAGAGCAGGGGAGAGAGAGAAAGAGGGTTCCAGGTGAGCGTCCCAAGAGGAAGGTCCAAGAGAGCGTCTGGTCCCTCGGCCACACCTAATCAGGGGGCTTCAAGATGGGCTGGGACAGGACTTGGGCCAATGGGGTCACAGATACCTGATACTTCAGGGGAGAGTTACAGGTGTGGAACGAACCATACGTTGGGGGGTGAGAGAGAACATTCCATTTGACCTTTGGATCTATCTGTAGGTAAAGGGCATTGTTTAATCAGAAGGGGGGATTGCTTTCAACTTGGCTGTATTATTGTTTTCAAGTTGCTCAGTAATTAAGGTTTGGTATTTCAAATCTTGTTCTCATCTCAATATCTGTATTTTCTGACTCTTTTGCCAGGCCATCATATTTATAGGGCTTTCCTATTTCATCTTCCCCAACACTAGACCATTACTCATTCATAGTTAAAAATAGATCCCCACACTTATTTTCAACACCTGATTTATTTTACAATAAATCACTGTGGAAGGACCTAAAACAGGATGTTTACCCCAAAACTATTTGATAGAAGCAAGGATAGAGACTTTTGTTTGTGGGCAGTTAAGTGAGCAGATGGAGAGACTGGGTACCAGAACCTGGCCAGTGAGGTTAGCAGGCTTTTCCACTGTAATTCATGAGGGTAGAAGAGCCTTGTCTTTGCCTTGGAGTTTGTCTCCACTTGAAAGAAGAGTGTAAATTTATAACTTTTTTCAGAGTTGCTCAATATGTGGATACATTTAGTCCAGAATAGGATTAAAAGAAAAACAGTGATAAAGTCTTTTGAGATAGAAGTGTACAAATGAGGGCATCTCATGTTGAAACAGGATATTTTATACCTTTATAATTCTTTTTATGATGAGAGTATGGGGACAGACTAAGACATTTGGAATCTCAACATGTTCATATTTATGAAGAATGGACTATTTTTTCATTAATTAAATCTTTAAAACTTCTGTTGTTCTCACTCTTTTTTTTTTTTTTTTTTTAATAATCAGCATTTTTTAAAAGACAAATTCCAAATATGTAGCATTGTGTCAATTTGTTCATGATCCACTATAGATTTTTGTCAGGAGTTTTTCATAGGTTCTTCTTGAAGGAAGAGTGTAAACTGTTGACCTATTAAGGTCCTTTTAGTATGCCAAGATCACTGTTTTACCATCCTGGTATTTATTCCAATGAGATACTGATTAAGACTTATGCCAATCTGTATATGTGTTAAATAGAATTATATAGAAGAAAAGATCTTTTTATTGACTTTAGTAGCTTCATACATTTATGGAAAATGGAAGGACTATTACTTACTAGCTTTCAAAATTAAATCTCACAAATATAATATCACTTAAAACGAGCAAACTTTATTTTAGCAAGTCACATTTAGTTTTATAGCAATAACAAACAAACAAATGGTAATTTGTATCTTGTTATTAAATTAGAAATCAGTGATGTTTCATAAATGAATATATTTGTTGCTTCTACTAATCTTTATAATAAATAATTGCCTAACTTACAAAATGCCATTTAGATCTGTATCTCAACTGGGCCTTCAAGGCTCTTTCTATCTCTATGTTTTCCATAAGACAGTCTATGAAGCCCTGATTTAATTAATTTAGGGTAAGGAACCCAAGACAATCCCTGCCTGCCATTTACTGATATCTTAATATAGAAACAAATGTACATCAGACACATACTTCACATGTACATCTATTAAATGCTAAAAAAACAAGACCAAACAAACAGCATCAGCCTTTTCTTGTCACATCAATAAATATTTGACATATATTTACTATCCAAACTGATGGCTTTAACTCCATCATCCTCATCAAGGGCTCAGATTCTTTCTGTCCTCCACTGTCCCTCGTATGGACTGGCTGTAGCATTGCCAGAAAGCACACATGAGCATCTGCAAGCAATAACTGTGCTACAGAGAAGAGAATCTTTACAACCTTCATTCATGTGCTGTCAGCTCTTTCTCCTAACCTCCCTGCCTCCTGTTGTGTTCTGGGCTATGTTTTGATCCCTCCATCTCTTTGCTTCCTATGACATTTCAGGATGGTTTTATTAAATACATTTAATGGGTTATTCGTACTCCATCAGGACTTCCAAAGCACAGCCAAGACCTGTAGTTCTACACACAGAGACCAGGAGATAACACAAAAAGGCCTCGTAGTGGCCCAGACTTCCGAGCATGCCAGAAGTAAATGCTGAGAACAAAAGTGGGGAATGAGAGGATGATGAGCAACAAGAAAAATAGTAGTCATAGCCCTGCAGTCATCTGGCCAGTATAAAACTTTGCATTCCTCATTGTTGTCTCACTCTTTTGCCCTCACTAATTTTCTCTTTTTATTTTATGCCACATTAGTATTTATCATGTCATTAAGTGTTCTTACCTAACACACTATACATTTTTATTAGTCACACATTGCAGTATATTTATAATTAAGATAATCTATATTTATAATTTATAATAATTTATAAATAAGAACTAGTATGCATTACACTGCTTAAACAATAGGATTACAGGGAATAAACAGTAGGTGTTCTGTTTGCAGGCCAACTTTGTTACTTTGTTTAAAATTTAAAATAAATGTGATTAGGAGTGAGCACAATCATTCATTTGTGTCAGCACACTAAAATGGATGTTGTTGTCTATGTGTTCAAATCCTAAAATGTAATCCTGTAGTTTCTTTTGGTAAATATTACTTTTTCTGACTCCTGTAGCAAAGAATTTGACAGCTCTTTGGTCACAGATTAGGTGTGCTACAGATGGTGCGCTACAGGTTTCAGTGTGCTACAGATGTCCAAAGTAAGTTCCAAAGACCATTCAATCTGAGTAAATTTAACTAAAAGATTGGAAGATTCTTAAGCAAAGGAGCCCCTTGGAAATGGGGCCCAGCAACATGTGTGGTAGCTTGTGAGAGCCAAAACTGACACTTGTTATTTATGAGAAAGCTATTTAGTTATTCTTTATGTCAGACTTGATTGTGGATTTGTAGGTTCCTGGTTTAATAACCTTGGTTTCCTTCTCCTTTCTTCTTCCTTGGCTGTGTTTTGGTAAGGTGGGGAAAGCATTGTTTTGAACTCAGACACTCTTTACAGTGTCCTTTATTCAACTCATAAAGAAACAGCAGAAGCACAAAGAACAAAATACAAAAACAGCCTCACTTAAGAATATAAGCATATTTTTATACATCTCTCTCACCCTTGAATCTCAGATAAGTCAATAATTTCCAGGTTTATTCCTGGTGATTTAGCAGAGCAAGTTCTCCTCCTGCCAAGTCAGTTCCTTGGACCTATGGTAAATGCAATGAAAACCAGCAGAAGGAAGAAATGTGGTCTTTTACAAGCTTGATATTGCTTTAGACACTCATAAAGTTTACATGCAGCAAATATTAAATATTTATTATTTGTAAGTGTGGGAGGTTGGAAAAAAGATGGGTTTTGTCTGTTCTGTTTATGACAATGATATAATGAAAAATGAATGATCCACAATGCTTTGAGGAGCTCAGGGCACCATCTTCATATTTGTTTTCCCATTTCAGTCCTTCTGCTGCTCTAAAAAAAGTGACTTCAAGGATTGTCTTTCATTGTTTATCTGTTTAATATAATATGTATCATCCCCCCACCCTCTCATCTAACTCCTGGTGTATAACTCCTGCTCAGGATATCATTTCCCAGGATATTTTTCCCACGTTTGTGATCAGAATTTCAGAATCACAGGATGGGTCAGGTAGGAAAGGCCACTGTGTGTCATCTGGTCCAATCTGGGCCATCCCAGAGCACGTGGCATAGGATTGCATCAAAAAAAAAAAGAAATGGGATATCTCCAGAGAGGGAGACTCCACAGATTCTGTGGGCAAAGTATTCCATTGCTCAGGCACTGCACAGTAAAGAAGTGCCTATTCATGTTCAGGTGGAACTTCCTGTGCATCACTCACTGCCCCTTGCCTCTTGTACTATTGCTCAGCACTGACCCCTCCCAGCAGACACTGACAGACAGGGATGAGGTCCCTTCTCAGTTATCCCTCTTCAAGGCTGAACAGGATCAATTCTCTCAGCCTTTCCTCATAATAGAGATGCTCCAGTTCCTTGATCACCTTTGTAGCTCTCTGCTGGACCCACTCCAGGAGCTCCACATCTCTGTTGTGCTCCAGAGACCAGCACTGAGCACAGACTCCAGGTGAGACCTCACTAGAGCTGAGCAGCAGGGCAGGATCACCTCCCTTGACCTTCTGGTAGTGCTCTTCCAGAGGCATCCCAGGATTCCGCTGGCCTTCCTGGCCACAAGGGCACTGCTGGCTCATGCACAGTTTGTTGTCCACTAGGACCCCCAGGTCCTGCTCCAAAGAGCTGCTTTCCAGCAGGTTGGGCCCCAGCCTGTGCTGGTACCCAGGGTTGTTCCTCCCTAGGTGCAGGACTTTGCATGTGCCCTCATAGAATTTCAGATTGCTCTTTTCTGTCCATCTTTCCTACCTGTCGAGGCTCTTCTGAAGGCCTGTGCAGCACTCTGGGGTATCATCCACTACTCCCTTCTTACTTGTCAGAGAGAGCACTAAAAGATGAATTTGAGGAAGGAATGACATTTCTGGGAAGGTCATTTAAGAAGTGGAAGACCACAAGATCTGCTATTTCATTTTCACTCATTCATTCTATTCTCCTCCTTCCATAGGGAAACATAAGCACTGGAGGAAAAAGCAAAAGTTTAATAAGGTGAATTTTTCTTTCCAAGTCAAGGATAAAACTGCTGAATGAATGCCATGTACATTGTAGGATCCCAGTCATGGTGGGCTAACACATTGCCATGGATATAACATCATATACTAGTTTACCTCTTGAACCTGACATTAAAAAACACTTGTAGTTATCACATGGTCTCCCAGTTTACGTGAATATAAAAAATAAGAGGTGTCCAGCTAATTCTGATCATTGATTCATCTAAGATCTTCCTCCTCAGTCTCTTTCCAAAGATCACTGAAAACTTCACTTGTCGCACATTATTCACTGTCTTGAAACACAGAGAAAATACCATAGAGGTAACTCCAGCTGTCTTGCAGCTTGACAAGCCTTTAAGGAGTTTTTGGAAATCATAACTTTTTGAAGATATCTTTAAAGGCAGTTTTTTGCCCTAGGAGAGTAGTAATGTTTATATAAAAATAGCTGGTAGCAAGGTCCAGCCAATAAACCATAAAGGCACCAACAGCACCAGGATAGGATTAGAAGGTGAATAAGTTGTGAAACCTTTTAACTTTTTCTTTTTTTGACTAAGAAAATAAAAAAAAATGTGTTATTTATTTCACAAGATGTGTTATTTATTTCACAAGCTTAACTCAACGTGATCTTACATCTTTTTTGTCATTATAAAAGCCCCCTGCTTGTGGAAATATGAAAAAGTGGATTACTGACGTACTCATTTTATCCTAAAATCACGATTCTTATTTTTAGCCTGAAAGAAGTTTTAAGCAAGACAGCAATTTCCTTTTGCTTTACCTGTATAGATTAATATCTAGGTTCCACAAAATTCTAGAGGGACAAGACAACTGTGGCTATCAAATGAACTCTTGAGTAGTCACAGAGCAGTAGATTTTATGGAGTAGGAAATGTAATCATTCATCTTATTTATGTTTATAATGACTATGTTGTGGATCAGTATTTCAGGTTCCAAGTGTCTTGGTGGGCTGCAAAGCAGTACAAGAGAAATGGTGCTGATCTGTAACGCAGTTTCAGGAGATGAGGGTACTATTCCTTTGATGTAACCATAACTCTGAAGGTGTCTGATGGTTTCTGTGCAGGGCAGCTGTGCATTCACATCACGTGGGATATCTATGCTAGTGTATGTAAAACCATCTCCAGTCCTGGTCAGTTGTGCTGCCTCCTGGCCCGTTCATGCATCTCCCTTTCCTTTCACTTTGAAATTCAAGGCCAGATTTTTCCAGCACAGTTTTCTAATGCCAAGGCAGTTTTGACATGCATCTCCACCCAATAGTCCTGTTATATTGCAGAGTGGGTGGGGTGTAGGATTCTGTGTTCCTGTCCCAATGTCCATGTCCTAGGTTGACTGTATGATGCTTTTATCCCCAATCATCTGTTCTGTTTATGCTGAATAATAAGTTTTGCACCTTTAAGACTTATTCCAAGAATGAAAGGAGAGAGAAGAAGCGCAGAGTTTGTTTTCAGAAACTGCACTCACTCCTCCACATTCCTCTCCCAGACTGCGTTGCCTGCAGATGGACAGACAGCGAGACAGAGCTCTCCTTTGCTTTTTAGTTAGTTTTAGCTAGCTGAGGCAAAGAAGTTCCCTGGACTGTGGTTTTTTCCTTTTCTTTGGACCTGCTCAAACCAGCTCTGGATTGAACACCCAGAAGAGCACCAGCAGCTCACACCTGTAACCCAACGGGCTGGGCCTGGGCCGCGGCATTTCCAGCGCCAGAGGGACTGATAAGAGACTGAGTGAGCTGAACTGCACCCTCGGCAGGGGGGGATTTTTCTAAGTTGATCTCTCTTTTAAAGCGGCAAGAAATTTCATTGTTTAATATTGTTTAAGTTTTCTTGTTTAATAAACAGTTTTTCCCACTTTTCTCCAGGGAAGTATTTTTCCCCGAACCAGTTAAAGGGAGGGGCCAGTTGGATCTGCCTTCTAGAAGAACCCCTTTGAAAATTCTCTCCCAAATTTACCTTAAACCAAGACAAATACATTTATTGGCACCCAATGTGGGGCTCGAGAAAGTGGAAAAAACCTTTATTGATTGCATTTTTGTTGTGTTTGTTCTGTAGTGGGTTACAGCAGTCAGTAGCCATGTTGCTTGAACTTGTAATGTCTCTTGGGGTGGAAGCCTTCATGTGGCTCTGGTCTCTAGGGTTCTTTGAAGTTTTAGTACTTTTCTAGTCACTAGGAGTATTGTCCCTTACACATAGTTTTTACAGTAGAGGAGCACGGATTAAAATAGCTATTGTGCTGGCCTTGGTAATAGTGGTTTATAGGGCGTTTACAAAAATACCGGTGTCTGTTCAAAATATGTATGGTTTATAGTTTCTTCGTCCTTCCCTGCGTCCTAGTTCCAGTATTATGTTTTGGGGGTTGCACCCGGTTTGTTAGAGGAGGAGCAGGGGATGAGGTTTTCCAGCCTCTCCTTTCCTTCCTCTCCTTTGAATCTGTTATGTCACTTTTTGAGAATGTTCAGTTTTCCCTGAATGTTAAAGAGACCATCTTTCTGGTATCTTTCCTGGTAAACATCCTTTATACAATCCGCAACTTCTCTAGAGTGAGGGCTGAGATGTGCAGGAGCTGATGAGACCCCTGACCCAGGTGTAGAAACTCCTGAGTGGTATGGAGAATGGGAAAATATGGGCCAAATCTTGAAAGAATTTTCTGACCCTGTAGAGTGGGATTTTCCACGTGAACAAATTCAGAACACAGATGAGGTGGGGAGCTACCTGACAGAGAAGTGTCATGATGACTATAGAAAGAAAAGAATCATTACAATAAGCTGGGCCCTGGCCTATGCTTATCGCACCCTGCTAGATACTGTAGAGCAGCAGACAAAAGAAGGGTGGCAAGAAAATAAACCAGCAACTATCCCAGTCACTCAAGCTACAGCTAACACCCCAGCTTCTCAAGTTATAACTAAACCAAACAGTAACCCTAAGCCACTGGCAATCGCTGCAAGAAAAAAGCACACAAGCAAAACCAATCAGCCAGTGACCAACAATAATAATCCAAGAAAAAGATCCTCAAAGCCAATTACTAACACAAAAGCTAGAGTTAAAACAACTGATACAAGATCAGAAGCCACTATTAAGTCCTATTCCCTAAAAGACCTTCGTAACCTAAGAAAAGATTACACTCAAAGACCTGATAAATCTATAGTTAGTTAGTTAGTCCGTCTTTAAGATGCTGCAGGTGAAGCTACAATTTTAGGCAGTAGTAAAACAAGGCATTTAAGATCCCTGTCACATGATCCTGTTATTAACCAAAGAAAAATGAAGGAAGCTAACTCTCAGAGTCTCTGGGCACAGGTCCTGAGAAGTGTGGCACAAAAATATCTGTATACAAACGATCTTTATATGCAGCAAACCCAGTAGAAGAATTCAACACTTGAGAGAAATGGCAATAGCAAAGATTGTCTTCTCAGATGATGTAACCACTGTAAATCCAGACTTGATACCATGTACACCCATGATGTGGTGGAAACTTGTACGACTTGGGCCACAATAATGCGCTTCTGCTTTAGCAATAATGAAATGAAATGATAATAAAGAGACCGTGCTTAATATGACCAAGAAGCTACAAGCATATGCAGATGCTGTACATAGCCCAACACATACCAGAATCACAGCAATAGAAACACGTCTGCAGAAGTTAAAAGACAAGATAAAAGAGAACCACAAGAAACTCAAAGAAGAAATCAAAAAAAAGTTTTCTCCAAATCTCAGCAATACACATCAGAAGTTCTAGTACCCAATGCAAACATTCCCCAGATGGAGAAAGAAAGTACACGAGCTGAGTTGTAGTTTTTCCTGCGTGATTGCAGAGAAAACATGAAGAGATGAGATAAAAAATCTACTGCTGCTCTAGCACAACAAGTACGTAAATTAAAAGAAAGCAAAACTCCGAGAAGAAGTTTCGCCAAAAAAGAAGCAGCTCCAGTGGCCCATAACCGAACTTCCATATATAATGATAATAACAATATTTCCAATCCTCTTAAAGGAACCTCCAAAACATATACCCCAAGAAAGAAGAATAACCAGTCTTAGAGGGGCCCTGCCTCTAGCCAGGTAGAGGCTAAGGAAAACTGTGGTTTTTAGGCTGTGTAGATTCGTTAACCGAGCACATCTAAACCACAAAAATATAAAATTTTAGTTAATACTAGTGCACAATGCACATTAATCCCATCAAGATATGTGGGGGTAGAATCTGTTTCTATCACTAGTGTGACAAGGAGATCACAAGATTTTACTTTAGTAGAAGCTGAAGTGAGCCTAACTAGAAATAAGTAGAAAAAACACTCTATTGTAACTGGCCCAGAAGCCCCATGCATTTTAAAAATAGACTTCCTCCAAAGTGGGTATTTCAAAGACCCAAAGAAACTCAAGTAAGCATTTAAAATAGCTGCTGTAGAGACAGAAAACATCAAGCAATTAAACAGCTTACCTAGACTATCAGAAAACCCATCTACAATAAGACTCCTGAAAATAGAAGAATGGGTACCAATTGCCACCTCAACAGTACACCACCGGCAGTACCGAATGAATCAAAATGCTGTAATCCCCATCCACAGAATAATCCATGAGCTAGAGAACCAAAAAGTAATCAGCAAAACCCACTCACCCTTCAACAACCCCATCTAGCCTGTGTGTAAATCTGAAAGAGAATCAAGATTAACAGTAAACTACTGTTCATTAAACGAAGTGACTCCACTGCTAAGCGCTGCCGTACCAGACATGCTGGAACTCCAGTATGAGCTGGAGTCCAAAGCAACAAAGTAGTACACCACTATTAACACTGCTAATGCATTTTTCTCCATTCCTCTAACAGCAAAGTACAAGCCTCAGTTTGCTTTCACCTAAAGGGGCGTGCAGTATACCTAGAACCAACTACCCCAAGAGTAAAAGCACAGTCCTACCATCTGCCATAGACTGATCCAGACTACACTAGAAGAGTAAAGCTCCAGAACATCTGCAGTACATTAATAACATCATTGTGTAAAAGAAGACAGCAGCAGAAGTGTTTAAGAAAAGAGAAAAAATCATCCAAATTCTCCTGAAAGCCAGCTTTGCCATTAAGAAAAGTCAAGAGACCTGCTCAAAAAATCCAGTTCCTAAGAGTGAAGTGGCAAGATAAACAGCGTCAAATTCCCACCAATATCATAAACTAAATCACAACAATATCTCCTCCAACCAACAAGAAGGAAACACAAGCTTTCCTAAGCACCATAAGTTTTTAAAGAATACATATTCCTAAATAAAGCCAGATTGTAAACCCTCTCTACCTACCACTAAGACCCTAAACAGCAACAAGCCTTTGCCCAGATCAAGCAAAAAATCGCTCATGCAATAGCCCTTAGCCCAGTCAAGACAGAAACAGATGTAAAAAGCATGCTCTACTCTGCAGCCAAGAACCATAGTTTGTCCTAGAACCTTTAGCAGAAAGTGCCTGGGGAGATTCGAAGCCAACCATTAAGATTTTAGAGTCAAAGCTACAGAGAGTCTAAAGCCAAATATACTCCAACAGAAAAAAAATCTTAGCAGCCTATAAAAAAATCCAAACCGCCTCAGAAGTAATTAGCATTAAAGTACAACTCCTCCTAACACCCCGATTACCAGTACTAGAGTAGATGTTCAGAAAAAAATTCCCTCCACCCACCATACCACCAGTGCTACATAGAGCAAGTAGATTGCTCTTATTACACAGCGTGCCCAAATTAAAAACCTAAATCGCCCTGAAATTTTAGAGATAATTACAAACTATCCAGAAAGTAAAAACTTTAGTCTTGCTAATGAAGAAGAACAAAAATAACACGTGCTGAAGAAGCACCACCATATAACCAACTACCAGCAGAAGAAACACATTACACTCTTTTCACTGATAGTTCTTACCGTATTGTAAGAATAAAACAGAAGTAAAAAGCAGCCGTATAGAGCCACACACAGCAAATTGCTGAAGCTACCAAAAAAAAAGGTAGATGAAGTCAACTTACTAAACTCAAAGCTGTTCAACTGACCCTGAACATTACAGAAAAAGAAAAGTAGCCAAAACTCTACCTCTACACTAATTCATAAATAGTAGCCAATGCTCTATAAAAATAACTAGAGAAATAGAAAAAGACTAATTGACGCATAGAAGAAAACAATTTTAAGCTGCTGATGAGTAAAAAGACATTGCTACCAAGGTAGAAAAACTACCTGCAAAAGTTCGCCATGTAAATACCCATGTCCCCAAGAGCAGAGCCAGTGAAGAGCACCAAAACAATCAGCAAGTAAATCAAGCTACAAAAATAAGAGTGTCAAAAATAAACTTAGATTAGCAACACAAGGGGGAATTGTTCCTAGCACAATAAACCCATGATGCCTCAGACCATCAGAGTAAAGATACCACTTTTAAGTAGACCCGAGACCGAAGGGTAAATTTAACCATAGACAGTATTTCTCAAGTTATCCACAACTGTAAAACGTGTGCTGCCATCAAGCAAGCCAAGCAAGTAAAACCCCTACAGTATAGTAAGCAGTAGTCCAAATACAAGTATAAGGAAACCTAACAGATTAACTACATCACACTACCCCAGACATGCCAAAGCAAGCGCTATGTGCTCACAATAGTAAAAACCACCACGAAATAATTAGAAACCCACTCTGTGCCTCATGCTACAACCCATAACACCATTCTAAGCCTTAAAAAACAAGTCCTTTAGAAGCATAGTACCCCTGAAAAGATTGAATCAGACAATAGAACTCATTTCAAGAACAACCTTATCAACTCCTGGGCTAGGGAACATAGCAATAAGTAGTTATACCATATTCCCTACCATACACCAGCTGCAGGCAAAGTAAAAAAAATACAATAAACTGTTAAAAACCACCTTAAAAACATTAAGTAAAAGATCTTTTAAAAACTGAGAGCAGCGTCGAGCAAAAGCCACCTGGTTAGTTAACACCCGAAGCTCTACCAATCAAGTAAGCCCTACCCAATCTGAGCCTTTACATATAGTAAATGAAGACAAAGTCCCAGTAGTATATGTCAAAAGTTTGTTAAAAAAAACAGTATAAATCAATTCTTTCTCAAGTACAGACAAACCCATTCGTAGAGTTGTCTTTGCTCAGAGACCAAGTTACACATAGTAGATAATGCAGAAAAATAAAAAAACACGATGTGTACCTCAAAGAGATTTAATTGTTAAGTGAGAACTATGTGTAAATATCACTGTTTACTGAATGTTACTACCATTATCTTTGTATAGCTATATATTAGATGTGTTTGTAGAGTTAAAATATATATATTAGGTTTAGTAGTAAACTAACAATACAGAGATAAAGAGTAGAATGTCCTAAGTTAATTATATGATGCTTTCATCCCCAGTTGTATGTTCTGTTTATGCTGAATAAGTTTTGCACCTTTAAGACTTATTCCAAAAGTAAAAAGAAAGAGAAAAAGCACAAAATTTGTTTTCAGAAACTGCACTCACTCCTCCACATTCCTCTCCCAGACTGTGTTGTCTACAGACAGACAGCAAGACAGAGCTCTCATTTACTTTTTAATTAATTTTAGCTAGCTGAAGCAAAGAAGTTCCCTAGACTATAGTTTTTTCCTTTTCTTTAAACCTGCTCAAACCTGCTCTAGACTGAACAACCAGAACACCAGCAGCTCGCACCTGTAACCCAACGAGCCAGGCCTAGGCCACGGCATTTCCAGCGTCAGAGAGACAAATAAAAGACTGAGTAAGCCAAACTGCAGCCCGGGCAGGGGGGGTGTTTTTCTAAGTTTGTCTCTCTTTTAAAGCAATAAAAAATTTCATTGTTTAATATTATTTAAGTTTTCTTATTTAATAAACAGTTTTTCCCACTTTTCTCCAGAAAAGTATTTTTCCCCCAACCAGTTAAAGAGAAAAGTCAGTTAAATCTGCCTTCTAAAAAAACCCTTGGAGAATTCTCTCCCAAATTTACCTTAAACCAAGACAGTCCATCTTGAGCTTTTTTCCTAAAATTGCCACCCCAGTTTCAATCCTGACCACCTTGCTGTTTGCTTCTCTGATTTGCTTCTCTGTTTGCTTTTCCACTGCTGAGATGTATGGCAACCCAAGTGCAGAGGCAAAGTCACTGTGAGGCAGTGGTTTTGGACTTGAAGTTATGCATTAAATTGGCCAGCTGGCCCCTTGCCAATGGACATACCTATTTATTTTCTCTCAGAGACAGGGAACAGAATGGCATATTCAGCTTGTAATTCAAATATGCGTTCTCCATCTGATTTAGCTTTTTTTGCTATGGATCTAATACAAAAAAGACACTTTGTTTGTAACTTAGACCACATGGTTCTGGAAAACTTATTAATGCAATTGATTTACTGGACTGGAATCAAAGCTGGTAAAGTGAACTGAAAACCTTTTAGTGGCTTCAGTGGATTTTGCATTTGTCAGCTGAATGTTAAGGTGTTCAGGCATGATTTTTAATACTTTTGTGCTTGAGGATACATGAAGCTGCAACCACTCTGCCGCTACTCAAGGCCAAAAAGTGCAGTAGTTGGGAAACACCACTTTGTATTCTGATCTGTGCACATATGTAGGACTTTGTATCCAGCTTCCAAACAGTGTGAAGGTCTCTGAGCTACACTGCTCTTGTGTAAGAGCAAAACTTTTGTGTAGTCTTAGTGAGACTAAAAACCAGATGTGAGAAACTTGATGTGAGAAAACTACTGTAAGAACCCATCAAAGTTACTTTTTAACAAAGAGTTAAGAAGCAACAAATTAGGCTTTGGCTTACAAGACAGGAGAGAGGAAGCCGTTGACCCAGCCCCCTAAAGACTTCCCTATTTCTTCAGGTGCACGTGCTACAGATTATTAGGGTTTCCTAAATAATCTTAATATCTGCACAGATATGCTGTAACAAGGACAGTAAACCTAAGGCTGAACTAAATCAGCTGTAATATTGAAAATAAAGAGCTAAAGGGAAGAATAAAATAATGTTTGTTGTTTTTTTTTTTTAATATTCTTCTATAGGAATTGAGAACTTCACATTTTTGAGGGACTTCCTTACTATATGCCACATCTTTTTTAAATTGTTTTGAATTGCAGGATTCTTTAATATTATAATTTCAGTGGTACTACAGTGGCTTTGACCAGGTTTTCGTTTCAGAAACTCACCTCTGTGTGCATGGTCTGGTGCCTACTCTGTTGGTATAAAGAGCATGTGTACTGGGTGGGATATGGATACTTAATGAGTATCATCAGGTCTGCTGCTTCATTAGGCCTGATTCCGAGCGATTCTAAAAATGTGCAAAAGTTCTTAAATTCTGTCCAGATAAAATTTCCAGACAGAACAAGAGTAGCCAGAAAAATGGTTGCTCTAACTACTGCATTGGATAGTGCCTCTTTCATGTTTATACTGTAGTAAGCAATGAGCGCTATCAAATATTAGACAAACTACCTTTTTTGTAGAAGGAAGTAAATGATAACTTTACACAATTTGAAAGTGAAAATACAACAGCTTATACTCATAGTGATATCTCCATCTCTACCCATATCTGTGGAGCTGTTCTGGATTTATAGTACTATTTTTCAGTTCAGGATCATTTTTCAGGTCAGGCTCAAGACAGAGCAGTGATAAAGGGAATATACATAACTATAGATTAAGTGGAATTATCCAGTCTGTATTTCTCTATTCTAGTTAATAAAGGACCCTCCATATAAAAGAGAAAAATCTCATAGACACTGGGTGCAGGAAGTCCAGGGATTTTATTAAGAGGAGGTACCAAGTAATTTTTGCTATGTAACTCAAAGCTCGTTTCTTCTGAAACTACCATAGCAACAAATGCCACCTGTATCTTTGCTTTGCACCCATGTTTCCTGAGGTCACTTTGCTGCTGCCAAACACACAGATGACCAATAAAGATGTAAGTATGTCCCCTTTACATCAGCCATATTATATTTTGTAATATATTACATCAGATCCTTTGTAGATTTAAGTCAGGACAGCTCCTAGGATGCTCCATCAGCTTCAGGAAAATACTGCCTCTCACAGTGACCAAGGGTCTGGCCCTAGCACATTACCTTGTAGCAGTGTGGGGAGAATGGACAGTCTGCTCATGAAATAAGATTCCAGTGTTTATGTAGCTTGTAGCTTTTCCAAACTCTTCTTCAAAGTCATCAAAAAAGTTTCTTTTTCTCACTCATCCAGGAGGAAGACAATGACTGAATCTTCCTATTAATTAAAAGCATTCTGACATCATATTTAACATTACAAAATATTTTTCCTTTTCATTTTACATGGTGAAAGAATAGCTGTGTTTTTTCTCCCTTTGTCTACCAAGAAAGAAAGAAAGAAAGAAAGAAAGAAAGAAAGAAAGATAGTTATGCCCATAAAATTTCTCAGATCTTTAGGACCTTCCAGATGCACTCTGTTAACAGAAATAATAGAAGCTTGCATCACGTGTATTAAATCTGTGAGGCATCACACTGTCTCTTGGATTAAGCCAATTTAAAATGTATTGAATGCTGCTTTGTTGGTGTCATAGTTAGATATGTTTCCTCAAGAATACCATTCTGAATCTTCCTAGACTAATTTTTCTTTGATTTATTTCTATTCCTGTACCAATCACAGAGGTAAGCCATTCTATTTTCTCTTAACAGAACACCACTTGGATCTATCTGTTGTATTCTGCACATGCAGTAGAATGGCAGTTATTAAAGAGGCTCATCCTTTAAATTTCTCTGACCAATAAGCTCTATATATTTCCATCTTCTGTAGCTGTTTGTCAAGATATCAGCTAACCAAATCTATTGCGTTATGTGCATGTGGCATGTAATTAAGAGCCTAAAATGTTTTCATCTTCATTTTTATAGATATTACTATATCTATATAGTAATATCTATAAAAATAGTAATATCTATACTGCTGAAAACCAGTACTGTAACCTTTCCTCTCACTAGCAATCTAATGCTGACTTTATGCAGAATTTAATTCTTAAATAGCTATTATTTTTTCTGTCCAGCACAGCCAGAAAGGCACATCAGGAAGACAGTGTCTGGAGTGTTCTGTCTCTGATCTCACCAGAATGCTCTGGCTTTTGGGCTGTGGCTCTCAGCTGCACTGCAACTCTACTCACTACCAGAGTCCAGAACCAACACCAAAATATAGCAAACTGTTCTGTTGGCCCCTGACTTTGAAGCACTTTTGACGGCACAAACATCTGAACCCTGCTGGCCTATCTGTCACCTTTGAGTGCAATAGAGTTGGTGTCACAATGAATGTGACAAACCATCCAGACATGCTGTAACTGTCGGCTGCCCCGGGATCCGGTCCAGCAGGGTGGCCCACAGCTGGATAATCCATAGGTGCCCAGATAGTTATGGATAGCTCCACCAGAGAAACAGGAGGACGCTCAGGCTGCTGTGTTCCACGAGGGTTTTATTGTAAGAGAAGCAGAGGGCGAGGGAGGTGGGAGAGGTGCAGGGAGACAACCACACGGAAGGGAAGCAGACTCTGAGAGCCCCAAGGGAAGGCAGGGCTAGGGTATATAATAGCGGAGGGGTAGGCGTGGTCGGGGTACAAACAGATCAATAGGGAAAAGGCTAAGGGGAGGAACAAGGATGGGGTGACATGCACAGAACCAATGGAGAAAGGGGAAAGGAGTGGCTTTACAGAAAGAACCAATAGGGGTAACAAGAACAATGAACTTTCTGGAACAGGGGAGTAGAACAACTGTTGACTGACATAAATTGGGGAGGGCGCAACATCTGATGGACAAGTTCACCTATATTTGTGTAACCTCCCATGGCAGCCCAGGGGCCCCTCCCACTCACTACCAGAGTCCAGAACCAACACCAAAATATAGCAAACTGTTCTGTTGGCCCCTGACTTTGAAGCACTTGTCACAGCACAAACATCTGAACCCTGCTGGCCTGTCACCTTTGAGTGCAATAGAGTTGGTGTCAATGAATGTGACAAACCATCCAGATATGCTGTAACCACTTCTCTTGATATTTGCAAACCCATTGCTTGTGAACTCTGGAAAAACAAAAATAAAAATTGGTTTAGGTGGTAAAAAACAATGCTTAGTCTTCTTCATATGAACAAGAAATGTTTTAAAAACAAATAGGACTTAGAATTGCAACCATGCACAGGGGGCTTGGTCTAGGGACTCTTTAAACACTGATGAATACCTAGCCACGTTATAAACAATTAAATTCTTCACCTATGTTGTATGTACACAAGATAGTTTGATAGTCAAAGATGTAGACAAGATAGTCATACAGAGCTCTTAGAAACAAAATGTGAACAGACCTTTTCAGCTGCAGTGAGAGTCTGAGAAATCAAATGTCAAAGTGCAGGCCTGTGAAAGCTGTAGGGGATTATTGGGGTTTATTTATTGGCTGGTGTGACCTGCTGTCTGAGAACTAAATTGACACTGCTCCAACTTACTGGGTGAAGAAAATAAAAAGACCTTCATTCTCGTCACACTATAAGAAGCAAAGTGGTGACTTAGGAAGAGGATAGCAGTAGAACAGGGAAAAATTAGTGCCTCCCATTCCTGTGGAAGCCAGTTGCTGTTGGGGGCTGACAGGGAACAATGTGGTGCAATTCTGTAGACTAGTGATAGCTTTTCCAAAACAAATGAGGGGACAAGAGCTAAGGATAAAGCCTACACTTTGATCCCCATACAAAGTGATGCTGCTCCATCCATCTGAGCTTAGACTGGAGATTCACAATCCAGCCCTAAGGGACTGCTCTCTTGTCTAAGATCTGGTGGGTCAGTTGGGATCTGGGCAGGCTAGGTCCATGGCCCAAGGCCAATTGTATGAGGTTCAGTAAACAGGTCCTGCCCTTGGGTAACAACAGACCCAGGCAGTGCTATAGGCCAGGGTAAGAGTGGCTGGAAAGCTGCTGGGTGGAAAAGGACCAGGAGTGCTTGTCAACAGCTGAACATGAGCCAGTGTGTGCCAAAAGGCCAAGGACATCCTGGCCTGCATCAGCAACAGTGTGGCCAGCGGGACCAGGACAGTGATTGTTCTCCTGTACTGGGCACTGGTGAAGGCCACAACTCACGTTCTCTGTCCAGTTCTTGTCGCCTCAGTACAAGAAAAACATTGAGGTGCTGGAGAGTGTTCAGTGAAGGGCAGTGGGGCTGGGAAAGGGGCTGGAGCACAAGTCTTTTGAGAAGCAGCTGAGGGAGCTGGGGGTGTTCAGCCTGGAGAAAAGGAGGCTCAGGTGAAACCTTATCACTCTCTACAGCCTTCTGAAAGGGGGTTGTAGCCAGGTGAGGATCAGCCTCCTCTTTCAGGCAACCAATGACAGAAGAGGAAATGGCCTCAAGCTGTGCCAGAGGATGTTCAGGTCAGACATCAGGAAGAATTTAATCACTGAAACAGTATTAAGCATTGGAATGGGCTGCTCAGGATGGTGATGTAATCACCATCTCTGAAAGTCTTCAAGAAACATGTGAATATGCACTTGAGGACAGGGTTAAAGTTGAACATGATGGTTGTGCTAGAGTGGACTTGATGATCTTAAAGATCTTTTCCAACTTCAGCTATTTTATGATTCTATGAGTGAGGATCTATCTTAGAAGATGTTAGACAGGATAGGCTGTCAGATAGGCTTTTACAAAGGAAAACATTGGTGAAATAAGTTCAAGGAAAAAACTTGCACAAAAGGGAAAAATTAATGGATCATTAGAAAATTGAAGGACAGCTTCAAGTAACTGGGACACTTCTTTTCCAGACAATTTCTTGGAAACAAAGGAAATGAAACCTTCAACTGACTCCTATCTGTGTAAATAAATTAAAGGGAGGTTACAGTTCTCCTAGCACAATCTGGTAGGTACAGCTGATGCTGTCCTTTTTGACCTCCACACTGCAGTGCAGCAGCCCAGTCTGAGGTACAAAACTACTTTTGTGATGGTTGCTGTTCCTCCCACGCAATTGGACAGAGAAAGGATGGTCAAAGATGAGGTAGGACAGCTAAACATTTCCCTTTTGAAATGAACAAAGCAATAAGGAGAAAGGGCTCTGTACCAGCAGTGACTGTGTTGTTCCTCCCATTCTCCATGAGCAAAGGAGAATGATGACTTAGATGAGATACAGACTATTGAAAACTTTTCCTTGCTAATAGGATATTAGGTCCATAAGATGTCCTTGGCCTTATCAAAATGATCCAGCTCCCCATTTCTTCCCTTGGAAGTCTGTGTAGCTCAGTAACTACTTTTTGGTAAAATGGATGTATTTCTAAATTCCTGGAGACGTGAAATGCCTAACTTCTAGTAAGTGAATAACAGGGTGTTCTGTGTAATGAGTTAAACTGTGAAAGAGTGAGAGCAATCATTTCAAAGCAAGATTAATATGGTCCAATCGCCTAAATTGCATATGTGAATGACATCCATGCATAATCAAGGTAATGGAATACCTAACATAAATTTCTACAAGGAAGGAACAACAAAGAAATTACTAGTGACGGTTGCATGCAGGAAAGGGGTACTAACATTCACAACACCATAATATGGCTGTATCATCCAAAGAGTCAAAAAAAGCTTCATCAGAGGTGAGTGCAAGAACATTTAGCACAGCCTTGACTATAAATAGATAAACTGTACAAATACAGAAGATAAAAGAAAATAAAAAAGCAGTTAAAATAGATGATAAAATCTGATTTGTTTGCAAGGCAAAGATAAAAGTACATGGACACAGTCCTGAAATGGGTTTAGCATAATGAAAACCAGGGAGATTTGAGATGTACACTCCAAAAGAGGATGTATCTTGATAGAGAGAGAAAAGTGAGTGCCAGAGAGAAGAACCAGTGAAGAGCAAACTCCAGGGGGAAAAAAATAGAGCCAAGTATGTAAGTGTGTAGGGTATGTAAGATCAGAGACATAAAATAAGTCTAGGGAAGAGTGCTAAAGATAGCAAGTCAAAAATGAAGGAACCAGCTCAGAACTGCAGCTCTATTGAAAAGCTCTATAGGAGCTCTGAATCCTTCAATTTTTTGAGGAAACAGTTGGAGTGACAATTTGTGCATTATAAAACTTTAGCTTCGGTAGTTACATGACCATATAGAGAATTAAGGATTTAATTTTAAAACTCAGTTATTGTGGTTTAAATTGGAGGAAAAACAAAGTATTCTGCATAAATCCTAAAAAAAGCCAACAGCAAAAGGCAATCAGCGGGAAGGAAATTTATTCAACTGGGTAATTTTACATGATTTTAAAGCAAATAATATTATTTCTGAACATCCACAGTCTTACCTATTCCCCAGTCCCACTTTGATGACAGAAGTTCAGCGGAGCCACGAGAAACTTCTGTCCTTTTCATACCCCCTCAGTGATGACTACTTGCCTGACACAGGTGTTACTATGTTTTACATTGGAACCAGAAAATACATATATTAAACACATTATCCTGAAAAAAATCACAGAATCACTGAATGACTTGGGTTGGAAGGGACCTTTTCTACTCCAACCTCCATAAGCAGGGACATTTTCAACTTGACCATTTTGCTCAGAGCCCCATCCAACTGGACCTTGATTGTTTCCATGGATAGGGCATCCACAGCTACTCTGGGTTGCCTGTTTCAGTGTTTCACCAGCCTCAGCATAAAAAATTTCCTCCTTATATCTAGTCTGAATTAACCTTCTTTCACTTTAAAACCATTACCCCTTCTCCTATCTCTACAGGCAGTTCTACTTGAAAAAAATCCACTTCAAAGGAGATATCCATGTACAAACTTGTATTCCTGGGGTTATCCCAGGAATATCCTTTTGTGTTTGAGGAGAGGGGATGCTATAACAGAACACACATAACCACACTCCCTAACATTCCTGTAAAGCAGGGGAATGTGAAATGAAGGATTTTGCAAGTGTTGGGATTTCCCTTACCCAGTACAACTTAGCACTTAACAAGAAGAGGCCTTATGTCTTCACAAGGAGGTGTTTGTGTAGTACCTCCAATAAAAAATAAAAAAAATCCAAAAAAAGAGAATGAGTGATGGAGAAACAGGATCCCCTAGGGCTGCTCATCCAAGGCGGCCCTGGGGCTGGAATGCTCTGCCTGGCACCCATACAGTCAGATGTGGCTGCACTGACTCCACTTTTGCTCACATGGCCAAATGACAGTAAAGCCCTGAAAAATGAACTTTCTCCCATTCTGTGAGGAAATGAGAAGATAACCTGGGGTATCTGCAGCAACTGTCAACTCCATTTGCTTTTCACTCTATTCCAGGATATCAGTCTTATTTTCTACTTGGCTACCAGTGCCAATCAGCTACTAATACAAAATCAAAATAAAGTCCAGACTTGTGATTTTATGCTGTGACAGTGTAAAGCTTGCAAGCTAATACCTGAAAGGAAGTGACATGTTATCCCAGGGGAAATGTGGATTCTCCTGTGCTCCAGAGAATCATTACTGACTTCTTTGCTGTAGTGTAAAGCACAGCTGAGTGGAACATATGGAGACAGACTGTAATTTTCTATCAGCAAGTTCAAGTTCAGGGGGCAAGGAGTTAAAGAGCAGAGAAATGAGCAAGAACACATATCCTGTGTGCTGTGGCCCAAGCCTGGTGCAGACCCTGGCATAGCATGGTAGGGAGGACACTGGAGCCAGCTGGAAAGCCAGGCTTGATGGCTACTTTGTCTCTTTGCTAGGGCAAAACTAGGAAGAGGTGAAACACAGAACAGTGTTGTTTGTGAAGGACTGAGTTAGCCAGCCATTTCTTTTATATATATATATATATATATATATATATATATATATATATATATATATATATATGTAAAATTATCCCACTGGTAATCCCAGTGTTTTTCTGTCAGTGCTGAGGCTGGGACAATGAATTTAAGCATAGCACATCTCTGGCAGTTATCACCAATCTTGTCTCACTGCTTTTGGTCTGAGGCACGTCCTTAGTGCACCCAGCTGAAACAAGTGGCTCCTCCGGATGAAAACCATCATGTAAGGTTAAATTCCAAATCCTCAGCTATGAAACTGGAACAGGATGAGATCGACTTACCATATTGGACGTTAGAGCTGAGCTTATAGGCTTAGCAAGATTAGTATCAGCTCTGTATCCAGTACAAGGGGACTGAGTTTGTCTGGAGCATGAGTTCTTTTCACCTCAGGAAAATCTGCAGAAAATCAGACTCAGTGCAGGGAAGTGATGGCCTTGAAGCAGGAAAGAGCAGATATGTGTTAGTCATCAGAGCTCTGAAACACGTGAGTGACACAGCTACAGCTGAGGTGGGAATATGCTGAAGAGCAGCAGAAGGTCCTGGTGCTTTCCTGAGGAATATTTAGAAAAAAAGAAAATAGTAGAGTGAGTGTTTTAATCTACCTCCCCAGGATGTGCAGAAGTTCTATTCATTGGCTTATTAAATATAAGTAAACTGGACAAACCCATTTTGGTTCTTGTTAGCACTGTGGAGAAAATCAAGATATCTTTAGGTTAAGCACAGCACAAATGTATTGTCTGTTTCTGTTCCTGCTTTGCAAAATACAGAAAATATATGACATGATATAATATTGTGCAGATGGAGACATACACTGGAGTTTATTCTTCTTTATAGACACTCAGTTTTCCTTCAAAGAACTGCCTCAGCTTCATTCTCAAATTCCAAAGTCAAGTAGATGAATTAGTGGAGGAGAAAAGTTTCCTGCATTTCCTAATTTAAAGAGTCCCTTCCACCCCTGGGAAAATAGCAATTTTGAAAAAATATTTCCATTTTTCAAAACAACATTTTGAAACTAACCAAAGTGCTTATTTCAAAATGCCAGTGCTTAGTTTCAAATTTCTGGTTTAAGTCAGACTTTATTTTCTCTAATGCAACAAGGAAGTTCCTAGAGAGAAAATGTAAATCTTTTCTTGATGTTTGATTTTAGAGAAATCTGCAAAAGAGTGAACTCCAAGGATAATTTACTGTTCAAGAACATTAAACATAAATTATTTTCTATGGAATATATAATGATTAGTTTTCCTGCTAAAATTGATGTCCTTGTTATTTCTTTTTGCCTTGTTAGCATTTCTGTGACATTGCTTCAAGTTAATAATAATTTATCCAACCTCATGAAGACTTAGACTAAAGCCAGTGGGAAGTTTGCCATCAGCGTTGATAAGGACAAGGTGCAGCCTCAGGTTCATTGCCTCTATAATTTTACGTTACCTGTGTATTTTGTCTGACTGCATACAACCTGATTCACAAGCTGATGCTGGATATTCAGAATCCATGATTCTCTTAAATTCAAGCCATCAGACTGTGACTGCATCAGTGAAAAGCCACTCATGTTATCTCTGGAATTAAATCTAGAAAAATCTGTGTATTTTAATAGGAATTAATCAGAAGAGCAAGCCTAGGAATATGATCTATTTACTTGTTTTGCTACAGTATTTATATTATTGTTCTCTGTTTCTCTGTTTTCCCTTTGCAGAAATAAACTCTTCTTTTTGTCTTTGAGTTATTCATGTAATAAAAATCTAATTTTTTTCATATAATCCATTGCCATTTGTTTGTTATTGCATTGTATTTTATATGTCTTATAGCAGGTAAGACAAGACAAAAGAGTGAATCCTATCCACAGAGAAACTTTTTCATTGAGTGCAAAGCACTGTGAAGCTATGGGGGGGGGGGTGTAATTGTAGAAATTATTTAAAAGGCAAAGGAAATAGATGTGGAATGCAATTGCTGAACATACACTTTTTGTCAGATGTTTAATATTTTTGGTAAGGGAATCAAGTTAGTTTTATTCTACACCAAAGCTGCTAACACACACACACACACACACACACACACACACACACACACACACAGACACAGACACACACACACACTCTCAAACACAAACAACAGCACATGATGGTAGTAAAAGACAAAAGTACTTTCTTGAATTAGCTGTACTGGCTCCACCTGACTGACCCTATCTTTGGTCAGTGTCTTTGTCGGTGAAACAGCGTAATATTCTCTAAATTTCTAGTAATTTAAATATGCTAAGCTAGCAGGTAATGTTACTGATGGAAAATGTGTGTGAAAAAAAGCTTCAATACTCTGGGGAAAAATCTCCACTCTTTTCTCTACCTGCTGCACTCCTAAAGATACCAGACATGAGTCTGCAGCTGCATCCCTGCACTGCAGCAGAAGGTTCCTGCCATTCTGTACACAGATGCTGGGATCATGAATATGTTGCTGTGTGCAGCTGTTTCTGTGCTGCAATGATCAGCAACAAAGAAAATTCTAAGTGTAAAACCCTGCATACAGAAATGGAAGTTTCTGTCACAGGTCAGGAGTGCAGATGGGGTTTTGGACACACAGAAGATGTGGGTTTTTTTCTGTTTTGCCTAGAGGACCCCAGCTGTTACAGATGAGCAAAGATACTGCACGGCCACACTGTACTAGAACCCCAAAGAGGTCCTCCTGCCCAGACTTTTCCACACACAGATGCTCTTCAGCCAAGCTTGTGCAAATTTCTCTGTGAATGCTGGTATTTCAGCCAAGGATAGGCATGTTTGACACCAGCAGTTAAAACATTTACTGGGACAGCAGACAGTTTATAGCAAAGCAATGCTAAGCACACATTTCACTGCACTGGTTTAAGGTCACGGTGTGAAGAAGGCTTGTCTGCCAGGAGGGTCACTGACTGGCAAGGGAATTGAAGTATTTTGGTTATCTCAAATTAATTCCCCTGTGAGTGCTCATCTCATTTACACCCTGTGGAGGAAACAACACATTGGCAGGTTATGGTTATCCCCTCATCACCGCAATGTAACCTCAAAGAAACCCTGTGGCACTCAGCTGGGTGTGCTGAGACCGTAATCAGGAGACATCTCACAACCTTCCACCCAGCCCCCTAATCCAGCTCTGGCAGAAGAAAATTAAGCATGACTGATTCTCATGTGGAAAGTGGCCATCAAATAATAAGAAGTATTAAGTAGCATTTGCTCTGAAGTAACTCTGAAGTCTTCAGTCTCACACTTATGCCCAGATTCAGATTAAAAGAACAAGGAGACTCCCATCTCCTTTCTTACATTTGTATAACAGTGGTGTAGAGGCAAAAGAGATTTCTGTGGGGTATGTAAGGAAACTTACTGTTATTAGATATGGGCATTATAATGTACCCCTGCACATCCCATGGATCATTTTTCTTTGTGAAAGGTATTTCTGAGCAGCCCTATAACTTCCATCACTCTGGAGCTGCCTTCTCAGAAATCTCTGCACAGACATTACTGGATTACTCTTTCTCCTATAGCACAGGGCCTCCCTACTGCAGAAGGATGCAAAGCTGTGCTGTATCCAATTTACTATGTGGTAAATAGGACAGACACGTATTCTTTCTGTGGCAGAACACTTGCAGTGATATGTTTTCTGGAGGACTGCTTGTACTGAACAGGCCTTTGCATGAGAATTTCAGCTGTTACCAGATTTGGTCTCTGTGTCCAAGAGCTAAGTTTTGTTCTTGGTCTGAGTTTCCATGCCCTGGTCCCCTTTCCACCATTGCCTATGTTTGGTAAAGTGCATGGTGCTGTTCTGTTAAACAGCTCTTGCACACAGCCTGACTTTGTATTCCACATATCCATAGGCATTGCCTGATGAGAGGGGGCTTTGTGCTGCCAAGAGCTGCTGGTTGGAAAAATACTTCTGCTCACGTATAGTGCTATTGTTGCTCGGTACCACTGCTTAATCAGCAGAGCTGCATCTTAACTTCTGCTACAATATTCAAGGAAAATGTGTATGTCAGCAAGGGATCCTGGGCAATAAACCATCAATGGCCCAAGAGCTGGTAAGTAACAGAATCAAGATGTACAAGATGCAAAATTCACCCCCTTCTAAGTAGAAGACATACATGTATATTTAGAAAAACTGGGAGCTTTAATTTCCTTTTCTGTGAACATCATGTCAGGTGCTGAGGAGGCACTCACCTAAATGCACTTCAATGCTAATTGAGCCTGTCAAAGTCAGTCTTCCATGGGAGATGAGAAAAAGACAGCAGCTGATGACAGCAATGGGCTGGGAAAGACATTGAGAGGCCAAAAGAAGCACAAAGATAGAGAAGCTGTGAAGTAGGATCTGAGGTTTGAGCTTATTTCGAAGTGGAGGTTAGGTATTTAAAACTGAAAATAGTGATGAACAAGAAGAAATCTTTGGAAGAGGGGTTAAGCTTAGCAACAAATGATCACAAGTAGAGGCTCTACACCAGTAAAACTGGAAGTCACTGTGAGTTCTTACCCCCAGATAAACTAACAATTTATCTGATCTTTTCTTTAGGAGGTTCAACCCATATTGTAAATATTACCATACAACACTGAGAGCCCCATGCTCTAGAGGCATAAGATCAATTCAGTAGTGCAGCTTCCACTGAAAATAAGTAAGATCTTAGCCTTTGCAGCAAGAAGGAAAGCTTATAAACATGAAGGTAACTCATACAGGTAGCTGGAATATGTTGTAATGAAGCTTAAGAGCTACCCCTGTATCAGCCCACTGTGTGTCTCAGGGAAAACATCCGTGGAGCTGTAGGACAAAAAGGAGTTCAAAAGGGCCCCTGGCACAGGCTCACAAGACTAGCAGGGGCCTTCTGTATCATTCTTCTGGGTATTAAAGGCAATCATAGAAGAAAACTTCAATGTGATGGCACCAATGTTCTTTGAGTACCAGGAAGAACCAAGAGCCTGGCTCTGCCTATCAGCATCAGAAATTATAGATATAAGGTCAGCTCATTGAAAGAAAGGAAACTGTTATACACATTATATTGTGTCTAGAAGAGCCTTTCTACTTGCTCTGATTTGGCAGTAGAAGAAAACTAAGATCAGTTTCATGAGTGACTTAGTAAGGGTCTTTGACTATCTTCACAGAGCTGTTTTATCATCAGTGCCTACCTGCAATGTCACTGGAGTATTGTGGACACACTCTCATGCTGCATTACAGTTTGACAGTCCCCAGCTCTTAGACTACCATCAGAGAGCCTGAAAGTGTTTTACTAAGAAGGAGTTACAGCCACCTAGCTGGTGAGAGATCTGAGTTACAGAGAAGGGAGGGACCTTCTGGAGGCCTCTCAGCCTTGGCAGGGTCAGAACTACTCAGTGGAGTCCAGATCACTGGTCTCCAGAAAGATCTGGTCTTTCTAGGACTGGAGGATGCTTCTGTTCCATCTGTGCCACTGGAGCACAGATGTAGATACCCTGATGGGTCTTAAAGTGTTTCATCAGTTAGAACAAATAGGGGCCTCAATATTGTCTCTGGTGGTTTTTAGCCTAATATGGAAAGGCATAATTGGGTCCAGGGCTGGAGTAAAGGTGGGAAAATCATGCTTTAAGTCATCAAAAAGGCCACCCCTGAATGTTTCTTGTGTTACAAAGAGTTCCTCATCCTTAACAGATGAGATCTATAGGTGAAACAGGCCCTGGAAACTTTGAATATAACCATTTGGGTCAAAAAAATCATTTGCCTGTAGTTTAGTCGGAACCCAAGGTGTCCCTCAGACACTCTTGGATGTTCTGGGTCTAGGGCAGAAGCCTCTGAGACCCTGGCAGGCAGCTAGAAACCTCTGTGGTTTTGAGTTTGACCTATGGAACAATTTACTAACTTTGCAGGAAGAACAAGAAATCACAAAAGTTTAGATATTATAATAAAAGTAATTACAAAGTAAAAGGTAGGATTTTTGAGTGCTGTACAGGGGGGTTTTAGGCCTTGTACAGAGGGGTCTGAGTTTTGTACATGGGGGTTAGAGGTTTTAAGATGGAGGGATTTGGGCGTGCCCTGTCCTCCTTCTTTCTTCTTCCTATTCCCCATGTTTTTAGTGATGTTGGCACTCATAGATTGGTTTAGAGTAGAAAGCCACTGTTCAACATAGGTAATAGGCATTAGAGAAAAACTATAAACATTTAATACATAATGTGTGATATAAAAGATGGCACCAGCCCCTTGGGAGAGGAAGACGAAGGGAGATGAAGACGGAGAGAGACAGAGAGAGATGCAGAGGGAGAAGGAGTCAGGTACAATGTCAAGAAGTCTGTGTGCCTTGAGATAAGCAACAAACTGCCTTGAGACCAGACGACTGAAGACTACTGAGTCTTTCTTTAAAGGCACGGGTTAGAAGAGAGACTTTACCACCACCCGGAGTCACCCCAATCTGGGGGAAGACTCCGGCAAGATTCCAGTACCTGAAAAACTGCCACATCTGATCCTATGCACATGCCTTTTCCTCTCTTCTTATTCCTTTAGAACTGACTGTGTAGCTATTTTGATAATAACCCCTCAAATCTGATTTTCAAAAAAGGCTGGATAAGACTCTGTCTGTTGAAACAAAATAAAACAAACCAAAAATATCTCAGATTAACCCTGGGTCATTTTACTAGCAAAAAAGGAGGAAATGAGCCATGGAAGAGAAGGATGGATGGGAAAGGGAGGTGCTGAGGAATGATACTTCATTTTGCAAACATCAAGATACCATCTGAGTGTTGGCAAGACACTCGAATTCCTAAGGCTCCCATGTGTTGGATATGTCTAATGTCTGAGGTAGGAATAATCAAGAGGGTGCTCTAACACTTGTGTGTCATCTGCAAAGCAGGCACATCGACCCTCATTGTCAAACCAATGTTAACTTGGATACCTAAGAGTTTGTCTATCCACAATCATTTCCTTAGATACCTAAATACAATTTACTTTCACCCACATTCACATAAAACATAAACAGGAAACACACCATACCTGTCCATAGCAGCATTTCCAAGTAAAAACTGATATCAAAAACAAAAGGAAAGGAACACAGTCCAACAGGACTATTCAACAGGAGCACAGTTCCCCCCACCAAGTTTTTCCTTTTTTTTTTTTTTAATGCAGCAATACAAATGTTTATTTTATGCTAGATTATGGATGTACAACTGCTAGCTACACAGTGCAATGAAAATGAAATCTTCACCCAATAGCCTTAGATGGAACTTGCAGGAAGCAACATAAATAAAAAATGTATTATTTATTACTTCATTGCTTATTTGCTGTGAAGGATATAAGAGTTCAAGTGGCTTATGATTTCATAATGCAATAAAAATGAAATCAATGGCCAATATGCCCAACATTTACAAACAATTCTTTATGAAATAAAACCTTATTTCCTATGGTGCCTTTCATACCAACTAGATTACAACAAATTATGCATACTGAATGAATCTGATTACAGAGATAATAAATAGGAAAGGGGAGTGTAATGAAAGAGATACTGGGAGACAAGGGGAGAAACATAAATAATATGCTACAGAACACATGTTTCTCTTACTTAGCTTTGTACCTAATGATTACCTTGGTGGGATTCTGTTGGAAGTGGTAAAAACCCCCAGTATGGTTCATTTTCAAAGGCCACAATCAGCAACAATTTATCAGCTGCTGCACAGGAGCTTTTAAAGGTTTAAAGGGGCCATAAAAGACAATGGAAGGCTTTTGCTTTCTCTGTGTATTGGATCAGGCTTGAGTGTACATATTAAACCAATAATACACATCTCCCTTTTTTCTTTTTTCTTTTTTTTTTTTTTTTAATCTAAATCTCTACATCAAAAGAACAAAACTCCAAAAGGACTTTTTCAAGAATGGCAACAAATCACCAAAGGAAGATAAAAACCTCTTTTAACTCTGCAAACTTGATGCCTTTCTGGCACTTTTTACTAGGGTGTCATTTCACAAGATACTTGGAAGAAAATGTGTTTTCAAACTGCAAAATAAACTTAGTGGAATGAAAAAAGGAAAAGTGTTACGTTCTTCTGAAATGTAAAATGTGGTACCTAATTGAAATATTACTTCAATCAGGCAAATATTTTCTAATATGAAAAATTAAATCCTCAATCCATTATAGTGAAAAAACCCAAACAAAATATTTGCAAAGACAGAGACCTGAGCAAAATAAAAACAAGTGTTAAAAATACTGTCCTTAAAATAACATGTTTCAGCTTCAAAATCTACTTTACAAAGGCTCAGGACAGAATCAGTTTTCAATCTGGCAGAACAAGTATGTTTACAGGTACATAAAAGAAAAATTATGGTAATACAGTCTCATTTTTTTTTAAACATGTTATGCTGATTTCATGTTATGCTCATACAGATAACCAATAGTGGTTTTCAAACATTTATGAATGTACCAGATTTAAATATAAGATGTGCAAATAAGACACATCTTTTAATATAAAAGAGAGAGATTCTGTGTTACTGGAGTGTACTTTTAAAAAAAACATGTCTGAGACAATGATTTCTATGATTATATTCTAACCAAAAATGAGGGAAAGTAAAAAGTTATTTAAAATAAAGGGCAACACTGAGAAAAGAAATGGGGATAAGGAGCTAAGGCAAAAAGAAAAGTATATTCCCATTGAAAGCAAGTTAAGTGGTGTGGGAGAAATATGCTACAGCAGAGAGAAAATTCATGTGGCCAAAGCTCAATTGGAGTAGAAGCTGGACAGAAATGTGGGGGCAAACAAAAAGAGTTTCAAAATCAGTATTGGCAGAAGTCAGTGCAGAAATAACACCCTGTTACAGGATGAGGATGATCACTTCACAGATGAGGGACAGAGACAAAGAAGATGTACTTAATGCTTTCTTTGCCTCTGTCTTCAAACAGATGATGGACTGAGGACATCCAGTGCTCTAAGCTGGAGGAACATGGCTGTGAGAGTGACCAGTTCTCAGCTGACCATGAAGTAGTGTGGGATCAGCTACTCCAGATGAACCTTTAAAAATCTATGGGGCCTGATGGGATTCATGTGAGAATACTCAAAGAACTGGCTGATGTCATGACAAGGCCACTCTTAATGATTTTTGAGCAGTCTTGGGAATATAGAGAGGTCTCATTTGACTGGAAGTTGTCCTTGTTTTCAAGAAAGGCAAGAAGGATGACCCTAGAAACTACAGACCTGTCAGCCTCACTTCAGTTCCTGGTAAAGTTATGGAGAAAATTATTCTGGGAGATATTGAAAAACAGCTGAAGAACAACACAGTCCTCAGTCACAGCCAGCATAGCTTCATGAGGGGAAAGTACTACTTATCAAACCTGATTTCCTTTCATGGCAAGGTAACCCATAAAGCTGACAAAATGAAGCTAATAGATGGAAATTTTTTTTTTGCATTCTGGTAGGTCTTTTGACACAGTGTCCTTCTGGACAAAATGTCCAGCCCCCAGCTGGATAAACACATCCTGTGATGTGTGAGCAGCTGGCTCGTGGGTGGGGCACAAAGGGTTACAGTGACTGCAGTGACATCAGGCTGGTGACTTGTCACTAGTGGGGTTCCACAGGGCTCCATCCTCAGTCCTGTGCTCTTCAACAACTTCAGAAATGACTTGGACTCACGACTGGAAGGAACACTGAGCAACTTTGCTGAAGACACTAAACTGGGAGGAACTGTTGACATCAGCAAGAGCAGACAGAACCTGCAGGGAGACTTTGACAAATCAGAGATGGGCAATCACCAGCCATTTAACTAAGACAAGTGCTGGATTCTGCACCTAGGCCAGGGTGTACAGATGTACGGACAGACTGGGGAAGGAGATGCTGGGAAAGCAGTACTGGGGAAAGGGACCTGGGGCTCTGGGTGGATGACAAGTTAAACATGAGCCAGCAGTGCCCTGGCAGCCAGGAGGGCCAGCACTGTCCTGGGGGCATCAGGCACAGCATCAACAGCTGGGCAAGGGAGGGGATTGTCCTGCTCTGCTGTGCTCTTCTCTGCACTGGGGCAACCTCACTTCAAGTCCGGGAGGCACTTTAGGGTGCCACAACATAAAACAGACATTAAACTGTCAGAGAGTGTCCAAAGAAGGGCCACAAGGAAAGTAAAGGGTCTGGAGAGGAAGTCATTGAAGTGTGGCTGAGGTAATTTTATCTGTTCAGCCTGGAGACCTCACTGCAGTTACAACTTCTCCATGAGGGGAAGAGGAGGGGCAGGCACTGATCTCTTCTCTGTGACAGCACTTAAGCAAATGGCCTGAAACTGTGTCAGGAGAGGTTCAGGTTGGATATTAGAAAAGGTTCTTCACCCAGAGGGTGGTTGGGCACTGGAACAGGCTCCCTAGTAAATTGGTCACAGCATCAAGCCTGAAAGAATTCAAGAATTGTTTAGACAATGCTCTCAGGAACATGGTGTGACTCTTGGGACTGTCCTGTAAGGGGCAGGAGTTCAACTTTGATGACTCTTGTGGGTTCCTTCCAACTCAGGATATCCTATGAATCTATGACATAAAAAAATGGCTGCAAACAGTGTTGGAACACATCTAATCTGAGAATCAGAACATTAGTAATCAGAAAACAAGTAAATGTCTGAGTAAGTCCTCTGACAGGATCAATCCTGGGGCAAGAATAAAGATGTTTCCACAGGTAGCTGGACTGAGTATGGATGAGGTGGTGTCCCACAGAAAGCCAGACTTACAGCTCATAAATCTCTATTCCCACTATTGTTTCACCTTCCCAAAATACTGCTGAACCTAGATTTTGAAAATCTTAGGTCTGTTCAAAACCCTCTCAGCTTCATGAGAATCTTCTTTCCATTCTTGTCTCAAACATCTTTCACAAACTCTTTGTTTCTTTTACATTACTAGATTTCCTTCTGATGTCCTAGATTTTGCTCCCTTCTAACTTGAAGTTCAGTATCTAAACCGTTTCCTCAACTGCTCTCTTATCACTACACAGCAAATTTCCCCTCAGTACACATTGTACAGCCAGAGTCTCCAGTGCCTTTTCCACCCCAGGCCTGCTAGAAAGTCTCCCCTGAGATATGTCATAAGTAGAAATATGAAGTCAAAGAACCCCAGATTTTGGCAGCAACTGCTGAGAACATGCTGAAAATATGAAAATATTTTCATTCTCCAAAGGGAATACCACTTTGCGATAGGCTTGAGAAGAAGGAAAAAAAAGAAAAAAAGAAGAAAAAGGAAGCACTAAAAATCTCTTTGCCAACAAAGACAAGCTTTGTTAATCTATTTTATTTTAACACTGAAATAGCCATAAAAGTCCTAAGCCATGTTATTTCAGACTATCTTAGTTTATCTGGTTATCTGGGTTTACCAAGACACCCACTTCCCAAAATGTCGCTGTGATTTTTAAGAAACATTAGCTAGAGAAGACAACCCTCCATCTTCATTTGAACTCTACCAAAGGCTCTACCAGATGGGGTTGTGGAAACACAAAGGTTTTCCTTCCCACTAAAACACACTACACTAAATATTTTTTCTATTATTTTCTCAGTCTCTAATTGAGCAGGTACTTGAAGGGAGAACCATTGCAAGTGATGTAATAGTCAAGACCTAAGTTTCCTCCTAGTAATCTAAATCTAATTTCTGTGGACTCTTCTCTTCATCTCTTTTAAACAGGTACCACGTAGATACCCTGATGGGTCTTAAAGTGTTTCATCAGTTAGAACAAATAGAGGCCTCAGTATTGGCTCTGGTGGTTTTTAGCCTAATATGGAAAGGCATAATCAGGTCCAGCGCTGAAGTAAAGGGAGGGAAAATTCCATGTGGAGAAATCTACACATTTTAGGCAATGAGAGCAATTAGTTAGCAGAACAATACACCTAAGATCACAGTGGATTTTATAGTCTTCCTTGCAGTTTAGGTATCTTTGTAGAAGCTGTGTTACTCTCGGCAAACTCTTCATCTGTTGAAACCTTTCTAAATATTTGCATTAGCAACTGTATGGCCAGTATCTCTGGTCTGTACTAAAAGCATGTCAGAAAAAAAGTTCTTATAAATCTTCGCATTTATAAAATAAAATATAAAAAAGCAAACCCAGTCTATTAAGACTGAATAGTATTTCTATCGCAAAATGAAAAAAAAATAGCTTTTCACTGTAAATGTAGTTTAGCAACATTTAGAACAGGGTATCCCAAATTCAGCTGCCTAGATAGCACGGAAAAGAAATTCCAGGGCGCTGCGATACCTGCAGAGTCAATAATTGCAACAAGTTTTACCTTTTAGTTCACAAATCCAGTGTTTTCACCCTAAAAGCAGGAGCAGCAGCTCTAGGCTTTTATTCAAATAATAAAAAGATACAGATACTCAGACAGCTAAATTTCCATATCCTCAGTGGAAGAGTTATTAAGTGGAACTTTGTATGCTAAGCAGAGCAACTTGTATATCCGTAAGGGTCTTATATATGTTTAGAGACAGAAGAGTTGAAATTTTGAAAGAAAAAGCCTTATTTAGAAAGGCAGTACCACAAAAGAAACAAAAAAGCCCCGAACATTATTAATAACAAGTTAGGACCAGCTTTGTTAAGAACCCTTGTGTGAGAGCTGTGAATTGCATTACAGCCCACATCCTAAACTGGCTTGTTCATTCTTATCCCTTGTGGTCCAATTAGACTTTCACAACTTGCTCGACTTGAATCCTTGAATGAAGCCCAGCTTCTAACAATAAATTCCCACTGAAATCTAGTTTAATCAATGTGTTTTGGAATATTAAGCTTCTTCTCCAGTATTTCTCAAGCATCAGCATACAGATTAATAAAGAATTTATCTTTAGTAGAACCTTTTATTTTAGAGATGATAAACTCTCAAGGCTGAAAGAAGCGCCAGTTGATCAGAATGACTGCAATCGCTGGGTTTGTGGGACATCTAGTGGGAAAAAATGGTTACTATCATGGGTATGCAGTTTCTCAGACATGCTGTTCGAGGAGGAAGATAACCCTGCAAGCACAAAAACATTAAGCAGAATTGTGAGGAACATAAGGGTACTTGCACCTGAGCACCTGGGAGAAAAGTCATCTGCTGCTCTACATCTGCTACATCTGAGCATAAACGCTTTCAGCTCTTCCACTGCAGTCTGGCAGCACATGCACACTAAGAGAGGCATTCCCTCTTGCTGGCTGTGATCTTGCACGTGGTAACGTGGAAAAAAACAGTGGCCAAAGTAGAACAGCACAGATATCAGCACGGGCTGGCAACTTCAGCACATCACTGGAATCCTGAACATCCTGTAGGCTCCCATTGCTATTTCTCCTGACCATAAGTCAGTAAGCTGTAGTGGGTCACCCCATAGGTTTACCCAATTCAGCATTCCTCTCCCAAAACAGCCCCTGAAGAGCCACAGGTCTTAGTGTACCTTCCATGCCTCCAGACATTCCTGGCACAGAAACGACCCTGAGCTTCCTCTTTGTGTCAAACAGAATTTTTTTACATTCAAGCAACAAATCCTATCTTTTAATCCACACTGCCATTCACAAACTTCTGCCAGTGTTGTCCACACTTCAGAGCCCATTATGAAATACATAATTTTGATGTTGTCTGGCACTACCTTGTTTCATTTGACATCTCTCTGTTCTATATAATTATGAAAAAGAATCATAGAATCATTCAGTAGTTTGAGTTGGAGGGTACCTTTAAAGGTCATTTTATCCAACCCTCCTGCAATCAGCTGGGACATCCTCCACTAGATCAGGTTGCTCAGAGTCTCATCCTACCTGATCTTGAATGTTTCCAGAGGTGGGAAGTGCAGCATATCCTATTTCAGTGCCTCACCACCTTCCTTGTAAAAAAAATCTTTCTTCCTTATGTCTAATCCAAATAGCCCATCTGTAGCGAAACCCCACTACCTGTAGTCCTAATGCAAAAGACAATTTACCCCCAAAGACTGGACTCTTTTTCCAGATACCTTCTCAGGTAGCAGAATCTTTGTTCAGTTGACCTTTGAACTGATGCTACTACAAACCTTGGTTAATCTTTGCCACTCTTTGAAACTTTTTTTTTTTTTTTTTTTTTTTTTTTTTTTTTTTTTTTTTTTTAATTTCTGGTATCTCCTCTCAATGACAGCAGTTCTGAGCTGAAAACAGTCATCAGGATACACTCACAACATGAATTTCTCTAGTAGCATAGTGGTATGTCCCTTTTACTTACTTTTCCTTTCCCAGTAACTCTTACTATTGTGTGCTTAACTGTCACTGCAAAGTGAGCATACATTTTCACAGAAATATGTCTCCTTCCTCAGATATAGTAATTACTGCAGGATCTGTCACAGTACCTGTGTGTTTTTTTGTTTGTTTTTTTTTTTTTCTTTTCAAATGCATTTCTGCATGTTTGGTAGCATTGGATTTTACTAAGTATTGTATCCTCTAACCTACCAATGGCATGAAATCTTTCTGCTGGGCACATTCTCCTGCACAGCTCTATCTTGGCTTTCTTGTTGTGAGTGGTTTATTATCACATGCAAAATTTGCTGTCTTCTTCTCACTCACTTTTCCTACATCATTTATGAATATTTCAGATAGCACAGGTCCTAGGATCCCCAGAGGACTGAGAAAACAATTTTATTCCTACTCCATATTTCTACCTGTACCTAGTCATCAATCTATGAGGAACATTAAGTCTCATTCTTTTATAGATTAGTGGGTTTTTTTGACACTTTTTATTGAGTCATTGTTGAAAGTCTCCTGGAGATAAGCACTTGCTCACGTAACCAAGAGCTTCATGGAAGAGACCCAACAAAATCCTGAGGTGCTACTTTCTTCCTGTAAAGTCACACCCAATCCTTCACCATTATGGCATGTCAATTCATGTCCCTACTAAATCTATTTTGCAGTGGTGCTATGAAGGCTGAATTGAGTTGTGCTAGGCTGTCTTTTTTGTTACACTCTTTTGTATCATCCCTCACAGCCAGTGACTGCCCAAGGCAAGAGTAAACCCATCACACTGCAAGAATAGAGTCTCAGTTGCAACCAATTTATACATCCTGAGAGTAGGATGGTGGGTATTCATGTTTGAATGTGTATTTGGTGTCTCTGGTTCTTTTAAGATCCCCATCCTTTTTCTCTTAGAAATAACTTACCATTACACCAATGACCACTGGGAATAATCCCAGCTCAGGACATGGCATTTTTCCCTAATTTAAGTGAGCTCATAAAACATAAACTTTACCTGTTAAACACAGGTAAAGGAAGAGCAACATAAAATGAGTGAGAGCTGCTCCTGTTCCTGATCTTGGTCAATTCTTCTTTCAGTCTTGTATATCCTAGTTCTCTTCTCTCAGTTCCCCTGCCTTCAACCTCTCTTCAAATATAATTCTTTTAGAACCAGATCAAGCTTCACTTCTGCACAATTTCTCAAGCTCCCCAGAGTAACATATGTCTTGGGATGCTTGCCTGTCTTCATGAAACTGCTAATATTGGAGATAGAGTCCTTAATTTTTTTTTTATATTGTAAAATCAAATAAATGCAGGTGTGTGTTTCTTTCTTTCTTATTTGAACAATATATCCTGCAAACACCTTTCTTTCCTCCTAAAAATACAGTTCATTAAACAGGAGAGTTTATCTAATTTTTCACAATCACTGCACTAGCAAGGTTCTTGCACTGATGTGCAAGATAAGCTTTGTATCATGCTTTGAAGGTGAAAATGCCTGGCTTTGATAGAATGCTGCAGAAATTCTGGGACGGTTTAAAGAGGCTGCCCTGACTCCATCTGCGAAAAACACTCATTTACAGGCAGCTAGCAAAAGAAGAAGGGAATAAAGCATGTTGTATCTGCCTTTTTGCCACTAATCACAAAAAAAATTGGCTGAGAGATATATTCAAGTAGTTCATTGAGCATTGCTTGTAATAAGAGGCATTTTTAATGCTAGAAGCTAGCCATGCTACTGCTAGCAAAGAGATATTCAGAGCATGTCCTCATACATCAAACCTCTGCTATGTTGTTTATGAGCAGCAATTTGAGATCAGGATTGGATTTGCAGAGGTATGTGTATTGTAAACAGTCTGCAGAAATGGCAACCAAGATTCCAGCATGCTTACTGTAGGCCTGGATAGTTTTGTGAGGCCTTATTGTTCTTTAAACTTAATTACCAGGTACAGTTAAATCCTAGGCCAGATTTTTATCTTTTACATCATGCAAGGAAGGCTGAATTTGATCTTTTGGAGGCATGTCAGTCAGTTGCTGGGAATATCATATGCATGGTCAGCATCAGATATGCTCACTTATGCTATTTCAACACTGCTAAAGGAATCTCTCCTAGTATTTTGTGTTCAGCCCTGAGATGAATTCAAATAAATATAGTGAGGTCCTTGTCTAAGGTCCTGTGTAGAGGATTCTTCTCACTAATAAAGCTTAATCAAGAAAGGAAAGTAAGAGCTCTCTTACAATGCTTTGGAAGAAACTGAAACCATTTTATGCAGTACTACAGTATCAAAACTTGTAACTCAGAAAATGCATGATCTAGGGAAGAAACAACATAATATGATCATTTCAATCACAGCAAGTTCAGGAGTTCAAACTTTCAGTTCATTGAAAGACACTAAGGAAAACAGATTTCCTGCTAGTCGGTTTAAGTTGAAAGTGAGAGGTTCTACTTGTCAGAAAAAGCTGAAATGCCCATGTTAACATCATCAGATAAAGCATCCCAGGAACAAAAATGCAACACAAAATCAATGTTTTTACTGTTCAGTGTCCAAAGTTTTACACAAACTTGCAGTAAGTTCTAAAGGTATGAGCTGCCATTTGAAAAAAATTGTGGCAGTATTCAGAATTTGAGTTGCATAGTGTGCAACTCTGGCCAGGGATTCTCTTGGTGCTTCCCCTCTCTGTAAAAGTCTACACAAGTGTGCTATGACAAGAATATTCAGTCAATAAATGGGGATTTGAAAGTTTAAAATAGCATCAGCTGAAATAGTAGTCTAGCATCATGTAAACGTTTTTGCACTTTAAATTCTGATGTCAAGCTTTTGGCAGTTGACACAGCCAACATTTTTTCGAGCCACTTATATAATGCAGGATAAGTACCGGACTTAGCAAAGGAAAGGAGAATGAGTTTGACAGCTGAAAATTGCTTCTCCAAGAAGTAAAAAGAGTCAGGCAAACAGGTTTAAAGCACGGAGTGACCAGAGCCGGGGCAAGGCCGGCAGTAGGGATGCGTGGCTGCTCCTGTGGGCGAGCCCGGCCGGGCAACAGAGGGGCGACGGGCTGGTGGCCGCCAGAGGGACCCTGGACCCCGCCGGACCTCTCTCCGTCCTTCTTCACTCGTCTCATTTCAGTGCTCCCGCTCCCTGCACTTGTCCCTTTCCTGCCCTCTTACCTCACAGGGAGGATCTGTTTGCACTGGTTTCAAACGCCAGAGATGCTCCTTCGGAAGACAGGTGGTTACGTAGGTGGGAAAGCCATTTTAAAAACAAAAACAACCCCCCCAAAAAACTCTAAAAAGAACACAACAAGAAGATTAAATAGGAGAAAAGTACAAAGGTTGACACCTGAAATAAAACAATTGAAAAGAGCAACAAGTCCGAGGGCACATAAAGAATGGGCGGTGAGGGGAGAGGGAGGAAGTGAAAAATGCACAAGAGTAGCTGGCAAAGATTGTTGTTTTCTCCACTCTTATTAGAAATAGAGAAACAATTAGGAGAAAATCTGAGCAGGAATATTATTACAGAATTTTTGCAGATGAGACAAGCAGGTCAAGGGAGGTGATTCTGCCCCTCTACTCTGTCCTTGTGAGACCCCACCTGAGGGGAGCTGCATCCAGATATTGGGTTTCTAGCATGAAAAAGATGTGAACCTGTTGAAGAGGGTCCAGGGAAGGCCACAAAGCTGATCAGGGGCCTGGAGCACCTCTGTTATGAGGACAGACTGAGAGGGATATTGGGGATATTCAGCCTGAGGCAGACAAGGCTCCAGAGAGACCTTATGGAGGACTTTTTGTATTTAAATGGAGATTATAAAAATGATAGGGACTGTTTTTTTACAGCAGATAGGACAAGGGACAATGGTCAAACTAAAAGAGGAGAGATTTGGATTAGATATTAGGAGTAAACTGATGCTTAAGAGGGTGATGAGGCAATGGAACAGAGAAGCTGTGGGTGCCCCCCCCCGGGAAGTGTTCAAGGCCAGGCTGGATTTGCCTTTGAGCAACCTGGACTGGTCAGTGGCATCCCCACCCATGGAAAAGAGCTAGGTTGAAACTAGGTGAACTTTAAGATCCCTTCTAACTCAAGTCATGCTCTGATTCTAAGTTAAGTTTTAGGATGCCTATTTTCAGCTACTCATAAAAATTTTACCATTTGTTCTCATTTTTCTTACATTCATTGAGGAGAGTTTTTTCCTAAGAATCTGATGAATTGCTGCTACTAGATGGGAGCACTTTCCATCTATTTTACATGAGGCTAAATAATTTCAATATGGTTTGGGGTTTGACTTCCCATAGTTGAGATTCTCATATTACTGAGATGAACCTTATTTTCATTATAAGTTCTTGGAAATGAATGGAATTGTTCCAAATTAAAATTAGTTTGTTCAGAAATGTTGTCTTTAGATGAAAAAAATAGAGCTCAGAGTTATTAGCAGAATTTTTAATATTCTGTTCTGTTGTTTTGCTTATGCAGCAATCTGTCTGAGTCATGTAATTATGCTTTTTGTGGTCCAATTTCTTTTTAAGTGTTATGCTAAAATATAAGTCTTGCAATTCTCAGGAAAAAATACTGAGGATCAGAGCTGAGTAATGCAGTTACACCTTTAGAATTTGTCAAGGTTTTCCCCCCACAAACAAACTTAAAAACTAGTTTTCAAAGGTATTAATTGCCCCATTTACTTCAACAGGTCTGAAGAGTCTGAAATCTGCTGTCAACACTCAACTTCATGAACTTACTTTAGTGCTTCTGCACTTACCTCACACTGCCTGAAGTGCCAGAAACACTACCTGCCAAAGGTCTCCACCTTCATCTCTCCTCTTTAATGTTCTAATTACTACCTACTAATACAAAAATGCCTGGGCATACTTCTACAGTCACTCTAGTCTAGTGAAACTTTCGAAGGACCTACTTTAGATACAGTATGTCCATCAGGGATAGAGCTGAGCAAAGTATGAAGATCATGCTTCATTTGAAAGCCTGCATGTAATCTTAAAGTAGTTGGTCATGCTATTAGATGCTTCCTAAGCATGCTTTGGATTTAACAGCTCTGGACTTCTTACATTTTTGCAGAGATTGAAGTTGTAACAAGAACTGGAAAGGCAGCAAAACAACCGTCTTAAACATACCAGGAATGTCAATAATTCAGCATGCAATTCCTTCAGTTGACACTGGCTTTTGCAATTATTTGTGGTACCCATGCAGCTGAAGTCTTTTTGAACAGAAGAAACACTGGATACAGCCTTTGCATGCATTGTCGTCCTCAGTTGTACTGCCCACTCCAGTCAGCTTCAATTTTTTCAAATGCCAATTAACAGGTGTGAGAAATGCTACTTCTTACCCAGGGACTGATGTCTGCATAATAGTGATGCTATCTTGGCAATCCAGTCTGCAGCATAAATATAATGGTGTTTGAGTCCTTGGGGCCTGTGGAGTTTACAACTATGCTGTCAAGATTTCTTCGTTGGGATAGTCCTTGAAGTCCTGCCAAAATGTAGGGGACTCTGGTACTTTTATGTGCTCCCAAGCACAGCTCTGGCTCCAAGAGTCAACACTCTTGTCAGGCTGAATGATGGTGTGAATCTCAACTCGCGAGCTGAGATTCCAGTGGGGAGTGTGACAGTGCATGCTTGCATGATGATGCCAGAGAAGCAGGTGACACTGGCAGATAGCTGCAAGGAATAGTAACTGGGTGGCTTCTTGTTACATATCCTCAGAACTTCACAGGATGGAATTTGAGAGAGAGGAACAGTTATAAAATGAAGTTACAAAATCCGGATGTCCCGATCAATTTGAGACAGTTGTAAGGTACCTAACACTGCATGCACAGGCAAGAAGAACATTCAGCACTGGGTCAGGATCTGTTTGCATCATATTTTTACTAATCCAAGGATTAATCACATTGCAAGTCAATGAGCTGTTACACTCATCCAGGCTCTCCAGAGACTGCCTGGAGAGAAAAGAAGTGATCAGTATGTCAAAATAGTGACATGAGGAGACACAGAGCAAGTATGTTTTCCTTGTAATAAAAATTACATGGGCCCAAAGTATTTAAACACAGCTTGTAAAGCAAAACAAGAGTTAAAAGGGCAAAGTTTGTCTCGGCCACATCCCCCAAAAAAGTTGGATCAGTTCTGAATTTGTCCTTCTGCATATACAATAAATGTAGAGAAATAGCAGTAGTTTATCATCTGAAGCACTTCACATTTGCAAGCTCTCAGGAATCCTGAAAGCCTTCAAAACTGACAGAAGTCTTGTAATACAGGACATTACTAATGGGTTTCTGTGCATGACATGCATTTCTGCTGCTGTTAACCATGAATATTTAGATAGCAGCATGCCGGCTTTTCACCTGGGCCAGAATTCAAAAGCAAGGTCAAACACAGCATTTAAGCAGACATATTCATTCTGCTGACAGCTGGGGCTTATTTTGTAGTTATCCTCAAGCTCTACTACCTGCCACAAATAAATGTACTAAAATATTAGTTTAACCATGGAAGACCTGTTGAATGTCAAGTGGTTGTTCCACTGTCTTGGTTTTCCAATGATTTATCCAAGGGTATAAGCCTGTGAAGATCTTTGTGCATGCTTCCACTGCCACCAGCAACTAGCCATGCAGTTCTAGAATAGTGAAGGAGGCTGCTAGACTAATCACTGCTTCTGAAAAGCTTTTCTCTTGTAGTTCACTCCTAGTACAAGGCATGGTATCCAGATGAGACAAAAATCAAGAACAGAAACCATACCTGAGAGACACCATTAGTGGATGTATTGTATCTTTCCCTGTGCTGACCTTCAGGGACAAATGCATTTAGGTAAGTGTTTGTTTTAAATGGTCTTTGCAGTAAACAAGGCTGTTAAGTTTCACCAGTCTCTTTTAAGACTCCATGAAATAAATCTGTGTTAAGGATCAGTTTTGCAGTTTACTCAGTGCCCTTGACCTCTCACAGAGAAGGACTGCTCTGATGAAACACTTCTGGCAGGATTGTCCCAGCTTCAGTACCTGCTGAGTATCTTCTGTTCACTGAAACATGCAAAAATTCATTCAAATTACATATTCAGAACAAACATTGTTTTTCCTGATAAGATTAATTTTGAGCTAAATTCTGCAAGGTATTTTCTATTTACTGGAAACCTCTGGTTAACAGGGTTGATGGTATTCAGTAGCCCTTTGTAAAAGTGAGCCCCCTATGTAAAGCACTGTAAGTGTTGATTTATTAATAAATATGAAATAAAGCAAAAATTAATTCACTGGTCAAAGTGGTTTCTCTATAAAACATCAAGGAAAATGACTCAGTTAAGTTAATGGAAATCACTGTTGCACTACTCAAGCATAAGGAAAGTTATAGCAGGGTTGTATACAGAGACTTTTAAATTCCATTTAAAGTTTTAAAAGGACAGGTTTGTGCCTTATCACATGGCTCCTAATGAAGCAGTCTCACCCTGTCAGATGAAGATGAGATGGAGGTAACCTGTAGAGGAAAAGCAGGTTGATACTACAACATGCTGTTCTTGTTGATGTTCACAGTAAACAGATGGAGGCTGATTGCTATACATTGGCTTTTCCCAGTGATAACTTGATGGGTTACAGTTACAGCATTCAGATTGAAAGAATACTCCCAACACTCTGAGAAATGGAAGAATAAGTTTACAAGTTGAGAGATTTAGGTAAACTAAGATGCTCTGTGATCTAGTGTGAACAGAAGATTTGGCCTCACAAAAATCAATGGTCATGTGGTTCTGGAGTAACAGTGAAGATGCCCACATCAAGGAGATGGAGCTGCTTCTTTCTGCTGTCATTTGCCCTTGAGCTATCTCTATTTCTGTCCAGCACAGCTCAAGAGCTTAGGTACTTACTAGCCACCAGCTTTGCTTTTACTTCTGCAGTCAACTATGCTGAAACACTGGGAACAGAACTCTTTCCTGTGAGAAAAATGTGTTTTATCTATTCTCTTACTTTTAAAAATAATTTTATATGGAAAATGTTTTCAGGTTTGGTTTCCTCAAAGATGTTTGCAGAGAAATCTCTGCTGGTCCTATAATTCCTTTTATTTCCCCTTCAGGATCTATGCATCTACTAGCATGTATTCTCCTAAGAATTCTCTTAAGTTTCTTCATCACTATTAGTATCCTGCTGCATTATGCTAAATGAAGCATACTGAATACAAATATAGAGAGAAAGCAAAACCAGCAATCTATTTCCAAGCACTCACACTATGGTCTCAGGTGGCTGCAACCAGCAATCTGCTCTAATCCTATGCCTGTGTGGATCATTATCTTGAACAGACAACTGCTGCTGACACTGTTCAGTGTGTGGAATGGTGACTCCATCCTGATGGCAGTGGGTAAATTATACTGCCACCCACAAGCACCTGTTCTGTCCACGTGGCAGCCTGCTGGAGCAATCTGTAGAGACATGGCAGACACCTCCAGGCACAGGACAGCATACCCTCTGGAACACGGGTGTGCCTGGCTGTTCCTGTGCACACATACTCGTCTGGATCTAGCTCAAACCTCCAGGCTGTAATGCAACTCAGACTTAAAAACTTGTGCACTGCAAGCTTGGAAATGCAGATATGCAACCTCTCTATAGCAATGTAGAGGCTTCAAGGATGAAGAAGCTGTGGCTAAACTCCATGCAAGGTCCTACTTAGTTTTTATAAACCCTAATTCTCTTCTCAAGCTATCCCAGGACTTCAGAGGCTGCTTTAAACAATAGTTTAGAATTTCTATGCTCTTGCCTGAAAGGGGATGGGAGACACAACTTAGCAAGATGAACCTGCACCTCCCTGCCTTAAGATTCCTCAGATATTTCTTCTGCAAAGAGGAAAAACTATTTCCTTATATACAGGGGACTACTATGACAACCTCACCCCATCATTCCAAATGTTCCCAAATGTAGGGAAAATGTGTTCTTAATATAAGGCCGTGACCCAAAAACAGATTATTACTACTGAGCTTTGTGCCTGCTACCATTGAATGCACTGCTGAATCTAAGTGGAAATTTTACATTGCTAAAATGAATTCCTGTAGGAAAATTTACAGGATTCTCTTTATTTAGGACTTCTATTTCAGAAAAATTAATACTGTACAACAGTGATTAAATTATTTGTCCAACTTCATTTTACTCTCTATCATACTTTGCGTCACCCTGTTGGAAGGAAAAGGAACTATATGAGTTTCCAAAATGAGGATGTATTACCTTCACATACTTCAGGCTGTTGTTCCACCATTCCCAGAGACAAGGATGCAGGTTTTCTCTGGCCATAGGTGAGATGAGGACAGGGATAGGGTTAGGAAAGCTGAAGGTAAGTGTGAATGCAGAGAGGAGGAGCTAGGGATATAAGGAGGTTACTGAAATGGTGCTATGCACATTGGAGGGAAGCAAAGTACTTTGGGATGTCTTTGATTCAGGAACTATTCCTAAAGTTTCATATGCTGTGCTTCACCAAAAACTCTTTTTATTCAGCTGTGACTGAACCTCTATAAGATGGCACTAACACATTGGGAGGATTATATTTCTGAAATTACAGTGGTTGACGTTACATCTTCAGTGCAGGTGTGCAATGTGCTCCTTTGGACCTCTGCAACTCAGCTTGGCCTAAGTCTCAGCTCACCAGAACACTGTCTTCCGTTAAGAGTCAGAGCAAATCCAAAATTTAACTGCTCCTATGACTGAGATAGGATTAGGAGATTTTTCTGGACTAGGAATTTAATTCTGAAAACAACCAAGCAGCCATAGGCTCTGTGATCTTTGGGCCATACCAGCTGTTATAGGACACCACAGAAGAATGGTCAGCTGATGGATGATTAAGAGCTGGCTTTAGGCTACTGTGACAGGGAACAGTTACTTTCTCTTTACCAAGAAAAAATATGCCCTAGTCCAACCATACTGTTCGCAACAATAGGAAATTCCTTTGCTTTCAAAGCCAGGTGATGTTTGGCACTATCAGAGTGGAGTTGTTACCCACATCATCTGTTCACTAAGCCTATTTCCTTGGACAGCTAATGAAGAATAGGAATGCAATATAAATCACACACTACCTCAATAGGCATTATATTCCCTGCGTAGACCAACCCTGTGTTGAAATGGATGCCTTGCTGCAGTCAGCCTCAGCAGGTAGCTTTGTTAGAAAGGGTGGTCAGGTCAGGATCACCAGACTAGCTGAGCACAGAGCTGGCAAGAGCAGTCCAGTCCTCAGCTACAGACAAGTCTAGACAGGGATGTATGCTTAGAATGCAAGTTTATACTCCATTCAATAGAAAAAAAAAAAATATATATACACACACACACAAGACTGGATTGGACTTATTGAGGGAAAATCAGGTACCATATCCACCATATTCAAAAAACCCCAATGAACCAAAAAAAAAAAACCCACAAAAACAAAAAACAAAACCAAAAAAACCCAACAAAAAAAAAAAAAGAAAACCCAACCAAAACAAAAAAAAAAAAAAAAAAAAAAAAAAAAAAAAAACCAAAAAACAAACCAACGAAAACAAACAAACAAAACACAAGCAGAACTTTACTAATTTAAATGAGAAAATGAGGGTCTGACTTATTCTGTGCCACCCAAAATAAATGCAAATCAAGACTTTTATTTATCTACTTTGGAATGTGTGGTCTACTGTGTGTAGTTGTACTGTGGTAGGACATGTAACTCTTTATAAAAATGAAAAAAACCTTTCCTAATTCAATTTTCCTCCTAATTCAATTCAGAAATTTGTATTCAGTTCCCAGAAGTGTTCTATCTTTGAGCTTTAGGAAATGAAGAAAGTCTTTGAACTTTAGAAATTCCTTGCCTCATTAGTTTTAGCAGATGCACAATACAGTAATCATCACGAGTGCTGCAACACTCATGTAGCTGACATTTCATTAAAAAATGGAAATATACAGATGTGCTAATCTCTGCAAAGTGCACATGTATCACCACAGATGACTTTTTATTCTTAGGCCATGGTGACCAAGGGAACAAATGTGTGGGCATTAATGATTTCCCCTGCAGTGTGCTCCACTAGGTCATCACCAGAGCATAGTGTTTATTCTGGTTGAATAAAATGCTCTGGGCAAGTAACATCAAAGAATCTGCAAGGTTAGCAGTTGGGGCTTTTCTGTTGCTCTAAAATGCACCAAAAGGATCATTACTGTCTGTACCCATGGTTGTGTGAGACAGCCCCTGACTGGCAAAGTGTACAAGCATCAACTGATTTCTTATAGAGCTGCTGGTGCAATTTTCAGACATGCTTCCCAACCCTTCATAAGATATACAGCAGGTATTAGTTATACTTAAGGATATCAGGTCTGTGAAAAGTGGAAACATAAGTTAAACAGAAGTGCTGACATTCTGTCTGACATTGTGGATGACACAAGCAGCCAGATCAGTAAGTGAACAAACAGAGCTTTTTATTTCCCCTGCAGCTATGTGAGCTCTGGTTATTTCTGACACACCTGCAAAGCCTCTGTGGAGCTTAAGATAAATGTCTCAGAGAAAGTTTGACTCAAACATACATTTTGTATGTGGGATCTGATTTTGGAAGAGATGGGCCAACAATACTGTTAGAGAGCCATACCAAAGGCCTGAGAGCTTGTATATGTACCAGTTAACATCAAACCCCTTGTTCACCAGGGAGAGGTTTTGTGTGCACTCCTCATGAAAAAGGTACAGCTGTATTAAGGCAGATAAAACCTGCATTTGGCTTCATATGCTCTCTATGTCTTAGGAAATTTGGACTAAAAGAAAGAATCTCTGTTTTGCCCCATTGCCTATTCCACAAATAAAATCATCACCACTTTCATGAGGACAATTTACAAAGCAGCAGTTCCATTGCTTATAAAGAGCCTTTGGAAAATACTGGTACCATAACATATGGATAAGATGCTGCTTCTGCTCAGAACCCTCAGCCTCTGTGATGAGGTACTCTTTGCAGCATAATTCGCAGCATAATTCCTTCTTCTCCTTCTTCTTCCTTCTTCTTCCTTCTTCTTCCTTCTTCTTCCTTCTTCTTCCTTCTTCTTCCTTCTTCTTCCTTCTTCTTCCTTCTTCTTCCTTCTTCTTCTTCTTCTTCTTCTTCTTCTTCTTCTTCTTCTTCTTCTTTACTAGAGGTTGAAAGCTCCTTCCTTCACTGAAAGAATAAATAAAGTCAAAACCAGCTGAGATATTTGTCCTGCCTCTTTCTGAGTATGCTAGAGAATGCACCAGAAGAGCCTTCTTTTTCAGGAAGGATTATCACCCTGATATATCACAAAATATTTGCTCAGACAACTTTTTCACCCTCCTAGTCATAAATGAAAAAAAAATTCCTTTAGATTTGAATAGCACAAAGAGACCAATTATTTTTGCTTGTAGTAGAAAATGGAAGCACCTTCACGAATGTGTTACTTAGCTCCAGTTCCTTCACTACCCAGCTGGAAGCAGGCTGTTTAATGAGATGACAGTTGACTAAACTTCATTTACACAATAAAGCCTGTGGGAAGCAGCTTGAGAGGCAGAGGTGCAAATGCTATAGATGCTAACCCTCCACTCATCAGATAAAGACATCTACCAGAAATGTCAAATAGACAATTCTTCCATTTTCTAATTCTTTCTTTTGGGAATATGTTATGGGGTATGGTCAGGATCTGGAACAAAAGGGAGAGGGGAAAGCCTCCTCACCCATAAGGCTGTAAACTAAATATCAGGCCCCCAAGAGTTTCACCTAGTGACAGTGAAGCCAGTGAGAGCTCTGCTATCATCACAGATCAGCTATTATACATAGGAGTACTTAGGGTCACTAATTAAAAAAAAAACAAAACAAAACAAAACAAAACAAAACAAACAAAAAAAAAAACCAAAAAACCAAAAACAAAAAAAAACCAATCTGTCTCTTATCTTCAGCATGGCAATGACCTTTCTCCATGGGAGGCAGGTAGTGCTGCGTGCAAGTCCAGGTTGTGACTGAAGATGAATAAGGAAAGGGAGGTTTGGGCCAACTGCAATATTCATTTCCCAGCACTTCTACTGCTCTTCCAACGTGTCTGTTATTAAGAACTTGGTATTTTCATAACACTTAGATAATGGGCAGTGGTGTTTCTATGGTGACATATTGAGAACTCAAAGATTAATGGGTCATTTTACTATTTCCATTCTTGTATCTCTATGCTGATAAAGGCTTGGCAATCTCACCATCCCATTAGTAGTATTAAATACTGTGAACCTACAGTTTAGGGAGATAGAAACCATTTTAAAATTGAATGTGACCAATAAAATTTTCTCTGGGCAGTTTTCCAGTGCAAACACTCTCCAACCTCACTATCAAAACATGGTGAAGAAAAGAGCTACTAGACATTTCTTTCATAATTGAGAGTAAGGGATATGAGTTTCTGGGGTATACTTTTATGAACAAGATGAACATGCAGATATTTCCAGTTTCAAATAATATTGCAGCATAGATCAGAAATGTTTGGAGGTGCTTCATTTAGATTTTCCCATCGGTGTTGGATTGAATCTTTGGCAAATGGAAGCCTCTCTGTTATATCACTCCGTTCTGACAAACTCCACTCCACTCATCTATAAAAGATGGCATTGTTTTTGTAAAAGAAAACTCAGAGTAAAGCCCAACAAGCATGAAAAGAGCTGAATTAAGGCCTTGGTGGGGGCTTTTCTTCACACAGAAACCTTTCTTTTACCAGTACAAGGCTGAGACGAGTTAATCACCAGCCTGATGAAGTCAATCCCTATTCCAGTACACTTTCTCCAAGGTCATCCAATGAGTCAATGCATAAACTAGGCTAAGAACACAGGAATTGTATCCTATGAGAGCAATAGTTCTACTATTTATCCAGGCTCTTGGTATTCCTAAAGCTTTTCTTTTTTTATGGTGAACATCAGCAGGCTCCTCAAACCAGGCAATTTTTGAGACCTCATACAAAATAAGGAATGCAGCAAGTCAGCATCAACAGACAGGTATGAGTGCTTCGGAGGCCTTTGGGAGGGTTCAGAAATTCATCCAAGACTCATGATAAACTTTAACGTTTAAACATTTTCTCAAGAGAAAGAAAAAAAAATTCAAACCCCAAATGAATGGGACTAGAATGTGACCCCAGGAAAGGTCATTAAAGCACAGAGGCACTTTTCCACTCTGTTTGGTTTAGACACTAGAATGCAATCAGGATGCCTGGCAGCTCTCCACTCCTACAAGCACCTGAGTAGCATTACATCTAGATGTGTATATCCTACTGCCTTATGTCTCAGCCATAACAGATCTTTTCTCTACCCGGAATAAAAAAAGCCTGATCATTTCCCATATCACTTCTATTTCAGTAGAAATAAAGTGGTCTGATTATTGGTCATGACTCCAGTAAGCTGCTTCCCTCTATATATGGGCTGAGGCACACAAAATGCTGAGCTCTTTCTCAACACAATTTAAACCTGGACTCAAGATGACACAAGCAAAAGCACATTTGCTCAGACTTACTTTGTTGGAGGGGCTTCCAAGAAAGCATCAAATAGAAGAGCAAGTGTTTTGAAACAGCTAAGAGAGAACCTTGTGAAGTACTGACCACCAGTACCAGTACCCGTAAAGTCTGATGGGAAGGATGAATGTGTTGGGCATGGAGGTGAGCTGGAGTTGGCTTAGCAGGTCAGCTGTGCTTAAATTTAAATAGACAACACTTAACCTTTTCTTCTCCTTCTTACCTTCCCTTACAGTCACACAGGGCCTTCCCATGAGTGTACAGTAGAGTTTGTTGTATTTAGCCCTCAACAAATTTAACACCACTGATGAGAACCAGAGAACAAAGCACAACAAGAAATCTTCCACACAGACTCTAAGGCCACATACAGAAAACAGTAGTTTGAAGATTGTTACAGTATATTAAAAGAAGTAAAAGGATCACAACAATGTCAGCTTTAAGAAAGGTAAGCAAAGCTTCAATCCCAAAGTATCTTCACAATAGTTGCCAGTCTGGAAAATCATTAGAATAAAACAAGGGACTATTGTGGACTTTACACATGGGTCCTAACTCACTTCTTTCCTCAGATGACTGCCTAAATGTGAAGCTTTGAATGTTTAGATAGAGTAAAATATCAGTAAGTAGGGCTGATTCCTCAAACACGTAAGATTCCTCTCAGATGACCAGACATCCTCATGTCCAAATGCCACTCCATCAGAAGGTCTCTTTACAGAGGCTTATGGGAAAGGGTGAGGCTGAGAAGCAAAGCTGCTCATCCTTCTCATCCACATATCCTTTCTCTAGGACACTCTAACATCCTCTGATGGTATCCACTGGATTTAACCTATTCAGACAGCAGAGCAACCTGACTTGGCATCTGCTGTTGCCATTCAATAACAGTTTCCTCTCCCATGTCCACAAGTCATTGTTAAATGAGGACACAAACAAGGCAGCTTCCTATTTCTGTCCTCCTTGATGCCCATAAACATGAATTGCTTTGATGGCTTTCAGCCCTTTTCCAGAAATAGGTGTCCCTAGCACTGGCTCTTCCCAGTCTCTCCCTGCCCTCTTTTAGAGCAGGCCTGCTGTCCCTATACAGAGAACAGATTGTGGGAGGTGAGACTTTCACTGAACACAGGAAGAGGACATATCAGAAGGCTTCTTACCTTACTCTTCCCTCCTAAGAACAAGAGTGCCCAGGAGCCAGGTAAGCTTGATCACAGGTTAGTCTCAGTTTGGTCTGCAAAATTTTCTCATAGCAGAACATATTTGATTTAAAAACTGTATAGCACACACACTCAGCTGCCCACAAGTTGGCTGGGACTCAGGAAGTCCCAAAGCTGGGTTTAAAAATCTGTTCTCACAGCTTGAAAACAATGCTCCTAAACCTAAGGACAGTGTCACATGGGGACTGATTAACAGAAGTTTGCCACTGATTTTGGAATGTAATTACCTTGTATCGGGGAAGGTTAATTTCAGTTAAATAGATGATAGCAATATCCTTTGAGTCTGGGTAAGCTGATCTAAGATGAAGCTGCCAGTTCAGTGATTTAAAATTAGAGCAATTCTCTCCCTCCTTCAGGCCCCCCAGCATCATTCTTGTTACCACATGCTAACCCCGCTGCAATCTGATGCTGTACCCGATCAAGAATTGCTATGCTCAAGTAGGAGGCAATGAGAACACAAGCAACACTGCTACAAAAGACAAATAGAATTTTCTTTATTGCAAAAATGGATGAAGAAATACAAGGGTCTATTTCTGCAGCATCGTGATGGCACAGTGTGCAACTCCTGTACAACTCTTCCTTTGCAGGACAGGTATGTGCCTCTCTTGAAGAACTCTCCAAAGAGAGCACAATACAAAAGTTGTGAGATGTACCTGGAAAAGAGAAATAGGGAGACAGGCACCAAAGGGCTAATAGAGAATAAATATCCTTTCATTAAAACCAGATAGCTAAAGGAAGGGAAGAGAAACCCAAAGAGCACACTCACGACCAATTATGAATAATCCATCAAATTGAAAAGCAATTCCTTCTGAGACTTGTGGCAGTCTAATTCTCAAGGAAGGGCAGTCTGGTGCCTTCTCCAGTTCATCAAAGCCCTTAATCTTTGTCCATTAGGGTTTGCACATCACTGCTTGGCCATGCCAAGTCTGCTCACACACAGGCAAAATAGCAATGTCATGGCTGGTAATCTAGCCCTTAAAACAGAGCAACTGAGCTTCAGCCAGAAGAATACAGGCAATTCTGTCTCTTAGGCTGTTTGGGTGGTGACTCACTGGAGAAAAATTATTTTCAACATCAGTGTTCAGAATCCCCTACTTATGTATGTGGTCAGAGTACAGCAGAGTTCTATATCTATGTTTCCTAGTTATATTAGATGAATATAACAAAGGTTCTACTGGCTTTTATGGGCCCTTTCCACTTTTTGCTGTCTTGTTACATGACAGGTCTTAAATTCTCTGTAAGCTTTATGCCAGAAGAAACAGCTCCAGTGCACAAAAGGTGAAAAAGCAGTGACAGACAGTGTCACACACACAGCTAGGACTGGAATCAGTAAAATGTCATTCACATACCACTAATATGGAGTCAGTTTCTGAGATAACACACATATACAAAAGGCCCATTCAGCTTTTAAAATGATCAATAATAGAACATTTAATGGTTAGGTCTAGTAACCCACTAGCAATCCTAGATAAAAAACTTCTCTTCCCCCCTTTCCTACCTAGAACTTGTAAACCAAAAGCACTTTCTTTTATACTCTGTATAATTTTTAAAGATGCAATTTTACATTTCTCTGTACTGACTGAATTCTATATCTTCAAAACAACTAACAATTTTTCTCTGCCCTAATGTTTTCCTCTTTGTCTAAACTTTTTCCCTAATTCTCTTTAAAATGCTCATTTGTGGATGCTTTCCTGTCACCTGGTATCACTCAAAATTTTACTACGTTCATCTTCTGTTCTGTTGACTCAGTTCTACTCTCCTGGATGATATATGCACTGCAGTCAGTAGAAGAATATAAAACTGTTTTGAGAGAAGAGCCAGATGGAGAAAGACATATTTATCCTGGGCATATGAGGACATATATGAGGGCTTGCAGTATTGACCCTGAGGGGTTTCAAATCAGTTAATGCTGTCACTGGATTGAAAACCCTGTTTTATGCTAGTAGCACATACTGTGGTTGCCTGCAACTTATCAGTAAGTATTTACCATACATTTTTCACATAAATGATCTTCGTACTCTGACTTCAGCATGCTCATTATTGCTTTTTGCTACAAGATGTATCTGTTGTTTAATAAAACTGTTGTTAGCAGCAACCTGAGAAATGTGTGATTATATCCTTTCTGTTTGGAGAGTGTGCTTTTCTTGCTTTGTGCTGTGGAAGCTGAAGGGGATACAGCTAGGATGACTGGCAAGGTTTTCCATGACTTACATCAGAAAATTTTAATCTGTGATCTAAATTTCACTTCATGAAACTTTGGTTTTACAACTGTCTTCACTCACAAATCAAAGTCCCTGCTCCCACCAAGAGGAAATGTGGCACTCTCTTCCCTATATTATTTTAATGCCAAATGGAAGAGTTTCATGAGAGAAAGCAGCCAAAGTTCTGTACATCTTCATCTAAGATGACATAACTCATAGTAAAGCTTGGCAAAGTAGTCAGAAAGAAAAGGTTTTGCTTTCACCAAACTATCAGCTGAAAATTGGATTCTTCTGAAAGCATCTTTGATGGGAAAATACTTTCATACCAAAAATGAAAGACAGGCTGGTGTCTCCCACTGTCCCTGGGGGTGCCCTCCCCAAAAATAGACATTGGATAACAAAATGTCCCCTCCAATCGCAGTGGAAGCATAGGCATTTCGATGGAAGCTGCCTTGGAACAATGTTCTTTGGAGGCACAACATCCAAGGCAATCACGTGGCTTCTGGGCTTTTCAGGGATCTCGAGCGGTGTGTCAGCGTTCACATGAATGCTGTTTCTGGGACAAACTTGTCCTGGATCTCTGATCCCTCTACATGCCTCTCAGCTGCCACCTTGACCCGATCCGCGGAATCTGCAAAAGGCTCAGAAACCTGCCCCTGCTCTCCCTTCCCCCTGCTTCCCTCCCTCCCGGGTCTCTGGGAACCATGGGAACGCAGAGGCAGGGACTCCTGCTCCCCTCTCCCTCCTCTTCCCTCCCTCACGGGTCTCCGGGAACCATGGGAATGTGGAGGCAGGGGCTCCCATCCCCCTCCCTGCCCCTTTCCCTCCTCCCCGGATCTCCGGGGCCCATGGGAACTTGGGGGTAGGGGTTCCCATTCCCCCCCCCCCCCGCCTTCCCCCCTGCCCGGATTTCTGGGGCCTATGGGAAGATGAAGATAGGGGTCCCCACTCCTCCCTCCCCTCTCTTCCCTCCCGCCCGGATCTCCGGGACCCATGGGAAGATGGGGACAGGGTGCAGGGAACAGGACGGGGGCTGCCTCCTCCCTGAGGCAGCGGGGTGGAGACGGCAAAGCTCTCCCCAGAGGGAGAGGGCAGGGTGGATGATGCAACCGGGAGAACATGTAAAGGACTGGAGGGAACACCCACATGAGGAGGAACAGTGGGTGGAGGAGTAACCTGATCTCCCAAGGGGGCGGTGCCCACGCCCATAGGGAGGCAGGTGGGGGTTGGATCAAAGGCGGGGACACCGGGAACAAAAGAGAGCAAGGGATTGTGGGAAGAAGAAGCCCCTCCACATGGCCATCCTCCATCTTGGGAAGACAAAGGCATCGATCACGTGGCCATGGCCTCCTCAGGGGAACAAAGGAAAGGGTTCAAAGAAATAGAGCAGCACGGGATAGTGCCAGAACTGGGATTTCTAACTGGGAAAAGGGGATTGGGAAAGAGATTTGGAGTCAGTTCCTCAATGAAGTAGCTAATTTCGCTAAGGCGGGGGCACCGGGCGGACTCAAGGGAGCCAGGAGCACGGTCCACGTTTGTGGAGCCGCCCTGCACTTTAGAGCGGCAGAGTACTCCCCCCTGCCCAGCTGGGATAGGGGAAGAAGGGGTAGGAGAGGAAGATGGGGAAACAGGTTCAGGGGAGATAACAATTTTGTCTGATGGGTCTTTCCCTTCCCTACTCGCTTCCCACACAGACTCCACTTTTACAACTTCCAAAATCAGCAAATGGAGGGTGGTAAAGCAACCTTTCACAGAGGGATCCCTGTGTTCCATCCCCTCTGCTAACTTTGCTCCTACCCGCTCCCAGAACTCCTTTTTGTGGGCATCCTCCACAGTTACGCATGGGAAGGAAAAGTACAGCCATCGTACAAACCTTTTAACAGAACCTTTGGGGAGGGGGCCCTTCACCGATAGAGTTCCCTTAAGTAGGGTATAAAATTCCTTCTGGTCGGCAGATAGCATGGTCCCCATGCTACTTCTACCCACACCACATCATTCCTGGTGCAGAAAAAACAGAAGAAAAAAACCCAAAAAACACAGGAGACCCTGGCGGCCACCGCTCACACTGCGTGCTGTGTGTTCCATACCCTCAGAAACGCGGCAAAGCCCACCCATGTGAAGGGGAGTATTAGCCGGGTACCCTGCCGCTCAATACCAAACTGGAATCTCTACAAACTAAAGCTGCCACGAGGGTCCTTGGTCCTGGGCAGTTTCTCCTCTTTGGCTCTTCATGGCTTGGAAAATTTTCACTTCCCCTCCCACGCAGGGAGGGCACCGCGTGCCTCCCTGTGGGTGGCAGAGAGTTCACTGACTTACTCTGGGGAGGCTTCACTCCAGTTTTCAGTCCAGCACGAAGCACTGTTCCAACGCGGCTCTGCGGCAGCGGTGGTGGCTCTCCGCGCGGACCGCGCTCGCTCGGCTCGGCAGCAGCGCTCGCTGATAGGCAGCGCGGCCCCATGCCAGCGGCAGCGGCTCTCTGCGCGGCTCCCGGTGCTTCAGTAAGTCTCCGCCTGCGCAGGCGGCTCTGCCAGCTCTGGCCCCACTGTTGGGCGTCACTTGTGGCTCTCCGTTGTTTCCCCCGGCTCCGGGCAGCTCTGGTGCCTATCAGCACTGCCTCCCTCTGGAGCTCGTGTTTGCTGCTTGCTCCCGGGCGCCGCTTCCAGGCGCACCGGTCAGGCTTGCCGAGTTCTGTCGCTCGCATGAGGGCATGAGGCAAAGAGGGAAGGAATTGTCCAAATCACGCACAAGGGAAGCAGGAAGGTTTTAATGGCCATGGAGAGCTGTGGTGGAGGGGCCGCGACACGCGCTTCCAGCACCCGCGTGGAGGAAATGGCGACAGGGCCGGGGAGCTGTGGGATGATATAGGGGCAGGGATAGGGAGGGCAAGGGCCCTCCCGCCCAATGAGGACAGACGCCATGGCAATGATGTGGACCACGGTGACCAACGGGAACGCGGCAGGGGTGGACATGGGGCCTCACGGTGAGTGGGATCACGGGAACGGAGTGATGGACAACAGAATTCTCAGGACTGGACAGGGGAGTGGTTACAGGAGTGGCGGGGGGAAGCTCCAATGGCAGGCAGCCTGGAGCTAACCACCACGGAGAGGGGGAAACACGGGGGGTGCATGGGGGTACACAGAACTCAGCTAGCTAACATAGATCAGAACCCCTAATCTAAACCCAAACCCGGGATGCAACAGGCTGGCCACAGGTATGGGCCATCAGCAGCACCAAAACTGTCAGCTAGACACAAAAGAGCCTTGGAGTGTAAATCCACTTTGTTTGGACAGCTTCCTCTATGACTAGTCCTCAGAGAAGCCATTTATCATTTGCAGACCAGCCCAGCAAGGCACTGCAGGGCAGAACTGGGTTATTCCTACTCCTTCTGGGGAAAGGCTGCAATGTGACACTCCTGCCTTGCCTGGCCTGGGGCAGCTCCTCTTCCTGATGCCAGGGACTTGATGTTCCTGATGTTCACCTTTGCCTAAGGTGAACCCCAGTCAAATTGTAGAGCTGTGTCATCCACCAAAGGAGGTCTGTTGTGTACTGTCACCTCTCAGCAGGACTTCTGTGGTTGTGCAGCTGAATTGCTATTCCTCTCTCCCAGCCATGGGCGTACAAGATGTCAGGAGGGCAAGAGAGAGATTACCCAGCCTTTAACCCAGCAGTGCTCTGGGAGTCAGAAGAAGACACACTTCTCCGCTCTCCTCTCCTTCCTCTTTGTGGGCACTGGAGAGCACTGGCCTCAGCTGATGTAATGAGTATCTTTGAACAAAAAGCATTAATATTTCAGAGCCTGTCCTCCCCTGGTAACATCTGTGACAGCTCTTGCTAAGTGCTGCACGCCAGTGCACAACTGAACATGCCAAAAATCCATGAGGAAAGAGATCACACATTTATGAGGTGTTCAAAGGGAAAATGTCATGTCAACTCACCAAAGTACATGCACAAGAGATGGGATAAGGACCTTAAAGAGTTATTGGAACCAGTTAGGATACTATTTTTGGACTGCCCTTCGTGAGGAGACAGCAGATTTTCCCAGCATGTCAGTGACCTCCTCCTGCCTACACTTATCTATGGCTGCATATAAGACTCTGCTCATGAGAGTTATCACTGGAGCCTTTAAAAAGTCCATAAACCCAAACACTACATGTGAGATGAGACACTAAAAGGACAGGGTGAAGGGTTTTCTTAACTGATTCACCACTAAGACCATTTTGGTATGTTCTAGTGACATAGAGTAATAAAATTTGCACAGTGCTGTTTTATATCAGAGAAATTTATTGTTTGGGAAAGCTGCTGTGAGAACAGCTCTGAAGAGACCTGCTCCTGAGAGCAGTGGCCATAGAAGCAGTGCTGTGCCGAAGCTCACTGCAGGCACTGCAGGCAGGGTGATGGTTGCCTTCTGCCTCTGTGGGGTGCAGGCAGCCTCCAGCCAGTAGGAAACCAGATGCTGCTTTTGAGGAGCTGTCTGGGATCAACTGATGGGGTAAAAATTAAGTAATTAAAGTAATCATCCAAGTATTTTCAGATATGAATGATTTTAAAACATTACCCAAATGTGATGGTTCAAGTTGGAAAGTCCTGAGTTGCACACAGCAAAGAACAATGACATACACCAACTCTCCATGGAGGAAGGACAACAGATGGGAGTTTATCACAGTGTGATATTTTCAAATGTGCCTATGCTATTTCAGAGACTAATGTAAGAAAAATCTGGGCCAGTTACTCTGTATTTCCAGAGTATTTCAAGCTCAGTTGAGCAGTTTTTAAATACCATTTCTACAGGATTTAACCAGTATTATTCAGCAACCATTTTGAATGGAAATAGTCCTTTAAAAGATTTGAAGATTTGCCTATTTATAGGGAAACAATTGTCCCCTTGCAAAATTCTACATATTGAGTAAATCACATTGTTTGGTGATTCATTTGGCAATTTGTCTGCATAACAGATACAAAAGACTTCCAGCTGACAACACACCTGGAGCTTCTCCTCTGCAACCCACGGTGGGTGGCAGTAGAGGCCTGGCAGACAGGGCAGAAGCAGCCTGAGTCACTGAGATGTTTATCTAGATGTTAGCAGATGTTGTGGGTAATTTCTCATATTGTTTTGTCCCGTTTAAAAGGAAAAAAAATAGCTTTCTTGTAACTAAAACAAAAGAGACAAAACTGGTTGAGAAATAAATTCTTGTTCAGCACCCTATCCAAAAGTGTTCTTGTATTCTTGTAGCAATATGCATAACAGACTCTAATTTGTTTGATACTAAGTAGAGCTGATGCTGAGTAGACCTTGTAGAGGCTTGCAAGACATTTACTTTCTATGGAATGGCAAATATTTGCCTTTAAGCTACTTGCTGTTTGATGCAGCCTGCAAAGCATTCAGTCTTGAGAAGAAATATTAGAGATGTCTATGATAGAAATTGTCTCAGTGTGGACAAATCATCATCTGTAGTCAGAGATCAGGTGGCCACTACCAGATGTTACAAAATGATAGCCAGGTCCTTACAGCATGGTATTGAGGTTTTAATGACAGCCATTCCCAAGACATCCCTTACTCAGAACACCTGCTAGAGAGAAACCTTAATTGAAGTCTGCATCCATCAAAGAAGAAGTCTTTAAATTCAGCTTAGAGGAACTAGAAACTAAGAGGCAATTGCAGTCTTATATATGCTTTCATGCTTTAATGGTTTTGTTTATTCAAATATTTTTGCTCCATCCCAAAAAATACCTGGATTCCCTCACCCCATCGGAAGCACAGCACCTTCTGAATTTTCCCAAAGGACAAGTGTAAAAAGCACAGTGATTTCCTCCTAATTCATCTTCCTACACAGGCACAGTATTCAGATCCCTGTACTAAAAACTGATCTCAAAAACAAGTAGGATGGAAGAGTCCCCCAAATATCACTCCTGTGCCCAAAACGTGGTGGCTCACCTAGGACTAGGCTGGCACAAAGGAAAACTGGTGGCTCAGTGAGCCACAAGGAGGCCAGTCAGGCTCTAAAACAGCCTTTATATGAAGCTGACTCAAGTTTATCAACATTTTAATGTATATTTCAATGAATCATTTCCATATAATTTGCATTCTCCTTTTTTTTTCAGAGTTTCCCATGTAATTTTTTTGTGGTTTTGTGGATTAAAAGTTTCTAAAATTACATGAAAAAGTAAAACTTTCCATCCCCAAAAACCCAAATGTCCTATTGTAACTCCTCTTTACTGGGGTGCACAATTAGAGTCAGCACTACAGAACTCTTACTATAAAAACACTAGAAATATTAGTAGAAATAAAAAGCATTAACTACCAAGTAGTAACAGAAATCCAAAAAGGAATATTAGGTTTACATTAAAAATGTTTTTGTCAGTAAAAATCCATCAGAGTACATTGCAGCTTGCACAGATTTGCGTCAATTAAATCCACTAGAATAAGAAAGGACAAAAGAAGTGCAATCTTATTTCACTAAACTTCTGTCTTTTAATGTAGATGCGTCGTTTACACTAGTGGATCCATTCTTATGCCAGGACTGAGCACATCTTATTTTTCTAAGTGCATAAAAATAATTAACTGATCAGGAAAAAAAAAAAAAGAACATAATTTCTTTGAATTTCTGTAGGGCAGCTGTCAATTCCCATGTATCTGTTGAACACAGTTTTACTTGAAATTGTGCATTTGGAGGTGACTTTGTGGAAATCATGCTGTCACTGTGTCTGAAGGGAAAAGGAGGTTTAAAATTACTGACATTCTGATTGTTCCTCTGGATTTCAGTAACACAAGTCACAATAGAAATTTAACTCATTTATGAGGGTAAAAACTTTGAAGATTGTGTTGTTGGGGGGTTTTTGGTTTGTTTTTTTCCCCCTCCTCTTTCTCCTCTTTAGATTCTCATATTAAAGGTTTTGTTGTTAAAGGAATAAAAAGCAACTTCCAGTCTGTTGCTTGACTATTTTGGACAGATGTGCTGCCAAAGTCCAGCATACTTTTTAACTGCTTACACATGTAGTCCAGACGAGTTTATTGGTGAAACCTAGGTTTTATTCTTCATCATATGGCTATAAATTAAAAATACAAAATAAAATAACAGCTTCCTCCTACCCTTGCTTGTTAAATTAATCTACTAACTAAACTATTTTTCTTTCTTGCCTCTCTGTTTAAATTTGTCAACATAGGCTAGAAGTCCAAAGCTGATGGGGAAAGGAAATATTAAGGAGGAGTTTCAGTTAAGACTCATCAAATTGGATTAGAGATCAACTGATGATAAACAAATGGATATTTTGAAAATGTATATATTATTAATCTGTCACACAACTACAGGATCCTTGTCATTTGACAATGTAAGAGATCTCAGGCTCTGCTCTTTCTGGAGCTACTGCAACCTTGCAAACTTTGTGCTCAGTAAAAGAGGAGTAAAGTTTTTTTTAAACTAAACAATGGATAAAATTTATTTGCAGTGCAGTTCCATTTACTTGTCTGAAGTCAGCATAGTAATGAATTGCAACCATATACTTCACCCAGAGGATTTACTGAGTGAAACTGAGCAGGTGGCTCCAAAAGAGGTCATGTAAGACAGGAAAGACCACATGGTATTGCAAACTCCACCATGTTCTCTGCAGCCTACTGTGTGCACATACCCGGTAACACAGAAACATCTCCTTGAAATTAGCTCTGGGAGTTTAGTCAAAACAGCAGTTTTAAGTAATCCTCTCAACAATGTGTGTAGCTATAGTGAATTCTGTTTCACGTGAAGAGTTTCACCAGTGTCCTTCAGATACACAGACCTGAGTTGAAACAGAAGATGCATGCTGAAGACAAAAAGGGACTGTTTAAATTCTGTGAGATGTGCTGGCAGGAATTCATGTGTGGTCATCCTGAATTTATTAAAGAAGATGGATCCATGATGTGCCATGATTTTTTTAAAACACGGTTCAGGAAAGCTGCTAGAGGCTGGTTTCATCTCACCTATACCTTGTGCTCTGAATTGCTTCATCTAAATTTAGAACAAATCCCATCCTTTTCATTGCCTTCAAGAACTCCCAAGTCATGAAAACAATGAAAAGAAACTCAGAAATAATTACATGGGATTTTCATGGGGGTAGCAAGAGAACAAGGCACAGACTCTCCAATCCTGAGGGAACATCTAATTCCTGTGTTGGCCCCAAGAACAATGGGTATGTGCAGAGTTTTGAGGAACTGGAAACAGAAATTACACCACAAAAAAGTGCACAGTGGCAGAATAGAACATTGGAGCTATATTCTTAAGGAACATTTACATGTGACTATTGAAATGTCAGCTACTTTTCCAACTGTTAACCATGTATGAAATTTAAGTTAAAATAAATTATATTGACATCTTTATAATGAAGTCACGATTAAACTTTAATGAAAGGCTCAAAATCTACCAGCAGAATGTATTTTTTGAATGGGTTACCCACATCAAAGTTGCCATATTCCATCACAGGGATAATATTTTTAAAATAATTTCCTGGATTAACATCCTTCTAACAGATGATTCAGGAGGAAAAAATTATAGAGTTCAGTCTTGACAAGGGCAGAGCATTAGTCTTTCTTGCACTAATACTGCTGTGGAGGAGGACTGAGAAACAGGCTAGTCAGAAGAAAGAGAAAGCTTATTCCAAGAGAGTACATGTTTTAAATGTGTCAAAATCAAATGACTAATTAACACAATAATTCCAATTAGAACCAGCTGGTAGCTCCACATTCCTCAAACCCTTATTCAGCAAAAGTTTTCAATGTTTGCCTGATTTGAGTCCCACCAAGTCAATTAACAGTCAAAGAGCTGTTCAGAAAGTTTGAAACCTGAGAATAATTTTCCCTATTTTTTAAAGATTTCTGAGGTTTTGGTCTAGTGTTAGCTAGCTCAGTCCTGCACAAAAGTTTTGTCCAACAACACCAAATTACAATTACATTTGGTATAGCCTATATATAAGCACAGCAGCACAACACATAAGGTTTTCACTCTGTGAATCATCCTACTCAAATCTTGGTGACAAGAGCCACCATTTAGGTGCAAGAAATCCGTTCTGTGGAGACCAAACCACTGGAAAAGCTTCTTCCTTATCCTTTTACAGAACAACTTTTCCCTTTTTGAGAACATATTTCCCTTTTAAAATTTCTATATAATCTCAGCTAATACAATTGTTTCAGATTATGCAGTTTATTTTGTTTCTATGACAACCTGTGGACAAGAGTTCCAGTGATTAATTACACATCCTGGAGCAGGATCCTAAACTTCTGGCATTGCCCAAGCTGGCCACATTTCCATCAGTTCAGAACCCTTTTTTCCACATCTGAAGAACAACCTTCTTCATTCCAGAGACTCCCTAAGCCCAGGAAGAGGAGAAGGCAAGCAGTTCTATAAAACTGCCCTCCAAAAGCCTTAGTGTTAGTGTACAGTAGAAAGCCTCTAACAGAGCCCTTCATGAGAGACTTCAAGTAAGTCACGGATTCTTTTCCCTTAACAGTTGCCAAGGACAAAATTCAAGACAGTTACAGAAGAACTAAAGTAGCTGCTGTCACTAACAATAAACTACAGAAACTTCAGCAGAAACTTAAAAGCTCTCATACCACTATAGAATAATAATTGGAATTCCCTTCTGCTCTCTCAGACTACGTAAAGTCCATTGCAACCTCTTCTGCTTTTATTTTGGGCTTCAGACCTTATGAAGAAGGATTTGTGGTGATTTTCTGAAACTGTTAACTTGTCAGAAATTTAGATGTATCCTCTGGTTATCTCAAGCAGTTTGAGATATCCTTACAAATATAGACATTTTTGTTCTGGAAAGGTTTTATTGCCACTGTTTTTGAGATATTTTGTAATTGCCACAAAGTTGTTTTCCTGTTATATTCTTTCCCCTGCTACATTCCAAATAGAGGGTTATTGATGAATCTTTTTGATGCACACAGGTTGCCATCATCTCATAGTATGACATAGTGGATGTAGCTTGTGGAACATTGTGTTATATATTTGGGAAATAAATCACACTCCAAGTTCCTTAATGTATATTTCACACTGAAGAATGTGTCTTATGTCTTCTTTTACAAACTTAGTCAAGATCTGCAAATATTCTTAGCAAAAGGGGAAAAACATTTGGGAGCGGTAAAAATCCTTCTTGGCCTGTTTGTATGAATTTCTGAGTGACAATCTGAAACTCATCAAATTACTTGCTTTCCCGTGAGACTGAGCTCCTTAGAAGCATAATCTATTCTGAGACCAGTGAGCAAGGAAGAAAATAACCTTGCTGTATCATTTAAGCCTTATCCAAACAAGAGTCAGGATTTTTTTAAGTGACTAATGACTATAGGTGTCTTGAGACTCCATATAGAGGTCTGATTTCCAGGGCTTAAGGTGTTGCCTGAAAATAGCAGCCTTGCTGGTGTCTTGTGTTAGCCAATCTAGCACAGAGGCACCACAACTCACTAGACTTTTCCCTTACATCAACTTCTACTGTAACCTACTGATGATGCTGACTGTGAAACAACCTTCTCCATGTTTCCTCTCCTACACAAGACTGAAATATCTGTCCTGGTTGTTTGAATCAAAATTGAATCATTCAATTTGTGAGAGAAATTTTGGAGACAGTCCTCACTGAGATGTTCTGTGCCTCCAAACACCAAATGGGAAGAGAAGAAAGTGAAGTGCTTTGCCCCTTTAGATGTCAAAGATAACCTCCAAGTTGTAAAACAAACAACTCACATGTTATAGAGATCTCAAGCAGACAGACTAAAGCAAAAACAACCAAGGTGCTAATTTCAGCAATCAATCTCCAAGCCAGGATTCACTTCAAAGGATACTCATGATCATTTGAGTGTTAACATTTCCAAACAACTAGTATAAAAAGAAATATCCTGTACTGGGTAAGTGACTTTTTTAAAGGAGTGTAACTCATTCTGACTGATATACCAGGGAACATATGTTAAAAATCACACTTTCTGCAGCATATGAACTGTTACAATTAAAATAATGAAAGTCTACCCTTTAGGGTAAAAATGAATATGCCTTTACCAATGATACAAAACAGCAGTGCAACATTTAGAAGCAGAAAACTCCACTGTATTTTGAAAGGCACCCCCAGACCACCATCAAGAAGGAATCATTGCCCACTAAGATTTCACTCCCAGTGGGCTCATCCCTTTGTGCCTTAGAGTTCTGTTCCCAACCATTATGCTGTAGATGACTTAGGACAGCAGTAGGCATGGATAGTTTCACTGAAGATATTTCCAAGGGAGGACAGGAGATGTGAGACTTTGCAACTGGAAGTATTTACAGCATAAAAATTCATATACATTGGCCAATGTAGCATGGTGTCCTGCTTTCTCTCTAGCTGTAGAATCAGGATACCACATGTTGTAACTGAAATAAAGGGAAATGCATGTCTGCAACAGACCAGAGTCTATCTGTCCTGAGTGATGTTGTAGGGCTAAAGACAGCTATAATGTGTGAATTAACCACTGATATTCTGACTACCTATATAGTTTATTTTGCCTGTCATGGACATGTCGTAAGAGGCCGTCTGAAGCCCCCACATTTGCCTACCGATTGCCACGAGGAGAAACCCCTTCCCCCCACTACAGTTCCGGCTTGGAGGGAGCGGCAGTGCAGGTGCAACTGCTGTATCATTACGTTAGCTGTTCCGAACAAGGCCTGGCAAGAACTTGGCAAGGAGTTGGCAAGGACCTGGCATGGACCCAGCAAGGAATGGCCTACTGCATATTCACCCACTCTCCACCATTTAAGCTGAATGAACTTTTGGGGTGACTCTAGTGGTCTCTCACTGAAGACCCCTCATCTGCCTCATTACCACTGCAACTGACGGACAGAGATCAAAAACCCTCCTCCTAAGGACTGAGACTGAGACCCCTACCACAGGGAGTGGGGAAACCACTAATGACATGACCTGTTCTTCTTCAGTGATTCCAATGGACTTATTCTTCATTGTGTTCGTCCTGTCTTGGTGGTTTCAGTGGACTCACCTGTTCCCCTGCAGCAATCACAATAGACTCTCATTGTCCTGCATGTTCCCCCCTCTTTCCTCTGTGGACTATAACTGGACCCCTGAGTTAACCAGAACTTCAGAGACTCCCCTGACACGACAGACAGATCCCCATCGTCCAGACCACTGAGGATCTCGCCTGTGTTGGTAGCTATTCCCATCCCCCTACTCTCTCTCTCTCTATCCTTTTATCTCCTTTCTGATCCCCCACTATCTCATTTACTGTTTTGGCCCCTAATAAAGGTGCATTTGTTGTGATTAACTGATAGTCCCTTGTTGTTTGCCTTTTGCACTTTTGGGATCAGTGAAAAGAACCATCACGATACCCCGCAACAAGTGGATCGTGACACATGTGTACCTGCCAGGTCAGAGAAAGGAGCCTGGGAAGACAGTAAGAATGTTATCCACTACTAGGTCAGCATTTGTCCACCATTTTAACCTGTCTGCTTTTCTGCAGCTGAGCCTTCTGTGCTAGAGAGTCTGTGCAGTCAGACCAGGGAACAGACACTGGGCTGTATTCCTGTCACACCTCACTGATAAGGGCATGTTCACACAAGCCTGGGAAGCGGCCAGTTCTGTGGTTTCAGACCCAGTGACTACTCATCACTCAAAACTCTTGCCTTGAGCCAGGTCATATTTTCAGGCACTTTGGGAAGTTATTACCTCCTGGGGAACCCAGTCTTCCAGGCCTGTGTGGAATATTTAAGCTCTCTGTTCAACTGCAATGTTAATGGCAAGGTGCTATGGCCCAATGTTAATGGCTCACATGCAGTGGCAAACCAGAGGATCACTTGCAAGACAGCTTGGCTACCTAAGTTATGTTCCAGCTGTCTGTTGTGGATTCCAAGTTAAACAAAATATATGCTATATGAGCACTCAGCTCACTTCAGAAGAAAGCAAAACAATTTCAAATCAAGAGGCAACTGAACTGGCCCTGTTCTTCTCAGCTGTGATTTTCTGACTGATAGTGCAAATTCTACATGTCCACCATATAAAATTACTGCTGTCTCTATGTTGTTAAGATTGGTCAGTCAGAACTTCTTTAAGCTGCTAGTCCCAAACAAATATTTTGTAACATGATAGTTTTCAGTCTGAGCTTTTTTTCCATCTTAGCATGTGCTTGCTCTGCTAAACACTATGCCAGGATTTCTGAATATTTCCTTTACAGAATGTTAAGGCAGATAGGTAAGCCTTGGACTCCTGGACAAGAAATTTATTTCTTGAATATGTGTTAAGTTGCATCAACAGCCTGTTATATATAATATTTCATTGCTGACTGTCACTGTCAGGTGACTGTCAGTTCCAATATGGCTGGTCATTGCAAGCTCTAATTTGCTTCAGTCCCAGGGAGGATAAAGAGACCACAAAACTAATAATCTGTGGATTCCATCACAAACAGCCACAGCTGAAAACCCTTTGCAGACTGCCCATAAAGGATTTGTATGGCTCCAATGGCCAAAAAAAAGTGGTGCACATTTGGAGCTCTTGGAAGGAAATTATGTCTGATTCCCACAAAATGTTTTCCATGTCAACCTGGTTCCCATGGCACTCCTAGATGCAATGTCATATCTGCATGGAAGTCTCTTCCCTTGCCACTTCCTTTAGATTGAATGGCAATACAAACTGCCATGTTATGTCTCCCCCTTACAACAACTCAAGGACTTCAGTTCCCTAATGTAAAAATAGTGATGGCATCTGTGTGAGTATCAGCTGGATGTTGGCAGTCAGATGTCTACTCACACACTTGTGAAGAATCCTGCCTCACATATTTGCTCTCATACAGTTTGTGCTCCATGAAACATTAAGAGAGAACGGAGTTTGTCTTGCCCACCTCTGAGCTGGTGGGCACTCTGCTAACACTGATCAGTTATACACAAGAACTCAGTGTAATGAACATGCATTTCAAACTACGTTCAATCCTGGTGCTCTGTTGCACACAGAAACCACTGTCCCTCACAAACAGGCAAGATGCACTTGGCAGACAGGCTTTGCACACCAGAGGAACAGAGCCTTGCTGGCAGAATCTGGTGTCACCCAACAGACAAGAGCTTAGCACCTTCAGACACAACCTTTCATTCACCAACAGCCAGCAAAGAGAATCATAGAATCACAGAACGTTCTGAGTTGGAAGGGACACACAATGATCATCAGGTGAGCACCTCTGCTTCTTGCCTAGGAATCCCACAAGTCTGGGATCAATGCAGGAGGAAGACAAATTAAGGCCATGATGACTGTGTAACAAAAAATACAGACATAAAGGTCAGAGCAGACTTGAGACTCTTCTAATAGAAGAGTCAATTAGGCTTTCCTCTGTCTGGCCATGCCCTCACTATTTTAACAACACAGAATTAAACCTGACTACATTAAAAATGTTCAGTTGAAAACTGCAAATTAATGTTACTGAACTCAAGGTCCTTGCCCTTCTCCACTCTCCTCTTCTTTTTCACTGTCATCTCTTTTCTTCTCCCTTCCTTCTTCCCTTCCTAGTCAGCATTTTTGAAGTTTATATCATACTCAACTCTGGAATTTCAGTAATGTGCTCGGAAGTTGCTCCTAGAGGCCAAATTTAATACTTTTATGTGAGTTATTTTTTGTTTCATTCTTGAACAGGCATTTCTTGGAAGCGCAAGTACTCATAGAACCATAGCACATGGCAATCATGTAAATATTAATATTCACACAGCACTGAAGATTACAAGATAATTAGAAGCTATATAACCATGTAACCCAGTTTATAAAGAAGTATGACAGTTATAAGACCAAATTTTGTCTTTCTTCCAGGCCTGACTCCTTGGAATCTCTTTTTTCCTCTTTGTTTATGAGGAATTAATCATTTGGAACCTGATCCAAAAAGCTCTAGGGTCAATGCAAGTCTCCCATTGACTGCAGCAGATTTTGGTCTTCGATTAAGTAAACTCTCTTGAGTCCTTGGCAGTTCAGACCTCAAGGACATTACCAGCCTCCTGGTACCCCATCCCTCAGCAGCATCAAAGCAAGCTGTCAGAAAACTTCCACACGAGATTCACTCTTGGAACAGATAAGAGGGTCAGGCAAAGCCCTTCATTTGGAGAAAGGACATGTATGTCCTCAAGCACATGAGGTCACAAACTGTCACAGCCTCATTAGACTACAGTGTTTGAGGGTCCACTGCCTGGCTCTACTCCTACATGGTAGCACCAGGCCAGGTCCTGGCGGACAGTGACACTCACATCTCCCCAGAGGAGCAGAGGGTCTGTGGGGCTTTTCTGTAGACAGCTCTCCACAAAAGGAACATGGAGTGGGAGTTCTGAACAAGGCTTGGCAACCATAGTAACAGGAAAGAGTGTTTCCAGCTTACCCCTCCCCTCCCCAGCCACCACTTTTGATCAGACATTGCTTTTCTGGTAGCATCTATTTCTCTTTCTGGCTTGCACACAGTTATGAAGCCAAACAAACAAATTACCTGTCTGAATACAGCCCTTGGTGGATTTAGAACCTATTGCTTTATGGTAGTAGTTTACATTCAATCTCTGTTTTTACAGATTTATTGCTTTAACTGTTTTTCTTCTAGCTGTAGAGGAGCAGCAAGCATCATGATAAAGAGATGTCAATGGACATATTTCTCTCACATATTGTAGGAGCCCTTGACAGAACCCAACTGTCAACAGACTACATCCATTACTGAAAAAAATTGATGTGTTTTAGACTAGAAGAAAATTGACTGGTAAATAGCAAACAAGTATTTAATACTGGGCACTTTTTTCATCTTAGAAACCATAGAAAGTCAGCCCTTAGTTAATTATGTTCACAGGGAGGCATTTCAGAGATGTTCACAGAGCAACTGCATCACTCTGCTTGAACAATAAGACCTCAAATAACATTTTATAACAGCCTGTTATGTATAATATTTCATTGCTGACTGTCACTGTCAGGTGACTGTCAGTTCCAATATGGCTGGTCATTGCAAGCTCTAATTTGCTTCAGTCTCAGGGAGGATAAAGAGACCACAAAACTAATAATCTGTGGATTCCATCACAAACAGAAAGTTTTGGCGTTCCCCCAAAACCAAAAGAACTTACTTGAATACATTTTCACTGTACTTTCTGTGTGCACATGTTTAGTAAACACCAGAAAAACTTTCACTTTGAAGTAAAAGTGTTTCTCAGGTAAATACATGTGCTTTAGGTGCTTATTACTACAGTATGTTCTGAAGTTGTCTCTATCCCATAGTTCTGGAAGACTGGATTGAAACAGATCTTTTTTAAAGCTAGTATGTCACCATCACAATATTGCATGGTAACCAAAAGAAAGTAATTCATAAGGTGAATTTTAAGTTGTCCACATTTCACAGTGATTCAGTTATGTCTTATTTCTTCCTCTGCCCATATACACTCTGTGCTCTGGGGCTCAGGTTTCACAATACTACCATGTCCCAGCAGCTTATTCCCCACACCTGTGTTGCTCCTCCCTGATTATTTGCATGCTCTCTAGAACAAGCTGGCTCATATTTTTGGCAAAATTTCTTCAGTAATTAATGTTTGACCTCCAACTAGTTTGTGAATTAATTTGAATTACATGCGTAAATAGATAATTTAAAAGCTTGTATTTAGTGTTAAAATACAAATTGCGAAGGCTTTCTCCTAAACACTTAGACAGCCTTGTATACATCCATTGCAGGATGAATTCCAAAACATTACCACTGACTGGAATCTAGTATGTGTTTTTTGCAGTCATTTTTAAAGCAAACGTATCATTCATATGCATTAGTTTTCACTAATAGCAGTCCCTCACAAATCCCTGAAACTAAATACACAAAGCAGCAGGCTGAACTGAATTTTGACTTTGATACTGAATGAAGTTAAAGAAAATGGTTTGCTCTTATGAATTTCTACTGCTTATTTGCAATTTTATTTGCATGTAAAACAGTTTAATAACTACTGACTGTTCAACACTAAGGGAAGAAGTGATATGAATTACCTCCATGCTCCCACTAATTTTGCCTATGTCAGGAAGTCACATAAGAGACAGACAAGAGATGGCCATGGAAAGCAAGTTCTCTGATGCTTTTGAGCAGTGCTGGAGGTGCAGAAACAGCAGTAGCCAGAGCTTTGAAGAAGCAGTAGTTGAACTTCACATACATAAATTCAACACTGTAGTCCATTTTCTCTGGAGCGTCTGTAGTTGCATGTTCTTCTGAACAGCAATATGTCCACATTTTACAAAAAAATGGAAAATATTCTATTCCAAATCTAAAAATTAGGCTCCATCCTTTCAAATAGATGCTCTGTATTATTCTAAAAATTGTGCTGCCGTAGATATCCGGTGGGGCACAGCATGTTACAGGTAATTCCTACAAACTTTGAATTGTATAAGTATATGAGTAATTGAAGTCATTCAATGCTAACAACCATAGAAAAAAATCTTACTTCAACTAAGAAGAGAGATATTTTATGTTCAAACCTTACAGCAGAAGATAAGAGTGATACAGCCTTGCATTTGGAAAACAAGTCACAACTTTACACCACATAAGGTCAGCCCCAGCTCCTGAGTGAGGCATCAGGATATATGGCAAAGAATATCAGAATGAGATCTGGGCAACAAGGTATCAATGGACATTTTCACTGAATACTCAAAATCTGAAAAAATAATAAAATATCTCCCAGAATGTACATTAAAACCATGAGCAAGCCAAACTGTTTCTTTATCTTGATTTCTTATAAGTACTAAGAAATATATATTAGGCACATTCAACTAACAGTAAAATCATTCAATTTAATGGTGGATTTGGAAAGCAGATTTTCAAAAAAGTCATATATACTCTTTCTGATGATTTTCATAAATTCAGTGCAGCTGTCTCATGGCAGCAAGACAGGATGATCCAATACCTCACCCCAAGGATGTTTCAGCAAATTTTCCAGGATGCTTGCATGAAGGCTCTGTCCCGTCATGTTCAAGTCTGTAACACACTCTCTTCATGACACCCAGATACAAAAAGAAAGCTTTCTGTTTATATCAGCTCTCAAACCAGTACAGTGCTACCTTTTCTATTGCCTTGTCCCTTATCTTATTCAGCGTTGTACTTTTAGATGTCCATCCATAAATCAATTAAACAGTAATTCTCTCCAAATGCAGCCTGTCATTTATGAAAAATCACACTATAGAGCTTTTTTGACAGAAAAAAGGTTAACTCCTAGCTTGATTAAAAGTGAATGCTAGAGCATCTTTTGAGGGTTAAATTTGGTATGGCCAAGTGTGTCATAACCTTTGTTTCTCCATGGGGTTGATTACCCCCATGCCTAGTCCAAATCATGAGTTAGACATCATCATTGTCACTAAGCCTGTTCATGAATTCAGAACAAGTACATTTATTACCACAGAAGTTGGCAGGAAATTCAAAAGTATGGACCGTGAAACTGTGAACCACAGAAACACAGACACTGCCATCTCTGACACCGAAGGAAAGCTCTAAGGCCACAGCTCCCATCTAAGCAGTAATAGGCCCATGAAGGACATAGCATTAAGCTAGCTCTGCCTGGAGGTGAAAGGAAGAATGACAAGGAAAAAAGTCATTAGGAGGGAGGTGATCCCTTCAATCAGGGCCAAGCTGGCCCTGACAGGTTCTCCCCAAGCTGCAGATGCAAAGGACAGAAAAACCCTGCAAGATTTTTGGGGCAATGACAAGTCAGCTGAAACCCAAAAGATTATGTTAGATATGAGCTTGCTGTGATAAAGTGTTCTCTTTCTGTAATTTCTTCATTTACTTTTTTTATAAACATTTGTAACTATGTTGCCTATATTGGATGCTGTAAGTACTTCTCCTGGAATACTTCCCAAAACTCTCTTTTAATTTAAACCGGGCTAAGGTAGCTGGGTAAGATCAAAGTGGTTTTCATCACTACTGGTGATTTTAGAAACACAAGTATTAAAAAACTGTCTTGTGTATCCAACTACCCAGTATACTTCAAGAGAGTCAAAGGGTAAAGGACCTGCCTTTACAGAAACTTCATGAGCTGACAGAAGACTTGGCCCTGCCAGGAAGGATGAATAATCCTGTGAAACTAGCCTTCCCTGGCACACAGTAAGGTGGTGGAAGCAGTGCCGTGCACAAGGAGCCTCCAGGAGATTTTTCTAAAGGAAAAACATTTTTATTTTCCATGATTGCACGTGGCAGACAGCATTAGACAGTTTGGCAGACCTGACACTCTCAGAAGTCACACAACTCTATTTGCAAAACCAACTCTGAAAAATCAGTGCAGTTGAAAAAAACCTGGGAAGGTTCTGAATGTGCAAAATCTGTAGTTTCACAGTTCAGCCTCAAAATCAAGCCACTGTTGTGTTAGAGTATCATGATACCTGTTTCAGTACATTTTTGCTCTTAAGGTTTTCAAATAGGTCTTTAAAGTTAAAAAATAATCTGTTTGTAGAGTTATGTTTAATCTGTATGTTGGATTCACATGGACAGGTCCCCTCTTTTAGAAAGAGCAAAATTCTTTGACCACAGAGTTAGGTTTTGGAGTGTATTTAAGTTAGCATGCTCCATTTAAAGTATGATTCACAAGATAATATCAAAATGCTAACAAAGTTCACTGCTACTTGTAATCTTCTTTTCGCTTTAAGAACAAGTGGAGAATGAGTCTTGTGCCGGGTGTCATACTCAGAGACCAGCAGACTGGCTCCACAGAAGGAACTTATTGAACAGAGACCTAGTGGTGGGAAACTCACAAGCCCTTGGAAAGCACAATGCACATAAAACAGTGGCTCCTGGGTATTGGAGTAGGGGATTGGCCAGAAGGTTTAGGCAATGAAAGGAAGAAAGATGGAGTAAAATATGGTAGGTAAAGAGATAAGAGGGAAGTGACACAAAGTTGAAGAGCTGAATAAAAGAGAATGGGAGGATGGACACAAACAGGCAGACAGCATGGCTAGCTGTAGTCCAGGTAAAATTCCGTGGAGCCTCTGAGTGCCAGAAGTCTTGGGTTGTGGCTGGCTACAGTCTCTGGCCAGTTCCTCTGCAGACTTCCCCATGGGCCACACAGTGGAGTGGGGAGGAGAAGGCACCTGGGCAGGGCTCTCACCTGCACACCTCTGAGTTCAGAAGGTTGCTGGCAAGCTCCAGTTCTCCCCTTCCCCTCCCTCTGTGCAGCAGGCCCAGATTTGGCTGCCTTCACAGCTGCAGCTGTTCCTACGAGCTGGAATCAACTGTCCTGGCCCTGTTCCAGCTCAAAAGCAATTACATTCTTGCAAGTGGATATTGCAACTTCCTGTCCTAAACAATCATGTACTGTTCATCTGCACTTTTAACCAGCTGCTGCCTTGTACTCAGAGATGGATGCAGGCACAGGGGTGGGGCCCTGGAAGAAAGGTGATGGTGTATCAAGAGGAGATAATTCCTGTGTAGGTTCACCTGCAGCTTAGAAAGGTCAGGGAGTGCTTCCTGACAGCTCTGAATATCTGTATATAGCTCTCAGTGCTTCAGCAACAAAAAATAATATTATGTAGGCTAGACACTGCACCAGGAGAGTGCTTTTTCTTGGCTCAAATCTTCCAGGGGAAATCTTCCTCTATGCCTGAACTTCATAAAACAAGGCATCTCCAAGAATTTTGCAAGAACTACCTTGCCTTTGCCAAGCATCTAAAATCAGAGCCTGGCCCAAAACACCTGAAAGAAGTTTTGTAAAATGTCTTAGTGAAAAATTTGATGAAGGCATCCAAATGATAAGTGGGATTACTGGTCTCAGACTAACATACCTGCTTACCTGCAGCTGGTTTTCTAAAACTGTTCCACTCAATCTCCAGCTTCTCCAGTCTAATTTTTCCATTTTAACTTTTCCATGCTACATGAGCAGCATGGATCTGAAGTGATCACAAGGCTTTTTATTTCTGCGACTTTTTCCACACCTGAGCTTTTCAGAGGCATGGATTCCCTTAGAGGAAGGTGCTCCCACATTCATTAACATAAGCACAGCACAGAGTGAGGCAAAGTACCTTGAAAGACAGAGTAAACACATGGAGAAGCTGGGAACCAAGGTCCCAAGTAAAAGGCTGTGAACATGCTGTAAAAGTTCAGAAGGATTTGGGGGATAGAAATTCCCATTCAGACAGGCACCGTCTCTTGTAAGAATCAGCAGATCCACACTGACTAGTCAGGACAGTTAAACCCCTCATTTCATCAAAGAGCAATTGACTACACATTCCGGGAGTGAGGGCTTTTAAACATTGCTGATTCTTACCTCCTTAGTTCCTAATGCCCAAACCTTGATGTCTGTAGTTAGTGGCCTGTTGATGTGCCTGTGAATTAGTTGTATCCCCATGTCAATGAGACAAAACAAGTCAGCCACAATTGCATTGAAAAACTGTACAGGGGTCCTACTGTAGGTCCATCACAGGCCCATCATCTTGATCATCTTGCCATCATTCTTCTGTCAGGCTCTGCTTTCAAGATGCTGCTGAGCACTTGGGTGTTTCATGGTCTCAAACAATGTGTTTAGTCCTGGTGGGCAAAATATCAAATATTCTATTAACAGAACACTCCCTTAACATGACTAAAAAAGCCTGATAGATATTTTCTAAAATTCTGGAAGTACAGTTAACATTATTTCCCATGCACTTTAATAGACCAATATTAAGTGATGCACCAACAAAAGAAGCATTTGGGGAAAAAAAAAATTAAACTAACAGTCACATGGTCTTTCCACCTAGTGTTTTAAATTTTTGATAGGCTCTGTCTTGGCTGACAGGCAGGCAGTCCTAAATATAGTGTAAAACCAAATATTTAAGTGTAAGTCTGAACAGATAGGGTTTTTGGGTTGGTTTTGCATTAGGATTTTCTTTTTTTTAACACATTTCTTTCAAGTGCTACAAAGGCATCTGCAGGTGCAGCAATTGATAAATTTCTCCTCCAAAGGAAGTATTATATGCTCTGGATTCCCAAGATAATGCTACAAGAGAGCAAGTACTAAATACTATGACGTATGGATTTGAGTGCCATAATTTATAAAAATGTCTCAAAGTGTTGTACACTACAGAAAAGCATGCAGATAAATCATAGAAACATATACACTGAGTGTAGTATATTTTCAGCATGTGCTATCTGCCAGTTTGTAACAAATACACCTACACAGGGAGTGCTAGAAAGCAATACATTCAATATTATTGTATCACAAAGCTGTCTTTATCTGCATAGTCTGCTTTGCACAACTCTACTCTGTTACCCACACTTATCTCTCACATATGACATTACCTAAGCAAGGCCACCAGAGTGAGAATGAAACAGGGCCACTGAAAAAAAAAAAAATAATCAGGATGTCTTACTGAATTTCCACTACATCCCAATTTCACATGGGACTCTGATTTTTTATCTTTTAATTTTGTCTCACAGAACTGCCTTATCTAGTTTTTCCCCCCTGCTAGCTTTGTGCTGGATGATCTCCAGCCTGTCTCGAGAATGGGAACACCTCACATGTCCCTTCAATAAACAATTCTTGTTCTTCCTGCAGCTCTGTCCACAGGCTCAGAACTGAGCCGTCTGGTACCAGAAGACAAACTTACCACACTAAAAAAACCTACTTCCTTGCACTAGTGAGTGAAAGAGTGGATCTCCAAGGATCTACAATACCCAAAGTCAAATAGATCCCTAATTCTAAGCCTGAGCTGAGGAGATACTGACATGCAAAGACTGCTTATAATGGATCCAGGAAATTCAGAATCAGCTCCACAATCATCACTGGAAACTTCTTTGGTTGTTTTGTTTTTTGTTTATTTTTCTTTTCTTAAATTAGAAAGCTTTGTGCTTTTTAAAATTTGTAATGTGTAACAGGTATAATTCACGCCATTTTTTGCATATATATATAATATTAAATATTTGTTAGAATATACCTATCAAGGGTTTCAATGACTCCGGACTTCAAATTGTTCTACCTTATCTCCAAGAAGGAAATCTCATCAACTTATGGGACTCTGAATGAAACAAAGGACTGAATGCCAAAATTCTGGCTTCAGGCAAAATTTTCCCTATAAAAATCGCTTGTACCAGGATGGTGGTGTGTGGGCATAGAGGAAGACCTCCACTGAGGCTGACTTCTGTGTCTCGCACCCAGCACCAATCCTGGGCCAGTGCTGCCCTTTTTCTTGTGGCTGGCTAGTTAGATCTCGATTGCTAAAATAAATTTTTATTTTTATTTTTAATTTGACTGGATCATTTTTCATTTATAACAATCTTGATGACCCCGACGTGATCCGGTTTTGAGGTATCCAGGGGGTTCCCTACCCTCGATCTGGGCGGCGCCCCACTGAGTTCAGCAGCCGGATGGGAAGGAGGAATCCCATGGAACCAACTGGATTACGAAAAGCTGCAAAAGCCACATTTAGGAAAGAAAACGGGCCCAGAGCTCTCAGAATTCGGAGCTGAGTCTCCAAGGCTGCAGCAGAAATTTTACACTCATAAAATCAACGTGCACAAAGAATCCACGCGGGAAAAGGAGCTGTAAGTATCACATGGTTGAGTGAGGCATGAGTGAGTGTGTGTGTGAGACGTGACTTCATCACAGGGCGAGAGCGGACCCCAGTAAACCGCAGTTTTACTATCCCACAAGGAAAGTGGTCGGCTAAGGGGGAAGCAAAAGAACTCGGGTACACTCACAACATGCATACGACCTGAAACTCAGGGAGTTACGGGAATCCACTCACGGATGGGTCGGGGGAGGGAAGGTACATTCTCGTGGGTTCGAGAAATTGGTAAACCTCACTGACTTCTGGACTCGGGAAAACAGGTAAAAAGAGAGCTCACCCTTCTTCCAACTGAAAACCCACAGACCGGTTCACTGTGCGGTTACTAGGTTGGCAAGGCTCGGCTGGGGACAGACCGGTTTAAACACTTGGTAAGACTCGGTCCGGGACAGGTGTCCAAGACTGAGCACTAAGATGTTTCCTATTACCATCCGAGTAGCAGTTGCATCTGGACAGTTTTCCTTATCTCCTGTTAATAGGCCCAATCAATATCTTGCCACATGACTCAGAGATAACACTCTCCAGGAGCCAGTTCTGTTTACCAGGTGATTAAGAACACACCTTGTGACTCAAAATAACATCAACCCATTGTGAGATGCTCCGCCCAGGGGGAGAAGCTAGGCATTCCCACCTGGATAAATCCAGGCATTTCTAGACAGAAAAGCAGCCTTTCCACAGGTTTCCAAGAAGACACAGCAACCACATCTGCCACTCCAAGAGGACTGCAGCCACTCCAATTTGGACTGCTACCAGCACGCTGGCCAAAGCGGGTGTCAGGTTGTATTCTGACTTTGCCAGTGGTCTTCCTTTTGTATCATTGTGTGTATTTTTGTCTTTTGTTTTCGCTTTTCCCAATAAATTGTATTTCTGACTTGGAGTCTCTCACTGGTTTTGCTTTCAAACCAGAACATATTTTTGGTGCCCAACGTGGGGCAAGAAGGTCCTGAGAGATGTCAGAATTACAATTTTGTATTGTAGAGGGTACCTATTCATTATTATGCTTAACATGTTTTTTTGGGTCTTATACCTAGCTCTCTATATTTTCCTGAATGTGGGGAATTATCTGGCAGTTGTAATGCTCATGTGTAAACCAGGGTATGGTATGAGAATTGCTTTATTGATCTATTATCTCTATTGCATTATAACCTCTGAGGCAATGAACATGATTTGAAATATGTACTCAATTCTGTTTGCTTGTCCTAATCTAGGCTGCTACATCTGGGGCCTCGGCAACCACACCCAGTCCCTGGGGGGAGGGGTAAAGATTGATTTTTTCCAACCTTTCAGGCTTGACACAGCAGTTTTTGATAATGTTAAGTTCCCTCTGGATGCCAAGGACAGCATAATGTTGTTGTTAGTTCTGCTTTGTCTTCTCTGCACAGTCTGCAACATGCTTAGAAACAAAACACTACATAGTATGGTGCAGCAAATCATACATAGTGTGATGCAGTGTCTTCTTGAGGAAGAAGAAACAAGGAGCAAAGCAGCAATGTCCGTGTCCGTACAAAATGCCACAACAGCATCCATGTCGATGCAGATTGTCACAGAGGAGGAAGGAAGCAAAAGCAAAACAACAGTGTCCGTGTCTATGCAGACTGTCACGGAGGAGGAAACCAAAAGCAAAGCAAGGGTGTCTATGCCTACACAGACCGACACAGAGGAGGAAGGAACTGAAAGCGCCATCAGCATCTCCACACAAACCATCACCAAACCAGAGCAGCCTGAACCAATAGTAGTTGCCCCCGTTCAGAAGAAGAAATCAATGAGCAAATCAGTCTGCATAGTGACTGATGAGGACGCTGCAGGACCTTCGCACCCAGCAGAAGAAACAGAACCAGAGATCATCACTCGCTCTCTATCCCTGGGTGAGCTGCGTGACCTGCAGAGGGAATTCACCCGCCAGACAAACGAGTCCATCCTGACCTGGCTGCTCCGCATCTGGGATGCTGCAGCCAATGACACCATTCTGGATGGAAGTGAGGCCAGGCAACTGGGATCACTGTCCCGGGATGTGGTCATTGACCAGGGGATCGGGAGAACCCAAGAAACTCTCAGCCTCTGGCGGCGACTGCTTGCAAGTGTGAGGGACAGATACCTTTGTAAAGAAGACCTCCAGGTGCACCAAGGAAAATGGAACACCATGGAGCAAGGTATCCGATGCCTGAGGGAATTGGCTGTGTTGGAGATAATTTTCTCAGAAGACGAGAGATTTCCTAAGAGTCCAGACTGTGTCCAGTGCACATCGCAAATGTGGTTGAGATTTGCACGGCTTGGACCAGAGATATACTCCCGTTACCTGGCAACACTGCAGTGGAGGGAAGGCGAGGACAGGGTGGGCATCTTAGCTAATAAATTAAGAATTTATGAGGATACTGTCACCGCCCCATTTCGTACCCATGTCTCATCTGTGGAAACAAGGTTGGCTGAGCAAATCCAGGACTTGATTGAAGAGAGTCATCAGAAACTAAAAAAGGAACTTAAGGAAGAAGTCCACCATATTTCACCAGAACCAACAAGAGTCTCTGCCATTAGGAGCCGGCGTTCCCAAGCCAAGGAGAAAGGATACACTCCACGAGGAAACCTCTGGTTTTTTCTTCAGGAGCATGGAGAAGACATGAGGAAGTGGGATGGAAAACCCACCTCTTCCTTAGCAGCCCGAGTACGTGAACTAAAAAGAACACCTAACACAAATAGCTCATCTAGAGTCAATGCTGCTCCAGTCTCTCACACACAGAATTCCAGACAATATAGGAATGATGATATAACTGATCCTCTTGAAGGAACCTCAAGAACCTATTTACAGGAAGAGAGCAACGTGTACCATGACCAGGAATAGAGGGGCCCTGCCTCTAGCCAGATAGAGGACAGGGACAATCGGATCTATTGGACTATGTAGATTCGATGGCCTGGCACGTCTGAACCACAAAAATATACAGCTTTGGTTGACACCGGTGCCCAATGTACCCTGATGCCATCAAGATATGTAGGAGCAGAATCCATTTCTATTTCTGGGGTAACAGGAGGATCCCAGCAGCTTACTGTATTGGAGGCTGAAGTGAGTTTAACTGGGAATAGGTGGCAGAAACACCCCATTGTGACTGGCCCAGAGGCCCCATGCATCCTTGGCATAGACTATCTCAGAAATAGATATTTCAAAGACCCAAAAGGACATCGCTGGGCTTTCAGAATAGCTGCTGTAGAGGCAGAAGACATCAGAAAGCTGGAATACTTTACCCGATCTCTCAGACGACCCCTCTGCTGTGGGACTGCTGAAAGTTGAAGAACAACATGTACCAATTGCCACAGCAACAGTACACTGTCAGCAATATCATACCAGCAGAGACTCTGTGATCCCCATCCATGAGATGATTCGTAAACTCGAGAGCCAAGGGGTGGTCAGCAAGGCCCATTCACCTTTCAACAGCCCTATATGGCCAGTGTGCAAGTCCAGTGGGGATTAGAGACTGACAGTAGATTACCGTGGCCTGAATGAGGTCACACCACCACTGAGCGCTGCCGTGCCAGACATGTTGGAACTTCAGTACGAGCTGGAGTCCAAGGCAGCAAAGTGGTATGCGACCATCAATATTGCGAACGCCTTCTTCTCCATTCCTTTGGCAGCAGAATGCAGACCTCAGTTTGCCTTCACCTGGAAGGGAATGCAGTACACCTGGAACCGACTGCCCCAGGGGTGGAAGTGCAGTCCCACCATCTGCCATGGACTGATCCAGGCTGCACTGGAAAAGAATGAGGCTCCCGAACATCTACAGTATATTGATGACATCATTGTGGGGGGGAGCACAGCAGGGGAAGTCTTCAAAAAAGGAGAAAAAATTATCCAGATTCTGCTGAAAACTGGTTTTGCCATTAAGCGAAGCAAGGTTAAGGGACCAGCTCAAGAAATTCAGTTTCTAGGAGTCAAGTAGCAAGATGGATGTCGTCAGATCCCGACAGAAGTAATCGACAAGATCACCACTATGTCTCCACCTACCAACAAGAAGGAGACACAAGCTTTCCTAGGTGCCATAGGCTTTTAGAGGATGCACATTCCCGAGTATAGCCAGATTGTGAGCCCTCTCTACCTGGTCACCTGCAAGAAGAATGATTTCCACTGGGGCCCTGAGCAGCAACAAGCTTTCACCCAGATCAAGCAGGAAATAGCTCATGCGGTAACCCTTGGCCCAGTCAGGACAAGACCAGAGGTAAAGAATGTGCTCTACTCTGCAGCCGGGAACCATGGTCTGTCCTAGAGCCTTTGGCAGAAAATGCCTGGGGAGACTCGGGGTCGACCACTGAGATTCTAGAGCCGGAGCTACAAAGGCTCTGAAGCAAACTACACTCCCACAGAGAAAGAAATCTTGGCTGCCTATGAAGGAGTTCAAGCTGCCTCAGAAGTAATTGGCACTGAAACGCAGCTGCTTCTGGCACCCCGACTACCAGTGCTGGGGTGGATGTTTAAAGGAAAGGTTCCTTCCACACATCATGCCACAGACACCACATGGAGTAAATGGATTGCCCTCATCACTCAGCGTGCCCGTATTGGAAATCCGAATCGCCCTAGGATTCTGGAAATTATAACAAACTGGCCTGAAAGAGAGACTTTTAGATTGTCTTCTGAAGAAGAAGAGCAAGTGGCACGTGCCGAGGAGGCCCCACCATATAATGAACTACCGGAAACTGAAAGACAATATGCCCTTTTTACAGATGGTTCCTGCCGAATCATAGGCACTAGTCAAAAATGGAAAGCTGCAGTGTGGAGCCCCACACAACAAGTGGCACAAGCTACTGAGGGACAAGGTGGATCGAGTCAGCTTGCAGAGCTTAAAGTTGTCCAGCTGGCTTTAGATACTGCTGAGCGAGAGAAGTGGCCGAGGCTCTATCTCTACACCGACTCATGGATAGTAGCTAATGCTCTGTGAGGATGGCTGAATCGCTAGAAAAAGGCCAACTGGCAGCGCAGAGGGAAACCCATCTGGGCCGCTGAGATCTAGCAGGACATTGCCACCCGAGTAGAGAAGCTGACCGTGAAGATCCGACACGTAGATGCACACATACCCAAGAGTCGGGCTACTGAAGAGCATCACGACAACGAACAGGTAGACTGAGCTGCCAAGGTGAAAATATCACAAGTAGACCTAGATTGGCAGCATAAGGGAGAATTATTCCTAGCTCGTTGGGCCCATGATGCTTCTGGTCATCAGGGGAGAGACGCAACATACCGATGGGCCTGTGACCGAGGGGTGGACCTTACTATGGACAACATCTCACAGGTCATACACGACTGCGAGACCTGCACTGCAATCAAACAGGCCAAGCGGATGAAGCCTCTGTGGTACGGTGGGTGATGGCTAAAATACAGGTATGGGAAAGCCTGGCAAATTGACTATATCATGCTTCCCCAAACCTGCCAAGGCAAGCGCTATGTACTGACCATAGTAGAAGCAACCACAGGATGGTTGGAAACCTACCCTGTGCCTCATGCCACTGCCTGGAACACCATCTTAGGCCTAGAAAAGCAGGTCTTGCAGAGACACGGCACCCCTGAGAGAATTGAGGCAGACAATGGGACCCATTTCAAGAACAGCCTTATCAACACCTGGGCCAGAGAACATGGCATTGAGTGGATATATCATATCCCCTGTCATGCACCAGCTGCCGGGAAAGTTGAACGATGCAATGAACTGCTTAACACCACCCTGAAAGCACTCAGTGGGGGAAACTTCAGGAATTAAGAAATGAACTTAGCAAAAGCTACCTAGATAGTCAACACCCAAAGGTCCATCAATCGAGCTGGTCCTGCCCAATCTGAACCCTTGCACACAGTAGATGGAGATAAAGTCCCTGTGGTACATATGAAAGGTATTTTAGGAAAGACTGTTTGGGTTGATCCCACCCCAGGCAAAGACAAACCCATCCATGGGATTGTTTTTGCTCAAAGACCCAGTTACACTTAGTGGGTAATGCAGAAAGATGGGGAAACCCGTTGTGTACCACAAGGAAACAGTCTTAAGTGAGAACTGTGTGTAAGGTTTCATCATGATGCAGATGGAAATAGGAGAAGGGGTGGATAATGTCCAAGACTGAGCACCAAGATGTTTCCTATTACCATCCGAGTAGCAGTTGCATCTGGACAGTTTTCCTTATCTCCTGTTAATGGGCCCATCAATGTCTTGCCACATGACTCAGAGATAACACTCTCCAGGAGCCAGTTCTGTTTACCAGGTGATTAAGAACACACCTTGTGACTCAAAATAACATCAACCCATTGTGAGATGCTCCGCCCAGGGGGAGAAGCTAGGCATTCCCACCTGGATAAATCCAGGCATTTCTAGACAGAAAAGCAGCCTTTCCACAGGTTTCCAAGAAGACACAGCACCACATCTGCCACTCCAAGAGGACTGCAGCCACTCCAATTTGGACTGCTACCAGCACGCTGGCCAAAGCGGGTGTCAGGTTGTATTCTGACTTTGCCAGTGGTTTTCCTTTTGTATCATTGTGTGTATTTTTGTCTTTTGTTTTCCCTTTTCCCAATAAATTGTATTTCTGACTTGGAGTCTCTCACTGGTTTTGCTTTCAAACCAGAACAACAGGACCGAAGTATATATTTAGCACACGGATAACTGACTTAGAATGGCTTGTGGACACTGATTCAAAAATACAGTAAGAAAAACTTTAAACATGGGACAAAGGAACAGTAAGGTTCAGGGGAGAACTCAAGAGAAGAGTTCTAAATCCGGAAAAGATAAGAACTTAAAATCAGGGAAAAATAAACTGGGAGAAGGGAAAAAGGATGGGTTGCCCAAAATTCTGAGAGAAAGCCTCTTGGGCTGGATGTTAGAGCACTGGGAGGACTGCTCCTTGAGGCGGAAAAAGTCCAAAGAAAAAAAATAATACACTACTGTGTAGAGGTATGGAGAAATATGGAAACTGGAAAATACCTATACTGGCCCATTTTTGGTACCTTTGAAAGTAAGTTTTGCCAAGCACTATCTGACCACTTATGTAAAGAAGGGGAGTGGGATGATGAGGAGCTGGAGTATGCCAGGCTATGGGAATATGCTAGTGTACGGCTGTTCCCTATTAAGATCTCTGGCAGCAAAGTAAGTTCAGGTAAAACTTGGGAACCCCTGGAAAACCTACCACCCCCATACCAAGTTCCTCCATCACAAGCACGGGTCCCAGCCACCCCACCAACAGCACCTCCGGCCACCCCACCAACAGCACCTCCAGCTCACTCTGCATCGCCACCTAATGCCCAAATACTGGCTGCAGACGCACCAGGACCTTCTCAACCCCCCCTCCCCACACAACACAGGGACACACATACACAGCCGCTTCACACTGGGGAAAACACATCTCCTCCCGCCAGTAGAACTCGACGTAAAACAAGGAGAGAAAATACAGAGGATAGTGATGATGAAAGGGACAGACCTAATCTATACCCTTTAAGGGAAGTCCCAACCGCCCCCAGAGTCATCGGATTCGTAAACATTTCCATCAATACGAGGGATGTAAGGGCTTTTAAAAAGGAAATGGGGAAACTAATAGATCACCTGTTGGGGGTGGCAGAGAGGTTGGATGAATTCTTGAGAAATAGTATATATTCATACGATGATATCTCAGCCATATTAAGATCTTTGTTTAATGCCAAAGAACGAGATATGATAAGGCAGGCTGCCATCAAGGACTGGGAATTCAGAAACACCCAGGGAGGGAGCGGGGCGGAGAAGTGGCAGAACAAAGACCATCATGGAACGCTCAGGCGGAGGAGGATCAGGCCAAAATGATCGGGCTAAGAAACATGGTATACAAAGTATCCAGGGAGCAGTTCCCCAAAGGACAAAATATTAGCAAAGCACTAAGAGAGTGTCAAGGTAAGAACGAAACTCCCACAGAATGGTTGGAAAGGCTCAGGAAAAGCCTTCAAATGTACTCAGGTACTGATCCCAAATCCCCTGTAGGGGGAATCCTTTTAAAAACGCAATTCATTGCAAAATAATGGGAGGACATTTGGAAGAAATTGGAGAAAATAGATAATTGGCAAGAGAAAAGCTTACAAGAATTGTTAAGAGAAGCGCAAAAGGTATATATGAGGAGGGATGAGGAGAAACAAAAGACACAAACCAAGGTGTTGGTAGCAGCAGTCAGGGAAGCAAACAAACAAGAGCAAGCCCAAACAATAGGAAAACCGGCACAGGCTCGAAAGCCCCAGGGAAAGCCGGGACCTACACAAAGGAAGGACAAACAAGTAAATGCTCCTGAATGCTTTTACTGTAAGAAAAGAGGACACCTCAAGAGGGACTGTAAAAAAAGGATGAAAGATGAAATTACTTTTCAGGAAGACTAGAAGTGTCAAGGGCTTTATAATTTGGGGTCGCAAACATCTGGAAAGCCCTTGATAAAATCAAAGGTTAGACCCCAAAAGCAGGAGTTGATTTTTTTGGTTGATTCAGAAGCAGAAAGAACCACAGTCCCGCAACTACCTCCCGGGTGTACAAAAAGTAAGGATTCTATGACAGTAATTGGGGCAAAAGGGGAACCCTTTCAGGTCCCTGTCTTGAGGGATGTAGAAATAGAATCTGAAAATAAAATCTGTGTGGGACACATCTTATTAGTAGAAGAAACAGAATACAATTTACTGGGAAGGGACCTAATGGTGGTGCTAGGGATAAGCATAATTGCAAAGGACTCAAAACTCATGGTAAGTTTATATAAGCTAACCACCGAGGATGAGGAAAAGATTGATCCCAGGGTTTGGCACACTCTGGGAAAAGCTGGAAAATTAGGCATGGAACCAATTCACATAGAAATTGAGAGACCAGAGGATCCCATAAGGATCAACTGTATCCCATCCCTTTAGAGGGAAGAAAGGGATTTAAACTGATAATTGAAGATTTAATAAGGAGGGGCACATTAGAACCTTGCATGTCAAGACATAATACACCTATTTTGGCAGTTCAGAAACCCCATGGTAGTTACCGATTGGTACAAGATTTAAGAACAGTAAATCAAAGAACAAAAACCTTATTTTCCATGGTCTCTAATCCATATATTTATTGAATAATATCTCCCCAGAAGATATATGGTATAGTGTGATTGACTTGAAGGACGCCTTCTAGACTTGCCCCCTAGCCGAGGGGAGATGGGATTTCTTTGCCTTCCATTGGGAGGACCCGGACACACAAAGAAAACAACAGTTAAGGTGGACTTTCCTTCCTCAAGGGTTTGTGGATTCACCTAATCTTTTTGGTCAAGCCCTTGAAAGCTTGCTTAGTGAATTTGTGCCAACCTCTGGGACCAAACTGTTACAATATGTGGATGATTTATTGGTAGCTGGTTCTAACGAAGAAGAAGCTTAATTGAATTTCCTGGGAAAACGGGGATTGAAAGCTTCAAAGTCTAAATTACAATTCACGGAGCCCAAAGTAAAATACTTAGGGCACTGGTTAACAAAGGGGAAAAAGAAATTAGATCCAGACCGAGTGGCTGGGATAATTGCACTGCCTTCCCCAAAACCAAAAAGGGAGGTTAGGCAGTTGCTGGGACTTTTGGGTTATTGTAGGCAATGGATTGAAGGATACAGTGAAAAGGTAAGGTTTCTCTATGACAAACTTACCACAGATAGGCTCAAATGGACCGAACAAGATGAAGAAGGCTTCAGGGAAGGAAACCCTCATGGCAGCCCCTGTATTGAGTATCCCTGATATAAAAAGGCCCTTTCAGCTTTTTGTAGATGTTAGCAATCATACTGCCCATGGATTTCTAACTCAGGACTGGGCAGGGGCCAAGAAACCAGTCGGATACCTATCCAAGCTCCTGGATCCTGTCAGCAGGGGGTGGCCCACTTGCTTACAAGCAATTGTGGCCGTGGCAATATTGGTAGAAGAAGCCGAAAAGGTAACATTCGGAACCATCTACTCCCCCCACAATGTAAGAAGCATTTTATAGCAAAAAGCTGACAAGTGGCTGACAGACGCTAGGCTTCTGAAATACGAAGCCATTTTAATTTATTCCCACGACTTGGAGTTAAAAACCACCCCGGCACAAAACCCAACCCAATTCCTATTTGAGAATGCTCCAGGAGACCTGTCCCATGATTGTGCTGAGATGGTAGAACTACAGACCAAAATAAGACCTGATTTAGAAAAAAAAGAACTCAAGGAAGGGGAAAAATAGTTTGTAGACAGTTCTGCAAGGGTAGTAGAAGGCAAAAGAAAGCCGGGATATGCGATCATTGATGGGCAAATGGGAAGGGTGGTGGCGTCCTGAATGCAGGGTGGGCGGCTTAAGCCTGTGAGCTGTATGCAGTATACAGGGCATTGCTGAGACTTGAAGGGAAAAAGGGGACGATTTTCACTGATTCCAAATACGCATTCGGGGTAGTGCATACCTTTGGGAAAATTTGGGACTAAAGGGGACTGCTAAATACCCGGGGAAAGGGGCTAATTAATGAAGAAATAATTAAACAAATATTAAAAGCTATCAGAGGGCCAAAGGCAGTTGCTGTAGTCCATGTAAAAGGACACCAGGCCAGGATGCAGTTCCAAACTTGGGGGAACAATTTAGCCGACAAAGAGGCAAAAAGTGCAGCTTTGTTAAAGGTAAGTATCCCGGAGGTTGAAAGAGAGGAAACCCAGGAATTCCCCACCCCCAACCCTCCAAAAAGGAGATAGAGGATTATCAAAAGATTGGGGGCCGTCTAGAAGGAGGTAAGTGGAAGTTGCCAGACGGGAGGGAATTGCTATCAAAAGAATACACTAGGAAAATTCTAAGGAGATTGCACAACAAACACACTGGGGGGCCCATGCATTAGCCGGGCAATTCCTGAGATTCTTTGGCTATAAAGGTATATATGAACTGGCTAAGCAAGAGGTACAGGGGTGCATAATCTGCAAAAAAATAAATAGGGCAAACTCCCAGAAACTAACACTGGTGAGTTGCCCAGCAGCTTACTGACCTTTTGAAAGAATCCAGGTAGATGTCACTGATCTACCTAAGGTCGGGAGATACAAATTTTTATTAGTCATAGTAGACAAATTAACCCACTGGGTGGAGGCTTTTCCAAGCTCCAGGGCTACAGCCCAAACAGTATCGAGGTTCTTATTAGCAGAAATTATACCTCAGTACATATTAGCAAGCTAATTCAGACCAAGGAACACATTTTACTTCAAAGATTATTAAACAATTGGCAGATACCTTAGATACCTTATTAGATAGGATTATCACACCCCGTGGCACCCTCAGAGTTCTGGGCAAGTTGAAAGGATAAATCAGACATTAAAAGGCCAATTAGCCAAACTAATGTTAGAAACAAAAATATGGATAAAATGTCTCCCGTTGGCCTTATTAAACATAAGAACTATGCCTCATTCCGAAATGGGGCTTTCACCTTTTGAAATGTTATATGGGGATGCCTTATACTCACGGTATGCCTGTAGGGCATCCAAGATTAGAAGATGGGCAAATACAACCATACCTGATAGCATTAAATAAGAATCTCGAGGAATTGCGAAAACGGGGTAATCATGCAGCACAGCCCCCTTGGCTTCTCAATACATAAGATACAGCCTGGGGACAGGGTTCTCATAGAAACATGGAAAGAAGTTCCACTATCCTCTCATTGGGAGGGACCCTATTTCGTCCTTTTAACTACAGACACTGTTATACGCACTGCAGAGGGGGTGGACACACGCATCAAGGGTGAAGAAAATTGACCTTCAGGACCGAGCCCCGGAGTGGAAAATCACCTCCTCCCCTGGAGATTTGAAGATAACCTTGCGCCGGCCAAATAAATGACCGAAAGTAACTCGGTCAAATGCTCTGTGCCAGATTGTAACTGTTACGCCTTTGTACATTTCATTTGCGAATACTGTTATAAGGGGTGGGCTGTTCACTGTTGGAGAGGAATAAGACCTAGTGGGCTGTGTGCAAAGTGCTTTAAACAAGAACAAAGCCTGACTAGCCATTTTCTGGTATTGGCCACCAGGCTGGCACTGATTCAATTGGATTCAATAATTTGGTTTCATCTCTGTCAAAACGATTGAGGGGGAAATTACAAACAAAAGCTAAAATCATTACTGTTGAGTGCCATAGGTTGAACAAGGTACCCTGCAGCGCAGATCCTGTTGAATTACACCAGGGGTGGCATTTTTAAGCGAAGGTATGCAGCTCGGTCTTGGTACAAAACCACCAACGAAGATTCCTGCTGCCAAGAAGATGGTCCACCCCGCCACTGGAGGCACCCCAGTGGGCGCAGGGAACAGCAGAGAAATCCTAGCAGTGGGAGTAATCCTGACAAGCCTGAGTCTAGCCACGTGCCTCAGTAACCTTCCTAACCCTGAAACAGGGGAACCTGGTGACAAGTACCCAGAAGGTCCAGTGCCCCTTACCCCATGGGACTGCAATAAGGGTAATAAGCCTAATAAACCTTGTTTAAAACAAGCACTCAACAAGGGGCATACAAATTCAAGGAAAAAATAAAAATATACCTCGAAAATGGACAGTCAGCACATAAATTGCACCGAAGAAGCACAGGGGAAATTTCCATTCCAGCTTGCAGCAAATGTAACCGTACTGTATGGATTAGTGAGAAGCAAGAGTCAGTTTTTGTCACTTATTTTCAAGCCAATTCACTGTGGTATAACCCAAATGAACTAGGTATGTGTGTGATGGGGGGAAAAACCTACTGGGTGGGAAATAACCTAAAGTATGAAAACAGGAACCTCTAAAAACTGAGCCAATTATCCTGGACCTTTCAGAGGACCAAGACGACAGGGTTTATTTACAGTATGACAAAATATTCTACTTCACAAAGGACAAAGAGGGAATAGACCCAGAAAATAAGATGAAACAAGTAAAGCAAGACGTAAAAAGACAGGAGGCTGAGATGAGAAAAAAGAGGCTGGAACAGGAAACGTTGAGAACTCTAAATGAGCAATATGACCAGTTGGAAAAACAATACACAAAATGGGGATTGCCTGCTTCAGATCAGAATCTATTTGTGGATCTGATGCAGGAAATTGCCATTGAACTAGGGTTGTCAGATTGCTGGATCTGTGGGGGGCTAAAATCCACTGAGAAATGGCCTTGGAAGGGCAAGAGTTTGACTCCTGAACAACTACTGAAGTGGAAGGTCGACAGGACCCCCAAAATAATTCAAAGACCAGAGGGGTAGGTGCTAGATAAATGGGTAATCGGAACTTTCTGTCTCAGCAGAGAAGGTAGAGAATATTCAGTAGTTGTATGCTACTCCGTGCGTATCCACTTTGACCATAAATTCTGGCAGCAAAATGAAGACCTGGCAGCCCGAAAGCCCTACTGGGTACTGGAGCCAGGAGAAAAAGGATAAGTGCGAATGGAGTGATAAAATCGGGCTTTGCTGGAACAAAAGCCCCGGAGCCAAGCCATACCAGTCAATTGGCGAGTTAAATAAGTATTAGGATAAACCAGAGAACATAAGGAATAGATGGAAAGCACCAAATGGGCTGTACTGGATCTGTGGAAAAAAGGCCTGCTGAAAGAATTATTGAATTCTATAGTCCGGCCGCATGAGCACAGGATGGGTCATGGGGATATAGAACCCCCATCTATTTGCTGAACCACTTAATAAGACTGCAGGCTGTGGAAGAGATCGTATCCAATCATACTTTAGATGCCCTTGAATTATTATCCAAGCAACACTCTCAGATAAAAGATGTTTTGCTTTTGTATAGCAAAACAGGATAGCCCTTGATTACTTACTGGCCAAAGAAGGGGGTGGCTGTGGAAAATTTAACAAATCTCAGTGTTGTATAGAAATAGACGATTACAGGTAAACTATTAGAGACCTGGCCACAGAAATTAAATGAGTAGCCCATGTCCCAGTACAAAAGTGGAACTCCCTGCTCCAAGCGTCATGGTAGGACCATCTGTTCGACAGGGCCTAGTAGAAAAAAGTAATTTTCTTCATTTCATGCTCAGTGGCAGGAGTCATATTCCTACCCTGTCTCATCCCCTGTTTTATAAGGCTCATACACTCAGTAGAACAGGGGATGCAAATAGCAGCCTTACCCACAGATCCAGAATCCGCTCTAAGAAAAACAAACCAGGTATCAGAACTGATGACACTAGGAGCGGAAATACCACATAGCAGGGCAGCTGAAGCCCTACCCAGATTCAAAAAACAAATAAAGAGAAGATAATAGACACAGAAATACTACCATGAAATTCTGGGAGAAGATCTGAATGTAGGAAAGTAAGGGAAAAATATATATTTTAAACTTTTTGTATGCTCTGTAACCTTATATAAAATAAAATAAAAACTAAAGAAATCAGTAGAGGTAATAAGTAGGGTGCAAATTAATAGGTTAATATAAAAGGTGGGGGATTGTTACGTGTAACAGGTATAATTTGCACCATTTTTTGCATATATATATAATATTAAATATTTGTTAGAATGTACCCATTTGTATTAGAAGCCCCCTCCCACCCTCTCAGGCAAAACCAGGTGTTTGTTGAAACCCGATTTACAAGTAAAAGGATGTAGCTTGCCAGGAGATGGGCCTTATCTGAAACAATATGGAGACACCCAGGCGCTGATCATCGCGTGAACGACCCACGATAGATATCAAGAAAATCCCCCGGACTGATACATGTGAATACTGTGTTCCCGTAAATTTCATCAAGGGTTTCAATGACTCCGGACTTCAAATTGTTCTACCTTATCTCCAAGAAGGAAATCTCATCAACTTATGGGACTCTGAATGAGAGCCAGAGCCTGGCTTCAGGCAAAATTTTCCCTATAGAAATCACTTGTACCAGGATGGTGGTGTGTGGGCATAGAGGAAGACCTCCACTGAGGGTGACTTGTGTGTCTCGCACCCAGCACCGATCCCGGGCTCGGCGCTGCCCTTTTCCTTGTGGCTGGCTAGTTAGATCTCAATTGCTAAAATAAATTTTTATTTTTATTTTTAATTTGACTGGATCATTTTTCATTTATAACAAACTTTAAGTACCGGGAAATTAAAATGTATCAAAGAGAATGTTCTTCAATTTGTTTTTTCACTGGCTTCACACTTTAACACCACTTCCAACACTTGATAACATTACCACCCTGTTTTTGAATCTCCTCTCAGTGTCCTCCCAACCTTCTTTCTCACATAAATAATCTTGGTCTCTTTTCTGTCACTCTAATAGCATGTTTCCTATCTCCATCTCAAGCACATCTTTTTCTTGCCTAATTGAAGTTTTCTCAGAGCTTGGAGTGTGATCTAGTCTAACTTTTTTAGTTTTTCAAGTCCTGTTAATCAAAGAAAAATAATTATCAATTTATCACAAAAATCAAGACAATTCCCATAGTCATGAAAGGAATTCCTCCTTTTCTTACTATCATCTACACCTTCCCTGTCCCTTGTTCTCCATAGCAATGGTCATATTGACTGAAAAGCTCTGGATATGTTTTTTGCACTGGCACATCTCTTGCACATAGTTATTGGATGCCTCATTCTCTTGGGAATTTAGATTGTCTTTATTAATTGTCCATTAGTAACAACATGTCATGTTGATTAACCATTTAAAGAAAACAAACAGACAGCTCTCATTAGTTTTTAAAGCTTCTCCCTGAGAGTCATAGTTAAGTAGTTCCTCAGGGACTGCTCTTCAAAGTCTGGCCCATTTTACTGGTAAGAGTCTGCTACAATATACCAAGCATCCAACTGAGTAGAAAAGGATTTAGTGGGTCTGTGAACCTGCCTAAATAGGCAGACGCTCTCTCCCTGTCTACTCTTGCAGGACATTTTTTTTTTTCCCTACAAAATCTGATGATCATAAAAAAAGGTTTAGGACACGACCCTTTCCAGGGTTATGCGTCTGTGTTAAATCTATTAAACAGTGTCTAGGATCCCTATGCCTTACCATAAATCAGTAAATACTGTAGAACAGAAAATAGATTTTTATAGCCATAGCTATTACTTGGAGCTGTGAGGGTACAGCTTTCCAGGTTTGGAGAGGTTTTACTCCAGACTCACTATTTTTCTGTTATTTAAGTGTCAGATATAAATTCAGGATGGTCCATTCCTGTTCCAAACCACCATCATGTGCAGGTTCTCTACCACTGCAGCTGAAAAGCATTTTTTTTTTTTAATTCTCTACCACTTTTAGAGTGATGTTGAATGAATATCACTTTTTTACCCAATATCTTTGATCAGGTACAGGACAATGAAACTTCGCCACACCCTGCTTTCCCCAGTAAAACCCCCTCTCTGCACTTCTTAATGGCTTTGTTCTCAAAGCTGAAACATTCCTTTTTAGCATTTCTAACCCTTCTAGATATACCTATGGACACATGCTACAGACATATAATTTGTACACATGCTGTGACTTTTCTCTCTTCACTTGCCAGACTTAGCAGGGAAGAGGCTGATGCCCCATGCAGTCCAAGATTAACACGTGGCCAGATGGAGGCTTTAAAGAATTATGTCCCTGAGCAGATTGAGGAACCTTCCACACAGTCATAGAATAATTCAGGCTGCAAGGGACCTCTGGAGGTCACCTAGCCCATCCCGCTGCTCCAAGAGGGGCCAGTTTCAAATATAGATCAGATTTCTCAAGGCATTCCAGTCTCAAAATGAGGTGTTCTCTGCCAGAAACCCAATATTGACACTTCCCAGAAAAATAACCTTATATAGCATCTTTCCAGTAAATCAGCTACAGAACAAATAGGTTTAATTACATCCACTACACTTTCACAATTGGGTAGTTCCATGACAGAGTAGCTCACTATACATGCATCTTCTCCTGCAGAAGAGGGGCAAGCAGCTCAATTGGATAAAAGATATAGACAAAAAAAAGGCTAAAAAGTTTGGTGCTATAAAGTTACAGACTAGTCACATGTTACTCTCCCTTTGTCAAGATGCTCAACTTACCTTTAGTCTGTCCTACCCCTGGGGCATACAATCAACCTTTCTTCTCTGCAGCCAAATAATCATTGGTTTTAAAGCTTGTTAGCATCAACTAAATATACCCATGACATTGTCTATTTCAGCATTTTTGCATATATAAAATCAAAGAACAAGCCATTAGAAAGCAAAAATATTTTGCCATGTCTGCAGGACTGGAGGCCTCAGATACAGGTGACTGCCATGTTTATACAGCTGTGATTCCCTTGAGAAGCCCTTGAACCATTCTGGGGGCTCACAGTAGCATGTCTTCAGCAAAACTTGGGAAGCTTCCACAGCCTTACTCCACTCCTAGTCACCTTCCTAAAGAGAACTCAAACAGCTCCCAATTACACAGCTTTTAAATTAGACAACAAACAAACAGGAAAGATGCAGGGAAAAAGAATTAATAAAATTGTCATAGTGGTGGGAGAGAGTTATGTTTAGAAAAGAGGTACAAAGTAATTTTTTTTTTCTCACAAAGTCATAATCTCTTTGGGGAGATGGGCTGGGTTTTTTTTATATTATTACTGTTGGACAGGAGTGAAGAAGATTTTGCATCTTCCAAAGATGAGGGAAAATGCAAAATAAAAGTTGATTTAGTTTTCAGGCTTCCAGCACTGAAAATTATCAAGATTTTTTATTTAGTTTCAATCAGTAGATTTCATTGAAGAAAAAAAAAGTTTTAAAAATGCAGATATTTTTATGTTCAGTTTTCATAAAACCATTGGAAGTTATTTTTGTATGTGTGAAAATAAACCCATAAGAAACTTAAAACAGGGTGATTAATTGAAAGAAGAGAAATGCCAGATCAGATACCACTTACATTTTTAATGCAGAAATGAGGATTTGTTCCCTTTAAATTCCCCTACTAGCATTATTCTTCTTAGTATCATACTACATGGGATTTAAGACAAAGCAGCACAGAGTGTTCTCTAAATCCATGCATAAAACTGAGACCATAGACACTTGCATCCTAATTCCACTTTTATTATTCTCAATAAAAGGGAATCTTTGGAAACCATAGAGGATCAGTGATGCTAACAAATACATCTTCCAGCTGTTTTAATGACTGTATGACTAACACACAGGTAAAAAGCATTAGAAAACTGGCAGCTGTTTAATTATGTACAGACTAGTGACTGACAATACCACTCCAAATGCCTACTTATACCAAAAAAGGCATCAAACATTACTGAGTCTCTGGGAGAAGCAAGGCAATCTGTGCAGTCTCCTGCAAGCAAGGCAGGAGTCTGTCCATTAATCTGTCCCTCTGCCCTGTAAAATCAAGACCTTTTAGGGACATTACACAGTGGCAGGGACTGCAGCATAAGAAGGTCTGATATTCACCCTTGATCTCAAGGACATGTGATCACCTCAAGAAAACTTTTCCATTCCCTGGATACTCTGACCCCACAGATCTCCCCTTGCATAGCAGTTTTGCACTAGGGCTTGGCTGAGCAGAGGGCGGATCTTAAAGAGCGGAAGCTGGCAAGCAAGCAGGCAGGGAGGGCAGTTCAGGTGAGGCAGGGGACAGGAAGGGCAGAGGATAGCACAAAGCCAGGCCACACCATGCTACACAGGGCAGCCCAAAGGAGAAGTCAAACAAGCATCCAGGGTAATATCAGCAGCTCATCAATTTGATAACATTGATTGTGCATGTTATTTGGATTACAGTATTCCAGTGGTATTGGTACATCAGCCACTGCAAAAAACTCCCCAAGCAGCATGGAGAATTTAGAACACAGCTTTCATGAACTTCAATGAGAATGATGCATCTGTCTCCTGCGGTAGCTTTGAAGCTCTCAGCCAAAAGTATTCTTAGCCCTACTGTCATGCATGTCCCCAAAGAGACAAAAAAAGAAGGTGCGAGCATGTGAGACCGGGAGCGGACATGGTTGAGGAAGTGAGAGACCAAGTAGAGTCTGATCTGGGAACCCTGCAGAGACAGAGCACGTCCCTCAGGCTTTATGTTATCAACACTTGTTTGGAGGTAAAGAACAGGGCTTTTTCTCCTAGCAGGATGAGGGAGCCAGTGTGGAGCACTGGCTGCTTTCAGTAGCATTCCCAGATCATTAAAGTGAGCTCTGGTATCTCTACCTGACCCTATGGACCCAGAAATCAGAACAAGCAAGGCAGAGAAAATAGCAGAACAAAGAAACAAAGGAAAGATGGGTTTGCAAGAGCTGAATATACAAACATTTCAAATCAAGTTCCTTCTGCATTCATAAATTGTTTGTGTTTTCTCAGCAAGTGCCTGGATGTGGAAAGGAGAAAAACAGCTCCTATACAGTTTAAAATAACCCTTTTTTGCAACAGTACAGTTCAGTATCAGTGTACCTTTCTTCCCATTGAACATACAGATCTCACTCTGGCCTGCTACAAAAGGTTCAATTTCCCTCCCCAGCTGCACCTGCATTCTTTATTTGTGTGTGGTCTCTTGCATCACCACAATGCTGATATCATCTCCTGCTCCTAGCTCAGAAGGGCTGGAAAGCAATGGCTAGAGCACATTAATAACAAGCAGTATGTATCAGACTCCTCTGGATCTTGGGGGTTCAGGGGGTTAGAAAATACTTGTGTAGAAGAAAATGTCTTGCAATACTTGTGTGTGACCAGCTTCCAATCCTTGTGAAGCTAAACCAAGAAGTCAGAGCTCCCTGTGATGAATAAGTAACACACAGGGAGCCACTTCTGCACTTTAGAATAGCCCTCTGTGCCACATAAAGGCATTTCATGGAAAGGAGGCAAGAATTAAAGTATTTTAGGTACAGTTTATGTGGTTTCTAGAAATAAGGAGATACCTAAAAGTTTGATGAAAAGTCAAGATCAGTAATCTTATATGTCAAGGAATTAATTAACTAACAATTTTTTTGTTCTTATCTTCATTGTATCTGCAAGGGCGGAATCCATTTCAAAGGCTGAATTCAACTCAGCATAGATGTTGCTATTGTGTATTCCTTTCTTGCAGCAACAGCTCTTGGAGCCTGACAGTTTGAAATTACATTTTCATGTTGGAGCTGTATTTTCACAAATCCTGGAAGTTAAATAACTCTTAGAATAACAGAGAAGATATTACATTGCCAACTAGAGTTCTCTTTCATTATTTGTTTCTATAAATAGGTATGATCTTTTTTTTCTGGAACATAGTCTCATGTAGAGCAATACCTTTTCCTCAGATGGCATCAAGAGGCACAAAGTAAGCTTAAAGTTATCCACTCTGTTTACTCCACCTCCCTTCAAAGCTCTCACAAGAGACAGGGTAGATTAAAGGACATGTAATCATGTTGCTACACAGGAGTCCCAGCAATTTTGAACCTTGCAGGGATAAAACTGGAACTACAAAATATCCCTTGCACTTGGAAAGCCATTCTTTCATATTAGGTGTCCCTAATGTTTTGTCACCTTTCTGCACTTTCCCAAAATAAACTGTAGGATTACTAGATCCACAAGGACTGCAGGCACAGAGCAGGAGGATTTCCATGGCCCCCCTAATGCCCAAGAGACTGTCAGCTTCAACAATTTGTTTTACAACAGAGGTGATACATATTGGTGTTGAGGAATACGTCTGGTGTAGGTAGCCAAGTTTGTAAGCTGCAGTTTGAGATGCAGATTGAGCTCTGGGTGGGAGTCTGAGACAAGAGGCCATGAGCTGACAAAAAAGATGTTTAACAAAGGGCACAAGAACCAACAGTGGCCAGCCAGGTCAAGGTACACTTGGGAACATAGCAGGAGTGTAGGACTAAGGAGAAGGAGCAAGACTTGCACCCAGCCTGGACAGTGAGTGGATAAAAGTCCAGGCGTTCCTTTGTTGGGGATCCTTCCTCAGCAGCATCTCAGCTTGAGCTGTTTCTGTGAATAAATGTATATGAAATGAGACATCCAAGACTCTGCCAGGGGAAATGTAGAGCCAGTGAGGAAGCCTGGTCTGACTGAGGGGCTGTGCAGGAGCCCAGCAGGGACCCCTCAGGGCACCAGAGCTGCCCACGGTGGAGGGGCCTCGGTCCCAGCAGTGAAACTCTCTGACCTTGGGAGTGAGGCTGCCAGGGGCCTCGGGAACGGTCAGGCTGGGAAGTTCCCCTAACATTGCAAAGAAATTAAATTAAATTACTATTTGAGATTTTTGTTTCATGGCATTTCATTCTTTAGGTTTCTAACATAGCTAATTTTCAAGATAGCAGTTTAAACTTCCATTGCATAGTTCTTAGGCACCACAAACATTAAACATTGAGAAATTACAAGTTGTGTTTTAAAATTACAGTTGGTGTTGATGAATCTTGGGTTCTTAGTTTTTGACCCCAAGAATGCCATTTCAAATACTGTCTCCCTAATCACATGAAACAAAACCTAATTTTGAAAGAAAAAAAAAAGAGCACCTTTCAATTCTTCTGCAGGCTTGACTGTGGAAAGTTTTTTTCTATGAAAAACATACGAGGCCTAGAACCAAATCTAGATAAATGAGCCTATAGTAACCCTCTAAAACAAAAACAAAAATATTTTTTATAGCACAATAGAATCTGAAATATATGCAATGAAAAATGAAAACTAAATTTAGTTGTACATAATTCTTTATGCACTCTTTAGAGGAGAGTCTTTTGTACATTTGGTAGGTCTCAGTCAGAACCATGACATAGTACAAGAATTTATGCACATTAAAATGTAGACCAAAGATGGTCGAATACAAGTTTTCTGCCACTGAACTGCAAAAAAAACAAGCATCCATTTATGTACCAGGATTAAGGAAAGAGAAACATGGAAACTGAATGCTTTCCAGTCAGTTGATTTAAACTAAAATATGGTTAAATTATGAAGTTCATTAAAATATGCTTTGCATTAAGAAAACCTAAAGAAAATAGTGGCAGCATGCAATATAAAATAGAAGAGAAAATTTTCAGAACTATTGTACAGGAATTTTGTGTGTATCAAAGTAATGTGCCTGCAAACCTCTTGGGATCATTCCATTAAAAAACAAACAACAAAAAACCCAACAAATAACCAACAAACAAACAAACAAACAAACAAAAAAACTACACAAAAACCTGCAAAGAAACAAACAAAGAAGTAAAACCCCAAAATGAGAACAAAAATAAACAAACAAAACAAAACAACAAACAAACAAAAACCCTAACCAACAGCCAAACAAGCAAACAAAGAAAAATAAAACAAAACACAAAAACTCCCAACAACAAAACTCCATACCACCCTGATTTAAATTCCTCAGTGTTTTAGGGCACCAGAACTACTGGAAGTGAGGAAGAACATTTTCCATCTCACAGAAGTCACTGTCACTGTGGTAAACCTAGGTTAGGCACCCTGTGCATGATTTGAAATTACTCATGTCCTCCTTCCCAGACTGGCATTTGTTAAAGCTGATGGTAGCTGAGCTCAGGCAACAGCTGGTCATTTTCAAATGCCAGCTGCCATTTCCTGGGCACAAGACCTGTACAAGAGCCTTGCCAGAGTCAAAACTAGCCTGTCCCACCATGGTTTGGCCTCACAGGTGTTGCAGTTCAGTTTTCAGAACAATTCACTGGCAAGGTATGCCTGTGAGCCACCCTGATCAGAATGTTATACTTATTTTCTCCAACATCTTAACTCACTCACAGGTGTGACCAGATGTATAGACATTTATGAAACCAGGAATATGTCTTATTCATCTTCAGACATATAACAGCAGTTCCTAAATTACCTCTGGTCTGCCCTGTGCAGACAGCCTTGTTACTGTTTCTGCAATCTCCTTTAGCCAGCACAGGTACTCTGACATCTTTGTAAACAAAGCTAACACTATGATTTTGACATCAGCAAGTAAGCATGGATTAGCTAAACTTGATAACTTGGGGTAATTTCATCACATACTTAAGCTTTTATTCACCCAAATGAACTTGAAAATAACTCTTAAAAAATGGAGATGGTGTTAGTTATGAACTAAACCATAAAATCTGAAAACAGCTTGCACCTCTGAAGCATCCTGGCCTAGAAATAGAAAAGTGATTTGTTGATAGGATGCATCTCCCAAAGGGGAACATGCATCTTCCTTAAAGAGATTTCCATTGCTCCATCAGTTGTGTTTTATTCATAAAATCCCTCTCAAAGGAATATAAAATTTGACTTCAGGTATTTCAATGTTGCCTGGCTGCCAGATCTGTTTAAATCATCTGTGCTGGCTGAGAAATATGTCCTGAGCAATCAGCAGCCCTGTAAAAGCTGAAGCCAAGGACAAATATACTACTCTGTGCTTGCAGTTTTTAAGCACTGCCATATCTCTCTTGCAGTCTGGAGAAGTGACATGACAAATATACCCAGGCTAGTAGTATGAGCACACACAGAAGTTAAGCTATAGCAGGACAGGTCTCATCATATCCACATGTCTGTTTTGCTGGTAGCTCTGAACAGCCATGCAAGCCCACAGGCTTCTGGAAAGCGGCATACACAAATCTTACCAATTCTGCTTCAGCTGGAAAACAGCTGTACTCACAGTGGTTATTACTGTACTCACAGACATAGTGAATACATTGATAATATATGGATAATAATGCCAATTCCAAGTTTTATACTTAGGAGAGACTTTTTAGTGGTGCTCCTGACCTTCCAGCCACCTGCTAGGGAGTACAAGGCCCAGAGCATCACCATGAACTGGGCATGCCTCGCATCAGCCAGATGCCACTGTTAAGCTCAAGCAGACACACTATCTGCAGAAGAGACGTGTTTTAGGTAGCCATGGAGACACCAATGGTGAGCAGGCATGAAAAGAGGGATTTAAAGCAGAACTAGGGAAGAGACTGCCTTTTAATCATGGTATCTGTGCTGGCAGGTTAAGCCTTCCTCAAAAGACCTGTAACATACACACTAATGCTGAAGGACAACTATTTAAACAACTGCCTGAGAGTGCTTTTAAGAAACCAGCCAGAACTAATGTCAGAGAAAGGAGAACAATCATTAAAACATTCTCAAAGCTTTATAATATGTCTTAAAATAGTGTCCTTGCATATAGGAATGCCAGGAGATTAAGATTCAATATCTCATGATCTACTGTGTCTAGGAACAAGTACTTTAATACTATTGGAAATGTGCCCTCTTGAATTTTTGACTGCATATTGTTTCCATCTCTAGTTGTAATGAGTGTCAAAGTCCCCTTTTCTAAAATATTATTGTTTGCCATACATGGGTATGATTTGGACTTAGAAGGTCACATTTTGAGGAGAAACAGATTATTGTTTTGGGTTTGTTTGGGCTTTTTTTAAAATTTTAACATGATACCTTTTAAAGGTAATGTAAACAACTGGCTACTAGCACACAGCAAGCCACTTCAAAAGTGCAAATTGTCACAGGACTCTCCAGCTCATGGGTGTGACTTACTCAGCTTTCTTAAAATGTGAGAGCATGCGGCAATAATGGTTTTGCCACTCATTTGGTTATCAATACAACTCAAATGTAAGTCTACTGTTTATGATTAATGGCGTCATCCCAATGCATGCTAGCAAGAATTTGTAGCAAAGAGCCCATCACAGATTCTAACACTGTTTATCCTTTTGCCCTCACTTCTTCCACGTGAGTTAGTATGAAAATATCAGTATGTCTGCCATGATTTTTTACCAAACACTGGTTCTGAAGCACCGAGTTGAGTTCTGGGCTCCCCAAAACAAAAAGGACATGGACTTGCTGGAGGAAGTCCAGAGGAGGCCATGAAGATTATCAGAGGGCTGGAGCACAGGCTGAGACAGTTGAAGCTGTTCAGTTGGCAGAAAAGAAGGCTCCAGAGTGACCCTGGAACACCTTCCAGTACCTGAAGGAAGCCTGTAAGAAAGCTGGAGAGGGACATGGAGTGATTGGACAAGGGCATGGAGTGATTGGACAAAGCAGAATGGCTTCAAATTGAAAGAGACTAGGTTTAGAGAAGATATTAGGAAGACAATCTCACCACTATGAGAGTACTGAGACACTGGCACAGGTTGCCTGGAGATGTTGTGGATGCCCCATCCCTGGAACTGTTCAAGACAAGGCTGGATGTGTCTTTGAGCAATGTGGTCTAGTAAAGGCATCAACGTGTCCCTGCCTATGGGAAGGGAATTGGAACTGAATGATCTTTAAGGTCCCTTCCAACTCAAACAATTTCATGATTTTGTGAATATCTTGAGATAAAAACCAGCAAATTCCCAGCTGTAGATCATGCAAGTATTTTTTTTCCTTGTGAAAAAAGAATAATTGGGAGAGATTTTTAAATCCAGTTCACTCCACCCAAGCTTTCCTTTGGATAAGCCACTTGGGAATTTCTTCAGTAATGTCTCTGGCTATGTTTCCCCCATTCATCCACACAACTCACACAACCACTTCACAAAATAAGGACAACAAAATAACACATCTTGTCTACCACTAACATAAGAACAGGTGGTTTTAAACAGCAGCGTGGTCATCAAGGACTATAGGGCTGAAAAAAATCACAAAGATCACTAAGAATACCTAAGACCGTATTTTATCATTGTTCTAGTCACATTATCTCTTGAAACTTAGCAATGTTCTTCAATCAAGCAGATGCACAATCCCAAACCCCAGCTCCCAAAGTCTTTAAAGATATGATTCTACTTTCCAACATTTCCACTCATTGCCAACACCAAGGGAAGCTTATCCAAATGCAATATCCAAGTGATTATCTTCTGCTTGCACCCACATTTACCTAAAACCACAGTTTTAATTTTACTTAATTCAAAGGGAAAGTGCCATTAATTAGTCATCTGTCTTAGGTTGGAAATGCAAGATGTGGCCAGGGGTGTGTATTCTATTGCCATCTGTTAGATGTGGGGCAGTCATCTTCTTTTAATTGGGACAGCTGTTAAAACTAGGTGGGGCAGTTTTCTTTATTTCTTCCACAACCAATCCTCCCTCCAGGGAAATGTCTTCTGTTAATGGGCCATTGAGTGTCACTGCATGACTGATAAAATCACATCATCCCATTGGGAGATGCTCCGCCCAGGGGGAGGAGCCAAGGATTCCTGCCTGGATATAATCTGACATTTGGATCACCACAGGCAGCCTTTTCCACTGGATTCCCAGAGGAAGACAGGCCCATCTACACCACCACTGGTAGGAAATCTACACCCTTCTACAGGATCACTGCTTCAACAGAACCATGTTTGTCACTCCAGGAGGGCTGCAGCCACCAATTAATGGGACTGCTACCAACACCCTGACCCACAGGGTGTCAGGTCATATTCTGACTCTGTCAGTGTTGTTTTGTATTATTTCATTTTTATTTTTTTCCCCAATAAAGAACTGTTATTCCTACTCCCATATCTTTGCCTGAGAGTGCCTTAATTTCAAAATTATAATAATTTGGAGGGAGGGGGTTTACATTTTCCATTTCAAGAGAGACTCCTCCCTTCCTTAACAGACACCTGTCTTGTCAAACCATGACATCATCATGGCTACCTTCTTCAATTGTACACACTGACTCCTCCTCCCCAGTGGCTGTTCTTTATCCAGCTGGGGGGTGTATACCAGGGAAAATGGCCCTAAACCAGGAGGTGCTGATACAAAATCCTTTATGACTGGAACTGCAAATATTTGGATGCCTGTCATCTTCAGCCACTGTAGGTCATCCTGCAGCCATAAATGCAATCAATCACCTATTTGGAGGTTTCAGGGCAGTCTGCTAATGTTTTCATATGATTTCTTCTGCTAGCTTAGAGAGATCTACAATGGCACAACAAAACCTGGATTTGGTTCTTGTTGCTTTATCATAAGCTGTCTTAAGGTGAATGTTATTAATGGCATTCAAGCCTCTCTTACAGTCTTCAGTGGTTAGACAGATAATAAACACATCTCCAGACCTTCCAGTAACTAGAAGATCAGAGTCATGTCTGTTTGTTCCTAGTGCAGCCATCTGGAAAACCCCCAGCAAGCCAATTGGAAATCAGGAGAGCATTTAACTTTTGCTCACAGGCCATTCCCTGCTCTGTCCTTTCCCAAGGACCCATAGTACTCCCCCTGCTGTAAATACTCAGTTTTGTTGGAATAACTCAGAATCCCCACAGTTACAGATATTTGATTATCCTTTTGCTCACCTTACTACAGTGGGCAAATATCTTCAGGAAATTAGCAGGAAAAACATATGGGAAAGCAACCACACCTAAATTTGACAGAAATCTTAAAGATCTGTACATGAATATAATTTTTGGCACAATTCCCAGCTAAAGGGAATTACCCCCTACTGTGTTGCATCAAAAAATCAACAAATAAGAAGTTGGAAAGGATGCCCAAGCCACAAGTACCCAAAGGGTACCCAAGCCACAACATTTGCTGCAAGTTACCAACAGATCTAATTTTAATTTTTTCACAAAATATGGTGAAACATTTATACCTCCTGCCACACAGATATAGAGACACACAGAATATGTCAGCTGTGGCTATGATGAGTGGAGACTGGTTGTCACAGGGAATCTGAAGCTGTCTGGCCAAACTCAGAGAAATGAAAAACAGTGAAGAGTTGAGGAAGGCTCTTCCTGACAGAGCAAGAGCTTGTATGGCCAAGAGTGAATGGGTCTAGGCACCCTAACAGAAAGGAAAAGCAAGAAAGACATAAAATACCCACTTATCAACGGGGTGTGTGAGATTTTTTAGTGAGCAATCTATGCTTTTACCCTGATGGTTGTCAGGCAATACAAGAGCAGTTTCTCTGAAAGGTTCTGGTGTACGTGTGTATCAATCAAGCGAAAAGGTTTCCTATGGGGCCAAATGCACTTCCTTTCTGTTGCTCCTGATATTGCCAGCTGTTCTGGGCCTTTCCAGATGAGGAGGGAAAAGAAGGGAAAAAAGAACAGCAACTTGCAAAACATGTATTGCACAAATCCACATCTTTACTAAGAGTGCGCTTCAAAGAAGAGGGAAGGATATGAATGTGTATCTGCAAGTACATCACCTAAGTAATACATCATGCCAAAAGTCAGTTCCATCATTAAAGCAGCAGGAATGCCAGTTACTGAGAACACTGGACCTTCAGTAGTGTTGATGCTGTTTTGTGCTGGCCAGTTAATAAATGTCAGAAGGAAGGAAAATCAATTTTTATCGTATACCTAAAGTGAAAGCAAAACTGTGCAATTAACTTATATGCCTATTGAACACATAATGAAAAGTGCAATTAGATATATTGCTTGCAAATCCTGCCATAGTCAATGGGAGTATATGGAGTCATGGGAAGCATGTGGGTATATTTGAGTGTATGCTCTATCTAGAAAACAGCAGAGAGGTAATCAAGTTAGAATTAAATATAGTTATACCAGTTCAGTTAGACCACACAATTCATTTCTAGAACACAAATAACAACCTACAAAGTGAATGAGATCATTAAAGCCAATATACTTAAAAAATTTATTTGCTGAAAGCATGGTACTGAAAGCTTTGCTTAGAAATGAAAAATCTAACAAATTGGCAACAAAAGGTAATATAGAAAGGAAATAAAAATAAATTCAGAACAGCAGACTGACTGCCACAGATAAGAAACAATAAAATTTGGAAACTAATCCTTGACAACTGAAAATTTATGGCACTGCAAAATACAAGTGACCACGCTCACACTATTTTCTTTTAGTAGAATACTCAAAAGCTTCTTCTCAGAAAATTAACATTTTCAGAATTAATTGTACCCATTTGGGTTTGTGTTGAGTTCAGTAAGTGTACTTATACACTCTCACCATATCTATGATTTTTTTTTCTTGTGTAATTACAGCAGGATTTAGACACTGTGTGCAAACTTTTTGCTCCCTTTCTGCTAGATTCAAGAGTTATTTGGACACCCAGAAAATTTTGGGTATGCAAATTATGGTATCCCAGAAAATTTTTATGCTGAAAAAGTAACTTACAGCATTTGATGCACCAGTATGAACATACAAAGAGAAATATTCCAAGGAAAGGAAATTAAAAATCTAAGCTACTCAGATCCATTTTCTTTCAACTGTCTAAAGTTTTGCTTTTTATATGCTTTTGAACTGTGTTCTTTAATACATTTCTGCTTATCTTAAATACATAACTTAATACGCATAGGAAGTGAAAACTATTCCAGACTCCTATGTATGCATGCAGTTAAATGTATGCAGTTAACATTTCCTTAAATGCAGTCAAAAGTAATTCACAGCAATTGCTTGACAAGATGGTAACAGAGAATAAGATAATTAGCATGGAAACCATCAGGACTCTGCAGAAGCAGCCAACTTTACTACAACCAGTTTAGGAGCGTCATCATGCTAACAAAGGAACAAAGTCATTTCAAATCTCAAATTTCAGAACAATTAAAGCTGAATAAAAACCTTGCCAGTGGTATATATCATGTTAACAGTCCTCATTACATCTATACTGTAAAATGAATGAGGAAAATATTTATGTAGGTACAATACCACTATAGTGTAACCCCCCTAAAAGGCATTTGGTCACTTGCATTACTAGGCTAAAACACTGAAGTGCCTGCCCCATTTGGTCCTTTTATTTTATATAAAAATCACATTTATGGGGCAGACCAGTAGCTGGTGATAAGGTTTAAGACGAGGGAAAAAGAGCCTTTTTCCTGGGGAAAAATATTTACAGCAAGAAATTTAAATAAGCATTATAATTCAAACAGAAAAATAGTGGATTCCTCTGACTGGAAAATTGACTGAGCCCAGTACCTTCCTAACAGGGCATTTCTTCTCAGGAACAGAATACTGACGGTCTCAAACAAGCCTGGAAAGGGATCCAGGCCATCAGATAATTAACCCCAGGCTTCTTCCTAAGAAGATTAGTCAGGGCTGAACACCAAAAAGGTGACAGTGATCTAGTAGAAGGGTGGTATCTTTCTGTTCCACCTCTCAAGTCTCTCCTCATCTTTCAGCAAGTGTGGGAAATGTCAGCCATAAGGAGTTGCTACATTCCACTTCCTGGGGAGAGGAGCACTGCATCTCACACGGGTGCCAGAGGCAGCAAAGTCTCCTGATTCAGTGGCCATATGAGAGCAGCCTTTCACAGACTTTTGTAGGTTTCCAGAACTAGATGGGATCAGAGAGGAAGAGACAAAGCAGAACTCTGCAAAGCACAAAAAGAGACACCTTAGAAGTCCTCAAAGCCAAAGTTTAAGGTTTAATCTCTACTCAGAGGGAACAAAGAAATGGAGGCCAAGAGATACACATTCTGCAGTCTGATGGCATCTGTGAGGAGAAGCCAGTAAGTCAGAGGCCATTCCTCAACTTTCCTCAGTCTTTCTTGCACCCAGGAGGTGCTCTTCATTCAACTAATCTTCCCCTCTTCCTAGCAGAGAAGTAATAGGCTCTTCTTTCCACTTGCATGCATTAGTCCCCATTAGACAATCAAGGTATGATTTTAATTTCTGCAGAGTTCTGTCCCCTGCATAGAGAAACAACAGCCACACAGCACGATTTACCTCCTTCCAACCCCAGACCCAGTGGGAAATTCATACGCTGTAGTTCTTGTGAGACTAGGCATATCTCATTAGCAGATAATCAGCAAACTACTGAGTCACTAAAATATAAGCATTTTATTACAAGAATAGAGGGAACTCTGCAAAGGATACTTTTACCACATTTCATATAATTTGTTGTGATTTTGATCTGGCCCCGCGATTTTGTGTTTTAGAGAATTGTTTTTATGTAAATCGGCATCTGAATGAGTAAAGATTGTAAGACAGTATGATACGGTCTGTATTTCAGCTCAGGATATGCAAATACGAAAACTTGGTATCAAAATGTATGCATTCTGCATAACTTTGTCATCTACAGAGTAACAGGAAATAGATTTTTATGTGATTTATGCATAAGTAGATGTAAAATAAATCCAGCAAAATTAAAAAACATTCTCAAAAACAACGAGGAGCATTTCTGTCCTGAGCACAGGGATCTTGACTCAAGAGGGAGCTAGGTAGCTGGATTTATAAGCAGAGCACTTCAATATTCTTACTCATTTTCATTTGAAAATTAAGAAATTAAATAAACCTGCTTGTGCTTGCAATTGATCTTGTTGACAAGATGACAGCTAGGATTTTTATTCCCTAGTGTAGAACCCATGACTGCATACTGATGGTGATTTCATTGAGAGATTTAATATAATCACTTAAATTCAGCTGAGCTGCCTTTTTCTGTAAGCTGCGGAATAGTGTTCAAGAAATTCTTCATTTTCACCTTCTCTTTTCAGATGAGAATTCAGAAGATAGCCAACTCTTCTGAATTAGTAAAGTAAAAGTAAACACAAGGACTAGTAATATCATGGAATCACAGAATGGCCTGGGTTGGAAGGGACCTTAAAGATGGTCTCATTCTACCCTGCTGCCATGTTCAGGGACACTTTTCACTAGACCAGGTTGCTCAGAGCTCCCTCCAGCCTGGCCTTGAACACTTTCAGAAGTGTCACTCTGAAAGTGACTCTTCATTTCCATCAGAAAACTGTAACTGTATCTGCCATATATTTTTTATTGCAAATATAAATTTTGAAGAGATACTGTGACCTAATATTTTGCTGCACAGTTTGCTAAAATGCTTTTACTAGGTAAAACTAGTTTTACTAGCTTCAAACATGCATGAAAAAACAGAATGAACCTAAAGAAGTCTTAGCAGGAGACAAACTGTATCACAAATGTTGACAGAGCCATCCAGATGCAGCAGTGACAAAATTATGACAAGCCAGATGAAGTAAGGAATCACTTTACAGATAAAGATAATTTTGTGGAATCCCTTAGAGATTTTCTCTATAACTCTTTTTTAGGGGTTGAAATTTATAATTAGTGCTACCAAAGTACTGGAAAACTCCTACTGGAATAAAAGAATAGCCTAAATCATAGAGGGAGGACCAAAAGTAAAATACAAAAAAACATACTGTATAAAATATTTTGAGCAAAAAAAAAGGAATCTGTTTATGTTTCTGTGCTGGCTGGCAGGGGTGCATCTGGCAGCTTAATTTCCTGCTGTAAACAGTAGGAGAACTGTACCCAGCTCTCCCAAGTGGGCAGATGGGAGCCATTTATTTACTGTTTCTCCAATACAAAACTCAAGTTTCTAAAAACAGTTTTCAACTTTCAGTTATGATTTCTTGCTAAATTATGAAGATGTTTCTCACGCATAGCATCATTCCAGTCAAACTTGTGTTTGTGACTTCTGGTATGCTTGAAAGTGTTGTGTGGGGCAGGGCCCAAAGATGGGGAAAGGTGAGGGGTTGGCTCTGGGCTGGGGCTAGCAATGTGAAAGCCTGTGTGCCAGTGGCAGCACACAAACCTTGGGACTGCACCACACACTTTGGCAGAAGAGTCACCCCTTAGGATGACATGGCTGTGTTCACCAGCACTGGGACTCTTCCCACAGCCAAAAAGGGAATGTACACACTTGCCCCTCCAGCTGCCCAGTGTTTATTGCTGCTCCATGACTAATAATCTCTCCTATTGATTTCAGAATAGGTGGAAGGGAAAGAAAAGCCTATTCACAAAATGTTTTGTAAAGCAAGAACATCTGCAGTCATTTGTCTGGAGGAAGGTTCCTTCCTATCCCTGGCTAAGGACCACAGAATTTGGACAAGGAAGGAGGGAGGGAAAAACCTTATGGCCTTTTGGCACTTGCATTCCCCTCCTTGTCACCAAATTGTAAAATGGGAAACGTTACACAAGATTTGTTCATTTCACAAATAAGGAGGGTGCTGGAACTGATTGATTTATTTATTTAAGTTGTACAGTAATGGTTTTGCTCTCTGAAGTGACAAGGAATGCTTGTACGAAGCAGACACATTGGTGAAACTTTATGTTGGGACAGAGTCTACAAAAGCAAACACATAAACCCAAGCCTTGTCATCTCCACCCCTAAATTCAAAGCATGTGACAAACAAGCACTACACCAAAATCTGCAGAAGTTATGTTTAGTTAATTGCATTAGAGTTTATTTACATATCATAATTTACAGCAGCAGGAAAGAGCCTTAGCTAACAAAAATGGGCATTGCTTCATTTCTAAATAATGCTTCTTACTTAGCATGTAAAGAAAACACTGTTTAACTAAGGGTTAAACTTCACTACCATGCCAGAAAGCCATCCAAGTTCATTCTGTTGTAAACAAATTCCATTGCCAGTTAACAGGCATTATTACTGAAACTCTAAGAGAAGTTCTTAAATAACAGTGTTTGCCATGAATACATTGAATTATAGATTAAAAGATCAGTGTCTTCCTTCAACTTGGCAAATGTTGATGAGGCATTTGCCAACTAAGAGAAACATGTCAAACATTCAGCTAGACAGCATTAAAACCTTAAAACACTTGGGGGCAATGAAAGCAACATCTACAAAACTCAGATGAACAAAAGCGGACTTTAAAGTACCATATGAAAAGCAGCAAGAAAAAAATTAACAACAGATTCCTGCATTAGCTCTCATTGTTTGATGCCTGATGACAAGCCACATATAGCACTAAATTCTAAATTACAAAGATATTACATATGTGATTGGATCAGGGGAGAGCAAGGGGGCTTGTCCTGAGAGGCTGGAGATGAGCAACTGCTGCCTGTGACAGGAAGCATGAGAAGCAAGTCTTGGGCTCTGCAGTTTGAGAGCCAGTCTGCCTGGGATGGGGAGAGGATGGAATAAGCAGCCCAGAAATGCTAACACAACCCACCCACTCACAAGGGCTTTCTGTTTTTTAATTCTCCTGTTGGTTCTAGTGGGAAGGAGGAGGCAAAAAAAAAAAAAAAAAAAAAAAAAAAAGCTGTAGAATACGTCCATCTTCTACATCAGTGGGGAAATGTGCTGCACAGGGCAGCCAAGCAGCAATAGCCCTTCCCACTCAGGAGGAACACAGCAAAAGGGCAGCAGAGGACAAGTCAGCAGGATGAGACCCTATGGTGGGTCTCATGTGGTAATTGGCTCTTTAAGGTTCTTTATGCAGCAGCTACAGAATTGCTAATGGCTGCTGCTGCAGTGAAGGTTGTTTTTGATCTCTGATAATACCTGTGAGTTTTCCAGTGGAGTATTAACTATTCAGCCAAATTCAGCCAAATCAAAACTTGGCAAAAATAAAAAATTCCATTTTGGCATCCAAACATTCAAAATACTTTTTCTTCACTGTTTTTGAATTATGAGTGGAAAATGACACATATGCATCCACCCAGCTAAGCAAAAGCATACTAGGACTCAAAAGCCCACTTTTTCAATCTGTGAAGTAATCACTTCGTTTTGTTTAAAAGTAGACAGTTATTAAAGCTGAAAAAAAAACAAGGTCAGTTAGAACTAGACTTGAGAATGTGTGCAGGTTTTAGAAAAACAGTGAAGAATATCATGACACAATCATATTTGAATATTGCCAAATACATATTGCCAATAACCCGTAGACAGCCTTAATGTCCTTAAATTTTGTAAGCATACATGCTTTTATTTATTTGTTTAACTTTAGACTTTGAGTTACTTTGGAACTGGTTTTAAATGTCATGGAACTCCCAACCCACATAAAAGAGGAAAGGAGGTTATGTGTCTTCATTGTTTGAACTCTACAGAAAAGAGGAGACATTTCTCACATTTCTTCCTTAGAGGTATGATATGCAAATCCCTACATAGAAGTAGCCAGAAGAGTTGCATTACCTTCACAAAAAGAGCAATACAACTTAGTGAGCAAAATACTTATAACAAACAGTTCCACTCTAATTTTGTTTCTTTTCAGCAAACTTGTCATTTGGCAATACTACTTCAATACCCACCTTTGCACTGGTGGAAGCTGACATTCACACAAGCACATGGACATGCGTTTTTCTGCTCTCACACACTGAAAAAATTAAGCATCTTTCCAATGAGAGAAGCAAAGGACCAGAAAAACTCCCTACATTTAACTCTGACTTCGGGGAACTTAGGAATTCCACTGAAAACAGCACACGAAGTCTTTGACAGCCCAACACAACTTTTTGAACTTTCTCTTCCTAGAACAGGGGCTCCAAACACCTACCTGGATAGTCCAGCTTGAGGAGAATGGTAACAGCTGCTTGGCATAAGACTCACCAAGCAAACACAAACTCCATTTTCAGCTTTCCAAACAGACCAAAAGAATCAGCAGCTTCCCATCAAAATCAGTAGGCACCACTCCCTGAGCAGCCATGTCCCAATTAATCAACCCACACTTTTGATAGTAGCCCCCAAATGTATAACTTCCTCCCTGAGCTTTGATTTGTTTTGATTTGTTCAGCTGATCTGCTCAGCTGTCAGACAGCAATTGCCAGTCTGACCCCAGCACACATCTCAGACTACTCATCACCAGGCAGCTGCTGTACCGTTCAGCTGAGCTGTTCTGCTCTGGAAATAGAGGTTCAGGTTCTGCTCCTGTTGTCCAGGTGATTATCCACTGCAGTGATTATAAGAAATGATCCACTGCTGCTAAAGAGACAAAATGGGTCATCAGGACCTATTCTAAGGCAGGTCATTTGGGGAGAGCTCTGAATGAGAGGCAACATGAAGAAGAGGTCGACAAAAGAGTTTTTCATGGTGCTAGTTCACAGCGTTACCTATGATGGGACTGCCCAGGTTATGGACTATTTTTAAATAACCATTAGGCACCTAAGGAGCTGCTTTAGACTTGCCATGGCAAGTGGACCCTTTGTTATGCTTATATTACTGGCTATCCAGCACATTTCACATCCATATTGCTAGAGAGCAAGGTGAAATTCAGTCTTTAGGGGACCTCCAGAGCAATCTAAAAGACAAGGGGAAATAAGCCCATGCTACACGTTAGCATTTGTATACTTCCAGCTTTACCATCCAGTATCCTTGTAGCACATGTTTTTAGCTGAACAGACAAGACCCAAAGGCCAGGAGCAGGACTAATAAGAATTGGGGAAAAAAAGAGGAAATGCTAGGTGGAAATTAGGTGGCTTTGAACAAGTTGCTGCAAGACAGAAGGCTTAAAATCAGCTGAGTAAACAAATTGCAAATGGCAGCCAGCAGAGAAACATTTGAACTCAGTACTATTACTCGCTAGGCAATTCAAAATATGCAGTTGAAAATTCTTGTTTGCTATAGCAAAACTCTTTCACTTGGATAACTTCAGGAAATAATAATTTTAAAAATTATAAAGAAGTAGAAAAACATAACTTATCCCCACCAGTTTTTAAATCATAGCTCGTATTTGCAGATGCATTGTTCAATACTTTCGACATTCTAGCCAGGAAGTCTAACACTGGACTATGAGGGAAGAGTATTATAGGCTTTTAATCATTCCTGATATGTGCTTGAGGTGATTTATGTGACAGCTATGCACTGAAGTCCACATATTCACTTAGAAAAATGCACCTTCCAGAACAACATAATTAAGTAATAGGAATTCAATTCAGGTAAATTTTCCAGTTTCCTCTAGTGACTCCCAAACAAGAATGCTTTTTGTTGTCTGTAGACAACAAATTGAATTAGGATGTTTAGTGAAAGAGGTAGATGACCTGACCCATTAAGGCAGCTGACATTTTATTGTAATCTCTGACTGAAAGGGCTATTCATGGAATTTTGCTTTCACTTCAGGTTTCTCTTGCTTAATCTTCTGAGGTATATGTTCTTCCTATAGGAAGGTTATGTTACTAGAATTTCTTTATGTGAAACACAGGCAGCTAGCATTTGATATCATTTTATTTTAGTATTGTCTTCTCAGACAAACCTTAATTTAAGGGTGCATTTTTCTCACATAGAAACACTAGATCTGTATCTGGGAGTCACCTCATGAAGCTCCATTTGTCAGCAGCATTCTGCAGTGAGACTGCCAAGATTTGGTCTCTTCTTCATTACATTCTCTATCAATATTCTCTAACATGATTAACTAGCATCTTAATTTGGCAACATGGTACTGAACTCCAACATGTTTTAATTTGATAGTGTAAAAAACATTTGTAATATACTTTCCTAGCACATTATGTATAAGCAGCAATTCATTTGAACTAAGTCTGTAAAACAGAGCTAAACAAAAGGATACACATTGCTTTCTAAGTCAAGCTGCAATATATTACACCTGATTTACATAACTCCATAATGTGTTTGGAGCCTTTTGTGTCAGACCCGTGACCATGTGATCAGTAGAACTGTATCACCCAGATACCTATAAAACATGTATAGAGAAATAAAAACATGAGATTGGGTTGGCACAGTACCAGCCCACCATTAGAAAGTACACTGCAGGACCTTATTGAAAAGGCAGAGCACTAAAAAACTGCAGTGTGATTTATTCTTTCAACCCCCCCCCGCCCCGCTAACTGGCAGCATAAGTCTTTTTAAAGCAAATCCTTTTCTGTCCACTATTTGATACTTATTTTCTGCTTCATCAAAGCAGTAAGGAGCAAATGAATCTTTTGACAACATTTCTCTGAATGTCATAGATTGTTCTTATGAATTTGATATGCCATTTGGCTTCAGAGACTGATTGAAGGACACATTAAAAAATGGAAACAAAACCAGCAACTAAGGAAACAAAACCCCAAACAACTAAGGAATCTGTGTTACAATTTTATGTTGTCCAGTATTTTGATAGAAACTAACTCAGTGGAGTATTGTCAACAAAAAAAAAACTGCTTCCCTATATCAGGGCTCAGCGTATTTGACACATTCTATACCCAACTTTTATGATGCTTATATTGTTTCCTTCCTTCTCATGAGCAACATATATATATATATATATATATATATATAAAAGTCACAACTGTGAGTTTTTTCAATGAGGTTGATTCATTAGGCCATTATTTTGTCTTTCCTTCTACTACCCACAAACTGATTGCCACAAGTGTAGTTCCTTCCTGGGCAAGTGCCTTTGGAGGCCCAAGTGTGTTACCACATCACCATGCTGTGTAGAGAGCAGGAGCCCCACTGACTCAGAAGCCCATAAGAGGAAGCCCAACGTGACAAAATGAAGGCCTCTGACACACTTCTCTGCTTGTCCAAAGAACAGCTGAAAGTGATGTCAAAGGCTGTTCATGAATATCCACATGCACAGATGGGCCAAACTACCATGTCTTAAATAATTGATCCTATATCCACCAAAGAATTTTGTTTCAATACTTTGAAAGATTATTCCATCTCATGAAAATAACAGGTTTCTCTTCATCCTCATCATATCTCCTCTGTAACTAAAGATTCTGCAAATTTGTGCCCATTCTGCATGGGCTTTCACATGCAGAATGAAGTGAGTAGAACTTAGTAAGCTGTTCTTAAAAAACTTCATTAAAAGATCTGACAGAGAAATAGAAACAATTTTGTCTTGCAGATCCCTGATGCTCCCTCTAGGAAAACCTTAAGGAAAATTCACCTATTAATTTTCCAAAATCAATTTATTTGTTCCCATGCCTGAGATTAATTAAGTGCTTAAAAATCCAGCAAGATTGGGTGCTTGCAGGGTAGGGTTTTGAACATGTTTTGCAAAGCAAAGCTCAAAGCAGGCACTTTTCTCCCATGAATTTGCAGTTTTTTTCATATTAGAAAGACAAAACTATTTGGGCTTGCATTTCTAATTATTGCACGAATTTGGCATGAACTGCACTTAGAAAATCTGATACAATTGTTATTCATTATTTTAGGAATCCTAAATGCTGATGTAATGTAGCAACATACAGGTTTTTCATGGGGAGGGGATGTGAAAGGGGGAAGAGGGCTTAACCTTGCAATATTTAAAACCAAGGCTGACTTCTAGTTCTGTAGGGAATTTAAAGGATGTCTTCGCTAAAAGCAGATGCGTACATACATATGTGTTTACACATATGTTCACGCACACTCAAGCTTGCTACAGGACCTAAAGGAATACGATTGAATTTGGATAAGAGTCATCCTATAATTAATGAGGAACTGGTCACTCAGGCAGGAGCATCAAAGGTGCTGACTGTGGTCCAAATCACATGGCTGTGTTTGGTTCTCTGTGGAAACTGAAAAAAAAGATTAACCGCATTAGTCAAAAGGGTTCTCAGGTCAAGACAGAATAACCTTTTGTAAATCCTAAAAGTAGAGGATGTCCTTTCCAGTTTGGTTCCTGGGGAATATTTCATGACTATTTGGTCATAGGATCAAAGAATGGTTTAGGTTGGAAGGGACATAAAGTTCATCTTGTTCCAACTTCCCTGCCATGAGCAGGGAAAACTTCCATGAGACCAGGCTGCTTAATGATCCACCCAACCTGGCCTTGAACACTTCATCTGCTACTTCTCTTGGCAACTGTGCCAGTGCCTCACCTCCCTTATAGTGAAGAATTTCTTCCTAATATCTAATACAAACCTACCCTCTTTCTGTTTGAAATCATTACCGTTATTCTTATCACTCCATGCCCTTGTAAAAAGCCCCTCTCCAGCTATTTTTTAGGACCCATTCAGATAGTGGATGGTGCAATATGATCTCCTCAGAGTCTTCTCCCAGGTGAACAACCCCAGCTCCTTAAGCCTGTCCTCATAGAAGAAGTGCTCCAGTCCTGATCATCTTCAAGGCGTCCCCGTGTCCTTCTTGTGCTGTGGATCCCAGAGCTGGATGTAGTGCTCCAGGTAGGATCTCACCAGAGCACAGTAGAGGGATAGGATCACCTTCCTAGTGGTCACACTGCTTTGGATGCAGCCCAGAATTCAGCTGGCTTTCTGGGCTGCAAACACACATTGTTGGGTGTCAACTTTATTCCTTAAAAAGCAATCTCCTCTCTGCTTCTATGTATCTGCATTTAAAAATGGTGTGGCCAGAGTTAAATATGTTCTCATTCCAAGAAAGCAAATATTAGATGCCAGTATTATGTTCTCAGAATACTTTAAAAGATTACATAAACTTATTTCAGTTCCCCCCCCCCCCCCCCCCAAAAAATATAAATTTTAAAATCTGCAGTTTGTACTGTATAGACACACATAAAATTTCTCACAAATGCTGTCAAATATTGTGGCTTCTAATAGTCAAAGGTAACTTTAATATTTGCATTTATCTCTGCTCTTCATAATGAATTTCTTCTTTGGAGGTGCTTGAGACTGCCTTCCAAACATCCCAGAAGTCAGATTTACAAGCACAGCTACAAAAGATGCACCTGCAAAATCAGTCTTTACTGAGCTCTAAGGCAATTCGGTTTTTACCAGCCTGGAGTGAGAAAGACAGCTCTGATTAGATACACAGATATGGATTTGTTCTGGAAGCCAGGGAGCCTTTATATTCAACATCTTTTAGTCTTTATGCAATACATGCTGAACAAACAAGTACTGAGTTCACTGGAGGGGAAGAATATGGTAACAGACTTCTGGAAATGTTCTGTCATATGCTGTACAAATTAAGGACTTTAGATTAAGGCAAAAGAAAGATGCCAGTGGAAGAAATTCAAAAGGAGCAAGTGCAAGTCAGAAGTGACAGAAGAAATAAATTTACTACTTATACACCTAGAACTAATCAAACAACAAGAGCAGACATACTAAGATAATCCAAATTTAGAAAAAACCTCCAACAACTATGGCAAAAGCCTTAACCACGTATACGTGTAAACAGGCTGATAAATTAAGTATATGCTCTGGCTTTATTTTATAGAAGGAATTTTGCATTAGAGATAACAAAAGGTGGCATCTTCCCATTTGATGTTGACATTCTGCCTCCCTCATGGAGATGCAATAGCTCTCCTTTCCCATCCATTCTATCAAATTCATATTTAAAGACCCGTGTGCTAGGAATCTGCCTATTTTTATTTTCAGCATCATAACACATCCAGGAATTTCAATATTCAGACTATTGCATCAATTCACAGAAATTGGCAACTTCAGTACACTTCTTATAAAACCTTGGAATACTTAGCTTTTCTAACTAGTCTCTTGAATTTTTCTGTTCCCAACTCCTGTCTGATGGTCTACAACTTCTGCTTCCCAATCCCACTGTCTGCTCTGGCATTTGGTATACCAGCTGTGTTCACAGCTGCCCAGCATCTGCCACAGACTCTACTACTGACAAAAAGAGTTGGAGGGAGGTCTGGGCCACAACTTGACTGTACACAAACTTGCCACCAGATTTCAGTCAAATCGTAATTCTTCTGTTCCTGACTTTCAGCAGTGCATCTGAAAAAAGAAAACAAACAAAACTAAAAAAAAAAACTAAAAAAAAAAAAAAAAGTTCTTTTTCAGCATATATTACATATATTAAAGGAACTTAGATATATAACGGAAAAGTTTTTTGCCTTCTATGCCAAAAAAGTTAAGAGTATCAAGCCTCACTCAGGATTTTCCAGCTGTAAGTAATGGTTAATATCTTAGCACTGTATGTTTTGGAGCTACTGGACTTAGTTAGGTGTCTCTTTTTTCCCTCCGTTCAATCTGTGGTAGTCACACAGGCAACTCACCCAGGTAGCTAAACAGGGAGATCCAAAACATAATTATCTCCTTCTAAGGAAAGTATCTGCTAGTGGCTATTGAGGGAGCCTAACTACTGCCTAAGCCTGAATGCCTCACTTCTTTGTATTCTTACATGAGAATATGGAGCCACATATAGTACCTAAATGCAGTTAGATGTACTTGAACTGGAGGTTTGAAAATAGAGAATACGTCATATATTATCATTTTCAGAAAAATAAAACTACATAGATTGCTACGTCTTATCCCCAGTTCGCAAGAGCCGATCTCTTCCCAGCCCCGGCTAGCTCTTCTCGGGGCAATATGGCAGCGAGAGGCACTCCCAGCTGAACCCAGCAGGGCTTTAGAGAGTGCTTTCATGGGTCCAAGGACACTGCTGATCCCACCGGCAAGGAAGGAGGCGACCCCCTTCTGGGGATAGGTCCAAGATTTATTGTGACTCCGAGGAGTGCCCCAGACCCCAACAGCACTCAAAGAGGTCCCAGAAGAGCGTGAGCTCTGGACCTCGAGCAGGCCCTGATATAGGGTGGGTGGGAAACCTGATCAGCCAATGGGAGAAGACATGGGCGTGGCCCTCCGAGGGAAGGACACCCGGGGTATCCACTGAGCAGGGAGGAGGAGAGGGACCCCAGGCCATGGTCCAGTCACCCAGCAACCCCGGCAGAAGCCTCCAGACAAAGGGGAAGGGTGGACAAGTCACCTGGGAGGGGTCAGGGGCATGAGTCAGGGTTTTTGGGATTGATGGACACACAGGTGCTGATGGGAAAACCTGGGATGAACCAAAAAGGCGCAAGGGGTGGGTACAGAGGGATAATCCATTTTGAACATACATACAATGGAACCTAAAAACACAACTCCACAATAGATTAAGGAGAGTGTAAGAATTCACAGCCAATGATGCTTTAGCTGAAGTGGTGCCTAACCAGTCTGCCATACAGCTGCTGTGAATGGTACTGAAAGTCAGTAGTAACACAAAGAAAACTGAAAACTGTAGATCAAGACACACTCTGGTATTCAGACAGAGAGAAATTTACACATCACAAGATTGTTCCTTTCAACAAAACTGCTGGAGCTACATTCATGGCAATCATCATCAGTGGGAGACAGACATCAAGGTATCTCTGAATGAAGGAACTTCTATGAGTGAGAGGATCTGGATTATTAGCTTGGCATCAAACAACTGCATAAACAGACCTTCTAAACCTGTAGCAATTAATTTATTGCTGATTTGTGATCATCCCATGGAGGATTAAGCAGTTGTGCTGAAAATAAAAGATCTTGGATTATAGCTTGCCAAAAGATATTTTGAGGTCTTGGTGATCCTATCATGATTTAAAACACAGGTCAAAAAAAATTCTCATTTGCATCACAGTAACTAATTTACAGCAGAACACATACGGTCTGAGGATTACTGGGGCAGTTCAGCCAATACAGTACTTCAGACTAAAGACAGACACAGGGGATGAATAACATTTCTGAGATGGACATTGTGTGTCAAATGCCTGCACCCCAACCACTGCAAGCCTGCTGATCACAAGCAGCCTGTTACCATTTTCACCTGTACTACCACAGTGTTATGAGGTACTCAGTCCTACTAATGTGCTCTCTGTCTCAGTGATAGACTCGGCCCAGAATTACTTGTGTTGCAAAATGGTTTTAGCGTGTCACCATCTCTTAATTCTCAAAAACTGGCAGAAGATAAAAGATAATTAAGTCACTGACCCCTTGTAATTTCCAGTTCAACATGCCCCGGAGATCATTTGTGAAATGTTGCCACCTTGATACACTGAGCGTATTCACAGTCCCACAAGACTACCCATATTTGTGCAACACAGTTTGTAAACTCCATGGCAGCAACAAAAATTATATTCAAATACAAATGAAACAATATTCTAGGACTGCCTCCAGGGCTATTAAGATTTTCTCTCCTCAGTTAGTTTTGGCTTTGGACAATTACAATAAAAATACAGATAACAACAGTTAAACAATAAAACAATTGCAATAAAAATACAGTTAATTACAGTTCTCCTACTTTCTCAAGTGTGGGAATTCCAGGGAGTACAAATCTAAAAGGAGAAAAATGTTTTTTAAAATTCTTCATATATCTACATACATATGACATCCAAAGTAACTTTTAACGTATTTTATATTACATACTGGTCTGTCTATCTATTGAGATACATATTAATAAACTTCACAATAAACTAAAGATACAAACACTGGAAGTCTTTCTCACCACCACATCCCTGGTACTCAAAAGTATCAGGCCTGTTCCAGGCCTGCGATAATAGCTCCATCAGAAATTCCTCTGACATGCCACAGCTAGATCAATGGGCTACATCTGTAAGAACAATTAAACGTTCCATGCTCTAAGCTGACACCAGATAATATGTAATGGCACAAATAAATGTGCTATCAAAGTCACACTGCCAGCAGACCACCACTGGAGTTAGCTTGCTCGTGTACAAACTGCCAAGCCACTCAGAGTTTGGGAGACATAACAGAGGTAAGAGTCACACCTGGGCCATTCTAACAATTCAACAATGTAGAAGATGTTCTTCAACAATGTAGAATAGTGCCCAGCACTCTTTAATCTATAAAAAACAATGGTCAGATCTCACAGAAATGTTAAATCTATGCCACTGTCATTGTATTAATTGAATTTTTGTAGCAATATCAACTCTTCATTGTCATTACTCTGGTTTTATTGTCAAAGTAAGATCTGATTTTCTGTACCACCTCCACTGATGCATTCCCTGGCCTGAGTCCCACTGAAAAAGCTCTGTGGTTTCAACCCAGGTGAAGTGAGTACCCAGAGCAAAGGAGGACCTCCTAGTCTCCAACCCTATTTGTGAATGTAAATTTCCAGCTTCTGTATGGAGAGTTGGTCCTTTCTTTGGCGCCCAGGAAAAACCAGAACCCCCCACCAATATGCCCTGGCTAAGGTACATATCCCAAGGCCTATTTTGTACAGTTCCTTTTTCCTTTTTGGCAGTCAGATGCAGAAAACTTATAACCACGGTTTTAGAGCTGGAACACTGCTCAAGCAAAAGGACCCAGAATGTTGAACTATGAATAAGATCCAGTCCAGGTCTCATTAATGTTGCTGGCAGGTCCTGGTCTCACTTCTGACCTACTATAAGGGAGACCAGAAGTTCCATTCTTAAAAGTCTGACAATTCTTTTACTCTTAATGGTAGGTCCTCTGCAAGCAGAAAAAAATGCTACAGGCATTCAGACAGACAAATCTGAGAGTCTTTCACTGACTGGACTTTCTTTGAAGGGACTTGACACTGGAAATTGGAATCTGAACAGCAGTGAGATCATGCAGTCAGGCTTCTGATCTTGGGCCACGTGTGTAGCCACCATGATGCAGTACCTAACTATGCACATGGCATGCATAGCCTGGCTTGGATACAGAGGACCTGGGAATGGGCTCTTCGTCCTGGAGCGACTGCTGCCCTGATTCAAACTCACCCAGGGGTGTGAGAAAGCCACTACTGCAAAGAAATTACGTAGTGCTTGAAAGGGGGTGCAGATTAGTTGGGTTTTTTTAACCATTAGCACTGGGCAATGTATTATGCTGCCATGCATGTGAGGATCATTATAGAAAAGACTTCAGAGATCTGTGGTAACAGATATCCCCAGATACCAGACTATGAGCACTACAACACAGAATTGTGCTGCCTGTTGGTAATGAGCAGTGAGTACTTGAATCTATTTTCAAGAAGCAAACCAGAGATGAAATCAGCTGCAGGCTCTGGAGAACTGGAAGAAAAAGCTTCCCAAACACAGTCCATGAATAGATAACTCCCCAGAAGTCAAGGGCAATCCATTCACCACTAAGAAATGCATTCCAGGAACATTTACTTCCTGAGAAAATTAAATACTGTGAATAGTTTTGGCACATACTAGAAAGCTAAATGTATTTCCTTAACTGCAAACAATCATTTAACACAGTAGGTTACATAAATAGATTAAAAATTCATAACTTGTTTTATCTTTGCTTTCAAAATTGTTCCAGTATAATGTAAGACTTTCTTGCCAATGCATTGTAGGGATAGTTTCAGAGGAGCGCAAATGCAGTACTAGTGCTGCAGAGATATTACTTGCTACATTAAACTATATTTGACTGCTGACAAAAAGTAGTCAATCTCTTGACTCTTAAAGTCAAAATCAACCCCATCAACATGAGCAGGAAGTCTAATGCAGCTGGAACCATTCCCTTGCATTTAAAAGAGAACTCATTTTTAAAAAAATTTAAAATCTAATGAGATCTTACATTTACTAATAATGCTTGATTCATTCCTGATATGTTTCCTTCAAATTGTATCTCAACCTGATAGGGAAAAATCCCAGACATACTATTTCTAGACACATTCAAGCTCCAAACCTCCCTGTGCCTCTTTGATTTTCTGCCATTAATGAAGATCTACTTAAGGAAGTAATGTTTCCTTATGCTGTAAAAGATTTGCACTGTAACCAAGGCTGGTGACGTCATATTGCACCAAGGTTTCAGCACTGGAAAACTCAACTGCTTTTACTTCAGTTAGTGAACTGTACCATTTTGCAGTCTACCTGCAAATGCTGTCTGCATTTACCTGCTTGATATCCAGAGCAGAGAATATTTGTGACAAACCAGAGATCTAAGTTGTGACTCAAACAAAAAAAGGTTCTGAGGTAGAAATCCTAGCACTGAAGGTGAGAGAAAGCCCCCCAAAACTGCACTTTTACAGCATTTGATTCTACTTTAGTTCTTCTGTCCTTCAGGAAGAATCACCAATGATGGCAATGATGGAATCTTTAGTAACCAGAAAAGAAAGTTTGTACGTGAAGGGCTGCAAATCATGTTTATGTTCTGGGAGGATATGTAAGGAATGCACCCAAAATACTGTCTATTTATGGCACTCCAGAGGTTTTGATGGCAGTCAGGGTTTTCCCCATTTTCTATTCCCTCTTTCACTTTTGGCAAAGAGCAGTAATTTTACTGCCAAAACAAGTCTCAACTCATAATCTAGTATCTTGAGAAAAAAATAAGCAGCACAGTTGACAGCAGCTTTTCTCCAATTCAGATGTTCTTCTTCAGTTTCTGAAGAGCCAGAAAATATGGTAATTTGGACTGTTGAGATCCCTTTTTCCCCCATGGAGATACTGACATTGATTTTAACACCTTACTGATTTATTCCTGAGGATATGAACCAATGAGAATTGAAGCTTCTGAATATAAAAAAAAACAAACCAAAGAAAACCAAAAAAAAAAAAAAAACCAAAACCAAAAAACAACCCACATAGCAACTAAGGAAAACAAAAACCATAAAACAAAAAAACCTCTACCCTTAACACACTATTTTGAACACAGAAGTTCAGTTCATTCTGTCCTTTCAAATCTTTTAGAAAGAAAAACTAAAAGATTACAAGATATCATGAGTCAGAGGAAGAGACAAAGTAATAGTTGTCATAGGAAACCCACAGTGCTTTCTCTTTGCTGTTTCACTACTTTAAATCATTTTATGGCTCTCTTCCATACTAGGATTGTTCTTTTGGAAGTTCATTCTATTCCTTATTCCACCTTCAAATGCAGCTGGCTAATGCTGTGTGGATGTTCAGCTGTTTCCTCTGGGAGGGACTCCTCTCTCTAACCAAGTCATGCAAAAGTTTGACAGAAAACATGAAATAAAATACTACCTAGTTTGTTACCATTTTGGCTATGTGATGTTGTCTGTGACTACTACAACAAAGATGCAATTAGAGTATTAAGTGTGGATGCTTGCATTTCAACCTGTAAATAAATGAAAACAAATCTCAGGGAGAATTGATTTAAGAAATGGGACTCTGCAAGAAAAAAAGCATTACCAGAAACTTTCACTGAGTTTCAAAGGATCATGTTGCACAGGGCACACCTGGTGTTAAGGTCAATGCCACAAGACGCAGAGGTTTCTCAGCCACCTTTTGAACAGAAAGCTATATTCACATACATACACTGCTATCAGGCAATAGAAGTGAACAATGAGGAAAGAATTTTAAAAAAAAGGGTCATGTACATTTGGACATCTTAAATATTTATATTTTAGTTACAGATAATTCTTTGAGGGTCATGCTGAAAAACCATGTTTCAAAGGAAGTGATATTTTCAAATTGGCATTCGCAGCCTTCTTTCATAATCACTGGCTAACACTCCCTAACCAGATTTTTAAGTTATAAAAACAAAATTAATGCAAAATTTAAAAATTAAAAATTCATATAAATAGGATAATATTTACCTCTGCTATGGTGTTTTGCTTTTCTATTTGTTCATCTCCCCATCCCAAATTTTTGGCAGTAAATTGTCTCTGTCCGCCTCCTGCTCTGCTTGTTCAAGGCATAGCACAATCTGAATTAACAATACATAAGATTTTGCTTTTTAACATTTCAGACTGTATTTGACTTATATTTCACTAGGCTGTGCTTTGCATTAGAAAAACCCTTGTGAAAGCAGACAAGCAACACCAAGTTATGCTGTAATGAACAGCATTAGAAAATAACCATTTAATTCAGGCAGAGATATAGTCATTGCTCCTCTCTTCAAATGCCAAAAAATGGTTGACATCTAAACAAAAAATGTTTTTAATTTGTTTTGTTTGATCTTCTCTACAAATTAAAATGAATTGTGATACACAACTAGAGTTTTGGCTTCTGTTAATCTACTACAGTCTTCTTGTGTGGGAAAGAGAGAGATAGTAAGTGGGAACAAGGTCAGTTGGGTTTTACAGTCTATCCTCATGTTCCACTTGCGCCCATTTCCAGAAATGTCTGTATCCTCCTGGCTGTCTTAAATGCCTTCCTAGTCCCTGATGCTCCTCGTGTCTGTTAAACACCAAAACTGGAGCTGCAATCAATGAGATGGAAGACCAAAAGTCAATACAACCAATACTTCAAGATAAGAAATAAAAAATCAAAATGATGTAGCTAATTAAGGCTTGACATTTATAGAGCAGAACCATGACCTTTTGATGGTAGGCTTTAGAACTCATCACATATGAATTTTCTCCACTAAAAGAAATATTGACTATACACATTGGCAACAAAATTATGTAACAATATTAAAAACCAATATGTTTTGTGATAGGTACTTTTTGTTTTCCCCAAGAATGGAAAGGATTGAAGATCTTAAAAACTTACTTAATCAACACAGGTAATACAAATGGTCAAACTAATGGTGTATACGGTGTTGCTATAACAGATGGAATTTATTGGGCAGGGAGTGTTTCATTGACAGAGTAAACTGATAAGCCTGTTTTATTTAAGAAAAAGAAATCAGTTTAGTATAATTCACAACAGTCACAAAATACTTTGGATTTGCTTTCAGTTCTATCAGAAAACAGCTGATCATATTGTTCAATTAATCTGTGATGACGGAAGTCCTAAAAAACCATCTTGTCCTCAAATGTCCAGCTATTCGTTGTCTATTGTAAAGAGCACATAAAGTCACAAAAACACAGAAACGCAGAATATCCTGAGATGGAAAGGACCCACAAGGATCATCAAAGTCCAGTTCCTGTCCATGCACAGAACCATCCCCAAGAGTCACACCAGGAAGCTGCCTCAGAGCATTGTCCAAAATGCCTCTTGTAACTCTGTCAGGCTTGGAGCTGTAACTACTCTCCTAGGGAGCCTGCTTCAATTCCCAGCCACCCTCTAGGTGAAGAACCTTTTCCTGATATCCAGCTTAAACTTCCTCTGACACAGTTTCAGGCCATTCCCTTGGTTGCTGTCACTGGTCAGCACAGAGAAGAGATCAGTGTCTGCACCTCCTCTTCCCCTCATGAGGATGCTGTAGACTGCCCCCATACTGAATAGCCCAAGTGACCTCTCCTCAAGTTTCCTTTCCAAGCCCTTTACCATGCTTGTGGCTCTCCTTTGGACTGTCTTTAATAGTTTAAAATCTCTTTTTTATTGTGGCACCCAAAAGTGCTCCCAGCACTCAAGGTGAGGCCACCCCAGTGCAGAGCAGAGCAGGACAATCCCCTCCCTTGCCTGGCTATTGCTGCTGTGCCTGATGCCCCAGGACAGGGTTGACCCTCCTGGCTGCCAGGGCACTGCAGGCTCGTGTTCAACTCACCATTGACCAGGAGACCCAGGGCTCTTTCCATGGAGCTGCTCTTCAGCCTCTCATTCCCCAGCCTGTCTGTTCATACAGGGTTGTCCCATCCCATGTGCAGAGTCCCCTTGCTAAGCTTCATGCAGTTGATGATTGTCCATCTCTCTAATTTGTGAAGGTGTTGCTGAAGGGCCTTGCCTTCAGCTTTGAGGGAGCCAACAGTTCCTCCCAGTTTTGCTTTTGTGAACTTACTCAGTGTCCCGTCCAGTCCTGCATCCAAGTCATTTATAAAGATGTTGAAGAGAACTCAGAGCTGAGCTTGGAGCCCTGTGGAACCCCACTAGTGACAGATCACCAGCCTGATGTCACCCTATCCATTACAACTCTTTGTAGCCCATCTATGAGCCAGTTGCTCACCCATCACAGGATGTGTTTTTCCAGCTGGGGGCTGAATGTTTTGTCTGAAAAGATTGTGTGAGAGAAAGTACCAAAAGCTCTGCTGAAGTCCAAAAAGGTATCATCAGCTGGCTTTCCTAGATCAACCACATAGGTTATCTTTTCTGAAAGGAAATCAGGTTTGATAAGCAGGACTTTCCCCTTAAGAAGCCGTGCTGGCTGTAGCTGATGACGCTGTTGTCCTTCAGGTGCTTTCCAATACCTCCCAGAACAATCTTCTTCATAATTGTCAAACCACTACGACCATGCAGCCTAAGGTAGAGAATTGCACATTCCTGCAAACAGAAACATATCCATCTGAAAAGGACACTGAACTAAAATGCAAAGTTTAATAGCAGCAGATCCAGCTGCTATAAAAATAACTTCCTGTGCACAAAAAAGTGAAGTAAAGTAACACTGCCTTCACCTCAGCTCCCCGGCCTTGACATGGAGACAACAAAACCCATTTACTTTACATGCAGCCCTCCTAAGTTTAAAGGTCCCAGAAGAGGCCTTCCTACAACTCCCTTCTCACTAACACAGAAAGGTTCACTTTCATCCTGGTTCCTAGCTCTGTAACTGCAAATGCATGAAGAACTGCTAAGTTACACATGCAGAGCTGCTGACAAAGCTGAATGTTACAACAACCTTGTGTAGTAAACACTTGCATTTGAAATAGGGCCCATGCTCATAAAGAAGATAGCATAAAGAATGGAACTGCTGTAATAATTCAATGTTTTGCATGTTCAAAGCATTGGGCACATAGAAAAATGTTCACACAGTGTAATTGATGTTGCTGTGTTTATAAAGGGTCTTTCAGTAAAGAATGTAGAAAATATTGTGATTCATATTGTGATTTATGATATGTATGCAAGTTGCACAGACCTGAACATGCAGCACTTAAATTAATTCTCCATTGATTGCATATGGTAGAAAAATTATATTTTTAAGCTGGGTTAATAATAAATAAATAAACTAATTAAATTAATCTAAAACCAGAAACTTGAGGAAGTTTTGGCTGTCAGATTTCATGTATAATTTGGCTGCCTGTCCTGGCAGAGGAGGAAGCTTCAAATGAGGTCCTTGTACTGTGGCAGTGAGGCTATGGCTTGTCTGCTTTGGATAGGGTGAGGGCAGGCCCTGCCCAAAAAGCACTGCCTGAAAATAATCTCCAAGACAAACAAACCATCACCAGAAACAAACAAGCAAGCCCTGCCCAGACAGTGCGCACATGGAATTCATATCCATTATAGTATATTAAAGTCAGTGGAATGCCAGCAAAGTCCCTGAAATTAATGGGAAAACCAGAACTAGTGACAGTAGCCAAACCAAAGCTGACTGACCACACTTTTCTACACCAACTGCAATGACAGTGCAAGATTTCCTTCCAGCTCAGGGTAACATAGCTGATAATAAAGATTATTTTTCTTCAAACAATAAACACCTCCAGAGGTTCAGAAGGCAAATATACTTTCAAGACAGCTGTAATATGGAAGACAACCTCTCCCCTCCCTTTAGTAGCCTTTCTCAGTGCCATTTTACTGCATGGACCAAGGGTCATTCAGACCCATATTTAAAGGACACCCCACAAGCAGGATGCAGGAAAACCAGTGTGGATGTTTGAGACCTGTTTCATACATGCTACAGGCCCTGCTGTGGGAGAGGATCATGCCAAGCTCAGGATCTCCAGGTAATTATATAGCTTGGTTTCCTTGGAAGCTCCTGCCAGTCTCATGATTTAAATCAGCTTCCTACATTTGTCATTGTCATGTCTCTTCCCTAAAAAGCTCAAGACTGTAGCTGACACAGGAAGAAGCCTCTGAGCAGTGGATGGATTTTCACCTTCAAGTCCTCTGCTACTTCTCCGTTCAGCTTGTAACAAGCAGAATAAGCCAAATAAAAAGCCATCCTACCCTCAAAGCAACTCACTGTTGATACAGAAGATACTCCAGTCAGTTTCAGCCTGGACACACATCTGCCCTTTGAAATTGGAGCCTCTTATTTTAGGAAAAAGGGATCTTTATATGTATGTCTGCATTAAACATGACTTTCTCTATTAATTACTACCCATTTTTTATATACACAAAATCAAGCAATATAGAATTAGTGAATATAGAGAGGTTGTCAGAGTAAGTACGAGTAAGACTAGTAAGGCCATGGCACACCCGGAATTAAATCTGGCCAAGAATGTCAAGGATAGCAAAATACACCACCAACAAAATGCACCAATAACAGAAGGAAAACAAAGGATGATGTGGGCTCATTGCTAAATGGAGAGGGAGCCCTGGTAACAGACGACAGAGAGAAGACATAATTATTGGATGACTTCTTTGCATTGGTCTTCACTGATAAGACCAGCCCTCAGTGATTTCCAGCCCAGGAGACCAGGGTAAAGGAATCTTAGAAGGAAGACTTTCCAATGGTGAAGGGCTGGGTCAGAGAACACCTAAACAAAGTTGACATCCACAAGTCCATGGGCCCTGACAGGACGCATCCACAAATGCTGAGGGAACAGGCATCATAGCCAGAGGACTCATGATCATGTCTGAAGGGCCATGGAGATCAGGAGAGGTGTCTGAGGACTGGAAGAAAGCAAATGTTGCCCTGGTCTTCACATGAGGCAAGAAGGAGGACACAGGGAACTACCAGTCAGTCAGCTTCACTTCAGTCCATGGAAAGGTGATGAAGCCCATCATTCTGGAGACCATCTCTATCTACATGGAAGACAAGAAGCTGATCAGGACAGCATGGATTCACTAAAGTTAGGCCATGTTTGACCCACATGATTGCCTTCTACAATGAAACAGCTACCTAGATGGATCAGGGGAGAGCAGAGGATATTGTCTACTTCAACTTCAGCAAAGTTTTTGTCATTGTGTCTCACAACATCCTTATAGGCAAACTCAGGAAGTGTGGATTGGATGAGAGAACAGTGACATGGATTGAGAAATGGCTGAATGCCATACCCTAGAGGGGTGTAAACAGTGACACAGGGTCTAGTTAAACACATGTCAATATTGGTGTCACCCAGGGTTCAATTCTGGGCCCAGTCCTATTTAACTTGTTCATCAATGACACATTCACTGACAACACAAAGGTGGGAGGAGTGACCAATATCCCAGAGAGCTGTGCAGCACTTCAGAGGGATCTTGACAGGCTGGAGAGATGGGCAGAGATGAATATGCTGAAATTCAAAAAGGGAAAATGCAGGGTCCTGCACCTGGAGAGGAGTAACTCCAGGCATCATACAGACTGAGGACTAAGCTGCTGGAAAGCAGCTCTGTGGAGAAGGACCTGGAGGTCTTGGTGGACAACAAACTGTCCATGAGTCAATTCTACCATGACGATTTCGTTAGCTAATCTTTTCAGGAACATTTATACTGTGTATTTGTTTTTCTCCTCTGCTCCAGACACATATATGAGGTACAGCAAGGGTTTCCTGAATTTGTCAGAGGACAGTGCTAATAGTCAGAAGTCCAGAAGTTTCCATGCAATAGAGAAACTTGCCCAACCTCAAGGAGATTTTTTCAGTGCAATTAATTTATAATGTTTCATTTTTGTTCAGGTGACATGGAACAAATACATGAAGACCATAAACCTTTTTCACCTTCTGGGAGTGCAGACAACAAAGAAATGAGATAACTGATAGAGATAACTGTTTTCTTTTGGAAAAAAATTCTAGCCCTTGTCTTCTCTGTAGAAGAACTCCTTAAAATCATCTTCACATGCAGAGTTGAAACACATCTACAGTCCCACAAACAGTTCATCACATTCCCAGCTTGCTCCTTAACCAGCTGCAATCCGGATGCCATGTGACAGCATCAGTGTAAAGTTGAGTCCAGACTATAAATTCTGCCTTCCCATGAACAGACATGCAGCTATCTGCACCACGCATGAGCATCCTTGATGTCTCAGGACTAGCTTGCCAGTAAGCCAAGGACACTGAGAGATCCAGTGAGTGTCAGCACAGACAGACCTGCCAGGCGAGGGAGATAACATTACAGACAGGGTTATCATCTTGCCAGCAGTGCAGTGCTCCCCCAAATTCAGATATTCCCTGGACACAGATGCCCCTCTATGCACAGCCTGACCACTGCTGCTAGCCCAGTATGTGGTGTGTACACCAGATGAGGTGGTAGAGGAGAGACTGATGCTTTACTAACACCTCTGAGATCTCTTTGAGCAGAGCACACTTCAGCCTCCTGCTTTCTCTAGACCTCCTTGAGTAGCATAGCTGGATCCTGTCTGGGCTTACAGTTCTTCATAGTCTTTAAGCAAAGACTATTTAAGTTACAAAGTCCAGACCTTCTGTAATTATCCTTAAGTGTGTCAATTCTGTATATATTAAGTCCAGAAATATTAACAGCATCACAGACTGAGCTTGAGTGTGTTTGAACACTGGGTTAATTGGAATACTTGGTCTCTCACTGCTCTGTATCTCATAGGTACATGGGAATCGCCAGAGCCACATCATCTGATTCACTTCTAGTGTGTAACAAGCTTAACTTCAATAGTTAATTTCTTTAATCATAACATTCACATTCAGTTTGTTTGGGTTTTTTTTTTTTTTTTCTGTTACTAGACAGAGAGAGAATTGGCAGAATTGGCTCTCTGCCTTCCTTTGGTCCACACTTCGTATTTCTCATAGATCTGTCCCTTTCCACCAGAATGCACTAGTGCTATTACAGAAAATTCAGAATGCTTCTCAGCTTTGCTAAGGCTGTAATATTTATCTGTATGCGTTATTAGAAATGCATTTCATTGCCTTGTTAGCAGACGTCAGATAATCTCACTTGTATCAGAATAGTATAAAATGTTATCAGTCTGGCTATCTAAGACACAGTACTTCTGCTATCCAATGTTCTGTCTAATAAATGTACTGCTGCCTTAAACTGAGGCTTGCAGCAATTTAGTTTTTGAGAGTTGTTTTAGACTAATAATAATGAGTTTAGGAAGACCTTTTCAGCTGTTCCCCAAAGATGTTCAAACTGCCAAGATCAAATAAAACTGTGTTACAATACAGGAACAATAGATTAAATTTTTTTTGGAGGTTTAAATCTTTTTCCAGCACTGATGTTGTAATCTGCAAGCCAGAGCTGTATGAAGATCATACACTGAAATACTCCCAATGGGAAACCAAAGAAAAATACGCAAAAAACTCACTGGAGCCTATTGCAATCTCACAGTCCTGAAATAAGTATTTCCCTCAGAAGTCAAATCACTATACAGTGGTGGTTGGGTTATTCTACTTTTTAGTTACAGCTGTGCTTCATTGCTTGTATAATTGTAGAACATAAAAAGGAAGGAAGCAAGGGAGGCATTAAAGTCTCTGAATGTTTTTGATGGGATCTTTTTCTGTCCCAAGCGTGGGAGGTGAGAAAACATCAGAACTTTGGGAGTAGTAAAGGCAGCTAATGACACTCAACTGGATATGAAAAGTCTTTCATGGAGAGTGTAGAAATATGGCCAGGGCAAACTGGTTTATGGGCAGATGGGCAAAAATTTATTGGAAAAAGTTCATGGCAGCAGAGTCATGCTTTAAAAATAGCACTAGTGGGGTTTAGTTTTCATTTTAGCATTAGGTCCTTCTCCATCCAGTTTGTCATTGCAGCAAAATCTCTGGGAATACCAACATCAGTGCAAAGAAAGGTAGGAGGAGATTTTCTATACTTTTTCAAAGCCTGCTGAGGTGGTTGGGAGTTTTCTCCTGGAATTCTGGAACTACTATGAGAAGAGAAAAGGGGGCTTTTCTACAGAAGACTTCATACTTCTGCTATATCACAAATATCAATTTATTGGACAGCAAATGAATACCTATATTTCTTTGCCCACAGCATCACAAAGGGCTTCAAATTTTCTCTGAAAGGCTCCTCTCTCCTATCTTTGTATGAAGGGCATTCAATTTTTTTGCATGGTTGCATTTACTCCTGCCATTTCTATTTCATATCCCACCATTATCACAAGTTCAGTAGATTTTGATTTTTATAATTTTTATTATTTATTCAAGCAGTTTATACTACTAATCAAATAGATGTCTGAATAACATAGCTCATAATATAGTGCTGCATTTTTTCCATAGGGAAATCATGTTTATGTTGCCATTATATCTGTATGAACATGACACTATGCATCTCCCTCATCCCCCCTAACAGTACTCAAATCCCTTTACCAATTTCAGTTGAATTTAACAGAGAGTTCAGCACCTGCCATTCAGAGAGGGAAATAAAGAGAGATTTGTCACTGCTGACTCTGCTGATGGTAAGACAAGGTGCTCTCATTCCTTATCCACTCAGTCCTACTGAGCAGGGTGGGCTGGGCCACTAACCAGGCACGAGCCCCTCAAGCAGCACACAAGGTCCCTGACCCATCAGTGACATGGCTCTCAGGCCGTAAAGATGGAGATGTGAGAGGGTCCTGAGGACATTTGGTTGTGATGAGGATCTGAGGGGTTGTGGGGCTCAAAGAAGTAAAGGGCCAGATCTGTGGGTATTAAAGGAGGAAATACTGGGGAACTGGACCAAACTGAGGGCATGACAGTAATGTTGTACAAAGCACACAGGGAGAGAGACAGGTATGGCAGGGAGAGGAAAACAGGGGTCCTGCAGGGCAGCCTGCATTGTATGGATGACAGATCAGAGATCCATAGGTACCCTCAATTTCTCTGCTCAGGGAACAACTTGTTATGATCATGCCTGATGGGATATTTGGTGTAAGTCTGTTTACATTGGCACCATTCCATGTCTGTGGGTTTGCTGGTATTTTCTGAATCCAAGGGTAGGCTGACCTTCTATGTCCCATATTTTCCTTTAAATATAAATTGAGATGTACCAAGTTTACAGGAAAAAGCTGGTTGTTTCAGTGAAACCAGAGATTCTAGTATAAAGGTTAGAAATGGCTCCATAAAACCAGCTTCTTATACTTTCTTAGAAATCTTGGTTTTTTACAACTAATAATACCTTCTCTTCATTTTTCTGGACATGTAAACAAATTATTTTTTTAAATTATAGAAACATTGAGGATTTAATCTCAAGCCTTTTGAGGGGTTTTATTTGAAAAGTTATGATTTTGTAAACCTAGGTCAAAGGTTTTATTTTAAAATGGTTGCTTTTGTCAATACTTAGAAGCAGTTGCTGGGGAGAGATTCTGTTCTCAGCTCTGCCAGTGATTCCTCATGGGACCATGACATTTAAATTTCGTGCTTTCTCATTCTAATCCATCGGTAAAATGAATGCAATATGCAACTTCATTAAGTTGTTGGGAAGCCTCTTTAATGCCTGACAAGCATTTTCATGTCACCCCACAGTTGCTTGTATAAGCAGCATATGGTAATTGTAGGTGCTTTATAATTCCTGTTTCCTTTTCTCAGCCTAGTCTTGTGGTTTTTTGCTGCAACCTTGTCACAAAATACTCTGATTTCATCCTGTGGAATTTATTTAATTTGTACTAGATAAGAACAACAAATGGGTTTGTCTTTTATAGCAAAGTACTGTGTGTTTTCTAAGACTGTATCTCTTCCACAATTAACTTCTTCTGGAATCTTAGCAGATTTTAATGCCGTAAAATTTAAAGAATCTAATGTGTAGTCCACATTGCACATGTATACAAATTTCATTTAATTAAATGGAAATTACACTGCATTGTACTCAAACTTTTTTCTCTTAAAAACTGTTGTTGGTCCAAGTTTTGAAAAACACATAAAAAACCATCTTGAGGTAGATTGAAAGTGGGATCTTGTATTTAAGGAACCTTTTTCTGTGCAACTTCAACTCTGTATAATTGACCCATCTTTATTAAATTAAATTAAATTTTAAATAAAAAACAAACCATAAAGTATAAGTGTAGCTGAACATGGTATAATTCCACATCTTGATACCAAGAATAAAAGTAATTTTCCTGTCATAGTCAATGCAAAAGCTGTCCTGGCTAATGCTAAATCTGTGACAATCAGAGAAATCCAAGAAAATACGAAGTTGATTCTGACATTTTCTTCTCAGTGCTTTTCAACACATCATTCTCTTAGGAAATTATTCGTTGATTTCCATGGAAAGATTTCCACGTGTCAGGGTGAAATGAAACCTAAAACATGCAGTGAGACCAGCTTCTTCCTTCTTTCCATGCAAGTTAGAATGCAGGTTACAGCCATGAGCCTTATCAGAAGGACAGAATCTTTGCCTGTTCAGAGCACAGCTGATATAGATTAGAACAGAGGACTGTGATTTAAAGTATTAATAAAGTGGTGGGAAGCACAGGCCCTTTCCTCCAGATCTGGGATTTCTACTCCCTTTGGGAGCAAGGCAAGTAATATACTTGACATTATTTACTCCTTGTACCATATGCTGACTTTAAAGCATCCTATCTTAAGTCTCAAAAGTTATGTACTCATGGAATAACTTAATATCTATTGTATAGTCACTTTAGATACTATACAACTACTTCTGATTTTATTTGTTTTTAATGGTTTTGTATTGAGGCAAATGGAACAAGAACAAGAGATCAATACTGAAAATATCTTTTCTGTAAATGTCTTTTCAATACTGAAAATGTATCCCTAATGTACCACCTCCTTCACTATCAACACATCAGTGTCTATCTCCAAAATGCCCATATTGTTAGCCAGCAAGTTTTGTTAACATTTCTAATGTCTTTGCGATTTCCTCAGTAGTACATCTCACACAGACTGTAAGCACCAGCCAAATAACCCATTTTTCCTACCTCATTTCACTGTATATTTTATATATTCTGCCAAAAGTTTGATGATAACAGGGCTTAGGGTAACTGGTGTTCTAGGACCATAATTACCAGCTTGTTCTTTGTTCTCATTCTATATTTAAATTTCAGGTTTATTTGGTACAGAGAGGTTATTTCCTTCTTCTACAGCATGTAACAAAATAAAATCCTACTGACTGACTAGGGATTCTAGCTCTTGAAGCTTAATAACACCAAACCCTACTCTCATGTTCTCGAAGAAATGTGTCAGAACCATGGAACACACAACATTACAACACATTTATGTTCACACTCAAATGACTTAGAGATGGGTACCTAAATGCAAAATTTAGGCCTTCAGTCCTCTGTTTACCATCTGAAAGTATCTCCTTTTGGCTCAAAAACAAATCATGTTGCTGCAACTAGGGCACTAGCCATATCAACTACCATGCCTGGGCGCTGGAGAGATGCATGTCTGTACTGGCCTGTGTATGCTTACCCTTAATTTTTTTCACCAAAGTATCTCTTAGGTAAATTCATTTTTGCTCCTGGCCACAAAGCTGTAGAGATCATGACCTGTACTGTTCAGCTCAATTCCTGCCCCAGGCTTAAACCATGGTTTAAGATTTCATTAAGTGCTCCCTGCATTTTAAGGAAGAAAGATTCCTGTAAGCACAGTTCGCCCTTCCCAAAATGGCAGACTTCACGCCAGAACAACCTTCTTATTTTTTCTTGGAAGCCTAAAGCTTTACATTAGACCAAAGTACTCCATAACTGAAATACAAGGATGCAAATGAGCAAAATTCAAGGCCATGTAAGGCACAAATTGGAGCAGAGATCTGAAGATGACTTCCAAGAAAATGCTTTAGCTACCAGGCTATTGAGCTTTTCAAATCCTCTCTCCTGTTGAAGAGGTTGTGATACAAAACAAGTGAGAACTGTGCAAATACCTAATTTGGGATGGTTTGCTGAACTGAAAGACAACCAGACTAAAGCTATTTAATGACCTATTTTTGCATAGATAATTAAATAATTGCTGGAGCAAGAGCTTGAACATAGCGCTTCTTTATTTCAGACAGATCTCTGTTGACTGAGCTGTTGGCCAGAAGTGAAAATGCACCACACGTTCCTTCCCTTCCTCCTATTCCAGCTTCACTTTTTGTGGGAAAGTCCTGGCCTCCCACCTACTTGCAGAAAAGGATTCACGGCTGTCAATGCTAAGAAGAAACACAGGCACCTTCCTTCAAAATTAGCTGCCTAAGCCTCTTTGACAGACAGAGTAGGATGAAAGTTTTCCCACATCCTCAGGTTCTCTGGCCAATCCCTTGCAAGGATTCCTGTCCTTTCCCAGTGCTAGGTAGACATGCCTAGCTGGCTGCATCAGGACTGCAAATTCTGCCTTTTGGGACAATGACTGAAAGCTGGGAACATGAACCCAAACCCAAACAGGTTGACGTTGCCCTTAGAGACTTTTTGCCAGTGCAAATTTCTGAACTTATTTTATTTGAATGATGCACACAAATGAGAAAATTCTGACAACTTCCAGACATATTTGAGACTTGTGTTGAACAAAGCTAAGTGTGTAAGATTAAATAATTCTAACATGTGCCTTGAATGCTCCATTTTGGCTAGGCATTATTAAATTAGAATATTTTATTACCAAATGGACACTGAGATTACAGAATTACTATCCAATCATAATATTATTTTGCAACAATTTTATCCAAGCCACCCTTCACTAATTAAATTCTGATAGGGGAAAAAACAATAGGAAATAAAAACCAGACCAACAAATCAAGATAACCTGTTCTTTAACACTTGTCTTTTTATTATGTTGGCCAAAATCTCTGACCTAAGTTATGGACTTGTTATAGATCTTTCAAGCCCTTAATCAAAACCAAAAGGATTTGTGTGATATAAAATTAAAATCAGGCTGAAAATAAGTAATGTCCATGTTGATGTTGTTTTTCATTAAAGAAATATAACTTATTATCCAGAATTAATTGTAACAGGTGTTCCAAACAGAAAATATGTCCACTATTGATTTATGCATTTTTGCCCTGAACCATGAAAAATTCATATTTATAATGCAATATGACATTTGTTATCCATCAGTTTTATTGCACATTGTTTCACACACACTCAACAGAGCAGGCACTGTACAAGCCACAGTCAAAGCCTCTACACTCACTTTTAAAGATCAGTTGGGGAACAGGAGAGTACTGCAGGGTCTCTAAAGTGTATCCAAACAGACCCACAATCAGCCTATGGACTGCCTGCAAGCTGTCCATCTGAGGGTACCTATCTCTCATTTTCCAGAGGGCATTTCCAGTTACATATTCACCTTACAGAGCTTGCTTTCACTTACTTTCACTTACTTTCACTTGCTTTCAGTCTGGTCCTGGAAATGGCTGCAGATACCCTGTAAAAACTAACCTGGAACACCTTAGAGAAAGATAACCTTAGCTATGAAAACACAATGGCATGATGCTTGCTTCTGCAAGAACAGCATGCACGCATCCCTGCAGCATATTACTGCAGCAGGGCTTCAGTGCAGATGTATGCATGTGCCTTTCCTAGAGTGCAGCAGCAGGGCCTATGACAATTGTGACAGTGAATAGATCAGACTGAATAACTGACTCAGGAGAGATGAGTAAACCAAAACCCCAACACCCTGAGAAAAACCTTCTGCTTTTATCCAGCAAAACAAGCAAAAATGTCTCTCATGTGATGCATGCCATTTCCAAGAGCAGGGAAAGTTACCTCAGAGGGGGTTTCAGTAAATCCATGCACATTACTGAAAGAAATACACCTGACTGCTGGGTTGTTTTTTTTTCCCTAAACATACCAGATTGCAGCATTTAAATCTTTTTTCTAAAATACTTAATTTTCTATATTAAAAATTGTTGAATTCTAAACAAATTCATAAATAACTTCCAGAAAACTGAAATTCATTAATTTGATAAACAACTATCAGTGATGGTGGAAAGCTACCAGGCATTACACAATAGGATCCTAAAGCTGTTGAGAATCTCCCAAGAGGCATCCAGTTCTGTACAGACCCAGGCTGTTACAGAGGCAGCCTAAACCTGTTGTCCTTATGGATCAACCCTGTTCCACAGCACAAAAAGGAGATCACTGACTAAAACATCCAGTTCCCTCTCAAGTAACGTGGCAAATACTCATCTGACCCACTGAAGAAAACAAATAAAGGCTGGCTTGGGCAGTGAGAATCATGCCTAAGATGTGAAAAGTTATAACCAAGTTCAACTATCTTTTGTATATTTTTAGCATATTGTGCTAAAATTGTGTGGTTGTATTACTATGATATTTAATGTTGTTGCTTATTTGGAAGGGTACAAAAACTAATTTTCTAGCAAAAATATTGTTTTCAAATATGAAGAGATCTAAAATGAGACCTTATCCTTTATTCATGAGAGACAGATGTTATTTTTGGCTTCATAGTTTAATGAATACCATATCATGTTCTTTATAACCTTACACCAGAAATAACAAACTTCTAGAGCTCATGAACTTCAAACCATTATCAGTAAAAGATTCTGTTAACATCCAGAACTCCTCTCAGTTTTCACTGCAAATGCTTTAAGCTGTCAGCTACAGGTCCTATTATGGCAGGACTTTTTTACCTTGAAAAGACATAATCCTTAGCAGTGAGCTAGCTGAGACTGAAAACTGCAATATGATTCCTATTGTCTTTACCATATTTAATTTACTCATTTGATGCCTTGATGTCTTTTTGTGTTTGTGTTTTGGTTTATGGCCTTCTGAAAGTAAAAATGCTGCATCCTTTTTAAAATGCTGTTACACTTCTGTTTACTTTCACTATTTGGAGCAATGCCTGCCAGTAAATATGAGCTGAAACTAATTACCATCAGCACAAAATCTTCAAGCTGAACTGGGATGCTGTCAAAAATGCAACCAGAAAATGAATAAAATGTTTCTTGGGAAGCACAGATCAGTTTCACCAGCCAATGACTACAGTGACTAAAATGAAAAATAAAACCCTGCATACAGTTATTCTTCACATTTCATTTTTGCATGGATATTTTTTTTTCATACAGTTGCAGCTAAAACTGCTCAGTTTAAGCCAGCTAGAAAAGATTTTGTGATGCCTGTGTCAGTGTGTACAATAGGATATTTCCCACTGCGTCTAATACATTGGCTTGAAACAAACAAAGCTGTTCTGAGAAAGATCCTTAAAATCTAAAGTTTCAGGCATCTGTCTCAGCTTCATGTATCAGAAAACAGCAGTGTATCTCCCAAACAGAAAACCACAAAGCCACCCCGAGCTTCCTGGGCCTGAAGTACAAATCAACATAGCTCAGGATTTAGGGCATAGAAAAGGTAAAATACCCTTGTGGCCTACTACAAACTCAGGCTTTGTGAACAGATCATCTTTGGAGGTGTGAAACTGTCCAAATTATCACTTATGTTCTCACAGCCACAATACAGCCATTCTAGCAATTGCAGATCTTGAACACTACAGCTTTCAGCTACAGCAACCTGCTGCTTTACACTTCACACAGGAACCCACCAAGAGTGTTGAGGTCAAATGCTGATTCAAAAGCTTTACTAAGAAATATCAAGCTGGCAAGGGACATTAAGAAACAGGAGCAAAACAGGATTAAATCAAAACTCAAATTTATGAGCAGACCATGCCTCATATTGCACAACTGGGCTGAGCAGCATTTCCACGGCAGTAGGGGAAGACAAATATCTGGCACTCCACCTCATGATTAACCTGGTTACAGCACAAGTCAGCACATCACAGAGCAAAAGGGAGGTGATGAGAGCAGATCCCATGTTGTTACTGTTCCCGCTGTTGAAAAAAAAAAAGTGCCCGACAACACATTTCTTCCCAGGGCAAACAGAGCTGCTAGATGTGTGGAGCACACCCAGTGACAAAAGCCATCTGCAAAGACTCACAGCAGTCCACATGTGCCAAATTCTGGGATCAGTAAGGAGAGCCTCAATTTACACAGGCAAGTATAAATTTACAGCCTAGTGCAGAATAACCATTTCTCCTGGGCACCTTACCCTCCTTTACTTTTTTTCTGCACAAAGGAACAGCCATGACTTTAGCCAAAAATTCCTACTGCTCTGTATGTTGTCTCTAATGATAACCTGGCAATCAAGAAAACTAAAGGGTAGCAGTAATACCAGTAATTATATGCATTTGCCATACTGTCTGTGGAAAAAGGGAGGCAAATGTAAAGTCTGACTTACCCTTAGGAAATCCACACACTTAGAATAATTGTTTGGCAAAAAACATATCTCTGAATGCATACATGAAACCCAGCAAAGGAAACTAAAGTATTACTGGCAGCAAAAAACATAGGTTGAAGCTGTAGTCAAGTGACTTTAAGGAAGCTGAAGAGAAGACAATTTATTATGTTTAGACTACACCACTGCTGGCATTGACAAATTGTCTAAGTAGGCCAAAAAAACACTCAAAACTTGGTAAATTTAAATACATCTGCATATACACATGAACGACTTTGAATGCTTTATTATAATTTCTTCCTTTCCTTTTCTGATATTTCATACATAATATAATTCATCCTTCCTGATCACTGACCTGGAAATTTAAATAATAAAATAACACAAAATGCTTTGAAGTTGTAATGTCAGTGAGAAATGCTCATAAAATATCTGCAACTTTTGTTATTGTTTGTGCTCTTGTATCTTAAAATCATCAAACTATCTTTTTCAGATACCTTGAGATTTCTTTGTGTTTCCTGCACTCTGCTCCTGATGGTCAAGTTTTATCTAAAAAAAAACCCCACTTTTACAGTTCCATTAAAATTAGATAAAAGTCAGAAACATCGGGCTAAGGTATGCTGATACAGAAAATTTTTAAGTCTCATAAAATGGAAAAACAACATATTTCTGTAGGATACTGCCAAGAAAGAGCAAGATACTGAACAGGGAACACCAGTATTGTTCCTTCAAAGTGCTGATTTGCATCGGATGATCATCTGTCCCCCAGGTTTTTTTCCTATTACATATTTTCCTTTTATCATAGTGTTCAGAATGTTTGCCGGAAAAATGCAAGGTGTGGGAGCCAAAATACTGTCTGGAGAGCTGGCAATTCCTTAAAACATTTCATCACACTGTCTCCACTTGGGATAAAATTCTTCCCTGGTTGACTGGACTGATGCAAAGATTAATCTATCAGTATTTTAGGTATTTTCAAAAGGACAAGTTCCTTCAAGACCAGGCTGTAACAGATGGGAGAACAGCTTCAGCACAGAGAGATTCTGCACACAGTTCGGTACTTAATTCTCAGTCAGTTCAGGAAAATGGGGATTATGTTCACATGGTACCATAGAGTGAGGCAGACAGCTCAAAGTTAGAGCCAAATGTGCTAGCATGCATTCACAGAATGGGGCAAAGCTGTACAGAAACCTTGGACCCTCAAACCAGACATCTCCTCAGCATATCATGGGCCTTATACTAATTAGACTGGCTGTGAGGCTCATAGCCAAAATGTGCTGCATGTTGCCAGCCATATTGCTTCTGACTGCACAGTTTCATCGTTCACTGCTTGAGGCACCTAAAAGATTCTACAAGTGCCTCTCAACATCTCTAAGCAGATCCATGTACCCAGGTTTAAGTAAGGGCTAGTTCCAGGACCTCTGCTAATGCCGCTCCTTAAACTTAATTGGCTCAAAAAAATCAAGTGTTTCACTGATACAAAACAGCTGGAGCCATGACTGAGGCTGAAAGGAGAGGTAAGGATGGAAGATGATAGACAAAAAGGGGAAAGCCAAGTCAGTTTAAGGATCTGGAAGGAATTGGGAACTGTATAACTCAGCCACCTGCATCTTTGGAGAAACAGTTTTAATCCAGAAGCTGTCCTTGATGGATGGACAGTAACTGTGGCTGGAAATGCATCCCACAACAGCAGTTTCATACCCTCCCTTGGCAGCTGTCTTTTTTGTTCTATTTGTCTAACAAGCCCTACCTGCTCAATTTATATTTTCGTTCCTGCTCCATCAATAATTACTTCTACCATCCTCGTGGATTAACATGAACAATTATGCTGCTTCTACTTGTAAGACTGTTTTGAGATAGTCAGGTCCCATGTTCCCATTAGTCATCTCTGCATTACATATTCTCGCTTCTTTTCCACACAGGTCTTCCTTTCCAAAACATCTATCACATTAGCTGTTCTCCTTTAATCTTTCTCCAGCTTGTCTGGGGCTCTTTTAAAATATGTTGCCCAGAATTGAACACAGGATTATAAATCACGTGTTGACTACAGCAAGCTAGGAACACTTGCCTCACATGTAATACTCTTGGTAGTTCAATGAAGTACAAGAGTAGCTATTTTTCTCATTAGGTTTCTCATTCTCATCTCATTCTCACTGCTTACCTATTCAAATCACCATCCGCTATAACCCCCAGATACTTCTCTATGGGTTAAATACATATCCCAAAAGATTTCCCTCATTCTATATTTATTTTTTCTTATGTGAAACATGCTATTGTTTGCATTTAAAACTTCACTTGATTGACTTCAGTCTACTTCTACTGTTGTCTTTGATATGGTATTTTTGACCTGTATTCTATTGCATTCATGACTATCTTCAGACTATTTTTTTTGGAAAGGTAATAATGAAGATTCTGAGAAACATTTAAATCTGAGAAACATGAGTACAGAGTTCTCATACATCAGCATATCCTGGCAATTAATAAATAGCAATTACTGGTTATATTTGTCTAAACTAACTTTAGTCAGAACAGACTAGAGTCTTACTATGGCAGCTATAGCTCCACCACATACCTGAGCTTTTCAGAAGAAAACTTCACACAAGAATAAGATAACCACCAAACACATAATTTAATGGGTTGTGAATAATTTGTAACAAACCCACATTATCTTCTCTTCATTGTCTGTCGTGGTTTGACATGGAAGTGAATTTTTTCCAGGAAGTTGGGTCAAACCAATCAGTGGTCAGGTTTGGATATTGGCACCTGGAGTGACCACTGAAAGTATGGACACGCCTCTGAGAACACAGGGGGTTAAAAGCAAGAACTCCCAGGAGAACTCTCTCTTTTGGTTCCGGTTGTCAGAGAGTACAGACTCTCCCCCTGCCCAGCCTTAGGCTGGGTGGGGGAGGGGAAGCCACGCGGCCTTGTCCAGGTAGGCCGAGGGGCTGAGGGTCTGGAACCGAGCCAGCTCCTGTGGACGGAAGGGTGGAGAGAAGCGGAGATGCCTTTGCCCCCCCCCAAGAGGGAAAGAGACAGAGAGCCTGGCGGCACCTGGAAATTTGCCGGCAGAGGAGAAAGAGGGGGGGGGGGGATGCCCACCGTGGGAGGCGGAATGCTGGACTGAGATATCAGCCGTCCAGGGAGTCTGAACTTTTAACCCTTTCCAGGAAATGAGGGCTTTTTAAAAGTATTACTCCTCCTTGATTTGTAGTGGAAGAGAGATAGTCCGGGAACTGAGATGTTAGAAGAAGAAATATTTAGGTGGGAAGAGATGATGAAGTAGCTTTGGCTGGACTTTTCTTGTTAGCCATGGACTGAACCAAACTCTCCTGCAATAGAGACTGCATTTTAGGGGGATGCAGTGGTGACCCAAGGAGACCTGTTTCAGCTTCGAGCAGCACAAGAATGGCGAGAAACGAAGAAAGCTGAAGAGGGAATGGTGATACCCTCTGTCTTCGGGAAGAAGATGAGTCCTGTTTTTGGACCCCTTGGCCCCAGGGGAAAATGGGGGGGACTGTAGTCCCAGGATGAGAAACTGAACTGTTATATCTTTGGGTCCGTGGCAAAGCATCCTTAAAGGAGCCCTATGAGCAGTTTGTCCATGCACGGTGGTGAGAGCACTATGACATGGAATGGAGAGTGTCACACTGGCAGATTTTTTCCGGGCGGTTGCCATGTGTGACAGGGAAACACAGGGGGGCAGCTGTGTTTCCTGGGGGTCTGTGGTACAAGAGAGACTTCTCTCTCCCTTGATAGTTTGAGTATAGATTACCTGAAGGGTGGTGATTTGATCAAGAATCCCGGGTGATGTTTCATGGCTGGGTGTTTTTGGAATTGGGAGGAGGAGGGGTGGTTTTAAAAGGTCTTCATCCTGGATTTAGTTTATGTGTTTTCTGTATTAGTAGTAGTTTAATAAAGTTTTTTTTCCTTTGTTATTAAGCTTGGGCCTGCCCTGCTCTGTTCCTGATAACATTTCACAGCATTTATTTAGAAAAGGTGCATTTTCATGGGGACGCTGGCATTGCGCCAGTGTCCAACCATGACATTGTCTTACTCTCCTCTATTAAGATTTCCCTGTTCTCTCTGTAACTGTAGTATTTAAGGACACCAGTGAGTGAGAAAAAAAATTAGTTTTTTTATTCTGTACAAATCAACAGGAAGTGGGTTAATTAACCCAAAACTTGGTGTCTTTCAGTACCTGAGCTAACACATGCAAAGCTACCTCCATATCTCTACATTGCAGTCCAGCCTGGAACACACACAGAGGAACTCTTGTTATCCTTAAGTACAGACACAGAACACAGAATAAAGCAGATTTCTGGCAATCACTGATAGATAACTGAGCACTCCTAAATTAAACACACCTCCCGCTTCTCTCTCCTCTCATTATGGTCATCACAAATTTAAAGCCTCCTCAAAATAAGAAAATTTTCTAAAGCATTTATAATATTTCATTCTGTATCTGCCAGCAGAGAGGTCCAGCAAAAGAGAGGCTTTGGAGTCCAGACTCTTCTAAAGCACTTGTTGTGTTCATCAATTTTCATTTATTTCTGGCAGAGAAAGCTAACTTTGAAACAAAGCTCAAAAAGTGGAAGGAGTAATAGCAGATAAAAACAGAACATGAAAGATGTCTGCTGAAACAAAGTGTGGAATGAAGGCCAACTGATTGAAGACTTTGGGGTGATGTAAAACTGAAGGACAAAATACTCATATAGACAAATCAAGAGGAGAAAGGAAAACAAGCTGGGTTAGTAACACAAACCAGACCATCACTAGGATCAAAGTCCAAAGCTCTAGGAGACAGATTAAAACTTTTGACAAATAACCCTTAACAATGCTGGTATGACCTGCAATTTGAACACAACTGTTCACTCTGGAATGAAGTGGATATGGCTATTGAACAACAGACATGATGAACAAAGACGCTACAGCTGAACAGAGTCTGCACATCAAACTAGATGGGTATGCTTGAGGTTCACCATGGTAGAAAACAAGGTCACTAGCAAGCAACACATCATCATCAAGGTTTTTGTGTTTTCAGCCCAGACAGGCATATGCTACTAAAGTTTAGGCAATATGCTGCTCACATCTTCAAATAAAGAAAGCACCAAAAATCTTGTTTTGTCCAAGAAGATGTCAGGCATAACATTGGTCATTAGAGACAAGAGAGACTCGGGATACAAAATAATTCTCACAAGTAATCTCCTTGTTTTTGAAAACCAGCAGTGCCGGGTGATTACATGTGAACTTCAGTCATATCCCGTAAGAACCTAACTAAATTACAGGACACTGTTTATAAAGTTCAGTAAGAGTGAGAAATACTAAATTAATCTAATATACTGGCCTGAAAATGCTACCAAAGAGCTGCATCAAAAATGTGCTAGGAAAAAAAAATGCGAAAATTGGACTACAAATAAGTAAGCCCAAAAGGAAGCACTGGAAGTAACTAACAATGAATTAAGTTACTGACTATTCAAACCATATATCTTTAGAAACCTTCCAGAAGAAAAGTCTTTGGATCAAAGAATAACTGGAACTGTCAGAACCCATAATTTCCTTAATCTTCAAATGGCAGGAAGAGGGACCTCTGGGCATTACAGCTTTCAGTGACATAAAAACCCTACACCTCAATTTAAGCATGACATTTTCTTTCCTGTTGTTACGTTTCCCCTGCCTACCCTCTCTTCACTAGCCCCTCCTTCACACCTTGCTATGATTCACGCCCTTTTGCTATGTCTCATTTTTTAGCCATTTGCTTTGGAGAAGTCTAATTTCGATAGCCCAGAGTTGTGTCTTCACAATTTAGATGGCCGCATTCAGTTGGAAAATAAAAGCTGTGTTGAGTGAACTATTGAGTCTGCCAAGTTCTGTAGTGACTGTAGCTCTGTTTCTCTGAGAGTCAGGAACTCAAGACTCCATGTTTGCTATTTCTATGCTCGTTTCTGCCTCCTTCATCTGCTTATCTTTGCTTTCAGAAATAGAATCAGGTTTTAATGACAGCAGAAGCATCAGGTCCAGCCACAGAACCATATTGTGTGTTCTTTTTCCCAAAGTGGAAAGGTATTACGTGTTAGATTTGAAAGATTATTGAACAGAAGATTTCCTTATCAATCATCCTTATCAACCAAATTCAATCATCCATAGTTTAAGGGGGAAAGAATCTCAATGAAACAAAGCTTTCTTCTACTTTCAAATAATCTAGCTGTGTCCTTCTCTATCTTTTAAGGTTAAAGAGATTTTGAGAAGCTCTAAGGAGTAGGATCCTCACACCATGGCCTCATGGATTTTAGGAATCTCCACCCTTAGCAGTGAAACACAGATCTGCCATGGATCCACACTGGTATAGCCTAAAGTGAAATGTAGCACCAGTTATGCTAGCTCAGTCCAAGCACCCCAGGGTGCTGCTGCTCCACAGCTAACCAGCCCTGACTTTCAGCAGCATCACACTAACATGCTAGAGTGGGTTCACATTAACCCAGTGCTATAATTATGGTCTTTCTTCTTCCAGCTCAGAGCTGGGTCCTAGGTGTCCCTGCAGTAGGTACAGATATCTGCAGAACATAGATGTATAAAGTTTTTGCAAATACCTGATGTTATCCAGAACCAGCTGCTGCTGTACTGTGAAAAAATCATTTTGCAAACATTGAGAAAGGAGAAAATGTGGGCATTTACTGACTGAATCATCATGATTCCTACAAATAAGACTCAGCTCTGCTACGTCTCTTCTTTGGATAAATTAGATTTCTTTGTAATCAAGAGATTGATTCTCTGAGGCTGTCCCCACTTTAAGTTAACCTTTAGTTCTGATTCTGTGGTCTTATGTGGTGGTTTTATCCCTGTAGTGAAGGGAGCTGCTCAGAGAGGTAGAGCGCAGAATCCTGATCTCCTTTTTAATCTAAAATTTTATTTCAAAGCATGAATCAATTTTTACTATCAGGAAAACAGAAATTTTCATTTTTACTGCCCTGTCATCTTCTTTTACCAGTATCATTTCAAAGATAAATTCAAAATCCTTCCCTCCTACTTCAAAATCATCTGGAATTAGGCCTCAGAATTAATATATCAAAATTACAGTGCAGATCATGTTCTGCAACACAAGCAGCTTTTAGCTGTCATGTATCCTGGGTCCAACCCAAAATTCTGTACATCTTCTGACAACCAGAGCTGTTAATATGAAAAAAAAAATCTTTGTAAATGAATTTATTGCTTTATTACATACATATTCAATAGAAATATATTGTAACTGTTGCAACCAAGTTATCTCCTGATTTTTTCACCAAAATATCTCATCTACTGCCATGGATCAGTAGTCCAGAGGTTGTTACTGATGGTTTTATGTTTGTTTTTAAAGACTGGAATGGATACAGATCCTAATCGAAACCTCACTGAAGTTAAAGAGATTATTTCTTTTTTTGCATTATTTCTGGAGCAGTGTCATTACTGAGGCTTTTATGCTAAGATTTCATCTTTACACAATAGGCCAACAATAAATCTGCTGCAAATAAGTATAATTCCTACGATTTTATGTTGGCAACAAGATTTAAAGCATTCCTTAGCATCACAATAATCACTGAATATGATGCAAGTAAATGTGTTTATTGGTCAGGTTGAGTTTCCACAAACATGTGAGATCCATGTTTTCCAACTTGTAAATCCTTTATCTTTTAAAAGAAGCAAGGGAAATTGCAGTTCAAGAAAAAAAGATTAGCAAAACAGTTTATGCAACTGTTTCTATGATGCACTTCAACCTACTGAAGCAAGGTTTAGATAGTTATCATTATCCAACTTCAGGAAATAAATCTAAATGGAAACTCAATAATTGTATTATGAATTGTACCATAAACTCTAAACTAATCAGAAGATTTGGGTTCTAATGGAAAACATTCCATTGCTGCTTAGGATGTGAATAATACCATGTGTAAAAAATAATCTCTTAGATGTCACATAAAGAGTAAATGGTCTAACATAGGAGACAGAAGAGTGAGTAAAGATTTCAGACTCTACGTGAGAGTATCCATCTTGTGAAACCTAGAAAAAAAATTAGTTACCCATTTAAAAAAAAAAATCAGTAAAAGTCAAGAAACTTCTGTGACATGCTCCCCAAATGGCTGAAAACAACTGCCGAAGTTATTGCTCTAGAAGAGATTTAAAAAAAAACAAAGAGGAAAGACAGATAGATAGATACATACATACATACATGCATACATACATACTCACTCATTTTGGAAAACAGCAAAATAATTATAAGCTTCAGTTGTGAATCCTTATGTGGTTATTTTGTTGGAATGCTGACTGTAAGAAGAACACAAAGAACAGAAATAATTAAATTCCTTAATCATCTTTGTGTAATACTGTATATTTATATCATGACATTCATTTGAGGCTTCTTCTAGCTGCCTGAAATGGTCAGGAAAGTACTAGTTTCCACTTTTTAAATAAAATTTGACATATTTATTCTTTTCCCTCTAGTCTCTCAAAAACTGGGGATAAGTCATATCAAAAAATAATATAGACCAAGGCATTTGAATGTGGTATTGATTTGTACTGTTGCAAGATCTAAATTCAGCACAGGGTGTGTGCCTTGTGGTCTCTGATAGAGAGATATACATGGACTAAAAAATCTTCTGGACTAACCATTTCAGATGTGGTTCCCCAGCCCTGTGGAAGTCAAGACTTAATGATACAACCAGTTCCTTTTGTCCATTCTGCATTCATGTCCTCCTGGTCTGAGGATACTAAAGGATTTGTATTAATATAACAGACTCACAGAATCATAGAATATGCTGAAATACACTGAATTGAAATACCCCGATCAGGATCATAGACTTCAATGCCTGATCCTCGCCAGGACACTCCAACAATCACACTAGGTGCCTGAGAGTGTTGTCCAAATGCTTCTTATAGTCTGTCAGAGCTGTGACCATTTCTGTGCGGAGCCTGTTCCAGTGCCCAAACACCCTCTGGGTGAAGAACCTTTTCTGATATCCACGCTAAACCTGCCTTGATTCAGGCTTCATGCCATTCCCTTGAGTCCTGTCACTGCTGTTAAAAGCAACAAAATACAAAATTAAGGAAAGAGTTAAATGCAGTGAAAATAGTATCAAAAAAAGCCTACTGGCTATGTATGTATGTTCTGTGCAAAACAGAACCTGATGGTGCAAAACCAATTCCAAATAATTAGGCCTGGGTTACAAATCCTATTCTGGTGCAGTTATATATAGCTTATTAGAAACCACAGTAGACCAAGCAACTCTGCGTACCTATTACATTGTCCAGTACAGCTATAATCTGAAAATAGTTGTGCTGAACTTCACAAATAGCACTCACCCAACCAAAGATAATATTAGGAAACAGAAAAAGAGGAGTGGAAAATAATGATGAGTATATTGTAATGCTGTAACACGTTAGTATGACGTGCCTTAGCTGGAGTACTGTCTCACAGACTTATGTCTTTGTCTCAACAAGATATCCAGGCTTTTTATAGCCCTAGAGTTCAGCTAATGAGACCTAGGTGACCTGCCTAACAAAACAAATCAGACAGTTCATTGCCCTGCAGTCTGACATAGCCTCTCACACTTCTCCTTTGTTTGGGGTTGGAAGGTCGCAAACTGAGACTCCCATACCATCCATTTTATCACATCTACAAGCCTTAAAGTTGTTTCCACAGTACATTTCAAACATTTAATTGAGTGCTGCTTTACATGCAGCTAATCTTGTGAATCACTTCAGTCATTTCATAACATCTTGCCTTGAAAAATACATGCTGCAAATTGACACCATGTCTAAGTTTTGAGTAGAAATAATAATGGCAACCTCTACATTTGTCAAGTCAAATCTCTTAGTCAGAAAATCTCTGTGTTCCCTGTTGAAAAAGTGAAGATCCTATCTGTCTGCCAAGCACTCCTGGGAACTCAAATTTCCTCTTTCACCTCTGGACCCACCCAAAAGTCTAGAAAAAATTGTCTGAGAATGCCATCAGAACTGCTTAATCTGACCTGGGCAGCAGATTTTGCATTGAGCATGAGGCACTCAAGCAGGGTGCACCCTTATCAATACCACAAGGGAGAAAGGACATTTCTAGGGATAGCACGTCCACTGTATATGTGGGCAAGCTGTGTCACGTTTTACCACTCTCATTGTAAAAAACTTTTAATGAACAGCTAATACAAATTGACAATCCATCAGTTTAAAGCCCTTACCTCTTATCCTAACACCACAGGCCCTGCTAAAAAATTGTCCGTGTTTTTCTTATCAGTTCCCTTCAAGTACTGGAAAGTGCTATCCGGTCTCCCCAGAATCTTCTCTTATCCAGGCAGAACAACCTCAATGCTCTCAGCCTGTCCTCAGAGGAGAGGTGCTCCAGCCCCCTGATTATCTTTGTAGCCTCTGGACTCACTGCAACAGCACCATGTCTTTCTTATGTTAGGTACACCGGACCTCAATGTCTTGCTCCAGGTGGAGTCTCACAAGGGCAGAGCAGAATGGGAGAATCATCTCCTTCAAAGCCGCTCTGGGTGCAGCCCAGGACATGTCTGGCTTTATAGCCAGCAAGTTCACATTCCAAGTTCATATCCCGCCTCTCATCCATCAGTAGCTCCAAATTCATCTCCTCAGGGCTGCTCTTGAGACATTCATCCCCTTGTCTGCATTGATACCAGGGGATCCTCAAGTGTTCCATGGTGTCCCTCGCAGGACAACCTTACTTCTTTTGATGTGCAGTAGCCCCGATCAGTCCATGCCTGGCATGGAGCCCTGCACATTTGTCAGTACCACACATCCCAGCCCAGCACATGTGTCAGAGGGGTGGTTTGCACAGCTCAGAGTGGTGATGGTGACCGGAGGGCCTGTGCAGCCCTGCCCACTCTGTGTGTGCCTCCTGTGTCAAGGACACTGTGGTGCAGGCTGTGCATTCCTTGGTGCCCTGGATGGGAGGTCACTAAGTGGCTCATATGTCCTAAACAGGCTGGCTGCAGGCCCCAGAGAGCACTCAGGCACTGTCCTCTCACCAAGCATCAGCCTCCAGTGAGAGGCTGGGGGATTCCTGCATGGGAAAGTATCAGTGGGATATTTTTCTAATGCCTCTAAGAGTGTTAAAAAGCCACCACGTGGCTGCATGCCTTCCTAGTGGGAATGGGACTCATGACCATTCTTCACGTGCATGTGAGTTTCCCACAGCAAAACCCACATTTCTCTTCCTCCCAGCAGTGGAGCAGAAATTTTATTTCTGTTTCCTATCAACCTTGGAAAAGGCCTCAGGCTACAACCTCTCTTCACTTTCGGAAGAGGCTTACAGAAAAACCAGAACTAGCAGCCCCAGTAGCAGAGAGGAAACAGCACTCTGCCAAGTGCAAAAATGAGGAGCAATTTGACAGATTCTCATTTCTGTAGTTGCCTCCAGGTGTGGGTGGATGAGCAGAAAGCCACGTAGTGATGTGAAGGTTTTGCTGTTCTTTTCCCCCTATTAAAGTCACATTCTGTCAGCCCAATGCTCAGCTCTTGGGAAAAAGTCTCATTAATTTCATTTTCAGAACATAAAAGAGCAGATAATCACAAAGCAAAACTCATTAGTGAAGTTTAAAAAGGGACCTAATTTAAGCATCATTTACTTCTCCACAGTTCTTAGTCAGTTCAGAATTAGGGACAAATGAAGAAAATATTTCCAGCAGTGAAGAGAAGTTTGCAGCATACCATTAAATTTGCTGTGGCATTCCAAACCAAAACCTTTAGCTTGATGTATACAGCTTGCTGAGGGCTTATCATAGGAATCCCTATGCATGCCTGCACAAAGAATTCCTATGGACCTATATATGTTACTATTTAAAAATGCATGCAAGGGGGTTGTGCAGTTTTCCATTTCCTACGCCATCTAATCGGAGCTGTGATCCTCGAGGTCAAATTATTGTAGGTAGATCCAATAAGACAGTTAACCTCCGCAGATCAGGCATCAAATACCTAGCCTCTTAGCATCTGGCTCCTTCTGTGAAATTCAAAACCCAGAGCTGGGTGCTAAGCCTCCCTTCACTGAGCACATGCAGAGTTAGATCTCTCAGAAGGGCCATCCAAGAAAGCACATGTAGAGCGGGAGCCACTTGGAGCTGGAAATATTAATTGCAGGAGTGTGGCCCAAATTCTTGTACTCTCTCCAGGGCTGTGGCATCCACCCATGTCAGAGCTCCAAATAGAGCCTGACCCTGCTCCCTCCCACCAGCAGGCAGCTCTCATCAGGGTTCTGTTTTCTTTCTAAAACCCAGGCAGAATGCTCAAGCAGTGTTGGCACTCATGCACGTGTCACACCCTGCAGCCGTTAGCAGGGTATAAGAGCACATGAGTGCATGGGCTCCTCCATTAGCTGGGGGACCATCTTCTGCCTCCCAGCAAAGCTGCTTTGCTGCAGGTGTCTTGGATTATGTGAATTGGACTCACAGAGCCTTCCGTGGAAATCCCAACCTTTATGATGACTCTAGCAGCAGGCCTTAGCACTTTGGGTGTGTACGATGAATATGGGTGGAGTTTTAGCACTTCACAAGGACTGATTTCCGATTTAAAAATGCACGCAAAGGGGTTGTGAAGTTTTCCATTTCCTACACCATCTAATCGGTGCTGTGATCCTTGAGGTCAAATTACTGTAGGTAGATCCAATAAGAGTTACTCTGATATTATCCAAGACTACTGCAAGTTTTCCTTTACTCTTGTGGATATCAGATATGCCATCCTTGAAAAGAGCTCTCTTCCTGAAATGCAAGTTTCACCTGCTTGAAATCAAGTGCCCTCTCTCTGAATTTTGTTACATAAAAGAATAGCATTTATTGATGATTTAGACCAATTCATCCAAACACGTTGTGATCCTTTTCTATTTTCTCTTGCCAGTTGTACAATTTTCCCTTTTGATCACAACACACACACACCCCTGTGCAGTAACTGTCATTGTTTTCAAACAGGAATATATTTTATGGCATGTAACAGAGTTGAGTTACAGCTAACATGTCATAAGATCTGAGTTAAAAAGAAAGACGTAATTTGTAGTGATATTTGATGTCAAACGTATGTCCTTAAAACATATCATGTCTTGTGAAGAAATGTTTCTTACAGCAGTGAAATTAATTTTCATCAATATTATCTCTGAATTTGAAATAAATAATAAAAGGACATGGTAATATTTTTGCAAAATGTGAACTACATGTCTATTAGAATTGATGTCCACAGACATCAGTGGTAAAATAGTGCTCTGAATTGTAACTCTAACATGTATGTATGGTGACATCATATTTCTGGTTTTTATGTTTGCTTTGAGCACCTGCACCCAAATTCCCTATTGTGAAATCAGCTGAAGTTGATATAACATAACAGATAATTATATTTAGGCTCAGAAGAAAAATACTGAGATTACATTGCAGAAAATAAGAACTCCCATTAGATCTGAATAATTTAAAGTAAAAGTTGACTTTTAAAATCTTAAGGCATGAAAGTGGATTACTGAGATACCTTTTTTGCATCTGAAAATACTACTTAAGGTTTTTAAGTGTTGCTTCACTGGAAAAAAATTCTGGAAAGTTAGTGATGATCTATACCCTGCAGCATTTCTATAAATGAGTGATTCAAGCAGTTCCACAGAAACCTCAGATGCATAATTCCAAAATAAATTGCACTGAAGTGGAATTTAGCAATATATGTTCCCTGACATGTGGCAGGAGTTAGCACACTCCTCTCAACTCCATGCTACTTGCAAGTGAAGAGTCTTACTTCCCAGAGAGAGTAACCCCTTGCTATTAAAAAAAAAAAAAAAATTAAAAGTGAAATTAAAACCAGGGGCAGAATGTGAAGGAAGATATCCTTGTTCAATTTGCAATAGTAAACCCAAAAGGAAAATGCTGGAAAAATCCTGAAAACTTGGGAGCACACTGAAAAGACACTCCTGGGGCATGGACACAATAACCTTTTAGGAAGAGCAACCATCTAGAGGGTGCTCCCTGCCACCAAAATGTGGCACTATGGCTGGAGAAAGATATGTTTCTGGGAGACAAAGGTTTTGGTTTTTTCCATGAAATGGCATAAAAACAAGCTTATAACAGTGGAGCAAATTAAACAGTTACAACCAGCAGACCTTCCAGAATAGAAGAGCCAGTTTTGCCATTGTTCAATCCTTATGCCACTATGAAAAAATATCCAAGTCCTCTTTGCTAGGCAGCTTCCTGCTAAAGTCCTATTGGTTTAATGCTTTCCACTACTCATGTCTGCTAGACTTTCCTTATCTGAAGGCCCCCTTTGACTGAAATGGAATGAAAGAAGAAAGCCAAGATACACACAGGATGTTTCTATCTGAAAAAGTAGGAGCAGGTAAGTAACTTCTAGCATGTATCCAGGCACTGAGCCAAATTTTCAATGCATGTAAACAAGCATAGCTTCAATGAAGCTTGTGGAATTTTGCCAGTAGAAAACTCACTTGAGTCTAGCCACTGCACCAAATTGATATCCTAGGATAAAACCTGAATTCTTTTAGCCAAAAATAAATTAAAAAAAAAAATCACAGAAAGCAAAGCTGCTGAATTAATAGTGTCTGAAAGAAAATCAGATACCTGAAAGTGTAAGCTCTCATTGTAACTGTGATGTAATCTATTTAATCAATATTACATTTACCTCCAGAAGTTTTAGATAAGGTAACAGGCGATATTTCTGTGCCTGTTAACAAAGTCACAATACTTCTTTCACTCTGGATGAATTAAATGATTGATTCCTTAAAAGTAAGGTTGAATTTCTCAGGACCGTATGGCTAATTTGTTAAAATCACACTTGTGCACTTAAGACTCACTTCAGATAAATGAGGACATATCTTGTGTCGAAGTACATTGACCCTGCATCTTATTTCCAGAAAATGTAGGCACTTGTGCAACTCAAGTTTAAATATTGTATGTCAAATGATCATGTATGCTGACAAGATTACTAAATAGCAAATAGATAAATATACTCATAATGCAAAGGAAAACCTGTTGCATGGCTGTAAGCATACAAAGCTTAAAAACAAAGGAAGAATACAAAACTTTATATATATACTAAGTTTTGCATATAAAATATGTAACTATCATAATTTCAAATATTTGGAATTTAAGTCCAGCAGGTCATGAATCTCAATAAGAAATTTCAATATGAGGATTAATGGTATATATTATTTAATAATCCACTGTGAATGAGGGCAGGAAAGTTATATTTATGGCTATATTATTACTAAATTCTTTCAGCATTCATGGGAGTTTCTATTAAAAGAAATTAAATATTTGATGTCTCAGTCTGAATAGACTTTGAAGAATCGCAGCAGCTAAACTGAAATATATTTTATGTTAGGTAAGATTTTGGGTTGTCCAGGGCATAGAATTTTGAACACACCTCATCACCTAATCCATACTTATTATATATTGTTGCCCCCATTGCAAATGTTGTAACTTTACTTAAAACAGAGCAAGTCAGTGTGGGAAAACACAAATCAGCTTGTAATGAACTTAAACTATCTTTTTTCATGTACAAGAATACTATCTTAGCAACACTCATTAGCATGCCTTTCATCTATCTGATATCTGCCTGTTTAAGGTGCAGAAATAGATGCCTAATGGTCTAGCTCACCAGGTCTCCCAACAACTTCCATTCTGGCACAGAGAAGTTTATATGAGCAAAGGCCTCATGTTTCTTTAGGTTTTGAGTCAGATTTCCAATACAAGGCAGAGTGGACTGTGCAATTCTGAGAATTTTTTCTGGTTTTTTTTAGTCCTCTTAGAGTACATTACTATTATTATTTTTATTGTAGTAAATTTAACACTTTTTGATAATTTGTGGAATTAATGACACTTTAATTTATACCTCTCCAATCTCCTCAGTTCAAAATAATGATCACACTCAGGCATAAAACACAGGACTTTTCTGGCTCTCCCTCCAAGTCAGTTCTTTTTTATTAACATGTTCTTTTTTCTATTAACATTTTTCACAGAAAAAAAAAAATCCTACTGAATAAAGATTGATACTGCAGTTTCCTAGAATAATCTTCAAAAAGGAAAATGTATTTTCTCACTCACAACTCCCCTCACTCCATGCACACACAACAGTGTACTCTGGATAGGATAAAGAAAAATTAGAGAGGATATGATTACTTTACTAGAGAAAGCCTACTCCTGCCACTCCAACAAGACATTATAGGTCAAGTCAAGTAAGGTCAAGTGAGTTCTTATCATATCCAAGATCCCTGATTTATTCTGTCAGCTGTTCACTGTCATGCAGCACAATGGGTTGAGTGTCAATATTGAGATAGTGCAAAGCTACTGGGCAGGTTGATTTAGACTCGGTGGCTCATGTTCATTTGAAACACACAGTGAGCCCTGCTGGGTGATTATGGACATCATGGGGAGTGTGGGATGAACAGTATATTAGTACACATAATTTATGTGTGGGGCTTTTTTTGCCTTTAAGAGCACAGCCCCTGGGACAGGGGCGTCCCATGGGTTCCTCCGAGTTCTGCTATATCCTAACAGGTGAGGAAACACCAAGGAAGTAAATGAGGAAGAGCTGGTGCAGTCAAACCCACCACTTCTCCTCTCAGCAAACACAGCCAAGGTCAGGCAGCAAAACAGAAATACAGCTAGGATCCAAAACCATGAGTTCCTGTTTGCCAGCTTGGTGGAGTGTCTTACTAGCTGCTCATTGAGGCTACATTTCTGAGGGCTGAAGTTCAGCATTTCCATTGAAAAAGCAGACTGCATTTGCAGCTTATAGTGGTGGTGTTATGTAAGTGAATGATGCTATCAAACCTGCAAGTTTTTTCTTTATACTTTATCTTAATTGGTAGACTTTTCTTTTTGTTATACTATTATTAGAGATTAGGCATATTTGTTAATGCTGATCTTTCTCACTCCTTCTTTACTAATATACATTTTCTGTAGGCAGAATGTAAAGCAGAACAGTTACTGAAACAAATCTGATGATCATTGGAACATCCTGAACTTTCTTTGAATCACTAGGTTTTGATAGCCTCAGATTTCATGGGCATGGGTTTCAACAGTGCAGAAGTCAAGGGCTTCTCTTTGAGTGGCAGCTGCAGTCATTCATCAGATATGGAGTCAGAGGTACTACAGTTAGATGTAATGGTTCTATCACTGTCCAAAATTTCAATTTTTTATAGCATATAGGTACTGGATGTAGACAGTTATGTATACATAATGCATTTTTGTGCATTAGATTATGCAAAACCAGAATTTTATACAGAGTTCTTTAATAAATGTGGTCACACTATGCTGTAAAACATCCATAAACTAGATTATGTAGAAGTCAGGATATGAAGAAACCTTATATATTGTGGGCAGAACCATACCTCAGATGAATTAATTGGCAAAACTTCATTGACACCTGTGTATGTAATATTCCTCACTGTGAAAATGTTATGAAGCAGGGTTTAAAGAACCACAGTATGAAACAATCAAATTTTGTCAGTCACATGCCACACTTTTTTCTTAATGACTCTGGTGTGGAGCAATCCATAGCCTATTATGTTTCCACTTCCCACAGTGAATGTCTTTTGCACCAGCCTCTCCAATGCCTCTTCAAATTTATGGTTTTGCATGATTTTCTGTGGTAGCTGTGACAAACCATGAGGTTGGGCTGATGCTTTGATAAACACACCAAATAAGCATCTGCTCTGTGGACCAAGGGAAAGGGAGAGGACATTAAAATAACAGGAAACAGTGTGAAAAATTACTTTTCTTTATAGACTTTGATACCATTGGAACCAAAGGAGCTGAATACTGTCCAGTAAAACAGATAGGACTCCAGAGTCATTCTGTGTCTTTGGAGCCCTGCAATTATTTCTACTAGTTTCTCTTCAAAGAACTCTATTTCATTTTTAATTTCTGGTTTGGGAAAGAATTTCCAGTTTCCCTTTCTATTCACTTCCTGAAATGTCCCACAATTAGTTATTTTCTGATATCAAACCTATGAAATTACCATGGAAATCCCTGTTTTCAGACCTGCTTTTATTGGTTAGGATTCTGAACAACAGAACACTCAGGCACACACAACTTCAAGCCAGTGAGTAACCCCAGCACTTTGGGCTACACCACTGAAGTGAGTGGGAGTCTTGCCATTGAATTTTATAGGAGCATTATCGGACTGTAAGTGCTTTGCTGGTTCAAGGCCAATATTTTCTCGGACTTTAGAGGAAGCCAGATTGGGCCCAAACTCTACACAGCTTCTCCTAGAAAGACCAAAATAAAAACAAATGATACTAAGCAACAGGAATGCACACAGCATGGAGGAAAGGAGTGTTGAACACAAGACAAGCTGAGGAAGCATTACTCAGCGTATAGGAGAGAGTGGTGGCAGGTTGTTTGGTTCACAATATCCTTCCCTCCCAGTTTTACAGAGAGTTTATCCATTTAGCAAACAAGCATCTGTCTGACTGAGATCCAGAGAGATAAATAAGCCTGCCACAGAGCCAGGGGTGCTGCACTGGTTAGAGAACAGGCTGTGCAAAATACTGCATGCACTGATCATCTTGTTTCACACACCTGTGGCTCCAGTGAACAGCACAGACTACAGCTACAAGCCGAGCAGACAGCTGACTGCAGCCTCCAGCAGAACAAGAATGGCCCTTTTGCTCCTTTAGTCTGTACCTGCAGATCTGAGAGAAGAGGGGCAGCCACTGCCCTGTGGTCGGGCTCTGTCCTCACAGCCAGCACCCTCACATCACTGCCACAGCAACCCAAACCACAGTCCAGAAACATCCATATCTGTCACTGGCAGGAACAGCCTTTCTGGAGCAGCAGCAGCCAAGCCCTGAGCCAGTCATGCTCCAACACCTCTACAACATCATTTGAGAGAAGTCACTGATTCCTTATACAACACCATTTGGCTTAATACATATCTGTTCAAACTGTGTTGGTGCTCCCTTCACATTAAGAAATTCTTCCCATATTAGGAATTGTGTAGACACCTATTTTGTCCGAAACATTTATCATTTATGTCCACTCAGAGACTGAGATATTACGTGCATGACCCACTGTATGTTGTAATGTGGCATCCACCACATGGACACACAACCGTGGCCGGTGATCACACAGCTTCTCTAAACCTGCTGAATCCTGCAAGAACAGTATCTTAGGTCGAACACTCAAATTTGGAATAAAGCTACTTCAGGGGGTATTTTTTGTTCCAGGAAGTGAGGGGCTTTTTCCCCTCTTGTGCCTGCATTAGACAATGCCTCCTTAACCAAAACTAGCAGGTATGCCCTTTGGTTCTGATTCTCTTACTCTTTTAAGAATAATTCAGTGACATGCTGTTACTCCCAATGAAGTCAGTGTGATTATTTTTGTGGGTAAGTTTTATTCTTCTAAAGCCACAAAACCTAGACTCTTGGTTTTCTGCTATATTTTCTTCAGTGGGAGAACATTTATTTACTCCACTCATTCCATTCAACCACACAATTAGTCAACTCTTTCAGTCATGTGTATCTTTTTATGAAATAGAAACCAACTACCAAATGCTGTGTTGTTCCAAGCCAACGGAAATCTATGCTCTACAGAGCACATGAACAACTCAGCTCCATTAAAGGCACATTCCTTGAATTGCTAACCAGCTCTGGTTAGACTAGAGCATTTTAAATGACAATGTCACATGCAACTTGTGAGTGAGTAAGAAGCTATGCCACTGTGATGCCTCTGGAAATAAGTACTACTGTTTTCCCTAGGCACTTCATGACCTTGTGTGTTGATCTCAGTCCATTTTCCAGGACTGTAAATAAGAGCACTTGGAAAAGCTTTTCTGTTCACACATTTGTAGTTACGAGGGAGAACTCCTGAATGGAAGCACGGCATCCATCAGGCAAGCACAGCAGGTGGCACAGGACAGACTGCATTAAGCAGATGCTACAACTGGGACTTCAACAGAATTTTATTATGGCAACATTTGAATATATATTTATCAAAAAAATTAAATAGAAAAAAGTCATTCCCTTGCACAGTAGTAATCTGGCAAGCTTCCAGTTGGCAGTTTTACTGTTAGCAACACAAAGTCACTTGCTGGGGTCACCAAACTTCTGGGAGTCTGCAATTACTTTTATGATATTATACCATAAATGTTATTTTATCATATTATTATTATTATTATTATAAGGAACTTTGTTTAAGCTCCTACATACATCTGGAAGAAGTCTTATTTGGTGAAAATAGTTAAGCTGAACAGCTTCATTCATAGTATTGTAAATGTTACTTTCTCCCCTTTTTCAGTTTCACAGGTGGTGATATTTTCTGCTGTCTCTATTAGTTTCTCTTTGTATTATTCTGTTCAGGGCTATCCATACTGAATGATTAAGCAGCAAGTAAGACTACAAAATGGCTTTTATATTGTCCATCCTAGAATGCACAGAAAAAGTGTTGCCAGCAAAGCATCTGGGTGCTGATATGAATTAGCTCTAACCCTAGAGTCAGAAAACAAGCCTTGGTAAACTCAGGAAACCACAGCCATTCTACCACTTTCACACAAGGAAAAGAAAACCCTGAGACAGAAAATGACGTCTGCAGGATAACATATGTGCTAAACATGCTGCCAAAATGAGGAAGTACTAAGTCATCAACACCTGTACTTACCAAAAACATTAATGCTTCACTATTTTAAAAGAAAAACCTCTGGTCTCCTGTTTCCCAGAATCACCTTTACTAATTTCAGACACACAGAAAAGAGGAAAAAATAGAAAAAAAAAACACAAAAAAAGGGAAGAAATAGGAAAAAATAGATGCAGAAATAAGTAAATGGGAGACAACCACGGTTATTGGCAGTTTCTGCTGCTTCCTTCCCGTCATCTTTATAGATTTCATCACCTGCATGTTGTTCTCTATATGTTCTATATATACACTAACTATAGATACATATCTGCACTTGCAAGGCCAGATGCTGGTATAACCTGCCTGGGAGCTGCCACCCAATATTTGAGAGGACAAATGAAACACAGGAGATGGGCCCATTTCAATGGCCCCATTTCCAGCTGCAATAATCTATTACTAGATTTTCAAACAAATACCTTCTATTTTTACCATGTTGGTGCTTGCATTTGGGAGCAGCTGCCTGAAAGCAACTACAAACCCTCATTGTTGTCTTTCAATTTCCTTCATGCTCCAGGTGCAGCCAGATTTTCTCTTCTGTACTTTCACACTACTCCTCTTCAATGAGGATGCCTTACTCTGATGGTCAGTAGAACTGAGAAATTAGGATACCTCTTCCTTTCACAATATCCATTTCCCTTCATACAATATTCAAGGGTTTAATTAAACAGATTCTAGCCTGTCAATGGCTCTTATAATTGCAGAAAGCTTCCTGACTACAAGAGCCCTTACAAAAGGAAGAAAACTTCTCATACAGGAATAAAAGGAATAAGACTGAAAACTCGCGGATTTTTGACCTGCTAAACAGAGTACCAAAAAGTGGACTTACTGAACTATAAGGTCTTTATATAACAAAAAGTTCATTTGATTTAATGCAAGATGACTATTCCTTCTTATTAAAAAAAAAAAAAATCAGCTGTTTTACCAGTAATTATGCATTCCCCAAATTTGAAGAAGAGAACCTGTGCCAGGAGGAAGAGGAAGAAGAGAAATTGCAGAGATGAGCCAGAGAAAGTCTAAAAAAAATGCAAAGGAAGTGGTAAAGAAAGAGTTTTCAAAAGGATCCTTACACACTTCCCTGTAAACATCCTCCTCTTTGTTATTACTGGCTAAAACTGATCGCAGCCCTGTAGTACAGCATGAAAAGATGATGAAGAATTATAAGACCAAAATATTATAAGACCAAAGAAAACGCAGAATTCCAAGTAGGATTCAGTCTAAATAGAAACCTTTTTCCTCTGAATTTCTAGTCTGTTAGGTTTAAAATTTTATCATCCTATGGCATTACTAACACTTCAGCAATGTGGCATTTTCTGCCATACTTAGTAACAGGGCAGGAATAAGGAGGCTGCCAGTAACAACACTGAAGAAAGGACGTGTCTTTTCTCAAAACATCTGGTATTCAAAGTTTGTTTAGGACCTCCAGCCAAAGTCACTTGTAGCACCGACATCTTGTCTATCAATGTCATTAAGTTTCTGATCTCTTTGAGGCGGAGACACTGACAGTCATTTTTAATCCCTACCAAAGACATGTTTTCCTATGCAGCCTTTTGAGCTGTCAAACCCTGAGCCAGACCTTTCTATAGCAACAAAGCGCAGTAGGAGTCATGCCTTCTGGAAGCTTGGAAGGGCAGGAAGAGAGATATGCCAGTGTCTCTCTATTTATACCTTTAAAGCCTATGAGGAGACTGGCGGGGCATGAAGACCACGGCCAGCTAGGAATTCCTTGCAGAGCTAGTATTGCTAGCAACTCTGGACCTAGATTTCTCTGCCTAAGCTAACTGCTGCTCTCTGGAAACTACAGCTTGTGAATTTTGCCAATATTTTAAGACTGATAAATTAATATATACAGGAAACTAAGGGATCATGTGTTTTCTTAATCAATACAGACCACATGGTATTTTCAATGGCTTAGTTAAGCAACACAAAATAATCCAATAATTGTGCAGTTTAAAAAATTCCACGTGTTCCAGCCTGAAGCTGCTGGAAACCCATTGAAGAGGCTACCAAAACTGCCCACAGAAATGGACCACTAAAGGATGACCAGCTGTGTGCAATAAAGGCATGTATTTCATACTAACAAAACCAATTTATTATACAAGGGAAAATATTTATTTGATCTTGATCTGCATAACATCTGATAAATATTTCTTAGTACATCAAGTTTTTCCCAAATGAGTCAATGTTAAGTGTTATTAATGTGCATAAATACCATTTAAAAATCAGTTTTGTTTCTGGAAGCCAGGAAGGGAAAAAAAAACCAAAACAAGAACAATCCTTTCTAAAGAGAAGACTAACCTGTTTACAACATGGCTCAAGAGCTGAGAAAAAGAAAGTATATTTAACGACATGGCAAATCTGTTAACATTTTATTGAGATAAATCAAAATTTGCTTCTATACCTTCTAAAAAGTGAATATCTTTTAGGTAGGTCAATAGAAACACCAAAAAGTGATTTTAACTTCAGGGCATTTCTTGATTTTTCCCATGGAAAAATATATCCTTTCAGTTTTTGAGATCTTTTCAGCAGATTATTTAATTTATATTTATCTTCTTTACTACAGCCCAAAGCAGTCAAACCTAATTTTGCACTGTCACATTTCTGGGAGCTTGACTCAAAGAGCTCTGCAGCACCTCAGAACTGTATCTCTACACCTCAAAACAGCTGTGGTTCTGCACCCATGCCCTCATCCTAGACTGCCCTCTGGAGAAAGGCAGTGTAGTGAAAGGTTAAGTCAAACTGGGTTTATGCCTTTGTATTGACAGTTTCAGAGAACTTTGAATTAAACCCTCAACTGAAATATATTTCTGATTAATTATTACTAACTTACATTCTTCCTTCATATGCTCATTTTTTAGATATTCTCTGGCAAAAACTCGGTATCTCTGATCTGTTGATTCATGACGTTCATTTTAGTTTTTATTTTTCAAATCTGGTTGAGGGCTGCAAAGCTTTTCCCAGGAAAAAAAAAAACAACAAAGGACTGTCTCTAAAGAGGACCTAGAAAAATTGCCAGTGGGTGAGTATGTTGGCCCCAGGAGCAGCCATTATCCTCACAAATAGCTCTTGAAGTTTGGTCCTACCCATCATGTTCCATGTTCTGCCTTTAACAAGTCCAGAACTACTTGCTCTAAATGCAAGATTAATAGCACAGCAGTACACAGATGGAGGCATGATCTACTCCTTATGAGAGATCTTATTCCAGTCCATAATTGTTAGCAGAAATAATAAATATGAAGCTATTTATTACACAATGTAGCATTTTGTCAACCTAAATCTTTTTCTTTTTTTTTTCCTGCTTCATCTTAATTAGTACCTGGCCTTTACCATCTGCTGAAGAGAGATATGACAGCAAACACTAGATTATCTTCACAAGTATCTGATGCAGCTAACTGCTTCATGTCAGAATTGCCTGAAATGTTTTTCTCTGAAGGAAATGATAAATCACAGCTTCTCATTTTTCAGTACACGTTCCAAGGCAATGGTTTCCAAACTGTTTTGGACCTTGCCCCACTGTTAACTCTCAGCATTGCTTACACACCATCAATCGCCATTACTGTCAAACATTCAGCTAAACTCCCGGGGGAGCATGGCTCGGTGTGCCAGCTATACTCCATGCCCTCACAGGCCACTAGTTGGGACAACCTCCCACAAACCTGCTAAGAAACAGGTTTATATGCACAGGCCACAGAAGACCCAGAATCAAGCCCCCTCACCTCTTAAGAGGGAGACCTGAGGCACAAGAACATTTCTATCTACCCTTAAGTCCTGAGAGAAGACAAGGAATAAATGACAGTCCAGTGTTCAGATGAGCTCAATGATACTTCCTCTTTTCATGCTGGAAGATTAATGACAAAATGCTTTTGTTTCTGCAGAGCACAGTACAGAATCACAGAATCATAGAATAATCAAGATTGGAAAAGCTCTCTATTATCAAGTGAAACATTAACCTATCAATGCCAGTTCCACCACTAAACTGTCCCTCATCTAGACATTTTTTGAACACTTCCAGGAATGGTGATTCCACTGGCCTGTTCCAATGTCTGACCACCCTCTCAGTGAAGAAATTTTTCCTAACATCCAATCTAAACCTCCTCTTGAAACCATTTTTTCTCAACCTGCCCCTTGTTATCTGGAAGGAGAGACTGACCCCCAGCTCACTACATCCTCCTTTCAGAGAGCTGTTGAGTGATAAGGTCTCCCCTGAGCCTCCTCCTAAATACACCCAGCTCCCTCATCTGCTCCTCACCAGACTTGTTCTCCAGACTTTTCCCCAGCTCCGTTGCCCTTCTCCGGACTCTCTCCAGCCCCTCAGTGTCTTTCTTTCAGTGAGGGACCCAGAACTGGACAGGGCTCAAGGTGTGGCCTCACCACTGCAAAGTACAGAGGGACAATCCCTGCCCTGCTCCTGCTGGCCACACTATTGCTGATACAGGCCAGGTGCCATTGGCTTTCTTGGCCACCTGGGCACACCCTGGCTCATGTTCAGCCACTCTCAGCCAGCACTCACAGGTCCTTTTCCAACAGGCTGCTTTCCAACTGCTCTGCCCCAAGCCTTTAGCATTGCATGGAGTTGTGACCCACAACAAGCAAAAGTTCAAAAATTGGAAAGCCTCTGGTAGGAGGAGTCTACCAAGATAGTCAATACAAGGATTGAGGTGCACGGAAGGCACATAAAAGGCACATGTTTATATACCTTTCTCATATCTCCCTGCATGCTTGCAAAGCTCATGCAGTATGTGTACTTTTTTTAGCCAGCAGGAAGTTTCTAAAGGTGCTGGTTTCTCCAGACACTCAGCCACTTTGATGAAGTATCATCCCCATCACGGCACTGGCCCCAGCTGTCCCAAACCTGCACACCCTCCCTTGTAGGACTGCCTTTTCCCTTCATGAGTTGGTGCCAGCAGCTCCAAGGAGCTAAACAAGACATTTGATTCCCTTGATTCAGTGACCATTAATTTCCTCCAACACCTGGACCTGACTCTCCTGCCACTGAAGTTAAGGGGTTTGTGTTCTGTGAAAAACAACTCTGAAGTCTGCTCAAGAGTCTCAAACCCTCCTGACTGGACTGGTGGAAAGACAAAGGGGTTGCATTATGTGCCTGCTTTATGGCTAAAACCCTAAATTTTGTTTCTCCCAAGCTTTCCCTAAGAGGTCAATGTCAAAACTTGAAAATTATGTATATGCTCAAAGTGAGGAGACACAGGGAGCTTCTTTACAGCTGACTGACTGAGGATTTTAACTTTCTGGCCTACAGTCAACAGAGCATCTTCCCGTCTTGTGAAGCTATAAGTGTGTCATCAGGATACCACATGCTTTGATAATTACTCTAGTGGGTATTAAAGTTAATCCTGGCCTGTACAGATCACTTACAAAACACAATAACTGAACCAGAAATCCTTATGTGAGACAGTAATGAAATCAACGTCTCAAAGTGCCAGCACGTCTTTGACACATCCGGCATAAACTGGAACCCAAAATTCCTGCCTAGAGCAGCCAGTCAGGAATCCAACCGTTCGGAGATTATGAAATCTGAGGCATGGCAGAGCAGCTTATGTCAGATCTACTGCATACCCATAAGCCTTAGACCAAGACTTGTGAATATAACCCATGCCTTTCCAGAATTGTGAGAAGGGTCATGAGCAACTGGTGAAATTTCAGACTGAAATAGCTAATGCATCATTCAGTGGACCCAGCTCTTCTTCCTTTAAAGACCAGACACGCATCCCAGATGCACTGGTCCTACTCAGTTATATTCCCAGCATGAAATCTCCTGTTCTGCAGAAAGCCTAGAGAAAAAAACATTTTAGGTTTCCTGAAACTTGTTTCAAGGAAGACACAAAGTTAAAGCCACCTCTACAAGGATGGTGAAGAGGAAAAGATATCCATCCTTCACACCCTACTGCTCTCCTTTGCTATACCCCTGCAGCAGCTGACATATTATTGTGTTTTCACAATAACATCTCACTATATTTTCCCTGTACTACTGGTGAAAGTCCCAAGAGAACTAAATAATAGTTCTCAGTTTAGTCCTCAGTCAATTTAGTCCTCAGTGAACTACATAGTAATAGCAAACAACATGTCACTTTAACACCTCCCTTGGATCAGTCCCTACATTTTTGTATTATACTGCACTGGATAATATACTCAATACAGAGGCTGGCCTCTAGCATTGGGTAAAAGAAGGCACCAAGTATCAATACTAAATATGACCACCTACTGCCACCACAGCTGTCTAGTGCTTGGACAATACTGGCTTAGAAGTGAAGAACTGTAATAACTAGGTGGCAATGCCAGAAGGTAGTTTTATGCATCCTAAGTCATCTGCAGACATGTAATTACCATCTTTGCTTAAAGAGTTCCAAGCAGCTGCCTCTGCTGTGCTGGATTCACCATGTGCTCTGAAAACAGTATTCAGTAATAATCCTTTCTGTATCCCCCTGGTTAGGTGCAAGAACCTTCCCTTAATTTCAAATGAAAACTTCAGCTTTTAAGTAACAGTCCAAAGCCCAAAGTAGCACAAGATGTTTGGAGGGTATCAGTTCTATCTGTGTTTAAATTGGTTGAAATCAGCCCCAAGGTCTTGACCACTGTCTTTGAAGCAATATTTTTGCCTTAGTCCAGGAAATAGAAAAGGCTATGAGTTAAGGGTAGGTAGGAAAAATTTCCTCAAAGACTAGGAGTAAAATCCTGGGTACCTCAATACTCCCTACTCCACATATATGTCTCTTTCTCTGGCCTTATTCTCCCCATAATTAAACACACAGAAATATCCACACCTTAAAAAAACACATTTCCTTGCTAAAATAAGATATTTTACAGAAAGAGTGTCTCATCAAGCAAAAAATAAAGAAAACATAGCAGAATCTGATATCAGACAAATTATGAGACTCATTGGGTAACACAAGATGGAACAGAGTACACCTAACCATAAGCTCTCTTAGAACCACAGGAGGCAAAGGTCAAGTCCAAGCCCAGACTGTGGAGAAGGTGAGGATATGGAGAGGACATAGCTGTATTAGCAGCAGCTGGGGTAGCTGAAGCATGCAGTGGCCTTTGGGAGCAGAAGAGGAGATGCATCATCCCAGTGGTGCAGCCTTTTCCTATAGGAACTAGTAAGGAATTACAATTTCCATCCTAGATTATATACAATGGGTACATCCACCCTTATCTAGCAAGAAAAATATATGTCCTTTCAAAATCCATCCAATGTGCTCCCAAGAAGGTAGACCTCTGTTCTTAACATCACAAAATAAGTGTGATTCCCAATTTCATATATGGCTCCAAGAATTTAGAGGGTTTGGAATTTCTTCTATTTCAAATGCAAACAGGGGTTGGAACAGGCTTAAAAGTTTGGTTAAGCCTAAGAGTCTTTTAAACATGTTCCCTGACAGTGTTATTTCCACTACCTTTAATAATTTTAATCAGGCTGATTATCCTATTCTTCAGATTTGAAGGGAAGGTAATTCTCAGTGATCTCTGAGATTCAGTGCCACTAAGACTAAACAGCTATTAATATTAATCCAAACAAGCCCTAAAGCCCCTTCAAACTACGCTTAAAACCACAGCAAATTAGCAGGAACATTGGAATTAAATGGCTATTTTGGTTAAAATGTCAAACTGAGAAGACAGGAAATAAATCCTTAAACAGGAAGTTAAAAGAGTTATGTAGGTAGTTACAAATCATATGAGGAAATTTTTGCCTGCAGCAGTAAAATCAAATTTTAGTTGAATATACATTTTAATACTGAAGCAAATTACTGTTTATGTCTAGATCACAATTTCAAGGCTAGTAAAGGCTTCCTCCCTACATTTCTGTTGCATTAAGATTAATCTGTTTCCTTCTGCCTCCTCACAGAAATTATAGACTTCAACAAATCAATCTTTGAGAGAAATGTCTAGCAGTTTGCTCTCCCAGATGTACGTGTATGTGTGTGTGTGTATATATATATATCACAGCTTAATTTCTCTGAAACTTGTTACAAAATGGAACATGAAGATTTCAGTCTGAAATTTAGCCAGTAGAAACTAAAGAGATTAATCTTGCTCCCCATGCAAGGTTTTTGCAGGAATTTGTAGGATCAGGGCAGCATCAAGCCAGATAGCTTTATTTCCTTTCCCAAGAAAATATATTGCCCTAAATATCAGGCCTTCAGCCTAGTCTTTGCCCTCTCTACAGCATCTCTGCTGGAGGCTCCTGGAAGTGTGAAATATACCTTGGATTTGTGTAAGAATTGTATAAGAATTGTACAATCCAGGCAGTTTCCTATAAGCTGCTGAGACAGAAGTTACCCTAAAATATTACATGTGATCACAATAAATACAGTCAAAGCAATAGAAATGAATTTGAGAAGCCATCTCTGAACCCTTCCTTCTGGAAGAGGTGATCAGAGCATACCTTTGCTATTACTAACACCTGGTAGAATTTCTAAAAATCCATAATCCACAATTCTCTTGGCAACTGCATTCACACATCCAGTTTCTCTGGGTAACCTGTGCCAGTGTCTCACCAGCCTCACTGCAAAAATTTGCTCCATATTCCAATCTAAATCTACCCTCTTTCAGTTTAAAACTACCAGACCTTGTGCTGTCACTTCAGGCCCTGATAAAAAGTCTATCTTTCTTATATGCCTTCTGTGTTGGCTGAAGAACCTCTCAGCCTGTCCACTTTTGCCCTTGCAAAAAGGGCTGTAAAAACAGCAAAAAGGCTGTAAACAGCCCTCAGATTACTTTGAGGAAATTATTATTCCCCTCCTAGCTACAACTGTTCTCCTGTGTAGATATGACTACGTATATCCCATCCCACTCATGCACCACCCCAAAAGTCAAACTCTGATTCATATCCTTTCCCAGGGGCTACTTAAAACTTCCTGGCCATGATTGCCATGGGAGGACTCTTTGCCTTCAGGCCATGAAAAAAGTTTTGTTGCCCTGTATATTTTTACATGGTATGCCTGCCTGACTTTCAGAAATAATATCAATCATTCACTTTGGGGCTGCTTCATAGGAAAATAGTTTGGCAAAAGTAAGTACCAAGTGGAAAACAGATGCTAAAATTGGTTGTCTGCCTGCATCTATGGCTGCATAAAAGGTGCACATAACTGTTATGGCCATCCCTGTAGCAGTGGGGCTGTATATCAATCCAGTGTAGGCCAGTTGCATCTGTATTTTCTGTCACTTGTCAAATCAGAGTGCAAATTTGTTTCTCAAGGCTAAATAGACAATGTCCTGAGTCACTGGTGACTGAGACCTCTTTCTCCAGCTTGTTGTAAAGTGACAAGTTGTAAAGATCCAAGCAAGATTTGCTCATTTTAAATGAGCCACTCTCCACATGCACACACTTCAATGGGCAACCATGAGCTTTAGAGAGATTTTTGAGCAGGCCTGGAACATTATTACTGTTATTGCAGATTATTACATAAAAGTGAAATCACACTTAAAAGTACAGCTACTATGTCCTCCTTCTCCAGCTCTTGCTCCATTCAGTTGAGTTTCAAATACAGCAGGAAGTGATTCAAAAATAATGATTTTCTGTAGTAATGCAATCTGGAAAAGCATCAACTAAATTATACCACATCAGTCCGTGCTCACTTACAACCTCCCCAAAGCAGATGCAGGCAGAGGCAAAGCACTCTGCTCTGGAGGAGTGCCTGGTACAGGACTTCACAGGAAAGCAGTAGCATTGATCCCACAGGCTGAAGCCATCTACTCAGGACAATTTTAGTTTTACCCTCTTTATTTTGTGAGGGAGAGAAGACACCCAGCTGACCTCTCAGTAAGCCAGAGAGAGGCTCTTGCTTACCCCTGCAGGAAGGATAAAGCTTTGTAGCATGAGAAATATTGCTTTACTTATGTCCTTCTGCATAAATTAAAAGAAAAAAATGTTATGCAAATACATCCTACACTACCACAGATATAACCAAAATATAACTTACTATTGGAAGATATAATTTTAGGTCCTGTACTCAGCATATATTAGAACATACAGTTCTGCATATTTTAATCATTTTCCTGATTCACAGATGAACAGCAAACTTCAGAAATGTTATTTCTAGGGGGAAGAGAAGCAGACAGACAATTTCACATTGATCTGTAGAAGAAAAAAATACATTCATGGCTTTTTCAATAATTATCTAAGTATTACATCTGCTCTAAGTCCACACTTAAGAGTTAAGGGACAGAACTGGAGTTACCAGTGACTTCCCGGTAACTGAGGTGACTTACACTGCTTATGCAGGAGAAGAACTTACATTTCTTTGTGTTTAGATATGAGGAAGGAAGGATGCAGGCTCTGGCAGTTCTTTGTATTCATCCAGTGCTCAGATCTAACCCAACAGCTAGCAGCTAGAGCAGACAAGGTAAAAAAAATCTTCAAGAGTGCCACACGTGCAAGCACTGGGTGCAAAGACTGGGATACCATGAGAAAATTACTTTTTCAGCTCATACAGGTCTTATGTCTGTCTTTGCTTCCAAGCTATTCTTGGCTGCAATCTTAAAGAATTTGCTTATGTCATTGTAGATTTTCATGGAGTTGTCTTTTTTCCTCCCAGCTCATTTTTTTCATTAGCCTTGTTCATTATCTACCATCTGTCTCTTCTTTTTCTTCCTGATCTGACTGATGTAGTTATTACTAGAAAACTTCTTCATTCCATAATAGGCATTTGAACAATTGTCCGCATTATTTACTTTGGAAATTCCAGTAGTCCAAAAATAAAAGGATCAGATTCTGATACTGGCTAAGCTTCTGTAAGCCTGGAATAACTCCACTGATTTGAGAAGAATTTGCCTGGATTTACATTGGTATGAGTAAGATCAAAATCTGGCCCAGAGTTTCTATTTCTTCAGTTATATTAGAATTCAACAATCAGGCAACCCTGGATACTAATAGTTTGACTAAAACTGAAGACAGGGTTTTTCACAGAGATCTTTATGATCTTTTCCAGCTATGGAATATCAGCTGTCTCTCCCAGGACACCTCTGTTGATTGAAGAAATTTAAACTTCCAGCCTAAATTCCAAATAATAGGTTAAAGCTGCTACTAAAGTGTTGCTATAATTTTTTTATAATTTAAAAATCAGCCTGCTACTGGTTTGGGCTCCAAATCTCATTTGTAACAGTTATACACTGGCTGTAAGTTTTGCTGAATCCTCCTCTTTGAGGATCACTTGCAAACACCCAAGGGGTGTTTATATCTCAAGGGACATAAACTGGCTTTGCTGTAAATAAGAATTGGGCACTTCAAATGTAGCATTTCTTTTGCTGTTTATTGTCAGCAATTCTCTGCAGCACATTGATTTCATCTTCTGGATGAGTTGCATGCAGTCGTTTAGCTTCTGCTATTGAGACTTTTGTCCTCTGCTGACTTTGCTTGTCTCAGGGCATGCTACTCTGGCAGTGGCACCAGGGTGTGCATCACCAGCCTTGCCTTGTGGTTCTTCATCACACACAACTTCCCTCAGGGCAGCAGCAATTTTCCTGCAGTGCTGGCCATGGACATCAAGGGCTTTCACACTGCGGGGTCACTATCCATAGCAGACTCTAACACTGCACAATTGAATGCCACTGAAGCCACTGGAGCACCATCAGACTGTAGGTCAGCAGAGTCTGGGTAGCAGCTCATTCATCCCATTGCATTATGTAAGGCATGGTGGCTGCCCATTATTGTTGCACTGGGTGATAGCCCCATAAGAAAATAATTTTTCTCCCTGCTGATTTATTCAAAGCACTTTGAAATCAGTGGAAAACCAATAACACCCTACAATTTTTATTTTAGCTAAAATAAAACTGGCACAGCCATCTTCAGAGTTTAAATCAAGAAACTTACTGAAGCTGAAACTATCTAAACTGAGATCCATCAACATGGTAATATCATTTTTAGCTTGCTGCCTGAGGGCACATAACTGACATTTTGTCTATATAAAGTATTGGCATTCCTCATATGTCAGAGTTTAAACCACAGAAAGAATCTTCTGGCAGATTCTAACAAAAGTTCCCAAAGGCAGCTGAAACAGTCTATTATCTGTACATGACTGTGTTGACTAAAAGTTACACCTAGGCTGCACTCCACTATCCAGTGAGCAAGACAATACCAGCTTTATCCCTTCAGCACTTCAGAACAGGAGCATCAGGGTTGCTTTCCCACATCCATCACAGGAAGAGTTGCCCTTTGCCAAGCCCAGCAGGAGCTGCACAGGGAGCGCCCTATACCCTCACCACAGCTCTGGAAGTTCACCACACTGCTCCAGCCACTTGACAAAAGGAACTAGGGTTGTATGGAGACGGGAGAACATCATGACAGGTCACCTACCAAATTATTTTAAAATGTTAGGGACTAGTGAAGGGTAGAAAGTCCATGAAGCAGCTTGTGCTGAAAGTACCAAGAAGTATGTTGCTAACATCTTACACTTGATTTTTTATTCATTCAAAGATAGCCCAAGGCCTAGGAGGAGTGGAATTTTTCATCTATGCTGGTTTCTTAGGGCTGCTTGAATGAGCTCTTTTTAGACTTTGGAGCTTGTTTTTCAAATCCTCACTCTCATACTTGTAAAGCTAGGATGTAAGTAATAAAAGCTATGCTGTGCACTCACCAGAGAGAGCAGTGTTTATCCTTGTGCTAGTTTTTATAGAAAGAGCTTGAATGTCCATTTGCACTAGTAAATTTCTGTGATTTTAATTACAAGAAAACTAGTCAATGTAATGGCTCATTTTGGCTCTTCCATGTAGAATCCCATGAGATGAAAATGAGCAGAAAGGCTTAATTAAACAGACACTTTCTCCCCAAGTCAAAACATCAATGTTTTAGAACAAATGGATCTCTGTTACTAAGACCAGAATTGCATTAAGGTTTTTTTGTGTACAACATTTTAAGTCATACCAGAGTTCTAGCTACTGTTCTTCTGGCATTAAAACCAAACAACAAAACAGTCTTACACTTACCCTGAATTTAATTTAGATACGTAATTAATTGTATTTGTATTTTCAGTGAGGTTTAATGCCAAGAAGGGTTGCCACCACTTAGTCCCTGGTTTATGGTCGCAATCAGTCCCTGCAGGTAAAGCAGTTAAGCATGTGGAAAGCTTAGCCATATTCAATGGGAGAAGAATAATGCTTATTTGTGCTTTGATCCATTTTTTAAATATTCTTCAGATTCATACTTCTTAGTAGATATCTTGTTTCAAGTTTTAGGTGAACTTGGCACTGACAAATTTCTATTTTACCAGGCAGATTTCCATATTCTGGTCAAATACCACAGAAGAGTGTGATAACTTTTTCTGTAGGTGTATATCCTCACATGCAAAAAAATACTTAGTTGAGATGCGCAGCATTTTTCCCATTGTTCAAAGCTATGGTTCTGTTTTCTGCCTGTTCCAGTATTACATAGCTGCTGCCCTTCCTCCACAAACATTAAGTTCATCTTGAGGGTAGGCTCAAGTGGTTGACCTATAACAAAGTAAACACACGTAGCTCAATCAGATGAGCTCAACGCATGTTTGTGTGAGGTTGCTTGACAGTCTGGGGTCTGTGAAACAAAATGTGTAGCTGCAGCAGTGCAAGCTGCTCCACAGCAGAATAGTTTACATGAAGGCAAAGGAGAATTTAGATTCATATCCTCTGGTACAGTGATGTTGCAAGCTTAGCCAGGATCACTCACCTCGCGGAGCTTCATTTCACAGCCCCCAGAGTGGTGAAAACCACACTGTCTGCTCACTTGAGCACTCCTCCCATGCCCATCTTCCTCTTTAGGAATTATCCTGGGCTATTTTCTGCTCTAGCCAGGTTCTCAGCAGCACCAAGGCTGGGCATATAAGAGAAAGAAGACATAAAAGTTCTAGAGGCTGTCCACATCATCATCCCTTACTTCCACAGTAACAGGGAGGACATCTCCCAGGGTCTAGTAGGAAACATTCAAGTGTAGCTTAACTTTTCCCTCCAAAGTAACTGACTCAGGAGCAAAAACGCAAATATAAAAAACTGTAGAATGGATCCACAAGCCACACTAACAGTTCTGTGGCTAGGCTGGAAATCCCCTACCCAATCTAGCTTGGCCTGGTGTGCTCTAGTCCCACCTCACACCCATTCCAGCTATACTGCTCATGTGCCCCTTCTCAGACATTTCCTTTCTCCCTCTTCCAGAAAAGCCACTCCAGGTCTGGCTTTGCTCATTCCAAGGTGACTGAAACAGAATGGCCATGGTATTTACAGCCATGGCACTGTTCTCCTCACTTGTTTGTCCTCTCCTTTTTCCGTTTCTACCTGTATTCACCTGCAGCATCTGTGCCATATTGCAAAACTCAGCATACATTTTAGTGCTTTTAGCATATGAAAGTTAAAAAAAAAATCCTGCACACACAATGGGGCAGTTTGAAGAGACAAAATTCAAATTGCACCTGCAAGTTAATTAAGAGCTAAATTTTCAAGCACCAGTTTCCCTGCCATGGGTAGGAAACCAAGCACACAAGTCACTGTCTGCTGCAAGGCAGCACCATGTCTGAATACATCAAGCTTCAGATGCAGATAAGAATTTACTCCAAGATGGTTGCAAATGAAAGTGGAAATCTCTCACTACAAAAGTAACTCAAATTTTTATATGACATAAATGATGACATCAGACTCAAAATTTGTTCACAGTAATTCAACATCCTATATACTAAGTGATGACTGTACCTCTGGTAAACTTGAAAAGGAAAAAGTCAGTAACTTGTATGAAATAATTATTCTCTGCATGCAGAAGACAGCTGTTTTCAGCATCTAGAATCTATACATGTCACTGGTTGTCTGCAGAAGTGTTCCTTCTGTATATGGAGTTGATCAAAATGCAGATGTGAACACTGTTCATATCTAAATGGAGCTTCTTTTTACTTTTCATTTTCTTTTCCTTCAAGAATTTCTCATCACAATGTAAAATTATTATGATATGATTGCTGGTGGTATAATATTTCAAACCCACCAGAAGTTAAGATTCCAGCTCAAAAAAGAATCTAAGCTAATGTGTTTTTGAAACAGAGCTTTTCTGGCAGGAAAACTTGGGTTAAACCAAGGGCTAATGACCACAGCCAAAAATCAAGAACTCCAGTTTCTCTAGCACACTTTTCAGGGCTAGCATTCAAGGTCTGCCTGGAACTCCTAAAAGTGAACGGGTTCTCTCTTCAAAACACACAAAACACATTGTTAAGTTAAATACATACAAGTAGACAATATCCTAAATGCAACTATATTGTCTAGCTCATCTCCTTCCTATGTCTTGGTGTAGTAAGAGAAGCCTGGCCCAGGATGAGAACTCCAGTGTTCATCCTGCACAGGGAACAGAGTCCAGCCTCCTACAGCAGTGGGGCATAGCAGTCTCTCTCGTGCCCTTCAGGTGGTGTTTATTCCTGCTGTCAACAGCAGCAGTGGCATCCTGACAGTGTTACCAAAACTGTTTTGACTTGCTGCAGAAGGAATAAACAAACCCACTGGATTGGGAACCACACCTCTCAACAAAATCCATCCTGCAACTCCTATGGCATTACTAGGCTCCTATCTGCACTCCTCTGTATTTTAGTTGGGGGGACATGTGTGTAAGCATGTGCATTATTCTGGAGCTTAGGTTCAGACATTCAGTAATTCACATTGTTACTGGAAACATAACTGTTAAATTTTTAACAGCTTGGAATTAGGTTTTCTATTTAATGAGTAAAACTTAAGTGCTCAAAAATATGTCTCATCCAAATGAATGTATTTAATCCAGAAGGTTTATTTCAGAGCAGTGATGCTTTGAAAGGTATAAGCGTGATAGTTACTGTCCTATCATAAGGAAAACAAAACCCAAGTGCTGTCCTAAGAGGTTTTCAGGATTTTATCACCTATACATAGGTCAAACATTCTTTTAAAGGAGTTGCCTTAAAAATAGAAAAGCTATTTTAATCAAACTCCTGGACTGTATTATCTTGTCTCCTGTGCCCAGCAATAGAACTCTTTTTTCCTTTCTTAGATATTTTTTCTTAAAACATCCTGATCACAAATAACCTTTGGTTTTTTTAAGTAAAACACAGAAGAACAACTTAGTCCTGCTTCTTTTCAGGTCAGTGGCAAACCTGCCACTCCTTGTAGCACAGAGCATCTCAGCCTGTGACATGCACAGGCTCTACCCTGCAAAGCCATTTATTTCACCCCCCAAATGGAGTTCATGGACAAGGGAGGGCTCTCAGTCCCTCTGAAGATCAGGGCCAAGAGATGCTTTCCAAATGATCCACAATAGAATAACTCAGCATGCAGCAGCCAGCTGACAGACGAGAGTCCTGTGGGAAAGAAGTTTCTTGGTTCTGATTTACAGAGTGAAAGGGCAGCAGTATCTCTGGCATCTTTGGGCAGGGACTTTCAGGGATGAAGTAGCAGCTGCCCAGTCTGCATAAATTTATGAACGGGTGAGACAAGCAGGCTACTATCTGCTGCCCCTTTGGAAAATGAAAGGTGTGACCAGATTGCACAGAGAGAAAGAGCTCAGGTTCAAACCCTGAAGGGCTGCATAGAGTCTATGCAAAGCAAATTACCTTAAAGGCAAAGGATATACTGAAACCAAATGTAAGCAAAGATATAGAGTAGTATTCAGTAGTGGCTGGTGGAGCCCTTGAAGCATGTGCAAAACAAATTACAGCAATGTTTTTAATGCAGTAAACCTGAATGAGAGGGTTTACAGTTAAAAGTGTCTATAGACAAACAGTTGTCAGGGAAAAGTGCACAGGCAAAACAGCTTTTTGTTAACTCATTATAGTCTAGAGAATATGTCCACTAAGAAGTCTAAAGATACTTTGTGTCAATAGCTATGAGAACCCTTTAATTTTGTTTTGAAGTTTATTTGACTTGCTTTGATATTTATGTTTTACCATGACAACTTTTTTACAAAAACTACTACTTAAATCTCCTAATGCAATAGCTAGGAGATGCAACGCTTACTTAACTTGCAAAAATGATCAGATACTGCATACAATTTAAAAACATCTAATCAAAGAATTTACTATTATAGTATAAGGAAGATCCTTCAGCCTGCTCAATTTATTACAAGATACCCAGACAAGACAAATACACAGTCTAGTGTCTCAAATGGCAGAGCTGCAGGTCCAGGAAACACAGTGCTGATATTTCTGAAAGGGTTAAAGTTAGAGCTTATCCCAGGAAAAAAACAATTACATTGGGTTTTCAATGGTTTTTCAATGTTTTCATTGGTTTTCTCAAACATTCACTCTTGCCCCTGTGCTTCTCTGGTAAAGATCCTTGAGAAATACGACCTAAGAGAGAAGATGGGCAAGAGTGCAGATTCCCAAGCAATTGCTGGAAGTGTAATCAAGAGTAAGTTTCCAGATCATCTAGTCCTTTATACAGCACAGAGGAAGAATAAGAATTTTAAAACAAAGCAGCTTATGAGTAACATCTAGTACCACATCAAAACACAAAATTTTCCTGCAAAAAGCATGAAGAGATGTAGAACCAGAAGCCCAGAAGACACACAATAACCTGAAGTGTGACTCCCAAAGGAGAACCTGAAAGGCATCAAGAGGATGAAGGGGCTTAGGTGGGCAAGGCTTGTTAGTCAAGGGGCTTCAAGATTTTCCACATTCAGGTCAGCAAAAAAATTACATTCCCAACCCAGGGGAAGTCCTAGACAACAGAGAAATAAATGTAACTCACAACAAACAGGAGCCAGCTTCTCTGAACACTGTCCCAGGCTTCTTGTGTTGTCAGTCTAAACCGAGTCATTAGAGACAACAATTTTCTACATTTCAGGGATTTAATTACAGATTCATTCTCCATGCAGAAGTCTAGGATTAGGTGTCTTCCCAAGTAAAATACCAGGAATACAGCCGCTTACCATGTTTCACACTAGGGTTTAATATTATCATTAATGACCACAGATGACAGTAAAAACTTGCCTATTAACCAAACTTTCAGATAATTTCCAGGAACTAATCAGCCATTTCAGACAGATCATTATCTTTGCAGTCACTCTCCCTCTTCACAGATTGCAAGTCACAGAAAAACTCTTGCACGGAGGACTGCTCAAATTGTGTGTGCCAAGTTAACTCTAAATCTTTCAGGAAAACAGCTGAAATGGCTGTGATGAAGCCAAGGGGGTGAACTACTTCCATGTGTTTCTCATTTCCTAGTCAGTACAATCTGCAGTAGAAACACAGAGAGCAGACAGAAAAATGCAGAGTTTCTTTCAGCTTTGGTGCTTGTACAGGCAGTTATTGGGAGTGCAGCAGAAAGATGAAGGCATTTCCCTTCCCTTTGCCTGTTAGACAGGTGATGACATCCCAAGGAACCTTACCTGGGAGATTGCACACTCATAACACCACTATTAGCTTTTTTCTTTTCAGGTGTCATCAGCTTTGCAATAGTTTGTTAAATTTGGTGATCATTAAATACTTTCTGCTATGCTCAGGGCCTTTGCCCTTGCCTTTTCCTATGCACCTGAACTGCCTTTCCCCTGGAGCCAGGGAACAAGCCAAGATCCACGTTTCTCCTTAGGCTATATCTTCTTCTGTGAGAAGTTGCCTGCAAATTTTCTGCCAAGAAGAATTCTGTGGCAGAATTGAGAGCAGAAGAAGCACAACTAAGTCCCTCTAGCCTTTGTACTGTGGGGAACTATGGAGGAAGGAATATCTGTCTATATGTTGCATATGTGTGTGCAGTGTAGGCACAGAGCAAGGGCTGGACAAGAGAAGCATTTATCACAGGGCACTACTCAGAAGCAAAAACTTAGGCCAGAAACACCTTAGAAATCAGGTCAGCAAGTCATTCCCAGTGGTGGAAGTTTTGGGGAGGGAGTAAAGGGCTTTCTGAACCACAGGGCACTGTGAGTCAAGTGTGTGTGTTTCTATAGGGATGCAAGTGTTTATAGCAGCCAGCCCAGATGCAGAACCAATGCTGTGTGTGAAAAACAAGCCTCTTAGGACTATGCCAACGTATATCCAAACATGAGAAAACAGGTCCTCTCTACCCTACTTTCATCCAAGCCTGCTTAAGCAGAGATGCCTCCTTCATGAGACTGGTCACTTCTGGTTTCTTCTAACACCAGTGATGACACACAAAGCTGGTGCTCATCCCTTAGGTAGGCCAGATTACCTCTGGAGAGGCTGTACCCCTCATGAAATACTGGAAAGGCATCTGGCAAACTGGTTTCTCACTTGGGCACCCAAGCTGCCGGACAAAAATTAGGCAGAGGGTGATTAACTCACAATACCTCTCCTAACATGATTTGGTGGGAATTTCCCAAAATAAAGCAACATCAAAGGGTAAGAGGGTTCAAGACGATCAGTGTTATGCATCTGTGTGTATTTACCCTAATTCCATTCCTTGGGTTCCTCTCTCCCCTCACAAATAAAACAAAAAACAAATAAACAAACAAAACAAAACAAACAAAAAAATTAAAAAAAAAAAAAAAAAACCAAAAAACAAAAACACAGAAAACTCATTAAGATCTACAGCCACCATGGTACAAAGCAGGGAATGTGCTAAGGACTACTGGAATTTCCATAAAGGGAACAGAGATGAAATTATGTGTTAAGGAGATTCAGTACCAAACAGTTATTTGAGTTCGGGGCTTCTTTTTCTTTCCTTTTTGTTTCGGAGGAACATGTAAATGTCATGGATTTGGCTTTTCTTTTTATTTGAAAGGTGAGGAGAGGACGACAGTGGGGGTGTTAGGTTTTTGTTTAAATTAGTGCTTTGTGTTGTATTGCCAGCACAGAGGTAAGTGCTGGAGCTGTGAACAGAGAGGACTAGTGCCTGGTGCCTGCACCTTCCATTCCCATGATCCAGGGAGCAGGTGTCCCAAGCAACACCCCTGCTGGTGAAACAGGGATTTTTGGAGTTAAGTTAACAAAATGAATTAAGCATTTATAATTTAGCTTGTAGAGTTATGTATTGAATTTTAACCTTTTACTTAAGAAACCTCTGCCTGGTACAAAGGGCATAGGAAAATGCAAAATTCTGAAGCTTCTTGCATAAAGAACAATACCAGAAGAGGCAAAGAACCCAGATAAAGAAGCTCCTCTCTCTCCAAGCCTATCAAGACTGACAGATGTACTCAGATAAGCACCAAAGGACCAATAGCGCATGCGCAGAGAGGAAAAGTTCAAAAGTTCAGCCATGAGGAAGACCACAATCTTCAGCCTCAGGACCACCGAGAGACCCCCGTACGACCACCACAGCAAACCACACGTGCCCAGAAGGGCGTGGACTTATTTAGCATGAGAGGCGAGGACAGGCGGGGCCAGGGGTTGAATATGCATGGAGAGTTGCGCAATGTATTGCATATGGAACATCTTTGGGAATAAAGGTGTGGGTCAGACCAAGGCTCGGGGCACAAGTTTTGGAGAGCTATCTCACTTGTGCCGGGCGCTGACACACATACCCACTTCATAACTACCCCAGGTTGTGGAGTCTATTTATTTATTCCCCGTATCGCTTCACTGGCACCCAGGCACAAGCTCTTCATCTTCTCTGATGAAGGCATCATTGAAGACTAAAGACTGGCAGAGGAGGGGACAGAAGGTTTTAAGCACAGACAAGAATCCATAAAGTGAGAGGTGAGAAGCAGAGGATGGAAGGGTCACTTAGAGTGGGTGGCATGGGCTGCTGGCAGCACGTGGACAGAGTGAAAGAGGAAAAGTTGCAGTATGGGAAAAAGAGAGCTGCTGTGGCCATCCTGAAACAGTCAAGTGTCAAGGAGCAATGAAAGAGCAAAGCATCACTGAAATTTTGACAAGATACTGGGACCAGAATTGGACTCATGTCCTGGGTTGTTAAGAAGAGAAGGCTCCTTGATTTCAGGAACAGATGGTTTGGTACCCTGGGATTGTTTCTAAATTAAGGATTCTGTTGATGCTTTGGGGTAAACAGGCTTGATGTCAAAAGCTACCTTGATCAAATCTTCCCCAGATTTTCCTCATATGTTGCAGTATTCTGACACATGACCCCCATTCCTACAGCAAAACATGACTGAGGTTTTTTCCCTGAACAAACAAAGCAAGTGTTCACTTCCACTTTAAAAATTAAAGTTTGGCTTTGAAAATTCCAAGAAAATAAATTAATGGATCTGAACAAACAGCCTTTAACAGCCCCCACCATAATATCACATGTTCTCCCTGAGGAGACCTGCCAGTTTTTCCCCAGCTCCTTTCTAAAGATCCTAGAAGAAAAACGCAAAGGGAAACATAATTAAGGAAAGCTGTGGGGAAATTACCCTTTTACCAATTCCAGAAAAATTAATTCCTTGGGATCTGACTTAATAATTATATAATCTTTATTCCTGCACAAGAGTGAACTTATTCTTATAAAAATAAAAGATTTATCTTTGTTTCCATTTCTCATTTCAATTCCCCCAAGCAAATCATAAGTTCTGAAAAGTCTGATACAGACTTTCAGAGAGTACAGATACTTTGTGGAAAGAGTGATGTTGGGAGAGGATCTGAAAACAGGCAAGCGGGAAGCAAGGGTTTGATTTGACCAAAGGCAATAATAATTTTTGCACAGGAAATAGTTTGTGCACTAACTGGAGCTATCCCTCATCCAGCAGCACCACACTAAGCAACCGGCACCACTGGAAGCAACCGGTCACTCAGGAAATTGTGACAATGAAGTACTGCTGGAGTAAGAGGAGCAGACAGAGTTCCCAATATTTATTTTGTATTAACTTTTATGGGAGAAGGTACTTCGAAAACTTTGAGGGAAATTTACCAACAGTTATCCAAAAAGCCTTGTAGCATCCTACCATCCCAAGATAGACAATATAATTTTGGGCTTTGTTGCAAATTTTAACTTTTCTGTCAGTTTTTTTGGACCGATCATATCTTTCTGGTAAAAATGGCTAATCATACTTGGGATTCTTTCATACCTTCCCTCGTTTTCCACCATCATCTACCTTCCATCATTACTCACCTCTACATTTCTCAATTTCAGTTTGCTGATTAGTATTGTCTATTCTTTTCACTTCCCCTGCACAAAAACAGTGAAAATATGCTCATGCTGAGACATACAAAGATTCAAGAAACAATTCTACAAGAAGCTTCTACGTATCTAAGTATGCTAGCCATCCTTGGCTCAAAGTAAGTGTTTCACTTCAATGCTGAACTGAGATCCTAAACCTAATCTTCAGGTTAACTTCTTTGAAGCTCATATACATTATTGCACTTTGAGTCTTATTAACTGTGGGGAGCTCAGAGGTGTAGGCAAGATCATGTAGGTACAGTTCCCCCACACTTTTCCTTGCTATGGGAGAGAGAGGTCTATGCACAATTCATGCAGAGATTTCATGAAAAACAAGGCAAGAATGCTCTTGCCAAGTGATTGTAAAAGTAGCCTGGTATAAATAAAACATGCCAGTTTGCATTTTCATCCCAGACTATAGCCCCAAGTTTTAAGAACTTTTTTTGCTAGCTGCTGAAGATTTTCATATGGGTAAGTTCACAGCTTCAAAAATCATTGTTATGTTTATTTTGCCTGTGAGCTATTTTCTCTGAATTTGTAACAAGACATAAAGTTTCTGTTCTGTTAAAGTGTAATCATAAATGTATCTTTCTGAACACAGAGACCAAATAAATGCTTCTAGTTTCAGTAGTAGTGAAGCTTTCCCAATATGAGTCAGTATGTTGAAGCAATACAAGCTCGTAGCCAGCATACAATATAACCAATTTATTAAAAAAAATAAAACAAACACTGCCATAACTCCACAGTTGCAAGACGAAGAAAAAGTATCAGTTAATTGTCACTACATGATGATTTATATAAGGAAGGAGCTGGAGATTTATAGCCCAGTTGTTCTCATAACCAACCCTAGTGACAATGTCTCTCTGCTCATCCTAACAGAAACATCTGCCTAACCACCAGAGCTAGGGATAACCACTGCTATCTGACATTCCAGTGGTTTACAAGGACAGCACACTTACAGCTGCAAATCTGCTACAAGCAAACAGCTAAATACTCTGCTGAATGCATGACAGTCATTCAGATTACTCAGATGTTTCCACCTATCCTTAGTAACAGGCTAACATGGATCTTGATCCAAAAGGATCAAGCTTCTGCTCCTTATCTCATAAAATTTGATGGGGTTTAGTGTATGGGTTTTCAAGGCACTTTTTTTTAACAGCTTTTCCTGCCAGAACTTACAAGCTAATGAATACTTCTAAAAGACCTTCCTTGTGCCTTGTGCCAACACCTGACAGCAGAACTCAAATTCAGAAATACAGAAAAAGCCCTTGGGATAGAGAATCCAAACAGTAAAGCTCACCACTTTTGCAAAGTGTCACTGCTGGTTCCAGTTCTCCCTCTGCATGGCTTGCTCCTCTTGGCTGCTTTCAGCACAGATTAGTAACCTTCAACCCTGACAAATATGTTGCCCTCATGCTTTTATGATCTCATAATCTCTCAGAACGTGCCACATTCTGAGATTAAATACACCAGATTCCCAGTGGCAGCATAATAGAGATGCAGCTGTGATTAATGCCAATTAAAACAGTACCAGCATGTGACAGCTGTTACAATTACTGTTAATTAGCAAGTTTTAAACTCTCTCTTATCAGGCTCCACTTCAAAGCATGCGACTACAAGAGGTCATGAGTACGTGATTCCTTAGTCCTTTGAATGACTTTCTGCTAGAGAACTACTACATGAAAGGCTTTACCAGAAAAGCTTTGCATGATCTATTAGCATTTCCTTGGAAAATGGCTTGTAAAGAATAAAGGAACTTCAGCTATGGGGTGAATTTGGGCACAGGACACTGCCCAGATGAACTCTTAAACACCATTTGCTTACAGCGTTCCCCACAGCATGTTAAATTTCACTGATAAATATACAAGTTAAACAACCCAGGTAGGTGTCTACAATAAAGTTGTGCAAATATCAATCAAAAGAGAAGAGAAGGTTGCTCTTAAATCCCACTTCCCACATCTCACATCAGTTTTAGAAGCGTGATATCTTCTCCCACCACAGCAAGTGAGCCCCTGCTCAGGATTCTTTTCTATTGCACTGGGAGGTCTGCCTGAAGCACATGCAGACACGTTGGCTGCACCTATCCCACGAAAATAAACGCTGCAGGGATGCTGCCAGGCCCAACCATTGATGCTATCACCCTGGTAGAACAGTCACTGGCATGCTGGGACCCATGCTGTCCCAGGAAACAGCATCCCACATGGGTGCACAAGTCCAGAGGGGCCAGGAGCCACACCCTGCATCCACCCACTCTGGCAGGAGTGAGTAGGATGTGGTCAAAAGGCAGCAGTTAGCCCCCAGGCTAAAGAACAGACCTTGGCACTGGCTCACAATAATTCTAATAAACACAGCAATTAGGGATAGCTTTAACTATATTGTTTGAGCAGGTTATCTGGGCTCCAGCACAAGGTGGGCACCTCTTAGGCCCCAACAAACCTGCCCTACCCAGGCAGCTGCCACATTTCTGCTACAGTTGTTACCTAAATCAGTGTCTCACCCCTTGTCCACCAGTTAAGTCACAATAATACATGTCCTGCGGGATGCAGGAATGGCAGGTCCAGTGTTGGATGTCAGTGCAGACCAGAACAGCCACCCATGTCCCCAGAACAATTAATTCACTTCAGATTTTAATAATCTTAAATAAAGAATGGGAATTAATCCTCAAAGCTCTTTCAGGCAATGGCCAAATGCTGCGGGGATCTCTTGCAGGCCTAGGGATGACCAAGGGCATTTGACATCACATAGGAGTAGGCAGCTGTGACCCAAAACACAGCTGCTTTCCCAGGCATGCAGCTGCTTGGTGCATATTCCTGGTACTTAGATGACTTCCGAGGGCACTTGCTTCAATAACAGCATGGTCTCCTCTGTTACTAATACCAAAGAAACCACCACTAACTGCCTGAGCAGTCTTACTGTGACTAGGAAATCATGTTTCATATTTCAAAGGTAATTTAAAAATTACACTATGAAGCGCTTGACATCTTAAGAGATCTATACATCATGTTGACACATATAAACAAAAAATGAGACCATACTGCATATTGTCAAACAGCTTTTTAGCTTGTTTTAAAAGAGGCAACCTTTACAATGTAGAAACGCTTTATTTAGGTCTGAATGGGTCATTTTTCTCTTCCTGTTTTTTTTTTTTTTTCTGACAGCAGACATTCTTTTTTTTTTCTTCACAAAAAAGAGTTTTATCTCAAGCAGCTCCAAAACTTTCATGATCTCTATAGAATCAATTCTGACGTTTTTGTAGTTCTTGTTAGATTTTAATAGAACTATGGAAAGCTGTCAGCAGCTACTTCACTTTCCATCAAGAAAGAGTGCACAGGGCTCTCAGTAACATTTCTTACCAAGAGATTTGGTAAGAAATCTTTCGTAAGTAACATTTCTTGCCAAGAGATTTGGCTGGCAGCACAGGGAGAGGCAAGTACATTGTTTTGTGATTAAGAACTAGCAGGTTTGCTCTCCATTTATTTCAACCATCCTATTAGTACCACTAAGACATCTGCCAAACATTTCCTTTCACTCTGGTTCACGTGAGCTAAATAACACATAAGCTAAAAAATGGGCTTTCAGCATCTTTTAATAGCAAGGAAAAATAAACTCCTGCAGTATTATAGATGGACAATCTCTGTCTTGGCTTCATTACCTGCGGTTATTTAAAGAAAATTAGTGGCTTTGCACTGACAAAACCCATGCAAAAGAATAATGTGTTGAGCTCATTTTGTCCAATATGTGCAGTAAAGTTTTAGTTAATGATCTTCCACTTAAAATACTAGGACTTTGTGTCACCATAAACATGTAACTAAGGCATTCATTTCAGCATGCCTAAGTCCCCAACCTTTAATGGAGGCATCATGTTGTATCTATTCCTCTGCTCTGCTCAGGGTGGGAGCCAGGAAAAGCTTTTTGTGCACACAGCACTCGGTGCATGCTGTACTTCCATCCATCGCCCATCTCACAACTACACGTAAATAATTTTGTGACAGAGGTAGCCTGAACAGTACCGCTGAGCGAAACTCAGCACTGCTTCTTGTAACGCCTTCTCCTGTCCCCATCTGGTGTGCACACATATATAAACAGATGCATTTATCAGATGCCTGTATCTTTATTGTACAGATACCATATACCCTTTTCAATCTGTTTCTTTTCAACAGATTGTTCTGTCATTGTCCCATTTGCTGCCTGCAAAGAGGCTGTACTTCAGGAACTTTTATTCCAGGTACCTATCACTAGATTGTCTACTGAACAAAGTTAAGATTACTTTTAAGCGAACATTTACATTTATGTATAATACTGTTTAATATTTCTAATGTAGATAATAACTTTGGGGAGTATTTTACTCTGCTATACTAAGAAATCTCTTTCATACTCTTTCTTCAAATGGCACAAGTAAGGAAAAAAAAACCCTGAAATTAAAAAAAAACAAAAAAAACCTAATTCTTTCAGACATTATTTCTGAGTCAAAAACTGTTGCTCCTGCAGATACAGGGACATGGTCCCAAGAAAGGCTGACCACTTCATCACAAATGCCTCATTTACTGGAAGATAGTTGTGAAATTTCCCCTCAGTAGGCAGACAAGTGCAGTGATGGAAAGGTTATGCTGCCCAAAGGGCTTCACAAGAAATTTCATGTTTGTCTGTCCATCTTGTCATCCGATAGAAATTTAAAAAATGCCATCTTCAGAAATATTTGTCCTGGCAGCCCATCCAGACAACATTGAGCAGACCCTTCCAAATTTCCAATAAACATCTCAAAACCCTTCACTAGTCCCCTAGAGATCACAGCGATTGATTCTCATTCCCATTCTATGTAGTGAATGGACTGTGACCCCCTGTATTCTGCTACAGCCTTGGCCTGAGATCTCCTTCACAACTAAGAGCTTGGAGGATTATGTACATTTCAGACTGATGGAGAGCAAACAAGTGTTGTTGGTGTGCACACACGTGCACAATCCTCACCCTATTTCCGAGTCAAGGAGAGCAGGGAGGGTACAAGTGGTGCAGGATGGGCTGTGCACGAAGCCTAGGGCATGCAGCAGGAGCTGGTCCTCCTTGCCTCCTGCATCCTCTCCCTGGAGGGCCTGTTACTTACACGGGGAAATGGGAAGAGGGAGAGGGAAAGTCGCATACAGCCGACGAGGCGGCGCAGGCGGTTGGGCAGGGTCGGGAATAGGCAGCCCACGGTGCCTCTGATGGTGGCAGCGTCCGGACGGGGCTCGGCACCCCTTTACCCCCTTTCTCCGCCCTGCCGGACCGCCCCTCGCCCGGGGGTGCAACTCTGGCCGCCGTCGCTGCATCAGGCAGCGTGCTCGCGGGGTCCGGGACAGGCAGCGGTCACCGAAGGGACAGCCTGGGGGCTGCTGCCCTTCCCCGGGAGAGAGAGACGAGCAGGTGCGCACACATATGAATGCACAACCGTAACCACACACATACGCACAACTGGGGTGGAGGGCGTACGAAACAAACCCGCAGCCAGGTGTCAGCTTCGGGAGCGGCCCGGCCCGGCCATGCCCAGCGCGGGTCCCTCCGTCCCGCCAGCGCCGGTGCTCGGCGCTGTGCCGGCACGGGGGCTCCGGGACCGACCTGGTCTCCTGGGGGTTTCGCTTCTCCATCCCATACCCGAGTGCCTTCCCCCAACAAAAATACAATATCCAGAAGCAAAGACTATTTTAAAAGAGAAGCCGCGGGAGGCGGAGGCAGCGGTCTCCGGACCGCCCGCACAAACCCTGCGCTGCCCAGCCGCCCGCCCGGGCTGCGCGGCGCTAATTCCGCAGCACCGGAGACATGAGGATCTCATACCTCCGGACAACTGCGTGAGTCATAAATACACGGCGCAGGGCTGAAAGTCGACACTGTTTACAGCGACTTTGCCGCGGCCTTCGGCGAGTCAAACCACCACCTCCCGCGCAGGGGCCGGGCTGCGCGGAGGTTCCGCATCCCGCACCCCGCACTGCGGCTTCCGCGGGGGACTCGAGGCGGTGGCGGCACCTGCGGCCGGCGAGGGGCGAGGAGGGGGCGGCCTCCCCGCCACCGCCAGCCGTCGGTCGGTCCGTCCGTCCGTCAGTCCGTCCGTTCGCGCGGGCACGGCGAGCGGCGCTGGGGAGGGACGCGGTGTTGGGTTACCCCGGCGCGGCCCCGCCGCCGCCGCGGGGCCAGCGGGTGCCGCGGAGCTGCTCCGGCGGCCGCGCAGCCCACGGTATGTCGGGCCGGTGACTTCAGCCGGGAGATATTTGGAGGCTCCGCGGGGTCCGGTGCGGGGGGCCAGCGTGTGTTTGGGTCTGAAAGCGAATCAGCGCAGGGCGCGTCACTGCCAAAGGGCCCTATAAATCCATCTGCGGCGCCGAGTCGCCCTGGCAAAGCCCTCGCGCCCGCACGTTCGGCTCCGTGCTCACTCCGTCCGCGGGTGCGGCGCCCCCCGCGCCTCGCCCAGCCCCGCGCCTCGCCCAGCCCCGCGCCCCCACCCAGCCCCGCAGGCGCCCGGGGAGCCCGGCGAGCCCAGGCCCAGCCGGAGCGGGCGCTTCCAACACCGGCCCAGCTTCCCGCCGCGCTCCCGCTTGGATCTAAGCTTTCGCCGCGACAGGACGCCGCTCTGGAGGAGGAAGCCTCACTGCTGCTGCTGCTGCTGCTGCTACCGGCTCTACAAATCCCAGTGCCGGCCTCTGATTCTCACAGCAGGCTGAGGGGGGCGGGTGGTTTGATTTTTATTTTTTTAATCGTTTTCCCCTTCCTTCCTCCGCTGGGGTGGGGTTTTTCTTGGTACTTTTTTTTTTTTTTTTTTTTTTTTTTTTCTTTTTTCTTTTTTTTCTTTTTCTCCCGCCGTGGTGTGCGTGTCCGAACGGTGCGCGGCTCCCGGCAGTGCTGGACGTGCTGGCGTTACAGGAGCGCTGATGTCTTCATCTGACTCCCCGCAATTGTTGATGGAGTGTCTTTCTCAGATTTCCAGGCAGGGTCCCAAGTGCAGCACCCAGCGCCAGCTCCCGCTGCCAGGCGGCGCTCCCCGCGGCTCGGGCCGCTCCCGCCGCTGCTGAGCGGGGCTCCGGGGCCGGGGCGGGCAGAGACCCCCGTGGCGCCGCTCCTGCCGCGGGCACAGCACCTGCGGCGGCGGCGGGGGAGGCCTCCGGGGACTGTGCTACCGGCTCCTCGCTGCCTCCATCCAGACCTGCGACCTTACACCCCCTCCTCCATACGAGTCCCCCTTCTCCCCTCCTTTGAGCAAAGAGGGTGCTGGCAGTCGGACCCCGACCTGCCCACATGAATCGTCCGGCCGGCTGGTCGACTCCACGGCGTTAATGTCCATCTCGGGTCCGACGAGACCAGCTCAGAGGTGAGGGCGAGGATGGGAGCACGGGGGAGAGGGCGCGGCGGGCGGGCACTGTCTCCGGGGCACCCCGCAGTTCCCCGAACGCGACGAGGTGCGAAGGCAGCAGCCGGCGGAGAAAGCGCGCACCGAGCGGCAGCCGCGCCCTAAGCCCCGCCGCTGGACCGGGACCTCTGTGGTTCCCTCCCGGCGGGGCTGCTTCTCCGGGGCCAGACACTGCCCTGTGCCGCCGCCTGGGCCAAGCCGAACCGGGCTGGGGGCAGCTGTTAACCCCGGGCGGCGTGCAGAGGGCAGCGGGTACTTGTCGTGGCAGACTTCAGGGAGGGCGGCCGGGGAACGAGGAGAAGAAAAGGAAAATGAACAAGGGAAGAGAAGGGGAGAAGAGAGAAGAAAGAGGATCAGTGAAAAAAAGAGAGAAAGAGACTGAAAGAAAGACTAGGGGAGGAGAACAATACAAGGAGTGGGAAATGAGAAGGGAAGAGGAAAATTAAAGGGAGATGGAAACGAAAGAAAAATGAAAGTGGAAGGAGAAAATGGAAGGAAAAAAGGAAATCTTGAAATGAGGGAAGGGAAATAGGAAGAAAAGAGGAAGACAATAGGGAATGAGGAAAGAATGGGGGAAAGGAAGAGTATAAGGAAAAAAGGTGACAAGTGAAGATGAAAGGAAAAAGAAAAGAAGAGAAAAAATTAAGAGGAAAGAGAGGACTGTATAAGGGAAGGGAAAGGGTGGAGGGAAGAAGAAAGGGAAACGGAAAGAGATGAGGGAAGGGGAAAAGAGGGAAAGGAAGGTTTGCTTGTAGCACATCAAGTCTGCACAGACCAGCACCCCAGATCAGCCAAGTCCTCCCTGGTCCAGCCTGAGAACAGGTGCCCTGGTGCTGCCCAGGTGCTCAACAAGCACAAGGTGACCTGCCTGCCAGTCAGCACAGGGACATAGTCACACTCCCTGACCCTAGAAACAGATTTCTGGGGCCTCCATGCCTGCCTTCCCCAGTGCAGCTTTCTCAGGCATAAAGGGACTGGAGGCTATCCTGTGCCTCCGTCTCCCACACCATTCACTCTCTGGGGACAGCCCACCTCACTCACCCTGGCTGCACGAGGAACAGTTCTTCCATCCAATGTCGTCAGGCCTGTCCTGGGTGAACCAGTATGATCTGGGGTGCAAGACTGCTTAGCTGTGTCTCAGGGCTGGCATAGCCGGGGCAGGACTGGGTGAAACATAGCAGCTGGGAGCTAACCCTGCCTCTCCTTTCTGCCAGGGGCCTGTGTTGGAAGGAGATCTAAGATGAAGTTATGGGATGTTGTGGCTGTCTGCGTGGTGCTGCTCAACACGGTCTCCACCTTGCCCCTGCCCACCGGTAAGACGCCTCCCAAGGGGTCCCCTTCAGTGGTAGAGGGACCTGAAGATGATCTCTCCCCCATCAGCCTGCTGCCTCCCTATGCTGTGCACAGTGACTGTAAGAAACATTCCCCTTTGTAGCAACTGCTGTCTGTGTTGCTAAACTTGCTTCCCTTTGCTCAGGCATCAGGATGAGAAAAGGATCCTCCCATTTTGTGCTCCATTTCTCCACAGGCAATGTCATTTGCGTTGATCTTGTTTGAGCAGCTCCAAACCTAGTCATTCTCCAAAACTTGGGGTTGACAATTGCAGTGGCAATGCCCCCTGTACACTCCAGCCCTGCCTTCCTGGCAGTCTTAGGATCCCTCTGGTTGGGGAGGTGGGTAGTACAAGTTTGTTGTATGCAGAGGAGCCGAGAGGAGGATCTGGTTCACACCCCTCACAGCACAGGCACTGAAACTCCTTCTCCACTGCCTCAGCCTCCTCTCCCTGCTCAGACCTGCCAATGCAATTATTCTCTGCCTGTAGTGGGCGCAAGTCCTGATGGAGGATTGGCTCCGTGATGGGAGGCACTGTACACATCCTGGAGTACTGCTGAGCTTCATTAAATCCTCCTTGGATTCTGATCTCGAAATAAGTGTGTCCACATGGAAATTCACAGAAGAGTAGCTGTGGCAGGGTTAGGAGCTTGATGCAGAGCAATCCACATGGGCTAGCTCACAGTAAGACAGTTTACAATCCAAGTGACAGATAATAATGCCTTGCTAATAATAGGTCCTGTACCTACAATAGCAGATACAGAATTTTCACAGTGGAACGTGAGCGTTATGTTAACTCTGGTGGCTTTTTAAAGAGAGAGATAATATGACTCAGTAAGAAGTGGTAAGATACTCACATGAATAGTGGAGACACTCGCTTAGCAAAGGCACAGACACAGTTTGAAGGTTGTTTCTTTTGCCCTTGCTCATCCCCCTCTCTGTTTAGCTCATTACAGGATACAGACAGTGTCCAGTAATTGGGATTCATTTCTATCTCCTTTTCTGGAGGCATGTCCTTTCCCTGCGCCTGCCACAGCTCCAGTCAGAGGCAGCCACGCTCTGGTTTCTCTGGGAGCAGCCAGGCTAATGCAGTGTAGAGGCACCAAGCATTTGCTGTGACTTCACTTTGACCCCTCCCAAACACCCATCTCTTCCATACACACACATGTTTATGCCCTTCCCCGTTTAGTCTTCTCTCTTCCCTTCTCTTGCTAGTGTTTCCCCCCTGCTGGAATCTTGCCTAGGCTCCCACCTCTGTGTGTCCCAGCCTGGGCTCCTGCTGCTCACAGACTGGCAACCCTGACATTCTTTAAGCCCCTCCACACAGGGAGGTTGGCCAAAAGTGTTTCCTCACAGGGCTACAGCCTGCCAGGATCATGGGGCTATCACACATGGTGATCTTCTTCCCCATTGCAAGCCATGTGGTGGATAAGTGCTGTCCTGCAAAAGGCAGTGATCAGCTTTTCAGGCCAATGTGCTATTCCACTCTGTACAGAGTTGCTGAGGTGCTGGTGGCAAGAAGAGCATTAGAGGGAAAGCATCATTAGTCAGTTTGTAGCTCTCGCTGAAGCTTCAGGGTGGGAGAGCATTAATGCTCCATCTTTCCAGAGTGATAGTATTTGTACAATGCCTACTTTTATCTTGAAACTACCTTCTGGGAATATGGTCCCTGGTAAGCTGATCCCTCTACAGCAGCTCAAGGGGGTAGGCAGCAGTAGTGATTTTCACAGTTCCTCGTATCCAAAACTTCTCATCATTGTGTCTTCTTTTTTCCTTTCCTGTGGATTGGATAAACAAGAAGCAGGAAGAAAGACAACCTGTGTTTTACCTGAGCTATGGTAGTATCAATATTTTCTCTGTTTCCAGGATACAGACATGGGCTTAGCCCTGCAGAGCTGGGTGAAAGGTTATTGCCCAAGATAGTAATTTGACAATTTGATAGTTTGGTCTCAATTTTTTAAGTCTGTGTATCACTAACAAATGGGCCTGGCTGCAAGAGCAAAGGAAGCAGTACTGTTTTTCACATCTGAAATTGAGGAAAACCCAGGGTGTTCCTGTGATCTTTGTAGGGGAGTAGTTAACACAACAATCGAGTCTGAAAGTCAGAAATTCATCTCTGTGTTGCCAAGTAAAATGAGTCAGAGGAGACCTGCAAAAAGGTGACTAGGGCGAGTCTCTCTGTAAGAGAGCAGTGAAATACTCTGGTGCACTTTTATGCTGTTTGTAGTTGATTTAAAGGTGTGTGGTGTCTGCAAACAGGCTATGAGGCTGACCCTACCTAGATACATCACTGCCTTCCTGCTGCAGCAGCACTTTACTCGTCACCCCCATCAGTGTCTTTGACATATTTGTTCTCTCTGCTTACAATTTGGTGGCATGCACCCTTCAGCACAGGAAAGACATAGAACTAAGTACACAAGAGGAATCAGTGATTACACCATGTAGATTTCCCTTTCCACTTGAAGGTTTCTCTTGCCATTAGAGCACAATGTGCCACAAGCACAGAGGTGTGCTTGCAGCTCCCTGGCCGTCTGCTGGTGAACTTGCCATGTATTCACATCTCTGTGGGTGCTGTTGGTCAGCTGCTTTGCTAAGGGCTTTTGCAGCAGACAGCTCACAAATTGGTGGGGGCACCATCATCACCTGTGTTGCCTCATATGCATAGAGCAGTGTGTAGGTCCTGAGCAGGACTCGGTGCTGTGTGCATTCAGAGAGGTGTACTGCTGTCCCCTAAAGCAATCCCTTTGCAGGCTGGGTGTAGCCATTTTGCTCCAAGGTCCACTGCTCTTACTCCAGAGAAATTGTGTCTCCCACACACCACATGCATCAGGGCTTAGTAGGACTGTGAGATCAAGTCCACCCCTAAGGGCAGGCCGAACAGCTTGCTGGAGAACACATCTCTTTCCCAGGCCCTTGACACATTCAAAACATTTTTGTGTTCATGTTTGATGGGATTGCTTTCTCTGCAAAGTACTCTGAGGTCACCTGATGTTACCCCATCCCTTTCAGGCTGGCTTGAAACCTCCCTTCATTCCATGCTCCAGGCAGGGTTCTAACCTCCTGGGCTGATCAGGTGTAATGTGCTGACCTTTGCTGTTCAGGGCAGTAATCAGAGATGGCAGGGGGTGCTAGCAATTGCAATCTTCTGCATTTTTAATTGGACTAGAGGCTGGATTATCCTCCACAAATGCAGTGCATTGGAGATGAATCTAGTATTTGTAGGTGTTTTGGCATCAATATTCATGGGATAGCTTATTTCACACCCACAAAAACCAGAATAGAAACAGCATTTTTAACTGTTTCATTGTTTCCCTTATTCTACAATCCTCTGGAGGAAGAACACTATTAGCTTAAATACCAAATGCAAATAGAACAAATATAAACCACATTATTATAAACTAAATACTAAGTCAGCAGCCTCAGAAACATGACAGTGCAGAGGGAGCCAAACACTTGTTGCATTATACACAGTTGCCAGTGAATACATCTTGTAACTGCTTGCTGTTGGATGCACATAATCAACATGCGAGGACCGGAGTGTCCTAAAATCCATTCTATGACATGTATTGTCTTGATCAAGGTGAGAACCTTTACTAAGAACTAGTGGTAAGCAGGTAGAATTAAATTAAACATCTCCCCATGGGATTTTCCCTCCTAATAAGATAGATATTAAGAAAAGATAGATTTTTGCATTATGATGTCTGAGTTACTCTAGAGCTACTGAATGGTCATTCACTGTGGGAGCTTCTTTGCTATATGCTGTGACATGCCATGGTGTGTATGTGTTATACCTCTGTTAAAAATTCTTCTTACCCCTGCTAAAGTGTATTTAATGTTGAGTTACTGCTTTTAGCTGCAACTTTATCAACTAATATGGAAAGCATCTAGAAAAATAGAGGTATTGTATGTCTCTTTAAGGCAAAACCAGTGTTTAATTATGCTTCCAACTGAATGCATTTCCTTCTCTACAATATTTATTAGGCCCATTCAATGTCACAAACTACAACTCTCATGTTTCTGCCCAGGCTATCCTGCTCAGGACACCTATGGTGTGGTGTCTGTGCTTTAGACTAAGACACCAAGAAGCTGCAGAGATAACCTGCCCTGCACAGCAAACCCAGTGCATTAGGGAGGTATCAGCCACACTGAGCAGGCACTACCCTGTGCCATCTGATCTGTGTGTGCCCAGCACAGCCAGTGCATCCAGCACAGCTGGCGCATCCTGCCAGTGTCCAGCCGAGTGCGCCTGGGTGCCCGAGCCAGCACGTCTGTGTCCTACAGTTTGTTTGCACAGGGACACCCAGGTTATCTAGGCATTCAGAAATCCCAAGCATTCATATTGGTCCATTCATGGGCAAAATTCTAGAAAAAGAAAGAAACCAGGCAGATGTGGTTAAATCCATAGCCATGTAGCCCTAAAAGCAAATTCTTCTGCAGTCTCAGGTATAAATACTGAATATACTCCAATGAAGAGCACTCTGTTACTTAAGTAAAAAAAAGTCTGAATTGTAGGATAATAAAGTTCTATTCTCATTTTGGGTTATCCATTGCTGAAAGTTTTAGTTTTTTGCTGCTTTTAAATTTAGGGACCTCAAAATATTGCCAGTGAAACTGTGGATGGTGTTGGATGTTTTTCAGGTATTTATTGACAGATAACATAACTAGACATACTTTTCTTTGTCACCTTTCATAAGACTTTTCAGTATATTTTAGAAATACCCATGTTCAGGGTTTGCAGATGAAGAGCTTCAAAACATTCCTTGAAAAGCTGAAGAACTTAGTTGTGTTACGTATTCATTGGACTGTCACTGAATTCAGTGGAGGAGGCATTGTTTGTCCACTAGTAGATCCTCTGACTGATAGATTGTAATGTCTTTGTAAATTATACTGTTCCTGGTTAGTACTGCAAAAATCAGTTTTAAAATCATTAAAGTTACAAAGGCTTTGAGAAGCCATTTGGGTCATCAAGTCCCACCCTGCCACAACTGCAGATGTTCAGAGGTGAACATCTAGTGCAAATACCCAGCTTTCATTCCTACCCCCCACCACTATCTAGAGATCGCAATGTAAAACTTGTAGTACATAGCCAAACCTTTACATAACTACATTTGTTGTGGATACCCATATTTCTGAGATAGTAAGTGAATAAGTAGAAATAAACAAGCAATACAAAATACTGCAGCATAACCATGTCCAGGATCATCAGACATCTAAATAGGCCACTGACACATTAGTGCTGCTAGAGTGGTTAGCACTGCAGAGTGGTCATTTTTTATAAAACCAGCTCAGTTTCCTGATCAAGAAATATCCTTTGGTAAAGAGAACCACAGGAAATATTTCAGTTGTTCTTGGAATTTAAATTGTGATAACAAAGAGAAGAAAGAAAATAGGATAAAAAAGTACTTACTTGAGACAGCTGTAAATAAAACATTAAGACACAAAATATATGTTAGAATATGTTTTAAGATCAAGGACTTAAAATTAATTTTGTGAGGTACTTCATATAGCAGCAATTTTTAAGGAACAAAGCCACTCATATGACCTAGCAGAAGTTTAGGCTCTATGTATTATACATCACTTAAACTGAAACCTGCAGGTACATTTCTTTGAAGTCTTTGGGACTTGTGCAAATACTTTAAAGATTTTTGGACAGGAATATTCTTCAAAATAAGCAAACACTGAAATCCATGTATTTATTTTCCTGTGTTGTGGCTGGCAGTGCTATAGCAGTATGCCAGAAATTCTCTGGCCATGCTTTTGAGGCAAGCTGGTCATATCCCCTTTCAATAACAAACTGTGTACAAACATCTGGACTATCTCTGCTTCCATCCAAAGCATATGTGATTTCTTTGGCAAAATCACCCATTACTTATGAAATTTCTGAAGGGAGGTAGCACCCAGTGTAGCAGTTAGGAAGGACCTTATTCTTCTGAGCACACACCAGCTCTTGTCTTACAAAGTGCCAGTCCACACTCAGAGTGTGAGCCCTTCTGCAGTGGAGTACATGCACCTGCCCTAGAGCCAGGGACTGATTACTACAGCAATAACAATTTTCAATTAGCAATATTAATACCTTCCATATTGTTCCTTTTGTAAACACATTGAAATGCAGGCAATTGAAAGGCAACAATGGAAGACCATGTGTTATTTATAGATCAGATCAAATCTGACAGCAGCAGAGATTGCCACAAGAGAAACATCAGCCAAGATTTTTCCCGGACTGCTCTACCAGTCTACAGCAACAGGGAAAAGACTGGCTTAGACTCCCTTTAGAGTCTGTTCTTCCTGTTTTGGTGCATGTCTTTGTTCCTTGGGGATGCTTCTAAAACCCAATGGGAGATGCAGCATGAGAGCACAGGTATTCTAATAACAGCTGATGTTACTGATTTAACCATGCTCTTTCCCTTCTGTGAACTGTTATTAAAGAGGGGCTAGGTTACCATAGTGGGGTTTTACTGATGTCATTAGAGAGCTGGGCTGGATCACTTCTTTATCAGGGATGGTGAAGAAAATACCACCAGTATTTCCTCCATTAAAACCTGTGTGCTCGCCTATTAGCTGGCTGCATGTGTTCTTGCTAACAAATGTCACAGGTTTCAGGTCTCACTCACATATACTCATCTGAGGCTCTCACAGGATTTGAGGTTCTAGCTTAACCAAATATTAGGAGTAAACCTAGGATTTACTGGGAAGCTGGGTATTTACTCAGCATGGTATGGAAGTGTACCAAGGAGGAGTCAACAGGTATGTGTCTTGCCCAGATTTGGCTCCTACTCAGTTGGTGGCTTCAGGCAGGGTACTTGCACTTTTTCTATCTTCCCATTTTACATTCTTCATGCTGTAACTTCTTCTGATGCAGGAATGCTCTGAGGGTGCTCACACACCCACCACCCCGTAGGATAAGGTCCTAGTGCAGATGGGCTCCTGGCAGCATCTGCAGGAGATGCCACAAAATCTCAGGTGCAACTGCTGAAAAGCCAACTGCTCTGTGGTGCTCAGAGCGGGTGATTCAAAGCTCTGTGCCAGAGGCAAGATTGCATCCTCCTGTTGCTCCTCTGCTCCTTGACTGCTGGGTGAGATGTTCCTCTGCCCACCCCAGAAAGGCCAGAGGTGGGAGTGGGCAAAGGAGGGCAGCCCACCATCGGTCAGGGTCTTGTGAGCAACCTGCCTAGACTAGGTGAGGAGTGAGAAACTCCCGTGAGCAGGTCAGCTCATGACTTCCTCTGCTTCACACAGTCCATCTGACCTGGCTCTTTCTCCCTGCACTCAGGGACTTCCCACGCTGGCAAAAACTGTGCTGGTCCTATTGTCTCCCTGCTTTCTTCCTCTGTTGAGGACCAGCATTTCTACCTGCAAGAAGGCAAACAAGGTACAGAAAGGGAGGCACTGCCAAGCATGGCAGAGTGAAAATACAAAGGACTATGGATTTGTCATTATGATCTACACGTGGGAAGCTGCAGGGTTAGCCAGTGAGCTACAAACACATGACTGCTCCATCAGGAGCAAGGATGCCAGGAAGGTCAATCCTCTGCCTTTTACCAGTGTTGCCTCATTGTACCTGACTGGTGTGAGTGGCCCTAGCATCACCCACCAGGTTATTTAGCACTTGCCTTGATGAGAGATAAATGACACCAGGGAGAGGCTCCATTTCTAGGGCTCTCTGAGTCTGAGGGGAGCCACAGCATGGGCTGGGAGTGAGGTAATACAGAACTGTATTAAACATTTAAGGATGAGCTGACCCTGGTTTGTTTGATGCTCTATTTCCTAATGGATACAACCAAGGGGTTTCCATTTCACTCTTGGCCCCATGGATTTTCAGGCAAGGCATGAAAACAGTCATGCCTCAGAGAGGTGGTATTTTAATTGTTTAATTACCAAATATGTTTCAGCATACTATTTTTAACACCTGCCTTCACTTAGATGTGTTCATATAATATGGTCTTTTTATACCAAATATTTCATTTTCAATAAAACAAATGTTTTATCCCCACCACAGTTGCTACTTTCTCACTTTGTAAAGCCAAATGATCATCACATTACTATTTTTAACCTGGATAAGGTTACACTTCCACAAACAAATTGCTCCAAATCTCCCCTAAAATACATCCCTGTGGTATGAAATGGAGGCATTCTGTGTTCAGAGAGTCCACGTCCACTATAATAAGCACCTGAAAACAGAACTGCAAAGCAAGCTAAATATTAAAAAAAAAAAAAGTATAAAGTAAAGTAATTATTTGATTATGAAGGTCACAGATTAAAGTACCAGAACTGTTTTTCAAAAGGGGCCCTTTAATCCCAATGCAGATCTGGATCTAAATTTTCTAAATAGTGCTTACCATTACAATAAGCTGGACTAAATCCCTAGAACTTTGAAATCATACTTCAGGGTCTGATCCTGTTTGTTGAACTGCTCTAATTGAAAGATTGTGCTTAAGCGAAATAATTTAGTTAAGTGTTTGGTCTAACGTATTGATGTGATAGCTATACACTGTCACAAATGCAGGCATAAAAACTACAATCTAAAAGCAAAACCTAATTCTATAATGTTTAATATACCTTTCATGAGTTCTGTTACGTCACTTTAGCTCAGGGTTTGTAAAGTGCCAAATAATATGGCAGTTTTGTGAGGTTGAAAAAAACTAAAAGGAAAACCCACCTATATAAATTATTCTTCTGCAATATACAGGGTTTAAGGTTTTCTTGTATGCCATAAGAGACAGCATGGTGAGAAGAGACTGTAGTTAGTCTTTTAAATCTATAACCAGGCATCAAAGGAAGAAACTAGATATTTATCTCAAAAATTGAAGATCCAAACTATCAGTTTGTGATCAAGTACAAACTGAGGATTTCTTGATTTACCATACTGGGTTGCTGCCATTGCACATGGAGGACTATTTGGCTTTAAAATGAATCTGTTTATAGAAAAATCAAATTAATAGATTTACAAAATGTAATTGTGATCACATTTGAACAGACAGAAATAAATTGTCCATTTTTACTTAATGGAGGCTGTTTTGCCAATAATGGGACACATTTGGTGTGAATATCCATTTAGACTTGTTTCATATAGAAGTCTCTCAGAACACCTTATAATTATTCTTCTAAGAAGCACAGGGATCAGATCCCAATCCTGGTGTCACATGGTGTTTCTAATTAAATAAAAATGCAAAGACAGGTTCTGGGGGGTTGCAGTGGGGAAGATGCCCATAGGAAGGCACATTTCTCTGCACTCCCAAAGCTGAACTCAGGACTGGATTTCTCCAAGGGCTAATGGGAGATCCTTCACTCATGCATGCTGCCAGCTCTTCTTGTGCCCAGGGGACAGAGACTGGCTTAGGGACAGGCAGGTCAAAACTTCAGGTTCCAGAGAACATCAGTGAGGCAAGAATATCAGTTTACATTACAGAAGGATGTTCCAAACCTAGGAGGCTGGGTCAAAGCTATGATCTGACTGTGTCCTAAGTGTTTAGAAAACAAGCAAACAGCTTGCAAACAGCAAGCAGATTATGCAAATATTCTTGTGGTTTTTTGTGGGAGCTTTTTTGGTTTTTTGTGGGTTTTTTGTTTTGTTTTGTTTTGGGTTTTTTTGTTTTTTTGTTTTTGTTTTGGTGGTGGTGGTGGTTGGTTGGTTGGTTGGTTTGGTTTTAAAATTAGTATTTTAAGTGAGTCTCACTCCCTCCGGTGAAGGTGTTCACTAGCTGTGCCCCCAATCTGATCAGTCTGCTAAATTCCTATTTGTATCAGTCTTGTGACATTTCATTCTTTCTTTCTTTGCTTTTTTATTCATTTTTCTGCTTATGTGAGAAAATCTTTACAGATCAAGAGCCCTTGTTCAGCTGGACAAGGGAGACAGAGAAGGTGCTCAGAGGCACAGTCGCACATGGACTGTCATCAATATCCAACAGTCTTAGTTCTCTGACCCCAGAAAACAAACTTGTACTCTTGTTGCAACCATAGGAAAAGACTCTGCCTGTTCGTGCTTGGGTGGCATGGTAACGAAAGAGGGAGCATGGAAAGGAGCTGCAGGAGGGTGAGCTGGGCACAGCAGGACACACACAGTGGATGCAGTTCCCACAAGCCCTGCTGCCTGCCCCAAGCTTCTGCTGCAGGGACACTAGGCAGAGGTGACACATAAACATCTGCACAAGCCTGCACACAGACTGCCTCCAAGGGACTTTCTCAGGGAGCTGGACAGTCAGGAAATAGCTTTGAGAATTGTGACATAAAACCCAAACAAAACCTCATTACTTCACACCAGTCTATGTCACCATAAGTGGTGGGGCTCAGCCCATAACAACCAACCAGTGGGGCCTGTGAGCCTTTCTCCCACCCTCTGAACAAGACATACAGAGACCCTCTGTTCCCTAAGGGAGTATTTTACTTTTGAAGGACATATGTTCCTTTCCTTTGGGAAACACATGTTTTGAGGTGCATCACATGTGCAAGACAACTTTTGCAAACCTGTATTGAGCACACACTGCTCTGGCTATCCTATCCTATCCTATCCTATCTTATCCTATCCTATCCTATCCTATCTTATCCTATCCTATCCTATCCTATCCTATCCTATCCTATCCTATCCTATCCTATCCTATCTATCCTATCCTATCTTACCCTATCCTGTCCTGTCCTGTCATGTCCTAGGTGACTTTCAATTTTTAAATTCTAATTCCTTCACACCCTGGAGCTTGAGATCGGGGACTACTCCTCAGAGATCTTTGCTGCTTTAATGCCATTATCCCAGCATTTTCTGCTGGCACATTGCACTACATGACAGGCATCTGTCATGTGTTTGTTCTCTCAGCTTTTCCAGCAGAAGGCAAGTGTTGTCTGTAAACTAGTTTGCTTTGAAAAAATGTGTGTGTGTGTGTGTGTGTGTGTGTGTGTGTATAATTTGTTGTATTTGTGTGTGTGTATGTGTAAATGAAGCACACATACACACACATGCAAAATGTGTATCTGCTCCTTGCAGGGGTGTGAAATCCCCCCAGCACACTCTGTCTGCTGCACAATCAAGTCAGCCCAGTCCATGCAGTGTGAGAGAAGCAAAGATGCCGTGAGACTATAAACATTTTCTAAACAACGTTGCAGACAGAAGGGTATAAAAGTACCCCTCTATCAAACAGCTTTATTCAGTTTACAAACCATTGCTACATGCTCAGGCAGCCCCTATGACTGCGCTGATGTTCCCTGGCCACAGCTCTGCTCAGCACCCCCATTGCCCCCAGCAGAACTTAAAACAATGCAGAGACCAAACAAGTGCTCAGCATGTGATGTCTGTGGTGCAGAGAGGATCCCTGGAGCACACCTACCAAGTGCCCATCAGGATGAGGACATCCTGCAGTCAGTCTTCACCTTCCCTTCTGTCTATTAGCCTTTTACAGAGTTTAGTCATAGAGGTCATTGTTTATTGATGTATGATGTCTGGTGGCAGCTTCCTCAGCATTTACCTCTAGTGCCTTGTTTCAACCCATCATGCCTGGTGTCAATGCTGATGTTTCCATTGGATTGCTCTGGGTCTTATTTTAGCAGTTTCAGGCACTAGGTCATCACACCCATGGTTGTTGGACAGCTGAATATCCCTACTGAGTCATGACTGGCACCTCAGCACAGGGCTAAGACAAGTCTCCCTTCACTCCTGGTTGTCAATCTTTCTTCCAGACCCCTGTGACCCATTCCTAGTGGCTGCTTATAGTCACACTGATGACTGATTTATTAAGCAGTAGAAAATTAGCTGATTGCAGGGATTGGAGCTGTTGCTACGACTGGTAAATTACAGAAGCAAACCTGGGGTACCTTGGCAGTGCATTGGGAGCTGACAAAAGAACGTTGCTGCATTGCTCACAACCAGTTTGCTGCTCCACAGGCAAAGCAGAGTGTTGCTTACAGGAACTTGCAACGTCTCATTGAGTAGCCCAGTAATGCAGCTGCCACTGTGTTGATTTGATGTACCCATATAGCCTGTACCAGCACATGTAGTTTAGGTGGGCAGAGAGTGACCAGGATCAAGAAGACCTTCACATTTTCTCAGGGGGAGCTCTGTGCCCACTGTTTCCACCAGTTTCCTCTTATCACCCACAGACCTTTTGCCTCCTCCAGTAATGTAATCTCCAGATATTGGGGGTCCCTGCAGGAGTCTTACTGGTAGATGTGGATACCTGTATAGGATAGTTTCCAATTCCCTGGGCTGAAAAGAAAGTCCACGCTGGAGGTAGGAAATTGGAATTCATATTACTAATAGTGCTGGGATTCCTCCCATGGAGTCTCCAAAATATATCCTGGTGTTTCAGTAGGGCATGAGCAGAGCAGGGATCCCCAGCTCCATTAGACACTTGGAACACTTCTGGCATGTTCAAGCCTTAATGACATTAGCAGGACCCGTCATTCTGTCATTGACCCAATTTTCTGGGTGCAGCTTGCCTTGTGTGTGTAGGTAGGTGTGGCATCGCGCTCTTTTTCCTGGGTCTGGAGCAGCTCCGGCACCCTTGGGCGCCGCCTCCCCCTAGACGCTTGGGTCCGCTGCTTCTCTCCCGCATGCCGCTGGCACCAGCACGCCGGTCGGGGTCTGCCAGGTTCAGTCGCCCGCACAAGGGTCCGAGGCAAAGAGGGAAGGAATTGTTCAGATCACCCACGAGGAGAGCAGGAAGGCTTTATTGTCACGGAGGGCTGCGGTAGGGGGGTAGCGACACGCACTTCCCACTCTACATGGGGGAAATAGCACCGGGACCTGGGAGGGAACAGGATGATATAGGGGATGTGATAAGGAGGGCAGACGCCCCCCAATCCATGCAGGTGCCGCGGTGATGACGTGGAGACAGCGACCAACCGAAATACCGCAGGGCTGGACACGGAGCTTCGGGTTGAGTGGGATCGTGGGGATGGGGCAGCGGACACAGGATTCCCAGGGCTGGACGGGGTAGTGGCAGGCGTGAAAACCCAACAGCAGGCAGTCTGGGGCTAGACACCGCGGGGTGGGGGGCAAGACACAGGGGATGTATGAGGATACATAGAACTCGGCTAGCTAAAACAAATAAGAACCCCTAATCTAAACCCAATCCCCAGATGCAACAATTCCCCGTTTTAAAACATATAAAAAGGACAGTTGCTTTGACTTGGATCTTCATGCAGTGGCCTCTTCTCTCAGCTTCTTCTGCTCCTGGTGTTTTCCTCTGCTGCTGCGACGGCTGCCCTTTGCAGATGGAGAGGGCTTGCTGCGATGATGCTGGGGGTGGTTTCCTCCCAGGGTGTTTGGGGATAGGGGAACTGGGACAACTTTATTACAAACATTGGGATTTGGGACACACACAGACTGGGTTGGCTGGAAGGTTTTTCTGGGGCTTTGGAGAAAAGCATTTTTTAAAGCATTGTAGGGTCCTTTTTCTCTTTGCATCGCCTGTGGTTTGATGCAACCCCCCAGTTGCTGGGGTCATCTGCCACACTCACAGGCACCCTGATGTTTTGAACTACCACCTGCACAATTACTTGAAAAATCACAGCTCCCCTTAAGGTGCTGTGGCCTGCCTTATTTTTATCTTCATGCAAGGCAGATGCACGTTGTTTTTTCAGTTTTTTTGGAGGAATGGGGTTACCCTCCCTCCCCTCCCCCCCTCCCACTGTCCCTGGGGGTGCCCTCCCCAAAAATGGACATTGAACGACAAAATGTCCCCTCTGATCGCAGTGGAAGCACTGGCATCTTGCTGGAGGCTGCTTCGGGCTAGCGTTCTTTGGAGGCACAGCATCCAAGGCAACCACGTGGCTTCTGGGCCTTTTAGGGATCTCAAGCTGTGTGTCAGTGTTCATGGATGCCGCTTCCAGGACAGACTTGTCCTGAACCTCCGATCCCTCCACATGCCTCTCAGCTGCCACCTCAACCCGTTCCACAGAATCTGGAAAATGCTCAGAGACCCACATCAGCTTCCCCCTCCCCCTGCTTCCCTCCCTCCCGGGTCTCTGGGAACCATGGGACTGCAGAGTCGGGGGCTCTTGCTCCCCCCTCCCTCCTCTTCCCTCCCTCTCGGGTCTCCAGGAACCATGGAAATGTGGAGGCAGGGGCTCTGATTCCCCCCCCCTTCTTTTTCCCTCCCGCCCAGACATTTGGGGCCCATGGGAAGATGGGGGTAGGGGTCCCTGCTCCTCCCTCCCTCCTCTTCCCTCCCACCTGGATCTCCGGGACCCATGGGAAGATGAGGATAGGGTGCAGGGAACAGGACGGGGGCTGCCTCCCTGAGGCAGCGGGGTGGAGACGGCAAAGCCCTCCCCGGTGGGGGAGGGCGGGGTCGATGACTCAGCAGGGAGGACATGCAAAGGACTCGAGGGAACGCCCACATGAGGGGGAACAATGGGTGAGGGAGTAACCTGACCTCCCGAGGGGGCGGTACCCACGCCCACAGGGAGGCAGGTGGGGGCTGCGTCAAAGGTGGGGATACAGGGAACAAAGGACAGAAAGGGATTGTGGGAAGAAGAGGCCCTGCCCTGTTGCTGCCCTCCATCTTGGGAAGACAAAGGGATCGAGCACATGGCCTCGGCCTCCTCAGGGAGACAAAGGAAGGGGTTTAAAGAAACAGAGCAACGCGGGGCAGCTCTAGAACAGGGATTTTCAGCAGGGAAAAAGGGATTGGAAAAGGTGTTTAGGGTCATTGCTTCAGCGAAGTGGCCAATTTCACTAAGGCAGGGGTGCCGGGGGAGCTTGGGGGAGCCAGGAGCACGGCCCATGTTTGTGGAGCTGCCCTGCGCCTTCGAGCGGCAGAGGACTCCCTCCTGCCCACCCGGGTTAGGGGAAGAAGGGGTAGGAAAGGAGGATGGGAAAACACATTCAGGGGAAACAACATTTTTGTATGATGGCTCTTTCCCCTCCCTGCTCACTTCTCGCACGGATTCTGCTTTCACCACTTCTGAAATCAGCAAATGGAGGGTGGCAAAGCAACCTTTCATGGAGGGATCCCTGCATTCGATCCCCTCCGCCAATTTTTCTCCCACCCCCTCCCAAAACTCTTTTTTGCGAGCATCCCCCGCGGTTACACGTGGGAAGGAAAAGTACAGCCACCGTACAAACTGTTTAACCGAATTTTTGAGGTAGGGGCCCTTCACCAATAGAGTTCCCTTAAGTAGGGTATAAAATTCCTTCTGGTCGGCAGATAGCACGGTCCCCCTGCTACTTCTACCCACCCCACCTCACCCCTGGTGCAGAAAAAGCACAAAAAAACCAAAAAACACGAAAGACCCTGGCAGCCGCCGCTCACGCTGTGTGCTTGCGTGTTCCGTACCCTCGGAAGCGCAGCAAAGCCCACCCAAATGCAGGAGAGTATAGCCTGGGTACCCCGTGATGCTAAGTACTCACCAAACCAGGATCTCTGCAAACAAAAAGCTGGCACCAGGGTCCTCGGTCCCGGGAAGCTTCTCTTCTTTGGCTCTTCGTGGCCGTGAAGAGTTTCACTTCCCCTCCCACTCAGCGGGCACCGCGTGCCTCCCTGTGGGTGGCGGAGAGTTCACTGACCTACTTTGGGGAGTCTCCATTCCCGTTTTCAGTCCAACACAAAGCACAGTTCCAGCGCAGCTCTGCCTGCGCAGTGGCACTCTGCGCGGACCATGCACGCTCAGTTCAGCAGCGACGCTCGCTGATTGGCAGCAGCGCAGTCCCGCGCCGCCGGCAACGGCTCTCCGCGTGGCTCCTGGTGCTTCGCGGTGAGTCTCCATCTGCATAGGGTGACTCCGCCAGCTGTGGCTCCACTGTTGGGCGTCACTTGCAGTATCGCGCTCTTTCTCCCGGGTCCGGAGCAGCTCCAGCGCCCTTCAGTGCCGCCTCTGCCCAGATGCTTAGGTCCGCCACTTCTCTCCCGCATGCCACTGCTGCTGGCACGCCAGTCGGGGTCTGCCAGGTTCTGTCGCCTGTGCGAGGGTCTGAGGCAAAGAGGGAAGGAATTGTCCAAATCACCCACGAAGGAAAGCAGGAAGGCTTTATTGTCACGGAGGGCTGCGGTAGGGGGGTAGTGACCCGCGCTTCCCACGCCACATGGGGAAATGGCACCAGGACCCGGGAGGGAGCGGGATGATATAGGGGATGTGATAGGGAGGGCAGATGCCACCCCCCCCTGCCCAATCGGTGCGGGTGATGACGTGGAGACAGCGACCAACCGAAATACTGCAGGGCTGGACACGGAGCTTCGGGTTGAGTGGGATCGTGGGGATGGGGCAGCGGACACAGGATTCCCGGGGCCAGCCGGGATAGTGGTCACAGGAGTGGCAGGGGTGAAAACCCAACAGCAGGCAGCCTGGGGCTAGACACCGTGGTGGGGGGGAAGACACAGGGGATGTATGAGGATACATAGAACTCGGCTAGCTAAAACAAATAAGAACCCCTAATCTAAACCCAATCCCCAGATGCAACGGGTAGGACTTCCCTAGTTGGATATGCTTTTGGTCTGATTATTTGATCTACACTTTGCCCTACTGCTTGCACAGTAGGGTTGACAGTGCTTGTCTGCATCTCCAGCAATGCAAGGGGCTCTTTAGTGGCATTTAGTTTCCTCAGCCTGAAATATCACAGGCCACTCACAGCACAGAAAGCTCTCAGTGGCACTGCCTCCCTTGGTGCAGCTGGGGTAGGAATCACACATGAACCAGGATAGATCTCAGTGTGCACTTTTAGCAGGAACACAGTCCCCCACATGGGTCTGCCCTCCTCCTGTCTACTACCCTCCAGGATGTAGCTGGCAGAACAGTGCTCGAACCCTGTAGCTGCCTGATTGGTATTTAGCCAAAGTACACTCCTGCCTATAACACTCTCACAGGGGTAGGTGATATTTTTGCCCCTCAATTGCAAACCATTTAAAAGTCATGTGCCCAGTTGGATTATCTTTTCAGATAATCCAGTTTTGTTTCTCCCTTCTTAGGAGAGGGACCTGCACTGGCAGTGTGCCCTGCTTGAGATAAGTATAAGGCTGAAGGTTGCAAACAGTAATCTCTATATATATAGAATTGGCTTTCCCTGTAGCTGTCTCTTGTCCCCTTCCTGATGGTTGATCACTGCATTAATTTTGTTAAGCCCTCGTATGTTTCCCTACCTTTGTGTTTCATTCTCTCCATAGCCAAGGTCTCATTGCATCATACAAAGGTACAAAGGTTGTACTAGAAATACATGAAAGAGGCGTGGGCTGGGGTAGTCACAGTGGTATGAGAGGAGGGCAGTTGAGGTTCAGAGTGGAGAAGGGCACTTCTAGAGCCATCCTCAGGGCTACATCCTTCTCTTATTTGGTTATAGACTAAAAAAAGTAGTTTCTGTGTAGGAAATCTAGAAACTACTCAGTCCCGAGCAATAAGTGCCTTCTGGCAGCTACTTTCCATCTGTATGTTTCAGGGCCACGTTTGTACTTCAGCAATGGGGGTTATGTAAGCTCCACTTGGGTTATCTTTTTTAACTGAGTCTAGAAAGATGTCTAGCCCTTGCTGCCTTAAAGGAGCATAACCTGCCTGTCGCCTGGACCTGGTTCTTGCTCGGTTGGGCAATACTTGTACAGAGTAGGCAGACCAGCCTATTCTGCAAAGGAGCTGGTTGGTGCATCTATCCAAGCAACCCCTCTCCAGTAGGTATGGCTCACATGTACTTTGATACCTGCTACAGAGATAGAGGAGTGCAAGAAAGGTGTACTTACCACTGGCATTGCAGGGATATGGGGCTGGGTCCTGCCTTGTTCAGGTTCCACCTAGCTGTATAGATAGCAGCCATCCCTCCTTCCTGTCTTCGAATATGAACACTGGTATCTAGGATTGTTGTTTTTAGCATAGATAAAACAAAGTGAAATTCACTTTCTTCAGTTCCAAACTCTACAGTTTATAGCACCCTATTTGCCTTGTATCATCTTCATTATGTGGAGATACAAGGCTTCCAGCCTCCATTACTCTTTTACCAGTCTAAACTATTTTGCTGGATCCATCCATCAGAAAACATATACCTCTGATCCATCACTGTTGATGGAGGGAGGCCTCTAGGATGTGGCTACTTCAGGCAGCAGTCCCTATTCCTGATTATGTGCAGATGCTCTCTGTTTCAGCAGGTTTTTGCACTGGCAGAGTTAGGATTCTGCTGCCCCCCATCTCCTCTGTATTTGGTGCTTCTACTGAGGATATGAGGGTGCACTTTTGCTAGGTAGTGGTGGCAGCCTCATGCTTTCCTGCCTCCTGTTAACAGAGTCCATGCTACCCTGTTTGAGCTGGGTACCTGTGCTGCCTGGTTACCCACTGGGATTCCTGTCTTATCATGCTCATTAGGGAAATGTGGTGCTGAGCCTTTGCCTAAGGAGCCATTCCAATCTCAGCACCTCACTGAGTGGGAGCCTTTGTGTAGGTACCAGCTCCTGACCAGGTGTACTGCACTGGATAACATCTCCCAATATTTGGTGTTCCTGCAATATTTGCAGAAGTATTGGAGATGGATATTCCCGTATCTGCAAGGCCAGAGTGACACTGGTATTACATGTTGGGTTTTAGGAGTTGAGTACAGAAAGGAGCATTCTCTTAGGACTTATTGGAAAGGAAGAAGTCTTAATTTTTGGGGCAATAAATATGAAAAAAAAAATCTCAATATTGCAGTATAGTTTAAGATACAGTCATTAACAATGCAATGTAAGGGCATCCATGCACAGGATCCTGACAGCCTGACCCTCCGTTAGTTCTCTGTATTTACTAAAGCAAGTAATTTTGAGGGATTTAGTCCATGGGAAGATTAAGGATTTCAAAATGCATTTTTTTCCCAAATCATGATGAAATGGCAAAATTTGGAACCATTTCAGAGCACATTTAATTTCACTCTTCTTGAAGAGGTTCATTCTGCTAGTATCAAAACATTTCATTGACTTCATTGTACAATTTACTTGAATAATTCATCAGTGATATACCAAGTGATAAATTAAATAGAATAAAAAATTAAATTTTTGTAAAAGGAAAATGCATTCATAATATTTCTTTAAAAATTATCATAATACTTCTATTCTGACCTATTTCTATTCAGTGTGATCAGCATCTTGTGATACAAAACATTTACATGAAAAATTTTTCAAAAGCTATGAAAATAATTATCCCCTAGAAGCAGTAAAAACCCAGGCATTCATCCAGGAATAATATCTCAGTCTGGTACCCCAGGAAATCCTCCTTCTGTCATGCCCAAAAACCTTATTGACAGGTGGCTTTGGCAATACTAACTGCTGCTGGTGTGAAAAGAAAATAACAACTATAATAAAAAAATGCTTTAAAGAAACCTCTTCCTGTTGCTTCTTTGCTGGGAAGAGTCTGTATAACCTCTTTACAGTGGCTTCATCCACCTCTTAACTAATATTTATACCATGACATGTTTTCCTTCCCTCTATTTCCACAGGGCTCATTCAATATTAAAAGATGTGCTGAAATACTACTAAGCATCAGCAGACACACACAGAAATACAAATACATCTCATTTCTCTTTCCACAAATGAGTTTCTGTGATGATCTAAACCATTCCAAATTCTCCTTGATTTCTGGGGGTCCTGGGCATGTGTTCTGAAGCTTGCATGTGCGTAATATTTTTGAGTTGTGAATGGACAAATTTCATGATAATTGATGTGTGACAAAGCCTTTTCTCTCTTTCCCAAACAGCTAATATGCCAGAGGATTATCCAGATCAGTTTGATGAGGTAGTGGACTTTATTCAAGCCACTATTAAAAGACTGAGGAGGTCACCAGATAAACAGACTCCGATTTTTTCTAGGCGGGAGAGAAACCGTCAAAATGCAGCCACAAACATAGAGAATTCCAACAGAAAAGGAAAGAGGAATCAAAAGGGCAAAAATCGAGGATGTGTCTTAACAGAAATACATTTAAATGTGACCGACTTGGATTTGGGATATGAAACCAAAGAAGAGCTAATTTTCCGGTATTGCAGTGGATCTTGTGATGCAGCTGAGACCACCTATGACAAGATTTTAAAAAACTTAACCAAAAAGAAAAAACTGGTCACTGACAAAGTGAGGCAAGCCTGTTGCAGACCCACAGCCTTTGATGATGACCTGTCCTTTTTGGATGATAACCTGGTTTACCACATACTAAAAAAACATTCCGCAAAAAGGTGTGGATGCGTCTGACAGCTGCATGTCGAGGCGGCACCAGTTTTCCATTCCTGCTATGCTGCAAAGAGAGGGACCAAGGTTCCCAAGGAAGTGTCTGCTCCAGGTGGAGGAAAAAGGACCAAGAACACAGACTAAGGAGCCATGAGAGCCTGGGGATAAGAAGGCATGCGGCAGAGTAAAAGGATGGAGACTTCTGATGTCCTATGGGGATTTAGATAAAAGCTCAGGTGGAGATGATGATGGATGGATGATGTGCACGCTACCTTTCCTGTTTGACTCAGTCCACCATCAGTGAGACTCAATCCATGAGGAACGTGCTTAAAAACACAACCCTGCCATACCACGCTGTGTTGTAGTTATGCCATGATATACCAGTTTTACCAAGAAGCTTAGCTAAGAAGTAGCTTAGGAGTCCCTTACTAATCCCCTGTGCCCTCAGCTCTACTGAAAGACACATTGTGCTATTGCTCATTGGAGGGCAGTTCCTGAGTGCTTAGGACAACTCCTAAGCTATAAGATTACCCTTGTAAGTAAGATGATATTGGACAAATACCAAAATGACCAGGCTCAAGTTCTTATTAAGCAAAACAGTTCCACTTACTGGCTAAGTTTGGTTATTTCCATCTTGTGTTTCTTCAAAATGAGTGCAGGATTTTGTTATTCTGCTACCTGTGAAAACAAGTTGAGTTTTTAAGCACTTCTTCCTAGTATAGTAAGGGAAATAACAAGCCCAGCCTACACAAAATGCATTTCTTTAGGTTTACAAAGGACTAACGTCACTTGCATAACTACATTTCTATTTGGTCATTGTGATTGAGAGAGACTACTTGATGCAATGCATCCCTTCAGAGACATAAGTATACAGAAGATATTTCTTGAGATTAAGTTATTGTTATTTATTACAGTTCAGTAATGAGTCTCCTTATTTATTTAAGTTTATTATCTTTCAAAGGTGCCAAAGTAGATGGCACTTGGGGATATAGAGAGACAAAGACGTTGGGAACAACGGTCCATGCTTTTGATTGAAGGTGTTAACTTGAATGCAAAAAATCACTTACTTTACCTTTTTTTCTTTTAAACAAAATCTTGATTATGTTCACAAAAGGTAGTGCTGAAGCCTGCAGCCCTTATTCCTGTCATTAAGCCTTTTGAATATTACTGCAGTCATGCATGTGCAGGAGCAGCAATGGCTCTGGACAAGTGAGGGTCGCAGGACTTGGTTCAACATTAGCAATTTGTTAGAAAAACTAATTTTAGTCATATCTTAAGTGTAGCCACATTTTTTTCTCACACTTTATGCCAACTGACCTCCTATAACTATTGACAAATGGAAAATAATCACATTTAGCCTTATAATTTCTAGTTATATTTATTTAAGCTTTTCCTTCCATACTTCCGTATAGAAGAGGTTAAATCGCTCTTACTAGTTAGCCCTGGATTTAATATAGCCTGCAAGTAAACAGTTGTGTTAAATAACCAGAGTGTTTTGTATAATTTGCTGAAACATTACAGGATCATACGCATGCAGCAGAACAGTCTGAGTTTCCTTAGGAGGAGGGAGGTTGTACAGCAAAGGTGTTCGTATGTGACCGCTAACACAAGCTCTCATTCTGGAGATATTTTCCCCAAAGGAGCAGGAGTGCAGGTCACTAGAGATACCTGACAACCAGTGAAGCATCAACTCCCACAAAAACAACATGAAAAAAAAATCCTTATTGAAAACCATGGTCCAACCTTTTATCTCATGCATGTAATGGCTCTCCATACTCTCCATACTCATACTGGGCCCCTTGGGGCATCACTGAAGGGTCTAGAGGTCAAAAAAGTCCAGAACAGGCATAGAAAGGTGTACCAGGTGTACAGCATGTAATTCACCCCCAACTTCCACCGCTTTCCTGGGCAGAGGGAGGATAGACCTGGAGAACCAGCCGCAGGGTCTGTTCTCACACTGCCATGGGGATGCCGTGCCCTCCTTGCTGCTCAGGGGTGGTGACACCACCACACTGGCACGAGGGGCACTGAGCACCTGCCAGGCAGAGGGTCAGCTGCACTGCTGGGCAGCTGATTGGCGACAGCGCCCAGAGCTGTGCTTTCCCTTGCCCCAGCTGAGGAAAACTTGCCTCAGGCATTTTCTGGGCAGCTTGCAGAGGCTGCAACGAAAGCATATCTCTGTGTTCAAAATAGAAAAGGGTAAAGTTTGTGATTTTTTTTTGTTGTTGTTGTTGTTTTTTTTTTTTTTTTTTTAAGTTTTTAGACCTTACTGAAGACAGGAGTTTGCTTCTCTGGATTTTTTTACTCCACCTGCTATTATATGTCTCAGTCATTTGTGTTAATCAACCAAAGTTCTCTACAGACTTTATTTTTGTACAATATTCATTTTATAACTTTTTACAAAATAAAATTCATTTCTATTGTTTCGTGGTTGTTGTTTGTGCTTCCTCATCATACAGTTTCCAAGTCACAGTGTTGCCCAATTTCCCAGTCTGCATGAGACAATGCATGGAGTGGAGCCTTCTTCTCCTATCTCACCAACATCTTTAATGTGGATCAGAGGTGTCTGTGGCTTCTTAGTGAAACATAACCGAGTCACTGGAATAACTGACTTGAAAATGCATGGTGAACAGTGACAATAATCTACACAGAGAGAGGCTCCAAGCCTGGGGTTACTGAAGCTGTCCCTTGTCCATATGGGGCTGCAGTATCTTCATGGTGGCCTTGGCTATGCATGGCCATAGTTCCTGCACTCAGAGGAGGTGACATTTTGCTTTGCTAATCCAGGTGTCAAATCAGTTGGACTAAATTCCATCTACTTTGACAGTTCTTTTTCCTTCATCTTTAAACAGGAAAATAAAACTGAAGGAATTTTCTTTTCCACCATGATCACAGAACAGATGAGGATAGGTTTTGTGGCTGTGGCCAGCAACATTTTCTCAACTGTTTTGTGTTAAGCTTTGCAGTTCCCATCACAGAGTCCATAAACACACGCAAGCTTACAGGTTTCAACACCGTACTTTGTACTGCTGCAAAGAGAAAGAGGGAGCATCTGACAGAGAGCCAGAGTGCAGGAGATCAAACACTCCTAATGCACAGCATATGGATGCCTTGGTTTCATTTGTGCTGGCAGAGACCATGCACGCAGCTCTACCCCAGCTGCTGGAACGCACAGCAAAAACTCACAAGCCTGGCTTTTGAAGCACACAGGATTGAAGGCATTCCTCCTTACATGCCACTGCCTCCACTTCTTGCAGCAGAAGCCCATCCATCACATGCAAAACCTGGACACATTAAGTGTTTGGCATGGGAATGACCTGCAGTTCCACATTCAGAGGAGACTGTGCACTTTCCCAAGAGTTGAAGGGAGTGTCTATGTCAAACACAGCTGTGAAGTGCTCCAAAGTTTAATCTCTGTTCTTACAGCCCTTCTGTCTGCTGTTGCATGGATGGGGAAGCAGAAGGTCAATGCAGATGCCTTCCTTGGCCTTATCAGGCTTTGAGCGGGCCATGAAGCAGATGGCAGGAGCAGTGTTGCTTGCATGGAGCTGTTTCACCCTTCTTCCCCAACCTTCCTGGTGACGACAGTATTGGAGAGAACAAAAGAGGCTCTGCTACTGCTGCTCCAGGCTTACCACTGCTGGGCTGGCACCTGCAGGCTCCTTTTCTGGTTAAAGTGAGCCTTGCAGTACTTTCCTGGCACCCTGTATGTGTTAAAGCAGTTTGAAACCTTCAGCTGGCAGGTTGTGTAAAATATTTCAAAAAAGGACTTAGATTTTCATTTGTAACTAGGAAGTGCCAGTACTGGGCTAGACAATATGTTGCTGCTTGAGCAGCAGGCGTAGCACTGCCCTGAATCCCTTCTGGAAGATAAGACATATCCCAAGATAGATACAATTTTTAAAAGGGAGAGGATGAGGCAAACACCATAACTATTTACACTTACTGAAAATCGGGATGTTAAAAGTTTTATTACTCAATATCTTGATATGGGTTTTTTTTCTTTTTCAATTTTGTGTTGAATTTTCTTGAATCTGTTGGCATTGTGCTGCCAAACAAGAATGACTGGCTAGAGACTTAGGAGAAACTATGACTGTCTAAGGAAAAGGCAGGTATTTTGCAAGGAGGGCTTATTTACTGATGCAGCTCTCCCTCAGTGAGACCCCTCCAGTGGAAGGGATTACAGCCGTATGCTTCCCACAGGCAGGACATCAGGAGAAAAACTGTCATAACAGCAGGTCCTTCTAGCATCTCTCCATCCCACAGCAGTCTGGTACTGCTGGTCTCAGTGCAAAGAGGATGAAGTAGGCAGAATTGTGTCTGATTTTCGGTTGTTCCACCTCTACCCACAAAAGTAGAGAAAGGACAAAGGCAGCCAGTGCCTCAGTCTAGAGATGCACATGAAGAAACCAGAAGCAACCTTGTTCATTGCAATCTGGATGGCTAACTAAAAATACAGAGGAAAATATCAGGATGAAGAAAACAAATGGAGCTGACACATTGTATAAATAGGTCTTCAAATGTCATGCACGGCTGGGACAAAGGTGTTTTGTTTTAAAGCAAGAGACAACTTGAAATGGCTCAGTAATACACATTGAGAAGTTTGCTTATTTGGAACAGAGCTCTTCTAATGAAAAGGTTAATTGTGTTGCAATGGAAAAGAAAAAAGGCAAAGCAGAAGCCAGGCCTGCACTCCTCACCCTAACAAAATTTCCCACTGGCTCAAAGAGAAGATTTTCTATCACAAACATCACAGGATTGAACTACTTACATTCCAATAAATTATACAGTAGTATATTCATGGGTAAGTAAGAATAGCTAAATAAACCATATATTCCAGCAGCATAAATCCCACTGGCTTTCAGACAAGTTGCAGCAGAAGCCAGTGAGGGAAACATGGTGCTCAGGTCAGCCTGATGCAGGGAAGTTTCCTTTGTCAGGCACCCAGCTCCAGTACTCAAGGTCAACACTGAGATGTCTTCACTTGCTATTGGTTTTTTCGCTGCTGAAATGACAGCATTTTATTCACATTTCCCCAAAATGTTCACTCACAAGTGAAGTGAAGAAAAAAAACAATGGGCTTTTGAAGGCTGCAAAGGGCTGCTGTAATTATCCAAAGAGCTGATGTTTTGTCTGCCACTTCTCCAGCCTTTTGACAGCAATCTGAGCACCACCATATGTGCAGGTTTCCTCCCTCTGCTCCAAACCTTTGTTTTTCTGTCTTCTGGCAGACTTGATGAGGAAAGCTTCCTTCTCTGTCACCTCAGGAAAGGGACAAATATTAGTCCCTGGTCCAGACTTGCATACATTATCCCCAGGTGGTCCTGGCAGAACTAAAGTCACGAACATCCTCACCAGCACTACTCCATTGACTGTTGTGGAGTTACTCCAGCTGCATAGGAGTCTGAATAAATATATCAAAGCTGGTTACTTTCTTAGTAATATTCACATACAAATAGAAAAACTGTATCCTTGTACAATCCCCCCACTTCTTCTATTTCTGTTTCATAGACTCATAGAATGGTTTGGGTTGGAAGTGACCTTGAAAGTGACCTCATTTCAACCCTTCTGCCACAGGCAAGGACACCTCCCACTAGACCATGTCGCTCAGAGCTCCATCCAATCTGTCCTTGAACACTCACAGGGATGGGACATCCCCAGCTTCTCTGGGAGGTCTGTTCCAGTGCCTCACCCCCACAGCAAAGAATTTCTTCCTAATATCCAACCTAAGTCTACCATATTTCAGTGTGAAGTCATTCCACCTTTTCCGATCACTACATGCAATCATAAAAAGTCCCTCTTCAGCTTTCCTGTAAGCCTTTAGTTGCAGGAAGACTGCTATAAGATTTCCCTCAAGCCTCCTCTTCTCCAGGCTGAACAACCCCAATGGTCTTAGCCTGTCCGCAAAGGAGAGGTGCTCCAGCCACCCGATCATCTTCATGTGTTTTAAGATTTCCAGAGCTTTAATGCATTTCACTCTGCTCTGATCATGTTGCTAACTCCTCGGGTTTTTTCCCCACTGGCACTCACCCACAGTTTTATCTTCCTGGACAGCCTCATGACTCACACATTAATCTCTGGCTTCACACATGCTGTAAACATGTCCCATAATTCTTATTTCAGGTTAATATCATTTCCCTCTGATCCAAACAGGGTCAACAGACACTTCTTGTTAACATTCAGAATTATTTCTAACAGAAGTTTCTATCTGAAGATGAAATATTTTCTTTTAAAAACTCACAGCTTAGAGATCAATTTTGAATTGTTGCATTTTGAAAGATACAGACACTCCTTTCCCTTTTTTTGCACAAGACTAGGCAGGTTCTCTGAGGGTGAAAGTGACTGTACAGGCAGGGTGGGATGAAGATCTCTCAGCACCCCATTTCTTACAGTGACCCTCAGCTGGGAAAGAAAGGAACAGAATAAAAAAGCAAACTGGGAATGGTATTTTCCCTAAGAATCCCATCACAGACCCAACAGTTCACAGTTCAGAACATTCTGAGCCGTATGTTTTATTGGTGTCCAAAAATCCTTGGCAGGTCTGTCTTGCTGAGAACATGCCCAATGTGAATTAGAGTTCCCCTGTACTCTGGGGCAACTTAATTCTGTGCAATGCAAGCAAGAGCTTCTCTGCTGCCACTGAAACTCCATTTCATCAGTTACCTACCCATTTTGGTGTCCCAATGAGTTGCCAGACCTCCACCTTCGTAGTCCACGTGGATCTGTCCAACCTGAGGAACTCACATATATCTCTCACCACCCCGTGCCTTTTCTCTCTTCCATCTGGACCACAGGGAATAAGATGCTGCCTTCAGGATGTTGTGCGGGAGCAAACCCTGGATTTTCACAGAGGCACATCAATATTTTCCTTTCTGTTTTCCATTCTGTTTCGAAAAATTCCTTTCAGGTCCTAGGTGAGGAACTCATTAGAAACATGACTCCAGACGCAGCACGTTACATCCATTTGGGAATCCCCTTTATTTAACACAGAACTTTTTGCCAACTATCACGTCTGAACCTGACTAACTCAAATTGTGTTGGTCTATACAAGGTATCATGTGCCAGCCAAAATAAGTTTGTTTTTTTTTACACTGAGGTGAAAGTATTGTGTGTAGTGTCCAGCTGCTGCTGCACACAAGGGGTTCAGGGAGAAGCCAAAATGCGGCACATGCCACCCACCCCCACACTGAGATGGTCAATGGAAGAGGGTTTCTGCTATGCCAGGAGACAAGAGGGTGAGTGCAAAAATGTATCCAAAAAGGAAAGTTTCTATGGCTCACAAATGGACAGGGTGCCTACCAAAAAGAAAAAATTAAGCTAGTCCAAGGGGCTGTTTGGGAGGAACTGAAGAAAACCCTGCAGCAGATTTTTTGTGTTTATCTAGGACATCAAATTCTGCTTATAGCACATGTTTTCCTGTCAAGGATATCTGTTTTCATTTCAGCTACAAATATGAATCTCATTTTAAAAGCCAGAGCAAGTCAGCGATAATGAGACTTTTTTGCAAGAAGTACAGAAACCTCCCTTTCTGATTCTGACAACTGGCAAAACAAAATTTGGAATACTTAAAAATGTTCTCCAAAATCAACAGTTCTCTTGGATTTTTTTCTGCTAATATATTAAGAAAGGCTTGGTAACACCTTAGGCTGATTTCTTCGTGTCAGTAACAGGTGACTAGTACAGAACAATGCAGGTAAATCTCAGTAGTAGACTGTGTTTGTATTTGACTGTGAGTGAGAATGTATTATGTTCTAATAGGAACCAGTGAAGCATCTTTGTTTCATGTAGTCTCTTTAGGATAGTTACTCTGGGAAGATTGTTTTAAATACCTTTACATTTTTGTCTGTTCTTTTAGAGTATATGTGATATTGACCATATTTAATGTAAAAAAATCTCACAGATTTTTCATACATGACATCGGTAACATGGCGTGACATTCTCCTACATAGCATTCACCTTTTAGCAGCAGGTGAAATATTGCACAGCCTAAAATTGTTTCATCATCTTCTGAAGGATAAATGAAAAACATGAGTGTCCAGAGTCAAGGCCACAACAGTATTATTGTATTTAGGACAAAGAAGTTAATTAAAAGTGCCATGATACTGCCAGCTGGTGCTGTGTAAATGTGTAGTGGCCTCCACTGTGCACAAGACTTACTGATGCTATGGGACTGTCCATACAAAGACTAGAATAGAATAGAAGAGTGTTTTCTGTTGGAAAGGACATAAAAGGATCATGTAATCCAACTGATTGACCATTTCAGGGCAGACAAAATTAAAGCAAGTCCTCTGAGTCATATCTAAGGAATAGCACATAAGGATCAAGGAGAGTGATGCTGCTTTGGTGGTTGCCAACATCATTTATACTTACAGGGTTTCACGTGGATAACTGTTTATTAAGAGGAAAAAAGCAAATACTCTGCTTCTTGGGCTTTTATGCCCAAATATACATACAAATATTTTAAGAAGAACAGTACAGATTGACTGTTTTTCCTAAGCTTTTTCAAACTCAGCAGTTTCTCCACCAGAAGAAGTCAGCTCAGCAGAACGGAAACCTTTTGTGATAACTCATCCGTTCAGCCAACGCTTCCTATGGCAAGCCACAAAGGGAGCTCAGCTCACCTCTTCTGTGGAACCCACACAGCTCATCATGCCTGATGAGGCATAAAACAAAGTGCTCTGGCATTGCATGGGCAAAATATCCCACCAGGTTTTGAAAGAAATCCTTAGCTACCAACTCCTGGCACTTCATTTCCAACACTGGTCTGCAAGTATGTTGTGTCCATCCTGACAAGTCCCACGAGCCAGCCAATGGGATGCTAATCAGGGCAAACACACACACTTTATGGGACATTTGAAACTAAAAGCAAAAAAACCTACTTCTTTCTGATAATTCACCTCTACAAAGCCCTCCCAATTAAGGCAATGGAAGATAGCAACAATCCTCACATCATCAGCTTTAGAGGGAAAAAAAATCCCTGGATAAGATAGTCCTAAGACTGCATTAAGTCACACAATTTTACTCTCGTGACTCATGTGTTTTCTAAGTGTTCTCCACAGGCTCTTGCTGTAGGCTGCCTGTGTTGCCAAAAGTGCTCAGCAAGCAGGATGAATGAGAATGCAGGGAGAAAGCAGAAAGGTGCTTGGAGTTGAGAGGCTGGGCTGCAGTACCACTATTTCCATCCAGCTTATAAAAGCCTTCTTTTTGAGATCTCACAGAGAGCAAAGCATGTGTATTTCCCGAGCTCGGCAGGGGTCTGGCTGAAAGGAGACATTTCAGTTACTGGAGCAGTTCACATCAGCTTTGCAGATTTGCCAGCTCTCACTGCAAGATGGCCAGTACCATGTGTACACACGGTATCTGGCAACAATAATTCAGCAAAGATGAAAAATGCTTCTCATTCGTTGCAAACAAATGGGTACAGTGCAATCCCAGGCAAACTTTCCCAAAGCAGGCAGCTTTCTGGGTTAAAAAAACAGAGTGAAAAAAGAGTCTGGGGGCCTGGAGGGCCCTGACAGGAAACACGTGGAAACAGTTACTTCAAAGAGTAGAGTAGATATATAGGAAAAGAACAAGTTTCCAAATGCAGCCTTTGCTTTCTGGTCTGGGAAAGCAGAGCTCTTGCCAGGTACAGCATGGCCAGTCACAGTTGTACTGCCAGGGCTGCAAACTGTAGCCACCATCAATGCCCCGACCTTGCTCATCACCAAGCTATCCCCAAAATAACTGCTTCTAGCACTTTAAAACCCTGTGACTCTGCAGGCCTGGGCACCTTCTGAGAAATAAACAAGCCTTCATTTCCTGCCAGGTTTCTTCCTTGCAGAGACTTTGCATGCCAGATCTTGTGATACCAGCACTCAAGACCACTGGAAGCAAAAACCCATAGCAAAACTCATGGGGAGAGTTCCAAAACTCATCTCAATAGGCATGTTCCAGATGAAGACATCAGAGCCATCACAGTGAGAAACAACACAGGGCCATACAATCACACAAAATTTGAGGAAACCAACCTGTTTCTTCATCTACACCTTTATATCCTCCTCAATCTTTGATGACAGAAAATTGGCAACTATTCAGAAAAAGGTTCTGTAACTACGTGGAGAAATGTGTGGCATATATACCACCACTAAATATGAAAAAGCTACAGTACCTAACATAGGTGAGCAAATAAATCACTTGTAAGAAGAATATGACAGGAAAATAAATTTGGATTGTATCTGGTGAGAAAGCTAAGGCACATTACTGTGCATGGATAAACTTTAATTCTTACTTTACTTTTGGCATACCTGCATTTATTTTCACATGTCAACAATGTATGCAGTACAGCATTCATTGTCTCAGTGATGGGACCTCAATGCAAAAATAACTAATTTCATAGCCAGCAGTTAAAATGCTAAGACCAATAGCACATATGATCTCTCCAAATTGATCATAAACTGATAGATTCATTATAGCATTTCTATTATCATTGGTTTAAAAGCTAAAAATTGTCTTTCCTGAAGATTTACAGGGAATAACAGCAATGTCACCTGGGACTCTCGATGGGAGAGGTCTGGTTGAAAATTGCTTTGCTTCCCCTCATAAAACCTCTGTTGTGTTTACTTCACTTAAGTTTAATCACTGGCTATGATCTCATGGCTGCTGAATTCATGGTGCCTCTTGGCCAAGCCATAGCATAGTGACCCAATAAAGATGAGTGACATCATTAACCCAATACAGTAGCTATTCAGATGCTGTGGTCTCCTTACATAATCACCTAATTTTAGCTACTGAGAGAGCTGCATACAGTACCACAGTATATTATGAGCTCTGAATAACTGTCTAATATCCAGATGCTTTTTCCAATGTTATTTTATTTTCCCGCTTTAAAATCTCTAGGTGCTATTTTAATTTCCTTGCGCAAATCTCTAGGTGCTATTTTCCCTTAAACAAACCCCCTCTTCAAAACAAGTTCAATCTTCTGCTGCTCCTGATCACCTTGACACCTCGTTAGCTGATCATTGTGGTTGTATGTACTCATGGCACTACTATACGGCCAGGACCTTGGGACTTTATAATGACTGTCAACAAGAACAGCTCTAGAAAACAGTAAGTTGATACAAGCCTTAATTCAAGCTCCAGACACACACATACTTAACTGAAAGCACTTGGTTTGCTAAAAGTAGCTGTTTCTTGTAATTTTACAAAACATATATGAAAATACTTCTTAAACCAGAAATATTTTGGACCAAGCACTTGTTTTTGCTACAGACTACAACAGGAGCATACTGAAGTGCTATTCCCTGCAATCGTTTCACAGTAAATGTGCATATTTGATACTATTTATTGGTCCAAATTCCAGATACAAGTTAAATGTGATAACTTAGACATGCTAGCAGCAGAGTTGGAAATCCCAAGGATGGAGGCTTCACTTCAGAAGAACAAGAAAACAAGCTCTCATTGCAAGAATCCCAGGCATAATGTGCACCCAAGTGCTGCATGTGCCTTCCAGGTGTGTTGGGTATTATGTGTGCTGCAGGTGCAGGCTCCACTGATACCACCACATACAAACCCAACGGTTTTATTTCATCCAATTTACCTTTCTTCAGCCTTTTGTCCAATATTTTCACACAACAATGCTCAAGCAATGATAATTGTAACTCCAAAATCCTCCCTGTTTCTGTAATGTTCATCATCTAAATGACTTAAAATATTAAATCTCAAAACCTGTAATTCCTGATTGCTCAGAAGTTCCTCTGCCTGTAGGAACTTATTAGAAAGAGTTGATAGATTACTTTGCACTTACATAAAATGAAACAGATTTTTGGAGTTTACTTAAGTTAACAAAATGAATTAAGCATTTGTATTTTAGCTTGTAGAGTTATGTATTGAATTTTAACCTTTTACTTAAGAAACCTCTGCCTGGTACAAAGGGCATAAGAAAATGCAACATTCTGAAGCTTCTTGCATAAAGAACAATACCAGAAGAGGCAAAGAACCCAGATAAAGAAGCTCCTCTCTCTCCAAGCCTATCAAGACTGACAGATGTACTCAGATAAGCACCAAAGGACCGAAAGTGCATGCACAAAGAGGAAAAGTTCAAAAGTTCAGTCATGAGGAAGATCACAATCTTCAGCCTCAAGACCACCGAGAGACCCCCGTACGACCACCACAGCAAACCACGCGTGCCCAGAGGGCGTGGACTTATTTAGCATGAGAGGCGAGGACAGGCGGGGCCAGGGGTTGAATATGCATGGAGAGTTGTGCAATGTATTGCATATGGAACATCTTTGGGAATAAAGGTGTGGGTCAGACTGAGGCTCGGGGCACAAGTTTTGGAGAGCTATCTCACTTGTGCCGGGCGCTGACACACATACCCACTTCATAACTACCCCAGGTTGTGGAGTCTATTTATTTATTCCCCGTATCGCTTCAAAAAGAAAAGATAGAAGACTCTCAGCAGTGCTTATAACAAAACACTCTCTTATGGAGCATGCAGAAGGAGATGCTGACTCACAGGTTACAATCCCTAGACCACAGTTCTGCTAATCCCCACCATGCTGATACCAGAGATTTGACTTTCCCTCTCTGCACACATCACTGATGCCTGGAGCTGTTCTCCAGCCAGGATTGCTGGCAGTTGGTTCCTGTCCCTTGTGTAATCAACTAGCTCACCTCAGATATATGCTTGTATTGTGCTGGTGTAGACTCACTTCTTCCACTTTGCAGCACTATGATCTGCAGACAGAACTCTGGGCTGGCTTTCTGTCCAGTTAAAACTAGTGTCTTTGTGGCAATTTCCAGAAAAACAAGCAGGCTAAAACTTGCTGGCAACATCCTCTGCTGGCTCAAGTCACAACAGCTCCTTAGTGCTCATTTCCATTGGCAGAGGTGCTGGCTCCTGAATTCCATTTCACTCTGTGCTACTGGCACAATATTTTTGATTGTGGAGTCCAACAAATCATGTTAATGTTGGAAGATGAATGTTAGGCTGCAGAGGGCAATAGCTGAGCACAGCTCCTTCCCACCCCCCACCACCCTCAGCATTGACTTTATGTCTAATGATATCATGGTCTTTAACAATAAAAAATATCCATGTGGTAAATATTGACTGTAAAAATCCACGGTAAAAAAAAAAAAAGAATGCATTTAATCATTAGATTAAACCAAATCCCTACTGTGCAGAAGTGCTGAGTGAAGCAAATGGGAATGCTGATCTTGCCTTGGGACAAGGAAGAGTCTAGCTGTCCCACTGATGTCCTGTTTGTTTGTTTGTTTAGGCATTTATAAACAGCATAAGTGAAACAGCAAGGTTTGATTCTGCCCAGGACTGTTGGAGTGCAGCCCCTGCATTCATTCTGGCAGGCAAAGGGCCCTATATTTGAGGTTCCAACATTTTTGATTTTAAAAAACCCCTGGCTCCCAAGCAGTGTAGTGTGATTCAGTAATAAATATCATCAATGCCAAAACTGGGCCATAGAGACTCAGTGCAGCACCCTTGCTTCCCAAAGGAAGTGCAACATTCCTTGGCTGAGCACATGGAGCAGCACACCAGGAGTGAGTCAAGGAGCAGAGTAGAGGTAGACAAGCACAAAACATGAGCTAAGAGGAATTCCCTGTTTCAGAAAGCTGGCTTACAGACTTTCCTGCAGCAGAGATATGCTATTAAAGAGCACCAGAGGGACAATGAAGTAGTAGAACTATATTCCTTGATCTGCCGCTAACTTGACTTTGATTAGCTCTCCCCACCTTTTATTTCTATTCTTCAGTCCTGCTTCAATAGTTGTTTTTCCCATTTAAATTCTTAAAGCAAATTATACCATCTCTGATCGTAAGTTTGAGAAGAACCTAACAGACTAAAAGTCTGAACTTGAAAGAGTTCTTGTAGCAAAGCAAGAATTCAACTACATTACTTCCCTCCTCGCTCAAAGCATTTAAACAACTTCTCTTACAGACCTGTTTAAACTCTGTTGTATGCCAGAGCAGAACACTATTCTGACAGTAAAACAAGTGGTTAAAAGGCACATAAAAAATATATACCACTGTGGTACCTATATAATTTCTAGAACTAGGTTTTTTTTTGGGGTTTTTTTGTTTTTGTTTTTTTGCAAACATGAGCTAGTAGAAATTAACAAAGGAATCATACAAATTGGCATTTTACAAAGCCTGAAAAAACAAAAAAAAAAATTATCACCTTGTGAGCAGCAAAATCTACCATTGCATTTGGAAATGTGATACTTATCTTTATTGAAAGCTTCTTCTGTCATCTTTCTTATTACAGGATGATTTTCCAATGTTTCTGATTATTTAGTGGAGCCTTTAAAAGTTGACTCAATTTTCTAATGCTCATGGGTGTGATGCATGGGTGTGCATCATGTTCATCCCCTTCTTTCATCCTACAGCTCACCTGGAGTGCCCATCTGTCAGTCCCATCACTCCTGGAAAGGTTTCCCAAGACAGTCTCAGTGCAATAGTATCCCATAAGCCCGAACTTCACAGCAGAGGGTGACTAAAACTGGATGCTTCAGCACTAAGGAAAATCTCATCCAGAAGAAAATTTTCAGCACCATATAAGTCCTCTTTTGGGATTTTTTTTGTTCATTTGTTGGCTTTTTGTTTGTTTGTTGGCTATTGTTTTGTTTTGTTTTGTTTTTTGTTTTGTTTTGTTTTGTGGGCTATTCCAGTACACTGTTCCATTCTGCAAATAGTTAATATCAGCATTTTGCCTAAGCATATTCCAACTGGCCTGAGTTCATGTCTTTCAGACTGAGACTTAGTACAGAATCTTCCACTTGCTCCTTCACAAGCTGTACCTCTCATTGATTACATGCCCAGCTTCAGTTCCTCTGACCCTCTACATTTCATACGAGACACTGCCTTAATTAAGGTGAATATCCCCCTAGACAACTGCTTGTCCCCATAAATAAAAGAAACAATATATATACACACACATTTGTCACATTAAAGACAACTTGATCTCAGAACTTTAGCAGGTGACATGCAAGAGGATTAGAGTTTGTACCATTTGGTTTAGTCATATAATTTTTTTTTTTTTTTGTCAGTGTAACACAGAACATTCCTTTCAGAGTAATTTTCTGGACAATCCTTAATGTTCAAGGATTTTCTGACTCATGGCAGTCTCTGCAGGAGGAAGAGGAAGAACCTCCTGTGAATCAGGAGCCTGCTGCACTCATGTTGTGCAAACATCAAAATTTACAAGGATCACAGATCTGGAAATCAAGCATGGGCTGCTTTGTAAATTAAAAATGCAGGAACTATTTTCCACCTTACTACATATGGACAATTTATAATGGGCTGGTGCACTGTTTTTTTTGGCTGGAGTCAATTTTCTTGACAGTGACTAGTACGAGGTTGTGTTTTGGATTTGTGCTGCACACAGTGTTGATAATAAAATAAAAGTTTTTTTAATTGTTGAGCAGACATTACTCAGAGCCTTTTCTGTGTGTCAGACTGCCACACTTGCAGAGAAGTTGGGAATGGTTGGAAAACTGGGAGGAGAAACAGCCAGGACAGGTGACCCAAACTGATCAAAGGGATATTCCAGACCCTTTGACATCATTCTCAGGATATAAAATGGGGGGGAAAGGATAGGGGGGGATGCTTGGCATGATGACACTTGTCTTCCTAAGTAACCATTACAAATGATGGGGCCCTGCAGTCCTGGGGATGACTGAACACCTGCCTGCATATGGGAAGTGGTGAGTTAATTCCTTATTTTGCTTTGTTGTGTGTGCAGCTTTTGCTTTCTCTATTAAAGTCTCTTTATCTCAACCCATAAGTTCTCTTTATTTTACCTCCTATTCTCTCCTTCATCCCACTGAGGAGGGGGTGAGTGAGTGGCTGCGTGGGGCTTGGCTGCTGGCTGGGCTTAAACCGTAACAGCTGGTAAGTCCAGCTTTTCTTTTTCATTATCATATTTCCTTCAAATCTCTATACATGTTTTACATGGGTAAGGAGGATGAGAGAGACGGCAGGGGGAAGAGATCAAATCCCCAAATGTTTTAAGATTGATCTTTAAGGGAAAAAAATGTGTCCTCCAATCCAACAATCACAAGAAACTATAAAACAGAGAACCTGAAGCACATGCATTTGGGTAACAGCATGACTGGGAAAAGATCAGCAGAATTGCCTTCTGAAATGTGAAAATTTCCAAACTAGAAAGAGTCTCTTCCTGCAATTTCCCTTGGAATCTTTAGGAGTTTGAAGATGCAAATAATTGTAATTATGGGCAGGAGAAAGAAAGCAGTTCATTAAAGCTGATGGGAGACAAGAGTTTGCCTCTCAGACAGCTGAATTTGCAAGCCTGCAAACACAAAGAAGCACTTTTAACTTGCCGTACATATGACATCAGCACCCGGTGCTCACAGAAAGAGATGCCTCTGTACTGTATTTACCAGGCTGATTTTCAGAGAAAAGCCATCCCAACCACCTTTGTACTCCTCAGTGGCTATGAGACAGAAGGTGCTATGTTCCCAGCCTGGATGTCACTCTAGCTGCTCTGTCAGGAGCAATCCTTTTGGCAAAAGCTCCACATGCATTTTTTTGTCTGCCTTGTCACAGGAAACTTGGACACACAAACTGCCATCCACTATCTCTGGTGTAGCTGAGAGTCATCCCACCAGAGAAGAAAAAACAATCTGCATTTTGAATAATAATTTTCTAGATGTACTATCTTGCATTTGTCAGAGTGACTTTGTTATTTCCTGCTTCTCTTTTTTCAATGGCATTTTCAGTATTCTTCTGTATCATCTGTTAATTTCATTAACACACTGTTTGATGATCTTGAAGGGGGTAAGCTAAAATTATGTTACATAAAACTGGACACAAACTCCCTTTTCCTGCAGCATCCCACCACTTACCTCCCACATATCTCTGTGCCCTATTACTTATCATGACCAGTTTCCTTGCCTTCTGTAAGAGCTCACATTTTGTTCATGTGATATAAAATTTTCAGGTGAAAATTCCTGAATTAGCGGATATTGGTTTCTTAGTCTGGAATTTCTTCTGTTTTTTCTTTGACTGCTACATAGTGAATTTAAAGACTGAATTAAATTTCTCTGAATCTTTGCAATAGCAACAGTTTTGCGCCAGTTCTGTGATGAACTAGTAAAATATGGGGACATGCCTACAGACACTTCTTTGTTACAAATTATAGTGGTATTACTGTAACAAACTCCCAAAAATATTAATTTTTCCCACTATTAACATTGTTAATTAATATATAAATACACATATGTATATATACATTGAAATTATTTTATGAATAATCAAGGGGTCTTACTAGAAAATACCATAAAACTGTAGAGCTATTGATGATAACACTGCCTGCAAAGGCCATTTTGAAGACACTGATCTCTCTATTTGGAATATTCCTGATATTTGCCTCTGCTTAGGTAATTTTAAATGAAGAGTCAGCTGCAAATCATACATAAACTTACTCATAGAGTGGATTCCTTGTTGATGTTCAAAGTCATAGTGTTAAAAAATTTGAAATTTATTAGCCAAGACATATACTGCATTGGAATTACACAAAGTCTTTTGCTTGCACAACCATTGCAAACTTCGGGTTGACAGTACTAGAGACATGGCAAGTGGCAATGGACAGGAACAAGACAGAAAGATTATAATCCCCAACTGGCTTAGAATGGCTGCACTACCACTTGTGTAGTTTGTGTGGGATGGAGAAGTGTGCCTATATGTGGGAACGAGATGGGATGAAGCTGAGTTTCAGGCTGTGGGATGCACCTGCAGAAGCACATGGTAGCACAAAGGAGCACATGGCAGCACAGAGAGGCTGTCTCTGCAGGACCCTTTGGGGAGTAGGTGTCAACGTGGCAGAGCCCTGTGGGAGAGGAGCCTGCTGGAAGTTGACAGATGGGTGAACACCCCACAGAAGGACATTTAGAGGCATGTTGCTGATGTGCCAGCATGGGATAGGTCATGTAGTGAGAATTACCATGCAAGGAAATACTGCTTCTTGAAGAAGTGTACAAAACCAGCTCATTTCTTTGAAAAAACAATTCAGATTCCCTGCCAGTCTGAGCCCATGCCACAGTCATTACAAATGGCCTCCCAGATTGGGACTTGACAGGCAACTGGTGGTTGCACCAGTAGCAACGCTCAGCTGAACTTTACAGAGGGCTGAAAAGAAGCTCAGGGGCTGAAAAGAAGCCCAGGAGCTGAAAGGAAGCTCGTGGCACCAATCAACCTTTCTGCAAGATGGAGGGTAGCAGTCAAGAACTAGGAGGATGGTGCATCCCAGGAACAAAAGAATGTCACAGAGACGTTAAAACAAGATTTTGAAGAAACACGATGCAAAAATTCAATCTACAGATTTTTACAGACTCTTGTTCTGGGCAAAAGAGTGTGATCCAGCTTTAGATGATACAAATAGTTTTGGTTCTCAGACATGGGATGCTTTTGGGGACACTTTGTGGGACTGAGTTGTGCAAGACGCAAGATGCAGCGCTGACAATGTTTTTGTGTCTGTGGTGGACTGTGTGCAAAGTGCTCATGGTGCATGCAACACCTGCAGACTGGACAAAGAAAGGCTTGTGCTACTGCGGCAGCCATGCCGACTCCTCCTGCGCTGCCAGCAAACGACCATGAGGCTGCTGGGTCTGTGGGAAGAGAACCAGAAGATGGCCCCTGGTCCCCCAGTCTATTTGATCCTGGAGGGGACCCTGATGGTATTGCAGAAGAGATCACGCCGCCCTGTGGCATCAGCGGAGCCTTGTAGCAGCGAGCGGCTGGAGCCAGGAGAGCCCTTCCTCGCAGCGTGTTCCCTCTCCGCCTGCCCTCTGTGAGGGTGGAGCGGTGGTAGCAGAGGCAGCAGGAGGGCAGCGTGTGTGGCCGCAGGGGTGCAGTGCTGAGTGCGCGGCGTCGAGCAGATGATAGCGAGCACGTGTCACAGGTGGCGGATGGTGGCGAGTGCCGCGCCAGCGACACAGCGGGTCCAGCGGGACACACGCAGCTCCGCATGTGGCCAGCGAGAAGGCTACCTGGGGAGCCCAGCAGCGCCGGCAGAGGCAGCGCCGTGTCCCTGCTCCCTGCAAATGGCAGGATGTGTCCGGCGAGGCGCGGCCGCCGTCCTGTGTGCCGTTGGAGCCCTGCGAGCCGCCCCAGCGCTGCCCCCAGCCCGCGCCGCTCCCGCTGCAGGCAGTGCTCCCATCTCCTGCGGACCCTCGTGAGCTGACACTGCACTGGAAAAAAGACCTGGGTAGATGGGTGGCCCCTTCCTCGGGGCAGCTGCAAGCTCAGCACCTGCAGCTGGTCTAGGAAACTTTCCTGTTTTCGTTATCTAGAATGTTGCCACAATTCTGGACTCCATCCACCCCAAAGATTGGTTTTTTACCACACCACCTTGTGACCCCACCACCTTGTGACTAATTGCATTGCTCTAATTGCTTTTTGTAATGGGTGCTCCTGTAATAATTCCAATTTATAAGCTACCCTTTCAAGCAGAAAGTAACTGATACGTTTTTTCAAAGTACCCTCTTCCTACTTGGAGAAACTGGAAGAATGGCTCCCACCTTGCTGCTACCTTGATGTGCAAAAAGTTACCACTGGAATGAAAGACCTCACTGTCTCATCCTGAAGCAACTCAGGGCTTGTTACCTCTTGAAACCACTTAAGGAGTTAATGTTAATATAATTGTAATGTCCCAGGACTGGATTTATACACCTTCTGTGAAGGAAAGTTGACAAATTTAGGTATTGTTAAGTAATTTTTTGCTTTTAAAAAAAACTAACTTTATATTTTCACTAAATTACTGTTTATTAGGGAAATTCAAGGTTGGCTGTGTTATTATAGTATATTTTTGGATCTAGACAGTGTTAATACATAGTTTTTATTAAGTGATTTAGTTGTGAGATAAGTATTTAATGTTACTTTTATGCATTCCTTCAGCTATATTAATAAATTTCCTTATAGTTATTCTAGGGAAACCCTCCCAGACAAGGCTTGGGCCCTGGCCAAGCCCTGGCCCTGGTTGCTTGGGGAAGTATGCAGGTGTTTCTGCACTGAAAATGTGATCAAGTAATTCTGACTTGCTGATTTAGTAATCCAAAAGCTGGATTCCCTCTTGAGGTAAGCTTGGAAACTTTGTCCGGAAAAGGTTCTCCCATGTCCTTACTGTGAAATAGGGCTCCCCAGCAGTTGGTGATGGTAAACTACTTAGGCAGCTAAAGATATTACCTTGCTTGTTTTTGCTCAGTAGTGCTTGTTGTTTTATTTGATGCAATGTTTTACTGGGTTGAAATATGTCCATGTTAGAATTGTCAAAACAAAAAAAGGGAGTGCAGCAATGGGATATACCCTTCACAGAAGTCTTATATGTTCTTAATATTGAATCATATTCAGAGTGACCTAACTCCCATCCAATGTCATTTTTGTGAATTACAAGCTCACTTAGACTTACTAAGAATCTTGAAAGTGGGAAATGGGAAAAACCCTTTCCATTGATAATCCGGAGGTGAAAATACACTTGTGTTTCCACAGATCCCAGTCTGTGATTGGTACTGGCAAGAATGATCTAACCAGCCTTGGTTACTCCAGCTTTATCATCAGCTCATGGGGAAACTGAGGGAAGAAGATGAACAGAGCTTGTTTGGTTCAGGCAGTGGGCTAAGCATGTTCTGTTAGAAATGTTTTCTTTCATGATTCTTGTTTATATAAAACAAAAAAGGGGGATTTGTGGGAACGAGATGGGATGAAGTTGAGTTGCGGGCTGTGGGATGCACTTGCAGAAGCACATGGCAGCACAAAGAAGCACATGGCAGCACAGAGAGGCTGTCTCTGCAGGACCCTGCGGGGAGGAGGTGCCACATGGCAGAGCCCTGCAGAGGGAAGGCTGCTGGAAGCTGACAGCAGCAGGTAGGTGAATAGCGTGTAATCATCCCACAGAAGGATATTTAGAGTGCATGTTGCTGAGGTGGCAACATGGGATAGGTCACCTAGTGAGAATTACCATGCAAGGAAATAACTGCATCTTGAAGAAGTGTTTAAAACCAGCTCATTTCTTTGAATAAATAGTTCAGATTCTGGTCTGGGCCCATGCTGCAGTCATTACAGCTATACACAATATTACAAAAATAAATACTTCAAATAAACAGATACAGCAGCAAGAGCAGCTCAGGCAAAGGTGCTGGCAACCCAAGACAGGTCTGGATCCAGGTGAGTCCTGAGGCCTTTTAGCTTCATACATACCTTGACCTGTTACTAGCAATGGCAACTCTGTATTAAAAGGGTATCTCAAGTTGCACAGAGTTAAGCTAAGTAACAAAGCACAGGGACCAGAAATGCAGATTTCAGAGTTAGATGCACACTGTAGAAATCAAGGAGCAACAGCAAAAGATAATGTCCAGTCTAGGAACAATGCTGCCTCTGAAAGTGTGAGAAATAGGGATACTAGGTGTTCAGTAGCATGCAAGGAATAGCAGTACAGACAGTGCCTGGAGACAGACTTCCAGAGACCTCTAATATGCTCCATGATCATCAGCATTTGAACACTATGGACACCTGCACACCAAGGGTCACCTGACACCAGCAAGCTCTTAACTGTCATGTACACTCTTACCTTCTTAAATCAGCCACACTGCAGTCCTGCTGATCTTGACAAGCATTTGCAATGGGCCAAAAGAAAGCCTGAAGATGATGATTTTCAGTAAAATGTCTTTGAAGGTCCATGTGCACACAACACAATCACCACAAAAAAGGCAACTGCAGATCTCCCTGAATATCACAGCTCTTGCCAGGCATGGATGTAGGAACTCAGTCCTCTCATAGACCAGATCACATGCACACCTATGGGTGTGCGGCTAGCCCTACTGCTGATTCACAAATTACATGAGATTATAGCATTTTTTATTTTAGGAAAATTAAAGTGAGGGAGAATTTAGGATCAAAACACCTGAGACAGGCTGGATATATATTTAGAATGATAAATATTGAAATGCTGACCACAAAGAGGCTGTGAGGTCTTCCACATCTCACACTGATAATGTCAGAAGGATTCTCACTGGACACAAAGGGTTGGAGCCATGAAAAAAAATCCTGAAATGAAATAACATTAATGGAATTATCCAGTAATTTCTAGGAAAGTTAACTGTTTCCTCAAAAATTTCGGACTACATTAAGTTTATGAACTCTTAAGAAAATTAACATATATGAAATATTTCCCTCCCACATATATGGGAAACCTCACGGATTTGCTACTAACTTCAATAATAGTTTACCTGAATGAACAAGGACTACATTTGTTACATCCACTGACAACTAGAAGCTGTAAAAATTTGCAGCACTTTAGGTCCAAGAGAAAATTCAAAATAATCTGACCTAAAAAATGACACATTCTGAGAAAACATGATGGAATTGCCTACATTCAGGGTGTTAGGCCCACATTCAGGATGTTGCAAAGAGGCTACCAAGCCTGGAAGCTGAGGACTACAATCTGCTTCTACTCCTTCATGTAGGACTGAATGATGCTGGGACAAAGAGATTCCAAAATATCAAAAGGGACTTCAGGTTCCTCAGAAAGAAGTTGAAAGGATCTGAAGTATAAGTAGTGTTCTCCTCTATCTTCCTGGTAAGGCAGTGGGACTCCGTAGAAACAGGTGGATGGGGTGAAGACTGGCTGCAAGACAGTGCCATGCCTAGGGCTTTGAGTCTGTGGTCTGGAATGTGCCTTGGAGAGACTGGGCATGTTGGCACCAGGTATGGAGCATCTGGCCAAGCAGGGTAAGAGTGGTCTGGGGACCAAGTTCACAAGATTTACAGCCAAGCTTTAAACTAGATTTAGCAGGGAAAACTATGCTCTAGCAGGTGTCAGTGAAAAAATAGGAACAACAGGACTTTAGGGAGCAGCAGCAAAATACCTGTAAATTTTCCCAAAGGAGTTGTAGCAGACCCCTCCCAAAGGCTGAAGAGGTCAAGAGCCCAGCTGAAGGCCTCTACCCCAATACATACAGCATGCACAACAAGTAAGAGGACCTGATAACCATTATGCAATTGGCAAACTGTAACGCAATTGTTATCACGGAAATGGTGGCATAAGTTGCATAACTGGAGCACTGTAATTAAGGGTACAAGCTTTTTAGAAGAGACAGGTTGGGAAGGAGGAGCAAGGATGTTGCCCTCTATATCAAGGAAGGGATAAGTTGTGAAGAGCTGTGTTTGGGAAACATCCATGGACAGGTTGAGTGTCTGTGGCTAAAAAAAAAAGGACAGGACCAAGAAATGATACCTGGTGGTAGAGGTTACTACAGGCTGATCAGGAGAAGCCTACTGATGAGGCCTTGGTTTGGCTGCAGGGCACATCATCCTCACCACTTCCCATCCTGATGGGAGGGTCCAACCACCCAGACTGCTGGGAGAGCAATACAGCCAGCTGTAAGCAATCCAGCACACTCCTGGAGTGTGCAGAGGACAACTTCCTGATCTAGGTATTGGCCAGACCAAACGAGGAGAAGCATGGCTGGGCCTGGTGCTCACTGATGTGGATGAGCTCATTTGAGGGATTAAGTCTGGATGCAGCCTGGGCTGTAGTGACCGTGCCCTGGTGAAATTTGTGATCGCGTGGAGTGTGGGCATGGCAAAGAGAATGGTCAGGATCCTGAAGATTGGAAAACTTTGACCTGTTTAAGGGGTTGGTGAATGACATCCCTTGGGAAACTATCCTTAAGGACAAGGGGGCTGACCTGGGCTGGCAGCACGTTAAGGTCACTTTTCTTAGAGCACAGGAGCTCACCATCACAATGTGTAGAAAATCTTGCCAGGCAGGCAAGAAAATGGCATGGCTGAGCAAAGATCTGCTCCTCAAACTGAGAAGAAAGAAGAAAATGCACAGCTAGTGGAGGAGGGAGAGGTGACCTGGAGGCTGGGATATGGTTCAGATGTGTAGGGACAGCATGGAACTGGGCTTGGAAAGGGATGCAAAGAATAACAAGAAGGAATTCTCTAAGGATATAAGTCAGAAGAGACAGGCCAAAGAAATTGTACCCCTGCTGGTAAGCAAGAAGAATGAACTGGTAACAACTGATAAAGAGAAGGCTGAGGTGCTCAGTGAGTTCTTTGCCCGAGTCTTCACTGTGAAGTTCAGCACAAAGAACAAAACTCAGAAGAATAATACATAACGACTAGATGGTGAATTGACTGGGCAGCAGCTCTGCAGTGGGGGTTCTGGACGTAGCTGGATTAGGACCTATAAGGCAGGGGGTTGTGACATTTGCAATATAAGGCTTAAACAAGCTGGATAGTGAAAACTTTTTACAGAAAACTCCATAGGTGCCTCTCTGCACAAACTAGAACAAAGTTTCCGTTTTGACCTTGCTAGGAGCAGGATCGACACTGATAGTTTTCACAACATTCAACTGCAGTATGGGTTACATGTGAAATAACTGCACTAGTGCAAGAAATAGGGTCAGAAATGTGACACTCAATTTTGGAGGTGCTTGCTTTGTACAACCTCCAGAGAAGACCCCCAGTGACCACCCTACCACCACAAAGAAGCCCAGGACAGTGAAGGACCAAAGGCACTGGATCCACAGTAGTGACCATCTTCTGCTTGCACTATTTCTCTTCTTCCCTATACACTTAAATGTTACCAAATAAAGTCAGTGTTGTTGAATAGGCATTTGGTCTTGTTTGCACTTTAAAACTGAACAGGTCCTGAACACAAATCTGTTCGGCCAAACTGCAAACTGCAAACTGCAAAAAAAAAAAAAAAAAAGTAACTGTAATGAGACATGCAAACATTTTTCCTGTTTACTTAGTACTGCTAAAAAGGAAGCTTAATTTAAAACACTGAATAAATTGTGGGCAGTGCATTTCAGGAAATATGGTCAATCAGAACAAGGCAGAGAAAAGTAAGTAACTGATGATAGGCCAGGAAACATAAATCATAAAGTAAAACTGAAAGAATAAGAGAGGACATGAAAAGATAATAAAATTCAAACATAATAAAAAGCTGTGGCAAAGAGGAACATCATAAACTGCAGTCAGTGACTGCTGGGAACAGGATAGGAAATAATGGTCTTAAATTGTTGCAAGAATGTTTTTCTTAGAGACAATGAAAAATTTTCTAGTGCTAAGAATGAAGCACTGGAACAGATTGCTTAGGGTTATCATGGCAGCAATTAAAGGTCCAGTAAACATGTAGTAAACATCTTGTTCAGGTATAGATGATTTGAGTTAAGGATGGACTACAGAACTTCTCAAGGACCCTTCTAGCCCTTGTTTTTCTACTGTAGGAATTAATCTGTTGCATCTTCTATTTCATGATAGAACAAGGAAATAGTTCAGCGCTCACTGCAGGAATACTTATTTGACAGAGTAACAAAAACTGCACAAGCCTGACACACAACAGCCTCATGAGACAGCTAAGATAAAAAAAAAAAGCCAGAGACACATAATGCCTGTGTTCTCTCAATTGTTGTTTTAAGTCCTCTATTACAGAACAAGATGAACTGTCTGATCATCAGCCATTAAAAAAAAAAAAAAATCACAAACTATTGCCAAAGATGCTCTAGTTGTTTGACACCAAGGTTGTGAAGATTCCAAGAAGCTGATCTAAGACACTGCTGCTGAAGTGGGAGACAATACCTTCGTATGTAGGATGGGAAGCAAATTTCTTCTGCAGTTATATGTTACAGACAACTATCTCACATTTCAGAGCTATCCAGATTGCATGAAGCAATTAGGTGCTGAAGTCCCAGTGGATGAAGTGCATATTGAGTGCACATTGTATCCAAAATTGAGTTTAAATGGGATTAGCCAAAAATCCTAGCAGATTTAAAACATGATGTAATAAGATACATCTAGGCTTCAATTCCAGGCAAGCATGAGGACATCTCTGCTAGTTAACTATCCAACTCTCTATTCATGTGCATGCATGAAAGTCTGACAGATGAGAAGAGCCCAAGGATTAACAACAGCGGACAGAACCTCCTGAACTCCCAGACTGCCCATGGTAAGAAGTCAAAACAAACCTGCTGATTTTTAATGGGGTAACTGTGGGACTTCCATTAAATTCCCATTGCTGAGAGACAGGCTAGAAGGACATACAGGCATTTAACATGACAAAAAAAGTAAGACAGATTTTGCAATACTATTGTGACTAACAGACCACATCAAAATTCTTATGATTCAGTATAGTGGTGTCACGCTGTTTCTCCTGGCTCCGGGCAGCTCCGGCGCCTTTCGGCCCCGCCCCCTTCCAGAAGCCAGGCTCGCTGTTTCTCTCCCGCGTGCCGCTGCTGCTGCACGCCGGTCGGGGCTGCTGGATTCTGTCGCCCGCACAAGGGTCCGAGGCAAAGAGGGAAGGAATTTGTCCAAATCACCCACGAAGGAAAGCGGGAAGGCTTTATTGTCGCGGAGAGCTGCGGCGGGGGGGTTGTTACCCGCCCTTTCCGCGCCCACGTGGGGAAATGGCACCGGGGCTGGGGAGACGCGGGATTTTATCAGGGGCGGGGCGAGGTGAGCAGGAACGCCCCCCGGCCAATGGGGCAGGCGCTGTGGCAGTGACGTCACTACAGTGACCAACGGGGACGCGGCAGAGGCGGACACAGAGCCCCGGGGTGAATGGGACCGCAGGATTGGGGTGACCGACACCGAGCTCCCGGGATGGGGCAGGGGGGTGGTCACAGGAGTGGTGGGGGGACACTCCAATGGCAGGCAGCCTTGGAGCAAGTAACGGTGGGGGAGAAACACGAGGGGTGCAGGGGGGTACACAGGACTCGGCTAACTAACATAGATTAGAACCCCTACTCTGAACCCAAACCCGGGATGCAACACAGTATTAAAGGAAGATGCGAGCTACAAATGTCTCAAGCTGGATACCCCTGAAGTCATCAGAGTTCAAAAAAACGGGATAAACATCTAACAAAGAGGATGGTGCTTCAGCTCAGCAATGCAGAACACTCCTCAGGGTCCATCAGAGATGGAAGTGATAGGAGACAGGATCACGGTTTCTTTTCCCATAATACATAATTTTCCACAACACAGAAAATGCATTTGGGAAAAGGAACATGAAATTAGGCATGGATTAATGAGAAAGGAGCCAACAACTGGACTCTCTGGGGACAAATTCACAGTTCTTGCTATCAATCACAAAAACTAGAGACAAAAGTATTGTCTTCAGTAAATTTTAAGTCATAGGAAGTAGATCAGAGAGGAGCTTAAAACAGTCACCAAACAGTTGCAAACAGGCAGAGGAAAGTGCCAGGATTTGTCAATCTTCTCACCTGTTGCAGAAGACTTAAATAGTAAGATAGGAAAATAAATAAGGAGGACAGGACAAGACAAAGATCTACAGTTAAATTCAGATCTCTGTAACAGTGGCAGCAACCAAGGAATAGAAAATGGGGCTGACTGATAGCTGGTGGGCTGCAGTGGTCTGGAGGGAAATGCCTTGGCCTGTGGACAGGCAAGAGGTACCTAACAGCTGGTCTACAACTGTCATTAGCACAAAGGGATAAAGACCATAAATTACTATAAAGAAACATCCAGAAGCTGCACAGAAAATCCAGGTTTTGAGAAAGCACCATGGAAGCCTTTCTGCATGCAGTGAGTGTGGTATTGATGCCTTGAGAGGTTACCTAGAACAGAGGTCATTCCTTTAACAGTGTTACAGGAATAAATTAGGTATTTATTAGTAAGGCCTTCAAAGGATACCTCTTGGGCAGTACAAGAGCCTGGCTGAGGCTACACCCAAAATGGGACAATGGGTCACGAGTTCACTTTTATAAGTTCTGATCCATTTACATATTGGGGTTAATTGTCCCATTACAGCTTCAGGTTATGCAGTCCTATCCTGCCAGATTGCTCTCCTCAATTCACTGTTGTTGACACTTTTTGGGCCTGAAGCTGCAACAGTGCCCTTGGTTCTTGGGCTGGAAAAGGATTGTTTTGTCTAACAAAACTGTGAAGAGAATTTGCTAACATTTTATGTGAAGTTCAGAGTTATACACTAATGCAGTACAGAATCTGGATAATATGAAACCTAAAACTTAAGACATCAGTACCTCTATAAACAATGCTTCTAAGGAAACAAACAAAATAAACCCACCTTGTTTCAGTAATGCAGAAACAAACTCCTTTCTGGACTCTGGCCACTTTAACACTAAATACAGACACACAGAGGACCAAAATTATAGCTTCGCAATTGCTAAAAGCTTCGAGAAGCTTATAAGAAAATTAGATTTTAAAAAAATTAATATAATAGAGTTCTCATGCGCCAGTTTGCATCTAGAGTTCCATCTGTCATAGCAAATATTTATTTGTGTTTATATTTTCTATGTTAAAGATGTTTCCCAAGACAATTCAAAGGCTTGAGTCACAAGTTTACTATTCCAAATACGGTCAAGCAGACTTGACCGTATGAAGAAGACTTCACATCTTCTTTCTGATTAGCTTAACTCTTATTATTGAGCTGTTCAAGATTTAAAATTGGTTTTAAAAATGCATTAAAATGTGCCTTGTTGGTGAACATCCCTGGAAATCCAGTTTAAGGGCTATGCCAAATGAACCAATCCAAGAGTTAAAGTATAAATAAAACTTCAGTTAGTTTTAAATACTTTTAATACATATCTGCACAGGCACTGCTTTAAATTCTAGGCTGCCAGAAAAGTCATTCAAGACAATTACTGCAAGTAACAATGATGAACACTTACAGAAATTTCAACAGAATTTTTGCAGTGTTCACTTACAGAACTAATTCTTTTAATAATTAGGAAACAAGATCTAGCTGATATGAATAACAACATGAAAGGAGAAGTTCCTCTCATTCTCAGAGAACAGCTGCAGCATTTTTCCTCATCTACCTTTCCCTGCAGCTCTGCTCCCTAAGACACACTGCCTCAGTGAACAACTAACAACGGAAAATATAAAATGCTAATATTCAGCCTAAAATGAAGAACATACTAATCCTTAAAAATTATTAATTGAGATTTTAGAGAAATTCATTTGAAAATATTTTATTTTGTAGGGCTATAGTTGGATGAAACATGAGACAAAAAAATAGCCTTAAATGAAGCAATGATGTCTTATGGTTTTTTTGTTGCGGGGAGGATCGCATAGGGAGGTCTTTAGCAGGTTTTGTTAACAACTCCTTCTCTCCATCTGAATTTCTTTTTCTCCTCCACTTACTTTCCACTCATCTACTCAGTCTCTCATTCTACATATTAGAGCTGCAATTTTAAATTAAATATTGATTCACTATTATACACAAGTAAGTATTAAAATAATTTTACAAGGGTCAAAGACAATTTGTCAACTACGTACTGAAGTTCTTCTCTTATCAAAAGACTACAGTAGTGAAAGCAGTAGAAACATTTTGTAGTGGGTATTTTATGCCAGTGCTTCTCATTATACCTTTTGAAGTCAGACATAGTTTTCACTGAAGTATAAAAATAATAATTGAAAAAGAATTATAAGCTTGGAAGAGGAAATAACATAATGAAATACTGATGCAGAGCAATGCTTAAAAAAAAGTCTAAGCTCTGCTGACTATCAGGAGCATAGTCTTGAGCTCAGGAAGGTGATTTACAGCTTTGCTAAATATAGTCTTAAAATATGCCTCCAGGTTCTATTCATAAATAAGAAAGCTTGATTGCTTATCATGTCTATTACTCTCTCCTCTTAGTGGAAATGCAGACTGCTTGTTATATTGTGTATTATTATAATCACAATACTTAGCATACTGTGTATTATTATAATCACAACATAAATGCCTAAAACTAACTTAGGTTCTTTATTCTTCTCTAAAGGACATTCTTTTTAAAACTGTCCTTCCCTTTATGACACTGCAATTTCCTGTTAAAAAATGAGAATTTTCCGTATTTAGACAAACTACTTTATAAAGAATAGTATCAGTCTTCAGAAAGTGTAAGGCAGGATATACACTATTCAGGCATACAACAAAGTCAATATACACAAAGACCTGGTATTAAATACACAGATCTGCTCTATCCTTAAACTTATCCATACAAACTAACAGTGAATATTTTGCATCAACTTGGCAATAAGCACATAATTTTTATTACACTAAATTATGTAACTGTCCATTGTAATTTCACATTTTAAAAAAAAATATAAGCTGTATACAATGCTACTGTAGATACAACACATACTGAAAAGAAACATCATGCAAAGAAGTAGAGACACTAGAAAACATGTTTTCTAAGATTCACACAGAGTGTGAACTGAATTGTAACTCATGTGAACAAACAAATGAACTAAACTTGAATATTGCACAATAACTAATCTAAACTTTGGTGCACTTGTAAAGCAGTAATGTCTTAGCTCTTAACTGGAAAAAAAAAAAAGTCTGAGAAATTGTACCATTTTATTTGGATACTTAAATTCATTGAACATTGTCATGACATGGCTTTTGTAAAGCTGGCAGTAATAAAAAAAAAACATTTGGCAATATAACGAAATCACTATTTATAAAGAAGTATTTTTCACTTAACTCACAAAGCTAAGTAACTGACATACAGGAGTTAATTGCACAATATAAGTAATTCCTTATTACAAAATTCAGATGTGGGATTAAGCCAGTGTAATTCAACAATCCCTTTTTATACTGCAGCAAGTTTTATAAACTGAAGTAATATTTGCTTTCAAATTTTGACCCACTACCCCAATTAAAGAAATAAATGTTTCATCTTGTTTCAAATGCTCCAAAAGTATTCTTTAAACAAATTATTTTTCAAATTTTACGTTTTTTCCACTCTGGCTTGTCTGTTTCATCATCTTCTGGTTCCACTTCTGCAAAAACTGTTTTTGGCTGTGTTCTAGAAAACATTAAAAAGATTAAAATAGTGGTCAGACTACAATACTTTATCAGAAACTGAATTAGGCCCTAAAGACCAACAAAATAGATACATATAGACACTTTCAAAAAAAGAGCATACTAGGCTTGACTATTTTTTATTTTTGACAATAACCTATCAACTAACCTTCTCAGAACTGAAGAAACCTGCAGCTCACAGAAAAACATGCACAACAAACACACACATCTTGCAAGTATTATTTCCTCATTAGTTTACAATCAGTATCTGTATATTCCATGAATAAAATTAAGACAGAAGTGAGGAACAAATACATTTAATTCCACGCTAGAAAAGCAGAGCTATTGGCCTCCTCATTCCATGAATTTTTGAAAAGAAGCTTCCATTTTGATACACTATAGAACAACAACAGCCAGTAAGTGAAAACAGAACAGCTAAGCCAGGTTTCTGGCTAAGCTTATGCATGAAAAAACAGCTTCTCCCCCAGAGACTTTATCTAACACTACTGTAACATAAAAAATGCAATGATCTTCATATGAGAACACAGTGTATCTGACAGTCAAGCTCGATGGTATAAAGTCCTCCACTCTTTGCGTGAATTTTAAATACTACTTAAATTTTACAAAAGTAATTACTGATTACTTTCTAAATGAACACAGTATCAAGTATCAATTCAATAAATTGTTTGGACATTCAGCTCCATTGTTTTACACTTTAACAACTGCATGGTCCCCTTTTCCAACTTAATTCTCAGCACAATCACTGCACAGCTGAAACTATCAGATTTCTGATGCTGCTTGTGCTCAACTTCTTAACATGACAAAGTATAAAATGCACCCAAGGCAGTCATCATCTCATTACTATATTAACTAATGTTTTTATATCAGTCTAAGGATGTGAAGCATTATTATAACTGTTATTTGGCAACTCTACAAAATGCATAAACCTTACCAAAATTGTGCCTGCCTTATGTAGCACAATAGGCAAAATCCCATGTTGCCTCAAACTTCAAAGAGTAATAGCAAGCCATCAGCTCTTATCGAGCAGGATTCTCCGCATGTTAAATATGTGACACAAATAGGTTCAAAATCATCAAAACTCGTCAAAGACAACTCCCCTTACATGCATGATCTTTTTATTGCCCTGCCTGCCTCTCCATCCTCCAAGCTTGGAAGAAAGGATCATGCTGATAATTCCAGAGATGGCCCTACTGAAGAAAGAACTCTGACTGGCATGTGGTCCCTGGGTGCGGCCTGTAGCAGACCTTGCACTCAGATGAGGACCTATACTGTGGAAGTTAGATGAGTCCTTCTGCTGTCCATGGAAAGCATAACTGAGATTAAAAAATATTTTCCAGTTTTAAAATTTTATTATAAAATAATTGCATAAACTCTACTTAACCATTGCTGAAGCAAGAAGTTAGGAAAAAAAAAAAAAGAAAAGGGAAAAACAATCAACACTGAATCTAAAACAGACACCAGGGATGAAGGCTTTATTGGCTGAAATACTGGATTTTCCTAGCTGCTGAAAAGGAAGAATGTATGGAATTTTCTCTTTTTTTCCAACAGACATACTGACAAAGGTTTATTTAGCCCATTTTAGCAACGTACCCTCCTTTCACCACAATAGATGAAAAGTATCTAAATGTCCTCTAGGATGACCTCAGTATTAAGAGTTTCATTAGTAAAATACAACTAATCAAGTGGAAGCCTAGAATTTCTAACCATAAACCTGCAACTGTCATAATTCAGATAAACATGTCCAAGTTAGAGGAATGAATACATTTGTGAAACAAGCAGCAAAACCTAAGTTTTTTCCAGGATAGGAGTGGCACTGAAAAAAGGCACAGACTTCCGAAAACATAAGTGTGCTACTGAGTACAGGAAAGTTGAGGTAGGGGAAGAAGGAGAAAAAAAAAAAAAAGAAAAAAAAAAAAGAAAAAAAAAAAGAGAGAGAGAAACTGTACCATAATCAGTATGCAGCTAAAGCAAAAATATGCAAAGGAAGTCAAGTCTGCTTGCTATCTCACTTTTTAAAATTACCATGAAATAGCTATAGCCTCAGCTGAAATGTAAACTGTTCCACCTCCACAAGCTACATAGCTATAATTGGGGTACCTAGGGTGATTCATATGCCTGACCATTTGTTATTGCTTTATCAGCAGTGATCATTTAATCTAATTTAAACACAATTTTCTTCTGCTTAGTAACTGCAGTAAATGTAGGAATTTGCTGTATGATTAAAATTCATACAAAAATTATCAAAACAAGTTTTCTTCTATTAAGTATTCTTATTTCTGAGGGCTGTGTTCTTTTTCCCCATCAAATTTCTCCATTTTATTTATACTTGACTTTGGGGGTTGATTTCAGTTTGTTAGGAATCTGTTTGGCAGATCCTATGGCAGAATACTATGGAGGGCAAAGGGGCCCAAGGAAAGTTGGTTGATATTTGAGGAAATCTCCTCAAAACAGATTACATTTCATCTGCAGAAAGTACAGCCTGGCAGTAGCCTGGCATGAATGCAAATGGATCTGACTGTGATAACCACAAACTCCAAAAGGGAAGAACACAAAGGAGGCAAGCTAGGAGGAACAGAGGCATTACATGAACACAGAGGAGCAGAGTTAGGAGAGCCAAAGCTTAGATGGAACTGAAACAGAAAAGAAATGTGAGAGGCAATAACAAAGGATTTCTACAGCTAAAGTGACAGCCAAAGGAATGTGAAGGAAAATGTGCTTTATTGAGCAGGTAAACCACTAACATAGCACATGGAAAAGGTCAAGACACTCAGTGCTTTTTTCAGCTCCACCTTCCCTGAAAAGGTCTGTCCTCAGGCCTGCAAGCACTCCTACAGTATAGCAGAGTCTTTGGTAGGGACTAAAACATTTCCAACAGGAAGAGGAAGACAGAGTTTGTAGCTCATTGGAAATGTAAAAATCCTTATCACATGCATGGATCCAGAGGTACTGTGGGAACTGACCCTTGTCATTGCAAGGGCACTCTGTCATCACTGAGATGATATGGTGACTGGGAGAGGGTCTCAATGGCTAGAAAAAGTAATCATCATCTTTGTGAGGGGCAAAAGGAGGATTTGGGGAATTACGCAACCTCAGTTTGCAGGAAAGCTATGTAATGAATCCCAGCGGATTCATTACATAGCTTTCTGGCAAACTGAGGTTGCACATTTCCACATATGTGAAGGACATGAAGGTGACAGGGAACAGCCATCATGGACTTAGCAAAGGCACACTGTGCCCAGCAACCAAATTGCTTGAACAGGCTGCCCAGACAGGTGTGGGAATTTTCATCCTTGAGGATATTTAACCTTGGTTGAGCAAGCCCCTGAACAACCCAAATCTAACTGGATCTGAGCAGTGAACACACCTTAAGCAGGAGCTTGGACTAGATGACTTCAGGCATTCCCTTCCTACCTAAATTGTTCTATGATCCTGTGTTTGCACATGACTGTCCGCTGAAACCAGTATCTCATACACTGAAAAATGCATTCCTATTGTGGATATGGTAACAGGCTGCAAACAAAAATGGGAAAACAAACTAGCATGATTTATTTATACTATGTGCTTCTCTTTACTTCAGTGGTTTTCAAGATATTCAGATATGCAGACTTCTAGAAAATTTCCAGGGGCCATGAAGACTGCTTTAGCATCACCATAATCCCTCTGGTTATGGGTTGTTTTTCTTAATTGCTTTTCAGAGATCCAGTAAAAGTAGCTCATTGACATGTGAAGATCATAGACTAGCAGATAAATAATACTGCAGCAGCACAACCAGCTGGAGATGACAACTGCATATCACAACATGTGACTCATGTCAAAGTAACTTCTGAAATTTGTGTTTATATTGCACTGAAACAAAGAAAAAAGATTTTCAAGCATGCTTGGAAACCAGAATAATGTCATAAAGGTCACTTCCAGATGGAAAAGTTAAGGTTTTCAGCATCAGGTGCCTTTTTTGTTCTTTATCCCACCAACCAGCTTGACTCTTTTCTAAATCTCGGGGACTTCCCTAATTTTTGTAAATTAGAAATTTACAAAGTAATATTTAGGATAAATATAACAATGCATGCCAACAAGGCTGCTATTGCAATACATTCTGCTCAGTCCTGATTTTTCATCTAACCATACTTGAGCCATTACATGACTAACACTTCACAGAGTGGCATTGCCCTTGAGAAGAAGTTCAGTGAACACAACACAGCTACAGACTCTTGCTTTAAGTCATTCCCTTTCAACAGTGACAAGCAGCAATGAAAAAGACTGCAAAATAAGGGTAACATCAGTGAAATGAAAGGTATTTTCAATAACTCCAGTTTACCTTGTTGAGGAGGGAAATTTCACCCTTGCTTTCTCTCTGGTACAGAAGAAAGCTGCATCTGATTAAGCACTCAGCTACAATGCTTAGTAATTCTTGCTGATCCTTCAGAGGGACATCTGAAGTCATTATAGTATATCTCTACAGCTGTGTTAAAACAAACAGCTCACAAAGAATGTAATTTTCAAACATTTACAACCAATGCCTCAAGTTCCCTTCCTGTAGTTCTTTACTTGAAATCTTCAATCTGTCCTTCCTTTCCTTTCACTCCACTGGAATGGCTCTTGCCAAGGACTCTTAACAAGCCTTTTCCTGAGAAATCTCAAGATCTTTTCCTTATCCTCATCCATTATGACTTTTCTGCTGTGTTGATCACATCTTATTTGACACTTTATTCACAATGGGCTTCTGTGACATGTCATCTCCTCATTCAGCATGTACTTCTTATCACACCCAGTATCCTTTTCAGCAGCATCTGTTTTTCACCCATTCTTTTGTGTCTTGCATACTTCCCCCTCCTTGTTGGCTCAAATGTCAGGGGGAACAGAAAGGTCAAACTAATGATAACAAGCTTAAAAATTTTTTCAAGTGATAAATAATACAAAAGAATATTCAGCTTCAAGAGTAAATCAGGCATCTTCAATGCCAAAAAGGAGGATATATTTTTACATAAAATGCATAAACTAACACCGGAAGTCATGTGTTTCTTGGAAATTTTACTGAAGTGAAAATCATAGAATCATAGAATGGTTTGGGTTGGAAGGGACCTTAAAGATCATCCAGTTCCAACTCCCCTGCCATGGGCAGGGACATCTTTCACCAGACCAGGCTCAGAGCCCCATCCAGCCTGGCCTTGAACACTGCCAGGAATGATGCATTCACAACTTCTCTGGGCTTTCTCACAACCTGTTCTGTGCCTCACTACATTCTGAGTAAAGAATTTCTTCATAACATCTAATCTAAATCTCTCTTCTTTCAGTTTAAAACCATTTCCCCTTGTCCAGTCATCAACCCCGCTATGCAAAGAAGTCACTCTCCCTCATATACAATTATAAAAAAGCATTAAATCTGTTAACTGATTGAGAATGATGTAGCCACTATGGATCAAGAACAGACAAATTAATCCAGTCATCATATTCCAAGTTATGAACACTGATTAACCAGAAAAGAGCATTTCTTAATCTTTTCAGTCTAAATTTATTTAATAACTACCACTGGAGAAAATGAAGTAACTATAGTTTCCTTACACATTTTCTGAAGAAGGAGAGTGAAAACTTTATGTACATAGACAGCACAGGACCAAATGCCTTGTCAAACAAAAGATATATCAAGTGGATAGTTTTATACCATGTTTATACATATAAGGAATGTGGAAAAACTGGTAGCAGAAGAATGAAGTAGTAAAAGAATAAACACTATTTAAAAAAATGAAATATACTGGATGGATGGTTTTTAGGTCCTAAGACAGTGTATGATTTTTAAAATGTACCAGAATGTCACCTTTCCTAAATCTATAGTGTAACTTATGCTATAGCTAAAGCATCTGTCCAGTACACAAACCAGGAGTTAGGATAATTTGTATCTGCAGGATACACTGTACTGCAGGATAATTTGGATCAATTACTTGCAATTTGCATATTTTATTAAATATAAGTCTATAAGTACATCTGTAAAATGCATTTTATGTACAGGTTAAATATCCATGCTCTGTAAAATCAGATGTAGGATATAATTATAATAGCATATATTATTGTATTATATATATTATAATAGTACAGCTTTATGTGGCTGTTAATATAGTTCTGAATTTCTGAAAACTAAGAACATGACACAATCAAGTTTCTGCATTTCACTGTCTTAGATATTATTAATATTAATAGTGTTGTGTATTATTATTATTATGCTATTGTTGTTATTGTTAATAATGTTATTATTGTTTGGGAGTTTTTTTATGCTCTTTGCAGAGAGTATATCTGAAATTGAAGCTTTTGAAGCAAGAATAATGGCTTGAGGCTCTCATCCTCACCAGGATGAGATTTATCAGCTGACAAAGCCATCAAGGCAGTGTGCTGCTGGCTGCAGTCCAATTCCCCCACATTCACATCACCGTCTGGTGTGTAAGTTAATAGCAGTCTGCATCCAGCCCGCTTCTCAGCCAGCTCTCCTCTTCCTCTGCAGCCACATCTTTAACAAGGAACTGTAATGAGATCTGGCCACCTGACACAGTAAGCCTCCTCTAACACAGCTTTGTTTTAAAACTTTCATGTCTACTACATTGCAGGTGTTGGGGATGAAACTTAATATACAATCAATGAAGTTAGTAAGCCAAAAATATGCTGACGTATCTATCTACCTGATGGAATGTGTGGTTGTATTTACTTTTGAGGATGGAATCGTCAAATAAAACCGGATGCCTACACATACCGAATATATTTTCTCTCTCACAATCAAATAATTAAAAATCAATATTTAACATATTCATTACAACAATTGCTACAGAATTAGGCTTTCAAATATCCCATCTTTGGTACTGAGAGTGATACTCTATAATGCATTGGTTTGATGTATAACACCAAATGCCATATATATCAATTATCAGTGTGTCATACTTATTAGTTACCTGCTGAAAGCCAGGCTGGGTCACTGACATTCTCAAGCTGCTTTAGAACTGCTATTTAGTTATCTTTGTGAACATGTGGGTCAAGTCAGAAAACAAATGTCATCATCTGAAAGCTGTGATTCTGTGGGGTTACCAAGGTTTTACCACAAAAACCTTGAAAAGGCTCTTTAAGTTATGTAACACCTGAAAACGTATTTCTTTATGTTGAATTTTTGGTAGGAGATTCTATCAGCTTTTAATTTTTACCAGCTGCAATTTTTAATATTGCTGTACATTTAAAACCAAGTTAATTCAGGCAGTTACTTGAGTGCTCATGTAAAAAAAATTCAGATAAAAATTTATGACAGTTGAGAAATCATCCTGTCGTAACACCACATAAATATTTTGAAGGCTTAATCTAAGAATCAGTCAGAACTAGAGAGTGTTCTAGAGGGTACAATGGGATATATCCCAATATATCAATGGGACAGTACCCTATTAAAAGGTATATTGCAGTTTAAGACACTGATTTAGAGAAGATTCTAAACTCAAATCAACTTTGAAGGCATTAAAATAACTTCGAACACTGGCAGCTACATTTTAGAAGTCGAAATATGAAACTTCAACAATTTAGCCTCCTGGAAACTCCTATCTTTATAAAAGAGTATATTCTTGGTTTACGTATTTGTGGCACCAATCCAAAAAAGGCAAAGTATAGCATAAAAAACATCTATTTTAACTAAACTCTTACTGGCCTCTAGAAGTATTCCTTGTATTCTTAATTGTTTCCTTACTTAGCGTATGCTGGAGCCACCCAGTATGGATTTTCCTCCGCTTCCTTCGCATGTCGTAAAATGGCCTCTCGAGGATTGCTGTCATCTGTCTTGTCCAGGGCAATGTTCTTGACTATATATGATGACAGGGTGACCCCATGAGTCCCAACACGACCACCACGACCTATGGCACGAAGAGAAAAATATTTAAGAAATATGCAGAGCCTGCACCGGTGACCTGATACAAAAAGATTATTTAAAATGCTATAGGAAGGGTTTAACTTAGGGCTGCATTCAGGTGGGTGTTTACTGATAATATAACTCAAAGTAAGCCATTGTAATTACTAATTTTTTGCAGGCAAGCACTCCAATGAGACATCAATGAGACACTGCCCATACATCTATGGAGTAGAGTCACCCCCAAAAAAACACAAATCCAAATGAGTGTAGAACCAAAGCATGATGAACAACAGTTCAAAATGTTTATGCCTAGATTACCTGCTCCTGCTACTGGAGGTTCAGGTTTGTGAGACTTCATGGGGTCCAACCTATCCTTCTCCAGCTGTTTCCTCGTGCTTCGTTGTCGTGGTTCGCGGAACATTGGAAGTGCATGGGCTGAAGGGTCACAGTTTGGAAAAAATGAAATGTTAGAAATTCCGTTTTCTTTTTAGCATTTTAAATACAAAGAGTTGGATTCTTTCTTGCAATGGACAAGGTGTCAGGAGCAGCCATATCCAAACAGTGGTTTACTGAGTTGTACTTTCAGGCATTTCTTTCTGCTGAATTTTTTGCAGATGAAAACAGTCAGATATCAGGGTTCCTTCAGGCAGGAGGCTCTCATCTGAAATACTGTTTGCACAGTTTATGCATACTTCATTCATACCTCTGTCAACATTAGCATTGTGACCAATCAGTTACTCTTTTCTGAACTTCCCACGTTTCTTCAGCTTTCTCATATTCTAAGAGCATGACAAGGCACTTGATACATTTTTGGATATGACAAAGATTGGAGCAAAAACCTCTCAATGATTCCAGATGTGTTTTTAGGCACATGAAGTCACAATCATGTTCTTTCTTAAATAATAAGATTAATCACCATTGGAAAAATATCATAACTGTCAAAGTCTGGCTAAATTGTCAGGATTTAGAATTTGTATGTCCTCATAAAAGTGCTATCTTCAGTCACAGTAATGGCTTTGATCCACTCAGCAGAAACACCATGCTAATGGACATGGCTTTCTTGCAGAGAGGCTTATAACTCACATAAAGGTGTGCTCATTGCTGCTGTTTCCCAAAACCTGGGAAATTGTGCAGCAGTCAAATGATCCAATAAAGACAAAAAATAACCAAACAAATCTTAAATTTAGGATCATCTCTATACTGAATTAAAAAAAAAAAATCATCAGGGAACATTCAGGCACTTATCACCTTGAGTTTTCAGCTTATTTCTGTAAGCCTGTTCAATTTATTAGACTGAATGAAGTCGCAGCCTAGTGACACACAGCAGATCTTTGGAAACAAATGTTTAAGTTTTATTTTTGCAGACTTCATTAAGCATGAAATGCCAGGGACAATTTTCTGGCAGGCATTAAGCTTGATCAGTTTCCACAGAGCATCTGAGGTGACTAATGCACAGATGCAAGCCTTTGCCATTTGTGGAGTCAAGGTTGTCTAAGGGAAAACCATGCTGTGTATTCCTGTGTTTTAAAAGTGACACTTAATCCCTTAAAACAACATTCCTGCATTTTAAGTAGCCATTTCAGGCAATTCTGATATTAAAGAGCAACAAGAAATCTGATAGGGAAAAAAAAAAACCTAAAAGAAAAAAGAGGGGGGAAAAAAGGGGTCAGTTCACTTCGCAAAAGCACTTCAGAGATCTTCAGGTCTTCCCAGTTCTATCTGTAAACTTAAAAGATAGACATCTAACTTCTGAAAAGTTTCCAAAATATGCAAAAAAAATTTAAAATTTGCTGAGCAAATCCTTACAACGTTTTTCTGCATTGATGTATATGGAAGCATCTTTGTTTAGTTTCAAAATTATGTGGAAGAAACAGCTAATCAGCTAGAATTCAGTGATAAAACCCCAAAAATGTGGGTCTGTATCTTTCAATGACATTTATAAACGCCATTGAACACACAAGTTACACTGAATTTTAAGCAGAATTTGCTTTAAAAAATCACAGAAGTTCTTCAGAATATGAACACTAGTGACAGTGCACACGCATTACAGTGAAGGATGTTGTAAGGATGGATCAAGAGCACCCAATGAGGATAAATACCCCTGATCTTTGGCAGTTGCTACTTAAGTTTACCCCAAAAACTGGAGCTGGACATCTGCAGCAGTAATGTAGGTTAGAGACAGCTGTGGCTTCAAAGTGCCCAAGATGGGAACCCAGAACCAAAGTGCCTTGATATGGGTCTAGTTACCAAGACTGGCCAAACTTCCTCATTCTCAACCTTTTTGTTTATTATGCTGCCAAACAACTTGTTTGTTTTATAGAGAAATGGCTTTAGTATGTTTAAAACCAAGACAACTAGAAATCAGAACTGAACACCCTGGAACTGGAAGATGATGAAGAGAAGCAGGACACCACAACCACATGACTGTTCTCAGTGAGGAAACACTACACAGGGCCCAAAGGTATGTTATGTTGTTATATGTATTATGTTATGCTAATAGGGACAGTTAACATCTCTCAGTTAATTCCCTCATTCCATTGTAAAATCTGTCGTTGGGAAAAGGCAGATCATTGAACATTTTATAGTAGCAATGATAACTATTTCTTATGTGTCACTGATCCTTACTACAAACATAAGTTCTCAAAACCGCCCGAGGCTAGGGATAGTTAAGCTATTTAAAACCCTGTGTAACTTCGGTAAGTTACAAATTTTGAAAAATCATTTGTTATTTGTTCAAGACCTATCTCCCATCTCTGATTTTGTCACTGGTACTGCAAAGTGGCAAAACTCTTCCTAAACCCATCTACATTCCAAAATTAAGTTATGGAAAACTGAAGCTGTAAAAAAGCTCCAAAATTTTTGGGGCTTTCAGGAGCACCACAATCAAGAAACCAACCACTACTAACAACTTTACAAAGCATACAGATTAGATATACCTTTCTGTTTGTGTAACACTATAAAAAATTTGTATGAAGCACCAATATATGACACCAGTGACCAATGCTTAATGGAAGACTGGCTTTTAGAGGAGAAAAAACAAAGCTAAACAATCTGCAAATAATTTCAAACCTAAGGATGAGCTAAGGATTGTACTATAAAGATATGTTTAAATTTCTTACGTGTTATAATGTAGTCCTGCGTGAGAGTCTCTGCTTGTCTCTCTTTTCGTTTTGTTTTGACCACACATAATTTTGCTCCCCTAGGAGGAAACAGAGCAGTTCAGTTAGTCTGTTTATACCAAACAGAAACCAGTTTTTATTCAAGACAGTCTCAACAAAATTATACAGCACTCTAAATATTCATGAATGTGTGTATCTTTGCCTGTTCATGCTCATGTGAAGGAGGGTAGGGAGATTACAGTGTTTCTGTTACAGAGCAGTTTGTATGACATAAGAAATAAGAATGGAAGATTCATTTCACACTTCATTTGTCCACAGTACTTTAGTTTGCACATTGGAAGTACTGCTCTCCAAACTTGGGCACTTGCTCCTGATATAATTCTTCCTAGGCAGCAGAGTTGGCCATTATCTAACCAGAGGTGCCTGTAACACTGAGGCAGGAAAGACTGCATAAGCCTGGCTGCACAGCAAGACTGATTTAAACCAGTGGTATTTACCTCCTTACGGTAAATACCAAAACTGCACTAGGGCTCTGTGACCCAAAAAATTATGACCAACTCCCATGTTCTCTAAACTGCCAAAATCAGAAAAATAAAATTTATTTATGGTAATCTTGTAAACCAGAGTTTATCTTCACACAGAAGTGCCTAGGTGACAGTAAGTATCCAGAAAACATTAACTCAGTTTGGTTTAGGATGCCAGCAAAACAAAGATACCACATACATAGGAAGAACACCTTATTTATTCCACTCAGTATCAATGAATTGTACATTTTCTCCCAGCTGACAGGAAGGAAGAATGCCCCACTTCTCCAGCCAATCTAGATGGCAAAAGAAAATTAATGACAAAACAAATATTTAATAGACTACTTAGGCCCTCTTCATCCTAAGTTGGCAAGTCACTGTCTGATAAATCAGTACCACCTTTCCCTTAGATGTACAGACAAAATCCTCATGTGATAAATGAGAGTGGTGAAGAAGACTAAAAGAAAGGTGGGGATGTGTTTGTTTGCTTTGCACATTGTCAAATTGGGTCTTCCAGCATTACTTCATTAGCACTGAAGTTTGAGGCTTCTAAACAAGATTTTTACTTCAGGAAGAAAATATGCAATACAAAACCTGAATACAATACAAAAACCTAAAAACAATAAATACCCATTCAGTAACACTTCCTCAACAACTTCCAACAGAAGGAAGAAAGGTTGTTCTTAGCGCATATTTCATGCAATTAAAAAATTAAAGCATTTGTAAATTCAAGTAGAACAGCCAACATACTGCAAAAGGAAAAGCCCAGTGGAAAAAGTGCCACTCTTCATAAGCAAACATTTTGGGTTATTTTTTCTCTTTCTACTGCTGCTGAATAAGTAGAACTCTGCAAAACCAAACCAGTTTTACTCATTTCTTAGTATAATCATTGAATCACAGAATCAGGCTATATTTGAGAAAAAAAAAACATAATGAATCATGATTACGTACCTCTGGCTTTTGACAGGATCATAGTACACTTTGGCTAAACCATTTCCAGTACCAACCATGATCTGGTTCAGCTTGGGATGCCAAAGACAACGCACAACACTCTGAAAATAGAGTAGGATATTGACAGTTAGTTGGTCATTCATCTGGATCTTAGAATTAATATTCACATTGTCAAAGAGAGCACCACACTCTAGCAGGACCAAGCTTAAGCATATGAATAAGCATGTGAATATTTGAATGAGTAACTCGAGAGTAGAATACAATGTAAAAGGAGTGACAACACCAGCATGTAGGCAGGGACGGAAGTAAAAACTGATGACAGTATGATAACCAGTGGTTTCTACAGATTATCTGCTGCCAGGATCTTCATGGGCACAATGAAAATGGAAAGTTAAAGAGGGATTTGAAGGAGAACAATTAAGTGCTTCAGATAAGATATAGCGATTCAGGCCCTCATGACTTTTGTACTCTTATTTTTGATTCTTAATTCTTCCACTTCATTCATCACTTTATCTGTTTTGTCCCTTCTTGTCATACACTGCTGACCTTTTCCCTTGCTGACTGCAGAAACAGAAGAGATGCTGATTTTCACTCTTGCTTCTTTCTTCCCCACAACACTAAGAACTTGGCATTTGAAGCCTCACAGTACGTCTCACAGTACTGTCACCCTTCTGGTCAGCACTGAAACTCATTTTCAGACATTAAGAGTATTGTTCTACATGTGACTGTGAATCTCCATGTGAGTACTGTTCTCAGTCTGATTCAGCAAGACAGCACAGAAATTCTAAGACTCAAACGTCTGACTCCAGAGAGCCGAAGTGGACACAATCTGCCACAAAGAACAACACATCTCATCAAAAACACAAAAGAAAGTATCTGTTTTTGACAGACACTAATGCCTTAAATGGATGTTGTCCAAGGCTGAAGTTGGTTTGTGCCACTTATGTAACAAATGTATCCAGAGCTAGCAAGATGCATTATCTTGTTAGTATTTCATGGAACAATGCTCCCTTTTCTAGCCTTCCCTTTCTTCTCCCTCCAACTTCCCAGTGCATGTTCCATACTATTTCTGCTTTGGTCCAGCCTCCATTTCTTTGATGCTAGGAGACACATAACATTAGAAATATCAAAAAAATTCTGAAGCCCATTCAGCCATCATGAATCAGAACTTCATTTTACCACAACATGATGCATGACACTCTCCTAAGCTGTTTTTTTCTACTTTGTATTGTCTTTTAGGAAAAAAAACTGAGTGAAATGAAGTTTCATTAATCAAACAGCCATTTTTTACAAGGCTCTCCAGCAAAGCATCCTCCTACATACAACATTACACTTTCCCATTTACTTACAGGTACAAATAAACCTGGTTTGCTTATTACAAGACAACTACAGAATAACATTTTTAGAGGTAAACCTGAAGTACACAATACAGAGATGCTAATAAATTTTTGGATTTAAGTAAGAGTCTTACATATTGTTATGTAATGCTCAAAATGCTAAAGTAACTCTAAAACACTAGAACTAGTAACAAATACTGAAGGTCAAAGGTGGGTGGCCTTTTCTTTTATTAATATTTATTGCATGTGGTTAGCCAGCCTTTTTAAACTCTGTAGTTAATGTGGTTCTCCACTTTCTTCTGTCAAGTAAATGTATTTTATAGCATGGTAGTGGATACCAGCCAACAAAAACAAGCATGAGACAGTGTGGCTCAGCACTGATGGGGTTTGCTGAGTTTCTAACTTGTCAAACATGCACAGCACACTTAAAACCACCATGGCACATGTTACAGAGCAGGCAAAAGAAACTGCCATTAAATGTAGTCCTATAAATCTTTCAAAACCATAAAACATTCCCAGAATATAATCTGTTAAAAACTGAACGAAGTCAAGTTCTGAACATGCAAGTAATTTTATCAATCCACTGGTATATAAACATACTTTATAAGAAATAATAAAAACTACTTCTGTGGTTTTTATATTATTTTAGAAACTGAACATTCTTCAAAAATACCAAAATACTGAATCCTTGAACTGTATCCTAAAAAAATTTTCCAATCATTTAATCCTAAAGAAGTCAAAATTCTAACTAACTGTACAACAAATGGATGATTGTAGGCTAGGTCTGAATACTGGCAAGGAAGGGTAAGGAGAATCTTTATCACACAAAAATAATTAACACTTAAAGAGCATTTATTCTTTGATGCCTCTAACTTCTCAATTGCTTCCACCTAGAATAACTCAGGTAGACATCTTTATCACTGGAAATGCTAAACATCAAATTCCATCTCAAAGAAGGTCCTACCTCCCAGCTCTCCAGGCAAGTAAGTATCTTAATTGCAGATAAAAAAGTGTTTTCTTGCCTTTGCCTACGTGTGCATGTAGGTAGGTACACACCTACTGATACTAAATTTTTCACAACTCTAGAATGGTTGTGGTTGGAAGAGAGCTCTGGAGATGACTAATTCAACCATCCTTCTCCAAGCATGGTCAGATACTAAAGACAGCTCAGGATATCACCATTTGTTTTTTAATACTTCCCAGGATGGAAATTTGACAGCCTCTTTCAGCAGCCTGTTTCAATGTGCAACCAGCCCTACTATTAAAAAACCTAAAAACCCAACCACAAACCACAAAAAAAATTTCTTTCATTTAAAACAAGAAAAACCTATGTAGATTCTGAAAGCAAAAAAATGTCAGGTCATGGCTTAGCAAATGGAAAATGTCTTACAACAAAGAAGAATAATAAAATGCAGAATATATCATCACATAAGCATCTTCAACATTTGAAAATAAGATTTCTGTGACAGCTGAATGTTTTGGACACTATGCTTTTGGAGCATGAAGTGCTGGAAGCCTGTCATAAAAAATCCTGAAAATAATTTTTCCATAGACCGACATGGCCAGCTTTGTGATTACAAGAAAATTATAAAAGATAATTACTAGTAACAATTTAAAAGTTGTTTTGTACTTTTGCTATGGCAAAAGCATTAAGTTCTTCAAATTAAATCAATCTGAAAAGCCTTTGGCAATGTCTATTGCATATACAAACACAGTAGCTTGCATTGGGAAATACTGGGAAAACATTGTGAAAGCACTTTTGTGAAGACAGACAAGGAAAATATTAAAAATATTACCCAAAAGAGAAACACTGCAAATTTACCTTCTTGATTCTCACTGTGAAAGAGATTAGAACAGATTCAGTGGGTGTCATTGTCTGAAGGCAGTTCTGGGGTGGTTCCCAAATAGTCTTACCCCTATCAGTCTGTTCTCACCTCTGTATTTCCCTTTGAGTCATGTAAACAGAGCTGTTGCTGCAGGTAAACATTAAACAACACCAAATAATTTTACTGTCAGGTTATCCATCTAGGTGAGCTCACTAGGCAACTACACATACAGCTTTTCTGGTACTGAGCAAGTACTAGTGCTTTGACAAGAGTTAACAGCCGTGTCTCTAAATGAGAAACTGAAGCCTCATTTTCTGTAACACAGAATGGGACACTTATTCTGGCCTAGGAATACAGCCCTGTGTTTAACACGCACAGTGAAGAGTAACTGAGGCAGATCTGTCAGCAAGCAAAAGCTAATTATCTCAACTGAAACTTTCCAGAGCACTTGGGCAACACCCTGACAGGAGTAAACAATGCAGAGAGGGCATTTTACAAGGTCAGCAAGAAAAGATTTAAATGATTTGTGGCACAGGAGTGGAAAATTTACCCCCTAAGATGAAACTATGAAGCTGGTACAGTCATGAAACTACAGACTGATGTCAAGGACTGGAAGAATTTTCCTGGAACTTTGCTTATAAAGATGGTTTGAGACTGCAGCAGGAAAGACAAAATTCAGTTCCCTGGACCACACTTCAGATAAAAACACTCAGTTTTAGAGTGTGGATAGAACTGATCCAGGATGGGAAGCGCAGTCTCAGAGGGGTGTCAGTACAGGTCATGAAGGAAAGAAAGGTTAATAATTTCTAGTAAGAGGGACTATGAATGGTTAGAGATCACACATTGGCACTGATTATCTGGATTGTGAAAAGCTTCGGAAAGGATGTGCTGTGATAAAATATATAAAGAAAAAAACATAAATGCATTAATTAATACTGCATAGTGCAGCAAGTATTCCTAGTTCCTGTGAATTACAGAGTACATACAGTCTTCACATAAATGTAACATCTTAGACCTAAAAGATTTTTCTGCAGCATTTCAGAGCCTGAGCAGTCACTTAATCTTACTAGTATCTTTTGAATCTACCAAAATGGTTGCTCATAATGAGGTTGCTCAAAATAACATGCACATAAATAAAGAATGTCTCTTGAAAGCATTATTCACCTCTATCCTCTTTCACTCTGCTGCAAAAAATTAAGGGAAGATTCAGGTTTCTGTCCATCAGTGCCTTCTTGAGTTCCTATACTAACATTTTATATGTCCGTGAGTTGATCTTGTACAAAAGCATTGAATTGTTTTTTATTTGGTGCATTTCAGCTGAGATCCAACAAAATCTCACTGAGTTTTTATGTAAACAAGACCCATGATAACAGTTAATCTTTTTCTGTTAGCAAAATTTTATAAAACAGACATGTATGTGTGTACACCTATGGAGGTCATAATTGCAACAAGACTGGCATGATAATGATTTCACCATTTTCCAAAAAACTGCAAGAACTTTCATATTTTGGACATAAATAGGAATCACCATACACTTCCAGAGCACTTAGGTCAACAGGACTATATTCTCTCCTTGCTACTGCAAAATGAAAAGTAAATTAGAGGGGCCATATTTTACAATGATGTTTAACTTCTTTTCCCTCCTTCAGGAGGACTTAGCGCTTCTCAGTCAGGCACTGTTTGCTTTGGAAACTACCCTTTCTCCCTACAGACAGTTAAGTTTTAAGGTTAAGTACTATGCAGTTATCTTTGAAAATGAACATTTCATGTAAAATGTATTTTCAGATAATGCATGATAATGTATCAGCTTTTCAAGTTCAATACTAAATCTTCTCCTGCCATGCAGAGAAGAGGAAAGAAAAACACATTTCCCTGTCAGTTATGCACTCTTGGAATAAACATTTTCCATTTTTCTTTCTTTTCACTTCAGGTACATACTTTCAATCCTCTCTGGTTGTTCTTGACTTTCAACTGGCTTATACATTTGCTCCAAAACACCAGATATGACTAATCAGGTAAGAGCAGCTATCAGACTTTTAGGCAAAGTTCACTGAATTATTGTCTCCTCCCATGGCTATTAGTGCAAACTATTTAAATGAAAACACTGACAACAAATCTGCTTTGCAGACTGCATCTATCTACTTCCATCCCTACATGAAACTACCCTGAGAAACTGGAAATCTCTACTGAATGATTCTGACGTACAGCTAATATTCATATTTACCCTGGTTGAATGTGCAGCCAACATTCCACCTGTAAACAGGGAAAATCAAAAATGATCTTCCAAATAGCCACTAGAAAAAGATACTGCTAATTTCAGATAAATACTGAAAATGGAAAGGAAACATGCTAATCCCAGGTTTTCACACATCTCTAACCTATGAAGCAAGAATTCATGAACATTTGATGTTTCTTTTAAAGTGTTACACTTTATATGTAAAGTTCAGTAATTCCATGGTGAAGTCGCTGATGTTTTGACAGTTGTTGGGAAATCAGGTGCAAGTAAGAGAGCGTAGGCTTTGCTCTCTCAGCTAGCACAAGCCTTTCACAGACTGGCAGGCTTTTCTCCTGTGAATTGTCTGCAGTCAGAAATTCTTAAATCAACAGAAATGAATGCAAAAGTAACCCATTATCTCCTACTTTGCTATTGGCAAGGTCAGAAAATGAGAGATTAAATGTTCCAGCGCTTTAATAGAAGACAATAAACACCCACAGAGGGAAGTAAAGAGTTTAGGTGGGACTTGTTTCATCAAACTTAACATGCCTACACTTTTAATCTTTGGAGATCTATTCTTTAAATATCTACCAACGTCTCCCTTTAAAGTTAACAGAGAGAAATAAGCATTTTACAGTGGACTTCAGCTAACCTATTTGAGAGATCTATTTTAGGATGGGATAAAATCACAGTCTGAATATGTTTATTTTTCTCTGTTATAGATTAGAAAAGGAGCCTAGGATGACTGGATCAGCTGTAGACATCTGTATTTGGTCAGGTGAATCCCTACAGCCTACAGCGGCCAAAATAGCTGTAAAAGAAAAACAGAAAACTAATGAGGATCTATATTACAGCATGTTGGGCTACTTTGATGAAACTACACAGCTCAAGATAAAGAATCCTGGTACCCATACTGAATACTCCTAGTGCAGAAAGAATACACCAGATATAAACTTCTAAAACTGCCCAACAAATCTTGAAAACCCTAACTTCAAAGATCAGGTGTAGCTCTGGAGATACTTAAAAATGGAATAGGGGTTAAACAGAAAAAAACTCTGTATCTGCCCTTATTGCTTACCCCTTTCCTAACCTACAATCAAATAATTCCTCAGAATCTTGAAGTTATACAATAAAAAAGTGAAAGCAAGAGCTGCTGACCTAAGAAAATCTTTTTGGTCAGGAGAATAAAAACTTAAACAAACCTTCTCTCTTTCCCACATGAAAGCTTTGCTTCAGTGGCTGTGACGGTATGTGATGGCTCTGTTTGAAAAGCACTGCTTGGATTCGCTGCACTTGGCTGTCCAGGTAGTCAGACAAGGGACATGTCGGCAGGGAAGATAGCAAACATGTAAAATAACATTCTGACTGTGGTCGTTGATTCTGTAAGGACAGGTGATCCCAGCAGTTTCTAAGTGGGGCTTTTCTGACTGAACTGAGTATTTATCTTAAATGTAATCACTACAAATTCCAGTCTTTCTGAAAAAAGCCTTGTCTGTCAACATCAGTGCAAGTATGCATGCAACTAGTTTATTTAGCACATCTATTCTGTCCCTTCTCCTATAAATCAGTCCTACATACTTACAATGAAAAACCACTTGCAGTATCTTTTGCGCTTGCAGCACAGGAGCTCAAAACTTAATAAATAACACTACTTAGGAAGCTTATAATAAATCACCTTCCAAATTAACATCATCTGTTACCTAAGCTTATATTATATTTGTATTTGAGAGGGGTAAGCAATTTCAAACTTGGGCTGGATAGAGGGATGAAATCTCAGTGTGGCCTTTCAGCTTTATAGTTCTAGGACTTGTACCTTAAGTCTTTCTGACTTTAACAATATGTCTCCCCATAAGAGAAGGGAAATGTAAGAAGCTACACCTCTATTTAATACAGTTTTGATGTCTTTGAATAAAACATCAAATCTTTAGATGTTATCTGCTGAAGACAGCTTCCCACTACCACAAGATTGTTCCCCATTCCTGTTTGGTTACTACCGCTTTTAAACAACTATTGTAATTAGAAAAGATTAAAGCAGGGGCTCTCAAGCTTTGCCATTTTACAATAAAGGTGTGGAACTATTTAGAAACTTCAGATATTTAGACTGCTGTGCAGTGGATACAAATCTAGGCTTTGTACAAACTTTTACAGACATGTTTTACGCGGCTCACATTTTTCATGAACCAAAAAAAAAACTCTGCCATGTTTTATTTTATATATCCCTGCAACAATGCATACACTACTTAAGAGAGGAAAATGAATCAAAATATACAAAAAATCTCATGATGAGGAAAGATCCATATGCATTCTAACTTAGAAGCAGTAGAGAAGAGCTGTCTCAAAGATCTCAATGCTTTAAGAAAACACTTCTCACACATACTCCATGAAGTTCAGAAACAGGCCCTTAAGGACTTTTAAGCAAGTGTTTCAACACATTTTCACTCATGTTAAAAAATAATTTCTCCCCAGCTCTAAGCAATTAGAATTTAAAGGAAAAATTAAAAAAAAAAAATCAGAAACTTGAAATTCTAATCTGTAGATAATAGCAGTTTTATCTGCAGAAATACAGTAATTTCTATACAATAATCAAAGATCATTGATAATGATGCCAATTCCTACTGCACACTCTGTAAACTCTTTCCACTGGTGTCTTGGAGCAGAGTGGTGATACAACCGCCATCTACCTGGCTTGCCATGCTGCTCCACCTAGAAACAGCTGGTCAGCCTCCTGGAAGTGCCAGAAGAGGGGATAAAACTGTGTAACTCTTATAAAACTGCTGAGTTTTAAATAATAATAAAAAAGTTAAATAACATTTAGAAGTATGCCATTTTCAAATATCTGCCAAGCTGAAAAACAAATGCTTCCATCTTTTTTCTCCTTTTGAGCAAAAATACAGTTAACACATGTTCATACAATGTGTGCTCTGATTTATAAAAAGGCTGCTCACATAATAGAAATGTACTAATATTATATTTAAAAATATACTGTAAACCCCAATTGCAAAAATCTTCACATTCATGATTCCCCTGGAGCTCTTCCAAGGAAAAGAGCCAACTGCAATAAATAAGATGGGAAGTTAGGGAGTATCTACAATGTAGTGACCTGCTATCATCAGATTTAAAATACTATTGATAATACAGTAGTGGAGGAAAGAATACTAATGTTTTTCACTTGTGAAACATGACTTAGAAAATGTGTGGAAATATTCAATAGAAAATGGACTAGAAATGGATAAAACTTACAATTTTATATGTAGAAACCAGAAATACCCTAAAAATTTTTTCAGAGGCCATTATTTTAAAGATGGATTTCAATACAGAAAACATGGATACCAATGCTGCACCACTCAACTTCCAAGGTACAGCTAAAAAATATATTTTCACAAGAGCATGGAGCCACTTATTTTCCTCTTCTGATGAATAAAAAAGTAACTTAATCAAAGTGGCAACCTGTTTCCCCTGTAACTGCAATTGTCAGGAATTTTCGAACACTTGGTCTGTTAAAATTACAGCCACACTTTCATCTCCATATATCATAAAACTAAGGGAGACAACCTTCATGTGCACTCCCACTGTTACAGGGACAAAACCCTCACAGTTTTTTACTCTGCATACCTCAAACCTCTAGTGACATAGTGACATCCCCCCTAAAACAAAGTACACGCTGCTCCAGGATACACAAAGGGAAGGACCACATTGTGTTTATATATATATGGAAGCAGAAAATAAAAACTGACAGGTTACCACACTATAAAAGAAAACACATTCCTGTGATTCACCTCTTATACTAGCGGGTGGTTTTGTTCACTTTAAAAAACACATAAATTTACTGGGCCTTAAATATTGTATTAACTTATTTGTTGTGGAAAATATGGATTTTCCTTAAAAATAAAACAAATGGCTTAAAAAAAAAAAACAAAAAAAAAAAAAAACACCAAAACAGAAGTTGCATGATGATCTCTTCCAGAAGTTAAAAGAATTTATTTTTCTTAAATAAAGGAAAGCTTTAAATCTCAGTGAAATGGGCCACAGTGGAAAAGCCCTTTACTATATTTCTGCACCTTATAAATAGTAAATGGTATTATTTAAAGTCAAGGAAAGAAATACTGCAATCCTATATCAACCAAGCAAAACGGATGCTGGAAGGTTCATATTCCTTATTCCTTCTTTCCTTTTCGCTCTTTCATCTAAAAGGAAGCTTTATTTATAGCTTGTCTCAGAAGACCTTCCTGAAACATCCCTTAGAGGTATTTTCAGAAGTATTTAATAATTTAACTTTTGCTTACATTTGAGAAACTAAGAAAATATTGAAGAATCCTCCTAACAGAAATAGGTTTCCCAGTACAACCATAAATCTATAGTTTTGGATTATTGCTTATTTACAAAATTCTGTGGGATATTTTAAAAAATTGCACATCTCATTTTGTCATGTACACAAACTCATAATCTTGGCTCATTTTTAAATTAAATTATTACTTCAATTTGCATTAAAAATCAGCAATCCCTGTAACTATACAACTTCCTTTTTTTTTCTCCTTTCTCAGTGCCCATTCTTGCTTGGCAGTAATGGAGTGTAATACTTGTCCCTTCCATATGGGGAAAATGAGTACTGCTGCCAAGATCAATCTTGTCTGTAATAAGGATAACTACCGGGTGATCTGTTGGAAGTAGACAAATGAATGACAGACATGTGAGAGTGATTCAAGTGCCTATCCACAGCTATTTAAACTAAACTGACATTGGGGGAAATCTTGTGTACCCATTTATTTTTCTATACACTAGGTATTTATAACTGGTTCCCATGAAGTGGTTGCATAACCAAAGCAAGAATTAGGAATAAACCCTTCCTGCCCTTCATCTTGGCAGTGAAATCTCCCTTCCCTTCCAGACTGCATATCCCAAAGATGAGACCTCATTCCACAGCAGCTATAGGTCTTCCTGCCTCTCACACTACCTGACGGTAAGAAAGGGAAACAGCCTCTGAGTTTCTGGACATAAGCTCTGTACTCCCATATTCTGGCAGTATTGTTTCCTGCCATCTGTTTAAGTTTCCTTATCCATGTAAACAGAGTGATGAAAGGTTATGTGTGTAATTAGAGGTATTTCAGATTAAATAAGCCTCTAATGCTCAAATTGAGAAAGTTCAATAAACTTATTTTATTGTGAACATTTGATAAGAGAGCGGAAGAACCTTTCATAAATAATACTATCAAGATAGAAGAGAAAGAGAAGAAGTATGAAAAGGCTGCACATTCATAACAGGATATTTTCAAGTTTCATTAAAAAGAGGGAATTCTGTAAAGTTTAGTAAACATGACCCTTGCCATAGTACAAAGCCCTCAAAATCTCCAATTTTACCTTTACACACCAAGCCAGAGCAAGGCTGGGGCACTGCACACAGAGCATCAGCTTTCTTAGAGTGGCAGAGGCAGGAGCTCCAGCCCTGATGTAATTTTGATGTAACCTGCAGGAAGTAAAGGACCCTGCCATAACCTGCAGCACAGGTGATTTCTCTCCTTGATAAACTCAAGGGAAAAAAATTTCACTAAGTGGTATTACCTGCAAAATTCCTTTATCTGCATCAAGATATCTCGAAACCAGCAGTCACTGGAAGCAGAAAGGATGGTCAGACAAGAACCAATAATTTTGTCTTTGTCTTGTTCACACCTCCTCCAACTACTGGCCAGAGACAGAGCTGGTGGTCTCCAGGTCTTTTGACATTAGTTTTCTTCAAAAAGCATTGCTATTCATCTAAGAAGCTTAAATTCTACAAAAGTCCCAGTGCCTACATGGTGGGATGGCATGCAGGAGTGGACACAACAACACGGCTGTTTAAGCACAGATTGTGGCTGAGAAACAAAAAAAAAACCAAAACACTAATACAAGAGGAAAAAAGCAAATTAATATTCTGTACCCAGCCACAACAGCAGAAACTAATCAGACTGTTAGCCCATTAGTAAAACCACAAGGTTTCACTCCAGCAGCTCTTAAACAGTAATGGATTTTCCCATGAAAACTTGAAAGAAAAGGTGAAAAAAGGTTTGTGTGGTATGATGGAAAGGAATGCCAGACACAGCTTTGGTCAAACATTCCCATTAAATATTTTCTCATTACCCACTAGTTCACTCACAGGCCAATTTCACTGGCTATTTACCAAGGAGGTTTAAGATAATGTTTACTGCTCTTTACTACTTTTCAATTTCCTAGGCTCGCTGGCATTTCCCTTAAAAAATCTTTGTGAAATTAAAAAAGTGACACATGAATAGTTTATACTTTGTCTTATACTGAGAAAATCTCCGCAAATTTTCTGTTATTCTGATTATATATATTCTACCACTAAGCTGCTATACAATTGCCTTCAAAAAGTTACGAAAGATGCCTTTTTTGTTTAGCAATATGGACTAAATCTCACTGAAATCACTGAAATTATTTCATTAGAAATGAGAGCAGATCAGACTCTTTGCAGAGACAGACACTGGTGCATTTGTGCTTTTATTACACATATAGCATAGCATAACTTCAACTCTGCAATGTCTAAAAAAACCCAAAACAGAAGGAGTAAAATGACATATTTCAGCCCTAGGTAATGTGGAAAATGTAAAGAAGTATGACACTTAGTTGCAGAATACAAACTGAAATCTTGGATAACATTATGTGTTTATCTTTAATTACCCTAATGCTAAATGCTAACTGCTATTTTTGAGACTATAACGAAAAAAAAGGAAACTAGGAAAGCAGCCGGTAGAAAGAAAGTAATTACTGCACTGCTGAAAAAAATGTTTTGATAAACTACACACAAGATATTAATCTCCCAGTTTACAGATCAATGATCTTTCCAACAAATAGCATTTACTGCTTACAAAACATAAAAGCCAGCTTCTTGAACATTCATTTGCTTTTAGCATGCCTTTATGCGTTTATATTTAATCAAACATAGTAATTTGAGAATAACAAGTAAAGAACACTAATGAAAAAGCCAAAAGATACAAACAGTAGAAAGACCTTGAAAAAATATACTGTTTTTATTTTGTAAGACCGCTTAAAGGAATTTTTCTTCTTTTAGATTCAGATGATATGCTAAACTGTTTTCCTTAGATGTGTAGAGTTAAAGTTGTAAGCTAGACAGACTTCTTGTACAGGTATTGGCAGTGCTGACTCACTGAAAATTATGTCATAAGATCAGTATTTTTCTAAATTCTTCACCTATTAGTTCCATTATTTTCATTTCCACTATATGCAAAGCAGACGTATGACAGTCTTAAATTTTATAACTACAAATGAAGAAAACCAGCAGCACTAAAACTCTATAGACCAAAGTGATTTACTACAGTCTTAAAAAGTACCATATAAATATCAGCACCTATATAAATTTATAGTATAAAATTATGAACCTGCTTAGACTTGTACACATACTTAAAATTTTACTATATTAGTGGCCCCAATTAAGTTGTTTTATTGACTGTTTCTTACTGTTGGGTCTCCGTTTCATGTCTCCTTTGCATTTTTAAACAAAGAAGAGAAATTTAGCTCTTGATTCTAAGAGAAATGGAGAGCAAAGGGATCTTTTGTGGACTCCCCTGTAGCACGATCTATCTTGGCAGGTAAACAGACCCTTTATTTCCAAGACTTAGAGGACAAAGTTACCAAATGAAAACAAAAATTTCTTTGAATGCAAAAAAAAACTGGCAATACTTCTCACTAGTTAAGTGGTTTTGGAGATACAGGATCTACCACTGACAAGCTCCTCCCTCTTGCAGCCTTAGAGCTTTACTGAAGTTTCTGCACACTGTTACTGACATGACCACTACTAAAAGGAGATGCCATCATAAACACCCCCAAACACTCAGGTCTAAGGAGCTCAAATTCATTGTGAATGGAATTATGAAACTATTTTGTTTCCGGTGCCCACATACAGGAGAGCTCCTACAAAAATCTACTTCTTGCACTTTTTGTTATGTAGTTGTTTTCCTTTTCTCTGTCATGAAGTTTCAGAGGAGATGCTGAGGCATGCATGTTTTCTGTCAGAAAAAGGTTATAAATACTTGGTTATAAGGCTTGTATCAGAAAATAAAAATCCCCTGGAGATTCACACAAGTTTAGCTTGGTTTGTGGTTTGGTATGTTCCACAGGAGAAAAATATAAAAGCCACAATTTCTGCTGTATTTGGATAAATTATTTAGTAGTAAGTAAAACTTCCAAAGTCATATAAAATCCCTTTCTATTTAGATTATATGTTTAAGATGAAAATAGGTGTTCTTCTGTTCTTCTCTGCTAGGAAAAAACATGTGTATTCCTCTTTGGTAAGAATTCAGCATTTTCAATTTCCAAGAAAGCTGCCACCAAAATTATAAAATATAAGAAATCCATCTGTAAGCAGATTTTACCTTGGAATGGACTAATGGAGAAAGCAGGATTTAAAAAGAAAAGAAAATACAAAGGCAGTGATGTATAAACAACATCCAGCAGAAAGGAGGTTTGGTCTGATATGCTAGGAAAGCCTGTTGTGCTTGCTTTAAAAAGGTTCAGAAGGAGAAAATGGTATCCTGAAACAAAGTGACAAAATTGGTAACCAATTTAATCTCCCAGCAACTAAAGGGACATAAGCATACATTGCCATACTTATCAGTGGCACTTCTGGTCTAATTTCATCCACTCCTATGGTGTGTTATCACCCATAAGTTTACTTGTATATCACAAGAGTAAAAGGACCTTTTCATCTATGGTAATGAGATCTTCCCTTCTGTACAAGGGAATAGGTAGTCAGTTCAAGCCACGTATAGATCGTTCTTTATTACAAGTTCACAGCTTCAGGTTTTTATAGTAACTGGTGAGAATGGTGTTTTTTGATGGATTTCTTAATGATGCCTTCTTTTTGCAAAAAATTGCTGCATTTAGACTAGCTAGAAACACATTCTAGAGTAACCACTAATCTGGTCTCATGGACAAAAAGAAGTTTTGGCGCACTAAGTCATTTCATCATAATAACTAGTGAAGTAAGCAACATAAACATCTGTGTATTTTAGGATTTGTGTCTCACTTCACAGATCTAGAAGGGTTCACAGAAATCCTTGAGAAATGCAATGCTAACAACAGAGCAGGGAAGCTCTACTGCTTAAACACCTTGTCCTAGGACTTTTTTTTTAATTTAATTGAAACAGTTATTCAGGTTACTCTAGCCCTAACTCTTAATCATGGAGTAGAAAAATCAGAATAGTGTTAGTAGGTAATGACCTGTATAAGGGAAAAGAAGCATATGAACATGATTTCATTCATATTTTGAAGAGATGATTAAACTAAAATACATACAGCATCTGTAACTTCTATCTCATACAGCTTCTGGAAGGTCTCACGATCAAAGAAAAACAGCTTCCCACTGCCACCACCTTTCTTAACAGAGGTGCCTGTGACAAGGATCTTATCATCTGGACTGAAACAACAATCTGTCCTGTTGAAGAAAACAAAGCATTTCACTGGGCAGATAAATAATTAACATATCAAGAAGTTAGATATAAATTGCACTCCTTAAAACAATCTTTTCTATCTGTTAGTCCTTTCCAGACAAAGCTTGAAAAATTATTTTGTTAGCTGCCATCTATTGCTGTAGTTATCAATTAGAGTTATCAGTTACAATTGTTATTACAGTTGTGCACAAGATGCGCAGAACCGGCAGATTCAATAAAAATTCTCCTCCCAGCAAAATTCTCCTCCACTCAAAAGTCTTGCAAGCTTTTCAATACAAGAAACAAAAGAAAAAAAGTACTTTAAAATCTGGCTGTCATCATTAAGTAAAAAAATGTACTAATCATGAAATCTGGTTTTGCTGATGATACATTCTTCAGTGATGTAAGGTGGTGTGTTTATACATTGGCCAAAAATGTTTTCCTGTTTATTTCTCCTCTGTGTTACAAATTGCAGTTAAGACTGGGCTGTCCATGACTTGCCTTTTTAAGATCTTACTTCAAAATTACAAACTGTCCTTAGGGGATTTGGCTGTATTACAGCTATAGAAATGTAGATCAGACCAATAAACATATTGCAAACAATACTTAGCACTATGCAGTAAAATAAAATCAGTACTTCTGACACTATAACCTGAATTCATATTATGTACCTTCATGTTATATCTACTTTTTCATTCAGCTCTTTTTAAATTAATTATAGACTAAATAAGAATAAGGTTTACATCTATATCTCATTACACACATAAGGGCCTCCTCTTGAAATGTTACTAATCTAATTAGACTTAAGCCATATGAGACTGAAATATCACAAAAATAAGATCTTTTAAAGCAACATGAATCCCTAAAATTGACCAGAATTGTCACTGCACAGTTCTCCTTGTGCAGTCCTCTCTGTACAACTGTGGACCTAGTGACAACTGATGATAAGAACTCCAGCAGAACCCTTTCCCATTCAGCAAAAATACTGCTATTTCTGCTAGTTGGAATAAATTAGAATACTTACATTGGAAAGAAGCTGGGCAGTCCATCTGCTGAATTAAGAGGTTTTTTAAATTGCCTAATATCCCATATCTTTAAAGTATCATCTCCTATGAAACAGAAGAGACAGAGGTTAGCAATAAAGAATTCAAGGCAAGAACTTACACGTCAGAAATTTTGGCTCTTTAATTCAGAGAGGAGAACAAAATTATAAAATAGAAGCATCCAAAATGGGAACAATTTGGAAGTTTCTCCTCAGTAAGCAACTATGACAGTGCAAGGCTGAGAAGCTCAATATGCGGCACTCCAGTATACCAAAAACTTCTCCTCGATGGCTCTGTTCTATTGTGGTAATCCCTCCTATCAAGAACCACTATTCACAGTGGAATCAGATTCCTCAATCACTAATTTATTCTGTGTTTGTGAGCATTGATGTTTTGCTTCTAGGAGCAAATTTAACTTTCAAGATATCTAAAGAAATTAAAAATGTTGCCATGAATGGTCTAGATCAAAAACTAAACAAGTTTTATATGTGTGGTTTTTACCTTTCCTGAAAAAGCAATCAGGAAGAACATGAAAAGCACATAAAAGTCTTCCCCCTTCTTTAGCAGGCAACAAACTGCTATCTCAGTATGGAGAAGAGGCTCTGGAATCAGTCAGAAATCCTCAGGGAAGGGAGCGAAGGGAAGCAAGTGAAACCACACTTGCTGTAACGAAAACTTTTCACCACACTACCTTTAGCTATAAATGCAAAAATCAAGGTTACAAAAAGAGATTTGTAGCAATTTTCATCCGTGTTTGATAAACATGGTGTGACTGTAGGCCAGTAAAAGTCAGGCTGTTTATCCCTTTTTGAAAAGTTATGACATATTAACAAAATGAGAACTGGGGTAAAAAAGGAGATTAGTTAGTTATTCTCAGAGACATCTACATCTCTGCTCTAATAGTCCTTCTGAAACACACATTTCCAGCATGAGATGAGCTACAGAATTTGAGCTTTGAAGTACCTCACTCAAGCACCTAGACACATCCAAGCATTTGACAGCAGTGTCTCAGCACTTTCAAGGGTAAAAAGAAGGACACTTAAGCAACAATTCTCTTTAAAAATATCCAGACAAAAAGTTACAAAATCTTTCTGACCTAGGAAGCAAGATCTGCTTCCTTCCAAAGTACAAATCTTGCAAGAAAGTAATTTGGTTACCTACAAGTATTTTGTGGATTTGTAGCCTTTGAGCTCAAGAGCTCAAAGGAGGCCTTGGAAATAAAATGTTTTTAAATAAGTAACAAAAGAAATCAAGGCCAGCAGTGCCCTTTACAGGGAAAGCAGTAATGTGTGACCTCGTACATCATGTATGTTTATATTAAAGACTAGGATAACTCCTTACTACAAAATATTTTTAAGAAGTAGACAACTTAAATAAATTATGTCTAAAGTAGAGTATATTTATGTTCATTGGGAAGCTAAAGAAATGACAAGAAAGAAAAATGTTGAGTCCCTGTTTTGGGAATATGTGTTTTCTTATTGTTTCCCAGTAGACTCCATCCCAAGGACTTCAAAGCATTTAGTCTTGTAAAATACCCTCCCTTTTCCCTCCCACCTTGCCCCCCCCCAAAAAAAAAAACCACTTGTCATCGAGATGTTATAAAGCACCAGCACTTTAAAAATGTATGCAAAGGACAGCATTTGGCCACTTTGCAAATCTCCTGGATAGGGACAGATCTACGGCTAGCAGCCAAGGCTGTTCTGTTCCTAGTGGAATGAGCCGTGACATGATCTTCAAGCTGTAGTCCTGCCAGTTTTTAGCAGGAGAAATGCAATCAGACATGTAGCTATAGCTCCTTTGCTAGCAAGAAAATATAACAGACTGGTTAAAAAAATTTAGAAGACCCTAGTAGGACTCAAATTTATGGTTGATTTCAAGTCAACATTGTCTTAAACTGAAATAGTTTACAAAATAGAAGATTAAGTATTTGGAGAGGGGAAAATGCTAGTAGAATGACTTGACTTGCTAATGCTATGAAACTTTACCATCATTAAGAATTTGCTCCAATTCATGTGTCCTAATTAAAACTATCAGTGTACAAATGCAAATTGGTTCCTAAATCTAATTTTCATTTTGAGTTAAAATCACTGTCACTAAGATCACAGAGTATTGCCTTTCCTCAGCACCAAGGATTTTTCCCAGCAGGATCCTTCAATCAGTGCTTAGGAGACAGCTTTAACAGAGCTGCAGCACTAGCGATCTGTTTTTAATTACTTTACACATGAACAAAAACAGTTATCCTTAAACAAAAGCATATAAACAGAAGTTGTGCAATTCAGTATGAATATTCCAAATAGTCTACTCAGATCATTCAGTAGTTTTTCTTGACAGCAGACTTCTCCAAAGCCTGGCAGGATTATTTAAAGCTTTTACAGCATTTTTAGTAGCATTTCAAATTCTGGTTTTTGCCATTTTAATAAGGATACCAATAAATAGGCTCAAGACTGACACAATCAGGTCAAGACACTGTTATGCCAATGGTGCAATGGCGCAATGAGCACTGGATTTATCAAGAGGTAACAATTAGGTCCTAGAAAAAGTCTTTGGTGAGCAAAGATAGGCATTTTTCAAATGCTCTTTAGTCAAAATAAGGCCGAAGCACTATAAGAATTTGATCTGATTTTTTTCTTTTCTTTTCAGAAGATACTGACCAGGAAGACAAGCACATGAATGCGAGTAGGCCCAAAAGAAGCAAAAGTGCTGCCAGGAATTCACAAAGCCTACAGTCAGCAGCACTCTATTTAAAAAGAGGGAGTCCTCTGCTGAAAGCAAAACTTGATGACAGAAATTGTTCACAGAGATCAGTGAGGCAAAGAAAGATAGGAAATGGAAATTTTAAAAAAGTTACAGCTTTGGAAACACATAGCATAAGCTTACAAGAATATGTTTATCAACTCTGACCCTTTTTATGAAGGCTTACACTACATATGTGAGAGACAGCTTACAGAACAAGGTACAGGCTTCTGCATTCTGCCTCCTCACAGGAGGAGCTGCAACAACTACACAGAAATCTTTGGAGGCATCAAAGATTGGGACCAAAGCCAAAGATCTCGTGAGGGAAGTCACAAATCAAGGAATCTATACCTACATTTGGAACACTTCTCAGCATCACCTGCATCCATACCAGCCTGATCAAATACTTAAGCGCATCATCCACTCTAAACATATGGAATGAACATACAATATATGGCTAGAAGGATACTAGAAGACTTTCATAATGCCATTTCAGCTCCAAGTGTTGCACTTACCTGACTATGCCTATTAAAACTAGTAAATGTATTTCTGGCATGGTTAGAATGAACACCAGTGTTCAGCTTCTAAGAAGTATTACTTGACAGAAACCCATCTGATTTTTGAAATGCCAGTATTTGGATTTACTATGAAAAGCAGTATGTTATTACACTACACAAAACAGTCACTATATATGCTGCTGCATAACCCTTGAGCTTACATGTTTCTATGTTTTAAACCAATTTCAAAATTAAGAAAGAAATACAAGTACAATGGAAAAAAAAAGACCAACAAAAATATTAGGAGTCAAAAAATATTTTAAAAATTTTTACAGTAAGACCTCAAGTCCAATCCTAATTCTTATCTCTCCCCTGCTAAACAAAGAAAATGTTCCCCAAGTACTACCTTTCATTGTTTCAAGCATGCAGAAATATCACTTTCTTAAGTTTCTGTCAAGGTACTATCTAATATCCAACAAGAATAGTACTGGAAACTTTCATAAGCAGCTCCTTAGGTTTTCATTTTCCCTTGTGCCTGCAGCTGAGCCATGCCTCATCTTCTCATATCCAACACAGATCTACATCAGATGCAGGAAAGTTCATCAGGCTTTCAATGAAAGTTCCCATGCCCCAAACAACTATCCTCACTTTGATCCTCAGCACTTGGCAGGTGTGTTAATCTACGAATGCTGGATCCACATCTGCTTTTGTTGGTACAGATCCAAAGCAATACTCATATTAAAGCACTAACCAAACAAGTCAAAATAAGATATGAATCCTCCTTACTTTCTAGCATAGTGCACACAGAGCTCTTTTTTTCCTCTTAATACACTAGACAAAGGTAGCACTTTTATCCACAATGAGTGGCCAAATTTCCGTGCAGTCTTACATTCTGCAAACAATCAATCAACGTTTTATACAGCTTAGAGCAGAGTGTGGAAGATAAAACCTGAGTAAATGAAAGTCTGTTTAACACAAAACAAAAACTGGAGACAGGTGAGGAAGAGCAGGCAAGTAAAAGTGCCACATGCAATAAAAATAAGAAAAGGTCATTTATGTGGTCTACATTCATAAATGAGAAACAGAAGAGAATTTGCATAAATGGAGGTTTCAAGACAGCACCAGTGAATACCCCTCACTAAATAATAGCCTTGCTGCTATATTTAAGAGCACACCAAGGTTTATCCCTATATTTCCTAAAGTATGTTTACGTGAATTTTTTTGTGGCAATCACCACTGGCAGACAGACACAGCATTTTACTTAGTGCCAAATGGAAAGACACACAGTTCACATATTTTCCAAGCAGGAGAAGATCCACTCACAATATAAGTCTGGTTCAGTAAAGACAAAAAAGCTTGAGAGCTTTTACCTCACCACTATATAACCCATTTGTGAGTGGCAGCAGAACTCTGAACAGCAGCTCAACTCAGTACCCTGAACAGCAGTTACGAAATAACACAAGTGCCATTAGTGTTCAAATGTCTAGGGCCTTCAAGGATAAGACTACAAAGTCCTTACTCTAAAATATGTGTTCTGGGAAACAACATCTGGAATCTCTGAAATGTGGCAAGACTTACAAAGAATCAGTGAAGCCGCACCCAGTATCAGCTGCATTTCACTATACCGACATGAACCAGTCAGACACTCTACCCCCTTCAGGGACAGGGGCACAGGGAGGACACAAAGAAAATGCAAGCTACTTGGCTAGGAAACACATCCACTGCTTCAGAGTTTTTTTAATCTATGAATACCTATATTCTGGTATTTTGTGTATGTAATCTCATTCTATGTACCAAACTGACCAGATGTTCTAAACATATGTTAGGCACAGTGTTAGCCAACATTAATGTATACTGCCTCTCCCTAGGCCTGTTTATTTGGCCTTGGGGCAATGCTAATGCATACACAGAGCTTCTGGTTACAGCTGTTTTCCATCCAGACAGCTTGGCTTGTACGCTTGCACCTGCCTGCAAAATACTGGGCAGACAAATCTCTGCATGAAAAGTTGTCTTCAAAAGACACCATCCTATCCCAATAATGAAGTTAATGAGTCCTCAAATACATCTTTGCCTTCTCAAATCTTGTTCTATTGTCTAAGACTAATTAAAATAAGTTTTATCTGAAGCTTACAACACAAGCCTGTTTTCCCAGTCCTATGGACATTCCAAATTCTTTTGCCATTTAAGTATATTTTTGGAAGGTCAATTCCAGTCATCAACTTTTGATGTTTTTAATACAGATTAGATAAAAATTCTGATTAGGACAAAAAATTATATTGCCTAAGAAAGTTGCATGAGGAATTAATACCTCCAGAGAAGAGATAGTGTTATTGAGAGGCATTTATCTTCCACGGAAGAACTAAGCAACAAAACTGGACTTTTTTTATTTTTAATTAATCTAATGATTTTCTTTCTTTGTATTATTACTGCTAGACAAGAATACAGATCAGAAACTGTGTAATATAATCAGCAAAGTTATCTTAAAATATTTCTTAACTGCTGTAAAATTCTCTTTCAGGAACGTAGTATTGCATGGTGTATCAAATAAAAGTAGTAAACTGTGAAATACTTCATATTTGAATCACTAGTATCTGATTTCACTACCTTATCTCCACCACATACAATTACCTTTAATTATTAACATGATCTATATGGTTTGTTTAATGAACCATTTCATTTTATTAAAAACATCTTACATTCAACATGTCAGGGTTCTTTCAATCACCTACCTCCTCGGCTGGCAAGGACAGTACCATCATAGGAAAATGTCAAACATGAAGTGTCAGTGCCTGAAGCATGGGCTTGCCTGCAGTGGAACTTTGTATGTACCTGTTCGCCAAACAAACAGAGCATTACAAAATAAATTACAATTATGAATCAAATAACAAATTAAACAAATGGGACAAACATAACTTCATAGCGTTTTCTGTGCTCTGCTGCTATTACTTATTCTAAACAGAAATCCCTGCATTTTTAGGAGGTACAGTAGCTAAGTATTTCCAACAGACTTTAAAAAATGTTATATTTGTTTTAGAAGATGCTTTCATAACAAGAGCTTGAAGGCAAAATTTGAATTCTTCACAGATTTAATTATACAGTACAGATTTACATAGCACCAGTGCTCTTGGAAAACTCCCACTAGCACTGAACAAAGGTAGTTATGCCTGGTTAAGATAAAAATACATTCCAAGACAGTTTTCAACACTCCCCTAAGTAGGCTTTTAGTTTCTCAAACTACCAAAATACAATGTACATACTTTGGAAAGGACTTAAAAGGACTGGAAAAATTTACTTTTGCCAAATTTAATCCCTGACAGAATTCATGGTTTACATAATACAATAAAGTTCAGAGAGGCTTGTGTTCTATTTAGGTACAGTAAAATTCAAGTATGGGAATGATGCATGTTTTATTTTAATTATTTCTATTTTTCTGATAATCCTAAAGGAAGGTTGAAATTACCTTCAAGTTCACATTTTGTTCTTGTATGAAGATAATTTCTTAAGTCATTATTTAGTAAAATACCTAAAAATTCTATTAACAGGGAAGGAACCTCAAATTAAATTTAAATGGTCTTGTCAAATCAAACTTCTCCACTTCCCAACCAAAAACAAGAGTCTCAGCTAAGATTCCAAGACCAGAAGTCTTGGAAGGAAACACAGGAAGGGGAAAAGGGAAAAGGCAGAAACAGATAAAAACAGATTTGAGACAGGTGATTCCTTTTTAAATACTTAGGTAAGAAAACTAATTCACATAGTTGTAAAATAAGGCATTTGAGACTTAAAGGTTTCCAGTGCAACTGTATCTAATCTGCCCCTCTGGAAAATGAGGATTAAAACACAGAGGAGAAAATGGCAGATTAGTGACCTTGAAGTCCTTTATTTATGGTAGTGATGAGCAAAACAAAGTTTACGCATATAAGCATATCTTTTCAGATGAGGGGTTGAACAACATGCAGCACAATCAGACCTAGAATACCACCCTGAACAATGAGCAGCTGCTCAGCAATTTTTATCCATACTGTGCATTAAAACAGACGCATTTCTACAGAATACGATAGAGAATGTGATCACGAAATGCAATCACACAGACTGATTTAGACTTGCACAGGAATCATCAGTAAATTTATCTTCTAATTTTTGACTATGCACCTTAATGAGGGTCTTTTAATGGGTTATTTTTTAAGTAAGAGACACAAACTAGTGAAGTAATTAATGTTGTTTATTCCTAAGAACAGTTTTTCTAAATTTGGTTCAAAAGCTAGAGAATCTTTGTGTGATGATGTTAATAATTACTGCAAGCTTATTTTGATGTGCAGATTTGGTCAGTCATTGAGAAGAGTCACGTGAGGCATTCCCTCCACAAATGACTCTTCAACAAACAAAGGGGGACTTCAAATACCAACAACATGCTTCCTACAGTATTTGAACACAGAATGCAATGGCCTACACTTAGCCATAGTAACTGATTTGAAATTACTGTCATCTCCACCCAATTACGCATACCCTGAAGTCTATAAACAGACTGTGGTTTACAACTGTTTGTCTTTGGTGGGAGTGTTTATTAATACTAAAAAACATATTTTGTGCATCCAATTGCATAAAATTTTCCAAGTATGTGGAAACGTGTAAAGAATAAAATGTGAATTGGCTATCAGGAAATAAATTTTTCGTAGTATTTGTTAAACATTAACAAGCAATTAAAACTATGTATTTTTTGTCTAAGAAATACCATGGACACTTTCAAAAACATAATAAATGGTTAATATTCACAGTTTTAAAAATGACAGAAAGATTACATTACGATATTAAGCTAATTCAAACAAATTGAAAAAACTTCATTTGGGCTCCACAACACTCCATCCCTCCAGGCAATGTCACACTGACATACATATATTAAAATACCATTTTTTTCACTCTGCTGCCCAACTTAATGTGAGGGTGTGGGGCTTTTTCCTCAATCTGAAATTCTTTCCTTTTGTTTTGTGTTGGATCCAAATTAAAACACAGAAAGAGATCTGGGGTCCAACGAATGCCTTTTCTTTTATATTTTACAAGTAAAAACCCTAAACATCTATGGATAGATAGCAAATCACATACCAGTCCAGAATTTGTGTTATTTTCCTATGGTCAAACATACTGATTTTATTTAGCATTTATTTGTGAATCCATCAATAATACCTAAACTGTATCTTTCAGGAATTAAACAACTCATCTTAAATTGGCCAAAGTTGTGCCAGGAGAGGTTTAGATTGTATATCAGGAAAAATTTCTTCCCTGAAAGAGTGTTCAAGCATTGGAACAGGAGTGCCAGAGAAGTGGTTGAGTCACCATGCCTGGATGTATTTAAAAGATGTGCCAATATGGCACCTGGGGACATGGTTTAGAGGTGGGCTTGGCAGAATTAAGGTTGTATATAAGGTTGTAAATAGTGGGACTCGATGCTTTTAAGGGTCTTTTCCAGCTGAAGTAACTTTTTCATTTTACATCATGCACTATAGAGCCTTCTCAATGAAGTACATATACTCTGACCAATTTTTGCCCTTTTTTCAACTGTCCTATAGAGAAAGGAAAACAGTATGTATAGATGTCATGCCAAGGCTGACATCATTTGCCCCTTAATGACAAAAATGAAACCAAAAGAAAAAGTTTTTTCCAATTCTATCCAGCTTCGATACTTCAGGATTTAATGTAAAACCAGGTATGACTGTAAGATTGCATCAGCAATTCTATGTCTTTTAAAATAAATTTGCTCAGTTTACCAGTAAAAAGATTGTTTTCCTAACTCTGAGCTCTGCAAGCTTGCCCTCCATATATTATTCTGCAAAGGAATATAACCCTGAGTTGTAGTACTAAATCAACTATTCTAAAATGATTGAAGGTTGAAAAGAAGTTTTTACACATACTGGCAAACATTCATTGCAGTTTTCAAAGAAAAGAATGTTTCTGGCCTCTGACCTCTTAGTATTTTTAACAGATGTCTAATCTTGCTAACAAATCACCAGCAAAAAAATTGTTATCAGAATGCTTCTAGCTGGAAAGACATGAAACAACAGAACCAATGTATACAATTCAAAAATTTGATTCAAGAAGGGAAAGGAAGAGCATTGAAACACAAGATAAAGATGTAAAGATAATTAGGGCAAAGTGTATCTACATATCTCCTTCTTATCCTTCTCCTTTTGCTGCAGAGGTGACTGCTATTATGAAGTAATAGTCATGTGCCATATAAAATTTGACAAGTTCATCAGTCCTTAACATTTTTTAAAGGTTTTGTTACTTCAGCAAATTCTGCAGTAAACCACTACCTTCTGCAACTTATTTAAAGGCTTTCTAACAAATAACTCCACCAATGTAAACACTTTCCTCCTAGCTTTGTATTAGCATGTATATTTTTGTTAAGCAATTACAGCTGACTGTACTTGTGTGCAAAATGAGATGACAGGCATAAAACATGAAGCACATGTGAGAAAGGATGCAGTTGCATGTATCGAAAAAAACCAAAAAATAACAGAAAAATGTCAGGGTTTGCAATATTGCCACAGTCCTCAGAGCAAACAAGAGCCAGAAGATAAAAGGAAATCAGAGAACGGATTGAAAAGGGGTGGGAGTGGGGGCAAAGGTACGTGACTGGAGGAGCATCAGCAATGAGTATCCCTTGTACAAAAATCAGTATGGACTTAAGAGGACCCATACAGGAAGTGAAGACGACAGTGGCCACATGAATGGTTTACCACAAAAGAATGACCTACAACAGAGCCACATGGCTACAGCTCTGCATCCCACAACTGCTCTCCTGCTCCAAAACACTCCATAAAACTTGTTCTAGGAAAAAGACAGACCTACTCAGTTTGTTCACCTCAAAAATCCAAGCTACATCCATGAGAAAAATAACAATATGTCTGATGGAATTTTTGAACTTCCCACAGTTTGTGGGATACAATATTTCACAGTAAGCAGACAGTTTCCCAAGATTATAATACTTCTCACATTCTGCCCCCTCCCCCCACTTTTCTTTTAACAAAATATTGAATGTCCCAGCCAAGACATTCTTCTTCCTTCTTATTCCTAACATCTTGTAGGTTTTTTTTAAGCAAAGGTAGTAAATTAAGGCAGGCCCTGGGTAAAGTGAAACCTACAAAGATGGCTATATCAATCTTTCTCTGTTTCACAGATGTCTAGCAAAATATTACTTATTTATTAGTGTGAACACAGTCAACCATACAACTACAATCAAGATTTATGCTGGTTTCAAACCAGAGGCAGAAGGGCAGGACAGCTCAGCAGAGATGCCTGACAAGCAAGTCCCAGGCCACGTACAGCTACTTGACTTTTAAATGAGTCTTTTCACCTAAGATACTTACAGCAAAATAAAATAGCTGGCAATATTCAACTGCAAAAATTGTAATTTTTAACAAATGTAAAAGCCTTCCAAGATGACGTATTATTAAAGGCCAGCCTCATGGTGGTAAAAGCATCAGTTACAAAGCTGCAAGACGAAAACAAATAAACCAGAAATCTCCTTTTTAGTCACAATTGACCAAAGCTGTCTTGGGTCTTTTTTCAAAGTGATCCCATCAGAAACAGACTCAGAGCTGTGATCACAGCTGACAAAGCAGACAGGTTCCCAAGGAGGAGTTAGACTCTCCAAATGTCTACCTCCCCATCCCCCCTTCAGACACCTCTACTGAAGGAAACGTTATCTCCTTTGCTCTCAATCATAATCCACAAAAGAAATCTAAATGTACTTTCTGGGTTTAGTGTATCAATTGAAAAATGGCAACTGAATTCAGGAATTTGTCAACTGAACTCAGGAATTTCTCAGTATTTTCCCTGAGCAGGCAGTTGCAGGCTGTATCAGATGCTTTCCTTAAGTCTCTGTAAACATGATCCCAGGGCTTTCAACTTATGTGACTGCTCTTCCAATACCACTTCCCACGGTGGAGAAATGGATGCTGTTTCAGTAATGAGTACACTGATTCAAAACAAGATTAACTTGTGAAATCTGAGGTTTTAGTGTTTACATGATTACGCTATTACATGATTTCCTCTTCTCTGTGACTTTCTAACCCAGTGACATTTACATGTATAATTAGCAGACCTGAAACACTCCTTCTTTTCTCTCAACCCTAACTAATCAATTATTAATACAGTAGCCTAACCTTACTTGACACTATCAGGACATCTGAGTTACAGTTGTATTTAACTGTCCTGTGCAACCTCTGTATTCTCATCTGTTGCAACTAAGGCCTTTTATCTGGGTGACAAGTCTTCAGGATTTCTCTCTCACACTCAGCAGTGGTTCAACAACCTTCAATAATCTCTCACATGTATTTCACTGGGAAGCTTACCTAGTTATTTGCAATTACTGTACTCATAAAAGACTCGTCTCTCTTTTTTTTTTTAATAATCTGTAGTTTTTCTTGAGCAACTACATTGCAATGAAGAACCTATGTAACTGGGAGAATTAAAAAAAAAAAAGTTCCATATTTATTTTTAAAATTTATGAAATCTTCAATGCATCATGCATTATATTAAGCAATTGTGAATGAAAATAAAAACACAAGTGTGAAATACTTAGTCAGAAAATGTTTGGAAGTTATGGAAAAGAGCAATCTAACAAGAAAAGTCATACAATGGTGTAGCCAGGCAGGGTGAAAAATTATTTAGTGTTTTGTTAATTGCAATTGATAAAAAACTTGATTTCCATTTAAAAAAATTTAAAACATTTATGCAGAAGGCAATGAGGAAAGCCACCTGATACATTTGACTATACATTAAGGGTTTAGGCAAAACAAGGACGCAAGCAGGTCAGCCTGTCCTAGAGATGTCTCTGATCCCTTGTAGAGTGATGAGAAAGTCCTTCCTATCTGCCCATGCTTCATTCACCAGGAACAACATTCAATTTCTAAGAATACTGCTGACCACAGAAACAACTTCATCTTGTTTATGCTTATTCATCAAGAAATATTTCAGGAAACCATTTTAGCAAGATAGCTTCTTAACAGCATTGCTAAATATTTGCCTAACGGTTTGAAAGTGAAACCCCAGCTGAATGTTTGGCTGCATGGTCAAACTTTGCATTGGAGAAAATAACCTATCTTGGCCACAAAAATGATACATATTACTAATAAAAATAGCTTTTGGAAACTATTCAGTTGGCTTCCTTTGGAGATTTTTTACAGTGCATGACAAAAACACTCAAGGATGTAAAAGGAACTTTCTTCTGTATCTTTTCATAACTCATCTAACCCATCTCATGTTATCCTAGCAAATTTACATTTTTCCTCCTTTGTACTATCATAAATATGGCTTTTGTAACAAAAAAAGCACCCACTCCTCCTTTTGGCTCTCTAGAAGTTAAATTGATCATTCTTAGACTTGCCCAGCTGTTGAAGGTTTCTTTGCCTTCCAGAAATCAAATGTGATCAATGTTATTCTGCAAAAATCTCATTAAAGATTCAGCTAAGATACACTATAACTCCACTGAAAGTCCACAGATTTCTTCAAACTCATCTATGCCAACCCTGGATGTTTCATACCATTTAAAAGTAGCTTTGGGCCTAATGGCAATAAACAAAAATATAAACAGAAAAAAGTTATAAAGAAGCTACTAAGTTGTCTTCAAAAAGCAACTATAACAGACTTATTCTCGGCTTATTCCCAAATATTCAATAAAATTTTTTATATTCTTTCAGTGTCCCCAAAGCTTAAACCACTTCTATGTCTAACAGAGGCACAGTGTAAATAGCGTGAAATACGAGTGAAAATACACAAAAATTTACATTTCTGGTTCAGTAATCCTTGAGCCAAAATGGTGTAATTTGCAGTGAGTTATCAGAGATGGCTGTATAATAAATCTATTTGCTTAACAGAAATAGTAGCCAGCACACGTATATTCTAAGAGGATGGGTGTATTTATCTAAGAAATGAAAGCATTTTCACTAAACTTCTTGTAACATACCAAGCTATTCTTTCTTCTACGTTCTTTCATTTTTTTTCTGATAAAAGTGCACTGTAACCATCATGCCATATTATCTCTCTGCATGTTATTTGAAAATAAATATTTTTTTTAACTATGTATTTGGTTTTATTCATTCAGATGGAACAATGAAGATGGAACTATGCCTCAGTTAAAGGGGTAAGTGATATTTTTCCTCATGCATGTCAGTGATAAACTGAGCATTCTCAAGTAAACTTCGTTTTCTTTTCATGCAATATTCTTATCTCAATTCCATAGTTTCTTCTTTGATGTTGCTTTTTTTTCACGATAGGTATATATATCTGACTAGCTAAATAAGCAAGCAAATAAAACCCCCATACATGCAAGCAAAAAAACCAGCAAAGCAGGGAAAAAATTCAAAAACTGTTTATAGTGGTTTACACTAACAGAACAGAGTGTTCCAAACTGACTTGCAGAGCAGCAATCAAGTACCTAAGCACTGGATAGAGTGAAGAAGTTTGTAATACCTTTAAGAGAAAAAGCTGCTTGCTATTCTACAGTGCAATTTCTTATTAAATTTCAAACATGGGTCACTTTTAAAATTAGCTTTCTTTTTTAACAGACATTAAAACAAATTACTATTTTAAGTATGAGAGGAAAGATTTTTTTTTTGTTTGCAATTAACATCTTTGAATCAATCCTTTTTGTCTCATGTAATATAAATGAGATAATTGTAAAAGGTATGGAAATATAAAAATCTCCAAATTTATATCCAAGAGTCCTTCAAATAGGCTGCAGTATTTCCATGAAAATTTGTCTCTGAGGATTGGGAATTATTACAGAATTTTCCATTCCCCAAGTAGCCTTCTCTGCTACCATTAACGTTTGCTATTTGCTTCAAACCCCTCTTTCCTCTTATTTTTCTATTTCCACTATTTAACACCTCTTTCCGTGCAATTCTCTTTGACCACTAGCATCCCCAGAATTATTTTCCATCCAACAGAAAGATTCCTTTCATTCTCTCATTCTAGCCTCCTAGTTTTACTTCAGCACAATATTTCACACTTATGCCCAGCAACTTAGTATTTCTTCTCCACCAGCAATGACATCCTCACAGCATAATGAGATAAAAAATTCACAAGCAGCAATTCATGTATCTCCAAATCTCTCCAGTTTTCCCCAAATAGCGCCATGTTCCTCTCTCTCTCACCTTTTCATCCAATACTGCCTTCTCCTCCACCCTCACTCCTTGGTAATGCCACTATATTCCATGTGAGAATGCTACTTAAATTCCCTCCTGAGTCTCAAGATTATTCCTGACAAATCCAACATGGAATGCTACCCCACCCTTACTGTCATCAACACTGGAGGAAAAGTGTCTATTTTCTGTTCTCTTTCTTCACTGTTTTATGAAGTCCAGTATCTCCTGCACACCATCTACATGTTGGCTCCCTTCTTCACTATTCCTTCTGGTACATGATTACCTTTCCGTTTCTCTGGCTATTCACTGCTACTCAATCCCCTTGGTCACTGAACTTTTCACTCTACAGTGTATTTTTACACACCGTATTCACAACCATGACTCCCAGTATTTTCATGCCATTAAACTGCCTTCCAAAAAAAGGTACATTATTGTCTCTCTGCTGAACATCTTAGTGCACCTTGACATCACTCAATGAATGTTTAGTTATCAATACAAATTCAACACGATGAAAGCTGTTCCTGATTTTCTTAAAAGGATACCGTATCTTCTCAATTTCCCAGGAAGATCTTACCTCCTTTAACCATTCATCATAAGAAAAATGTTGTTATAGGCATCCCAATGTGTCATCTCCTTTGTCACACATTGTAAAACATTCTGTAATAAATCCAACCAATTACCCACTGCCAGTATCATTACTTTAATGTGTTTTCCCTTTTTGTTTCCTTTATAATAGTTCTTTACTTTTAGGGGTCCACTCTTGCCTAATTTTGTCTTTTTTAACAGCTGTATTTCACCAATGAATTAAATACAATCTTTCAATTACAGCAACTACAGATCTTTCATTTAATCTGCAAGCACATCTGTGTTTTTCTCAGAAAATAAGTAGAGAAAACCAAAATCAAACCAAGGAAAACCACCACTTCTTTTTCTGCAACACATGAGGACATACAATAAAGAATTGGGTAAAATATTATTAAAAAAAAAAAGGGGAGGGGTGTGGGAGACACATAGTAATACAGTTTGCACATTGCCTTGTTTTTGTTTGCTGTTGTAAAGCTCTTACCAACTTGACACTGAAGGACTGATTTTCTGACACAGCCACCTTTGGTTAGGAAGGAAGCCAAAACTGAAGTTTGTTTTACACATGCAGACAGACAGCACCACATATTATTGCAGCCCTACTCTGCCCTCCCACCTCGATGCAACAGCCAAGAAGCCACACTGACCTGTCTGGAATACAGAAAACATTCCTACACCTCTGCCAACACCTATCCGTAACTTCAACACATCAAATATTGAAACCAAGCAGCCATTTTCACATTTGTGACAAGTAACAAGCCAATGGCTTGCAATGCAATGCTTACTGATGACTGCAACAGCTGTCCATCCCTGTTTCTGAAAAATCACTCTCGCCCTTCAAGGCAGTCTTGAAATTATGCCAGTCCTCCTGTCACAAGGGTAGGGATGCACTACCCATCCTCCTTCTGCTCTTGTGAGCCCTGGTGAAACAGCATCTATAAAGGCCAGCACAGTGCACTCCAATGGCCTCAACAGGATGAAGTTTGTTTACAGATCTTGGACTTTCCAGGTGAGACCACAGAACTGCACAATGGTGAGGACAAAGAACAGGCTAGTGAGCCAGGATGCAGAAAAAATGCACCAAATATAAAATAAAATTTAGTCTGATTATGGGTGACTCCTTTGACCCCACAAAACAGTCACAAGCCAAATCTCAAACTGATACATATACACAGTGCAAAGTTAAATAGTAACCGTAAAGGAATTTTTAAAAAATTCTACATACTGCTTAATCGAAATGAAAATTATGTATATTGAAATATCTAAGAATACGTTGTTTAAATTACTGCTTAAAACTACTAAACACATTCAGAAAGTATATTGAACTACAATCTCATTATAAGCCTCTGGACATACTTAGACACATTGTGTATGTATTTACACATAATGTGAGAAACACATAGGTAGTCATATCCAAATGCAAGTCTAGTTCACTATCTCATGAAAAATTTAGAACTTGGTTTAAGGGAAGCAGCTGTTTCATGGATGTATCTGATTTCAGTCTGTATAGTATCACTGCAGTCATACATTAAATAAAACACAGCTGGACAATGCTCCACCTATTTCACCACCCTCTCTGCTAATTGTTTATCACTAACATCTGTTGAAAACAAACTTTAGGAATAGGAAGATCATGAAAAAAATACCTTTATTTTAAAATATTTTGCACTGGGAGAAGTTTTGCTTACTTATGAAGGAAGCCTCACATATATTCAATCAGGTTTTAATTACGAGATATATACCCAGAGTTGCAAGAAACTTGTTCACTGAAGCTGTCTTACGAAAAATATGGTATTGTTACAAATACATATGATTGGTTTAGTTCTGTACCTGCTGCCAAGATATGTTTTAGCTGTGCAGTTTATCTTCTCATTGATAATCATGAACACAAAAACAAATTGTTTGACTTATAATCTTATTATGAATTCTCTACAAATGCCATTCAAATACTTTCAGTTCAAGTTAACAAGACTTACATTCTTTAGGAATTGAGTATAGTCTCTAGTGTATTATCACCAATTATTTAAACTGTATCCTCACAGAACTGCACCTTTTAATGGATATAACCATGAATCAATTGTTCTTTCTGTAGAGAAAAGGTTGCTCTTTTTCAAACTTCCTGAGTTAAATGTATGTAACTTCATGTTACATACAAAAGCTATCACTCAATATAACTTATCTCCCTCAATCCTGTATGTTCCATGGCTCAGAACCTATTTCCTACCTTTTTTGGTTTTAATTCACTTGTTCAAGCTGTAACAGCTTTCCTTTTGTTAAGTATTTTAAAATGTGGGGGGGCTTTGTCTTCTCTAATAAAATAAACCTAATGACCAAGAGCTGTACAAAAATGCACTTTACATTGCTTTTAGGAAATTCACAGCATAATCCTGCTGTTCATCTCCTCACAAGCTTCACGAAATAGTGACCTACTATGAAGCACAGTGAGATACATTTGGAGGCAGAACTAGCTGCCTAATATACACATCAAGCACAACAGTCTTTTCATAATTTACAAACCCTATCAGACTCTAAACCACTGAAGTGTTCAGCTTGCTTGAGCAATGCATACACTACAGCATCTAAAAGCCATTTCTCTGATAAGCCAGACGACTCTGGAGCTAACTTCGTTTTAGATCAGAATGTAGTATTCGTACTTTCCAGTTTTTGCCTCTGCAAAAAAAAGGAAAATTTTCTCTAAAGTAACAAAGCTAGCTCAAGAAGGCTCTTATATTTTTAACATTATTTTTATTATTTCTATTTCTGTAACATTATTCATGTTATATTAATAGCACTACAATATTAATAAGGCAAATCATGTTGCTGTAATACCTACTTTTCTCAAATTGCAATTTTGAAATTATTTCTGTAAGTTCTACTTTTAGTTTTCCAAATAATAAACCAAAGAGAGATATATAATACTTGTGGGATAAACCTTTTTCCTTAACCATACATGAATCCAAAGTGAAATCCTTTAACCTATTTTCATTGGGGTGTGACAGACTTCAAGATTTAGACTTTCATCACTATATTAGATAGTGCAAACATTTAGATAGTTCTTAACTATAAACTGTTTATTACATAAGAGAGAAATGCACTTAGAAATACAGCAGGGCACATTTTATCTCAGCGTATGATTGTCAGATTCTTTACTGTGGCTGGCTTCAGGGTACAGATAGTGATGTACTGGCTAACCTAGACGTATACAAAAAGGAATAATATATGAATCTGTTAATATTTGCTGCTGGCAAGCTTGTGTGTGATTTCCAGTTTCTGGAACAGAGGTCTGGCACATATACATATAGAATGAAAGGGTGGAATATTATGGATACGGAAAACTTACCTTAAGTTTGAAAGAGGAATATAGTATATTTGGATATCCTTCATCTTGTATTTACACAAGAAATTTCCAGATGTAGCCAGACTGCCCTCTTCAAAGCATGAAGCATGTTACATACTTGGGGGAAATTGAAAGATTTCCCTGCTGTTTAGGTGTAGTAGTGATATTCAGCAAATTTAAGAACAGTCATTGTAAACTGTTTCTATTAAACACTGTAAACATTGTTTCTATTATATATTGACATTTCACTGGAATATTTTTAATGCTGTGGAGATATCAATATAAACATTAAATTCTATACATTAAAAAAATCATCCAAATAGACAAGTGAATATTCCATGCTGAAAAAAGATGAATAAAACCTAGCTGGTGTGAAAAAAGCAAAACTCTCTAATGCTGTGATGGACAAGATGCCAAAGACACACAATGAACTGGTAGAAACTGTATCTAAAAAGGCATATGTATAGTAAAGCTTTCTAGTGGACAGACATAAGACATTTCAGGAATTACTGAAAGCCATGTCTTTTGCATGTCAGCATATGCAAAATGAATCCTGTAAATGTGCAAAGATTCAACAACCTCATCTTCCTAACACATGGGTATAAATCCCCTCAAAGTGCCTCCCAATTAATAGGAAAGTATTTATGGATCTTACTACTATTTTTTATTACTCTGTCTTGGCAGCATCAGCTGTAAAATCCATCATGAACAGTAAACTAAAGTTTGCAAAAAATATTTCCCAATAAGATCTGGACTTAGATTCCCATTCCAAAAAAACCCCCCCAAAAAAAAAAACCCAAAAAAACCCCAAAAAACAAAACAAAACAAAAAACAAACAAAAAACCAACAAACAAACAAACAAAAAACCAAACAAAAAAAAAAACCACAAAAACAAAACAAAAAAAACACCAAAAACAAAACCCAAGAAGTTTTTCACATAATAATTTTTCATTATCTAAATCTGTGTCCTTAGTTGTACAGTATTTTTTCAAAATGGCTTCAGTACTTGAGAAACCTTTCATCTCTAAAAACTCTACCTTAAAGCTTCCAACAGCACACCACAAAACTAAAGCTTACAGAAACCCTTTCAAAGCAAAACATCACTAAATATAGAAAGGTGTTTATCTTACATCTATAAATCATGCAATTATTTAGAAAATACTTTTAACATGACTATTTGTAATTAAAATGTCCAGAGTTTAGATCTGTTTAATTTCAGGGCTGTGAAATTACTATGACATTACACTTTTCTTCCCCTTATATTTTGAGGATAGGGTGGCTTAAGGGCGTGTTGAAAACAAGTCATTGGGACTACCACTTGATCACACCACATTCGGGAATATTTATGTGGGCAGTACATTATGATAGTGTTGAATTTCAATATTATTGAGAATTTTAAGTTCTGCAAGACCACTTTGAGCTTCAGCTAAGTAATTTAAACTCATCAAAATACAAAAATTATTCTAGTAATTTAAAATCAGAGTAAGGTTTTAAAACCAGGAGAAAAGAAATTGCTAGCAAAGCAGTAATTCAGCTATACTGTATCAAATGCTCACTTTTGAGCTGAAGAATGGAGTTAAACCTACAGCTAAGTCTTTTATGAAACAAGAAAGTAAAAAAATATAGGTTAATCATTCACTATAAAAGTATTTTAATGGAAATTTGCTTTATGAGAATTATGCTGAAAATCACAAAACATTGTATCTTTCATGTTCAGATTTGCACTATATTAAAAAATAAACCTATTACAGATGTAAAAGGCAAACTTATTACAGAGGTATTTGTCCAAACTAATTCTTTACTACTTATAGTGCAGACAGTAGATAGGTAAAAGCTTATAAAAGCTACTCAAAGTTTATAACCAAATTTAACATAGCTATGAAAAAAAAACAAACAAGATTTTGAGTGTATAAGCTGTTTTCTCAAAGGCATGACCACTTCTCTTACAAACTCTGTCTCCCCAACATCCTTATTAATATCTTTGTATCACAGCTGCAATGATATACCACAAAATAGGTGATGTGTGAAACATGGTTCAGCCTGTCATACACAGAGAAGTTGTTTATGCAGTCGTGTGCTGAACACACCCAGGAAAAGCTGCAGGAAAAAATTCACGTCACTGGCAGCCTCATCAGGTGGTTTGAAAGATTAAGAAAGGCTAACTAAGAAGTCTAGCTATTTTACCCCAAAAAAACCTATTTGCAACTAGTGAAAAACATCTCAATCCAATCCTACTTATTGTGGAAAATGAGGGGAGATTTTCTGTTCAATGAAGAGATTTCAATTTTAACTCACAATATGCTTCAAAAATTACTTCATTCTTTCCCCATCTCTATGAATGAGATACATTCCCAGACAGGAATACCAGACACATAAAGGTTTACTGATGGCAAGACACTCTGCATTCTTGACACTAAAGACTGACTCTGTGGATCAGTTTGTTCAGAAATATGTACTACTACAGGCTTGCAAAAAGCTCTGAATGGGCAAGTGCAGGCAAGATGAAGAATTTGAACTTCCATGAACTGCAGGTAAACCTAGTGGTTTTACTGCACTGCCCTGTGAACCAATAATTTATGAGGCCCTGTCTTATTTTGACCACTAATGCTCTTCAATTCTTCATATTTGCCAGACACTTTTCTCCACATCTCAGAACATTTAAATTGAGAGTGTTCTAATATGTTGTGATATAACTTGACTATTTCACACTATTGTTTCCACTATTCATTCAAAGTTTGAAGGAAGTTATTTTTACATCCTTTGAAGCTGTTATTTTAAGCCAAGTTGACAGTGTTCATAATATTTCAAATAGGCTGACAGATTGCTCTGCTAATGTGCACTGTAAATGCACATGTACGTGAACCTTAAAGAAAAAACATGCACTGACAAAATAACATACGTGAGAAAATAACACAGATTTATGACAAAACAAAAAATCCTCTGAGGCAGGTGACTATAATGGATTATGATCCTACTGATGAAGTTTGGAAAAAGGCAAGTTACCAATGTCAGTTTGAAGGAAGAAAAAGATCTTCCTCCGAAAGTTCCAAAAGCGTTTTTACTCTCACTGCACTCTCACTTCATACAGCTGGGAGATTTGGATTCATACCAAAAAAGAGTGGAAGTAAAAAACTGAATGAAACATTCATGGTGTTCATTACTAGTCAGAAGTGAATTGATCACACACCAAAATAACTCCCTAGGCATAGCAACATAAGTAAAAAAAAAAAAAAAAAAAAAACCCAAAAAAACTGAGATGGTTTGAAAGTGTCTTGGAAAAAAACAACTAACTGATGAAGATAACTTACAACAAACAGCAACTTTGACTTCAGCAGGATGGATAAAATATGACATAGAGATCTTGTCTTCCTCTAAATTAAAAATCAAAAACTATTTAATCACACCATTCCAGACCAAGTTCTACACTGTGGAGTAGTGTAGAACACAGGTGATGTGTCTGTGGTTTGAAGCAGAGAACAAAAAGAACCTATACCAGCAGTTAGAAACTATGACTACAGTGGCAAAGGAGATTTGTGGGGTATCTTCTGTCTTGCACAGTGGTACAGTGATGGCTTCCCACCAACACTGCCCAATTGTGCCTGCTTCTTATGAGTGCCCCTTTTGTTCTTGGAAGGGGCATCATCAGACGCTCTTTCCTATTGGGGTATTCATTCTGCCCTTGGAACTGCTGCTTCACACTTTAATAGGACAAGAGGCAACAGGCAGGAAATGATGCACAGGAAGTTCCACCTGAACATGAGGAGGAACTTTACTGTGCAGTGATTGAGCACTGGAACAGATTGCCCAGAGAGGCTGTGGAGTCTCCCTCACTGGAGATATCTGGACACAATCCTGTGCCATGTGCTCTGGGATGGTCCTGCTTCAGCAAGGAGGTTGGACCAGATGACCCACAGTGATCTTTCCAACCTGACCCATCCTGTGATTCTGTGCTGCGTTGATGAGCTTTTTTCTGTGGAAAAGCACGGGCTTTACGTTTTCACTGAAGCAAAAAGAAACCTCTCCCTCTAGTAGGTCTGTGTTTGACAGTAGTTTGTACTTGACTCAAAAATAAATGCATCTAAAAATCTTCACACGTGACCAGGATAATAGCACTATGGGTATTGTATCTAGTGTGAGCCACAATATGTGGATGGACAATCTTCATTCATTTCATTTGTGCTGTTACTGTCATATGCAGGAACAGTGGTTTAGGCAGTCAAGATCAGGGTTCAAATGTCATTTACATTCTTGCACAAAGGCAAAATCAAATTCAGACAGTCACAACAGGCCTTTATTGGGTCATCCCTGTCATGACAGTACGGTCAAATAAGCTACAGTCAATTTTAAACGCCTTCCTGAATCTCTCCTTTCAGCTGCATATGACCAAGCATACAGCATAAATAGTGATGCCAGAACCATTCAGAACTGACCAAGAATAAGAAAATATGGTAATTATTTTCTGCTTTCAAACACCAGCAAATTTTGCTACTGACTCAATAGAGCCTTGTCAAGATAAACACAAATGCTCTCTTAATTTTGACTTGAAAGCCAATTGTACTGTAGCACAGCAAAATCTGTATATATATGGCTCTACACTTGTTTTAACAGAACCAAATAGCATTTGCTGGATGGGAATTACAGCTTTCTGTTCAAAAATCAGAAGTTAATATTTCTACTATATATGTCTTCAAGAAGTTTAACCCTCACAGTTCGATCCTCCTCAGCTTTACCCATTTTCTTGGGCCACACACGATTTGTACCCCAAGAACTGCATGAATTTGTAATAACTTAGCATTTTCTTGTTTGTCTTTGCAAGCATCTCTGTATCCTATATGTCACTAAGTGCTTTCACCATTCCACTGCAGGAGTCAGTCTCATCCTCTTCTTTCTAACAGTTATGTAGAACACGTTCTATTTGAAAATTTTTTTCTTATTCCTTCCCCATCCCCAAATATAAGAGGAAGGCTTTTTCTAATTGTTTAATCAAGATGCCTTTTGAAACACCTGATTCTAACTATACACAGGGATCTCCAGAGGACACCAACAGTCTTAGGTAAGAATGCGACTGAAAATCCAATTTACCTGCTCCTTTACCCAAAAATCTTACACACTTCTTAATGAAACCAACAAACGCAAAGACAAAAATTCTTTAGACATTAAAAATACAAACCCTGGAATACCACTAACTTAACTTCCACTAGAAAATCACTTTAGTCTTGCCTTGTTATACAGGGGTCACCCATTGAAAATTGCACAAGATGCACAGGATATATCTTTAAATTACTCATAATCAACTTAAACTGCACTCAATCAGCATTGCAATATGTCATCTAACAGACACAGGAAAGTTCAAAAGGAAAAGCACATGAAAAAGCAGACTACCAAGACTACTATTGTTAAAACTACACCAGAAAGCTTAATATTTCAATACTGTATATGTTAAAATAAACAACATACACAGGTGATGAAAGCCAGTCTCTGAAAAATTTATTATTCTGTTAGAACAAGTTTACACTTAGGATGAATTCTCAAGCTTCATGCCATTAGGAAGTTTTACTAGGTTTATAGTGGAAATAAAAACAGAAATAAAAATAGATTACAATCCCAAAACACAGGCTGTACTTTCAAGTATGATCCACAGGCTTTCTTTTCCTTTTAAATCTATACATTTCCTCCTGCCTCCAGCAATCAGATCTTTTTAAATCTTTGTAAAAAGCTGCCCAGATTGTCTGTTTTCCTTTTTATAATCAAATATTTTGAAATATGAAGTTGAACAGACTAATGTAACCTGTACTAGTTCAGTTTTACTTCCACAAAGCCATCCTACTGAAGCTGTACAGCTTTCAGAGATTTATGACACCAGTTTCACAATCCTGTTCTTCTTGCCTCATTCACTCTGTATTCTCATTTTGGCTCTTAAAAAAAATTGACCCTATTTCCATTTTCTCTTCCAATGTATGCCATTGGTACTTATCCCACAGAATCTTCTTTGGATAAGATGGGCATAAAGAGAGGATATGGATGATTTACTAGGATGATTATTTTTCAAAGCAGTAAAGCTTAGCCTGTTGAATTTGCACTTGACATTGCATAATTAAATTCCTGGAAGTGGACTGGTTTGTAAGTTATACTACACAAAGCAACAGTGAACACTGAATGCTCTAAGCTTCAAATTATAAAGTAGTAGCAAGAATTATAATTGTTAGTTCAAGTCATAATTACTAGAAATAGATTGTTTAGTTCAATACGAAGAGAAATATTTCCTAATTTTTATAGGTTTGAAATAGTTTCCATTCTGACTCTTTCTGGCCAAAATGCATTTAAATAAATGGTTCAAATTTGCTTCAGTGTTAATTTTTACACATTAGACAATATAACATTTACCATTTAATATGCAGCATTGGCCATATACTCACCCACTTGGATGCTATTCTTCTCTACCTATTATATGGATGACTGATTTCAGTATCAAGTTTTAAGAGTTATTCCTCAATACATTTACTAAACCAAATAAATAATATAACAACAAAAAATTACTGCTTTTCTCACAAGCATTCCATCTTAAATGAATAATAATCTAGATACAGATATATGGTCAATTTTTTTTTAAACATAGATTGTCAAACAGTTCTCCCAAACTTTGAACTTAGTAGAAGCACACTTACTGATCAGTTGTGGAAAGGCAGAAGAAATATTAAGTCTTGCCTACAAGTTATTCGGTTTTCAGGACAGAGGGGAGAGGAGAGGAGGAGAAATAAATAAAAATATAAAAGTGCCCAAATTTATTTTATCTGCTTCATCCTTCACACTCGAAATAATAGAACCATATATAGTTATCAAATACTGGACTTACGCTCATATTCCTATCCCAGATCTGGATAGAGCCATCTTGACAGCCAGCTGCAATAAGTTTCCCATCTCTGCTGTATGTGCAAGTTGTAGGAATCACTCGTTTACCTTGAACTGATCGCGGCTTAAATACGCTTTTGTGCTTTTTTTCATTGTTAACATCCCAAGTCCTCACAGTTCTGAAAAAATAGTTTAAATAAATAGTTATTTTAGATAATGTTAATATATATAAAATAATTCTTCTTGTGATAAAACCAAACACCTTTTCCAGCACAAATGGCATATAATATTGCTCAAATTAAGCTGTAATGGCAAAATAGCATTTAAGCTATGAGGACAACTTTTCAAATAAGAGATATCATGTTCACTAAAATGCATCTGAAGTTACAAAGTAATTAAAAACAAACAAAAAAAAACCCAAAACAAAACACTTCACCCCAAAACTCTCATGTAAATACGTTAATGATTTAGAATTTGGAAGATAAAAAAAAGTTAATACACATGTACTACATAATCTCCACTGCCACTGGAAGTCAGGCAGAAGAAAGTATTCAGTCCTCTACAAAGAATTAATACTTCAGGAAATAGGCATGAATGCTTATACAAATTCATAACTTGAACAGATTTCTTAACTATTTGGACATAACAACAACTGAATATTCTGCTTTTAACTGGTTGGCTATTCTTCACACTTTACTTTTAAAAGGCATTTTAAACATTAATTGTAATGTTATTGTAGTTCTCTTCCACTAATCATGAAGATGTTAGAGTTCTTTTATAACAATGTTCTTCAAATAATTTAGAAAGACTAATTTATGTAATACTGTTTTTTTCAGGTTGAGTTTTTCCCACATTATTAGCAAAACAAATACATCTTTTCTCTTTTTAATGGAAAAATAGTATCTGCCTGGATCTTCACTGTTCCTTAGATACAGAAAAACATCCAAATGAGAGAGAACTAAAACACTAGATACAGGTGGACTCTTTAAACTGTCTTAGATACAAATGTTTTCTGTCCATTTAATATGCTGAGGTATTTCCATATAAAAATTCAAAACTCTTCTGGCATCTAATGCAGAGAAGAGTTTCAGAATTTGGCAAAGGAAGGAAGATCATTCATTTAGAAAGAAAAAGTCTCAAGGTTCTCAAGACAACCCCATTTGTTTAGACTATACAAACATTGCCTATGATCCAACAGCACATAATTCATTGGTCTTTAGCAAAGCAAATACAACTTTAACAGAGGCTGCCATTTCTCCAGAACAAGACAAGATACCACAGCACAATATTAGGAACTTCCATCAGAGCTACAGAACCAGACAGGCCACAGAGCTGACATATAAATAATTCTAGAATAAAACAGACAAGAAAACGAGCTGGAAATACCTCAGAGAGGTTACAATCAACTGCACTTTTAATGACAGTAATCAGAAATCAGTAACTCTAAGTTAGAATGAGTAAGTAGAATTAATCTTCAGTTTTCCATAATAAAGTCAAGGTTAGTTTCATTTTTAAAAGTCTTCAAATCTCCTATGTGTAAGGCATCACTTCATCACCATATTTGGTGCTCTAGCACAAGACGTTCAAGCGTTCTGATGATTAGTTTGGGTTTGAGGTGTTGGTGAGTTTGTTGTTTGATGGTTTTAACTATTATTTTTATTTTAAATGATGCACTATATTGCAAGTATGATTACGTTCATTAGAAGATTTTCAGAAATTGCTTTCATCCTCAATCACTATATGACTCTGACATTCCCTTTTTCATCTCCTTGTTTGGTCAATACCCATCTCAGTCTTTCATTCACACTTTCATTCACACTTTCTCCCCTTTTGATATTTGCTCAAAACTTGAGTCTTTTTCTTTCCTTCATAATACTCAATACCTCCAAAATCTCATCTGAATGTCCTGCAACTTCAGCTTCTCTTTTTCCTTCAGTGATGACCATTTCCTACCGAACAGCTCTGTCCCCTCTTACAGTGCAAGTTCGCAAGGACTGCTTCGGCACACCCCTTCTCAGGTGGTGCACCTGGTAATAACAGTTATGTGCAGGGAACTTCAAAGCCCTTTCATTACAGATGCCTCACAGCACCTCAGATGTAATTCCAGAAAAAATCTCTTGAGAATCTTTTACCATCCTAATTCTTTATTTCTGCTGGCATGGAATGACTTTTTTAAACCCTGCAATTTCCTCTTTTTAGGGCTCAATGCCCTGACAAAACCTCAAAAATTGGCTACACTAAGAGCATATTCAAACATTTTTATCATTTTACCTTTCTACTGTAAAGGAAAAAGAAGCACTTGTATACTTATTCCTTATAAAACACATTAAAAGAAGTATGAGCCCTAAATCAGCTGTAGTATCAGCTGAAATATCCAAGTTGTCTAAACTGCTATTTCCATTGCAGACAGTTGGCCATATTCCCAAACATATGAGTTACATGCCCTGTCAAAAATGCCCACATAGCCTACAGTATATATTTAATATTCCCTCAATGTTTTTCTTAATGTCCCCACACTGAGCATGTGTTTGCTGTTGCCTTGCTGCTACTGGATCTAATGAAAGAAAAAATTATACTAAATATCTTGAAGAAATCACCTATATATTAGTTACAAATTTGTCTGTCACTCCCAGAGTCTTAATTCTTGAGCTAAGAATGAGCTCATTAATGTCTTCTTTCACATAAGTTCTTTTCAGTATTTTTATTCTTTATGGAAATACTTCCTATTTTAAAATGGACATCATATTGCAAACACATAATACTATGTGCAAAATTTCAGCTTAGCATGGTTTCTGACTGAATCACCACCAACTAAAACACTAGGAGTCATCTCTAAACTATGTATGTGTTTCCTTCAGACCACTGAGAGACTAGAAGACAGGATCACTGAAGGAGCCTGGGGAAATACCTTCATTGGAATGAAAGGAGGTTTAGGCTGGACATTGGGAAGACTTTCTTCACAGGAAGGGTGATTAGACACAGGAATGGGCTGCCCAGGGACATGGTAGAGTCACATCCTTGGAAGTGTTTGAGGAAAGACTGCACATGGCACTGAGTGCCATGGTCTGGTTGACCATGGTGGGTCACAGGCTGGAATGAATCCCAGAGGCCTTTTCCTACCTAATTAATTCTTTGGCTGTATATGCCCAGCTGTGAGCACTCACAGCCCAGAGAGCCATATGTGTCCTGGGCTGCATCCAGAGCTCTGTTGGTAGCAGGGGAGGGAGGGGATTCTGCCCCTCTGCTCTGCTTTGGTGAGACCCACCTGGAGCTGCATGCAGCATAAAAAGGATACGGACCTGTTGAAGCAAGTCCAGAGGAGGCAAAAAAGAGGATCAGGGGGCTGGAGTACAACTCCTATGAGGATAGGATGAGAGCTGGGTTTGCCCAGACAGGAAAAGAGAAGGCTCTGGGGAGACCAAAAGCGACTGCAAGTACTAAAAAAAGGCTTGTAAAAAAGATGGAAAGCGATTTTTACACAAGCAGACAGTGATAGCACAAGGGGGAACAGTTTAAACTAAAGAAGGAGAGATTTAGGATCAGTATTAGGAACAAATCCTTTACTGCGACAATGTGAGGCCCTGGTACAGGTTGCTCAGAGAAGTTGTGGATGTCACTTCCCCAGAAATGTTCCAAGATCTGGTTGGACAAGGATGTGAGCAATCTGGTCTAGCAGGTGGCATCCCTGACCTTGGCTGGAAGAGGGGGGACTTTGGAATTAGATAATCTCTGAAGTTTCTTCCAATTCAGCCCATTCTGTGGTACTGTGACTAAAATCTACCTGCTCCTATTCTAGTCAGAAGGAAAGAAGATAAAAAGGAAAAGAAGCATAGAAACCCAAATAATTTACCTTCAGGTAATATTGTCTTTAAATTGGCAATTATAGCAAAAATATATGGACTGCTCCCATATATTCTCTCCCCTTCTGACCCACAATCAGCATACCAGTAACAGTCAACTCAGGGTACATTATGTAATTATGACTCTGGGGTTTTCTTCTGGAATATTTTGTACCATGTAATGATTTCCTCTTCCTCAGACATAATGAAAAAATAAACGAATGAGATTGCATTACAGAAGTTCTATTTTCACTTCCTAAGCTCAGAAGATTCACTTCTCTGAGCTCCGTCTGTTGCTTGGGTTGAAATGAGTAAAAACGTTTTACCCCTGCATCAGATAATTTCCAGGGTACTCATTTTATTAAAAAAACCCTTATTCTTAAGAGTATCTCCTCAGAAGTAAAAAAGTGGGAGATGAAACAATACCACTGTTTTATGCTCTATGTTGCACCACTTAGCAGAAGTATAATATTAATATTTATCTGTTTATCTGATAGGCAGAACCAAGGTATTTTTGAACTCCAGTGAAAACAAAAGAAAAGCATTTCCTGAATAAGTCTTTTTTTCCACCTGAAAACAAACTGTTTAATCAAAGTCTGTTCTTTAGTAAAAAGAACAGAGGGTTTTTTTAAAACTATACTTCTAACATATACTGTTGTTTGCTCATTACATCAAGTTTTAATATATTCATCCCATCAACATTTATGATTTCTCTTCCATAAATTCCTTTTCAGTTCAAATATCCATGAAGAAGGCTTCACATGCATATGTTTAAATTTAACTTCTTAAATTATGGATTCCACATCTGCAAAACAGATTTTGCAAAAGTGATTTTGTAAAGTTCTTATATTTGCCAAGAGCAATTCAAAGCAACTTAGAAAAGGAGGGAAATGTTCTTTTGGAAAGGTAATGTGGGTATTTTCATGACCACTGAGAAGTTAAATGACACATAATAAACAACTAATTTAATCACTGAGGTTCTAGGGGAGGTTTTGGCAAGATTTTTTCCCAAAAAATTTTTTTTCTCTTTTTCTCTTTTTTTCTCATGTTCTTATGATGTTATTAGTAACTTAAAATCTCTAATAAAATTAATTATTGTCAATGCTGCTGCATTGCACAAATTATTATAGTTATGTAGCTGCATTTCCCAGACTGCAAGCACAAAAAATTTCTCAGTCATGAGTCAGCTAGACGCTGCCCTAATACAATCTGTTGAAACTCAAGAAATGAACCAATGTTAACTTCAAAAGCCAGACCTGCCAAATTCCACTAAGCTTTTTCGTCTGTCCCACCTCCTCTGTTTTTACTGCACTGGAAAACTCTATTGCACAATGTTGAATGTTACTCGCATTTAATATGCTAAGTCTACTCTGCATAATGAAGTCTACTCTTATCACTTGAAATACAAAAGAAGCAAAGAGTACATTATTGTTAAAATGTATTGTTAAAAGTACAGAACAGGCTTAACGTTGTACATCTAATAACCTAATTATAGTGTTCACCTTTGCAATGTATTATAGTGCCTACCTATGTAATATAAGGTGGCAAAACTTAACATACTTCAAAATCATCCTACAAATATGGTGGCAATGGAATTGATCAGGCCCATACAAGATGACATCAAGTCATCAGTGATAGAAAACACATTTCTAAAGTGTTTAATTAAGACTCTTTATAAACAAAAAAGCAACCGATCTTATAGTAAGGGTTTCTTTAAATCTCTTTTATCACATAAAACAAACATATGTACATGGGAATGAAATTAAGGAACTTATTAATACACTGGAAAATTGCCTAAAGGAGAATATTTAAAGAGGTTAGTTAAGAAATAGCTGCAAAGTTCTGTTAAGATGTACTTCATGCATATGGAGGTGCATCATTATATCAGAAAGAAAACTTCCATTATTGTGTTCTTTTTGCCCTCTTTTAGCAGAAGTAAGTTATAGTCTTCTTCTGTTGTGCGCAGAGGACCCAAGGAAGATTGAGCCACCTGCCAGACAATGAAAAAATTTGTACACATAAATGGGTGGAGAAATTCAGAGAAACTTTCCATACTTGTTTGGCAGAAAAACTTCTAAAAAAGATACCTACTTCCAGCATTTGAACAGAATCAAAATAATTTGAACCAGAATGCAAGAAAAGTCACATCCAACATATGTAAAATCATAATTACGGAAGGAACTGCCAAAAATATGTACACAACTTAGTAATTTATAACAACTCTACTTTTCTGTCACTTAAATAAACTCAAAATGTAAAAAGTCAAGGAGAAAAATTTAACAGAGTAAAAAAAAATGTATGTGGTATACACCAAATGAGCTAAGCAACTATGAAACCATATTTTTCTATATTTTCAAATTAAACTGGTAGCCTTTTTTTGACAGGAGAAATTACCATTCATTTGTACAAAGTACAAAAGTACAAAGTACATCATTTGTATGCACAAAAGCAGCTGAATCTTAATTACTGGGGTGGAGTAGATTAAAACCTAGTAACAATGAATGGGAACTGCTCCCATTCTCCAGCGTGAAGGAACCAAAAAAGCAACCAACTCAAAATCAAAATGACACATAAGCATGTCTGAGAGAACATGGAGAGTAAGTGTTCTGAATTATTAAGCAAAAATCCTGCTGATGGCCAATATATGCAACATTTGAGGAAAATTAAATTAGAAAAGGAGACAGAGAAGAACTGGAGGAATATTAGATCAGAAGCAATGGACTGCTGCGCAGTATGTTCATGGGAGGAAAATGGCAGCAGCCAATACTAGCGAGTTATGACATACAATCACTTCTGACTGAGAACACAGTCATTCAGACACAAAAGATTACCCACCAGTAAGTCTGTGTGACCCTTTAGAGGTTATACTGTAAAGACACAGTAGAATACCTATTGACAGAACCTCTTACTTATGGCATAAAGAGTCTGTTTTTAATGAAATCAAAGATCACAAGCTTTCTGGACTGAGTAATTTTTGCTTTTTCACAAATTAAATCACTGGGTCAGACTAACAATACAAAAAGGCACTCTTAAGGTTAAAAATTCAAGAGTAGAAACAAATTTTCTAGAAACAAGTAAGCAAATAACATAACACAAGTCTTTTGACATTTTTTAATCAATAGAACCTGTACATAAAATGGCATAATATTTGCATATGGATTGCTTATCTATTTCAGCTGCTCCCTTCTACATACCTCTCCAAAGTGACGGAAAATACATCCTTTGGAATTTAGCACTCTTTTTTTTTTTTAAGTACTTTATTCAGAACCTGAAGATTCCCTCAAAGTATCTACAGATCAGTTCATCAAAATGACCAATTCCAAAATTTGGTCATCCTCAAAGATTTTACAGCAATATGATATTTTGCATATCATATTGGCAGAAAGGAGTGACAAAATACTACACAGTAAAAACCCAATTCTGCATTTTAAATGTTGCCATTTATTAACTATCATCAACAGCTGTTAAGTCAAAGCTCAAGAAAGAGCATCAAGTCACACAAATGGAAATATTTCAGAATGAATCTTAAAAGAAATTGCAAGATTCTGCTCTATACTGTCTTCCACCTTCACTTTGAACTTTCCACTGAATTGCCAAAATAAAATTCAGATAAATACCTTGCTATATGCAGTCTTCAAAGATTCTGAATGCTTTAATTCAAAACATTAAGTTTCATCTGGAACCTAAAAGTTTCACGATTTTTTTTTTCTTTATAAAAATTTTAAGATAGTCACAATTTGCTTTGAATGTAATTGCTAACTTGGAAGACAGTATAACATATTAATACACAAATCACATATAGGGAAAGTTTAAGATCAAAAGGAAAGTAAATGATGGAAATTTTTCAATAAAAACAGAGGAACAACAATACTACATGTCTATTCCATTAACAGTTAATATTAAGTTCCAATGCAGTTACTGATGTTCAGCAGCATTTTCCTCACATCAAAACAAATACTCTGAAAATAAATATAACAAAACGTTTTGTGGGAGAAACTTTATAACCTTAGAACACAAAAAGAGCTATTATGGGAAAGAACACACAAGCAGAATGAAAGGCTGAGAAGGAAAAAAAAAAAGTGAAAAGAAGACCAATTGCATACAACTAAAAAAAAAAAAAAAAAACAAAAAACTAAGATGACTGCTGGACAGAAAGCAATACTTGAGAGTATGCAGGCATGCCATACCAGTAAGAATCCTCACTTCTAAGCAAGGAGGATTAATATTCAACATACATGATATATTCAGTGTTGCTTAGAATACAGAAAAATAGAAGAAATCTAAAAACATTGATTACATTCTGAAGACAGGATAATTGTTAGCGGTTGAGGTGGGAATGGGACAAACATCTTCCCCATCTCACCAAATCAAACTAACAGCTTCAAGAATCTATGCACAAGAATAAAATACATTATAAGTAAATTACGTTATTGAGAGGACATATTACTGAGAGGATACTGTACTTAAATACATTCAAATTCTGTAGAAGATGAATTGGAGGCAAAACACTGAGGCATTAAAAAACAAACAAAATTCCAAAAAGACCACCACATTAAAAAAACCCAATCTAAAAACCAATACACAAACCTGCTCCAGAGGTCTGTTTAAAATCCCAAAAGAGTAATACAGAAAAAGGTCCCTTCAGCCTACGAAAATGGTCTCCAAATTAAAGGCATATACTGTTCTGAAAACAAAGGCTGCAGGGCTAATACTTTGATTAAAAATAATTTATTTAGGGGTTCCAGTCTGTGTTGTTGTGATGGATTCCTTCTCAAAGAATTTTTTCTCAAGTTTAACTCATGGATTCAGTCTGTTTGCCTCCCCTTCCAATGGCCAACATACAGGCAAAAACTGAACATGACCATCATGCCGAAGTATAATAAGCCTTTCTCCCTTAGTATTTCCTTAAACTATTTTCCTTTCATATTTCCCTGAAACACTGACTGTATTTGATTGCAATTGTGATAAACATTTGGGCAGCTAAAAAGCACTAAGAGAAAAACATCTTGCTTGGTTTTGAATTACTTTGTCACTGCGACTGACAGCTAATTTGCTTTGTTTCTTGTTGATGATCTCTTCACATACACATCTGACTGAAGAAAAAGGTGTTTATCTTTGCATCAACCATTAAGACCGCAATCATTCCTTCAGTTCAAATCAGTAAGGTACCTAATAGCAAGTCTTCAGAAAACAGTGCACTGACTAGGTTAGAGAACTATCCCCTGAAGGTATTTTCTTCCAATGAGTAATAGATTCAGTGATTTCAATGAAGGATATTGAGCACTGTAAGAGTCAATAGGCTTTTGACTTAATATTAATTCAAAGTCTATGTTCATGCTGTGCTATTTAAAAAGCTGAGCACTGGTATTTTCCTGAGACTGTGTAGCACTTCACACACAAAAAGTCCTTCAATTACTATTCCAGCAACATCTAACATCAATATTATTATTATTTCTATATAGAACATTAGATAAATTACAGGTATTATGTGAATCAATTCTGAGAGCTGTGACAGTAAAAGTAGATACAATTTTATGTCACTTTCCAAATGGGGCAAGCAGGCAATGAACTGAGATCTCATCTCCCACTTAGGAAAGATAAAGTGGGATGTAATCAATCTCCCTAGGGGGTACATCTGATTAAGACCAAAGGAGAAGACTTCTGGTAAAGGACATCTTGACAGTTCAAGTTACTGTCACCTGCATGAATTGAAATTACTCAAGAGCAGTCTTGCGTGATACTGCAAAAGGAGGAGGGGTTAATCACTGGGAAAACAGCATGCTTTCTAAAGAGCTGATTAGTCATGGCTATAAAATAGCTTAGGCTCACTAAAATCTCAAGGTTTTTTCACTCCATTAAATAGCTTAAATTGGAACACTCAGCTGAACTCTTCATTACACCAGTGAAAAATCAACCGAAATTAAACAGTCAAGGATGGAAAAGCTCTCTAAGACAACACCTCAGCTGACCCTACATGCATTAGTTTTATCTGCTTTCTCTGTCATCTTAGATCTTACTCAGACATTTTTCTGCAGGTCCATTAGCAATGAACTGCAATCTAACAAAGGTAAGTAACTCAACGGAGCAAATTGTAAGCCTTAAATGTATTTTGATTTCTAGTTATAGAATCTGCTCTATACAGTGCAAAGTTTGACTCAGCTGCACGAATTAAGTATGCACCTTGGGCTACAGAAAATTGAAAGTGAATTTTACTTTGTCTTTATGTATGAAGTACCAATCTTCATACATTGCAGTGTAATCACATAAAAACTTATGACCTACTTATAAAGACCAGGAAAAACTGTAGCACATAAGGTAAATGCAAATTTAGGAATTTGTATTTAGATTTTCCAGAATATCCACCGAAGTCTGTGACTGTCACCAGATGACACAAGCAAAAACAACGCACCACAGCCTTGGTCACGATGAAGAGACTAATTTATTTTTTCTGACCCCAATCTTTTATAGTTCTCAAAAGATGCCAGTGGATTGGAGGGTGAACGTGCCACCTCTCCAACTGGACACTCGACACTGACACTGGACAAACTACCTGCACATCAAATTTCTCCGCCTCTATAAAAGAATGCAAAACGGTAGGTTGTTTGCAGAAAGTTGTGTGAGAAAGTTCTCTACAAGAATGTAAACTCAGAAGGCTTTAGAAAACTCTTGATAACCAGGGTGACATGAGACACTTCCGTCATCCTCACAGGAATTTAGAAAGGAAAAAAGCATCTCCTCAAGAAAAAAAAAATTACAGTTCTTAGCCTCAGAACTCTGGAGAGTCAAGATCCAGTCCCACATCTGTCTGGATAACCACACAGAACATTTTTTCATATAGCATCATCATGGCCTACTCATATTATAATACTGACACTACTGAGGAAGCCCCTATATTATTTTCTTACTTTTGTGTGAAGTTAAAAGTTTAAAGTAATAGATTAGTAGACAAAATAGTACTAAATTTTATGATTCTCAAGGATAACCACTAGGGACTTATGCACTCTTATTAATTATATTCTCCACATGCAAAAAAATGGTGGGGATTTTGCTGAGTTTAAAGTATGTAGAATTAAAAATAGGAAAGGCAGGACACAACTAAAAATGTTTCTAACAATCTGATTTTTCTTAAAAAAAAAACAGCAGAGAACTGACCTGTTTCATAGCTTAATTTGATAAAAATATCAAATAGCTCTACAGTTTGAACATGTTACTTGTAGTCCTCTAGTCTTCTGTTTGCTTGAAGCCCTGAAATTTCTGACTGTTCAGAAATTCACCTTTTAGTTCACTGCACAACCTGCTGCTACCTGAGCAACTTGACCTGAGTTGGCTTTGCACTAAGCAGGGAATTGAAACAGATGAACTCCAGATGTCCTCTTCAACCTAAATTATTCTGTGACTACAGACAACTCAAAAGGGTACTCTACCATGCATTTAGAACATATAAATATTCCTGGAAGGGACGCATAATTCTTACATCTAAAATTCTATGAACCATGAAAAACCTGCTCAAAAGCTAGTAAAAACAGAACTTAGAACTAAGCCAAAAATCACAATAAAGACATACAAATGTCACCAGTATCTCCAAGTTTAAGAGCTACTGGGAGACAGAAAAATCTGAGACTGACTGGAAAATCTGCAGAAGCTCCCACTAATGTTCACTGTCCTAAATGTTGTAAAGACATGTCTTGTCTCCACTTTCTAACTGCATTCATGAATGGTTAAAAGTGCTCACTGACATACAGAGCAATCAAATTTTAACTTGCAGTTGAGAGCACTCCTACAAAGGTCAATCAAGTAGCAGGAAAATGCTCTAGTAATTTTTGTTTGTTTGTTTTTACTCAGCTAGAATTCATGGATGCTTCCTCAGTAATTCAGCTATTCTTTAAGTGAGTACAAATGACCAGCTCTACTCTTTCTTTTTACCTAAGGAATCAGCAAAATTTTTAATTCTTACTTTCTTAGAATCACAGACCAGAATCACATAATATCATGGAATGGACGGGACCCATCAGAATCATTGTTTCTTGCAGATCTACACAAAACTAAATGACCTGACTAAGAGTCTCATTTAAATGCTCCTTGAACCCTGCCAGGCTTAATGGTGGGACCAATTCCCTGGGGAAACTCTTACAGGGACCAACCACGTTCTCAGTGAAGAACCTATTCCTAATGTCAAGGCTGAACTTCCATTCATGTAGCTTCATTCCATTTCCTCGTGTCCTGCCACTGGTGACCAGAGATGAGATTAGCACCTTCCATCTGCTGTCCTCCAAAAGGAAGGGAAACATTCCTCTCCTCCAGGCTGAACAAGCACCACGACTTCAGCAGCTCCTCATAAGTCTTGCCCTCAAGACCTTTTTCCATTTTGGTCTCACTTCTCCTGATACACTCTAACAATTCAATGTCCTTATGTCCTTATCCTGTGGCACCCCAGGACTCAAGGCGAGGCCCCACCAGTGCAGAACAATAATTTAGCATATTTTGGTCCCACATTTCCTCTGCATTGTTGGAAGTTTCTGTTTTGATTTAAATTTTTAATTCTGAAGATGATCTACCTGAAGCTGTTTGTATCCTTTAAAAATGAAGTTATGCCGTAAAAATGTCAGTTGAAAAAGCTCTCAAATGTAAGCTCTTACCACTGACTCATATCTTATTGTAGCAGCTAACATTTGAATCAAGAAAAGTTTCAGAAAAAATATTAATGTAAACGCATACAGTTTATAAAGACAAAAATAGCTTTACTAACACTTCTGTAAACATACAGCTTTCAGCAAGGGCCAGTACAGTCATTATTCAAACTCTTCTTAACCAGGCCTGCTCATTTGCTGTACTCTTAATCAGCTCTGCACTGTGTATGTATCTATAAACAGATAAGTTAGTCTAGGAGAAGCCATCCTCATGGATCTGTCATGGCCTTCACACCTTTAGACACGTCAAGACAAAAAGCAAACTACTATGCCAGCGCAGTGCAAATTACTACACACCTGTGAGATAGCCACACTTTTTTGATGAAGGCACTCTAGTATTACAAACAAGTCTCCAGAGAAAATTTTTCTAAAGACTTAAAATGATGGCTTATCAGAAGATTTTAATAAGTGACAGAACTTTAACCCACAATGATCCCTCTTCCTGCAGAATACCATGGTTCTGCACCAAAGGATGGGAATTCTGCTGTTCCAGAGACAGAAGAAAGAAAAAAACTCACCAGCCTCACTGTTGCAAACAGCTGAATTCCTATGGCTGACATAATAAGTAAGACATTATAAATAAAGTGGATATAAAAATCCCCCTAAATAATTTGATCTTCACAAATGGCAATTCTGCTTTATTTTTACCTTATGCAACTCTTGAGAACAAGTTTTTAGATAATCTGCATAGCATTTCATTATCAGTATTTAAACAGCAAAAGATTATATAAAATACTGGTTAAACCAGGTTTGTGTGGAAGCAAAAAATATTTTATTTACATGGGTGAACACTGAGATGAAGACTTAAAACCTCTAACTGACAAAATATTTTAAAATAATTTCAATAAAATTACTTTATTTTGGGACCAGGTACCAGACTATTAGTTCCTTACTCCTGGTGTTCACTTGTGTGCATGCACACAAACATCAAGTTTCTCTTAAACTGTAACCTTTTGTTAATTCATACACCTCTAGCTTTCCCTTGTCTGAATTTTATGAATGTTACAGTAGTAAAATACATTTGATATTTAGTTCTAAGTAGTATTATCTGTAACAGTTTGGGAGTGCATTATTTAATTTAATTACCAATTCACAAATAGTCATTACAAGAAATAAAGCTTGTTATGCTCACAACCTTAAAGTCTAGCTACATTATGGCACTAAAAGTACATGGAATACATTTAAGTTATATTCCATATAATGACATATCTTTCAAAAAAAAAAAAAAAAAACAAGTTGAATCTTCCAAATCTCTAACACCTTCACAAACTTTGCAGTATTTTCTACTTTTCCAACACCTTACACTCTTGAAACTGGTAGACTTCATGAGTACTTCAGCTTTCACTTGAAGTATTTTTCAAGTTCCAACTAGAGGCTCAGAAACAAGAAAAACAAGTAACCAACTTGTTAAATATTTTATTTATTTGCATTTTGAATAAATGAAGGTTATTATATATATACCTGAAGATCTACTTGGCATTGTCCAATAAGTTACTATCTGTTTGTTTTATTGCTAAATCATTCATTGGAATGTAACCTGATGAAGAGGCTCTCCAAACCAAGCCACTGTCTTTCTAACAAAGCAGATAAGGAATGTTCACAATATTAATTCCATCGATCCTGTCACAAGGGTGCTGGCCTTCAGAAGAAGGTTTAAACAAAAAAAAAAGGAGCTTGCAAGTGGAACAGCTATTTAAAACTACACTGACTTTTCCTCAAAATATCCAAAACTGTGAAACTAAATTATGCTATAACTTTTCATGTACAGTGCTTGACAGTCTATTAATGTCATCTAGATCCTTCTAAATGGGTGTTTGGCTCAAACTCAAGCAATTCTAGAGTCACTGTAAGACTTGTTACTCAATGGCCAACATTCATGTAGATGAATGTGAGCTACGTAAAATATAAGAGACATCCTTCATTTACTTGAAAAAGTTTTTACAGCAAACAAATCATGGCCCTGGACTCTGGTCCTCTGAGGTTGTCTCACTGTGTGAAAAACTGGAAATATATATTCCATTTAAATGGCAATTTAGATTTAGTGGTCCAAGAAGACAGCTATATTATGTATTTTTCATAGGCACAACACTCACTCAGTGTTCTTGAAAGACTAACAAAAAACTTTCAAAGGAAAAGCAGTTCATGCTCTGAGTAAACAGATGCTGGAATGACACATCACTTACAGATACATCAACTAAAAAATTAATCAGAAAAAATCCATAATTTCATCGTTTGGATGAACTAAATTAGGGTTTTCTCCTACAAGAGTTTTAAAGCTAAACTTTATCTCAAACCAAATCTGCTTTAAGTTAAATTATTTGCTAGATTTTTTAATAAACATACTGATAGAATAATTAATTTTTAAAGCCCGAGTGTGTACCATCAAAAAGGAAGACATTTTTTTTTATCTCTGAGACTTTTCAGTATCTTATATGCTGCTATCCATTTAATTCACTGTGAATTACACACCAGAAGAAAGCTACACAGGAGTATAAGTGAATTATTTATTTTGAAAGGAGGAATGTATATGGTCTAGTAAGTTTATGATGACAAAAGAAGATCTGCATCTTATCTCACCTAAAGTTCATCCTCAGGAGAATGAAATGTTTGCCAGCATGTTCTAAATCATACAGACACCAGTGAATGTGGATCTTAATTGTAGAGATTAGCTGACCAGAAGTTTCCACTACCATTAATGAGCTAAACTGAGGAATATCAGAATATGTTTTCTGTCCTAGCAAACTGAGTATTTCACAAATCACATGCCTGGAAAGATTTCAAGAAGAAGAAATATTTAAGAAACCAAACTAATCCCTCTCAAGAGAAATGCATTTAATATAAAGCTTTATTAGAAAGTATCTAAAGGACAATATTAGCTTAAAAATTTACATTATTGCCACAAAACAACTGCAAAATTATCTGTTGGGGAATGACCTGGAGACAGAATGGGAGGGGTGAGCTAAAAAGTCAGCGAGGAATTGGTTGCTAAAACTGTGAAAGCAGACTGATTTTGGAGAAAAAACACTCAACTAAAACAGGAATGAAGTCTTGCAACTAATGTGCTATGGTAACAATTGGATACGTATCCTACCTGCAGCTCCACATGGACAGTTCTGCCATCCTCAGAAGGACTATGCATAGATTTCTTCCTATCCTCAAAAATAGAGCACCTTCAACAGATAATCACAGCTCAATACCAAGCCTTTATCTATAAAAAGCTAAGTCATATGAACAGCTTGATCACAGTTTTTATCACTGAGAATCCCCAGCCTATTCCAATCTCAGAATGATTAAATGGTGCTTTTTGTGTTTAGTGGTTTGTCCAATGATTGAAAGAGAAATTTCATCCACAATTTCTGTGTGAAAGCTACAAGTGGTAAAGAATTCACTGTTCCACAGTCACATAATACATCTGTTTACAAAGAAAGTCTTTCTTTCTTCTAGACAAATCTTGCTAGTTTTCAATTACTGGGTCGACTTACGTCTTTAACAATTTAAAGAATTTTCAAATGTGGGACATTTTATCTCTGTTTCAGTTTTATTTTTTTTTTGCTATTGTCAAGTCTCTTAATATCCTATTCAATAAACTGAAATATATTCAGCTTCCTGAAAATTCTTGAATTAGCTGAAGTTTCAGCATAAATCTCTGACATTTTTCCTTTTCAATGTCTTCTACCATTCTTTTTAGACTGCTGTCATTGTAACTAGACACAGAACTCAATGGGTATTGCTGAAACATAACATTAATACCATCTCCTTTACCAATGCCATTAGCAGAAGTTCATTCTGTGTGTGCATGCATTTTTACAGGATGGGTATCTGCTTTTCTACAGCCTCATACTAAGCTTATACATAATTAACCCTATATAACTTTCAGGGAAATATTATTCTCTGTGTATGATTTCCCATGCTATTGTTTTCTACGACTAACCAGCTCACTAACCAATCTACTCTGAGTCAGTGGCTAATACTTAGTGTTCAGGTTTTACTGGAAATAGTCACACTTTCTCTGATAAAATCTGCCTTAATTAGAATAATTTATAGGAATATAGAAGTTTTGAAGCAAGAGTTCAGTCTTACGAAACTGCATTAGAAACATATTGTTTTGATTATTTCAGATTATCAGTTTTAAGATCTCTTCCTATTAGGTATTCCAGTTGATAGATGAAAGTGTCTCACATGTATTTACAAGATTAATCCTTTAAAAGGCAGAAACAAAACTTACTGAAATTAACAGAAAAAAATTTCAACATATTTTGGAATGCAATTTACTGCTTATAAGATACTAATGGGTACTATACAAAAATTTATGAAAGGTTTTATTAAATAAACAAGAGAAACATATTTCACAAAAACTCATACATAATTTCCATGATATTGTATCTCACTTGCGAAATGGGATTTATTTGCCTTAAACAGAATTTTCTGAACTGGAAACTTTTCCAGGCTTCATCATCTTCCAGCGAAACCATGCACCTTTGAAACCACTATGAGCTGAGAAATGTAACTTCATGCTGTTCCAATTCATTCCATGAAAAATGAAAACCACCCAACATACATTTCTAAACAAGCAACTTAGCAGTGGGATTTTAACTAAAACATATATTTATATAACATGAGGACCCTGATAAGAGAAACAACTTAAAATTTCATTACTCAAACAATGAAATTACCTGCAATTCCAAACGTCAAAAATCACAAAGCAAATATTTTCACAGAGTTTTGATCTATAGGATATTAAGTATCATTAGTCATTACTGTGTAGCTTTAATACAGAATCAGATCTGAACATTAATCATTGCAAATTAATTTTATTTTCTTAGATATAATGCATATTTTATCTTTGTACGGAAATGTGCCAAAATAAATCCTTGTCTACTGTACTTCACTTCCTTATTATCAAACAAAAACATTTTAGTTCAGTTTATTAAGTCTGTTGTACTTCCCATTAGTACTAGAATAATCAAAGAATTCTGGTCATTTGAATAAGATGCATATCTCATGAGAAAATAGCCCATAAACTGAGTTAGTTATAGGTTAAAATTATCATTGAATACGTGAGAAAAAAGGATTCCATTCCATCTTCATGAAATAAAGACATAATACATTTTTCATGGGAGAAGACAGGAGAGGAAATTGCCAGTGAAAGGTATTTGTGGAACAAAGTCGCCATAATGGAAGTATTTGCCCAACAACCTGTATATGACCCTAAACCGTGGGAAATTTCCTATCAATTCCTCAAATAGTAAATTACCAACTTCTTCCCTGTCTGAAATTAAGCTGAGCTGATAGAAATACTAGAACTTCCAGTTTCCCATCATTTCTATTGTGCCAGAAGTTACCTCACAGATCAGCTAATAGAATTGCACAAAAGTATTATATTTTCTCAGTCAAGGTGAGCCAGGATCAGAAAAGATGTAAAAGAAAAGCTTTTCCCGTCTGACTGAAAGGGGTTAGGGAACAAGTTTCACGGAAGCTCATCCTTGTGACCCAAGTAGAGCACTATACAGGTGAGAAGTGAACTACTGTGTGTTCTGGGATAAAAGAAGCAAATATATGCACCAAAACTTCTGCCTTCTCATCCTAAGCTAAGAGCATTGCAATTGCCTAGCAAAAGCCTTTGAAAAGACTGTCCCTTCTTGCTCTACTCACTGCACAGTTCTAAAATGAGCAAACTCTTCAGGAAGTACTGAGCTACTGTGAATACTTAAATTCTGTGCTTGCCAGATAAATCAACCAATTTTTTAAATGTGTACTTTCATCCGACGCACAAAAATACTTTCAAGTTTCTTGCTGTAGTAAAAAACCTTACCTTGGCAAAACTAAAAATACATCAGTTGACAGAACTGTAGTCCTCTATGTTTTAAATTAATTCTGAAAATTTTCCTAAACTGTAATATTGTGCTGGGAATCAAAGTAGCTCATAAAAATATTGAAGAACTATTTTCAAACTTCATGATTTCCCTTTCAATATGGAATATGGCAGAGTAAGTGAATGTATATGTGTATACACACCTACAAACATATGTGCTTGAAACAACTTGGCAAGAGTTATTTCTTTTTCTAAGATGGAAGTCCAAGTTGTATAACTTGGTAAATTCCTCTGGTAAATTCAATTGTTTTATCATAATGTTACTTGCATTTCCTACCCTATAAAGTAGTATGATGCAACTAGATGTGATTCAGGGTGATCTTTTTGGTGAGTAGGTACTTCGGTCCCCAAAGCAGGGCCTACTCTTGATAACATGCAGGTTGTTTTAAGAAATAAATCTAGAAAGTGTAAGCAAAGCCTAAGACAGCAATTAAATATTTTTAAATGATCCCCCAGATGAAGGTAAAACATCAGTAATTATTTTCAAGTATGCTTTTTCCAACTCACCTTCAAATCTGTGAAGACAGATGCAGTGTTGAAGCTTAGGTTGTAACAAATGTTTATGCAAATGTCTTGGTAGTAGCCCTGGCGTGGCTATCTTACTGTTCTCAGCAGGTTTCAAAGCTGCAGATGGATCAGTGTTAACTGTATTTATTACATATAAAGTGTTTCAAACACTGAAGGTGTTAGGACTATTAATATTTACTCAAAGCCTGCTTCAGTGTTGTACTTTGGTGCTTTTAAACAAAACAAGGACTGGCTATGTAACAAGCTTTATCACTGTATTTCTTCAAATGCATTATTCAGAGAAATCTATACATTCCGCAATTCAGCAAGACAATATACCTACGCTTACACTAAACTACACAAGTCCAAATTCAGCTCTCAACTATGTTTTCATATGCATGGTATTCCTGATATGTAAAAGCATTAAAGAAAAGTAAAATTATAGCTTTAGTCCTCGAGTTGTCAACAATGCTGTTCCAAGCCTTAGCAGAGTTCAACAAACTCAAGGGCTGTATTCACTTCAAGTGTAATCAGCTTAAGCTGAGCTGCTGTCAACCTGGAGTAAGCAGACAGTACATAACCTGAAGCTTAGAGTCTATAAATCTAAGGAGAAATGCCATATAATCCTATCTTCACAGCCACTGGATCTGTTCTTCACAGTGCATAGCCAAGCAGGCTGGAGATACTAGATCTTGTGCTCTCCTGAGAACATACTAAGTATGTGGTCTACAACAGGTGATTTGGCTCTTAAGCATATGGGGCACAGACTTCAATTAAAGCAAAACAGAATCATCTGGGCTGAAGTTCAAGACATGCTGAACAGCATCATGAGAATAACTGAATGTTCCACAGGCAGTAAAAGTGACTGCTTTTCAGTCGCCATTTTCAGCCATTTTCAGCAGCACTATACCAGACCTACTCAAATCTCTTTCCTGTCAAATTACCAGGTTCAATGCAGTTCTGAGCCTAATAAAAAGCTAGAAAACAGATACCATGACAGAGAAGTCATACACTGATAGCTCCCACCTAAATAAAACTGAAACAAGACAGCTAATAGGAGAAGATGAGACAGCAGGCATTCTAGATGCAAATCTAGTTAATAGGATGGAAATAGTTAACATATGAAAACTGAAAGGTAAGCTAAGATAAAAGTAATCACAAAACAGCAGTGTTCACTAAGACATAGCAAATTTCAGAAGTCCCTAGTAGTGTCTAGGACATAACAGACAACCTAAAGGAGAGAAAAAATCATCTGAACAGCAATGGTTGCAAACAGCAGATACATGTTATGCAAACTACTCACCCTTCATTAACTGTATTTTGCTGCTTGGAATTACAAAAAAGACACAGATCATACTTACTAAGCAACCGTATATGGTTAAAACAAAAGGTAAAAACCATATTCCATAGAGCAGAGCAACTTCATATTTGAAACATGAATTTGACAAAAGACTAAGAATTCAATTGTGACTTAAATGCAAAATTCTGTTTCTGAAGATTTAAAGCTACTTCACTGAAATAATTAGAGATAGAACTGCACTGCAGTTGTCCCTAAATAACTTATCACAGAGGTCAGTTTGTGATGGCAGTAAATACCCTCTAGGATACCATTTAGAGAATAGGAACAATAACTTTACTTACTAGAGGATGGGAGAGGAAAGACTTGTGAGAGGAATGCTCTACAGTAAACCAGCTGTTAATCAACCATAACCCAAGCTGCAATGACAGATCATAAAGCTCATGACTGCTAAATTTCAAGTTTGGCTGTGATTCTGCTTCTAAAAGCAATGAGAGTAGGGACACAGAACACCTGTTGCTGCAACATTTAACATCACTGACCTCTCTTGCTTATTCTTAAGCACTACCTATCATATTTGTGATAAGAAAACATCCAAATAACAAAAACAACATTATCCATTTCCTCTTCCTTCTCTGTTATTACATAGACATCAACTGATATTTTGGAATAATATAAACAAAGAGTTAGTTATGTCTTAAAGCACAGGGTATTTTTAAAGGTCACTCTGCTCAGGTGTATTTCCAGAGAATAAAAAACTTTTTAAAAACTTCCTAAATTCCAAAACTTTTTTTCACTTTTAGGCAATGTATTAATGTTGGAATTTCTGTTACTATCATCCTTTATGCTGTTCTGTACATTTATGCAACATACTGCTGATAACATGAAAGATCCTTGCCTTAATAACTGTATCTTCCAAATACGTCAAATAATGTGGCAAAGGATCTACAAGAAAGACAAAGATAGTGTTGATCACACACTGTACCTGAACCTTATCTAGAATGGCAAGGAGTACATGCAATGGAAAAGGACTGATCATTCAGGAACAGCTATGGCATATTTAAAGTTCTAGGCAACATATAGCCATAAATGAAAAAACATAGCTTGTGCAAGAAAATGGCTCAAGTTAATATCAATACTGATGAAAGCTTTGTGTATATACTTTTAAAACAGTGAAAGGTTGATATAAATTAATTATTTAGTCTCACAGTCATTATAATTGAAATTATCTGTAATGCAAACTTGAGAATTACTACAGTTCTACATAGAAGATAACTGCTTTTCTATGTTTGTTTTTTATTATAATACAATTTTGTTCTAATCACATTAAATATTGGGAAATTGAAGCACTGAGAATATCAGAATTCCCATATATGAGAATCTATGGACAACATTTATTCTAGTTAAAAAAATACACTCAAATAAACATCGACTTTATGTAAATCTCTAGGCTAGTATTATTCATTCATATACTTACAGTTAACCACCAAATTACTGACAGAATTGACAACTTTCTTACTTCCTTCTGCAATTAAAAGCTAATAAATTTTTAACAACCTATAAAAGCCACAAAAAAATATTATTCATCCGTAATCCCAGAGTAATGAAACTATTTATTTAAAAATAAGGAGAGAAGAAAAAAAAAAAAAAAACAAAAAAAACCAAAAACCCGGCCATAACATGAAAAAAAAAAAAAAAAAAAAAAAAGGAAAGAGTATAGTATTACGTGTTTCCACAAGCCATCATCTGGAATATTTTCAAGGAAAATAAAATGAAGTGAGCTTGGTGAGTGTCTTGGTTTGAAAAGACAGAAGTCTGTGAAGGAAGGCACAGGCCTCTCGTGAAATGGAAAAGGTAAACCCCCTCCCTCCAAATTACCACAATTTCAAAATAAAACTGCTCTCAGGCAAAGGTATGGGAATGGGAATAACAGTTCTGTACTAGGAAAAAACTAAATAATAATAAAAAAATGTTATTAGTACAAAAAAAAACTACTGATAAGAGTCAGAAACCTGACACCCTGAGGACTCAGGGTGTTGGTGATAGTCCAGTTAAATGGTGGCTGCTCCCCCTGGAGTGGCAGAAGAAATGCTGCTGAAGCGATGATCCAGTAGAAGGGTGTAATTTTCTCTGAAGGTCTGGTGATAGAGTAGATGGGCCTGGTCTTCCTCTGGGAATCCAGTGAAGAGGCTGAGTTGATGTCCCAAGAAATGCTGATTTTATGCAGGTAGGGATGCTTGGCTCCTCCCTCTGGGTGGAGGATCTTACAATGGGATGATGTAACTCTCTCAGTCATGCAGTGAGCCATTCAATGGCCCATTAACAGAAGATATCTCCCCAGGGCGAGACATTGTTCTTGGAAGAGACAAGAAAACCGCCCAACTTAACAGAAGATACCTGCCCCACCTCCGACAGATGGCAAACAGAATAAATGCTTATTTTACAAGCCAGGACACTGAGATTTGTATGTATCCACAAACAATTGTGTAAGTGGGCAAGAACTTATACAAGTTGAGAATAATTTTCAGACTTATTACATAACTGCTGTGTCCAGGCTGTGGCTCATTTCAGTGTGCGAGCTGACCAGCTTCTGTTTCTCTCATATAGGAGTCTGATGGAACTGTGTCATTTTCTTGTGTAGTTTTTCCTGAGTTCAACATTGTGTCCTTGAACACTGATAGAAAACTCACTGAGACTCCCTGCTGGTAACCCGTATATCTGCAGTCTAAAGTAATAAATTTACAAATAACCTAATAACTGCACATTAGAATATATTATCATCAAAATCTACTTCTAGGATTTTTTTAAATGTATAGCATATTTGAATGCCATGCATAAGTTACCCATGTATAAGAAACACATCACCTCTTAAAATATTTCATTTACAATAGCAATTCTAAGAGCCTTCATTTGAATTACTACACTCTTAGTCACCTGAAATCTGAAAGAAACTGTCCCATACATATTAAGACTATCCCTAAGTGAGTATTTAAGCTATAGCAAGTTAATATCAAAAGAAATATGGATTTAAAATATTTGAAAAGCATTTACTTAACACATATTTAAAATATGTTACTTTCATTTGACACAAGGCCACTTGCAAATTTTGCTTTTTAATTTCTTTATGCATCATGAAAACTCCTGTTTCAACATGCCACCCAGAAAATGCCATTTTCTTTCCTTACTTTATTTTTAAACTGTATGCAGGTGGCAACCATTCAGCTAAAGAGACAGTGTAAATGCTACAGGAATCAGATAAAATACAGTCTACAACTTGCAAATACTCATTCATTTTGTTTACAAATGATTGTTTTCTCTCGAGGAGGTATTAATGCTCTCTAGAGCCATACAATACAGAATTAGGGTTTAACACTACATTGACATCCCTCACGTGCCCTCCTGTGTCCTCCCTCAGCCTCAAACACTGCCATTCAGTGTGCCCCAAGGAGCATGACACACATGCTTCAAGCATTATTTTCAGCATCTCCCAAACTCCTGGAGTATTACTGAAAACCCTTAAATCTTTTCTTGCACGCGTCTTCAAAAAAATTGATGGTTCTGGCAACCAGGTTTGGAGTACACAGAACCTCTCCATATAGAAATACTCATCCTGTGAGTAGAGAAGCCTCTGTTGAAGAGACAACTTGCTTTACTGTTCTGTGTGATGTCCAACACAGATTAAAACCAGCAAAAAGAGAAGATGTTCAGCTTTCCTTCATAGCTGTTAAGAACATCCCTGGTATCATCTTCCCACATCCATACATGATGATCCTCTAAAGGGTCCCTTTTTGGTGTTTAGTATCAGGTGTATACTCCTCCACACATGCCAGCTGTGGCAGTTCCTCTTCTCAATCGCAACTTGTAGATACACACATAGTGTTATGAACAGTTTCCAGGTGTTCCCCAGAAACGCGGGCAGGGCTTTCCTAGTTCCCATGGCAACACTAAAAGAAAACTACTAACTCTAGCTAGGTACCGATACTGAAATGCTAATTAGCTAATTGCTCTGTTTGTTTTCTCTAAACTACCTGGGGACAACCGGCCCCCCCACCCCTCCACGCTGCCACTCTGAGACTAACATGCAAATAGAAACCCCTTAGGATCATGGGAGTATTTTTAGGAGGGAAAAAAGAATATAAATCAGAAACTGAACACAGTAGAGGAGTCCAGGCAAATGCCCTAGCTGAGGAAGAGGGAAACACATCCCCTGATTGACTGTTAACTGTCGCCATCACCTAAGAAGGAACAGACTATATTAGGCTCTGAGAAGTAGGGTGATAGAGAGACGGAGAGCCCCGGTGCTGCCACCACGGAAGGAGCGGGGACAGCTGGTGTTCTGGACTTCAGCAACAGACTCTGCACACCACGCCTCCTCATCCTCGGGCCACCGTTGTGCCACAAGGAAAGGAGAAAGGACAGCTGCTGCTCGGGACTCCAGTGACCGACTCTGCACGCTGCCTTCCTTCCAGCTGCCTGGGAAAGCTACGACCGCGGGGGTGAGCTCTGCGTCGAGCCCCCTGCCCAGCTGATCTTTTTAATAAAGAGCTGAACATTAATAAAGGCATTAGCCCTGTTCATTTCAATTTGGGGGCTCGTCCGGGATAGCCACGCCCGAAGAGGACCCCCGGGCAGCTGGACAGCTGGACCACCTGCTTCGAGGGACCCTCGGGAGTTGCTGGCTACCTTCGGACCCTAGGATCAGCGTGAGACAAGCAACGCAGAGGAGCGTCGGATTGGTAAGAAAAACCAGGAGACGAGCGAATGAGTGAGTGAATGAGACGGGGGCCGGCAGCTCGGACCCCCGAAGCGAGCGGGACCCGCTAGTACCGCGTTTCCGGACTCCTGCGAAGGGGCCGGCTGGGAACAGGGGGAAGCGAGTGGAACAGAGGAGCGACTGAGGCGTCTCCTTAGAAGTAAAGCAGGCCCTCCTCCGAGCGTGTGGAGTGCCCTATGGGCAAAGTAAGTCCCTGGCAATCAGGGCAAGGGGAATACCTCCAGCAGGGTAGGTGGGATGTGGAGGTCCTAGAGGACATGTCCCCGGCGCTGGCAGAATGGGATAGGACGGCAGGTGGGATGTCCCTGGCAGGTAGGGCGGGGTGTCCTAGCAGGCAGGAGTGACATGTACCTGGCAGACAGAGAGCATATCTCCAACAGGCAAAAGGCATGTCCCCACCAGGCAGGACAGGATAACAGGGCAGGTAGGATGTCCATGGCAGGCATGGATGGAGGTCCCCGTCAGAGCAGATAGGGGAATGGCCCTGGAAGGCAGGGCAGGATGTCCCCGTCAGAGCAGGCACTAACCCGAGTAAGCAGAAAGGCAGGAAGGCAAGCAAGCTAAGCCTAGTAAGGTCAGGCAAGGGGGCTTGGCCGGAGTTCGAGTGTAAGGCTCGGCAGGACGTTCGACCTTACCTCGGCAGGGAGACCAAGCTTCCCAAGCCTAGTAGGAGAGTCAGGCAAGGGGGCTTGGCCGGAGTTCGAGTGTAAGGCTCGGCAGGACATTCGACCTTACCTCGGCAGGGAGACCAAGCTTCCCAAGCCTAGTAGGAGAGTCAGGCAAGGGGGCTTGGCCGGAGTTCGAGTGTAAGGCTCGGCAGGACGTTCGACCTTACCTCGGCAGGGAGACCAAGCTTCCCAAGCCTAGTAGGAGAGTCAGGCAAGGGGGCTTGGCCGGAGTTCGAGTGTAAGGCTCGGCAGGACGTTCGACCTTACCTCGGCAGGGAGACCAAGCTTCCCAAGCCTAGTAGGAGAGTCAGGCAAGGGGGCTTGGCCGGAGTTCGAGTGTAAGGCTCGGCAGGACGTTCGACCTTACCTCGGCAGGGAGACCAAGCTTCCCAAGCCTAGTAGGAGAGTCAGGCAAGGGGGCTTGGCCGGAGTTCGAGTGTAAGGCTCGGCAGGACGTTCGACCTTACCTCGGCAGGGAGACCAAGCTTCCTAAGACTAGTAAGAAGGTTAGGCAACGGACCAAGTAAGAGTTGGGGGCGAGACTTAGCAGGGGTACAAGCCTAGAAAGTCCAACAAGAAGTCCAAAACTTAGGCTGAAGAGCAAGAGAACAGAGGACAATAGATGTGAATGTGACTATGATTGTCCTAACCAAGAAACAATGTAAAGTGTCCAGAAGGTAGTCGTGGTTTAGTTAAAAGAGACTAAATTCAGGCAAAGGATTGAAAATACTAAGTTGTGGGAATGGAGCTTTAATTGCCTGTTAGTATATTCCATTTTACATAGATACACCATTTAAAGTATTTTCTTTCCCTTTCTTTCTGAGGCCTGAAAATGGGAAGAGGTTATAGTAAAGGAGCAGATCCTTCCAAAGAAAAAGCCAAGAGGATTCCCCCTAACAGCCCCTTAGGGCAATTGTTAGACCAATGGGATTCTCTGGAAGCCACGAAGGGTCTAAACAAGAGTAAGATGATACATTACAGTATAGAAGTATGGCCGAAGTTAGAATTACAGGGAGAATGGCCATGGTATGGAACCCAAGATCAGTGGATGTGTAATCAGCTAAACCAACACCTAAAAACCCGAGAGGACCTTGATATAGAACAACTATCTTATGCAGCTTGCTGGCTGGAGAATTCTATAAATAATGAGACTGTGAGAATATGCAAGTTACAAAGAAATAGAGAAGAAGACAAAGAGAATGGAGAAGAAGAGATTAGAAAAAGATGGGACCCCCTTGATTACCTACCCCCTTCTGCTCCTGTTACCTCCCCAACAGTTTCCCCAGTTAATCCTTTGGCCCCTCCTATTATTCCTTTCCCCGGTTTTCCCCCCTCTATTCCAACCACCTCCCCAGTTCCCTCTTCCCCTTCTCCAATGGGAGCTCCCTTGTCTAGTGCGCCTGCCTCAACTACTAGCTCCCTACCTGGGGCCTTAGAAGGAGGGCCATATTGTAACACCCGATCCAAAGCACCACGGGTAGAAAGGCTCTTTCCCCTTAGGGAAGTCCCCATGGGTGGAGTAGCTGGAGGAGTTGGGTTTGTAGATGCACCTCTGACAGCTTCCAAAGTCCGGGGATTTAAGAAAGAGCTAGGAAATTTAGTAGAAGACCCCATTGGAATATCTAACCAGTTAGACCAATTTCTAGGGCCGAATATTTATACCTGGGGAGAGCTTAACTCTATTCTAAGCATTCTGTTCTCTCCAGAAGAGGTCCGGATAATCCGAACGGCAGGGGTGAAGATATGGGAAAGAGAAAATAGATTGGGGCCCCCAGGGGACCAAAAGATACCCTTAGTAGACCCCAACTGGAATCCCAACCAGGAAGAAGGAAGGCAAAACATGAGAGACTATAGGTCACTCATGATAAGAGGGATCAAAGAGTCTATCCCTAGGGGAAGCAACACGAAATTCACCTTTGATAGTACGCAGGAGAAGGATGAGACGCCAGCAATGTGGCTTAACCGACTAAAATGAAATTTCCAGTTATATTCAAATATAGACCCAGATAGCCCAGAGGGTCAAGTCCTCTTGAAGGTCCAGTTTGTCACCAAATCCTGGCCCGATATTAGACGGAACCTAGAAAAGATGGAGGACTGGCAAGAAAAGAATATGAATGAGCTGCTCAAAGAAGCCCTGAGAGTTTATCTAAGGAGGGAAGAGGAAAAGGCCAAAACTAAGGCTAGAATTATGGTTGCAGTGCTCGAGAAAGTATAAGAGCAGACAGATCACCAGCACTGCCGTCTAAGTCAAGTGAGAATAGACCAGGGCCATTACCAAAAACTAGAGACCAACCAACACCATCATATGGAGCAAATAAGAACTTTAATGAGTTCAGGAAATCTGAGGCCTCACAAAGCAACAGGAGGTGCTATTACTGTGGTGAGATAGGACACCTTAAAAGGAATTGTAAGAAGTTTCAGTTTGATGAGGTAATGCATAGAGAACAAGAAGTCTTAGAAGAGATTTCAAGGGGAGATGACTAGGGGTGTCAGGGGCTCTATAAGTTAAGGGACCCAATGAACCATCAAGAAGAGCCCTTGGTAAACTTTGAGGTGGGTCCCCACTATGAAGAATTTGAGTTCTTAGTTGACACAGGGGCAGATAAGTCCAGTATAAACAAGTTACCAGTAGGAATCACCATTGGGAAGAAGGTCTGTGAGGTTTTAGGGGCAGAGGGAAGACCATTTAAAGCACCTATAGTTGAGAATATAGAAATCAAGGTGAATTCAAGACAATGCTTGGCAGACTTTATCTATCTGCCCAATTTAGGGAGTAACCTCTTGGGAAGAGACTTGCAAGTTCAACTGGGAGTAGGGATCATCCCGAGGGATGGGAGGATGGTAGTCCAGGTCATGAGGCTGACCCAGAGAGACATAGAGGAAATAGACCCCAGAGTATGGGCAGAAGAGAGTAAGTGTGGATACTTGAACATCACGCCAATAAAAATAGAAATGCAAAAAGATACACCCCCTATCCGAGTCAAGCAATACCCAATATCCCCCGAGGGCAGGAGAGGATTAGCCCCAGTGATCGAACGACTATTAGAGCAAGGTATTCTAGAATCCTGCATGTCCCCCCATAACACTCTTATACTAGCCGTAAGAAAAGCAGAGGGGAAATACAGGCTAGTTCAAGACTTAAGGGAAGTAAACAAGAAGACTATTACCAGACACCCTGTAGTATCCAACCCCTACACCCTTTTAAGCCAAATTCCAAGGGAACATGCCTGGTTCACAGTTATAGATTTGAAAGATGCCTTCTGGGCATGCCCGCTGGCAGAGGAATGTTGTGACTGGTTTGCATTTGAGTGGGAAGATCCTGACAGAAGGAGAAAGCAACAGCTAAGATGGACACGCCTCCCACAGGGGTTTACAGAATCCCCAAACCTCTTTGGGCAAGCACTAGAGGAACTACTAGGGCAGTTCACCCCTGAAGAAAACACTCAGATCTTACAGTATGTAGATGACTTATTAGTATCTGGAAATGAGCGAGACCGGGTAAAAACCACTAGTGTTCGACTCCTAAATTTCCTGGGAGAAAACGGTCTAAAAGTATCCCAAGAAAAACTACAATTTGTAGAATCTGAAGTGACTTACCTAGGTCACATAATTGGAGGAGGGTATAAGAAACTAAGTCCCGAGAGAATCTCAGGTATCCTGTCTATCCCAGCTCCCAAAACTAAGAGAGATGTAAGGAAGCTACTAGGCCTGTTTGGTTATTGTAAACTGTGGTTAGATCAATACACCAAAAGCGTGAAGTTCCTTTATGATAAATTAGTAGACTCTGAGCCTGTAAAGTGGACAGAAGAGGATGAGGAACAGCTACGAGGCTTGAAAGATAAACTATCCTCAGCACCTGTTCTAAGCCTGCCTGACCTTAAGAAAGAGTTTAACCTGTTTGTGAGTACAGAAGGGGGAATTGCATATGGGGTATTAACCCAGGAATGGGGAAGACAAAAAAAAACAACAGCCTACCTCTCAAAACTATTAGACCCAGTAGCCAGAGGATGGCCAACTTGCCTACAAGTAATTGCAGCTGCAGCTATCCTGATAGAAGAAGCCCAAAAATTGACTCTGCAAGGGAAAATTAAAGTCCACACCCCCCACGATCTCAAAACAGTGCTAAGCCAAAAAGCTCAGCAGTGGTTGACTGACTCTAGAATATTGAGGTATGAGATCATCTTAATGAACACAGGGGACTTAGAGTTAGTCACCTCCAAATGTCTAAACCCTGCACAATTTCTTACCGGAGAACCCCTAGCAGATCTAGAACATGATTGTGTTGAACTCATAAATCTACAGACCAAAGTGAGAGAGGATTTAGAAGATGTACCCTTGCCATACGGGAGATCCCTTTTTATAGATGGGTCCTCAAGAGTAGTAGGAGGGAAAGAGCCTCAGGATATGCTGTCATAGATGGGGAAGACATGAAAGTCATGGAAAAAGGGAAACTGCCCTCGAACTGGTCAGCCCAGTGTTGTGAAGTCTGTGCTTTGAAAAGAGGATTAGATCTGTTAAAGGGAGATCAAGGAACTATTTACACAGACTCGCAATATGCGTTTGGGATCATCCATACCTTTGGAAAAATTTGGGAGGAACATGGCTACTTAAACTCCAAAGGGAAGAACCTAGTACATGAGAAACTGATAAAACTAGTATTAGAATCCTTACAAAAGCCCGCAGAGATAGCTGTGGTGCATATAAAGGGACATCAGAAAGGACACACACGTGAAGAAAAGGGAAACCGATTAGCAGATCAGATCGCTAAAGAAGCAGCCTTAGACCCAAGAAACCCAGTAAAAGCTTTTAAAATAGAAGTAGGACCAAGTAGAGAAAGAAAAAAAGAAGCGCCGAGGTTCAGTGAAAAAGAATTAAAAACAATAAAAGAACTAGAATTACATCAAGGGAAACAAGGAGAATTGTTAACTCCTGATGGGCGTAGGTTCCTAAATAAAGCCCTAGCTCAAAGAGTGTTAGTAGAGTTACACGAATTGACCCACTGGGGAATCCAAGGTTTGTGCGACCACTTTTTACGGGAAAATTTATGCCTTGGAGTTTATGATCTGGCGAAAGCAGTCACAAGAGGGTGTGCGATTTGCCTGAAAACTGACCAAAAGGTAATGAGAAAAATTGCGTATGGGGGAGGAAAAATTGCTTTGAGACCTTTTCAAAACATACAAGTAGATTTCACTGAAATGCCCTCTGTGCAGGGGTACAAACATTTACTAGTGATCGTAGATCATCTCACTCACTGGGTGGAGGCCTTCCCAACCAGAAAAGAAACTGCGCAGGAAGTTGCAAGAATAATCCTAGAAAACATCATACCACGATACGGGCTGGTCAATAACACTGACTCAGACCGAGGTCCACATTTTGTTGCTCAAACTTTGCATCAAGTAACAAAAGCTCTGGGGATAAGGTGGAGATTACACACCCCATGGCATCCTCAGAGCTCTGGAAGAGTAGAAAGGATGAATAGAACCCTTAAAAATGTGTTAACTAAATTAATTGAAGAAACAAAAATGAATTGGCTCAGGTGTTTACCTCTCGCTCTCTTGCGCATCAGAACCAGACCTCGGTCCAACATGGGGGTCTCTCCGTATGAAATGATGTTTAGACTCCCTTTTTTAATCACCCCTTTCAGTACAGCAGATTATCTGGAAGGGGAGGCAGCAACCCAGAAATATTTAGAGGTCATAGGAAAATCCCTAGAAGGCCTCAGGAAGAAGGGGTATCTTCCCCAAACCTCCCCTCTAGACACCAATGCGCACAACATCAGTCCTGGGGATTGGGTGCTGATAAAGTCCTGGAACACTACTACTCCATTAACCCCCAAATTCGAAGGACCTTTCCAGGTACTACTCACCACACACACTGCGGTGCGGACCCAAGAAAAAGGCTGGACCCACGTCACCAGAGTCAAAGGACCAGTGCCACCCCCGGACGCTGGACCAGACCCAACAGTGCCACCCGCCTCCTCTTGTGCATGGACAGTAATTAAGAAACCAGAGGACCTAAAATTAACTTTAAGGAAGACTTGCTAGAGACTGATATACAGTAAGGTGTTAAGAACTGTTTCTGAGTTAAAGTACCATAGAAAAGGTTTAAGTACTTGGTAATTGTTTAATAAGACTAAGTGTCCTTTAGCCAAAGGAGTTACAACTTGGTTCCTAAAGAACAATAGAATTACCCTCAGGCCTGAGTGAAAGCATACAAATGCCAAAAGAAGTTAGCCCTCAAAAGCCAAAGACTGTAAGTTGATGCGGGCTTAAGCCCGATCAAAGAAATAGAGGAGGGATTTGTTATGAACAGTTTCCAGGTGTTCCCCAGAAACGCGGGCAGGGCTTTCCTAGTTCCCATGGCAACACTAAAAGAAAACTACTAACTCTAGCTAGGTACCGATACTGAAATGCTAATTAGCTAATTGCTCTGTTTGTTTTCTCTAAACTACCTGGGGACAACCGGCCCCCCTACCCCTCCACGCTGCCACTCTGAGACTAACATGCAAATAGAAACCCCTTAGGATCATGGGAGTATTTTTAGGAGGGAAAAAAGAATATAAATCAGAAACTGAACACAGTAGAGGAGTCCAGGCAAATGCCCTAGCTGAGGAAGAGGGAAACACATCCCCTGATTGACTGTTAACTGTCGCCATCACCTAAGAAGGAACAGACTATATTAGGCTCTGAGAAGTAGGGTGATAGAGAGACGGAGAGCCCCGGTGCTGCCACCACGGAAGGAGCGGGGACAGCTGGTGTTCTGGACTTCAGCAACAGACTCTGCACACCACGCCTCCTCATCCTCGGGCCACCGTTGTGCCACAAGGAAAGGAGAAAGGACAGCTGCTGCTCGGGACTCCAGTGACCAACTCTGCACGCTGCCTTCCTTCTGGCTGCCTGGGAAAGCTACGACCGCGGGGGTGAGCTCTGCGTCGAGCCCCCTGCCCAACTGATCTTTTTAATAAAGAGCTGAACATTAATAAAGGCATTAGCCCTGTTCATTTCACATAGCATCAATATTCCCTCTTAAAAGTTTCAGAGCAGTCACTGTACTTAAGGTAATTTATTCTTACATCTATGGCAGAATTTCCAGAGCTTGTCTTCACTGCATACAAGATCAGCAGTGCACTCTCAGGACAAAATAAGAGTAGATGCTTGCACCTTTTCCTCTGATATGCAATATTCTAAAGCTTTTAATTTCTCCTCTTATGGGTATAGATGGTCTTATTAAATTATGCGAAAGTGTAATATATCAAGGTCTATGAACATCAAAGCACATTAATGTATAATGTCAGGAATGTCAAAACTGGGTACAGACAAGTCTCCTGCCTTGTAAAAAGAGTGTTTCAGGACTGGGAGACTTCCTTCTATTTTTTTGTTTAAAATTATAAACATTAATATAAAAAAATCTCTACGTACCAGAGCCACATAAAGCTAGACTGGGGTCTCACCATATTCCTTGAGAGAAGACCTTACAAACAGTTAACTTATTCACATGAACACCACACAACTCCAGATATAAAACCATTCGAAGTATTGTACCTCAAAAATCCACTCACTACATATTCAACAGTAATGCAGCATGAAATTACATCTTAATTATTTATTGTCACTGAATAACATAAAGCTGTAAGAAACATCTGGCTACATCTGATCATAGGTTCATTTAGCCCTGTACTCCAGAGTCTGGTCATTACAGTTAATTCCCTTCATTTCACCTTACTATCCACAGCTGTCATATAGAAGGTATTGTAGTGCCTATTGCATTTCCTATCTGCTTATGAGTGCTTCTAAATATGAATTTTCTCATCTCTTTTTAAACTTGCCTCCATGTCCTCCTGTGACAACACATTCCAGAATAAATCTGAGCAGCACCCAATTTTCTTTTTCTTTTATTAGTTCTAAACCTAACTATATCCACTTTCAATAAATACCTTTTAGGTTTGGAAGAGGTTTTCAAAAACATCTTGGACAAACTTTGATTACATACTCCTCTACTTAGACCTCTCTTCCCTAGAATAAAGACTGCCAGTCTTTTGGTCTGACCTGAAAAGCCAACAGTCTTCAAAGTAGAAGTTTTCTTATAATTATATTGTTTTCTTTGCATGTAACATAAACCAAGTTTTTACACAGACTCTTCAACAGTTTCATATTTCAGCCAGCATTTCACTGAGTGCAAATCTGTTGGCTTGAACATAAAAATCAGCTTTACAAATTGATAAAATAATGTTCTTCAATACCTAAGGGTCAAATATAAATACTGGAATAAATGTAAAAAAGTTAGACTGACAGATAGATACAGTTGTAATTTAATGACATCCATAATTCATTCTACACAAAATGTCAAAAAACAGTATTAAATGAAAAAAAACTGGTTTCTAGAATACTTGGTACAAATTGCATTTACTTAAAATTCAGAAAACCTGTTTCCTTTAAGCATAAACCAATAAAACTTTCAATTATATCTTGCTGACACAGACCATTTCTTTCTTTAGATTTAAACTCTGCCTTGACACATAAGTACGCTAATGTTACTCTCCTATATAAAATACTCTCTGAGAATACCATATTAAAGGATCTTACAGAAGTTATTTTTCCTCATTCAAAAATTACCACCAAAAAGAAGTCAGCAACTCACATGATACTAGTTAAAATAGCTGGTATAATTCCAGCAACTGCTGTCAATTAGAATCATTAAAGTTGGAAAAGATGCTGAAGATCATTGAGTTCAACCATTAACCTAAAACTGCCAGATCCTCCACAAATACATATAACTAATCACTTCCAGGAATGGCAACTCCACCCCTTCCCCTGGGCAGCCTCTTCCAAAGCCAGATCACTCTTTCAGAGAAGAATTTTTTCCTAATTTCCAATCTAAACCTACCTTGGTGCAATTTGAGGCCCATCTCTTCTTGCCCTGTCTCTTGTTACGCGGGAGAAGAGACAGACTGGCACCTGGCCACACCCTCCTTTCAGAGAGTTGTAGAGAGTGTTCCCCCCTGTGCCTCTTCTTCTCCAGTCTTAACCCCAGTTCTCTCAGCTGCTCCTCATTAGACTTGTGCTCCAAATTTACTAATGGAACCTATATTTTCACTAACTCAACTCACCTTTACACAACATGGTTAATGAAAATAACATTAAGGGTTTTATTTATCTCTTTGAATTAATTATGTTTTTGAAGCTGACTAGATATTGTCATGATCAGATGACCTTCCCTACTCAGCCTTTTTAGTTCTGTAGGCTCGCTGTGGGTCAGCAGTGCCCAGGCAGCCCGGGGACAAACCCCAACTCAGAGCACCGAGCACGGCCCAGAGAGGGGATGGTCCTGCTGGGCTCAGCTTCGGGGTGGCCTCACCTGGGGTCTGCTGGGCCCTGCAGGTGGAGAAGGATGGGAAGGTACTTCAGTGCCATCCTGAGGAGGGAAATGGAGCTGGAACTTTGTGTGAGGAGCAGCTGAAGTATTTGGGCTTGTTCACTTTGGAGAAAAGGAGGCTGAGGTGTGACCTCACTGCTCTCCACAGCTTCATTGAGGAGGCGAAAGGCACAGCGAGGTGCTGAGCTCTTCTCCCTGGCAACCAGGGACAGGATGTATGGGAATGCATTCAGAGTTGTGCCAGGGCAAGTTCAGACAGGACACTAGAAGGCGTTTCTTTACTCAAAAGGTGGTCCCAGACCTACAGAGGCTTCCTGGAGATCTGGTTGATTGGTCAATTTCCTTAACAACAGCTTTAACTTCTGGACAGATCTGAGCTGGTCAGACAATTAGATGACCATTTGTAGGTCCCTTCTATCAGGCACTATTCTTTTCAATTCTCATTCACAGCTCCAGTCATAAGACGAATTACTGATTTGGAGACATTTTAGTTTCTGTTATTATGAAATTTCACAGACAGAATACTGTGTTCAAGCCCCGCGGGGCAAATTAAACAATACAAATTGTTTCTTTTCACAGAACATATCAAAATCCTGGAAAGACCTGTCACTAGCATGAGGCAAAATGCAATCAGTTTAAAATACTTTTCTTGTAATTTCAGCCATGTAGTGTCTGTGAAAATGCAATTATGCATAGTGGCATTTATCTGGATTTCTCTTACTTGTCCAGACCATTTTAATTCACAGCAATTCAAGTATCAGCAATGTATTGACTGCATTTCTGGTATCTTAGTTAGGGGACTTGATTAGACAGGAGAAAATTAGACTATCTTCATCATTTTTAGTATCTTAATTTGTTTTTCATGATCTACAAACAATTCAACCTAGTAAAGAAACCCTACTAATGTCTAACTGCATTCAAAATATCAACAAAGTGCCGAAAGTACTAATTCTAGCATTTAATAATAATTCCTATTATGGAAGTAGTACCTCTGTGCCTAAAATCTGGAACAATATGCAGTTTACTCAACTGTATTTTTAAAACTTAATTTCTTCATAAAGCACAATGTAGCATTCAGGCTTTTCTCCTTCTGACATGGTCTTATCAGAAACTGTGAATTTTCCCCTTAAAATAATATTTTCATGTACCCATGTGTTAAAGCATGGAAAAGAAAACAAACCATGTTGTTTAAAGTAATTGATAACTGAAATCTTCTTTTCAAAATGGACCATTCTACAGACACATTAGTAGGGAAAATCAGTCCTTACTGTCACTCTAGAGTAAAGGATATTGCGTATTTGAAACATCAGTAAAAAAATCATTCATGAACCTGCTACTGACAGCTGCAGTAACTTAATTAATGCAGATGCCATGTGACATTTTGCCATTTAATTCTAATCACAAAGATCAAGATTGAAGCCACAAAAAATTTCTAACAGTGTCTTTGACACTTGTCAAATAACATCCATCAATATTCAGTTAGACCTAAAGTGAAACTTGTAACTTCCAGTTGAAATCCTCAGTCTTCCTAGTGAATTCAGTTACATTGACTTTATCCACAGGAATTACTCTACTCCAGAGGAATATTGGGTAAAGTAAAATTTTGTCTAATAATATTTGTAAAAACAATTACCCAACAACTTTCATGAAATATTATTAAAAATAATTTTAAATTAAAGAACTAAGACAATACAAACAAAATACATTTATTATCTAGAGGCAAAACAAATATAATATTTGCTTCCAGATCTCACTATGTTAAGTAGTTACTAAAGATTAGAAAGAATGATATTTAAAGTAAATTAAAGCCCAGTAAAACACAAGAGCTAAACAAGCCTCTCAAAAAACAGTGTCAAAGATAGATCTCAATACTTACCCATCATTAGAACATGTCAAAAATTCTTCCTTTATCTTTGGATGCCAACAGCCTGAATTGAGCATTGCTGTGTGACCCTAAAGAAATAAACACAGAGGTCTTACAGGGACTTGTAAGCTGTCTTACAAGGTTTTACAACTTTTACTCCAAATCCTTCAAGTGGAATCAACAAAAGCTGAGGCACAAATTTGGACCCTTCTGACTGACATCAGGATGATTTAACAGATTATATATACTCTATCCATTTCATCCTTCTTGTTCTCATCTCTGAATTAGAAAAACCCTGACATTCTTCTACTGTTTTTCTTCTTTCAGAAAATAACATCAAATCAGACTTCTTTTTCTCTTGGGAGAATTGTAATACAGAGAAAGGATGAAACAACAGGCATCACTACAGTGTCACACAAACATTTTCTAGCTACAGAAGAATAACAGAATTAACAGTAACAATCAGGATGACACAGTACACCAATGTCAATCTACACTAGCCAGAGATCCTGTTGGAGAAAACTGAGGAAACAGAATTTTAGAATCAAGAGGGGTTTAACCTCGGATGAGTTTTTCATAAAATACTGAAGTTGCAAATTGACTAGTCATTTGTTTTCCTTTAAGAAAAAAAAAAACAAAAACCAGAAGATGAGTGTTTTATACAAAGTAAGCAACTGCCATTATGATGACTACGAATATAACTACGTTATTAGACTATATATTGTCCAGTTGGCTTTACTCCTTTGAAATACAGGCACATGCTCATTGATTACATTCAAAGAGAAATTTGGAAACTACTCCTGCAATGCTGCAATGACTTCCATTTGTTTTAAGCACAAATAAGGAGAGAAATACTGAAAAGGTAACGAGGCTATACAACAAATATTTTAGCATTTTGACTGTTGGACTACAGTATACTGGAATTCTAGACATTTACTAGAGACAGAAAATCTTAATTATTTTAAAGCAAACTAGAACTAAAGCAGATGTTATTTGATGGTTTTATATATGTATCACCAGCCAAAAGAAATAGTCATCTGACAAGAGCCGCTTTAGGCAAAACAGCATTTAGCCTAGTTATTTGGCAATATACATTACAAGAAATAAGTAAACAAATTTTATCATCAGTCTGAGCTTTAGATTTTATCATTACTTTTTAGGCTTAAGCTATTTAAAAAACGGACCTGAATTTAAATCATCTAGTTAAACAGAAGCATTGTATCAAAGTTTGTGAAAATACAAGGGCTAAGTGGTCAAAACACAACCAACTGTGGTTGAAGTACTTCTGAACTATGAATTAACCCTTCTTCATTCTCATTTTTAACTACCATTAAAAATATACACATTTTTGCTTATTAGTCTTACACTCACAGCATGCAAGTAAACAACCTCCAGCCCCTGACTTTACCTTTGTGTTTGTCATATCCACAATGTACTGGTCTCCCTTTATGCATTCCATTACCGGGAAGCCATCTCTGTCAAGAACTTTTGCCTGAGAGTTACCAGAGACAACGAGAATGACATCTCCTGTGCTGCTATACTGTAAAGACTTGATTTGGTGACTATAAAAGGAAAAAAAAAAAAAAAAGAAAAAAAAAAAGGAGAAATAAAACATTTCAGTTAACATTCCTGTAAACTTACATGAAAACAAAAGTGTCAGTGGTGAGAAACCATATTGCAGAAACAGACCTATATACACTCCTATATCAAAGAGGCAGGAGGCAGAAAATCTTTTACTAATGGAATAAAGTTTTTCATTCCACTATGTGTGTGCATATGTGTGTGTCATGTTTCTTTTAACCACACATAGCTTATCAAACACGTAAAATGTCATTTCTGGAAAACATATTTCTTTAAGAATGCTATTATAACTCCAATGGAAAAATAGTATGTGTCAGATTTAATTACCTAGAGATGAAAATTCTTTTTCATTTTCCCAAAAGTAAAATGTAGAATTACACTAATCTGTAAATTACTATAAAAGGATGTTGTAGTCATACATAAAACTTCACTGTACCTCACATACCAGGATATTAGTCATAGGCCAGCATTCTCACACTTTTTATTATGGTTAGGGCTTTAATTTCATCAAACTTTAAGACAAAGTTAAATAATACCATCAGCCCTGGAAACATGACAATAGATAACCATCTGTCCAGTTTACTATGTCTACGTAACTGTTCATTTGTTTTAAGAGTGTTCTCACACACATGTTCCATTGATTGAGAAAATATGAGGCAGAAACCATGGTATAATAATACTGAGATGACAAAGATGAACTGAAAGTGCAAAGCTGAATGATGAATGAAAAGCCCAATTCCAGCTTCAGCATATTCTCTCAGCATCTTGCATTATGAACAAATTTCACCGCTCTTGCTGTATCTGAAGCAGATATCCCTTTGATCCCCTATACTTCATTATAAGGATAGCAAAGAATATAAAGCAGTCTATTCACTTCACCTTCACACCTGACAGAATTTATATCCCAGCACATTAACAGAATGCGCACAGTAACATTACTTTATATTAATACTTCACCCCTGCCTCTAGATTAATCTCAAGTACAGGACCAGAACACATTTGCTAGCTAGATTTGGATTCTCATGGCATCCAAAGTATTCTCAAAGAAATATCCTCCCATTGCTTAATAACATTGCTGTGTGCATTCAAATCCTAGCACCTTTCAGGAAACTACCTTTCAACATTATTTCCCATTAGTGAAGTTAACAGTCAGAAGACTAAAAAAGCCAACTGTGCAACTTGCAATTTAATCTTTTAGTATTTCTGTTCTTATACAGTAGTGGCTTCATGTAATTTTCTCAGCAGTAGCTATTATCTGTTAAATGTGTCCTCAAACTATGAGTTACTATATGAAACACTTAAAATATTGTAATACTTACTTAAAAAGTTCTGCATTGATCACAGTAATGTAAACTAAGCATAAGTGTCTTATTCAAAAAATGTTTGGCAAAACTGATTACATTACAATTCAAAAGCTAAAAATTGCTTCAAGCACCCTATTATGTAATATCAACTGGCAGCCAAATTGGACTGAATATTATAAGCTGATCTTTAATAGAAAGGAGACATTCAAATCTGGGAATTTCCAAAATACATCGTAGTCAATGTCTGAATAAACATTCTGATCCTCAAGAGCAAAAATGAACACCTTCTCAGAAAAGAAGATGGCCAGCTACATTAAGCTCAGAGGAAACACTGAAAGAAATTACAGGAAACCCACAAGAGAAATAACATCTAAAGTCTAGAATATTCTACCCAGACAGCTGATAAACCTAGACTAAAGAATACATCAGATTCAGTTTCTGCAGAACAAACACCCTAGGAATTAAAATTTTTTTCTCAGTTGGACTTCCAAGTTCTCTTGACCAATCATATGATTCCTACAAAATATTCCTGAGCCCCATTTGAGTACTGTATACAGAATGAAGTACTTATTGGGTTATATTTCTCATACTCTAATGCTGAAATTGGAAAAAGAAAACAGCCAACATTTCCAAAGCACAGGTTCATATTTTGCACTTGTCACCACTGAAATGTAAGAATAAAAAATAAACATTTAAAAACTAGACGAAAACATATTTTCACTTGATGCATGTCTCATGCATGAAAAGGATCTGACCACTAGGTAATAACAAGCAGCTCAGAAGTAAAATCTGATTTCTGAAAGAATCCACAATACATAAAGGCCCATAGGGTCTTCTGAAAAAATACCCTGTTTTCCGACACCAAAATACTGAAAGTCAAACTGCAGGCATTAATACTATTAACACCACACTGTTCAAAAAATGTCATCTCATTGCTTCTTAGTAGTTCCGTATCAGCATGTCTGAACAAAGTTTTCTTTTGTCTTAAAATTTCTCCTAGTAAGGAAAAGCAACTGATTTTACAGCAACTAGCACAATGGAACCAATAATTTATCAAATCAGTCATGTGAAAATATTAGCTTTAGAGAAAAGATTTACATAACCTTTACCTAAAGAAAAAAGACCCAAACCCATGCCTTCTTGACTGTGCAATGTGACTTTTAAAATCATGTCTCAAAATTGCTCCTCTGAGTATTTGCAAAGTCCCAAAGTTCTGGTATTTACTAGAACATGGCCAAAAGTGAGGCTTTGCAAAAGCCGTTCTTTAAGAAAGCATTTTTGGTTATTAATGTTATAGCAAAAGTCTTGGGAAACTTATTATTACAGTTCCTTTTAATAGCATTAATCTGAGTAATTTTGGTTTAAAACAGCCAAATGTGCACAGTACTTTGTACCTGCAGAACAGAGCTATATACATGGATAGAATCATGACACACAAATATTTTCTACATAACAGCTTTGCCTAACACTTGCTTTTGGCTTTAATACCAAGGTGTGGCTTGAAAGCACTAGCTTTGTGTCAGGCTGCTTTTTTTTTTTTTTAAACTTTACATCACAAATCCAAGGAGAAATTAACAGAGTAACCTGATATTATGCTACAAAATGGAGCCTTGACAATACAGAATTGATCTCAGGCTCCTTCATTTTTAAAATTAAATTAAATTTATGACTCCAGATCTGGATTTCTGCTAACACCTAATGTTTCCATACCAGAACTCCTCAGAATTCTTTGAAATTCAAGTCTGTGAATGCTAATAGCCCTTCAATAATAAACTTCATAGTGAAAAATGTAATATAAGAACATATATACACCTGGACACAAGTTATATAATATTCCACATATTCACCAGCTTGTCTCAATGTCAGCATGAAAGAACTTGAAGTTGAATCTTTTTACCAGACAGAGATATAGTTCCAGTTTTATGTTTAGAAAAAGATACAGAAGTTAAATTTGAATAACTTTTTTAAACCCCCAAAATTAGTTAATGAGACTTGCATCATAAGTGTAATTTCCGAACTTCACACCAGACAAATCTATTTTTAATATTACTTCATGTTTATGTTTTAAGTACTTTATTTATACATCAAGGTATTCAAATCACAAGAATTTTAAAAATAACATTTATATAAAAATACTTGTGAGGTTCTTGCAACACACTAAATGAACAGTGTCAAGAATAACAAGTATTTTAAGTTCATATTTTACTATTAGTTTTTTGCTAAAAGGAGCTTACCAATTTATCTGCAACTATCCCTGAAATAGAACATTAACATACAATCTACTTGTGGTTTTTATACAATATTTATGTTTTACACCATTATTAGCAAGTACTACTAAATTTGAATGTACTCTTCTGCTAAACTTGAAAATGCTTCATTTAAATAATTTTCTACTGTGGGAGTAAAGACTGTCAGCTCTTTCTGCTCAGTTATTCCAGAGGAAGGACAACACCAATTATATCCTGCTAACTAATGATCTAAATGAAACTCATGCCAGAAAAGTCTGAATGTCACTTCGCATGTGAAAACTTTAATTTCTTTATTTATTCCTAAGTGGCATGTTTACTAAATTATGTTTTCAAAGTAAATGTATAATTTGTCAGCTTATTATAAGAAGTCAAGGTCTGTAAAAGAGATTGGAACTGCATAATGCAATAAAGCACACTTTTTTATTTTTCCAATTTTTCAGACTTCAGAACAACAGTGGAATCCCTTTCTATTTTGCTCCTGTTAAGGATAACAGTCCTAACTTCTCCTCCGCTTTCATTATCTAGATTTTTGGCATATCTGTAGTCAGTTATATGCATTCCAGCCTTCCAAACTGACCAAAACTCAGCTGTAGCTTTTTAAGATAGTAATGATTAAAAATAGACATTCTAAGTACTAGTTACTCTGCGTATAATAAATTTCAATCCCTTTTTTAATCACACCAAAGTACCTTATAAACTGTACCACATAAGCCAGATCAGAAAGTACCTTGTTAAAACTACTGTGGTTTATTTTATGCAACGTAAGTTCAGTGTGCACTACTGTTGAAGGAGTTCTGTATTCCAGTTCTCTGGAATAATTAAATGAACTCACTTCACTTACTTTCTAAATTACCAGTGAACAATACGGATAGTATGGAAATAACTCTCTTAAAATGCTTCCTGCATTTTCTTTTCATTTTGCATATATAGAAACATAGAAATAAATGCAAATAAGTATATTTTTTGTTTAAGAAAGACAGTATTTCACACTACATTGTTATTCAGTGATAACTGCAATGCAAAGGACCAGTGCTTTCTGAAACACAGGACTTCATGAAAATTAAATAAATCACCCTTCCCTTCAGAAATCCAGGAAGGAACTAGACAGGATCTCCACAAAGGGATCAATTGTTTTAACTTGCTTCTTTTAATTAGTTTTATATAAGCAGAATACATATAGAAAGTATATTCTAATAATGTCAGTTACAACTATGATAGTCAACTTGTCTTTGAGAGGCTCCTTTTCTGATGTGCTATTCACAATTGCATTGGCAAATTCACCTGTAGCTTTCTAAAAGGGGAAATTATGCAAGTCACTGCAAAAAGCAGGAAAAGAAATAAGCAGACAAGTTCTTAGGTTCACATTCCTTGGTATTCAAGAGCCTTTTAAACAAGCTGTCTTACAAGGCATTTGTGCATTCTACCAGGAGCTTCACATGAAACAGTAAGTGCAAAAGGCAGCCTTCATGCCTACCATTCACAAGGCTGGAGTGACCGAAAAGCTTGGAGAGAGGCATCCATTCCAGCAAAATCCCAAAATTTTACATCATAATCATATCCACCAGTTATCAAACGAGCACCTGAAGGATCCAACCCCAAAGCAGAAACCTGTAAAGAAAAAAAAAAAATCATAATCTTTCAAGCTCTTTCATTTTTTCCACAATTCTTCAGGGTGTCACCAAAACATATACTGCTACTAAAGTTAAAAAAAAAAAAAAAAAAAACAAAAAAAAAACAAACAAAAAAAAACAAACAAACAAACAAACAAACAAACAAACAAAAAAAAAAAAACCAAGCCTCAAAAAACCCAGAGCACTGGTTTCTTAGTAAAATATCATAGCTATATTTTCAGTTTGAAATGTCACTACCTTGATAAAGTTTTAGTACTTTTGAAGTAGTAGTAAGAATGGAAGTAACAATTACATAGTCTAAAAAAACCACTGAAGACAGCTGAGAAAAAAATAGTTTACAGCATCTCATTGCAAAATGTGGCTAAGTATTTCTGTGAAGAATTGTATTCTAGACTTCTATCAAAAGTACAAAAAGTATTTCTAGCAAAGTAACAAAATGGTGTTTAACATTCACCAGTTTAAGATCCTAAGTTTATTCAAGACAGGTCATGTGCATACACATATTGCTTAGTTAAATTTCTCTTCTGAAAAAGAAAGAGAAGAAAAAAATAGGGTATAAACTTGATTTTTTTTAAATCACAGATTTTTAAAAGATACTATTGTAACAAAATAGGTAAAAGAACTTCTCAAACCCCATTTCTTTTATATACAAAACCAGCTTCTCAGAGCTATTGAAAATTCTGAGGAAAGAATTCTAATGCTTATTATTCTCATCTGTTATTCTCAAATCACAGATCAAGTAAAATGGGAATTTTACTGAAAATCTGTTTTAATTCTCTATTTGAAGAATGGTAACATTCTATCGTACAATATATACTATTTCATGTACTAAAATAAATAACAGTGTTCAACTCACTACATGGAGAAATAAGGTAACAGAAGGCATTTCACTTGAAATTATATAAGATAATTATTTAAAATCATTTACCTTCAAAATTATTTCTTTTCCTCTCATAGTTATGAAAATAATGTATCTACTACTATGATTTCAAACGTTAATATAAGATGTGCTGGACAATGTGCTAAACTAATTTAGATACCAAGAGATTAATTCTCAAAAAACGAAGTCATCTACATAAGAAAGTGATGAAAAGTTCTATCAAAAAATATAAAACTAGTGTATTTTTGGAATTACTCAAAATTACACCTAACCTGAATTGTTAAAATGCCTGAAGAAGTTTTTGTTAAAAGGTAAAACTCAGATGGAATTCATGCCTACATTTTAATGGAGGACTATAACCAGCAGACTACTTTTAACAAAAACAAAACAAAAACATGGGTCATCCTATATTTATAAGAGAAATAATCATCACATTGAAAAACCCTTTCAGCAAGAAGAAAGATAGTCTCCAACACAATAAAGTAGTAGTAGTAGTACTAATACTAGTAGTACTAGTAGCAGTACTACTAGTAGTAGCAGTAATGATAATGGTAATGATGATAATACTAATACTACTAATAATAATGTTCTACAAAATGTCAGGAAAAGCATTTGAAGAGATAAACCAGAGAATTCTGAAGGAAAAAGAATTCACCAAGAACATCTGACCTATACAAAACCATGTGGAAAAAAACCAATCAAACAAAAACACTGTATACAGAATAAAAGACAAAAAACCTTTCATTTCTGAGTGGAGGGTAATGCCTGAGAATAATATCATGACTACAGGTTAGCAACATCGAATGTCTTCGGGGAAGAAAAGAACTCAAGGGAATTACTTTCAGATGCCTAAAACTGTATTAAAAATTCTAGATATGGATGTACAGAAATACCAAGAATTTTACAGAGAAGATGCTCACCGATATGTACCTTCTTTAGACGTACACATGAGAAGTACTGACAGGAACAAAAAAAAAAAAAAAACTTGTCTCAAAGATATATCAATCTACTATTGTACTTTTTTTTTTTTCAATGCTTTAGTATACATCTATATACACTGTGTTATGGAGACTTTTAAAACTTATGTAAACTGTTGAATAGTTCCCACAGAAAATATTTTAAAGCATGGAAACAAGTTCATGAAAAAAGTAACCTACAGAAAACAATTGTTCCAATAAAATCAGCATGTATGAATGAAATTTATTCTTTAAGGTGAACAACTTGCTCCCCTAGAATTTAGATTTCCTTACATAAATTAGTATGGGCTTCTTTTGAGCTTTCTTTTTCCAGTTTTATGGAGAAGCTCACTTAGCTATTCCTTATCTTATCAAAGACTCATTTCTAGTCAGCTTCTCCTTTAGGTTCCCACTGCTGCCGACCAGCTCTCTGCTGGCCACCTTTTAAGCATCACGGCAGGAGCAGGCTATTCCCCAGTGTTGGAAATCAAGCAGGTGAGGCAGAAGTCTGGCTTGGCTGAGCAGGGATTTTCTCTTGGAAGTAAGGCAAAAAAGAAAGGTATATGCCCAGTGAAAGCGAAGTCAGGTGACATGGGAAGAATACAGAGATGCTGCTTACTACTGCAGGAAGAATATCTGTGCAGCCAAAGCTCAGTTGGAGTTGAAGCTGTCCAGAATCATGGGGGAAAACAAGAACTTTTTTTTATTTTAAGCTTATTAATGATTAAAGGCATATTTCTACACTTTAACCATATTAATGGTTAAAGTGTAGAAATAATATCAGTCCATTAAAGGATAAGGAAGCACACTTCACAAAGAGGTCAGAGACAAAGCAGAGATGTTTAAAGCTTTCTTTGCCTCTGTCTTCTGACAGACCAAGGGGGTCTCAGACCATGACTGTGAAAATTATCAACTCCCAGCCAATCCTGAAATTGCACAGGATCTGCTGCTCCAAGTGGATCCCTACATCAGGCCATGGAGCCTGATGAGATTCATCAGAGAACCCTCAAAGAGCTGGCTGACATTATTCCAAAGCCTTTCAGGCAGTCTTGGGAATCCGGAGATATCCCAGTTGATTGGAAACTGGTGAAAGTTGTTCCAGTTTTCAAGAAGGGCAAGAAGAAGGACAATGCTGTCATCAGTCACCACCAGCACGGCTCCATGAGAGGAAAAGTCTTGGGTACTGGAAAAGGTTCCCCATGGAAGTTGTCACAGCAGTTGACAGAGTTCAAAAAGTGTTTGGACAATGCTCTTGGGTACATGGTGTGACTCTTAGGGATGGTGCTGTGCACAGCCAGGGGTTGAACTTCATCATCTTTCTGAGGCTCTTTCCAACTCAGAAAATTCTGTGATTCTGTAACTCAGGTACCTCACAGTATTTCAAATATACAATGCCCTAGTATAGCAAACTGTCTGAAAATAGTACTTTCAAGAAAATCAGGATGTGGCAGAAATGAAGGTCCTATTCACCGGGCAACTGATTCCTCTCTAATCTAAATGTCCTGCTGTAATTCAGAGGCATTCACTTGCAGAAATCTTTTAAAATGTGAACTCTCTTAAGTGTTTCTAAAAAGAATATGCCCTTTTTACAACTTACATGGAAATTTTGAACCCTAGCCATTTCTTTCATTATTTCTGACATGCAGAAAAACTGGGCATCTCCAGATTAATCAGAACACTCAAGTGTTCTATTCAGTAACTTCTATTTGACGGAGCAGTTGTGAAATGAGATATTACAAAGTACGAATTTCATATTCTTTCTCATACCCACCTATATATCAAAAGTACAATGAGAAATAAAAAAATTATAAATGAAGTTTCATTGGGAGCAGTAATTCCTATTACACTGTAGAAGCAATACAACTGGGAAATTAATCAGATTTCTGGGAAGACTCTCTAGGTTGGGAAATCTTTCCTGAGATTTCTCAGCTGCACAGGAATAGTCATCATCAAATCCACATTCACTAGATTGAAGAGGTAGAGACGGGATACATAAGCTTAGCTGAAATACAGTACACTGTATGAACATAATGAGAAGACTGTATTTTAAAAAATTGGGGCAGAACACCAAAATCAAGATATGAAGTTATTCCCATCCTTATGTGTGTAAGGTCAGGGGTAAATGTTTTCACTATTCTAAAACAAAAAGAAAACCCAAAAGGACAACACTTCTACAGAAGAGATATTTTTTTCAATATGTTTAATTTACTGCATCCAGTCTAATCCAACTGCACTATACATATCCCACATTACAATTCACCTCTGTTCAAGGTGATGACAGCTGCATTCTCCTGCATTCAAAATATCTCAGAAGTCTTCCAGAACTGTAACTTCCACTTTACAAGGCCTTTTAGTTAGAAATAACATGATCTTACTCTTTAAGAAGCCATGAAAAGATTTACTGGTTTAATATAGAGAAAAATAAATAAAAAAAAATTTACCTAACAAAGTTTGTTAGGGCATGTATTCAAGAAACATACTGCAGAAGCAGTTACTGTCACATGTAAAATAGGAAACTGATTTGCACTAGTACAATACTCTGCAAAACCTAGTATTTATAGAAATTAATATGCAAAGCAGTTGCATGCACGACGTGTACAAAAATCCACTCTATTTTCTTTAGTGTAATGCAATGCATCTTTTACATGTCAATCAGCCCACAAAAACAATTTAATTTATATTGGAAGATGTGATTATACAGAGATAGAAATATATAGAGCAAAAAAAGACACTTCCAAGTTTGCCTGTGGTTCTTTAAAAGAAAGCAAAGGAGCAGTACTGGAGATAAAAAATAGAAAAGATGCAGTCAAAGACAAGGAAGAACAAGATCTCAAGAAATTGAGAATGGTGTATAAAAGGCACTAAAGATTAAAGTAAAATGAAGTATTAGCTGCAGAAAAGTCGCTGGCAATAACATTCTCCTTTAAACCCATGACCAAAGAAAGGTCTAGATTAGACCCATGTCAACATATTAGGAAGGTCCATCCTAGAAGAAAAACTCTTAACAATTAGAGAGAACATACTTGATGAAAATAAGACTACAATTGAGTCAAATGGAGCCATATTTAGGTTATTACAAGAAATTGAAGAGGTAGTCATGAAACACACTTTCAATTGCACTAAGAAAAGAGACCAACTAAAATAACAAATCAAGGAAAAAATTTGCTTCTTGAACTTTAGCTGTTAAGTATTTGTTAACAATTTTAGAAAAGCACAAAGGTTTGAAAACATGTTATCACTTACTGTCTTTGTTCCATGTTGGAGTGTAATTTCATGAGAATCTGGGATTTTCTTGACAGGGTTCTGTAAAAAAAAGAAAATTCACTTCTGTGAAAACCGTGCTATCCCCAAAAAATGCACTAAAGGAACATATATGTAAAAGTAAGAAAATCTCCATCAAACCAGTCGTAACACGAGGAAGAGAAATGGGGATATCATAAACAGAGACTGATTTCACAATTTTATTTGCATGGATAGACTCCCAAAAATATGACGAATAATTGTTTTAAAAATATGACACCATCTTAAGACTAAAACACAAAAATATTTTCTTTCTCTTTGGAAGATATTGTTCACACAGAAAGAAATGTAATGGAAGTACTCAAGTACTTTTGAGCAACTTTCTACGAAGGTCATGTGACTCATTACCCTCAAAATGCTTATTTATCTGGCACCACTCCAATTTCCTGAAATAGACACTATCTACCCTCTTGATGCCTGACATATTTGCTATAATTTTCTGTTGCCAGGTATGATTTTAAAATAATTTTATGCACATTTTATGCTACACATTAAATGTTCTGCCTTATCCATCTCTGACAATCCCTTCACTATTTTTCATGCTTCACAGAAACATCTCTGTAGCATCAGGCTGATTACCTTCATATTTTTTTTTATCTTCTTTATCAGTTCCATCTTTTAGTTCTCTGATAAAACTGAAACTTTCATTATCTTTGGTTTAGCTACACCTACCCTTCTTCTAACTTTACTTAAACTACAAAGGAATACATTTAGATTAGGCATTATTCTTTACTGTGAGGGTTGTTAGGCACTGGCACAGGTTGCCCAGAGAAGCTGTGGATGTTTCATGCCTAGAAATGTGTGAGGTCGTGTTGAATGATGCTCTGAGCAATTTGGTCTAGTGGAAGGTGCTTCTGCCCGTGGCTGAGGGGTTGAAATGAGATAGTCTTTAAGGGGGGAGGGCATGGAGGCTACGCATGTGCTTTCGTAATTTGTCTTCCAGAGCAACCACTTTGCTCTCTGAAGCCCTACTGGGAAGCGGCAAGATATCCCCTGCTAAAGGGAAGTAGAGAATAAATCTTCTGCTTTCCCTAGTTTCCATGTGTGGACTTCACTTTTACTTCATTAAGCTGCCTTTATCTCGATCCATGTGATTTTTTTTCCATCTTCTTCTCTTCTCCCATTCCATCCTGCTGAGGATAGGAGTGATAAAACAGCCTGGTGGGTACCTGGCATGCAGCCAAGGTCAGCCCACCACAAGGTAACAGTAAAGGTTTACCAATAGCTACGCATGACATCCTAAAAGGTATAGCCCACATGGCACCAAGTGACACTTTCACAGACTCAGTGGTTTAGAAGCTGAGAAGCAGTTGTAACTCAAAATTCCCAAGCAAAGCTGTGATTATGAAAATGAGTTTATTGTTCAACTGACACTACGAAGGACACAGACAAAGGTATAATTATAATACAAATTAGGTTTTCAATGCTCCATCATTCCCTACACTATAAACTGGTATTTGCCGTTTCTTGGGATGCAAAAAACCGCTCAACAGTCATTGCCTGCACTTATCATCCAAGCACATTCCATAAAAACCAAAGTGTGAAAAGCAAACAGTCTCCAAGATTCATCCACAACAGCCATCAACAAAAGATGTACTATTTTTGCGAATCAAAGGCTTTCATAGAAACCACTGCCTTAATCACTGCAAGGTTGTGTTTCTGCCTTGGAATATTATAGAATTCTTCATTTCATGTACCTTACCACAAAGATAGGTATTGTATGTCTATATTGTGTGAGCACTGAATTTAATTTAACTTTGAGAGGCCTTTCAGTAAGTCAAAGAAAAAAATAATTTATTAATAAACAAAACTATCTAGAACAAACTTACTTTATTTCAATTGCTAGCTCCCTCAGGTGACAATAATTAAATCCCCTTTTTTATGAGAAGAGTGAAGCACTAACATGAAAACATTTTAGCTTTACACCACACTCACATTAAACAGTATTCTGGCTACTCATTTTAGGGAATAAGAACAGACAGGAATATATTCTGCCACCTGATAAATCAAACATTCCGAGCCTAAAAGACAGACACTTGGCGACTGCTACTGGTGCTAAGCTCTACAGTGTCCAAGGGATGCCTGACAGTTAAAGTAACTGTTTAGACTATTCAAAACAAAAAAATTAAGATAACAACATCCAGGAACATATCTTGGCATAACATCTTCAAATTAGCTAAATATTTACAAAAAAACCAAGGTGTCTTATTCTATTTTAGTTAACCATGAACTTCCTAAATTACTCAGAATGCTGTATCTCTCATGTGCCACAGCACATGCCTATATGCACACAAGATAATCAGATGCAACTACCAGCACAGCACTACTGCACTTTTCCAGTTACATTCCAAAGAATAATGAATGCCATAAAATCCTTTTTTTTTTTTCACACTTCGAATATAGCAAATAAATTTAGGCTGACCGAACATCTGGATATCATATATACTGGAATATTACTGTAAGTGTGAAAAAAATTAAAAGATAGAGCTTGTCTGAAGTGTACCTGCACCTCAAGGACTTCAGCTATTGCTTGGATTTCAGATGTTAACTTCACACAAACTGATTATATGATTTCACTAATATTGTTCTGCAAAATTTGTACAGTGATTAAAACTACAGGAGATAAAATCTTTACAGGATTTCCGGAGTGTTTGTTGTTGTTGCTGTTATTTTCTTTTAAAGCCCATGAGGAAAAGACAATATTTTAAATTTCTGCTTCAGCAGAAACAGAGGAAAATAGTTATGGTGTTGACATATCTCCTAATATTTTTACAAAAATTCTCATTTCCCAATACAAGATTAATACATATTAAATCTGTGAAATAGAGTATTCTACAAGTTCACAGTTTTTTCTCAAAATGAATAGTCTTACCTTAAAAGCAATTTCTGCAAAGGGACACTGCAAATCAGCATCACATCTGTAGTATGGAGTTTCAATTCTTTCAGGGAATTCCAGCCCTAGTTGAGTGTTATACTCCTGTGCCTAAAATCAATCTTCTATTTACTACACCACTGTATTGTGGATTTTTTTTCCTTGTTCCTTCTGGGAGTTTCCATATTCTCAAACAATACTCAGAAGATACACCACTAGCAACCAGAGGCTGAAACTACATTAGTCTCCCCAAAGACAAAACCAAAAAATCAAATAGACCAAAATTACTCACTTTTTTATGGCCCAATCAGAGAAGGGAAAAATTACACTAAAAGAACCTCTACTGTTCTGTTTGCAGAGGTTTATATATAAATGGAAATTATATTGTATGACAAAGACTTGCAAGCTATAGGTAGTCTTTCACACATCAGGCCCTTAAATAGAACTTTCCTGGGAACCTACAATACTATAATTTACAGAGAAAAATCACTTATTTTTTCTCTGTGTTTGGAATTGCCTTCTTTGACAACTTCAAGATCAAATGCTGTCCTGGAAAAAAATCTGGATAGCTCCTTTGTTCTCAGTTCTCTCCTAAACATTGGCTTCCTGAAAACTTGAAAAGATTATCATTCTTGAGAGCAGAGCTATGGCACAGCATGGAGAAAGAAATGCAAAACTACTGGTGGATGAACTAAAAGGTGAGCACTTTCCCTCCCTTGAGCAAGAGAAAATGTTAAAGCTGGTTTGGCTACTACCTATTTTAAATATCTTTAAGAGAGCCTTTAAATTGATCAGGGAGCTGGAGCATTTCTCTTGTGAGGACAGGCCACAAGCATGGCTTAGCCCGGAGAAGAGAAGGCTTTGAGGAAACATTATTCCTGTATCTGAAGGGGGCCTCAAAAAAGCTGGAGGGACTTACCACAAGAACATGTGGCATTAGGACAAAGGGGAATAGGTTTAAACTGAGAAAGAGGGTAGGTTTAGGTTAGATATTATGAAGAAATTCTTTACTGCGAGGGTAGTGAGGCACTAACACAGGTTGCTGAGAGAAGCTGGGGATGCCCCATTCCTGAAGTTTTTAAGACCAGGCCTGGATGGGACTCTGAGCAACCTGGTTTAGCTGCAGGGACATTGGAATGAGATAGTCTTTAGGGTCCCTTTCAATCCAAACTATTCAATAACTTTAAGTGATTCTACTATACTAAAAACACCCTTCTGCTCCAAGTGTACGCACACTTTGCCCTTTTGGGGCTCCAGTTTGATATACTCCACAGGGAAGATCCTGTCTGTTCATAGGCAGGAGTGATGAGGAGGAGGCAAGATCTACACTTCACAGAGATTTCTCCATTTCTGGTGAAACTACAGGTTTTGCAGAACAAGTATCACAGAGGTAGCCTGACACAGATGATTACTGCCTTATTTGAAGACAGATGAAAATGACTGGAATACCAAATGGGCAGCAGGAATAGCTGGTGGAAGTGGAAAGGGAACAACAAACCCTAGCAATAAACAGTAATCCAAGTACCTCCATCTACTTAAGAACTTAATTCCCCTCGAAAGGTCCCCCTACAGAAGGCCATGTTTTAATCATTCAAATCTCAGTCCTTCTGGAAATTAAGAAAAAAGGATTTTCTATTTTTGTGCCTTTTGTTTAAACACAAAATGTTCCTGTTTTCTTGCAAGTTTTTTTAAAGCTTATTCTCTTCCCATCCAAAATGATTGATTTGCATGGAAAAGCAAATGTCACACTGCTCAGGGGCAAGGCAAGGAAGGCAGGAAAATTTGAGACCCTTTGAGACCCTTTATTTTGTACACCAGCATACAGACTGACAGTGCTGAAATCTGCCTTGTGACAGATACTAGCAAATTTATCCTTCTGCTATTTTCTTCATCAAAGCGTTCAAAATCTAAGTACAGTTAAGAAAGTTAATCAAGATGACAGGAAAAAGTTAAAAAGAGAAATGTAGTATCTTCTTATAAAAATGTTCCTACTGTAAATTATATTACATATTGAAAGAGAAAGCTCTTAAAATATTTTAAGAACAAAAATATGGGCAGACAACTCATCAATCACAACAGAAAGGATGGGATATATGACACAGTAATTCCCAAAGCAGAAGGTACAAGAGCACAAGCTCTTCACAAAACCATGGAATGGTCAGTGTTGGAAGGGACCTCTGGAGATCATCCAGTCCAACCCTCCTGCCAAGGCAGGGTCACCTGCAGCAGGTGACACAGGAGTTCAGCTAGGTGGGTTTTGACTATCTCCAGAGAGGGAGACTCCATGGACAGCCTGTAATGTTTAGACAGATAAAACACCACAGAAAACCAGTGAATTCTGGAGATAAGCCACTGTTTATCTCAACCACCAAAGAAATCTGGTCCAAGTGCTGTATCTAGGCACAACCATATGTTAATATGAATGGCAGAAGGCTTCAACTCATGCTTGTTGTTACTTGTCTGTATCAAAATGTGTTTGGTTTTCAGGTCAAGTATTCCCTTTCACACATCACTTAAAATACAACCTAAACTATTTTTTTTCAGTGTAAAGAAGTTCTAGAAGTCCATAAAACTTCACAGGGAGACACTTGCACACCTTCTTGCATTGGAACCAACTCAGGCCCACAAAAAAGCAGTTTTTTCCTTTCTACCTCATATCCAACTTCAATATGCAAGTGAAGGAAATTAAGAAATTATTTTAGTGATGATGAACTGAGAGAAAAGAACCTTGTTCTGTTCTTCAATATTAAGTCTGAAACATTATTTAAAGAAAGATAAAAGGACGTTAAGGGGAGTATTTCACAAATCTGGAAGAAAACATCCCTCATTCCTCTTTTCAAACCAGATAAATGTTTTCAGCTGTTAGGCACCCAGATGAATCTTCCATGACACCAGTGAAAGGTGAAGGCAGTAGTAAGTGTTCTAATTTATTTTTTTTGTTCTTTTTTAAACCCATTTTTCAAACAAACACACAGTGATGTCATCTTTTGTTCCACAATCATGCACTGATTAAAACCACACTGCTTGTAAAATGGGCAGGTTTACCAAGTCACAATTTTTCATTCTTCTCCTCTGTAAATTAAACTGAAAATAATATACACTAAGGTTGCACCAGTGAACACTGAAGACAAAGATAACGAATGAAAACCTACAATATCAGAGATGGGCAAGATGCTGTTCTACAGTAACAGAAAAATCTACATTTTTGGGGGTTTACAGGAGTGCATTACCCATAAACTTCCATGCAGAAGGAAGCATACAGATTTGAAAGGACATTTCAACAACTTTTAATTTCCTCTCTTTTAAGTGTTAGAACTGACAGATGTATTCTCATGCAGACTTGCATGTTATTAAACTCAGCTTGAGCCAGATTCATACAATCTGAATTTCTAAATGTGATGCATGTAAATATGGAAACAACTTTCTTCAGACTTCCTATACAGTCTTCAAAAATAAGCAAATAACTAAAGAAGAAGTGTAGCAAAAAAACAAGATTATTTTGAAACCTCTCTTCTTCATGAATTATTCAGGAAAGTGCAAAGCATCTGAATTCCTAGCATAGGTTCCTTAATTATGTTGGATGAATCAGGGCATGTGTGTCTATATTATGTAAATTTCTGGTCTGAAGATAAAGGAAAACATTCTGGAAAACAGGAGGATGCATGCATACTACTGGTATGAATTATCTTGGCTGGCATTCCCACAAAACACCCAAAATATTCGCTACTCATGGAAAAACATAGATAACTATAACTGCATGATGAATGCAAAAAACCTTCAAAATTAACAGAAATATCGGAAGGGCCCTACAAAATTATACTGTTCCCAGTTTCCAGCCTTTAACTTAGGTAAGTCAAAATAGTGCAGAATATTTACATCCTGAATTTTAGGTGTAGGAAGATCAAGGAGACATTGTTCTTTCCTTTAGTGAACTAAGAGATATATTGCTTCAGTGTGCACTCAAGAATTAAAAGGTGCTTTAAACAAAGGACCTTCCTTTCAAATACCAACAGGAAGTAAATTTAATTATTCAATATGGAAATAGAACTGTGGCTATTTTCTTCCAACATCATCTAATTCACAGATCTGTGTAATTGTTCTCTTACAATCTGAACCTAAGTGTTTTGTCAGGTTCAATCAGCAAGGAAAAAGACCTTAGATTAAATCTTTATTTCAACATGACTGCCTAAAAGTAGTAAATTTCTATTGTTATTATAGGCCAGATACAACGTATTTTATTAGATGTTGAGTCAAATGGTAGGTAACTCAGAGACCGTGCCATGGCACAACAGGTAACATCAATTAACTCTCCCCTTCCCTTTCATGCCACTTACCAGCGTATCCCTTTCTGAAAAGACTCCAGTGTCTTAGCAGTTTAGAAAAGATATTACAAATAGAATCTCAGCATGTTTGCAAGCACCATTTTTAGACATAAAAATCATACTTCTAGAGTACAGCAAAATGCCTGCTTGTCTTCTGGGGGCTACTTCTAGACACATGTCAGGAGGTTGCTATTTTTCATCTAGATTCCAAAATCTCATTCAGATAAATTTCTAAATTTCTAATAAGCCTTTGATTTATGAAGTCATAGTTTATACTAATGCTTATGACCTGGGAATTGTTCTCAGAATGTATACCAAAGAAATTCTCTTGAGCCTTTTCTAAAGCAAGTTACAATCATTGATAAAACTGATTTAAATCTAAAATTGCCTGGAGTCATTCAAGTTTCCTCTGCAGTTTCTGGGAGACAGGTTTACTTAAGCTGAGTATTCCAGTTACATTCCACTCATATGATCAAACACCTGTTTCATCTTTATCATCTCAGCTTCAAATGGGTATAAATACTTCAAATTTGCTGAAACTGTATGTATAACTGCCACATACCACCAAAAAGCACCCCTGTTCAGTCAAGCCACTGTTTTACTACAATAAAGGAATACAAAACATTACTACTACCTGCCATGTTAGGAAAAAAAAATCTCTAGCATTTTTAGTCAGGCATATCCTTTATTAAGGTTATTCCTAAGAGCTACATAGAGCACTTTGTTTTAACACAATGGAGTACTCCCATTTACTCTGCAACAGTAAAATAACTCACACAACCATAGATCAGCTGACAGTGAGGAGAAATAAACTCTGAAAGGTTTGTTCAGGTTGGTAGGTCTCCAAAACATAGCTTAATTATGAAATCAGAAAGGGCAAATAATTGTGCACTTTTAAGTCTTTGGAGTAGAAGTGCCAAATGTTTAGTTCACATGGGAACAGGCATTCACCTGTTTACATTCAGCTTGTGTAGAATTTTGTATCACAGAGTCCATGCGGGATTTCTACCAGAAGGAATATGCCATAAAATACACCCATGAAAGAATCCAAATCCAAAACAGAGGATGCACAACCAGACTGAACTTAACATTTGTTAATGCATAACATTTTTCAGCCTGCTAGCCAGTTCACTTAATTATTTACATTAAACTTGCTCCGAAATATCTAAACTACTTTATCATTACCACCATTTGGCAAACTTTAGAGAGTAAAGAGCATGAAGTTCTTTCACTTGACTCACCAAGATAAACCACAAACACTTTGATGTTTTTCACTCTTTAAAATAGCTTTACTGTTCTCTACATTTAACCTCTGTCAAAATAAAGAAGTATCTTACAATTCAGAAATATGTAAAAAGTTAAACATGTTTTTAAAAAAAAATATTCCTCCCTTCTATATATTTAAAAAGTCAATAATACTACTAAGCCTTTGTAATTCATTCAGCAACACCCAATAGTTACATGCACTTCTTTGGAAATTAAATTAAAATTACATATGCACTACAATAAGTATTAAAGCTTCTTTTGAAAGTTGTGTAACCAGTGAAATTAAGTCCATCAACAGCAATACAATCCTGGGCTCATCAGAACTTCAAAAAAACAATGCAACCAATATATGATCAATATTTGGAATTGCTATTTAATACAGAAATGGTATTACTACAACTGAAATAAAATCCATTTTTTCCTCTTACCAAAAAGAAGCCTTATGCTCATTTTAAGACTTCTGGTGAACATGTTAGCATAGAATTTCACAAGCATCAGGATAATACAACCTCTATACCAGTATAATGGCAACCTCATTATCAAGCCACCTCTTTTAAATTGTTTGTGTTTTAATGAGCAAAATTTTTAAAATACACCATTGGTGTAGACCAATCCTTGACCTTTAACTGTGCTATTTATTTGACCTCTACATACTCAGTTTCCTTATCTGAAAAAATGGGAATAAATAATACCTATTTCAAGGAATCTGCTAAGGTTTTCAGCAATGGTGGTGAAGTTTCTCACGTCTCCTAGGGATCCTGTTGGTCTTAGCAAACACACTACTGTCAGCAAATGAAACCATTACAGTGCAAGAGAGAGAGAGAGAGGTGTCCACGAACTCCACTTTTCAACAGTTCTACCACTGTTATTGTGAAATGTGTTCATTCGAAAGTTTACTTCAGGATCTTGAGAGACAGAAATTTATGAATAACAACCCACCTAGTGACAATGACTGCAGTTGTCCTCAAATTTACCAAATAATTAGGGTAAGGAATTAAAAGTATATGTGTGTGTCTACGTTTGTCAGCTAGTCCTGTAAGGAAGATCGGCAACTCAGGGTGAAGGCAGGGAGACAAGGGTTAAAAATTACAGCATGTCTCTGTTACTGCAGGAAGGAAGAACAATTTCCTATGTAGCTTCCACAGCTGGTTCCAATTCCATTACTGTTTTGATTACTAATTCTCCCATGCCACCCATAAATTACATTCAAAACATTAATATTTAAGTTCTCTTATAGCAGCACAATTTTATGTAATGTGACATGAGGATAAATTGCTAAGTGACTTTATGCATCTGGAAAGAGGAAAAGATACATTTATATTCTATGGACTTGAGGTCCATGCTTGGTAGAAACACACCTTCCTTCATGCTTCACTCAGGTATATTCTTTTATCTAAAGCTTATGGCAGAAGAAAGCAGTGCATTAGGGCCAGATTATGTACCTCATATTGCTAAAATAGTTGTAATATACAACAACACTGCAATAATTTTCAAAATGTTCAAGGCAAGTACTAAGCACTAGGTTAGAAATGGTAACCAGTGTGAATATCCTGGCTTTATTTGGAATCATAAAGCAAATAACTGTATTAGAAGACAAGCAAATGCTTGTCTTCTAACGCATTTATATGGTATATTTTACTACAGTACCTATGTATGTTGAAATCCCTCCAGCATACTGTATCAAAAATACTGATTTCCATACATGTAATGTAGTCTGAAAATTCCAAATGATTACAATTAAACCTGACAGGACACACAACTAGACAGAAAGGCATTGATTTCTACAGAGCAACCAAACTATAACTGTTCAGTATGGCTCAGCTCTGGGTTATACAGGAAAAGAACAACGACCTCAACACAGCTTTCAGTGGAATGTCACCCATTTAAATCCAACACTTATTATAGTCATTCCTTAAGGAGCCTGAAGTATACGAGTGCAAAGAAGCAATGCTTTCACTTTTTAACCCAGACTAAGATAAAGTTCCATTGTCTTGACAACATGAACATTTTAGCTGTGTGAATAGAAAAAGAACACAAAAAGTCAGTATCATACCTTCCTGAAATGCCTCATTTCAGATTTTTACTAACATTATTTAAGATCTCAGACATCTTTCTTCCTTCCTAACATACAGAAAATGTAGCTTAGAGACAACCTATGATATCTCTTCTTATTCAGTAGGTTTCTTGATCTTCACAAGGAGTTGCTGATGATACTCCATACTATACAAAGAGTTATAGGAAAAATCTTCCTTTTACAATCTAAAGTTTAAGTCTGGATTATATGATTCAAATTAAATTGCTATTACTTGTGTATATAATAAACTTGTTAACCAATCTGAAATGGATTAACAACAATATGCATCTTCAACTTGATCATAAGAGACAGTTACCAATATACTTTAAGTTCATACAAATCTAGTACAAAGATGGCAACTTCAGATATTCAGATGAAACAATACAATTACTTTTTTTGCAAGAGTCAGGAAATAAAAGTACAGTCCATAGATATAAAGAACTCCAGATTCCAGACCACATATCTACTACATATCTACTGGAAAATTTTCAATATGACAATTGCTTTTGTGCTTGTATGTTTTAAATAGGATAAAATGTTCCACCTTGCAGGTGTGCTATGCTGATACTCCAGTAAGTATAGTAGGTCTGTTCATTAAGCCGCTTAGATTACAATAAGACAGGAATCATTAATGCCTATTATTTACAAACAATCATTGAATAGTTTAAGTTGATGGCCTGTAAAGACCATATAGTCCAATGCCCCTGCAACAAACAGGGATATATTCAACTAGATCAGGTGGCACAGACCTCTGTTCAACCTGGACTTAATTTTGTTTTCAGGGTTGGGGCATGTACCATCCCTCTCTGGGTAACCTGTTACAGGCCTCAGCATAAAAAACCGTGTATCTAAGCTAAATCAACCCTCTTTTAGCTCAGTGTCATGACCCCTTGCTCAATAACTACAGACCCTGCTAAAATGTCACCATGTTTCTTGTGGGACTCCTTTAGGTACTGGAAGGCTGCAGTAAGGTATCCTCAGTGTCTTCTCTTCTTCAGGTCCCAATTCCCTCAGCATTTTCATCACATGAGAGGTGCTGCAGACCTTTGAGCATCTTTGTGGCCCTTCCCTGGACTCACTCTGAAAGGCCCCTGACCTTCTTTTTTATGCTGGGAGCCCAGAGCTGGATGCAGTGCTCCAGGTGGGTCTCAGCAGAGCAGAGCAGAGCAGAGCAGAGCAGAGCAGAGCAGAGGAGCAGAATCCCCTCCCTCCCCTGCTGTCCATGGGGCTCTGGATGCAGCCCAGGCTTTTGGGGCTGCAAGCACACATTGCCAGGTCATTTCAGGCTTTTGCTTCCCAAGTTCTTCTCGGCAAGGTTGGTCTCCATGCCTTTGTCCTCCAGGGACGCAAAAGCAAATGAAAAGCCCCCCCACAATAAGGGGGAAAAATAGTAAGCATAATGCTTATGTTACAAGTGCAGTCTTGATGTTGTTGAGAAAACAGATCCATGATATTTTGTGCCTCCTGGCTGACTGATTGGTGAGGTTCCTAGGAAATGCATGATTCCATTAAAATATTTCCATTAAAAAAGCAAGCTCTATCTATAAAAATCCTCTAGCAGATCTTCCCCTGTAATAAGCAAGTCCAACATGCTATTCTATCGAAAAAGAAACTAAAGTACAAAATACGCAAAAAACATGTGCGAGAGAAGCAGAGAACTTATAAACACTTACTGGCTTTTCACAGGAAAAGCTGAAATGGTAGGCAGGAACATATGACCCATAAAGTAATCTGAATCAAATGCAGTCCAAGATTTTTTGCTCATATTTGTTCAAATTCCCCGTTATGGACATATTCCAGATAACTCATAAGGAAGCCAAAACAAGGATTCCCAATTTTGCACAGTTTGCTGCACTTGGGCAGAATTTAACTCCTGTTTCTTCAATTCATTCTGTAAGCCCAAATTCTTCACATTAACCTCATGTTTGACATGCCCCTTGAATGTGTGATCCACTAAATGACATGGTTTAGTTCCGAAATGAATTCTATCTCACGTAACACCTACTGCTGTCCCAGACTTGACTGTTTCCCAAGCCTCTTAAGAATTTACATTTCACCTCTTGGGAGCCACACAAAATGGGCAGTAGATATGCTTCCAAAACAAACTGTTTCACAGTGAGTTTTTTCAATGCCATTGTTCTGTTTACAGAAAAATTGCAAAGTACGGGCCATTTGAAGGCACTTTTTTTAACAGTCTTGCTTTCAGAATTTACCTGGCATTACATATCATACATTTCAGATACTCTGGATCCTCAGGTCACTTAGCTACCAAAACTAACATCCAGTCTGAGATAGCAAAAATGGATCTCTGTGTAGAGAATGATGGCAACCCCTTGTCTTTATGTTCCTCTCATGAGATCTGATAAACCACTACAGACAGGGAAAAACTGCCTTCATTTTATTTAGTGAGTAAAACTAGGGAGTTTAGTATTCACTACATAAATCAATACTTTCAGAAATGACTGTGTGGGACAATCTATTAAAATGAGAAAACATTCTAAAATGCAGAAACCCTAACACTGAGTAAGTTGCTCCTACCTGTGACCCCCTTACTCCTACAATTTCAGTGTAATACAGAATTAAGGAAATGGAAAAAGCAAAAGAATCCTGATTTTAAAACAAAATCATCAATTTGAGACAAACAGGCACAAAAATTCTTAAAACCCACTATAAGTTACTCGTGCATTCTGAAATCCTCACAGTCACTATGATACTGAACAATTCCAGTAGCATGGACCGTAGGTGAGGGAACAAGCTAGAAAGAGTGAGCAAATATATATAAATAGACTTTTGCAGCTGGTTGTGGATATCAAGGACTTACAAGTATCTATTAATACTGACAGGGACTGGGCAGATAGAAATTACGCTATTAAATTTTTGCAAAATAAAGGAAGAGTTCTGGCTAAGACACTGGAATTTTTCGTAAGGTTACGTATTTGCTCCAAATGATATTTACTGTTATAGTGTCCACAAACTTGCACTTAAAGAACTCAAATAACCAATAAGCTATAATATCAACTGCACACAATTTAAACCACCCACCCCAAAGGATGAAAGACCTGAGATGACCTTCTTAGAACTTGCAATTACAACAAGGTATGGTATGTTAAGCCTCATGCTTACACAGTAAGCCCTTCTCACTGTAAAAGTGCCAAGCTGAAAGATTATTGTCAGTATGCCTCCTGCATGCCTTTTTAGCTAGAAGAATAGCATACAGCAAGGTCAAGCAATTCACTATCAGGAGCTGCCATACAGCATTTTCAAAGTGCTTACAAAATCTAAAGCTGGGTTGTTTTCTTTGATGAAACATGAGCTGTTACAGGTTAAAGATAAATGTTATTCATTCAACTTATTTCAAATAGAAACATTCTGCACATTTGGATTCTTATCAGCTCCTGGCCTGCAATACAAACTTCCTAACACAGAAACCCTAAACCTACCAATGATCTTTCTTTAAGATGCTATGTGACTCAATCACTCCTGATTTTCTTTATCTACAAAAACTTCAATATCTACAAGGAGCTTTGAAACAAAAACAAAAGAAGTTCTAGGAAGTTCTAGTTACTGGGAAATTCTCTTGGTCAATTTAGTTCTGAAAATGAGCCAATTACCTTAGTAGCTATGTAATCATATGAGAAAACACAGCATAAAAATAATTTTCAATTTATATATAAATTTGGTTTAAAATGCTCAAAAAATGCATATCACTAATTAATATTCCAAAAAAGAGAACACACATAAAGTGCCAAGGTTGACTCCAGAAAAAAAAAAAAAAAAAAAAATTCTTACTTGGAAAGCAAGTAGATTTGGTAAACACATGACCATCAGAAGCATACATATTATATTTGTTTCCTTATTTTTACCAAATTTTTAATTTATTTTTCTCACAATACTTTGGAAATTTTCAACACTTTAAAGTATTACTCAGAGTAACATGAACCCTTTTTTAGACACCCACCCACAAGATACAGCTAGACAAAAATTTTACCTGTAAAATTTTGGGTAGCTTCTGTGGTATTTTCCCACCCACTCAAACCTGGTTGCAGAGTCCAGAGGATACTCCCTAGAAGTACTAGACAGAGTTGCACCTTCCATTAATTCCTACACTATGAGATGATTCTCAAGAGGTAAACTAATGCAAATTGCATTAAACTACGGAGTTAAACTACAGCTGACAGCTATCGTATTTTTTTACAGGATAGGACCAGTTTTCATAACTATCATGTGAATTGGGCAGATGCTTATTTAAAATAGCCTTATAAATAGCATAGTTGTAACTAATTTAGATCTAGTGACATTCATTTTACTCAAGAGGAATTAAGATTTCTGCTGAAAATGCATTGAATTATTTTACTACTACTCATTCACTGTAAAACAGAATGCAGTTTCTTATTTGGATAACAAGGCTTTGAGAAATCACAGGAACTACTATAAGGCTTTCTTATAAATGCACTGTCTACTCAATGTATCGTAATTGTCTCCCCTAAGAAAAAAATTTATGGACAGCAACTGGACTAAGCCTTACACCATTAATTTAGAGATAATTGAAAGAATCTGCCTTTAATATTGCAGCTGTCCAATGCAAAAACTTTACTACTCACAGGCTTGCACTGTCACAAATACAAACATTTGTTATTTTAAAAATATTTTTTCATGAGTTCCTTTACAGAAAGGAGAAAAATATGAGAGTCACAAGAGACAGGGATACAAGCAGGAATGGGAAAGAGAGGATCAACAGAATGCCTGATCTCTAAAAGGTACCACAGGAAGAGAAATTAATTACGACAGAGCACTGGTCTGAAAAAATAAAAAAAAAAAAAAAGCCCACAACCAACTGGCTGTCCTCACCAAAGAAAATGCTAGATAAGGCAGCATTTAATCATGGAACAGAGAAACAACTCTGAAGGACTCTGAGAAAAGAAATGTAATAAATGCCAAGTTAAAACAAATGAAGTTACTAAAACAAGCAGTTATTGACAGAAAAGAAACCCATGTCAGAATTTTCAAACTATTTTCTATTGAGATGTACTGTGAAGCTTACTCTCACATTGTTATTTCTAGAATTTAAATTTGGATGATGCACTTCTAATGAGTCAAATATTATCACACTCTTACGTGTTACCCAACATTTAAACTTGTGTGCCTGCACACCCATGCATGTCATCCAAATGACACCGCATTTTTTAAACATGAGGTAAAAAACAAAATTTTTTAAACATGTATGAGAAAACCAAAAGTGTTATAAAAGAAAAAGAAACAGTACATGGGGGTTTACAACTTCTCCAGAATTTTAATAGTTTCTACAGAAAAAAATTATGGAGATAAAAACCTATTTCTTTTCAGATGGTCTTAAGTCATCTAAAATAGCACAGAATGCTGATAAAGACCAAGACTTGACACTGTAGACCAAGCAGATGTTGTCCTTAAAATGATTCAGCACTCTGCATCACAATCTTATAAAACAAGCATCTGCAGTTTGTAGACACTGAGAATGATTAAGCTACCTAAATTTTCTTACGAATTTCCATTTCTGACATTTTTGGTACTCAGTGGAAAAGGTAGCCAATGAACTTCAAGAAGGAATGTCACTGAGAAATATCTTTATTCATACATTTAAAACAAGATCAGTTACTTCATGGCATCAGTTTTGCAAGAGACAAACACTGACTATTTGAACTGTAAAAAGTTACAAATCTGGTGGCACTGAAAGCCAGCTGATGCCCAAGATGCCACACATAACCTGATATGCACATCTGCCTTCTTTGCAGAGACCAGCATGTCCAAAACACCCCAAGTAACAGGCTGGTTAGAAAAAGATACCTTTATAAATGAAGATAATGCATGAAACTTTAAAAATTACTGAGCTAAGAAACACACTGCTGCATAAATCCTAAGTAACTTTTCCATCCTCCAGCAAATCTTCCAAAGTTGACAATTCCATTTTTAACACAACAGAAAAAAGAAAAAGGTTATATGTATAACATGATTTATTTTTTTTTGTTTCCCTCTTTAAATTAAAGTATTAAATCCCATGTTTTGCCTGTAGTACATAATAGGAAAAGAACAGCTAATACACAAACTAGTAGTGGAAGACATTAATATAAAATTTGTCCTCATTCATAGGATATTGCAACTCTTAATAAAGGTTATCATCTCTTTCTGACACCTGAACTGCTCTAGAAATATACACCCTACAGTAAGTGATGGGGAAATACCACTATATTTGCAATATTTGTGAAACACTTGACTGAAAAAAACAAGGCAGACTTTCTAACATTTCCATGAAAATAATATTAATTAGAATTCTAGTTTCTGCTTTCATTCTAGATACTTGAATTAATTAACTGAGTAAGAAAACTCTTCAAAGCCAATTTTTTTCCCCAACAGAAGTTTCAGTCATATGCAGAAAAATAAGTTCTATTCCTGATTTCTACAGCTCTTCCAGAATTTATTTCCTGCATTGTCCTGGCTCCAGCCCAGATCGGAATAAGGGGGCATGGACAAGACATTATACTACTCAGTTACACCTCATGTGAGTGCCAGGGGCAGGGAAAAGGGACTCTTCCAAGAGAAGGGCGTTCCTTTTCCAGTCATCAGAAGCCATTCACCTTCGCTTAACTGTCCCAGGTGTGGAGACCATTTTCCACGTGAATCACCCTCTTTGCACACTTCGGTTATTAATATTCTTTATTAATACTGTTACTCTTTGCTTTCATATCCATTGCTGTATCCTGTAAATTGTTTTTATCTAAATCCATGATCTATGCCTTTTGTGTCTCCCACCAGAGGGAGGGAGGGAGCAGCTCATGGTCTTCTTTTTAATGGGAGTACTAAATTGGGGAATACCATTCCCAAATCATGACATGGTTCATACTCATTATTATATGAAAGATGACCTAAGGGGCCTCTGTACTGCAAAAGGTCACTATGACTGACTGAGTTCAACCCTTATTTATGCCCTTGTGTTTCACCACATGAGAATGCTCACTAAAATTAATCCCACACATCCAAATAATCCAAATCAAAAGTCTTTCTTCTTTCTGTATTTGGTTATTTGAATATTTGTTAATCTTAACTTACAATGGTATGTCAAATAAACATTCATGAACAGTACACAAGCTAATGCAATAAAATACTATCCAAGATTCTAAGAATTTAAAAATAATTTTATTAGGCTTTAAAATATAAATAAAAGGAAGGAAATTCAGTGTGATTTTTGTGTAATCTGGATACTGTTAGCATCAAGTATTTGTAGTCCCTGTATACTGCTAAGTGCTCACCTGCAAATAAGAGATGCCACTGCAGCAGTTGTAAAACAATATGTGTGGTAGTCTCATATTCATAAAAATCCAAAGCTGTCTTTTAAACAAACAGCAGACATTCCTACAGTCAACAAAACTGCTCTCCAAGGATTCCACTGGAGTGGTCTGCATTTCCAACAGTTTAACATAAATCATTTGTTCATCAAAAATCCTGTGAAGACTTGTTCTGGAGAGGAAGTGTAACTGCATGTCACTTACACTCTCCCTTCAAATCCAATCCTTTTAAATTATTTATTCATCCCCACCATAAATATTTCAAATACTTGTTATCAACCACTTCATTTTCCTCTTGATTAAAGCAAGAGTACTCTGTACCTGTATTTCTCATTATTCTGTTTAGAGCACAAACAACTTTTCAAAAAGATAACACTCACATACCAAATAAAGAGCAAACCTCTTATCTTCAATTTGTGTTTTCCATAGTGATGCCAAGGCTGAACACAGCATGACCATTGCTGTTAGTTCCATGGTCAAATTTAAAAAGATTTTATATATTTTAACACTGATAGAAACAACATGCTATTTGTGCTTCTTTTTAAAAGTATATAGGAAATTTGTTGCAATGGCCAAAAAATGCATCAAGCATTAGGTAAAAAGGTAGTCACCACTGCGTTTTGACTGTGGTTTTTGTTCTCAAAGAATAACTTAATTTCAGTATCTTCACTTCCAAATATCCCAACTTCTACTGGAAGTAAAAAAGTAATATTCAGGATAGAACGTTCATATACCATTGCATGTACCAATGTTCAGGAGTGTGTTGCATTTATCATTGCATGTACCATTGCAACCACCCATTCTTGTTAAATAATACTGTATCAAAAGTACAGTCTTGTGACTGAGATAAACATGCAGGGTATGTGTTTAGAAAGATTTTTTTTTTCATTAAGGGGTAGGTCACAAAATTGTACAGTCTCAAAGTTATGCATGTCTACTATCCCTCCAAGCACAGTAGAGGACATTAGCTTCCACAAAATCTTGTGGCTATAAAGAAATCAAGGGTCTTGGAGGGATGAGCATAAGGATCCCATGTGTTAACTGTGCAAGGTTTACAGCCACCACATATCTGGCCTTGGGATGAAGAACACCTTGCATCAGTCTTAAACACAGAAATGGTACCAGCAGCTCCTAAAGAAGGCTTTCTACAGGCTACACTAGCTAAAGCTGACCTGGTAAAGGGTCTCTAAAAGAGCTGATAAAAAGTAAAAACAGGACATAAGAAGATCTCTGAACTGCAGTAAAAACTATAATTATGTTCTGTACCACATTTTATTTAAGACTGGTAAAATCACCTCTCTCTAACTTTGAAGCACCTCACAGTCAACAAATATATGCTTCTTAATGTTCTCACAAAATATTTCCGGAAACCAACTCACAGGACCCTAAGTACCTGTCTGTAGGGGAAACATTCTAAAATTTTTCATATTCTGTCATATTACAAATCAATTAAAATCTGTATCATCCACCAAAAAGCATAGTGTGGTATACAGCCGAGAAGGCTTGGCCTTACAAAGTTAAGTTGTGCAGAATCAAGCAATAGAGATCTTGCAAGTACACTCTAGGAACAACTGGTAATCATGAACTCTGGGGCACTTGGTTGAAGAGGTGATGAGCAAATACTCCATGCCTTTTTATCAAGATCAACATTCCATAAGGGAATTACCTTGTTGGCTTCCTCTCCATATGAAGATCTCTGTTTCTTAAGTTGAGTATTTCTTTCTTTACAGCTTCTGTGTGATTTTCTCACATTGGAAGACAGACCAATTATTTTGTTTTCTTCTAATTTTTTCAAAGTTTGCAAATCTGTTTTAACTCATTTTGGATATAATCTTTCTCAATCTTTGCACCACATCAATGATCCTTAGAAAAATGCCACAACTTGTACCATGTTTAATATAAATAAAATGCATTTACCTCATTTTCATTGTTAAGACTTAAGAACATATCATGCACATATATGAAAAAAACATTTACTTCATGTTTATACAGGAATGTAACACACAAGCAAATTGAAAGTAATGGTTAACTGCTACCTATTTTTTTCTCAATAACTAGAAATAGTTGAAAGACAAAGCCTCTCACCCTTAAAACCACACTTTTCTGTCTCTGTTGCATACAAAAATTGTTTTGTTCAGCTTACTCTACTTTTTCCTCTTTAGACAAGATGAAACATGACTGGGTAAATAAAATTCAGCAGTTACACAACAGATAATTCTCAGTCTAAATCTTACAAATCCTTAGGATGACTAAAAATTCCCATAACATTTATTTATTTTTACAACACTACAATTTTTGGTCTGATAGCATAGCCAAATTCTAATTGGAGCAATTACAGTCTACTTAAATTCTCCATCTAAATCAGCAGGAAACCGCTTCCTTGCATTCTGAACAAGTATTAGTGGTATGTCCTGTTAAACTTCTGAAAAAAAAAAATTAAACATCTCTAAATAATTCCAAAACCTGAAATATAGCTATGCTATCATTTTGGGAACAGGTCAAATCAGAGTACAGCCTTGGGCCTCTTCACAGCCCAAGGCTGTACTTGTTTCAGGGACATAATTACAACATGATTAGTATCCCTTTGGTGCTGCAGGGAGAAACCGTTCTCTGTTCCAAAGGAGAATGAACTGTTACTCACCTCCAAACAGAAGGTAAATCCTTGCAAATACATCTGGAAAATTCTTTAACAATCCCCTTTACCTGTTGCCTCAAGCCAGAAAAAGTGTCACAAGATGCTAAAACTACATTACGTTTTGTTAAAGATCTCAGCACATTTTCTAATGACATGTAGAAGAGAACATTGACAAATACACGCTCTCTGACTAAAGTCTTGTAACACGTGTAATCCACTCCCTGGAAAAATGTTTATGTCCTAAATTTAAATCTGTCTACCTACCAATCCTGACACAGTCGCTCTTGCTAGTCTTTGTCCGTCTTCAGACAGGTTTTGAGCGCATAGATATCAGACAGATTTCCAGTGCATTTTGCCAGGGAAAAAAAGCTAGCCAAGCCTCTACTGTATTTCCCAATCCAAAATTTACCACATGCAATATTGCCCTCATTATCCATTTGCGCTCTTGCAAAATGAGCTGGTTTATCTTTTAAAGCTTTTCCTGACATTTCATAGAAAGGTTTAGCTCGACCTTGAAAAACTCCACATTACAGAAGATGCTCTGCTTCTTCCCTCCTCCTCTCAGCTTACAACCATGTGAAAAATGGACACTTGACAATCCCACCAGGTTTTTACACCATTAGAAGAAAAGGCACTACAGAAAACAAGTGCTGATCACAACTCAAAAAGCCAGCTTTCATTTTCCTCACTCCTCAAATTAATGCAAGCCTTTTATATAAAACAGGATATTAAACCAAGAGGAAATTATCAGAGGGAATTAATACCACGTCTACCTATAATCCTTAAAATGTACTTGATAGAGCACTATTCCTTACACTACTACAAAACAAGTATTGTAATGCATTTGGATAAATACTCACAAGCATATTGTGGTTTGTTAAGTATCATCACTTTTGACACACATGGAAGTGAATGATATTAAATTAGCAAGCCATTTAATCTAAATATTTATTTGTTAAATATAACTAATCATCAATATGAACACAGATTAAACAAACACAGAAAAATCCTTTAGAACAGCACCACAAAGACTAGCGTATATCAAAAGAACTTATATCAATTTGGGGAAAAAAATACCTCAAGTCAGAATTCACACATTTAATACAATATCTAAGGCTCTGTTAAAAAGTTGTGTTTTGTCTGCATTTATGCAAATTACAAAAATGCATAATACTCAAAAAATACCAATGCCAATTCAAAACACTGAGCAATGCATAAAAACACCAAGAAGGTATGAAAAATTCCCATCAAAGAAAAAAATCACCAGCTACTCCTTCCATCTTAATGCTTATCCAGTAAAACAATCTGTGTAAGCTGGACAGTCCTGGGCCAACCCTGGACTCAAAAGTTGTCTGCCTCATAGCAAGCCCAATCGGACAAATGTCTCTACTGACAGTCTGTCATAAGAAAGCAAAAACAACTGAACAAGCAATAGCAAAAAAAAAAAAAAAAAACCAAAAAAAAAAAAAAAAAACCAAGCAAACAAAAAAAAAACACATCTAAAGTCAGGCTTGAGCGATAGTGGGAAAATGTCAGGGTAAACACAGTATTTCAGTGTATTTTATCTGTTATATAAAATTCAGAAGACTTCAGATTACAAATCATATACTGCAACACCTAGAACTACTAAAGAAAAATTTGATTCCTTCAGGATCAAAACCACAGATAATTTTGTTTTCAATAAATTATTTCAGCAGCAAAATATGATAATAAAAGAGAGGGTCTCACACTACATCTGGGAAAAAATATTCAACTTTCAGTTTCTCTTGTCTCAGTTCTGCACCCATGCATATCAACCACAGGCTATGTACAAGCAAAAGAAAGGAATCACAGAGTTCTCGTAACTGCAAAACCTTCCTTCCTTGGGGCTCACAAGATCATACTGTGATCACCAATCGATCAACAGGAAACCAGGAAAGCACAGCTGCTTCCTGTTCCCTTCACAGGAAAGAAAATAACTGAGTTCATGAGCAGCAGTAAGGGAAGGCTCTAGACCCCAAAGGCCTCTGGCATTCACACTGACACAAAATCTCCCCAGTTATAAATTAACTGTTTAGACTGAAAACCCACAAGTCTCATATTTCTGCTGCTCTGCTTATTCTCAACCTAATCTATTCTAGACTGTTTTGTAACTATTGTCTTAAGTTCAGACAAACTTAAATCACATGAGACTGTAAGTTATCTTTCTGTCTGAAACTTTTCATTAGGGTCTTTTAACTCTGTTCGCCAGTAAATTCACTTCATCAAACCAGTTGTAGCATTATTCAAATATGCATGAATAAAAAATAAATACCAGTATCTTGTTAGAAATTGAAACAGCTGATCAGCACAGTGACTACTGATAAAGACAGGCTAAAGTAAAGTCAGCTGTTTCTGCAAATTGTTTTGCCTTTGGAGAAGTTGGCAGCAAAGAAACAGTGATTTTAATATAATGTGACCCATAGCAATTGAAACCTACTGAGTCTAATGATGCCCTCAGGAACAGAGATTGACTCCACAGTGCCCTAACAGCTAGAAGTTAAGGGAATTCCTAACACAGATCAACGGTGAGTAAACTTAGGGTTTATGTTATTCTCAAGGAAAATTCCAGATTTATCCCTTCATGGTTCCCTGAAACAGAACAACTCATCTGAGGGGTACAGATACAATCACAAGAGATATGGGACTAAAATGTACAATTTGATAATTATAGAAATCATAGGCAAATCATAGTGAATCAGACAAAGTGATATAAACACCTAAGACACCAAAATTTCCCATCACTTATACAAAAAACAAAAGAGAAAACTTTGTCATCACATAAGTTTAGGCTCATTTAAAAATTAGTTTTGTCATGGCTTGAGAAGTTCCTCTCAAGCATTTAAAACGAGTTCTCTAAACTTTAAAATGTAAGTTCAAAACATGCAAGGTAAGAGATGTTATAGAAGAAGAAAAAACAAACTGAATCCCCAGTAAAAAAAAAAGAAAAGTCAAAAGGAAAGTCTTGGGACACCTGGAAATTCAGTTTTTTTTAGTTTGGTTTACATTTGTGTAACAGGACATAGAGGTCTTTTTCTTTTACCAGACGGTTCAATACAGCAATAAGTGAGGCTATTCTCAAGGACTTCTATCATTGTTGTTACACTTGGAAACCATCACACAAAACCCAATGCCACAAAATATTCCATCCAGGCAGTTTTGAAAAACAAACACCAAACCATTCATCTTTTCACAGAATCATCAAATAATCAAGGTTGGAAGAGACCTTAAAGATCATCTGGTCCAATCCAGCACTACCACTGTAACCCTTAAACCACTAAGCCACACCAGCCAGTACTAGATCCAGATGCCTAAATAGAGGAAGGCTGGTTAACTAAACATCTGTGATACCAAAGTTAGGCTGTTAGAGGGTCTCTTGATTTCAACATTGATAGAAAATTCTGTATTCTTAACAACAAACAGGTCTGGCACTTATTTAGAAAAAAAAAAAAAAATAAACACAAATAAACAAAAATAACCAACCAAGCAACTAGCCTGCAGCTACCAGATTTAATTTCCTAAAAACAGTTTTGGTACAATTGTTCTCCCTAGATTCAAGCCCATCTCTGCCTCCTCTTTCTTGTACAATATTCAACATATGCTTTGGGAAATAAACCATTTAAAACAGCCACACTAAATATTTATTTATCTCGTTCTTTCATAACATGGAAACAAAAAAATAAATACACACTAATTGATGGGTTGAATTACCCTTGAGACTCACATGGGTATTTCTGTTTTAAATCCTGATATTTTTAAATAAAAATAATTATTTGCATTTGATGAATTATCATTAGAGAAACAGAAAAACTGCAAGAAAAACAGAAAACCTGCATGTGAATAAGTCATACATCACCTGGGAATTCTATCAAAAAGGAATGGCCCACATACAAATCAGAGCCCACTCAAACTATTAAAACATTAAAGAGAAACAAACTACTTACACTATCTTCCTCCTCTGTATCATCATTGTCATTGTCATCATCACTATCTTTGAACCCAGGGGGAAGTGGTGGCCCAATGAATTCTTCATCATCGTCATCATCATCATCAGTATTCTCAGCTGGACCTTTAGCAGAAGTCTGGGATTGCATAGAAGGACCACTTAACGCCTCATTTGAGTTGTCCCCACTTTCACTACATGCTGCCTCTCTGCAAGGAAAATTTAAAACATTACTATTTGAAGAACATTGTCACTTCCACTGTAATTTTCAGCTAAAAGATGTTGAGCACTATTGCAAATCAACAGACACCAAAATTAGCAGCAAAACGCACACTAACTTTCATTAACAGAGTGTAGGCCCACCATCATCTTTTGAAACACTCTCAAGTGTTTCAAAAGTTACATTAAATTACCATTCTGCTATTGCCCAAATTGGTTGTGCAAACACATCATTTTGGCATATGGAAATTTCTGAAGAACTGAGTTGCTGTGTCTATGTTCGTGCAGTTTATTTAAAATACCCACACTCCCTCTGCTGGCAGCTCGAACGGGCAGTAGGTCTATTAAGAGAGAGAAGCTCAATGTTCAAGGCTTCATTAGGGAGCTTATATTTTCAGAATTTTTAAATGAGCAGGCTGAAAAAAACAGTCTTCTTTTCCTGTTTCTTTGTTAAACAATAGTGGTATTGTTTTGTTTGGGTTTTTTTTTAAGTTTAGGTTATCATTTTAAGACTATAATAAAAATCACAAAAGTTTAGGAACATAACGAAAGAATAAGAAAATTGGTTCTGCCCTATGTAAGTGTGACAGAGAATGTTGCCCTGCTTTGCCTCCAGAACCAGTTGTACAAGCAGGTACTAAGTTGCATGGGAAAAAAGTTTTGTTGGATAAGCAATTGAAACTGCGTTTCAGGAAGAAAAGAGAATAAACTAAAGCCAACATGACTTAAGTCCTCAGATGTTAAGAGTGAAGAGCAGGGTTTGTATGCCTGATAGCTTGTCTAATTTAAAGACCTAGATCAGAATATGACTGCCTAACAAATCCAACAAAAATATAGCTTCTTTTACTCTACAATAATGGGGCAGTCAATATCCTTTTACCAAAGGGAAGGTTTTCTAGCATGTGAGGCACAGATTAGGATCTTCAAAGTTCTTCAAGTAAGCTAACCTCAAAACTAACTTCATAATACTATATGCAAAAGAGTTGCATTTTGAAAGTTGATATGCATTCCTACACTAGCAAACTCATCTTTTCCCCTAAGAGGAACGGCAGATTTGTCTTTACAAACAACCTGTGGATATGCTGGTAGATAAAACTAGCACTGAGAGACAAAAGAAACAATGGGAAGGATTGCACTGATTGATGAATTGAAAAAGATATTTGCTTTTACAAATAAGCTTTAGGGTGACTGATAAATGAAATTAGACATTAAAAGATGAAAGAAACAATGGGAAAAAAAAAAACTAAATTCCATAAGAATTAAAAATTGGAAGGGAGGGTTAGACATTAGAGGGAAGTCTCTGATATCAGGTGTATTGGGAAGTCAGTATCTCAGCCAATGGGGAAAGAGAGAAGGGAAATGTGGCTGGGAAATTAGGATAAAAAGGAGGCTGCATCCTCCAAAAATTGGAGAGACCCCAGGGGAATGCCCCATGGCCTCTTCCTTTATTCAGATAAAGTAAAAGGTCTCCTCTGTCTCCTTTTTGGACATAAAGCTCTGATGTTTGTGGATTAATTTTCTTAACAGTTAAGGCCCCAGTCTTAGCTCTTCCAGACTCAGAAAAGAATTTGAACTGTATGTGGATGTTAAACAGGATAATGCTAAAGGAATTTTGGTGCAAGAGCATGGAGGAACAAGGTGGCCTGTTGCTCATTTTTCAGAATTGTTAGACCTGGTGGCCAGAGGCTGGTCCCGTTGTCTGCAGAACTGTTCAGCCACAGCCCTCATGGTGGCTGAGGCCAAAAGCTGACAAGGGGAGGGTGTCTGGTTGTTGAAGTTTCACTTCAACAGATTAAAGCTTTGTTAACTGAAAGAGCCTCTAAGTGGATGACCAGCACTCGGTTATTACAGTATGAATCTTGTTTAATGGAACAGGATGATTTAGAATTTATAAGTGGGGAAGGGTTCAACCCAGCCTCCTGTTTGACCGGCCCTGGAGAGGGGCCAGGAAGAAACCAATGACTGTATTCAGATGATCGATCTCCAAACACGTATAGGGAAGATTTGCAAGACACTTCCTGGCCTTGGTGAGAATATGTGTTTATTGATGGGTCTTCAAGGGAGATAGAACGGAAAGGATTTACAGGATACTCTATCGTGAATGCAAAGCAATTAAAGGAAGGGGGGAGGTTACCGCCCACCCGGTCAGCTCAGCAGCTCAGACAGCGGAACTATATGCCCTCGTGAGAGCCTGTGAGTTATACCGGGACAAGACAGTGAATGTTTTTACTGATTCTAAATATGCATATGGGGTGATACATGCATTTGGGAAACTGTGGGAAGAAAGAGGTTTATTAATCTGCAGGGGAAAGATGTTAGCTCATGAGAGCTTAATCTCTTGCCTATTGGAGGTGGTGAACTTACCAAAAAAGTTAGCAATAATAGACATCAAGTCAGGGTGCTCAGAGGAGGTAATAGGAAACCAACTGGCTAATGAAGAAGCTTGGAAAACTGCATTGTAGCCAAAAATCTCTACGATCCTCCCTTTGCTCCCAGTAACTGCACCACTGCCAGAGAAAATGTCTTTTCCACCAGAGGAACTTGAGATAATTAAAAAGAGTGGAGCAGAGAAAAGAGGGGATAATTGGTTTACAAGGGATGGTAAGCAGTGGATACCAAAAGCTCTGGCCTTACAGTTGTTAAAACAACTTCATGAAGGGAGTCATTGGGGCTCCCGAGGACTGGCAGAAGCCTTCCTCAAAACATGCTGCTTTTTATGTGGGTCTCTTTACTCTGGCTAAGGGAGCTATTGAGAGTTGTTTGATTTGTGCTAAAACTAGTAACAGAGTTAGAAAGAAATGTGCCCGGGAAGGGAGGTCTTGGGCTGTATGCCCCTTCCAGAGATGCCATGTGGATTTTACTCTGATGTTTGTGGATTAATTTTCCTAACACCCCAAAAGCCAAACTATTTAATTAGTTTTGGAATGAAACCAAATAGAAACTGTGGCAGTGATAAGGACATATACAACATAATGATTCAAGAAGGCCATTCCAATCCTTGAGTCCCAAATTTTCAGATCTTTATACAGACATCCAAGAACAGTATATACATTTCTTCCTAATTTCCTTTATAATTCTCTCATTTGCTGGAACGGAAATTGATCAAATCAAACATTTCAGTATTCTGAGGGGCAGTACAGGCATTCTGCATGTGACATGGCCAGAGCTGCAGTGCAATTTTCCACCACACTCCAAGCACAGCAGGGAAAGCCAAATACTCCAGCAACAGCTACAGGTATCCTCTGTCCTGACTGGGATAAAGTCAAACATAAGAACACACCAATGCAGCCAGACTAAATGCCCATCTACCTTTCTGACAGCAGCTGGGAGTGGTGCTGACAGAAAGGACAAAGCAAGTGGTGTTTCCCTCAACTTCTAGTCTTACAATCTTAGTCTACCTGGGGCTGTAAAGAAATAAGAACCATTTTGCTAGCCCCTTTCCCAGGATTCAGAAAAGTGTAAGGAATTTTTTTTTGCTTTCCCTCATTACCTCAACAAGTAAAACAAGCTCTAAGAGGCGGGAAAAAAAAAAGCTGTAATAGAGCATGGGTGGCACACTGAAAAGAGCAGTAACAAAAAACATTCTGAGAGTTGTGCAAGTATGTGGGCATATCCCCACCATGTGTTCATTTTCTGCATACCACCCAATTTTCTCAGGTTTTTCCTTTACATATACTAACAGATTCTTTCATTTCACAAGGTGTAATTATATTTATGCATAAATTATGTACCATAGTTGTAAACTTTTCTCTACAGCAAAATAGCTCAAGAAAAAAAATAATCATTACGCATATTCCACATCATTTTGGAATGACTTTTTTAACATCTGAAAAATTAGTATAAGGGCTACTCTGATAATTTTAAAAAGCTACGATAATTTTAAAAATTTAAAATTCAATAAAGTGTTGCCATTATCAGATAATAAAAGTTGCTATGCATACTAGATCAATATTCAGTGAGTAAAATCTTTGTTATAAAAAGAACTAGAAAATCCTGTATTTCAGACTAAAACTGGCAGCTGCAGGATTGTTCCTCTGAATTAAGACTGAGTCACAACAGTATGTCTTTCTAGTTTCATGGTTTAACATTTAAGAACTAAGCTACGTATCCTTTTTACATGGCAATATAAAACTTTCAGGAGAGCTTTTCATGTTAAGCCCTTCCTTCTTAATGTGTAGTAAAAAACAAAAAGAAAAACAAAGAAAATTTACTATGAACAGAACTCTGATAAGTTACCAGAGCCTACCTAATAACTCAGCATACTGAAATGTATTTGTTATCTTCCTTTATATTAAGTCCCTGGAGGTCTCTCTTGTCAAGTCAATTAGAAGAACGAGATAATTCTGGAAAGCCTCTATATTGCCTGACCCCTCTCCACTTTATAACTTGTTTGAATTGCTTATGTATGTTGAAGTCACCCATTTGCAATACACAACCATGTTATATTTAAATTCTTGTCATCCATCATGATGTCATCAAATGGGTATATAAGACCATCAGAAGCAAACGGAAGTACAAAATATTCTTCCTTGAGCACAAGACAAAAAAAGGATACACAAAGTAGTAGTATATTGTGCAATCAAGTATTTTAGTGAGAGTGCTCAGGTTTTCCAAAGACCAAATGGCAAAACCAAAATTTTCTAATAAAAATTTGTTCAGTCTGAAACTCTACAAGTTTGTCTATAATAACCTACCACATATCAGCCCATCATATGCATATATAGAGGTCTACTAGAGTCTTGTATGGGTTGTTAAACTTCCATAGATACAGGAACCTAAAAATGTACAACACATTCATGTCTGTCAGCCCTGCCACATAATGGAGTTATGTGGTCCCCATTGCCCTCATCTACTTTTGATTTCCCAGAATTTAAACTCCAAAATCCATAGCATATATTGCTTGTCAGTAATAGACAAAAGTTTAAGAATAAACTTCAAACTGAAGTAAAAATAAAAGCTTTCTCTGCCTCACCATTACTCAATAAAATCTGCACACAGAGGCTGTCCACCTGCTTTGCCTTCTTTTTCATCAGGCGTGAACAAGAATATTCTGTACACAGGTGGGTACAATAGCTGCTAATAAAGTCATCACATGTTGCCACTGTATTTGCCCTAATATTTTCGAAAAATACATGGATAACAGCATTATTCTTATTTTTTAAAAAGTACGCAGAACACGATCAAGGAGGAAGCAGCAAAATTGCCTATTGAATATACATAATATCAGTATTTGCAAATATTGACGTATCTTTAAGAAAGATTTTTTTTTAAGTTTAAATTCAGTATTCCCATTGAAATGCTTAAGATAACAAGACATATTCACACAAGCTAAATGATACTCATGTTATCAAAACAAGCCAACACCCTCCTCAGATAAGAAAGGTGCTGCATGGAATCTCTCATCATATCTAAGTACCTTTCAGTTAATGTAGACCCAGGTTCTGTTGCACTGGATGCTGAAACTGATGAAGCAGTGCATGGAATTCTAAACTCCTTTTCAGTCTGGTTTTCCTTTTCTCTTTCACGGGCCTCTGAATAGGGAGATCACAAAAATAACAAATAAACAAGCCTTTTACAAATACTAAAACTACTGGCTTGCTAATGAGACTAAGACAGCTTTTTTCCTTTTCAGACCTAGATTAAGTACTTAAAAAGGTAACAGCAATTAAAGGATTTATGATACTCTTTAATATATATTAAATTTCCATTGCTACTGCAATGATCACTCAACAAAAAATCAAAAGGACAACGTAAACACCTCCCAGTTGTTCACTGGTACCTGACATCAAACGTAAGTTGATCATACAAGGATGCTGATATTTCAATTATTTTCAACATTATACTAAAACAGTATGATCACTTTACAGAAATGTTGATGTTTTCATAGCACATGGAACTAAATTAGTGCAGTTAAAGTATACACATGTGTAAATAGGTGAATTTTAAATAATTTAAGCACACAAAGTGCTGCTTATATTAGCAGTTCTTAATTAACTCACTGAAAAAGAATCCTTATGAAACACTGCAATAAAATCAAAGCAAACAAAACCTTCCATCTCATATTAAATAACAAACATTGTGTTCTATTTTGCTCTCTGTTAGATAAATAAAAAAGACAAACATTTTTTCAGCAAAGCTAGGAAACACTTCCCACTGAAGAGAAATACAAATAGCTGCAAGATATAGAACCAGGAAACATATTTTGATCTCAGCTCCACAAATCAGGTAGTGGGGGAGACACATCCAAGTTATCACAGTGATTCCAATAAGCTAAAAAGCAGAAATGTATCTCAAAAAATCTGAAAATAAGAGCTCACATTAAGCCACCCCCACAACACATACGTATTCTTGATTGCTATAGTCTCAATACTAAAATTTGTTTCTAAGTTAAACAGCTGAATTACATACAAGGCTCTGTGATTTTTGTCAAAATTATCAATTTTATAAACAACAAAATGCTGTGCGTTTCTTTTATGAGTATAAGCCTAGAAACCTGGGGGTGGACTGGGACATGGACTGCTGCAAGGTAAGGGAGAGGACATACTCAAGATGTAGGTCAAGATATCTTGACTTAAAAACATTGTATTTTTGCAATCACTTACTGAATTTCCCTACTAAACAAAAATATTACGTAAATAAATAGTTCCTCATAAGGAAAGGTAGCTCAACCTGAACAAGTATCAAACATAAAAAAGCTTCCAACATGGATATACATACATTGCTGTGTTTAGATTCAGCCAATGCAAAAAAAAAAAAAAAAAAAAAAAAAGAAGGGGAAGGAAAAAGCATTAATAACTCAGTTGGCAAAGAGTTTTGTAGAACATGCATGACTGTCCTCAGAGACCTTGTTTGAGCTGATGTTCACCTGATTACAGGCAGAAAATTATACAATTTTCCCCATCTCTCACAAAGCAGTACCCTCAAAAAGTGCCCACTCCCAGCTCAGCAGAAGGCAGCAACACATTTGTGGGCTGCTATACAATCTGCTCCTTGGTCTAAGACACGCATTTTTTCTTCGCTACTCTGCTGCCTCATTTCTGCTGTCTCTAGATTAAAGCTGTCTGTACCAATTTCTCTTCCAAAATAAATACACAGCTAAGTAGAAGAAGAAAGTAAAGAGTTTCTGTATTCTTCCTGTATCTGCAAGCTATGCATAACAGAAGCTTTGGACATGCACACTGCTCTAACACCCTCAGACAACATCAGCAAATTAATTACTGTTCATCGAAGCCCAAGCTGTTCAGGGCTGCCTTCCTCGAACAAAACTGCGTTCCTGTTTTATTTTCTACACAACCAATCAGAGACACTTCAATTACCTCCCCGAGGGAGCACAATAAAAGATGTTTTAAAATGCAAGACCCAACTACGCTCGCACTTCTTACCCAAGACTTTCCTGCTCCTCTCCACTGCAGTTCTTCGCGTTTGCTCAAACATGGCTTCGAGGTCGAAAGTCCGAGCCTTCTTCCCTGGAAATGAAGCAAACGGACACTGGAACACAAGCCCACTTGGGGGTGACAGGCACTACGGCTTCGTCCTCTCCGCCAGCCAGCCCCCGGCCCTCCCGGCCGCATCGCCACGCACCGAAGCCGGAGAAGCCCATGGTGGCCGCCAGCTCCGGGTCGGGTGTCCCCAGAATCTCTGCATCTGCAATGAGAGGGGAGAAGAAACCACGGAGGTGAGCGGGGGCCGCGACTGAGCTGGGTCCGCCTCAGCCCCGGCGCGCCCGTCCCTCACCGCCCTCGGCCGCTGGCTCCATGCTACGCCTGCCCCGGATCCACAACAGGCGCTGGCAGGAAGCGGCTGGGCGGGGACAGCTGAGCTTCCTTTCGAGCGGAGAAACGCAACAGCATCCGGGAGTCGGAATTCGTGCTCGTCGCAACACCGCATGAGACCAAACCACGTTTCTGTGCGTGTTGTGCAGCAGATGCTCCTTAAGCTCTACCAGGCTTGGTGCTGAGAGGAATGGCAGATTTGTCTTTACAAACAACCTGTGGATCTGCGTAGATGAAACTAGCACTGAGAGATAAACAATGGGAAGGATTCCACTGATTGATGAATCGAAAAAGATATTTGATTTTACAAATAAGCTTTAGGGTTGCTGATAAATGAAATTGGACATTGAAAGATGAAAGAAACAATGGGGGGGAAAAATTCCATAAGAATTAAAAATTAGAAGGGAGGGATAGACATTAGAGGGAAGTCTCTGATATCAGGTGTATCGGGAAGTCAGTATCTCAGCCAATGGGGAAAGAGAGAAGGGAAATGCGGCCGGGAAATTAGGATAAAAAGGAGGCTGTGTCCTCCAAAAATTGGAGAGACCCCAGGGGAATGCCCCATGGCCTCTCCCTTTATTTGAATAAAGGTCTCCTCTGTCTCCTTTTTGGACATAAAGCTCTGATGTTTGTAAATAAATTTCCCTGACAGTGCCCTGACAAATTCCCTGTGAAGCCTCTTCCAGGGACTGACCACCCTCTCAGAGGGTGAGGATGTCCAACCTGAATTTCCCTTGGCAGAGCTTCATTCCGTCTCTTCTGGTCCTGCCGCTGGTCACCAAGGAGAGGTCAGCACATCCCTGACCACTGCCCCCATGAGGAAGGTGTGTCCACAGCCTGAGGCTCCCTCTGCACCTTCCCCAAGCTGAACAAACCAAGTGACCTCAGCATCTTAAATTCGGCCTCGATAACTTCGTCATCTGGGCCACCCTAATACTGACACACTAACAGTGTGATGTCCTTCTTAAATTGAGGTGCCCAAAACTGTTCATAGGACTCAACATGGGGTGTGCAACCCCACAGCACTGTGTAGAATGGGATAGCCACCTCCCTGGACTGGCCAGTGGTGCTGTGCCTAATGCACTCTGCAACATAATCGGCCCTTTTGGCTGTCACTTGTGGCACACTCTTGGCTCATATTCAACTTGACATCAACCCAAAAACTCGGATTGCTTTTAATGGAGCTGCAATCCAGCCTCTCATCCCCCAATTTCTCTGTGCAACCATGATTTCCCTGTCCTGTGTGGAGAATCTGCACGTGTTAGATTTTAGGTGATTGGTGATTGATCAGCTCTCTGTCCAAACCTCTCTTAGGCTCCTCTACCATCAAGGGAGTCAACAGCTCCTCCTGGTTTAGTATAATCAGACTTAATTCCTGCAACCAGATAATTTATAAGAACATTAAAGAGCACGGTCCCTAAAATTGAGCCCTGGGAAACCCTGATGGTGACTAGGCACTAGCTTCTTAATCTTGAGAAGATAGAGAACTTCCTCATTTGCCATTATGCTGGTTTCAGCTGGGATACAGTTAATCTTCACAGAGGGTAGTACAAGGCTATGTTTTGGATTTGTGCTGAACACAGGGATGATAATACAGAGATATTTCTGTTGTTGCTGGGCAGTGCTTTTACAGAGCCAAGGTCTTTTCTGCTTCTTAAACTGCCACATTGGCAGGGAAATTGAGGATGCATAGGAGGTTGGGAGGAGAGACAGCCAGCATAAGTGACTCAAACTGGCAAAAAAGATATTCCAGACCATATGGCACCGTGCTCAGTATATAAACAGGGGAAAGAAGAAGGGGAGAACATTTGGAGTGATGGTGTTTGTCATCCCAAGTAATCATTATGCATGATGGGACCCTGCTCTGCTGGAGATCACTGAACACCCCTCTGCCCATGGGAAGTGGTGACTTAATTCCTTGTTTTGCTTTGCTTTTGTGTGTGGCTTTTGCTTTCCCTATTATACTCTTTTTATCTCAACACGTGAGTTTTCCAGCTTTTACCCTTCCAAATCTGTCCCTGATCCTGCGGAGTGGGGTAGTGAATGAGCAGGTGCTTGGGGCTTGGTGGCTGGCTAGGGTTAAACCTCAACAGTGATGTAAACCCTGCTGGGTTTGAAGTTTAACTTTATGATCCTTATTTGGAAAGCAGAGGGTGAGGGTGGATTTCCTTTTTTGTGCCATGTGCCTCTGCCATAAGTGAAGCTTTCCAGAATGGATGCTGGATCAGTTGAGGAGCAGAGAGTCGGTGCAGTTTAGGCAGCAAACATCACTTACAAACCAAACCCCTCTGGAAACTCAATTTTCTCCCAGTCCCAAAATTTCCTGTGACATTTTGCTAATGCCTATGCTTTTCAGAGCAGACACATCACTTAACAAAAACTCAGCCTTGTTAAGTTAAAAACCTGATACAGTAACTCTGATGTGTCACCCAAATTCTGGAAAAACAGCAGCCGCATCAGGCCAGTGTCATGCAAAGGCTATTTTATCTGCTCTTACACCTCAGCTCTGAACAGAGACACTGTGCATGCCTTGGGAGTCCCCATGTTGTCCTGAACGTGGGCTTGTTGCCCAGTGTGCAATTTGCACACTGAGGTGAAGTATTTCCATTCCTGTATTTCTATTTCTTTATTCTTCTTTGTGCAGAGTAGGGAGGTGGGTCTTAACTCACAAAAGGCTGGCCTCCTGATAATCAGAGCTTTACACTATTTATACATTTTAACAACCAAAGGCATCAACATTGATCAGTTACATATTACATAACTTTATTAACTAGTACTCAAACTGCTGTTTGCTGATTTTATCTCATTTCTCGTGGTTTTTAGTGTAGGTGCACTTCTTCCAGTTGAGTCTGGCATCTCTTTTGAGTAGGTGGTTAATGGGACATAATCACTCACTCCTGGAATTACCTTTCCCTCAGTTACTGCTCAGTCCTGCTGACTTCAATTGTAGTGGTTTTTATTCAGTCAGCCCATTCACGTTGGGATTGTCTTCTCTTTTCCTCAAAAGAAAAGATTAGCCAAGTGTACAACGTTCACAATGCAACTGCATAATCATAAGTGTCCAGCCAGTTACAGATGAACAACCAAAAAAAATTGCAAAGTTTGTCTCAAACCCTTATTCAGATCTTGAGGGGCTCCAGTCTGGAGGAGCCTGATGTAATCTTGGTTTTGGCACACAAAATCACAGAATCACAGGATTGTTGGGGTGGGGAGGGACCTCTTGAGGTCATCTAGTCCAAGCCCCTTGCCAAGAGAGGGCCACCTGGAGCAAGTTACATATTCAGATAGGGTTTGAATGTCTTCGGAGTGGGAGACTTCACAACCGCCCTGGCATTCTGCTCCTGTGTTCTGCCACCCTCAATGCAAAGAAATTCATCCTCTGTTGTGGTGTGTTTTTCTTTAAGTTTTTTCAGCTTGCCCACTATTCTCCTCCCTAATCTCCTCCCCTCCCAAGTTGTCAATCCTCCCTATCCCTACCCTTTTCCCCAGAACCTTCTCTGTCAGTCTCTTAGTACTCGATGCCCCAGTTGTTTCTTTGCATTATCCCCCTCCCCTGTTTTCCCTGATAGGAGGTTTGGAGAATGTTAGTCCCACCTCAGACTCGTCCCCTGCCGTGCCCTCATTGGTTAGTTGTCCTATACCACGCCTCCTGAGTTGTAGTATAAAATCCTCAGTGTACCCCCTTGTCGGTGTCTTGGGGTTTGCTGTCATCCGTCCACCTAGTAAATCACCCCAGTTCTACCCCAAGATCCGTGTCGCTGTTCTCTGTTCCTGTGCCGGACCACTGATAACTGGGAGCTCGCAGGGGGCATGTCGCACCCCTGCTGTCGCTAACACCAAGCGCACCGCTGAGCACTGACACACTGTGACAATCCTATGTTGAGGTGGAACTTCTTGTGTTTTAGTTTATGGCCATTGTACCTCATCCTATCACTGGGTACCTCTGAAAACAATCTGGATCCATCCTCTTGGCACCTGCTTTTGAGATATTTACATGCATTAATAAAATTCCCTCAGACTGCTCCAGACTAAGACAGGCCCCATTCTCTCTCTTACAAGGCTTTGTAAGAGAGATATTCCAGATCCCTAATCATTATAATATTATCAATATTTAACTCTATTATTTATTATTAATTACTGCTGACTAGAATAAGAAATCTTATATTCTATTAGTATTTATCATTATTACATCTATATCTTACATATCTAAAATATATACGTCATATAGTTTTATATTTTCTTCTACGAGAATAATTAATATAGTAGTATACTACTGCTACTGCTACTACTACTACTGCCTTTTCTTTCTTGGATTTTCTTTCCAAATCTGCATGTCTGCATCAATCTGAGCTATACTGTCATTCCACAGTACCCCATCAGGCTGGCAGCAAATAACCACTGAATTATTTAGGTTGGAAATATCTCTGAGATCGATAGGTCCAACTTTTGACAGATCCAGTACGTGTATGATGCACGTGTGATCTTAGACCCTGTCTTTGACTGGGCTGTCACCGAGGCCCAACCAGAGCTACTGTGCCTGCAGAGGGGGCAAGGAGCTGCCCAGGGCCACCTAGAGGACAGGAGCCTCTTCCCACTGTCTTCCTCAGGGCCACCCTGTGCCTTTCAGGGGCCGCAAAGCAGACCACGCCTATCCCTCAGGTGGCCCTGAGGACGCCGGTGATGCACGCAGCCCCAGCCAGCCTATTCGAGCAGATCGCAGAATGGGTCAGGTTGGAGAGACCACAGTGGGTCTGATCCAGCCTCCCTGCTTAAGCAGGGCCATCCCAGACCACATGGCACAGGACTGTGTCCAAACAAATGGGGTATCTCCAGTGAGAGAGACGCCACAGCCTCCCTGCGAAATCTGTTCCACTGCTCGGTCACTGCACAATAAAGTTATTCCTCATGCTCAGGTGAAACTTCCTGCGCATTAGTTTCTGCCCATTGCTTCTTCCCCTCTTGCTCAGCACCACCGAGCAGAGCCTGGTTCATCCTCCTGGCACCCTTTCCCCCCCTTTCGGTATTTAACCACATTGATGAGGTCCCCTCTTAGTCGGCTCTTCCAGCGAACCTCTCCGGCAGCAACTACCTCTCTCCCCGGAGGCGCTGCCCGCCGCCCGTGCCGGGCCGGCCCTTCCCAGCCCTTTCCCCTCCCCTTCCGCTCCCCCGTTTCCCGCTGCCGGAAGCGGCCTGGCGCGCGGGGCCTGCCGGGATTGGGCGGGCGGTGGAGTGGCGCGAGAGCGCGGCCCCGCCATCTCCGTGTCGCCGCTGTCCTTCTGCGCCGCTGTCGCCTCCATCGCGATGCCTGCCGCCACGAGCCCGGCCGCGCCTGCTGCGCAGGAGGCGCTGGAGATCGCCGGCCGCATCATCGACCGGCAGATCCAGGATGACCGCTGCTATCCGGACTTGTCGGAGCTGCTGGCAGTGCCGGCGCCAGGTGAGCGAGGAGCGCCCGATCGGGGTCCCTGTGGCTCCGGGCCCTGCCGCGAGGCGGCCTCGGCCGGCGCGGCCCGGCCGGACACGCGTGCGGTCTGTGGGCCCTGCTCGGGGACTGGGGCCGGGTGTGAGGAGCCGTCTTCGTCTTGGGGTGGGGCCGTGCTGTGTCCGCTTCAGTGCGCAGGTGAGTTGTGGATATGAGCACAGTAGGAGGGCAGGAGGGATGGGCTTCAGGTGCCTCCTGTCCCTCTGAAAAGTGACAGGTGACGGCTCTAATTTTCCATTTTTTTTTGGGAAGTCCCGTGTAGAATGCTCTTGTGGTAGCCATGTGCCCCCCACCATGCCTAAGTTACAAGCAGCCTGGAAACTGTCTTAACATTCACTTTTTTTTTTTTTTTTTTTGTCTGCAGCTTTGTATCACGCTTATGGTATAAGATGTACCTCCTCTCACCAAAAATTCGTTTTGTTCTCATTAACACATGGAGGCAGCATTTCCTTCTCCATTAGTGCTGACTGGCTGGCAAAGTGGGCTCCTCGAGGCATTCTAGTAGTATATATCCAGAGGTGGCCGGATGTAAACAAACAGTATCTGTGTTCTGTTGTGCAGTGATGGCGTGGCCACAGTGTAGCTGCTCTGCACAGCAAACAGTGGGTTTTTTAAGTTGGCACTGGGAGTACAGGCAGCCTTTCTAGGTGGAGGAGTATGCTTCTGGCTTGTTCATGTGAATGTCTGACCATACAATGAAAAAAGCATTGCAGGGTATCACAGAAAAAAAGGGGTAAAGAGTAGGCTGGAGTCCTGGTGAGTTATTATAGGAGCTTGTTTGCAAATCTGTTTGCTCTTATCACATTTGAGACTTAAGATTTATTGTTTGTGGTTTTGTTCCTACAGAAAACTCTGTCTACACGTATCTTGTGGGTAGTGATACTTATATGTATAAAGTCTCTGCAACATCAAGGCATTTGATTTTTTTTTTTTTTTTTTTTTTTTTTTTTTTTTTTTTTTTTGTTCTTACTTGCAGGTAGCCCTACCGTATCTGGTATGTCAGATATGGATTATCCTTTACAAGGACCAGGTTTGCTGTCAATACCCAACCTTCCGGAAATCAGCTCAGTCCGCCGAGTCCCACTTCCACCAGAGCTAGTGGAGCAGTTTGGACGTATCCTTATGTAAACAAATGTCCTAGATTGTGTAGGAAGTAATATTAAGAATATTAAGTAATAAAAGAAGCTTTCCTCCATATTTTTCTTCCCCAATCTTTTTGTCAGACTCCCAGCAAAATACTTCAATGTTATTCAGGTTCTCTTAATAACACTCTTAAGTGGTAACAAGGGGCATTTGTGTAGAGTTGTTGGTAGAATTGGTTTCTAAATTAAGAATTTTGAAGTATGCAGTTTGTGTAATACTGTATTTTAATGATTCTTTTAAATGCTCTGAAGACGATTTTGCCGTTACTACCCAAAATGCATTTAATCTTTACATCAGCAGTGCTTCAGATATGCAGTGCAATTGTATGATGGGAGTATTTCCAGAGATAAGCAGAGCTTGGCTGACCATCGACAGTGATATCTTTATGTGGAACTATGAGGATGGGTACGTAAAAGATGCATTCCTGATGTTGTTCTATTGGTATTATACCAGAAGTAAGCAATTGGAGCAGTGGGAGATTGTTTGCAGGAAGCATGGAGGTGTGCTGTTCAGTTTAACTGATATTAATTCCTTTTAGGTTTTACTAAAACTTTTGAATAGTAAGTGTATAATTATCTGTAAGAGTTAGTAATATTGCTGCCAAATCATCTACAGGGGAGAGAAAGAAAAATGTATTTGCTTTGGGTCTGACATATCTAATATCCTAAAGTTACCGCTCTTCTTGTGCAAAGACTTTGCAGGTACTGAGAAAATATATAAAAACACCTCTAATTGATTAACTTTTATAAGTAGATTTTGTAAGTACTGAGATGCATGTGCAGTGGCCAGTCATTCCCACAATATTCCCACAATGGTATTTATTATATTACTAATAGGGCATTAGTATTTTGAAGTATTGTGATTGAAGCTCTCCATCCTTGCTTATTTTATGGGTAAAACTAAAAATAAGTTCAGTACATTTTGAAATGGCATTGATCAGTTTGTAGTTTGCATGTTTACTTCTTTATTTGCCCACATAGTAAGCATTTGTGTAGTAAGAATTGCTTTGTACATATTGTTGCATTTCCTAAAGAACCCAAAATTCAGAATAGCTACTGTCTATATATTTACATTATGTCAGAGTGTATGATATACATTCACCAAAGAAAACAGTGCTGCATGGGGTTAGTGATAGTAAGGAAGAAGTTGGGAATTTTTGCATCAGGTAATTTTCATGGGGGAAAAAAAATCCCATGTGATTTTCTTCTCTTGATGTTAATCAATATTGCAGATGCTGCATTGTGTAATTCGGAATAGACTGTATGAATTAACAAAATCCAAAAATATACTGCAGTTGGATTTGGTTTGAAAATCAATCATAGGAGATTCAAGCAACTCATGACCTGCTTTCACTGAAAGTGAAAGGTGTATATGGCTTCAGAGTGTTGCAAAAGCATTAATAATTTTTAAAAATATGTGGATTTTATTTACTTTGTTATTATGTAATGTTATATGACAAATTTCATGCAGTTTTTTGTTTGTTTATTGACAGAGGAGATCTGGCTTATTTTGATGGTCTCAGTGAAACTATTCTTGCAGTGGGCCTTGTAAAGCCAAAGGCAGGTAAGGAGTATTATGACAGAGATTAGAATTGGACAGTACTGAACTTTCTGTCTATTTTTTTCAGTCTTCACTTATATATTCATTTGTATTTTATACAAAAAATGCAATGTAAGGTAATATAAAAGCCAAAATATCAAACCCAGTTTCAGGGTTGGATTCAGTGGTCCTGGTGGTCTTTTCCAGTGTCAGCGATTCTATGTTATGTGTAAATCTGTGGTTTGTGTGTATATATATATATGTACACACAGACTATATGGGATTGATTTGATTTTAGAAACATTAAAAATTAATTATAAGCCAAAAATAATGTGTAGTTTAACAATTATTTTCGCTTATAAGCTTGCATTTTTTTGCCACATTATGCTTTAGCATTTGTACTGTTTACAAATTTATATATTTAAGTGATAATTTCCATGAGATTCTGGTTTCTAGCCCTCCCAGTCATTTCAGTACCTACTGCTAAGATAACATTAAAGTCAAAGTTGAATTGGTAAATGAGTTGAGTTTAAAAGAAGCATGCTGATAAGAGAAATGTTGTTTTAAAGATCCTGTTCCTCATGAAGTGGAAGTCAAGCTGCTGGCTGATACTCCTTCCTAATTCTAGAATTCCACAGATCATTAGGCTTAACATATGACTATTCAGTTTAATCAGCTGATGTGGCTTTCCAATGGATTTATTTGCTTACATAATTGTGATCAGTAAGGTGCAAGCTGAAATTTTCTTTTTTTATTTAGGTATCTTCCAGCCTCATGTACGACACTTACTTGTTCTGGCTACTCCTGTGGATATTGTGATTTTAGGACTTCATTATTCTAATATACAGTCAGGTAATTCTCTCTTCTCCTGTATTCCCAGTGTGTTAATTCCCATGTGTATTTACACATGGCAGTTTTATTAGTAGTCATTCAAAAAAAATTAAAAATCCATGTGTGTGCCAAGTGCCTTGCTAGTTTTTAAGTCATGTTACAAGCAGGGAAGATGATTTTTATTGTGTGTGCACTTACTGAATCGTGGACTCCATGAGAAGCATTAAGTTTTATTACTCATGTATTTAATGTCAAAAAAGCTTTTGAAACAGGTGCTCCTGTTAATTAAACAGCATGTTGGAGAGGGAGAGAAGATAGCTGCATGAATCTTGAAACTCTAAATAGAGATCATTCACTTTGTTGGCATTTGTATTCCAACCACAAAAATTGAGAACGTGATAGCATGTTTTTATGCCATATATACTAAGAGAAAAAAATGTTTGGTGAAAGTGAAAGAACTATACTACTTTTTTTTTTTTAAAAATATGTCAATGAGAAAGAGAAAACAAGTAGAAACCTGTGTTTTGGACTTGGTATGATTTAGAGGAGAGAACAGTCTATAGAAATGAAAAACATTGCATTTCCTCGGAAACCTACATAGAATGGATTTGCTACTCTGCAGTTCACATTGGACAAAAGCTGTTCAAGAATATGTTCATAACTATGAAATTTGCTGTAATTTTTTCCTGTTTCTGAAATGTTTCTTATCACAGACCTGTAGTATTTATTAAAACAGCTTAAAAACTAAAGAGGATTTAAGTTTTTTTGTTTACTGAAGGTGCTGGATCACTCAATGACAGCATGTCTGGAGGAATGCAGCTGCTACCAGATCCTCTGTATTCACTCCCTACTGACAACACCTACATCCTGGCAATCACATCCACTGATAACGGAAGGATCTTTCTGGCAGGAAAAGATGGCTGCTTATATGAAGTAGCATACCAGGTGACTGTGGGTTTTACACACAGGCTTTTTTCATTCTTCCACTGTTGTGAGATCTCAGCAATAATAGTTAAAAAACATGTCTCTTTTCTTCTGTAATTGTGTTGCATGTCTTGGTTGCACAACAGCTTAGGGTAGATGCATTTTCTTTGAAGTAGTATTTATGTGGGGAATATCAGTGCAGTATTGGTCGACTTTAAAAATTTAAATTGCAACATCTGCACACTTTTTTTTATGCAAAATTTTCGTTTTAATGATCACTGTTTTCTTTCCATTTAATAACACATCCTTGTTCAATTAAATCAGTAGTTTGCAGTTAGATGTTTACTTGTTTTTGTACTCATCCTTTGAATGACTTTTTTAATATCGCTCCTAGTTCAGTTTTTGTTTTGCTTTTTCTTTCAATGTTGTATTTGTTTTAAATTGTAGGCTGAAGCAGGCTGGTTTAGCCAGCGCTGTAGAAAAATTAATCATTCAAAGAGTGCGCTGTCTTTTCTTATTCCTTCGTTGCTACAGTTCACATTCTCAGAGGATGGTAAGTACTGATATTAAAGTTCTTATTAGCCAATAATTTAATGTAACCTTTTAAATAATGCTACCAAGAAGCCAGTCTGAATATTTTGTTTACTCAGAGCACTTAGTTATTGTCAACGATACTTGCAGTGGTTGATTATTAGAAAAGAATTGCACAGAGGTTCCAGATGACTGGAAGTAGCCATTGTGATGCCCATTCACAAAAAGGGTTGGAAGGAGGATCCTGGCAATTATGGGCCAGTTAGCCTGACCTCAGTAACTGGTAAGGTAATGGAGCAGTTTATATTGAGTGTAATCACACAGTATTTACAGGATGGCCAGGGTATCAGACCTAGCCATCAGGGGTTTAGGAGGGATAGGTCCTGTTTCACCAACCTGCTCTCCTTTAATGACCAGGTGACCTGCCTGGTGGTTGCAGAAAAGGCTGTGGATGTTGTTTATTTGGACTTCAGCAAGGCCTTTGACACTGTTTCCCACAACACACTCCTGGAAAAGCTGGCAGCCCATAGCTTGGACAGGAGCACTCTTTGCTGGGCTCGGAACTGGCTGGATGGCCGGGCTCAGAGAGCGGTGGTGAATGGTGCTGCATCCAGCTGGGGACAGTCACCAGGGATCTGTTCTGGGGCCAGTTCTGTTCAATATTTTTATTGACAACATGGATGAGGGTATTGAGTCTTTCATCAGTAAATTTGGAGATGACACTAAGCTGAGAGTGTGTGTCAGTGTGTTGGGAGGTAGAAGTCCAAGTGCTGAGTCCTGCATTTTGGCCACAATAACCCCCTGCTATGCTACAGGCTGGGGATGGTGTGGCTGGACAGCGCCCAGGCAGAAAGGGACCTTTACTGGTCAACAGCCAGCTGAACATGAGCCAGCAGCGTGCCCTGGTGGCTAAGAAGGCCAATGTAATCCTGGCTTATATTACAAACAGCGTGGCCAGCAGGAGCAGGGAGGTCATTCTTCCCCTGTACTTGGCACTGGTGAGGCCACACCTTGAGTCCTGTGTCCAGTTCTGGCCCCTCAGTTTGGGAAGGATGTTGAGACGCTTGAGCACATCCAGAGGAGGGCAGTAAGGGTGGTGAGGGGTTTGGAACACAAGCCCTGTGAGGAACGGCTGAGGGAGCTGGGGATGTTTAGCCTGGAGAAAAGGAGACTTAGATGTGACCTTATCTATCACTCTCTACAACTTCCTGAAGGGTGGTTGTAGCCAGGTGGGGGTTGGTCTCTTTCTCCAGGCAGCAACTGACAGAACCAGAACTGACAACAGAACTGACAGGACACAGTCTCAAGCTGCGCCAAGGGAAATAGAGGTTGGATATTAGGAATAAGATTTTTATGGAAAGAGCAATAAAGTACTGGAATGGTGTGCCCGGGGTGGTAGTGGAGTCACCATCCCTGGATGTATTTAAAAAATGACTGGATGTGGCACTCAGTGCCATGGTTTAGTTGAGGTGTTAGAGAAGGGGTTTGACTCAGTGATCTAGAAGGTCTCTTCCAACCTAGTGATTCTGTGAAATCGAGACAGATTTTGTGTTTAGTTCAGGATGTAGATAGCAAAGCCTGAAAAAATTGACATTTCTTTGACATTTCTAACTAAAGTGAGTGATATGTACTACAAAATTAATATGTGCTTAGTGGTATCACCATGAACATGAAAAATGTATAAGTGAATAATCTTACCTGCTTTCACTGCTATTTTGAAATTACAGTTTTTTTCTCTGGGATTTTTTTTTGTTGTTTGTTTACTAGCAGTTATTTTAGTTGATTGATGTTTTAAATCCCTTACAGCAGCAGTCCTGTATGAAAGTGCAGGTTTTGTGAACTTACAGTTCATTATTTCAGACATTCTGTCCTAAACTTGCTTTCCCAAGCCCAGTGTTGATTTGCTGGTTCTCCCTTTTTTTCCTCCCTCTCCAGATCCTGTAGTTCAAATCGCCATTGACAACTCTCGAAATATCTTGTACACCCGCTCAGAAAAAGGAGTCCTGCAAGTATGTGACTTCTTATGACTCTTTGGTCTGTTATTAATGTGTGTAATAATGTACAGGTACCTCTGTAAGTTTACCTCAATGCCTGAGAATTCTCTGTAGGTATGTTAGGCCTCACTTGTGTTTATCTTTTTGTAGCAATGTGTGTGCTGAAGATTTGAAAAGTTTCTTTTCCTAGGAAAGAGTAGCCTCAATTCTGTGGAAGCATGAGTACAAAATAAAAATACAGCTTGAGTTACTTTTTGATTAGTGAGGCTAAATTTATTAATTCATTCATAAATCACTAAGCTGTGTTATTGAATTGCAGGTTTATGATTTGGGGCAAGATGGTCAAGGAATGACTAGGGTTACTTCTCTTTCACAAAATGCTATTGTTTCTGCTGCAGGGAGCATTGCCAGGTATGTTCATGACAATATAAAAGGATTTAAGACCCATAGTTTCACAATACAATTTTGAAGAATTTGCCTGTTTATTTGGATTAAAAGTGTATTGGGTTTTTTTGTTTTATTTTTCAGAACAATTGATCGTTCTGTATTTAAGCCTATTATTCAAATAGCAGTGATTGAAAATTCTGAATCCATAGACTGTCAACTACTAGCAATCACACATGCAGGTAAAAAAAAAAAAAAAAAAAAAGCAAATTCCGCTCTACTTAAACTGATAAATGGTATCTGCACAGTTTGTGACCTTTCTTATCTTTTGTTCAGGTGTCCGACTATATTTTAGTACGTCACAATTTAAACATCCAACAGCTCGTCCTTCCATGTTAACCTTGGTCCATGTCCGTTTGCCACCTGGATTTTCAGCTTCTTCGAATGTAGAGAAGCCTGCAAAGGTTCACAGAGCTCTTTATAGCAAAGGTAGGCAGTGGAGCATGGCTCAAATGAGATTATTTTTTGTGTGTGACAGTCACAATTACTTTGATTCCTATAAACATCTGTTTTACCTTTAAGATGGCAAATGGTATTAAAAGTGACCTTTTGAAGTACCATATGGCATACAAATCCAGGAGTTATCATTTGCTGTTCAGACTGTATGATAATGACTTAAAGGTTGAGTTTTGCTAAGGTTGGAATGAATTAATGAGTTTGCATTTAATGCATGATGATTGCTTCTAATATGGACTTACTATTGCTGTTCTTGCTAGGAGTCCTGCTGATGGCAGCTTCAGAAAATGAAGATAATGACATCCTGTGGTGTGTCAATCATGATTCTTTCCCTTTTCAAAAGCCAATGATGGAAACACAGGTATAAAGCAAACTTCTTTATGATTTTGATGAAATCTAGGTATTATGTTTTCTTTCCTAATAACAGATGCCTGAATAATACTGCCTGAAAGAAATAAGTAGGTGACAAAAAATTTTATGTGGAGTTTGGAAACTCTCACAAAGCTGAATGAGCCTCTCTTAGTAGGGATCCCTAGTTCAAACGTGCTTTTCTAGCTTGACGTCAAAAGCATCAAGCTTTTGTATGCACAATCATACAGTATTCTAGCTGTATGTCAAAAGCAATTACCTTAACTTCTAAGACTTGACTTCTAATTAATATATTTGAGAATACTGTTGTCTGTAGTAATGCTGCATATTGTGCACAAGTGCAGAAAAGCATGGCTCTCTGTCCATAATGGTGTTGCTCAGTATAAAAGTTGTTTAAAATGTAGATGCTAGAAACTTTGTGATTCCTTATTTAAACTTACATGCCTTATTTAAACTTATATGTCTTCATTATTTAACGGGGGGACGGTTTCTGACTTTCATTTTTGTTATGTAAGTGAGTTTATAAGAGAAGTTTGGAGAGGGTTAGTTGCCTTATGTGTCAGTTCAGGGAAGACATATTTCATCTCTGAAAGACATTTCAAGTCTTCTGCTGAGGTAGAGGAGAGATGTGTCAAAAATAGTGTTACTGAAGAAATAGCAGAGTTGGAGTGAATGAAGTGACTATGTAAGTTAAAAGCTTCAAAGTCAGGTTTTGATTAATCTGCTGTTTTAGTTAATAACTTACAAAGGAACTTTATAGTTGTTTCAGATCCCTACCCTGCAAAAACTTAGACATTAATATCCCAAGTGCCTACCTCTTTTTTCCCAAGGCATCTGACAGCAACAGACAGCTAGATTTCCCAAACAAAACTGCTGCCTGTTCTTGAGCAGCAATTCTTACTGGTTAGCATACATAGTTTTCTGGAATGTCTTCACTAGTATATGTCACTTCCTGAGTTATATTTGAAGTACGGCTGCCAACTGCAAAAGTCTTGTAAACCTTTTTTAATTCAGTTGCAGCTTTTTTTGATTTTTTAAAGAAAACTTTCAAACTAATTATGCTTACAGTGCTTAGTTCTAATGTGATTAGTAGATGGTTGCTGTTTATATTGTAGCAGCCTTACTTTGGAAGTTGTTTTACATTGAAATGTAAAACAATATCCCATTACCCAAAAAAAAGCAATATATTATTCCCTTTCTCTAAAAAGCAGCAGTGTATATATAACTGTAAATTTGGTGGTAACTTTCTTTTAGACAGCACAAGAACTTATTTTTGTTGGGTTCTGTTGTGTGAGGAGCAGATTCTATTCTGTGTAATTTTAAATGGTAAATAGTAAAACATTACCATGGATGTGCAAAACCCATTTCTGCTACCAAAATGTGGATAATATCTATCTGTTGCTCAGATGACGACCCGTGTTGATGGACATTCCTGGGCTCTTTCTGCTATTGATGAATTTAAAGTTCAGAAGATTGTAACACCACTAAATAAAGACATTATTCCCATAACTGATTCACCTGTTGTTGTGCAGCAACACATGCTGCCACCTAAGAAGTTTGTTCTGCTTTCAGCCCAAGTGAGTAAGAGTATTACTTTCCTTGACATAGGTTACCAGAAGAATTAAGTATGAAATTGGACATCTCATCTAAACCTATACATGATTCATTTTAGTTAACGTTTTAAGGATTATATTTTGAACATGAAAAGGAATCAGGAGAAGATTGCTGGAACTATCTATACCTATTTTAAATTTACTCAAAGGTTTTAGATCAACTTACTATATACAGTGTATTAGTAGTTTTTGTTGCTCTCCAGAAACCTTTGCAGATACAAACATGATTCTTTTACCCTTGGTTATGCTCTTGATTGCATGACATTGAAACAGTCACTGTCTGCCCAGAAAAATAGTTCAAGTAAATATTGTTGGCAATTGAAATTTGAATTTAGAATTTCTTACTTGTCATAGAAAAAGTCCCAAAAGGGTTTTTTTGAGAGCATTTTAGAAAACAAACCCACACAAAGAAAGAAGTGAACTTGCCTACTTTTCTGATTACGTTTAGCAATATTTTTGGCACTCAACATCTCAACCAATAGGCTATTTAAAATAGTGTTTAAATATTAATGTCTTGCAAACTCTAAACCTGAAAGCTGCATTTGTTTAATAGCAGCTGTTTTGTTAAGGGCTTTAATTGGACCTTTTCCAGTAGCTAGTTTGAATGCAGGGAAGGTGATTAATGTTAAGTCTTACCATGCGTTGAATTCTTCAAGGATTTTTCTTCCAGGCAGTTTTCAGGATTTGCAAGACACACAAAGCCTTTCTTTTCTGTGTATACTTGTATATGCTTAAATGCATATAAGCATATACTGGCTTGCTCATATGGTTATATTCTATGCTTCGTGTTAGGCTAAGAATAGCATTTAAAAAAAAAATTAACTCAGTTTGTGGAGAGTTTGTAATAATTGCAGCACTTGCCTGCCTTTCCTTGATTCGGTAGTGGTTGGGAATTGGGCTTTGGGCACCAGGTACATTTATATCCAGTGGTGCTCTGGAGGAAAACTCAGAATGCCAAAGATAAATGTCATGGAGATGGGTGTGTTGTGATGAAGCAGAGTAAAGATAACTTTAGTCTAACTTGCTTTGCCTTACTTTTAGGGAAGCGTTATGTTTCATAAACTCAGACCTGTTGATCAGCTGCGGCATCTGCTTGTGAGCAATACAGGTGGAGATGGAGAAGAGATTGAGAGATTTTTCAAGTTGCATCAGGTAAGAGCTTTTGATGTGTTATGAAAAATGGAAGACTTGTCACCTTTCTGTTGTTGCTGCAACATTCTGGTCAATGTTTCATTTACCAATTACAGTAATTGGTAAATTTTTCTTTAGAAAAATATCATATAGAGAAATAATTTCTCATTTTATGGTATCTAAAACTAAGTATGTCATTCACTTTCCCTGAAATTCCTATATCTTGTATGCAGAAGTGTAGTACACGTCTTAGTTTAGAAAGAAGTTCATCTGAGAGCAGGAGAGGAAGAGTTTCTAAAAAAGTTGAATTCCTACCACTACAAGGGATTTTTTTTATTTTGAAGGCCAGTAGAAATGTGTGTAGTTGGTCTGGATATTCTGTTTTATTAGCAGCTTGAGATAAACAAGAAAAAAGCAGAAGCTTCGTTATTGTGGATTGTAATTTTAATATTACTAGTATTGTGTAGTATCTGTAGTGGGTGTTCATTGTAATATATTCTCTTGTGCTTGGAAAGGACATAATTGGTATTGTAACCACTTATTAGAACATCCAAACACTGATTTTTACCAGTGTTTTTTCTTCAAACACAATTGTAATTTATGGTTTTCTGTTTGTAGAAATTGCATGAATCTTAGTCATATTTAAATGTCAGGCATGGAGATTGTTCCCTACCAGTAGTAGCACCGAGTTTGCAAAAACTGTATAGCAAAAACTTACCTGATACAGTGGAATAACTTGCTAGGGTTCACTTGTCTATAATTTGGAAGACCTGAATTCCCTGGCTTCTAAATAAAATAATGCAGAAAGTACTTACTGTTTTAGTTATTGAGGAATGTAACGTCTATAAATTTCTTACCTGTTGCCCTGTTTTTTAAAAGTGTTTTCTTTTATAGTTTTTTTTGAAAGTTTTGAAGTTCTCATAAAACTTCTTTAACCTTCTGATAATGTTTACATATTGAGAGTCAGAGTTCCCACACAATTTCATGTATAAATAGAATAGTTTACTTATTTCTCTGTGAGTGGAGAGAAATGATTGATCCATCTTTGGACAGGTGTGGTTGGAGAGGTGGTGATTCCATCCTCCAATCTACGGTCACCTTTGGAATTCTGTAGATACCAGACGTTTGAATAAAACGGGGGCTTTTTCTCTTTTGAACTTAACCAAGCTTCTCCGTACTCATTTTGTGTCCAATAGCGACACTTACCAACTTGCTATAAGACAGTATGCTAACATTGTAATATGCTCTAGGAGGATCAGGCCTGTGCCACTTGCCTTATTTTGGCCTGTTCTAATGCTGCATATGATAGAGAAGTGTCTGCCTGGGCTACTCGAGCATTCTTCAGGTAAGTTTTCATTCTGTCTGTCCTTCTGAATATTATGCTCAGGACCACTACAGTCACTAAACATGTGTACAGGCTTTTTAACTTGCTGCCAATTCAGGGCATGGTGAATTTTGGTTATAGGCATTGATGGTTTTGGTGGTGGTGGTTTTGGGCTTTGTGGCTCTTTTTTTTGGTTGGTTGGTTGCTTTGGCTGTGGTTGTTGCTGTTTAGTTTGGTATGTTTTTTCCAGTACAATTTAAGTGATGAAGTATGAGCTTCCACTCTGGAGGATTAAATTCTAACTTGTGTATCTCAAGTGCTGCATATCCTTGGTATGGTGCAAGTATGTGTATTTGCATTAGCTGCCTTAAAGAAATCAGTGTAGATAGTCACAAACTTGTTTGGGTTGAAAGAGGCCTTAAAGATCATCTTGTTTCAACCCTTCTGCCTTGGGCAAGGATACTGCCCACTAGATAATGTTGCTTAAGATGCCATCCATCCTGGCCTTGAATACTTTAATGAATGGAATATCCTGTCTTTGGCCAACCTCTTCCAGTGCCTCATCTACCTCACAGTAAAGAAATTTTTTGTAACACCTAACCTAAATCTCTTTGATCTTTTAGTTTAAAATCATTCTTCCTCGTCCTATCACTATCTGCTCTTGTAAAAAGTTGTTCTCCCTTGATTTTTATAAGACACCCTTAAGTCCTGGAAGGTGCTATAAGGTCTCCCCAGACTCTTCTCATCTGCTGTCTGAACAACCGCAGCTCTCAGTCTGTCTTCACAGCAGACCTGCTCCAGCACCCTCATGGTCTTCATGGCCTCATGTGGACCTGCTCCAGTGAGTCCAAAGTCTTTTCTTGAAGTGAGGACCCCAGAGCTGGATGCAGTGTGGGTGTGCATATGGGGTATCTCAAAGACAGGGTGGAAGGGGAGAATCACCTTACCACTCCTCTATTGATGCAGCCCAGAATAGTGTTGGCTTTTTGGGCAACACTATTTTTTTTTTTGTTTCTTTATTTCCCTCTCTTCATCCATGAGAACCCCTAAGTGTTTCTCCACAGGACTGCCCTCAATGAGTTTTTTTTCCCCAGTCTGTGCTCTGTAGGGCAGTGCCCTGACCCAGGTGCAGCACCTTGCACTTGGCCTTGTTGAACCTCATGAGGTTCTTGTGACCTTATACTGTGGGTCTCTTGGCTGTCCTCACAGGGAGAGAAAACAGTTTTTGGTAAGATAATGGCTGTTGACAGATAAAATGTGCAGCCTGGAGTGTTGTGTTCCCAAAACTTACTAGTTCCTTGCCAAAACTTGTGCAGATGTTAAAGTCAGTAAGCTGTTTCCAGTAGGTTGTGAATAGTTGCTCTTTATAAAATTCAATTTTATCACAAAATAAAAGACAAAATGTGGATTATAACTCTGGAGTTAGCAAGGGAAGACATAGCAAATTGCTTATGTAATACTGTAGGGTAGAGATTAATAGAAATTACTTGTGGGTGATAGAAAGACAACCATGGGTCATCTCAACTGTGCCCTTCTTTCCACTTCCCTGTAGAAGCAAACCTTGAAAAGATGCTGAAGCATAAGCCTGACTTTGGAATTTATAAATTTCTCTTAAAAACTATTCTGGGATTTTTATTCCCTGTTTTAAAAGAACCTCAAAATTGCTGTTAATCCTCAAAGGCATGAAAACTGAATAGGCTGTGTATGACATGTTGAGAATTTTTGGTTTTGCAAACTTTAGGTATGGTGGAGAAGCACAAATGAGATTTCCATCAGCTCTGCCTCCTCCCAGCAATGTTGGACCTATTTTGGGTTCTCCTGTTTCTGCAGGTATGTAGCAAGCATTTCATAGTCCTGGACAGGTTTTTTTTTTTCCTTGAATATGTTGTGTTTTGTCTTCTCAAAAGTGCTTGTGTTCTTTTTGTCTGAAATAGACTGTGTTTTTCACTTACTGGCTAGTTAATGACAAGAGCTTTTTCTATTTCTCTTGAGTGGTTTTTTGATTTAGTGAGGGGGTCATTGTCTCAAATGATGTGTCCATAATGCATAATACTCTGTTAAGACACTGTGAAGAGGGTATACATTTGTTACTTCCAGAGTCATTTCAGCAGCCAGAGAACAACTTATGAATAATGTATTTGAGACTTCAAGAAATTTAGTTGGTTGCTGTGTAGATATAACAGTATCTTCCTACATTGTAATTGTCATGCCTCTACAGATACTGCTTATGAGAAGGAAGAAGAAATTTGATCAAGAAATGAGCTAGTCATTTGGAGTGATTTCTGTTTAACAGCTGTCGTCAGCATTTGGTTTCTGCTTACTTTTCTCCTCCGAACTTGATGCTTCTTGGAGTGAAGGCCTTTTTGTACTTTCAAATTCACTTAAATTTCTACAGTTGCTGTAGAAATATATACATTACTCAATTTCAGATTGGAAGGGTTTTTAAAAAATAAATTCATGATGATGAGTTTGAAATTCTGATTGAAATACTGAATTAAATTAATGACTGTTTTTTATCTAGAACTCATTAATGCATAAGATCCTCTTCCTTAATCTGACATGTGGCATTCAGTTTTACACAACAGACTTGGGAAATAAGCTTGTTTGCCTGAAATTCAAAGAAATTCCATTTCATTACCATATTTTGATATGTATCCAAATTCCTAAGTATTGCAGAAAAATGTGTTGAGGTGGGATGAAATTTAGGAAAAACAGTTAACCCTGTTTTTCAGAATTCTTAACTCATATTTAAACTCTTAAAAGGAGTGGCTGCTTTTATGAATTAGTGGCATCACTTTCCAACCCTTTTGGTGTGGAACAGTAACAGTTGTGGGCAAGAGCTGAGATAAAGCCTAAGAATGTAAAATTAAATCTGAGTTGGAGAGAATAGCAGCTATGGGAAGAACAGGTGCCAGGAGCAGACTAAAAGTGAAATTAGGTTGTGGGGGAAATGGCAGGAAGCTCTGTAGTCAACAAGGAGACTCATTTTAGGAGTAAATGTATTTTTCCCAAGTCTAAATGTTTGCATATTTTTGTTGTTCTTTCATAAATGCCTCTTTCAAACCTAGTATCAAAGCAGATGTTGCCATTTTGCTTCAGTAACAGGTCCAGGTGGAAGATGGCACCATTCTTCTACTACTTTCTCGGTTTGCTCAAAGGGTAGAGAACTGTCATGTGAAATTCAGATTCTGATATTGTGGATGTCCCATGTGGTGGGTCAGACACTGCTGACAGAAATTCATTCAACCACATCATAATTTTGCATGTGAAACTATATAACAGTAATGTTAGCATTAAAAGGCCAGGTGCCTTTCACTTATTTCCATCTTTTTCCCACTGTTGAAAGTGTAGTCATGCATTTGCATGCTGCTTTTCTGCAAGTTTGTGCTTTGCTGTAGCACACATGACAATGTGCTCTGAGAATGTATTGGCACTGTGTTATCCTCTGTGCTGTTGTGTGTTGCCAGGTTGAGAGAACTGTAGCAAATTAGGCAAAACTGTATCCTTTGATAAAAGCCAAATTTTCAGAGTGCCAGTTTTTCTTGCCTTTTCTGTGATACATCACCTTGTTTGCTAATGGTATGTGGACATTTTTGTAGATGGCCGCACATGCTCCTCATATTTTGAGGTCTTAAGTTAGCTATTTAGACTTAATTTGCAGGAAGAGATGGAGTATTCACAGCTGAACTTGAGGCTGTGGACAGTCTAAGACTTAGTATTTTGAGTTAGCAGTGTTGCTGTAGTGTTTGTACATCTGCCCCACGTAAAAATGAAAAGTAATATTACCAGTGTTCAGCATTCAGAAGGTGACAAACAGCAAAAAATACGTGGGCAATATTATATCCAATGCAGACAACAGATGGTGTGCAATAAATTAACACATGAATGCTGGGAAGAAAATGCTGCTTCAACTGCTCTTTAAGGAAGTCTATCCATTTAATTGACTTGTGGAGTGTTGGTTGATAAGTGAGCGCAATTTGATACATTACTATAAACAAAACATTTGAAGTCTTTGATTTAACAACTTTGCTGCTTTTGTGCAGATATTTTATGGCGTAGATTTGGGAGGGGGCAAGTTTGGATTGTATTTGACAGCCTTATCTTTATTTCTTTTCCCTTCTTAGGTTCCCCTTTGACTGTTGATAGTCCATATTCTAATCCTAGCATTTTGACATCTGGGCAAGGTAACACCTTCTCCGTTTTTATTTATTTCTTTTTTAAGTAGGCTTTTTCATTGGTGTTCAAATAAAAGTGTTCAAAAGTAATACTTAGCTATTTTTACCCTAGGTTTACAACCTCCTGCTATGTCAACTCCCATTTTTCCTCCTGGAAATTCCATGTCTCACCCTGGTACATCCATTAGTGGAATGATGGGTCCTGAGATAGTATTTTCTGGAAGACACAATGGCATCTGCATATACTTTGCCCGGATTATAGGGTGAGGTCTTTGTAAAAAGAGATTCTGTCACTCAATTTGTTTCATAGCTTTTCTTTGCACTAATACTTGTAGGTGGTGCATTCTATAGTAATAGCATTTAAATTGGAAATTAGTAAATTTTAATGTTGTATTTGTGAAATACCTGTCTATATAATATGTTGTCTTTGCATCTCTTAATAATAGTACATTCAGTGAATGCCTAGGGCAGAAAAGTTGCTTAGATACTGAGCCTGCAATCAAGTACATAAACAGAACTGTGAAATCTCCAGGTTTAGTTTTCAAACCTAAACTCCTACTGAAGGACGAAACAGAAATGCAGAAGGACTTAAAAAATCAAAGCCCTACCTTTAATTTCTATGAAGAATGTTTAGTCAGAATGCTCAAGTCAGAGCAATGAAGCAGGACTAAAGATTCTGTTACCTTGGATTTTGAGCCCTAAACAACCCAAGCAGGAACAGAATTCTGCATATGTTGGTGATCTCTCTCCATGCTGACTGGGAAAGAAATTTTTGTATGAGACTTGTTTACACTGTATTTCCTGGGAATCATATTCATCTATAGTATTTGAAAGTGTCAAATTTAATTTAATTTACCTTTTTAGATCTGGAATTTTACTAATTGTTTATATCTGCATTATTCATAATTATATAATGGCTAGCTTTTTTAATATTTAGTTTTCATCCAAAATTATTCCTTATGTTAGACTTTTAGCTTTAAAGTTTTACCATTTCTTTTTCAAGAAATTATACATAGAAGACTTAGAAAAATACTTGGTTAAATGACTTGGCTTTTTTTTTTTTTGTTTTGCAGAAATATTTGGGATGGCAGTATAGTTGTGGAGAGAGTTTTCAAAAGTGGCAATCGAGAAATTGTTGCAGTATGTAAAAGATTATTCTGTGTTCTTAAAAAGTTTCTTTTAGTATTTAAGTCCTTTTAAACTTCCATTCTTAGTTATAAACCATTTGGTACAAAACCCATTGTTTGCAATGTCATTGTTTTCTTAGCTGCTGAGCTCTTAGCTGACAATTAGTTGTCTTTTAAAGCTATTATTTTAAATGGTACATTCTAAAAAACCAAACTAATTTAATCTCAAACTAATTTATCCTCTCTTAATTGCCAATGGCCAGTTTTCTCCATGTTTGCTGATGTCACTTCCTTGATACCCACTTAGGGTTTCTCCATACTCCCTCCAGATAAACCCTAAAAATTAAATGCTTTAGTGATTTGGGATAGTCACTGTAGTTGTGGAAAGATATAAAAAAAAATTAATTGTTTGCCTAACTAACATCTTGCTGTTTCATTTTTTGTCCATGATGAAAATAAAATATTTTCTGGCTGTGGCTGGTAATAGAATCCAGTGCTCAATCCTTGTTCTAGCTTAGAGTTGGAAGTAGTAAAGCATAGCTGATTTAGTTATCTGAGGAACAAAGAAAGTAGCATCTTGAATACTGCGTATCTTCAGAAGATTCCTGCCTCTTCACATGTGTACCATCTCAATGAATGTGGTATAATGAGGTTGTGTTCTAGTGATCTGTTACTAATACAAATTTATTTGTTGTACCCTCTTATTTGTCTTTTCAGTGATCTTAGCTTAAAATTGAAGGTTTTTGGAAAAAGAAGTGTGAAAACACAACTTTCTGTAAAGAAGTTTGCTTTCTTTTGCAGATGGAAAGCAGTGTTCCATCCCGTATGCTGGAATGTGTGCTACAAGAACTAAAAGGTTTACAAGAATTTTTGGATAGAAATTCACAGTTTGCTACAGTAGGAGCACTTGGAAACCCAAGGTATTATTAATTATGGTAAATTTACATGTGTATTAAATGTATTTAATGTCCAGCTTTTGAAAAACTACCCTTAGGTGTTTTGCTGAGTTGAAGTGTTTGTATAGTCTTCAGCTTCAACATTCAGATGCTAAAAATTAGTTTGTTGGATTCATCTTTAAGGGGTTCGGTATTTGTAATCATATTAGCATTTTTGGTTTTTTTTTTTTAATTGCAGTTTCAGCACACCAGCCAATCTACAGCAGAGGCTCCTGGGTTTTATGCGGCCTGATGGTGGAAGTTCTCAGCAAGTCCAGCAGGAACTCCAAAGGAAATATCATGGTATGTAATTATTTTTGAACAGGAAGTATCAAGGAATGGTGCATTTGGATGTTGCCTTTCTCACTTTTCTTGTGAAATCATGTGAATAAAAAGGCCTTCTTTCTACACAGATTTTATGTTAAATATCATACCATTTTTTTTCACATTTACCTGTCTCCTTTTTTCCTTTCTAATGTTCTCCATTGCAGAGAAGATTGTTTTATCTCCTCACTACTGTACTTAGTAGCTGCACAACCATTTATATTTACAAGATAGCATTTATTAAGCAGTTATTTTATGAGACAAGTGAGCAGGATGTCCTATAAAAAAACTACAGTAGTACAGGTTTCCAATGGTACAGTCATTGAAATGTCTACAAAACTTTGAAATATGAGGTCTGTTACATAGCCCATTTGAGTTTTTGTCCTCTTACAGTGCAGCTTTTGCTCAGCACTTGCAGGGAAGTTGGGAAGTGTTACTTCTGCATATATGGAATTGAGGATGTTTGTGGTCCATGTGTGTGTAATCCTGGGCTTTTAATATGTAAAAAAAAGTTTAAAAATTATAAAAAAAATTTTAAATGTAAAAATTTTCTCTAAAATCACAATGTAGGATTTGATAGACCTTTAATATTTTTTTATTTTTTTATTCTTCGCTGAGTTCATAAATCCTTTTGGATTGCTGAATGACACAGTGTAATTATTGTTAACCTCATTTGTGAAGTGTAAACACTTAAAAGTACACACATAAATTGTTGCAGTTATGTTCTGCCTATGTTATAAGTATGAAAACATTATCATTTCAGTTTATATAATACATCTTACCAGATTTAAATGTTGTAGTTTTTGGAGTAGTTGTTGCTTTAAAGGTAGTGTAGACAGTATTGACTACAGCTGTAATTGTAATTGTTTTCCCTACAAGTAAATACAGGTGATCAAACAAAAAGGGAATATGTATGGGTCTAATTTGATTTCTTTTATGTTCATCAGAAATACAATTACAATAGCTATTTTTGAAAAAAAAAGGTAAAAATTTAAGATGTGTAAATCTAGTGCATTTACTTGTTTTTCAGAGAGTATGATTCCTTTGTTGCATAGTTTGAAATAAATGTTAACAGAGGGTTATTTGTTGTGGGGCAGTGTTAACATGGCATTTTATCTCCCAAGAGAGCTAGACAGCATTAATCAACAATGGAAGAGAGAAAAGAATAGAAAGTTAAGGAGGTGGTTACTGAAAAACCTCAAAAACTTACATGCTTATTTGAAACGTGGAACAATTGCTGACAGTCTCTGATTTTTCAGCTGAGGCACAGCTAACTGAGAAGACCTCACTTCAAGGCATCCAGCAGCTTGTTCGCAAAACCTGCCAGGCACTGGCTTTATGGAAGTTGCTATGTGAGCACCAATTCAGTGTTGCTGTAGGTGAGCTTCAGAAGGTAAGATCTGGATAATATGATTTTTGTTTGTGGGTATTAGTCACCTGAATTTCTTTTGCTACCTAAGTATTCCCAAAGGACTATTATTTAAATTAATTGAGAAACATATGAATTTTAAACCACATACAATTTTTTTTATGTGTAGTCACAAATGTTTAAGAGATTCATGTGTATTATTGACATAATCACTCAGTTTTATGCAATTTAAAGGGTCACTAACATTAAACTGTTCTACTTTTATTGATAGTTAATACTGAGTCTCATTTTAGAAATTACTGGTTTTTTACCTTAAGCACATTCTGCAAAATGTTCTAAAAAGCATTTTCCAGCCAAGTAGAATTCACTCTTTCCCTTAGTCTTGGTGAAAGATAGAGAACAATAGGGTAGTAGAGTCCCTGCTCTGTGTAAGTAGGGTACCAGAATGTACCACAGAAAAGCTGAGGTTGGAAGGAACCACTGGAGATCATCTGTCCCCTTTGCAGTGGGGCAGATCATCTAATTGACTCTCAAAGCAGGGGCAGCTAGAGCAGATTGCTCAGGACTGTGTCCAGTAAGGATATCTACAAAGATGAACACTCCACAGGTCTGAGCAACCTGTTCCAGTGTTGAATCGCCTCTACAGCAAGAAAGATTTCTATTCGGATGTATTTTCCTTCACTTCCATTTTTTACCATTGTGCAGTGTCTTGTTACTGGTTACTGCTGAGAAAAACCTGACTCTGCATTCTTTACACTTTCTCAAAAATATTAGTAAGATCCCACATACCACCTTCTAAGCCTCCAGGCTAAATAATCCCAGTTCTTTCAGGCTCCTGGTTTGTGAAGAAGGAAATTAATATAACAATGGGTGCTACTGCTGAGCACCCCTTGCTAATGTCAAATTCGCAGCCAACCATTGAAAAAAGCTATTAATTTGGATACTAGACATTTTGTCCTAAAACTTTATAGGATTATTTGAGTAGTTTTATTTTTTGTTCACAAAAAGAAAAATTTTAAAACCTTATAGAGGTGCAGAAGCTGTTGCTCTTCACAGTGTTGCATTGGGGAGTTTTGAGCAACTTTTATTTGTGTTGGACAAGGAGCTAACTAACTGTTTAACAAGTTGAATGTTTGTGTTCAGTAGATTTAGAGTTTTTGTAGTTGCATTACATGCTGTTAATATCATCTATAGACACTACATAGACAGTACTTAGACCCTTCTGGCAGCTATGTGCACAAATACTTGTAATAAATTCTAAAAAATTAGAAACCTTCAATGTATTTTAATCTTAAAAAGCATAAAGACTTCAGACCTCGAACTTTCCAAATTCCTGCTTTTATTGAATCTGTCATTTTTATTGTTCTGAATATTAAAAACTTTGACAGACTCATAGGGTGTGTATTCTGACAATGCTCTGAAGTAAAAGGAACTGCTAATTCCATTCTTACTGTCAGAGATCTGAAACAGAGGGACACATAGTGAAGATGGCAGAGGAAGTCTGTTAAGAGGAGTTTTCACTGTCCTTCAGCATCCAGGGATCTAGTGCCTTCAGCGGTAGCCCTTGCTTTATTATTTTTATTTTGCTATAAAATGTGTATTTTAAATAATGTATTTTTATGCTGTACCTTGTAGTCATTGGAGTTTTGTATGTTTTTAATTATTAGAAACAGTTAATTATGCTGCTGGAACATTCAGACATTTCTAAATAGGGTCAAGTAAAAGATTTGGTAAACTAATAAAATTCTGTCTCATCTTCAGGAGCTTCAAGAACAGCTAAAGGTTACTGCTTTTAAAGACTTGGTGATTAGAGATAGAGAGTTGACTGGAGCACTCATTGCCTCTCTTATAAACTGTTACATCAGAGATAATGCGGCTGTGGATGGAATCATTGCCCATTTGCAAGATATCTGTCCTCTTCTTTATAGCACTGATGATGCTGTGTGTTCAAAGGTAAGTGCACTTCCAGATTTTACAGCACCAAAGCACAACTTGAGAACATGCACAAACGATGTACATTGGGCAGTAAGTCATTATTATGCTGATGTAGTTTCAGAAGCAGATGAAATAATCAAGTTGTGGGCATATTTTCATCTTTTAATTGATTAATGCTGAACATTACACAAAAATTATTTGAAGCATTTGCAGTTATTTTCATAGTCTCTAAATTCTAATCTGATCTCTCATCTTAACTCTGTGTTCTTTATGTTGATAAAATGTTTTCTTATTCCAGTCTTCCTCAGCATAGTATCTCGGTTTTTGTCCATTCCACAATTTACTGGAATTTGTGGCAGGCAATTGTGTTTAGGAACTTAGGTCTTTGAAGCTTTTAAAATTAATTTGAAACAAGTAACTGGTGAGGAGAGAATAGGAAACAAGTTGGTTAAGTCTTCAGCTCTTCTAATGTTATTGTAGCCTTTCTGCTGGAAACTCAGTGACCAGAGAGTGCTTTTGAGAGGATGGTCTTTCTGCTGTTTCAGCTTTGAAGTATAGAATAATAGCTCATTAATAGTATCCATGATCATGTTAATAATTCCCATTTTGCATTTGTTTTTAGGCAAATGAACTTCTTCAGCGGTCTCGACAAGCTCAAAGCAAAATGGAAAAAGAGAAGATGCTGAGGGAGTCACTGAAAGAGTACCAGAAGATCAGCAATCAAGTAGACCTTGCTAATGTTTGTACACAGTACAGGCAGGGTAAGAGTCAGTTACTGACCATGCTGAATAATTTTGTGGTATCCTTTCATGCTGTCTTTTCTGTTTGTTTTGTTTACTAACTTTCAACTCAGTTTTACAGTTTTTTACTATAAACAGTTGGTTAGTAACTCTTAAAATTAAAATGTGCCAACCTTTTCTTTTTTAAAGTCTTGCTAGATTTCACAGACCAACCAAGAAATCAGATTCTATATTAAAATAGTCCCATGCATTTACTTCATTTTGCAGTGTCCATTTGTTTCATATATGTGGTTAAAATATTTTTAGGGAAATTTTTTGGTTCTATGTAAGCAGAGGGTTTCAGGTACCTTTTATATTAAATACACTGTTTGAAAGATGGTTCTGAATCCTAATTAGTGCAGTAGAAGCTAGTTATCAGTTATATATGCATCTAAATTATGTTACAGTTAAGAAATGGGTCTCTGTACAGTGTTATAGATTGTGCACGACATTATGCATAACTTAGCATCTTAACTTCAAACTTGCATATAAATGCCACAGGGGTAGGAACAGGTGTAGACTTTAAATGATACAGGCCAGAGTGAATAGTGTAGTATTCACTTGCTTGCTAAAAGGATAAACGTTTGATGTCACTTACTGTTTTCTTGTGAATTTTATACAATAATGAAGAATGATATCTGTTTTGTTTTTTCCTAGTGCGTTTCTATGAGGGGGTGGTAGAGCTCTCTCTTACAGCTGCTGAAAAGAAAGATCCCCAAGGTCTTGGCCTTCATTTCTATAAAAATGGAGAACCAGAAGAAGATGTTGTTGGACTCCAAGCTTTTCAAGAAAGGCAAGTTTTCAAGATAATTTATGATGATTATGTGGAGTGCTTTATTTCAAGTGACTGGGAAAGTAGCTCTTTTAGGGAAGGAATGCAGGGTAATAATAAACAAGTATTTTATGATACGGGACACAATATAAATATTTTTGCCCAGCATGCTCCCTTTGATTATGATTAATATGGCAGCAACTTAATCTGAAACAAGGGGTGATAGATGCAGAAAACATTGGGATCAGAACACTACAAAAATGCTTCTTAAAAAGATGAACAAGAACTATCTAAATTGTGACAACTAGCTGACAATAATCTGTGACCTTTTAAAATTTTAGTAACTGTCTACGAAGTCTTACAATAACACAATTGACAATACTTTAATAGACAGTTACAATGAAAATTACTGGGCTTTTCTTTTGTTCTGTTTACAGATTGAACAGCTACAAGTGTATCACTGACACCCTTCAAGAATTAGTGAATCAAAGTAAAGCTGCTCCTCAGTCTCCTAGTGTACCCAAAAAGCCGGGTCCTCCAGTGCTGTCGTCTGACCCCAATATGTTAAGCAATGAAGAAGCTGGACACCATGTAAGAAACGCACAAAAAAATCATGACTGCACTCCAGAGAACAGTGTGATTTGAAGGGGTCTAGAGTTCATTATGTCAATAAAATTATGGAGTAGTTTAGTGAAGATTTGTCATAAATTGGCCTCAGTATCTAGAGCATCCATAGAAATTATGACATGTGACTAATGTGAACCTAAGTATTGTTGCATGGTAATTCAGGGCTTAAAGTAATGTAACCACTTCTTTAATAGCAGTTCTGGACTTCTCTTCCCTTAGTTTGAACAAATGCTAAAGCTGGCCCAGCGTTCAACAGATGAGCTCTTCAGCATTGCCCTTTACAACTGGTTAATACAAGCTGACTTGGCGGACAAGCTGTTACAGGTGAGCTTGTCTATACATAGTGACTGGGAGAGGTAATTGTAATAATGCTTTAAAAAAACAGGGAAAAGCAAGAGTATAACTGTTATCTTTCTGGCATCTGCAGGTTACTGCCCCCTTTTTGGAGCCCTACCTGGTGCGGATGACCAAGATTGACCAAAACAAAGTCCGCTATATGGATTTACTCTGGAGATACTTTGAAAAAAACAGAAATTTTAGTAATGCTGCCAGAGTCTTGGCTAAGTTGGCTGACCTCCATAGGTATGAATTATATGTGATCTAATATTCCCTTGTATATTCTATTGTATATATATTGAGGTAGCTAGGGAAAAACTGAAAAAACCAAAATCAAAACCTTTTGTATAATAATTTTTTTAAAAGGAGGTTTTCTAAAAAAAAAACAAAATCAAATGTGTTAGCTTTAAATCTAGGCAATTATTGGAAATAAATTATAATGTTTATTTTTGTATTATACATTACTTTGCAATGTATTTCTTATAATTACAATTTATTAAGTGGCCAGTTCTTATTGGGAAGTACACTAGAACTGAGCTTGCAGCAAAGATGAGGTTACGTGGTTGGATTGTGTCATGCATGATTTAGTAAAATCTGGGAAAAGCACATATTACCTCCCAGAGTCTAGCTAGAATATAATTAACACTCAAATAATTATATTAAGTACTCATTTTATTATGAATATTTGTTTTGCAGCACAGAAATTTCTCTTCATCAGCGTCTTGAATACATTGCACGTGCCATTTTGAGTGCCAAAAGTTCCACTGCTATATCCTCTGTAGCTGCAGATGGTGAATTCCTACATGAACTAGAAGAGAAAATGGAAGTAAGAGAAATATTAATCTAAGCTACACTGTAAATGCATTATTTCACTTTGTCTCATTGGCATGTAACAGTTTTACTTCCAGTTCTGTGTAAATGGATTTCTTTGCTTTTGTCCTGACATGGCAAAGTTAGGCAGATGAAAATCGAATAAATGGTGTAAGGCAGCAACATTTCTACATTTAAATGATATTTCTACATTTAAAGGTAATTCTGGGTGTATTTTTAAACTATGATTAAGGTAATTCAATCTTGAAATACTGTATTTTCCTCTTAAACAAGGTTGCAAGGATCCAGCTTCAAATACAAGAAACATTACAGCAGCAGTATTCCCATCATTCTTCAGTACAAGATGCAATCTCCCAGCTTGATGCTGAGCTGATGGATATAACCAAGGTGATTGGAATTTCCTTTTGTTTAAGTCCAGTTTATCAAATCTTGGGGAGAAAAAAATCTTTTGCAAAGAATGATACTATATTGACTAGGAGGAGTAATAGGCAGTTTATCATTTGTGGTCTCAGAATATCTGTTAGCCTGGACTGTAATTGTCTCTACTTTAATAGTCTTTCAGTCTTTAGTATCTTAATTTCTTTCACATGTTTATCTTCATTATGAAGTCTTTTAGATTTCTTTACTCGTTGAAAAATTCATTGGAAAATTAAGTTTTCATTGCAAAATCTTATAAAATTTAATGTTGTATCTAAGAAATGAAACTAAATGTAGCAAAAAAATTTCAGTGATTGACAACAGTTATTTAAGTTGTATATTTACTAGTCTGTCTATCAGACAAAATAAGGAACAACTGATTTTTAAAATTTAATTTGATCCTACCTATATGATAGGTAAAGCTTGGTAATTTTTCTTTCAGCTGTATGGAGAATTTGCTGATCCTTTTAAGCTCTCGGAGTGTAAGCTTGCAATTATACATTGTGCAGGTCATTCTGATCCTATCTTGGTGCAGACTCTCTGGCAAGAAGTCATTGAAAAAGGTAGGTCTTAATAGAGTAGGAGTTGTGATGATCTCTCTCATCCTTTACCGTCACTTAGTAATTCACTCTCTGTTCCAATTGTTTTTGATTGTTTGTGTTTTTTTCCCCCCTTGGTTTTTGGGCTCAAGTTTACCATTACACTAACAACATTGATAGAGATCTGAGGGAAAAGCTGTGTGGTAGTGGGTTTGTTGTGGGACTCTGAAATGTGGTTTTGTTTCTTTGCGGTTTTTTAAGTAGATCTGCACAGAACTCTACGGAAGCATAAAAACTTAAAAATCTACATGCAAACACACCAGGAAAGGTTGTATTTTTACTTCAATGTGCTAATTTTTTGTTGACAAGTGTAAGATTTTCATGTCCTATTTATAAATTTAGGTGCCTCAGTGTCATTCTGTATAAATGTGGAACTTTTCCTGAAGTTCTCTCTGTTTTCTTTCAATTTACAGAGTTGAGCGACAGTGTATCTCTGAGCCCTGCTGACAGAATGCAAGCACTTTGTCTGAAGCTGGCATTGCTTGGAAAGATCTATGCTGGCACACCTCGCTACTTTCCTTTGGGCAAGTTGTTAGCCTGCATAGTAAATAAGCATATGTGTTTGATGGATGGGTTTCAGCTTTTTTTTTAGACCCTTAAAAAAGTTTTAAACTAAGAAATGTTTCTCCTTTTTTAATATCAAAAGAAATGAGAAATAAATGAACTTTAGATGGCAGCAGCAGTTAGTCTTGGATGGCTGTGCAGATCCCATTTCAGAAAGTAGTAAAGTTCGTTTGCATCTAAGCACAAAGTACAAAATGTGTATTTATATGTTTAAGATTTTAAGCAAGCACATTTATCTGCTGTCTCTTGAAATTCTTTATAAACCATCTGCCATCTGAAGGGGTAGATTCTGAAAACAATTCAGTTGGATAGTTCTTAGAATTTCTGCTTTTCTGATGCTCATATGTTTTGACAATGGACTATTACATAAAAACCTGGCAAATACATTGTTCAGCAGTAAATTTTCTTTTAGAATACTAAAATAATGTGCAACTAACATTTAATAAGAATATTTAGTGCTGACCAATACACTATTAATTGTTACAGGCTCTTAAACAAGCTTCAGTAGGTTTTCTGGCCATTCTAGCAAATGTAGTCCCAGTATGTGTTTTGGGTAGAAACAAAAGTTAATGAATTTTTCTTAACAGCATAGCTGCAAAGCAAAACAGTAACAAATACTAAGTATGAGTAATCCCTACCATGTACAGCTGATAGAAAATGACTCTTAAATGCCTTTGTTTCCTAGACTCCCAGTAACAAGTTGGAATCTAAATATTCCCTCGTTTATGTCCTCCAGATTTTCTAGTGCAGTTTCTAGAGCAACAAGTCTGCACTTTGAACTGGGATGTAGGTTTTGTAACATACACCATGCAAGAAATTGGAGTGCCATTGCCAAGGCTGCTTGAAGTGTATGACCAGCTGTTCAAAGCACGGGTACGGAAAATTGCACAAAATAAAAATCCTGTGTTCAGCTATTATTAAGGTCTCTCTTTAGTGGGAAACATGAAATAATATAAGGAAGGATATAGCAAAGTATACATTCAAAGCTTTGCTTTCTTTACTCAAAGACTTCTAAAAAGCTGCATTTTTTCCCTGTGAATAAAATCTGTGGATTTTATTCATTTCAGTACCAGAGCATGATGAGGAAAATTTGTTAATTCTTTTGATTCACCTGGAGCGAGTTTAGGATGAAATAGGATTAGAATTCTAATGTTGCAGAAGGAGCAGCATATATTGAGTATATTAATTTTATTTGTTTCCTAATAATGATTAAAATTTATTGTATTACTACATCTTGTCTGACACATTGATGCAATAAACAAAGAGATTTGACTTGTGTGGTAATGAAAAACTGAGTTAAATTAATGTATATTTTCATATGTAATTTAAAATAATGTTTAAATGTAGGCTTAAATATAGATTGAGGCAAAATTCCCCTTTATCTAACTTGATACAATAAGTAAATAATGGCACAGCTGGCAATTCCTGTATACACGACACACGTTTTTTTGTCTTTTCTTCTTAATATTTGTGTCCTTAATTTTTTTTAGGATCCATACTGGAGTAGAATGAAAAAGCCTTTGCACCTCTTAGAGTGTATTCACGTATTACTGTCAGGATATGTACAGGATCCAAGCAGAGTACCTATGAGGTAAAAGGATAGCTATATCCTAATGAAGAGTGAGACATAAAATTAAAATACTTCACTACAGCAATTCCCAAAGCTTTTCTTCTTTTGGGTGAATTTAATATTTTATTCCTAACACTTGTCATTCAAAACCATTTGGCAGAAACTTGTAGAAGTCTACCTTATAAACTACTTACACAAAGATAATTTTCTCACATCACTGAAGATCCTTGAGGAACTGAGAGGATTATTTTGTAATTTTTGGCGATATCCTTTAAGGACTAGTTCAGACAAATATGATGCAATGTGTGAAAGTGGGGGAAACACAAATTGGGCATTTTGTGATTGAAACAGTGAACTGTTTCATGTACAAATTCTAGAAGCTCTGAGTTAGTCTAGGAAAGAAATGACCAAACATTGGGATGGATCTTCCCCAGCTGTTTATAAAAGGTTGATGATGAATCAGTCTCCAAGATCAAAATTCAGCTTAGTTCACATCAGGAAGAAATTTAGGTGTAATAATAGAAAAAGTTTCTAGTGAAAAAGATACCTAAGTATCTTGAAGACGTTGCCTGTATATCACCTCTAGCTTTGACAATTTTTATTTGAATAGACTAAATGAACTTCAGTCAGAGCTATCTTGTCTCAAAAACAAAAAGCAGAACTAGGCCAAGTCTTGATAACTCTTCTAAACATATCTGATTCTTTTGAAAAATATACATATAAATATCCCCTGTTCACATACAGTTTACTTCTATCTTTTATCACTTAATTGGTCTTTTATGGTTGGCTGATTTAAATACTCTATTAGAACTTTAGTGAATGTTGTCTGATTTTAATACCTACTTTGATAATACATAAATTGAGATTTGATTATCATTTAAGACATTTAAACTGATTTAATTAGTAATTAATAACTTACACATTGACCATAATAATATCTAAAGTAATATCTAAATATTTCACATTGCTATAAACTGTACCATGCTTTTATAGTATATATTTAATAACAAATAGTAATGGGTCATTTATTTCCCAGTATGCCTTAGTCACAGGCATTAGATTTTAAAAATAAATTTCTCTTAATGAATAGTTAAATACTTAAAAGTAGTTGACAGATGTCTTACTGATACGTTATTCCATTGCAACTCAAAGAATGCTCATGTTCTAGTTCAGATGAATTCTGAGATATGGGATTAAAAATGAACTCATTGTTATTCTGTGTTTTCTTTGCAGGCGACGATTCACAAATGTTTGCTTGGATGCTGTTAGTTGCTACCTGGTTGAACTTCAGTCTATGAGCCCCACACTAATGGTGCAGACTACTATTGGGAATTTTAAATCTCTACAGGCCAAGTTAGAACGGCTTCACTGATTGACTAATACAAGAACAGAATCATTAGTGCAGGTAATACTAACTGAAATAAAGGTTCCGATGTTGGCACTGAATTACGAACGAACAAATCCTCAGGAAAAAAATCCTGAGAGTTTTCTCCTGCCATGGTTATCAAATGTGTGGCCTGTATTCCTGCTATTCTAAAAGTATCTACAAATTGTAGAATGTAAATGTGACAAATGGAGTTTCTTTTAATTTTACTACTACTAGGTTTTTTAACAATAGAAAGCTTTTTTTTATACTGTTGAAATAAAATGCATTGTGTGATCTTTGCCATGGGGATAAAGAATATTTCAAAAATATTTTCTTTTTCTTTGTTTTAAATAATGGGGAAGAGCAAATGTTTTCCCCTATTCCATCTTAATATGTTGTATCTATTAAAATCAAATAAAGAAGTCAAAAAGTGACTTCTGTCTATTTTCATTACTTGCACACAAACACCAAATTGTACACACACCTAGAATCCCCTCCCTCCCCTGCTGCCCATGCGTCTCTGGATGCAGCCCAGGACACATTTCGCTCTGTGGACTGTGAATGCCGTGGCCAGGGCATGTCCAGCTTCTCACCCACGTCTCACACAGATATGTGGGAGACTATCTGAAAGGCTTTACAGAGGTCCAGACAAATACCATCTGTAGCCCTTCATTTGTCCTCTGTTGGAGTCACTTAATCCTGAAGGTTACCAGGTGATCAGGCATGACTTACCTTTGGTGAACCTGCACTAGTTGTCCCAAATCACCTCTCTGTCTTCTAGATGCCTCAGCACAGTTTCTAGGAGAACCTGTTCCATGATCTTCCCAGGCATAGAGGGGAGGTTGATAGTTAGTTGTTCCCAGCGTTGTTCTTTCTTCTCTTTCTAAAGATTGATATATTTTCTCAGTCACCTGAGACTTCACTTGACTGCCATGACTTTTCAGTTATCATGGAGAATGACTTGGGAACTGTTATCAGACAATGCCCTCAGGACTCTAGGATGCATCTTACCAGGTTCTATAGACTTAATGTAAATTCAGGTTCCTTAGGTCATCATGAACCTGATCTTTCCTTGCAGTGGGAAACATTTGCTCCCCCAGTTGCCATTCTGCTGTCCATCATCTCAGGAGGTGTGGGAAGAGAGGTTTCTATTGAACACTGAGGCAAAAATGCTGAGTACCTCAGCCTTCGTCTGTTAAGAGTTTTCCATCACTGTTTGTCAGGAGCATTGCACCTTCTCTGACCTTCATTTTCTAGTTCACATACCTGTAGAAGCCCTTCCTGTTATTCCTTATGTCCCTTGCGAGGTTCAGTTCCAGCTTATTGGCCTCCTTCACCTCATCCCTACATAACCAGTCTTTCTCTATACACTTCCCGGGTTCCCTGTACTAGTTTCCGTGCATTTACTTCTTTCCCTTTAGTCGGACCAGCAGTTCCCTAATCTGCCATGCTGGTCCATAGCCTCCCTTGCGCAGTTTCTTACTCCTGGGGATTTCTAGGTCTTGTACTGTATGGAAGACTAAAAAATCCATTAGAATAGCGTTTTAATCCACCAGCCTTTAGGTTATGGGCCCAACATGCTTCCACTGCTCCTCCCGGTGCCTCTCAAGGACATGTAACCCCCATCAAAGGGCCTTTCTCCAGACAATGGGAATGAAAAGTGTTGGAGAATGAGGGCATCAATTCTGCTTCTTCTCACAAGCTGAGTGCTCTACAGCACCTTCTTTAGGAAATAATGCTTGCTCTAAAATTTTGCTTAAGGTACATTTCTTTCCCTCTCAACTACCAAATACAGTCTGGTGATTTTAAGCCAGCAAATGACTCGTTGATATAATATAAAAATTAAAATACAACTCTTTTTTACCTTGTTAGATGAAAAAAGAGGTGAAATATTAGAATTAGCTTTTCTTCTTTGTCAGTGTTATAAACTTAAGAAGTATTTAAATAGAAGTAGTCCTGTGTGTCCTGGGAAAAATACTGGCTTCTTTCCATGTAAAATAAATCATCTTTAAGTATTAGAAGTTATCTTCGGTTAAGCTGTGTTTCATACTAACGATGTCATGCATTTACCCTGGTCTTGTTAGTGCAGTTCTCTTCACACAAATAATGTCCAAAATCTTGCCTGATATATTTAACTAAATTTCAATATTTGCATAAAAATATCTTGTGTTCAGCCACATTCTGTAATCTGTGATTACTAAACAGATTTCTATTTTCAGATTTGGAGAAATAACTGACAAGTTTGGAACAGACACAAATCACACACTTGGAAGTTTAGCTCTTCTGGTTTTTTCTCCAGTTAATGGAATAAGGATTCCTCTGGAAATACTGCACATTAATCAAAGTAGTAGTATTTCAAAGTGTATCACAAGTTACCTCTGATATTTTTCAGATAACAGCAGGTAATTCCAGTATACACATAACCTTTTGTTTTCATAACACATAATCTACTCTCAGATGGAGAAATGATAGGTTCTGTTTCCTAATTTAAATTTGGAGGTATGTGGAAAATTGGGATCAGAGGGTAGAAGGGTGGGTTAGTGCAGCAGATGAAGCGAAGGATGATAATCACAGGGAAGTAACAGACCTACATGAATGTGAAACATTGCCCATTAACAATATTATCAATGTAACTTTACTTTTATTTTTTTTTTCTTCTGTAACTTTCAATCAAGACTGTGATTAGGGAAAGGTGGCAGAAGGTGGGAACAAGGGTGAGTTTCAAAGAATAGCTGTTTTAAGCGAATTAAAGGTATTTCTTCACGGTGATGAAATATAGTGACAGCTTACCCTACTTGTATTTCACCTTGTCATGGTTTAATCCCCTCTAGCAAGTATCACACAGCCACTTCTCACTTCCACACCCTTTTCCATAGGATAGGGGGAGTTGGAAAAAAGGTAAAATCCATAGGTTGACATAACCGTTTAATAATTGAAAAAAAGGTAAAGTAATAGTAACAAAAAGGGAGGTAACAAAAAGAGAGGAACAAAACCAAGAAACACAAGTAAGGCATAATGGAATTGCTCATCATGGATTGACTGGTACCCAACCTGTCCCTGAGCAGCGATGAGTTCCTCCTGCCAAACTCCCTTGGGTTATATACTGAGCATGATGTTCCACAGTGTGGAAAATCCCCTTGGCCAGTTCATGTCAGCCTTCCTGTCTGTGCTCTCTTCTGTCTTTTTGTGTACCTGCTCAGTGGCAGAGCACAGTACATTGAAAACTCCTATAGTGCAACAGCTGAAGATTGTTCTGCTAAATCAAAAAGATAGCACCTCACCAGCTACTTGGAAGAAAGTTACCTTTATCTCAGCTGAAACCAGGACAACCTGAATTCCAGTAATTCCTCCACTGATCTCTTACAGCTATGTCTTCTGCCGTTCCTCATGCTCCTCATCCCCAAATACTGATGCTGATGCTAATTGTCCCCCATGGAGCCGCAGCCGTGTGCCCTGTTCCCTGTGGGCTGTTGCCACAGGCAGTCCATGGTGTCTGGCTTTTCGCCACTGAGGGAGTTGCGTTGATCATCAAGTCTCCATATTCAGTTCTTGAGATAGGAGACTTCACAGAACCCTAAAATGGTCTGAGATTGAAGGGACGTTAGAAATCAAATAGTTCAACCCCTCTGCCATATGCACAGACACCTTCAATTAGACCAGGCTGTTCAGAGCCCCATCCAACCTGGCCTTCATTGTTAGCAGGGATGGAGCATCTTCAGTTCCTCTGGGTGACTTGTGCCAGTGCCCTCCCCACCCTCAAAGAATTTCTTTCTACCATCTTTTAGATCTAAATCTTTTCTCTTTTAGTTTAAAACTATTCCTCTTTGTCCTACACACCCTTGCAAAAAGTCCCATTTTCCTCTACTTTATAAGCCTCCGTTAAGTCAGTTTGACCGATTTGCACCCATGAGGTTTCCGCAGAACTTTCTCCAGGCTAAACAAGCCCAGGTCAATCAGCCTGTCTTACAGGAGAGGTGTTCCTGCTTTTGATATCGCTGCGCTCCTTTGGACTTTTTTCCAACTGGTCAAATGCCCTTTCCGTGCTGGGAACTCCAGAGCTGGATGCAGCGCTCCAGGTGGGGTTTCAACACAGCAGAGGGACAGAATCCCCTCCGTCATCCTTCTGACCACGCTGCCTTGAATATACAGTCCAGGATGTGCGCGGCTTTCCGGGCGGCGAGCGAGACTGCCACCCGTCCCACCAAACCGGCATGTTCAGAGATGCGGGGCTATCCAGAAGCGGGGCGCCGAGCCCACACGGGTCGCACACGAAGGCCCGCCCTGAATGCCGGGACCCTTCCGCCGGGAGCCGCGGGGCGGGGCTGCGGCTGCGCTCTGCGCCGACCCGGCCCGGAAGCTGAGGGAGCGCGGGGTGGCGGGCCCGGCCCCCTCAGCGCCCCGGCTGCGGCGAGCCAGCGGCGGTCGGGCCGCGCGGCTCCTCCCGCTGCTCCTACCCCGGGGAAGGAGTCCACCCCGGGGGCAGTCTCCGCCCTCAGCCGGGCACAGGCAGCGCGGGTTGCCGCGGGCGGCGGCGGGGGAAGCCTGTGCCGCCCCTCGCTCCCCACGCTCGGGTGAGCTGCTGGCCCCGCGCCAGGCCAGCGCCCCTGCCCTGCAGTTCCTATCTCCTGCCGGACGAAGCTGCAGGACGTTTTTCTCGTCTTGTGCATTTTTGGAGTTCTTAACGATCTACTCGCGGCTTCTCTCTCTCATCTCCTTCTGGGCGAGCGTGACCCGCACCTCTGAGCACTCTGAGCAGCGCATCGCCCGCGAGCTGCCCGGAGGAAAATACAGTTTGGAAGTACGGGTAAGCATTAGTTCTGTTTGTGTTTAGCAGGAAGCTGCTAGAGATAGTCAAGAATTTCCGTCTGAATTCCTCTCCAAAAAGCTTCCGGTTTTTGGTTTTTTTTTTCTTTCTTTCTTCAGTTTCTCTAGAAACGCAAAAGCCACTGTTTGCTTTTCTGTGCAAATAATGGTTATGGCTACGTAGAGGTTTAGTAAGAATGGAGATTAAGCTAGATGTGCTCATCTCTACGTGTATCAAGCAAAGAAAACCATGGCCCCGCATATCATGGGTTGGACAGGTAAGTGTAATAAACTCTTTGAATTTTAATTGTATAATACTTTGCTTTTCCATTTCCTTTAGGAGGGTGTAAAAACAATCTCAGGAAGTATTTTGAGTGACCTTAAGAGTTATAAAATAAATTAGTTTTATCTTACTGATCTGAGGCTGGAGATTCAAAATTCCTCAGAGAAACATTGCAGAGCCTTTTTTTTTTCCTACTCCGAAGACCCATGCCTTAGATGAGATTGTTGTTTTGATGGTTATCGTTTTTCATAACCTTTATTACAATACATTGTGGGAAATGTGAACGATTCTTTTTTCCTCGTTTCATCCTGCATTTCTTGAAAGACACACTTTCTTAGACTTCTTTCATAACATCACACTAATTTTTTTTTTTTTCTATGATTTGAATTTAAGTAGGTAGCAATTTAGGGCTGATTTTTTTTTTTTTTTCCTATTGAAGTCACTGGCAATCCTCTCACTAAATTAAACACTACAAGACAAGATAGCTAATATCCAGTTTTGGCATTTCTAGCAGGTAGCTTAGCTGAGGTACTTTGAATAACTTTTTAATAATGACTGTAAGATCAGTTTGGTGTTTTGAAACCTTTGAATCAAATTCATCATCACTGCAAGTCCATGCTGGATATAATGTACTGTAAAGCAAATATGCCAAAGAATGAAATTAGTATGGCAATTGCTGCCTTATTGTACTTTTTAAAATTATTTTTTTCCCTAATACTTTTTCTGTGCATTATTCTGTATGCCTGTGTAGAAAATAGCATTTTGAAAAAATTAAATATCTTTTATTCTTTCAATAGGAAAAAGAGGCTGTTTTTCTTCTAGATGGTAAATGTATAAATGAAATTAACTTGTCGTCAGGGAAGACAAAGAAGAAAATCCCTTCGCTGCAGTCATTGTTGAAAAATGTGGTTGTCTTAACAACATCAGGAAATGGTTAAGTATAATATCTTAATGTGTAATAAGTTCAGGTTATTTTATTTGTATTTGTAACACTCTGAAAAGTCAGATATCTAAAAGATCTGCCAGTTCACTTAAAACTGTGGGTAAGATGGAAGGGAAGTAGTTTTAAGTAATACACAGTTTTGAATACCCTTCAAAACTTCTCTCCCCCAACGAACACAGCTGCTTGGTTGGCAGGAATACTTACAACAGGAGAGCTCTTTCTTTGGAATAAAGATCAGGACTGCTTGAAAATTGTACCAGCAATCGAAGAGTCCAAGAAAGTAGTAGCAGGAGCACAAGGTAGGTTTTTTTCCCAATTAATCCTGTGAAAAAATAGAATAAAAGGAAAGTTGTTTTCCTTTCTTTAAAAGTTATTAAATGAGTAAAACTGTATTCTCACATTGTTTGGCATTTGTATAATTTGTGTGCTAGTTAAACTTGACAAATGTCACTTGAGTGGTACAGGTTTTTCATTTAGTAATCCCTTGTAAATAGTTCATTTTCAGATACTGTAAGTGTATTTTTTAATGGTTAATTTTTTACTGTAAAACATGCTTGACTAGGTTATCAATTAGGGCAGATGTACATTTGATATAAACAATATATGGATAATTTGAAGCTTGTTCTCTAGGTGGGCTTTTATGGCAAATGCTAGCTGGAAAGAATAAAATACAGACACGTATTTGCAAACTTAAATATCAAATATTGTCTTGTGTGGGATAGCATCACTGATACCAGCTTCTTAAGTTAAGTGTTGCACAAGAAATTCTGTCATTTCAGGGAGATCAGTAGTATACCTAAGAGCTAAAAGTAATCCATGAATAGAGCACTTAGGCTCTCTCAGGAAACATCTCTAATGGTTGAGTGTTGTGGGAAAGATGATTCATAGGATGCATAGAGATGAACATCCATCTGACTTTACTGCTGCCCAAGGACTGCTCTCAGTCATGAAGCTGGAAATTAAAGATAGTATCTTTAAGATACCATGATAAGATATCCAAGATAGCATGGCAGCTTGGATTTCTTGTTACAGATGAGTAGAGAATTTTACTTTCTCTGTTGTTTTTAATTCTGTGTCTAACAAAGGAACAGAAATCCTGGCACACTGTTGTGTTTTTTGGTTTTTTTTTTTTTTTTTCCTCCAGAGTGTTTAATGAGGTTGTACTTGTATGTATCTGGAGATGGCAGAAAGGTACTGTTAACTACTCCTACAGCATGTGCCTTTTTGTGGGAGAGCACAGAACATGAAAACACAGCCTCTGGTAAAAACATTCCTTCTGGGCGTTGGACACAAGTTTTACCTGATGAATCAGTCATATTACCTTCTACTGAAGAAAAAGAAATTGGAGTGGATGCTGCTTTCATACAAAATGAGGTAAAAAATAAACCCTAAATCAATAATTTTATTTCTTAATTAAATTAGACCCACAAAAGCTACAGTGAATTTTGAAAGCAATGTCTGCCTCTTTGGCATTTTGCATAGGCTTAGTATTTCGGTTCATTGTTACATTTGATGACAATGTAAGAACAGCCGTACTGGATCAGATCAGAGTTTCTGGCCCACTTACATTCTTGCCAGCCTTTACATTCTGAATGACAGCATTGTGTTATTTAATCTGAATTGTAATAGCTATTGATCTAAATAGGTAGATAATTAAAGAGAAATTACTGTGTGACAAGCCTTTTGGGGTTGTTTAGATCATGTTCTGTTTTTCTACAGGTACTAGGTGATTGCTGTTTGTGTTCTTTTGTATTTTACTCTGGCGAGTGTTTGGTGCTCACATTTTTGGTTCTTCAATGGCATGAAAATACCTTTAAAAATGTTAGGTAAGTTCAAAGGCATCTGAAGTTACATCAGCGTCAGAATGTTTTAATTTTTTTTTAGAGCTGGGATTCAGAGATGCAACTCTGTTGGAATCCCGGATGTTGAGAACCCACACAACTGAACACATTTACATGGATTTTCCATTAACCTGTGATTATAAGCACCTACTTATATTTACATATGGATGTTTATAACATGTCCTCTGTCATTTTAAAAGCCATTCTCCCCTGTCCTTACATGTACCTTGTAAAATGTGTTTAATACAAGAGCATTTATTTACATATTCCATACTTCATCATTAGCTTACACCTAGATAAAACTGGGAGTATTTATCATTCTGTGTGGGTAGCTGTTGGCACATATGTTTTAATTTCATAGTTTTTTGCATTATGATGATAGAATGTACTTTTCTTGTTTTTTGTTATATTGCTTATATATCTTATATTTTCTCATGTCTTGTACTGCGCAGCCATAAATGCCTTGACTACCTCTTTCTCTTCTTTATTATGTGGATTCACGTTTTTTATTGGTTCTCTGTTGATTTTTTCATTTCTTCTGCTTGATGTGAAAGAGTGTGTGTGCGTTTCTTTATCTGGGTTGGAACCAAGTGCTGAAATAGTTACACTGATACAACCACTTAAAAATACAATTGAGTAATAATCTGGAGAACATGTATAGTCCATTCCTCTTTCTGGGGACATATATATCTGTGAGTTTAAATAGATATGCCCTCTGCAGGTATTATTTGAATATAACTTGCCAAAATATTGCCCTGCATATGATGTGGTACAACTGCTTCTGTTATACGATGTCCTTTTGATACCTAGTAATGATGTCCTACTTGACCTAATCTTCATTTTATCAGTGGCATGGTAATTCCTTCCTGCTATTATATAAAAATTGAAATAGAGCATAATATACCCAGTGCAGAAATGCATATGTATGTATGTAGCTAGCTATCTGTCCACGCCATAGTTATTGCAGCCTGAAGTTGTAACTACATTTCTCAGATATCTTACTCATATTTTCTTGTGCCAGCTCCTGCTTAGTTTCATTGCTTGCTGTTGTTCAATTCGTTTTTGCATATTAATGCTTTTTATTTTCCTGTCAGTTAGATGGCATACTTCAAGATAAAATCTTTCTTGTGTTTTCTGTCCTGTTGTGAATCTTTTTAGGATCACAGAATGGTTTGTATTGAAAGGGACCTGTAAAGGTCACATAGTCCAACCTCCCTGCCATGGGCAGGAACACCTTCCACTAGATCAGGTTACTGGAAGCATAATCCAACATATCATTGAACAATGATGGATCATCGACAAATTCTTTGTTCAGAGCCTCATACTGTTGATTTTCGAATTCTGAATATTCCTGTGGTGGATGGTGTTACAAGGTCTGAGTAAGCTGTACCTGGCTAGAATGCAAGTGCCTCAATTATATGTCATTGATCTGTATATATTTGCATGTTCTAGATTTATAAATCCCATAAAAATAATTCTTAGTGCTCAGACCTAATTTTTAAACTTGTGCAAGTACAAAGTATTTTTTCATTTTTAAGGCATTGGAAGAAAAAGGTGTTTTTTTAATAGCTCATGCTTTAATAGTCTTGCATGTTTTTTTACTGTGTAGGAATAATCCCATTCTGCAAAATGAAGTAACCACTTGGTTTTGTTATCTTTTTGTTCATATTCAGTTCTTTGCCATATCAGATCCAGTGGGTTCAGCAGACTTGTTCTCTTGTTAATTTGGTGCCTCAGTGTGTGTCTGTAAAATCAAGAGGAGCTCTGCTATGTGCATTTGCAAGAGATGGACTTGTGCTTGCAGTAGCTGTAAATCAAACTGATCCAAAGGTATTTATGACAGCACATAATTTAAGCTAAGAGTTCAGTTTGAATGAAGTGGTAACAAGGATTTAAAAACACAGTTTTAGGACCATTTCAGCACTCATAAGGGGACATGAAATTACATTTACATAGATATCCCTAGTTAAAAACTTTTGCTACAACTCATAGTTGTTTATGTGTGATGTTCAGTTAGAAGTTGGTATAAGATCCTGACATTTCTAAGCTGTAATAAAAAAGAAATTAATTTCAATTACTGCATCGTATCTGCAAAGATTCTGGGTGATTCTCAGTCAAGCCTCAGCCTAACATGTTTTGGAGGTCCCACTTCATGGTGTTATTCCTATTAATAACTCAAAGGTCAAATTTTAATATACTTTTTAATGCTAATGATGACAAGGAAAATGGACTAGGTTTTTTGATGTACCAGATTGAGATGATGCAATCCTTCAATGATCCAATTGTTAAGTACCAGACAGACTAAAGAAGAGTGATCTTATAATGAATGTTTTAGAAAAAGTTACATTAAAAAGAATATTGAATTACATATTAAGTATATAATAGTCCTTAGTTATTTTTCAAGTGTAGAACAACATGTAGAATTCAATAAATGTTCAAATAGTAATAAATATTGAAATACAATGTCATTTCCATGTATTGTGATGTTACCAGTCCACCAAATATAATGCGTAAGTTAGTAGTAGACCTTTTTCTAACAATATGGCATTTATGATGTCTTTATTTTTTCCTTCTAGGCAACTCAGGTTTTGTTTTTGAACACCTTGAATTTTGTAACTGTTTCTGGTAGCCTGAAAGGTTGTAGTAGCAAGAGTAGCATGACCCCATCCAGGTTCATCAGGTCAGTAAATGACACTGTTTCTGCTGCTGTTGTGGATCTTTGATTTTGTGTTATTATTTGTTTGTTTATCTTATAACTATCCTAACCCTCTGATGCTAAAGTTTGACAGAGAAAAAAATTTTTTTACCTGCTCAATTTAGATCTTACTGGGTTGGCGATATGAGTTGGACTCCTGATAGCCTTTTCTTGGCTTGCGTGTTAAAACGTGGATGTTTGGTTTTATTGACATGTATGGGGGAATTGCTGACCTTAATTGCTTCTGGATGCTCTGTAGAATTTGGACCAGCACAGTTTATTCCATTTCATCCACTAATAACGTACAGGTAAAAGGGATTAAAAAGATTTATACGTTTCTGTCTTCTGGTCTTACCTTATTTCTATCATACTTATTATAATTTTGCATAAATGTTATCTTTCAAATTCACTCTTTGCTTTTCATGTGTCTTTCCAATATCTGTTTCTCATTCATAGTTCTCTTCTATTTCTTATAATGCGTTTGTCGTGATGAAAATTGACATTGTGGCAATGTAAGTATACATAAAGTGATTTGTTTTCCTATAAGTGTTTGAATTTATTAGTAATTAAAATTAGCATGATTTTATGATATAAGAAGAAACTTAATTTGCAGAAGTACTAAAAGTGCAAGTTTATTTTAATCCAGTGCTGTTTCTCTGTTCATTGCTTAATTTTACATATAGAACCGGATGTAAGATATTGTAAATAATGTATTTGCATGGACAGAAAGTAGTTGGTTTGTAAAATGTTTTGGGATTCTCCAGATCTAAATTCTGAGATTATGCTGCTGGGTGCATGAGAGAGTAGAAGGATCTTTGATAACACACTTTAGCATAAACTGAAAGTAACACAGTCTAAATAGAGAAAACAAAAGAGAATCTAAACTTTATTTTTTTTTAATCTTATTAACTCTGCATGACTTAAACCAAATAGTGTGTAAATATAACAGCTTGTGAAGACATTCAAAGAAGTATACTACCTTCTTACACTATGTGGTTGAAAAATCAGGTACTAGAATGTATTAAAATACATTAATTATGCTGATGTATTGAATGTGTGCAGCCACTTTTTTTTCCAAATAAACACAAACAATCTGTTATATGGCTAATATTAGAATACATGTATTACGCAGTTTTCTGGAACTCAGTAAGGAGAGATTTCTGTATAAGAAAAACCATTTTGAAAGTGAAGATGTGTGTGTTTCTAAAATTTTTCTATTTCTAATATCTGAACTTATGCTGAAATTGTAAGATTCAGATTTTGAAGGGGTTCTTTTCTTTCATATGTGACTTTCCTAGCCTAAACCTTCAAATTTCATCTTCAAGCATTTGTCATGCCTAATGACAAGTTAGATAAGACAGTTGATACAGTTAAAAAATAAAGCTAAATAATACAATTAATACAGTTAAAAAATAAAGCTAATGCAAGTGAGATAAGAAAATATGATATAGAAATTTAGACTCTAATTATAAAAAAATACAGTTATTACTAATGAAATAATAAGTGGATACTGAAAGCTGGTTTTAATTTATTTAAATTAAAAGAAGTTGTTGTTGTAGCAAAATACTGGCATCTTGCAAGCCTAAATAGTGTTATCCAGAGTGCTTATCATGCAAAAGTAAGTGTAGACACTTCCCTAGGATTCTGAAGGGATTTTTTGGATAGTAGATTGCATGGTATTAAATGTTCTGAAATTATTCTGTTCATAATTATTACATATGATAGTTGCTTCTTAATTTTCGATGTATTTCTATTTTAGACAGCACCACTCTTGTTGTCGAGATTCCAGCCAGTCTCTTGGTTCTTCAGATTCTGAACGTGACCTCCTGAGACAGAGATTCTCTGTTGCTTCACATCCAAGACTACCCTACCTCATTGTCTCTGATGGATACATGATAACACTGCTAAGATTTCCTGACAACTTTTCACCATCAGGATTTATGAGATCCCTTTTGCTTGATTCAACCCAACAGCTTTCAGAAAACATCTGTCAGAATTTGCTGAACTTCAAGGTAGGGTTATGAACTTTTTGAAGGTTTTTAAGTAAAAAAATCCATGTGCATGAAAAAGTGTAAATTGAAGACTGAGTACCTTTGAATTATAAAGTTGTTTAAGTAACTACAATGATCTGCAAAGCAACAAATACAGATTTCCTGAGATTTTATTGCTTTGATGTCTGGTTAATATTTCAGGAAAATGTAGTGAATGGGACAGTCTGAACTGTCACTATATTATTTTTCTGGAACTGTAAAAGAAACAGGGATTTTTACATCTGTACAGTTGGTTGGGGATGTTTGCATTATGCTACTCTCATCAACTTTCACAATGATGCAGAAAGAATTCTGGAAATCCTCTACAACTTAGTCCCTGTGGTATTTGTCCACTAGGTCTTCAGTCAAGGGTGGCAATTAAAGCTTAGTTAAAGCATTTCTGTTTCATTTTCTGTCACTTCTGAATTGAGCTAGGTCTGGGAGAAGGGAAGCCATTGAAGGAAGAGGTTAACAGATATTTAGTTCAGAATATTTGCATTTGCTGATAGAATGCACCTTCTCTTCTAATTCAGTTTCTATACTGATTTTTGGAGAAGTGAGCTGTCATGGTATTCCTGTATTAGCTAGAATAGTGAGCAAGGATTTGAGGATTTAAAGAGATATGTTAAGAGTAAAAATGCAGAAAAACACTACATACAGGCAAATTTCTAGGGTTTTTGCAGGCATCAAAACAGCAGATTCTTTCAGTATGAAGTAAATTAAAGTTGTCTGGTGTGAGAGAATTCTGCTTCCCTAAAGCATGGTCAAATGGTAGTTTGTTTCTGTGCAACAGATGCTTGCTGACCTGTTCTCCCTGTCTGTCTGGGACTTTTGAACTGAAGCTTTTTACAACAGTAGCCAATTTCCTTGACTTGTTCAGAAACTGTCTGTCTTACTAGAATCTGATAATATGTTTTCTGTTATTGTTATTTCTTCTAGTGTAAAGGGAGATCTCAGTACTTACAATCATTGTTGTCTTTAAAAGCCAGTCTTTTAAAACAAGTTCAAAATCAAAGTTCTATCTTTTCCACTATTCCGAGATTTCTGGAGGAGGACATAACAGAAATGAATGAGAAAACCATGGATTTACTGGTACTTAATAGCATTTTTCCACTTATTGTGAAATTACGTATGTTTAAGGTACTCTAAATGGAAATAACCATGGAAGTTGTAAAAAAAATAATAATAAGTTTATTTATTCTAACTAGTGTTTTTAAAATAATCCAATATTCTCATTTTCTTTATAGCCATGAGGAATATGCTTATTTTCTCAAACTGATACTTGATTTTTATTTTTAAGCAAGTTATTTCTTTCAGCATGTATTGACTTTTTGGAGAATATCTGCCACTATACATGTATTTCAGTTTATTGTGTTTCAATACCTAGAGTGGTTTGTGTTGGAAGAGACCTTAAGGATCATCCAGTTCCAACCCTCTGCCAGGGTCAGAGACACCTTTCATTAGACCAGAATGCTCAAAGCCCTATCCAGCCTTGTCTTGGACACTTCATGCATTGGGCAGCCACAGATTCTCTGGGCAACCCATTCCAGAGTCTCAGCACTTTCACAGGAAAAATTTCTGCCTAATATCTTATCTAAGCCTGCCCTCTCTCAGTTTAAAACTATTGTCCCTTGTACAATCACTACATGTCCATGTCAAAAGTCTCCTGCTCTCTTGTAGCCTTCTTTAAGTAACGAAAGGTGCTGTAAGGTATCCCTGGAAACCTAGTACTTTAGCTTCACTTTATAATAAAATGTAACATTAGCTATTAAGTATACTGGGGCTATAGACTATTTTAGTAACAATCTTACTTTTTATAAATAAGATACTTATCTTTATCCTGAGTTTTAGAGGATTCTTTAATCAGTTCCAAAATCTGTAATTGTCTTTTGGAAGAGTGGCCCTGTGATCATAGTTACTGAACAGCCTTTCCCAACTTCATTTATTGCTTTTGAATTTTGGTTTGTTCTTTGAAGCTTTTGAGCTTTTATTGAATGACTTTTATATCTTACAGGTATCTGGCAGAATCTGTCTTGTACTCTAGGCTTAATGAAGGATGGGGTTTCACTTTCTGGTATAAAATCTTCTGCTGTATTGGCAGTGTAATTTTGTTGCTAGGCAATTTAATTTGTCTGCCCAACTGTTTTTCAAAGAACGACATTTAATTTGACATTGACATGAAACTGCAGTTTATTAAACGTACTAGCATTTAAGCAAGGTAATTAAGCATAAAACCTTAATTTATGAAACTGACTAAATGGTGATTCTTTGCAGTCTGTGTGTGCTCGCTCAGTAAACTTGAATTAAACTGTTGATTTTTCGCTTGTCTGATATAGGATGTTGAAGAAGAATCAGACAATGAAAAGCAGTTTTACAATAGCCCTTCCAGCTTCTATAACCAAAGAATCTATTCATCTGTTGGTAAAGCTGATGAAGGCTGCTTAGAATTTGCATCGATGTTTGATACCATCCATGCAGAAGATGATATTGAAGAGAAAGATAACTCATCATTGGAACTATCTATGGAACTATATTCCATTCAGAAAAACCTCCTTGGTGCATGGCAGATAGGGATTTCAAAAAATCTGGAAGAGAAAGATGCATTGCTGAATTACACAGTGAACTGCATTATCCATTTTTTCAGAATTGTTCAGTTTGTGAAATGTACTTTGCCAAACCAGGATGCATCTTTAAACAAGTCTGTGAAGATTACTCAGTGGATGCATTTTGTCCTGAAATATTTTCAGCAGTGTTTGACTGTCTTGTACTGGCATTCAAGAGGCAGTGTGACTCGGCATGTAGCAAAGCTTACATTAGAAACTTTAAAACTGTTGTTTATACAGCAACAAGATCAGTTGTTCTCAAAAAACCTTTTGGCATGCTTCTGTCTTTTGAAAATGGTTTCTTATACCCTAAGCAGAGTATGTGTACTACAGTATGAAAATTTTTTTGCCTCTCCTGACAGTAATACTCTTGTGGAACTTGACTCCCTCACTGTGCCTGTTTTCTTAGTTCTTGATGACAATAGTACTCAGCAGTTTAGCTCACTGAAATCTCTGCTTAGAGAATGTCCTCAAGTAAACCGTGATGCAAAAACAGAAAAAAGGTATGAATAAGCTTTGCGTGGGGAAAAAATGTACAGGAAAACCAGGTGATCAGGCCCAGCCATCACAGGTTTATGAAAGACAGATCCTGCATGACCAGCCTGGTCTTCTGTGACAGGTGACCTACTTGATGGATGAGGGAAAGGCTTGTAGGTATTGTCTGCCTGGACTTCAGTAAAAACTTTGACACAGGCTCCCATAACTTCCTCCTGGAGAAATTGGCTGATCGTAGCTTGGATAAAAGCACTCTTTGTTGGGTTAAAATGGATTAATGCCTGATGGCTGGGCCTAGGAAGTGGTGGTGAATGGAGTTACATCCAGCTGCAGCCAGTTGCTGTGGTGTTGTTCCCTAAGGCTCAATATTGGGGTCAGCCCTGATTAATATCTTTATCAATGATCAAGGTGAGTGGTTTGAGAGCACCTTCAGTCAGTTTATAAATAACACTCATTTGGATGTGAGTGTTGATCTGCTGGAGGACAGGAAGGCTCTGCAGAGAGATCTGGACTGGCTGCATTGATAGGCTGAAGCCAGTGATGTCAGGTTCAACAAGGCCAAGTACCAGGTCCTGCCCTTGGGTCACAACAACCTTGTGCAGCACCACAGGCTGGGGTAGAGTAGCTGGAAAGCTGCCCAGCAGAAAAGGACCTGGGGATGTTGATTGACAGCAGCTGCACATAAGCCAGTGTGTGCCCAGGTGGCCAAAAGAGACCAATGGAATCCTGGCAGCAGGACCAGAGAAGTGAGTTGTTCTGTACCTGGCACTGGTGAGGCAGCACATCAAGTCCTATGTCTAGTCCTAGGCCCCACAGTATCTGAAGGCATTGTCAAGCATTGGACCAGGCTGCCTGGGGAAGTGGGCTGAATCTCCATTCCTGTAGGTATTTTAAAGATGTGTAGCTGTGGTGTTTAGGGACATGGTTTAGTGGTGGGATTTGCAATGTTAATGGTTGGACACAATGATCCTAAGGATGTTTTCCAGCCTAAGTGGTTCTATATGATGGAACAAAAATTGTATGTGTTAAACTATAATTAAATATCCTTTTGGTTTTTTTCCTGCCTTTTACTCCATGGAAAGGCATGATAAACAAAGCATACAGATTAAGGCTCAGACCTGTATTTGAATATAGTTTGGTTATGGTGACTAAACTATAACTGCAAATCAGTTTGGAGATAACTCTTGTGTTGACAGCTGACACCAGGCCTGGTAGTGCAGCATCAATCCAGATATTGAAATTTAGATGCTTTAACTGTCTCTTGTGCGTTTGACTCTTTCCTAGTTGCAAACTATATGGAGCAAGAGTCTGCTCATATGCAATATGTCAATGGTGTCAGCAAAGTTTTTATTCATTATGGATGTAGTGTCTCAGAGCAATAAGAAAAGCCCTTTTGTGGAAATGAACTTAATTTTAAATTGTCAGCGCTATTTCTTCCCCACACATAAACTTGACTGAAGTGTGCTGTCCAGCTTTTGGGGAAGTATCCTGTTATCACTGGAGTATTTCTATGCTGCAAAACTCCAGTGAATCAAAGTGTGCTGTTCACATGAGCAGGCTTCAGCTTTCCAGAGATTTAGAACTTAAGTAGCATTATAACTTATGAATTAATTCCTACTGCAATAAAAGGTATTTCTTCAGTAATCCTTAAATATAGTACTATGTTCTCTGTAAATCTGATATGCAAGTTTCAGTTCTCTCAGAGATGATAATCTGTATTTTTGATTAATTGTGCTCCAGGTGCTGAGCACTGTGCATATGACTGATTCTGTGTTAATTATGAACCCAGTAGTACTTCAAGATACAAATGTGTTGGAGTTTTGTACAAGCTTTTTCAAACCTCTAACAATGTGTATTTGCTTGTATTCTTAAACTTACTACATATCTGAGCTGGTACATCTAATAGGACTGTGCTAGGCAACAGGGACTTGCCGGCCCTAAAACCATACTCTGCAATCTTCTTTTCTTGTCTTTGCTTTACTGTGTTATGTTTTAATTGTCTTCTAATCAGTCTTGTTTATAAAGATGCTAATGCCTGTTCTGAGGTTTCTCTGTCTGAGATTATTTCATTTCCCCATTGTTTAGCTAGCAAGGGGATTAATTTTGGGGGTGTTTAGGTTCTTAAAGTAGATTACTGCGCTTAAGAAAATTCAGAAGATTTAATGTTTGTTAGTCAAAAATGAGGCAAAAAGTGCTTCATTTTTTCCCCTCACCAAAGTCAAGAAAGTAGTTGATAGAACTTAGGTTTTGGGTGCATAATGTAAAATAAAAGAACATAAGAAATTGATGTAGGCAAACTCTTGCTTAATTTCATAATATTGTACTTCTTGAATTACAGGTTGACTGTACTATGGCAACTATTGTATGAGAAAGTGGTTCGGTATCAGGTGCAGCTGAAAAGAAAAGTGAACAAGAATGCAGAAGAGGTTTCTGTTGTCTCATTGCTTGTAAGTCATATACAAGCAACCATCCAGTCTTCAGGAGTGACATTAGAACAACATCTGAAGATTAATTCTGTATCTGGTTAGTAAAAATGTTAATTGAAAACTAGGAAATTTAGGTCCACCTTTGTAATTGTTAACTGACCACCAGATTTTTAAAAAGTGAACATTTAGACTTAAAATTCTTATCATAATTCTATCTTAAATACTTAATGTCCTGGTATGTCTGTAGATTGCATTATAATCTTCAGAGCTTGTTAAGCTAAATAAAAAGACTGAATTGACTTCAGTTTGCTTTGAGCCATGTCCTAAAGAATCTGAATGGAAGATTTTAATTCTGATCTCCTGTGTTGTTTCTTATGAAGCATATGGGCATCACAATGTGTCTCTTACTGGATTTCTGTGTAGAAAGATTGTTCACTCCATGTAGTCATTGCGGGCATCAGGATGTTGTATTCACAAATGTAGTCAGCTTCAACTAAGCATCTAATTAGTGTAACTTAAGGTGCTTGGTAATCTAGCATGTTTATTTTCCAAATAGAATATAGTTGTATCCTAATTTTTTACACTTTACTGTCCTATATTCTACCTTCCTTTTGACTTCTACACTGCTAAGCCCAGCTTCCCATTTATGTCTCCCTTTACAATTCTGTTTCCTTGCCACGTTCTTAATCTCTCTCCCTTAAATGACAATTCTAACTCGTCTTCCTACAGCACTCCATACAATACATTAGCTCCCCCTGGAGGAGAGCTCATATATTACCCGTCCTGGCAAGGAATATTCAAAGTCATCTCTCAGATGCTCACAACCTAGACTTAATTGTGAGAATAGGAGTTTACTGAGGGCTCACATATTTTGTTCTGCTTTCAGTAAATCTCTGATGCTGAAAGAAGAGCATATGTATTTGTAAATATAAAAGTAACTACTAAAAGTAGAGCTTTTAATTTGTTAATATGTGATTTTATAGGTGAGGAGCAGTTCCTTTTAGGCTCATACAGAGCATCTGTGGACATTTGGAAAAGATCTCTTTGTGAACTCAAGACAAATGGTAAGGAATAATATCTTTGAGGGTAGAGGGGGTGAGTTGTATAATCATTTTACATTTGTGACTCTGGTTGCCCTTCAAAAAGAGGATGTGAGATGCATAAAGGGTGCATATTTGAAATGCAGATGGGATGAATAGACACCAGCAAAACTTAAGTCTGGTTGCTCTCTGAGAAAATTCTGTGCATTTCTATTTTAATATCAATGTTTTCTTGTACTTTCTTTATCTAGAGGAAAGCTCTAGATAAATTCATGAGCAAGAAAGAGACAAAGAAAAACAGATGAACAAAAATCAATTCCTTTAGGAGCTATAAAATTAAAATAATTAGTGTTTGGAGAGTAACAAAATAAAACTTGTGTGAGGAGTTGTTATAAGAGTTGGTTTGAAATAGGTATACCAGAGTCTTTTCCAGGCATCATGAGAAAAATTTCTGATGGTTATTATAATAAAGAATACTTCATTGAGGAAAAAAATTCAGAATATGGGAGGCTTGGTGGGTGTCTAAGCAACTCCACTGTGGTTCAGGCATTCTTTCTTTGAAGGCTAGATTTCCTTAAGCTCTTCTGTCTTTGTCTGTGTCTTAACAGTTATGCATAGTATTGTTTTGAAAACTGCCATATCTCTAGAAATAAAAATGTTGTGGATGAGCATTAACTTACTAGTGACTTAGAGGCTGTATAGAGGGATCATATCCTAAAGTAGCTGCTCCTTATTTCTATTCCTCAAAGTGTATTTTTTATGTAGATGGGTTTCTAGAGAGGAAAGTACTAATACTTTCATTTGCTGCATCTCTTTTTGTGTTTATTGTTTCTCTTCCACTTGGACTTCTGCCTTTTTAAAAATCTTTTACTGCAGGAGGAAAAAGAGCATGTTTTCTTCAGCGTAGATACTATCTTGCAATATTGTTTTGTCACCTGTATCAATATAACATGTGTGAAGCTCAGGGACTCTGTGATCATCTGGTAAGAGAGATTCTAAGGCGATCACAGCTCTTCACAGGTCAGATGGAAGAATTTTCTGGTATGTTTACATTGCCTAAAAGTGTGATAAGGTATGTTGACACTGTTTGAAGAACCTAGTGTCTAATTTCTCTGCCCTCACATGAACACCTGACAACTTTTGATGCTTTACACTTTACACTGTTTTCAGTGACTTTTTCTGATCCTCAGATAATATTTCAGCTGCACTTGTTGGAATATGTGTTTAGACAACTCTCATTGTCTACTACTCACCTGGTAAATATTTTTAGACTCAAATCCTCTTAAAGAAAGACTTTGAATAAGAAAAATAAGGAAATTATGTGATTTGATTTTATATTAATTTAACTTTTTTATGATACAACATGAAAAACAGCAGATTTTAGTTTGGTCACCAGTCCTAATTTGACAGTGGGATGTTTTTGCAGATGCTTGTAATTTTTTTTTTACAAAGTCTGAATCTAAATGAAATCTGAATTTCCAAGTTTGAAGAAGCATTTTTTTTTAACTCAATGCAGGTCTAAATTTAGATGTTAAAGGTCAATCTCCAGTCACTAAAAACCTTGTATAAAAGTCTTCTAATATTAGTATAATGTGTAATTAATGTAAAAGATTAAGCTCTGTAAGTTCTGAAAGCTTGTCAAGCAATTATGTAAGTTTGCTTGTTTTAAAAAAATGTTTTATAACCTGTGATTAAATAATTTTAGCATTCAAATTTAAAATAATTTTTATCATAATGTTCTAATTTGTTTGGGTTTTTTTTTAGATATCAAGTATTTTCAGCATGAACTATGGATGGTAACCAGCATTCATACTGACACTGCCATGGCTGTGATTCGATCCATGGCACGATTCATGGCTGCTTATTTCACAAAGCAGCTGCTCTATATCTTTCCTCCTCACAATGTTGACATCCTTCATCCACTTCACATCAAACAAGGTATTTCCTTTACAAGCAGTTCCAGTTGCCCAAATCTTACAATTTTTTCACATGTATCGGTGATGTCTGTTATGATGTAACTTGATGATCAAGTTACCTTTTCAGTGGAGTAGGAGACAGAAAAAACCATAAGGTCACAAAAAAAGTGTAGCTGATACAATTTTTGTTCCAACAGATAGGATCATTTGGGTTGGAAAATACCTGTAAGATCATTGTGTCCAACTATTAACATTGCCAAGCCCACCACTAAACCATGTCCCTAAACACCACAGCTACACATCTTTAAAATACCTACAGGAATGGAGACTCAACCCACCTTCCTGGGCAGCTGGGTCCAATGCCTGACAACCCTTGTAGAGAAGCAGTTTTTCCTGATATCCAGTCTAAACCTCCCCTGGCATAACTTGAAGCTATTTCCTCTTCTGTCACTTGGCACTTGGGAAAAAAGATGGATCCTAACCTGGCTACAGGCTGCCTGCCTTCAAGAAGTTGTAGAGGCTCCCCTGAGCCTCCTCCACGCTAAACATCCCCAGCTCCCTCAGTTGCTTCTTACAGGACTTGTGCTCCAGACCCTTCCCCAGCCTTGTTGCCCTTCTCTGGACATGCTCCAGCACCTCAATGTCTTTCTTGTACTGAGGGGCCCAGAACTGACCCCAGCATTCAAGCTGACCTTCACCAATGCTGAGTACAGAGGGACAATCACTACGTAAGTCCTGCTGGCCATGCTATTCCTGATACAAGCCAGGATGCCTTGGCCTCCTTGGCCACCTGGACACACAGTGGCTCATGTTCAGCTGCTGTCAAGCAACATGCCCAGGTCCTTTTCCACTGGACAGCTTTCCAGGCACTCTTCCCCCAGCATGTAGTGTAGGCAGGGGTTGTGACCCAAGTGCAGGACCTGACACATGGTCTTGTTAAATACCATACAGTTGTCCTCAGCCTGTCAATCCAGAACCCTCTGCAGAGCCTTCCTGCACCCTCGAAGGAAGGTCATAGAAGGAGATCAGGCTGGTCAAGCAGGACCTGCCTTTTTCGAATCTCTGATGGCTGAGCCTGATCCTGGTTGTCCTGTACATGTCTCATGATGGCACTCAAGATGATCCATGACTTTCCCCTGCATCCCAATCAGGCTGAGAGATCTGTAGTTCTCCAGACCCTTCTTCCAGCTGTTCCTGTCAATGGGTGTCCCTTTTGCCAACCTCTGGTCAGCTGGGGCCTCCCTGGTGAGCCAGGACCGTGGGTAATGATGGAAGCTGGCTCAGTGAGTACTTCTGCCAGCGCCCTCAGTACCCTTTGGTGGATCCAATCCAGCCCAATGGAACTGTGTGTGTCTAAGTGGTGTATCAGGTTGCTGACAATTTTCCCTTGGACTGGAGTCTTCATACTGTTCCCCATTCCTGTCTTTCAGCTCAGAGGGCTTGTTACCCAGAAAACTGGTCTATTAAAGACTGAGGAAGGGAAGGCATTAAGTACCTCAGCCTTTTTATCATTCTTTGTCACAATTTTGCCTAAAGATCTAGCTCTGACTGACTTTGATCCTCCCAAAAGTGAGATAACAGCAGTGCTGAAGAAGTGGTTGAATTGAATCTGTGAGCTAGTGTGACCCCCAACTGAAAAGCCAGAGGAAAGCATTTCTTTCCTTTGTTTGGAAATTTTCATTTTCAGTTACTTTTTCAAATGTTTGTGAGAATAAAGATTTATTTAGAAGCATTTTAAGTACTCTACCAGTAAGATGATATTATAATGCCACATATGTTTTTACAATATTAACTTATTTTGATTGATTAGGTTTTCTGTAATGTATTTGAATGCATTGAGTATTTTTAATGTTTCTGTACTACAGCATGCACTGCTATATACTTCTTTCTTCATGGTCTCTGAATGCTTTATTTGGACAGCTTTCAAGATAAAACCTACAGAATAAAACCTTTATTTTAATACTTGGCTAGGCAAAGATCAATGTACGTGGTGAGCCAGTCGGGGTAAAATTACATTGCGCAAGCTGGATTAGTATGAATATCTCCTAACTAATGCCACTGTCTGAGCAAAAGAGAAGCTGTGAGAGAAGCAAATAAGTCCTTAGAATTCATGTTGATCAGCACCTCTCCAGGAGAACCAGGAAGCAAAACCCTGAAAAACAAATCTAAATCTAAACAAAAAGGAGATACTAAATTTGTCTGAAGTTTGTCTCTATATACTCCCCTAAAATCAAAGAATCACAGAATATTATGTACTGTTCTTCCTGAAAAATGCATTTTAACATTCTGTCTTCTGCAATAAGCACAGTGTTTACAAACAATGTGGGTACACTAGGAAAACTCTAGGAATTTCCATTTATCTCATGTGTACCCTCTGGTATTTCTTACAGGTATGAAGAATATTTGCAAATGGTCCATCAGTGTGATTAAGTCTTTAAAGTAAAAAAAAACCCACAAGTTTTGCACGTGCTTTCATATCCTACATTATTAAGCAGGAAAATAGCCTATTTTGAACACACTCTTAAATCATTGCATGAGCTGTGTTGCTGCAGATGCACTTCCATAGTGTACCTCTAATAAAAGTAAATTAATAATAAAAGCAGTTGTACACTGAAACTAATCCACAAGCAATGTGAGCAAATGAATTCTAGATTATTCATCTGATAGCACGAGAATTTATGTAAACTTTAATATGTGCTTTTCATGTCACAGACATACCTCCTCGTGTCATTCCGCTGCAACACTGTTTGGTTACCAGAGCTGTCAGGGACCAGAAGCTTTCATCTGTGTGGACAGCTGAATATGCTCTTGATTTGTTCTTGATTGGTGGACTCATTCCAGAGGCTGTGTGGTTAGCACACACACTTGGGGACTGGAAGTTGTCTGTGTCAATTGGTCTGGCCTACCAGCTGTATTGTCAGCACTCTGATGACCTCTCAAGGTAAACTTGCAATTGGAATCAGTATCCTATATTCTGTTATGTAGTTATTTCAATGAAATTTATTGTGATTATTATTATTATTATTATTATTATTATTGCGGTATGTGTATTGCCTCAGAAGTTCATATTCCCAGACTCGTAGTAGGTATAGAACTTAAAGTGTTATGATTATTTTGGCATAGATATTAGTTTAAGAGACCTTAATTGGATTATGTATGAATATTACTTTGTTATTCATGAGCAGTTTCTTGTTACACTTTCAGAATGAAAAAACCAGAGTGTCACCTGCCATTAAGCTTATTACCACTGCAGACTTTTCAGGAAAAGTTACAGTCTTTGTTAGGACAACCAGTAACTTCTGATACATCAGGACATATTAAATACAAGAAGTTTACAGGTACTTCAAATGAAAAATAATTGTGGTTATTTTTCATGTTATTTGACTACATATACAGTATTATACACTGTCTGAGAAAGAAACAACTGCTTTGTCTTCTCCAGTGTGTGAATTACTGTTTTAATATATTCAAGCACTTTAATTTCATGAGGATATGTGTTCTGGCTTTGGTCATTCCAGAAATGAAATATATTATCAATCTTGTCTTCTCATTTGTATTGTCCAAACCTGTGTTTGACCATATTTGATATTAACTTATTTGGAAGAAAACCAAATCTTCATTAAAATAAAAAAACAAAAAATTATGTGTTAACAGTATGGGAAGTACCATTACACTTGAAAGTAGCTATAAGAAGATGTTTAGTTTTGCTTTTTCCTTTCTGATAAAGTGAATCCCCCAGGTCCAGTAGCTAGCAAGGCTAAGAGTGTATTCCCAGTAGGCACATACACAGCACCTATATACGACTGGCCACACATGAACACCTACAGACCTGCTCACCACTCATACAGTCAGCACCAACAATCCTATCACCTTTCCCTCTCCTGTTGGTCAGGATTAAGGTTGGCATATAGATACCTGCTTGTACAGTGTGTATCACTCCAGGAGCTGTGCCAGTGGCAAGACCATTAGCTGAATAGATGGCCAGCTGACCCAGTTGCTGAGTGTCACAGGTTGGTTATGTCTGTGTATGTAAGCCCCCAAAGCCCCATCCCCTCTCTTCTTTCTGGTACAGACCCACTCACACTCTCTTCCCCACACACATACACTGTCCATACACCCCCACAGCAGCTGGCCTGGAGCATACAGTCCTGTCAGTATACAGGAGACAGCAGAGACTTGGTCTGGGCTCCTCAGCCTGTCCAGGTTCCTGACCTTTAGAGGCACACACACCCCTATGTACACACTGTATTTCTGGCATATGGTTATGGCTCCCTTGGTCTCCCCTTGTCTTGCCTTTAGAGACATGAAGATGCACAAGCAGGTCTCTTACTTGTCTCTCTGCCAGGTCTTCACTGGTCCCTGCAGATACTGTGAGTTAATACTTAACTGTAACTGATACTGTAAGTTACAGATACTGTAACTTAATACTTAACTGCTGAAATTCACACTGTTAGCTAGATCAACCTGTCCTTATTTATATTCTACAGAAAGTTTACTGGTACAATCTCTATATTTTATTCTCTTTCTGTCTGAAACCATTTCAAATTCTTGTCAGCAGGTGGATGTACTTACTGATAAAAGAGTTGCTTTAGTCATTATTAGTAATGTACCTGTTTATGCCTTTTTGGTAAAAATTATTTGCCAGAATGTTATGCCAAGCAAATGCCTAGCTAAAAAGTTTAGTTCTCTACCTAGAAAGGCAATAGGTGTCATGGTAATGGGGCAAAACTTAATAATTGAATACTAGTTTTTAATGAATGATATATTATCTTAAAGCAAGTAGATGAGGACTGTTATTGTAATATATGAATGCAAATTCAGACAACATAATGTCATGATGTCAGAATGAATATCCATGATTCAATTAATTTATCAGTTTCTGGGCTTAATATTTTATAGATCCCATTGAAGAGGAAGATGCAGATGTTCTTTATAGTTCAATGCAGGAACTACTGAAAGCAGCTGTTATGGCAGATGTTGATATTCTCTCAGAGACATTTCAGCTTCTGATGGATTCTGCCAAGGATCTTTGCAGAAAGTTTTATGGTTTGGTTCCGGTTGGGCTCTGTCTTCCAGCACCACCATTGTACTGTCCTCAACCAGCTTCTCTCAGTGAAGTAAGCGTGTCACTTTTGTGTTTGTTGAATGGTATTTATGAATCTTTATGAGCTTTATTCTGGTTCTTTTGAGCTCACTTTTCTGTTTCCTTATGTGTCTGCTCATTTACTTAAGTAGCACAGCAGTGATGAGAAAATACGTGTGCCTCTGTGTCTTTTCCATAAATTATCTGTGCTATAAAGAAGACAGAATTAGGACCAGTAACAACATTTAGTTATATGTCCTTTCTAATTTTGGGCTTTGTTTGTCTTTGCATTTTCAGGAAGACAGCGATGATATGCTTTTAAAAACAGAGAAAGAAGTCCGTCAGAAAATGTCAGGTGTTCTTCAGCGAATTATCTTGCTCTTCCGGGCTGCTCATTGTTCTTGCTCTGCAGCACAGTGGTATATTACACAACTGAAGTGGGCAAGAAAAGTTATGCAGAAAGTAAACATTTAACTTTATATTTTTAACTTGATTATCAGTTGTAAATATTACTGATAAGTTTGCAGCTGCAGAAGTATTCAGGCTCACCTTGGCTTTAATGTTGTGTTTTGTACATGTCATCTTCTAGTTTTACACTTCATGTTCATTTTTGTAGGAAACCAGAACTTAAAGATATAGGGTATCTAAATCATAAAGTGTTTCCTTTTGGGTGTCTTTCTATACCTACTTGGTAACATACAAATTCATTTATTTTCCACTGAAAGAAAAAAGCAGACTTTAATTGGGAGTTACAGCTGTTAGCTGGAAATATGCTCCAAATCACTTAGGGTTGAATATTATCAGAGAAGGTAATGCTCACTTCAGGTAAAGGGTTCATATTAATGCACAGAACTTGTAAGATCTCATTTTACTTTTGTGCAATTTGTTTGTACAGAAGCAAGTTCAGAATAAATTGATTAAAAGTTTTAGTGTACAGTCAGTCTTAGGTCATTGTCACAGTGTGTATGGCTCTTCCTTCCTGCAACCCCCCTGCACCAGCATTAATGCACTGACTGAGATCAGGAACTGATCTGACTGTAATGTATTTACTTCTGTTTGCATGGTCACATGCCTAATGTTGGCATGGGGAGCTGGTCAGATGCACCAACTGAAACTGGAGGCAAAGCTAGTCAGCCTTGGTGACAGCAACCTGGACTGTGTTGAATCAGTCTGGTTTCTTGATCTTAGTTCTTATACTTGCTGTTACTCTTGTATTTCATGGTTATGATGAGTACCATTCAAACAAAAGCATTCTTTGTGCCATAGTTCATATTAAACATATTCCTTTAAATGAATTTTCAGAATAATGATTTGAAGAAAATCGAAAGCAAGCTTCAGGGAGTTTTACTGATCTTGGCAGTATTCTAATAACTGAGAGGCTATGCATTTAGTAATGATACATGTAAAATGTTAACTGATTTTCATTTCCATTTTGATTGTTTATTTACCTGTTGTTATAGATTCGAATGAAAGGTTCTCTTCCTTTGCTGAGTCCATTCCCAGAGACTTTGCTTTGTTACTGCAATTTCCGCACTGCTTTCTGTGGATCTACATCTTCTGGAGCCCATCAATTTGATGACATTACCTGTAAAATTTTAGGTCTGTATGCAGTAACATAAAATTATTTACAGCTGGAAAAAAGAACACCAGTGATAATCCACAGTTGGCATATAAGCTCTTAGTAGATTGAAATAGTATATTGCAATGTGTCAGGAACACATTGCATTTCCAGCTTTTATGTTAGTTACCAAAACTCTTATTCTAAAATGTGCTGTTCTGGATTGGGGGTGGGGGAGTCGTGTTACAGATCTGATAGATTTGAAAGAACATGAACACTAAGTGGGACTAAGGAGCTGTAGCTCTAGAACAATACTGAAAAGTCTCAGACTGCTTCATTTAATTTATTTAAATAGAATCTCATCATATTGCTTGTTTGTATTGTAGGTTGGTTCAGAGAGTTTTGTGCGTTATGTTGGATGTTTCACGTTCGTGAAAAATTATCTGACAACTGTAGGCGGTACCAAACTGCAAGGGAAAATATGAACAATATCAAGGTAATTGTATACCTAATATAGTAGAGATACATCTTAAGTGTATGAAGCTATGAGAAGAATTCTAAAGATCTGCTGTATGTTTCTGTGAGAACTTGTATTTGCTTATATTGTATTTTTCCCTATTAGCTCATGATATTTTGAGTATTTCCTGAATAATATATATTTAGTACAACAAAAATGGAGTTAATGGTGTGTTAAATATATATGGTTGTCAGAAAGTAATGAAAAAAATTAAAATTTAATAATATTTTCTGTATTTATACCTTCTCAACTGATGTCAGAAGTCCAGGAAGAAAAAGAAAGAAACTATTAGAACATTTGTCATGTATTCTGTAACAAGTCCAAAATTTTTCTTAAGCAGAAAAACCAAGTTTCAGATAAACAGGATGGCTCTATTTCCAATGGTGGATTATTCTGATTTTTCTGTACTTCATGTGACAGTGATAAATGAGATAGAAAATACTGTTCAAAATAAAACAACTCATCTTAAAAGCCTCTTGCAAGGCTTAATTATCTTGCTCACAAGAAAAAAATTATGATCACCTGAAGTCAAAGTAGTATTACTTACTTCACAGTTTAGGCAAATCCTGAGGTTTTTCTTGTGGCTGTAAACAAACTCTTCAGCTGTGTGCTAATGGAATTATTTCCTAAGCTGGTTTAAAAAAGTCCTTTTTTTTTTCTGTCTTTTTTAATGTATCATTAAAATGTATCATTTCTCTCTATTTTAATGTATTATGATCCATTACAACGTTGATCTGTTGCTTGTCCTCATACGCTGCTCTGCTTGGTAGATAAGTTAGAGATTTTTATTTTTTCAGAAGAATTACTATTTGCAATGTATTAATCTTTTTGCTGAAATACATTGTTCGTAGTAATTAATGTTTCTGGTGATTTTTTTAGGATCCGAATAAGAACGGATATGATGCCTACACAGTTGAGCATTGTCTGAATGCAGTGGAGTGGGCTTGTCGAATGCTTCCTTTCTGCAGATTCATGAATATTGAAGAATTAGTTCAGGATGTAATTTTGAGTCTGCTTGGAGAATTGCCACCAGTAAAAAAGGTAAAAGACCTTAAAACTAGAATAAAAGAATAGAGATTATCACAAATATTTCTCCTCCTTGGAAAACCTACTAGTTAGATTTTCTCATTGTGTAAGTTCTGTGTTAAAAAACACCTACTTGTATGATAGCTACTGGAAAAGATGCTTTTTTTTTTTGCTTAGGTGGCAGAGATTTTTGTAAAAGCATTTCCTAATCCTGAAGATATAAGAGTTCCACTAAGAGATAAATATCATGGACTTCAGCAGCGACTCAGACACAGTACTGTTAAAGGTAATGTTCATCATTCTTCAGGAAGTTTTAAACAAGCTTTGTTTTTTATTCTAGTTATCAGCTTGTGACAGTACTTTCTGTCATACCCCGTACAAAACAATTATTGTCATCTTCATTTGGACAACTTTGAGTTTTGCAACAAATACTGTGTTTCTTTCTGATACATGTGATTTTTATACCAGTCACAGGGTATCATGGCTTTCAAAATGTTGGTGTTTTTTCACTTTATCACAGTTTCTTGTTGAATTTATAAATGGCTCTAATTTATGATTTTAATTGAAATCTAATTCATGTCTCAATTTGAGAGACTAACTTAAAACTGAAAATTAAGACTGAAAACTTGGTTTTCTTTCATTCAGTAGGTCCTGAAAGTGAAGAAATTATGTCTGTTGTTATACAGGCTGCTGAAGAAGTGAGGAAGAAGACCTTGAGACATGTAGTAAAGAACATAGGCCCTATAGAAATGAATATTTGGGAGCCAGTGGAAGAGGCAGCATCAAATGATGAGGAACACTGTTGTGACAGATTCTCATTAGGCACTAGTCTAAGCACAAGTACACTTACTGATGTTGGGAATCCTCAGGTATATAATGATGCAGACATGGCAGACACACTTTCTGATGCTTTGTTTACTGAAGAAACAAGAGCTCAAACACCTTCATTCCCAAGGTATGAGAAAATTGCAGCAGAAGGCTTTTGATTTAAATTGGGGGGGGGGGGGGGAGGTCTCTTCACCAGACATGTTAATTGTCCCTATGTGTTATTTATTAAGTGAAGAATTACAGATGTTCCAAATCATAGAACTGCCAATGTTATATCAGTTAGTATGTGACTAATAAATTATTGAAGTGTAAATTACTATCAGCTATATCTACATCCATATATGTTGCTGCCTAGTGTCTGTCTGTGGATTTTGAATTTGATTAATTTGCCACCTATACATTGTACTAATTTGGGGTTTTTGGCTATTTTTAATTTCAATTGAAGATAAGGAACTAATGTTGCATGTAATTCTTCTTGAAACGGATTTGCGTAATAACGGTTCTTACATCTATTGTCTTACAGGGCAAATGAACTCCAACAACAAAGGGAAGTAGGTGGCAAAAATACCACACACAAGATAAAAGCTCTTAACTGTAAAACAAAACATAAAGTGTGTAGGAGAGATAAGCTTAATCAACATAATTTGCCTGTAGTTGGTGCATGGGAATTTGAACGTGATGATGATGAGTATGTTAGATTTTTAGAACTCTTTTTGAGTTATGTTCTTGAGAGAGACCTGGTAAAGTACAGTGACCTGGGAATTCCATTTCTCACTAGCTTTTCTGAGCTGCTTCAAGAGCATGAATTGAACTCTCTCTTTTTTGATGTTCATACAAAACTAAAGCGTCGACAAAGCAAAACTAGAAGTCAAAGTGTGTTTAGAGCAGGGTCTTGCTATACTGTCACCCTGGCATCTTGTGATCCTGAAAAACTATCTGCCTGTAATGAAAACAGATTTTTTTTTGAAAAATCAACAATTGTACAGTCTGTTGGACAGACCACAGTATCTTCTGTGTGTAACCTAACGAAAGAAGGCTTATTTGGTTTAAAACACAAGTCAATATACAAAGCTCAGACTGACAATCAAGGAGTCACTGTTGCACAAGCAAGCCAGACCTTTTCTAACCGTACTTCCTCTACCCTGCAAAATCAGGCAATTCCTCAATACATTTACAAAACTCTTGATGTAGTTGGTATTGTTCCAGAAGAAGAACTGCCTATAGATTTGATGGGCAAATTGAGCAATATTTCAAAATTGCTGGAGTGGATGATCAGATGGTCCGATAAAAGACTGCCCTGTGGTTCCAATAAACAAGATAACTTAGAAGAGACTCACCCAATGATACATTTGAAAACATCATCGGCAGCTGTCCTCACATCTCTTTGGTTGTTAGAACAGTTATACGGAGACAGATCTCAAACAAAGAGCATAAAATGTAAGGTAAGAAAAAGGATGGGACAAGTGTTAGTGAAATGTGTGAGTGAGTTATGCCAGTGAGGAAAAATCAGATACATGTTTTTTGTCATAGTTCTGTTCTCAGTAAAACATGGAATATTGATTAATAGCCTTTCTTTTAAGAGTTGCTAAGAAAAGAGAAAAATTCTAGAAATACTGAAATTCTAGAGAATTCTCAAAAAATACTTGAGTTGGAGATGAAAGTTCTCTTTGGAAGTTCAAAATATAGGTCATTTATTCAGACACCGCATTTTTTGTACAAATTCATGTGAGTTTGACCACTGTGTCTAGTTTTAGACATCATCTTTGAAAAAACATACTACTGGAATAGAATATGGTAAAACAAGGCAAAGATAATTAAATAGTTCCTCTCGCAAGAGTTTAAGTTCGCTTGTGTTTGAGGTCAGTGCAGATGCAGTCTGACTGGAGTATTTTAACTGGTTAAAGACCAGTGAAAAATGACGAGAACTGTTAGAGAGATTTGGAGTATATGTGTGGATATGAAGGAAGAGATGGGCCAGAGGAATCTGGTACATAGTACTTTATTTTATACTTTACAGACAACTGGATAATTTCGTTTCTTTAATTAGCAGTACATGGAGTCAGAGAATACGTGAAAGGCTTTGAAGGAAGAGGGTTGTGGGACTCATGTTGAGAAGGCTTTTCTCCAATTTCAAAGTGTTTTTTTTTTTCTTACTTTTGATTTGTATTTTCTGGTTTTTTGACAAGTATTTTATTTCGAACTTAAAAATTTTGTGCATGCATCTAACCACAAAGTTATGTATTTTCTTTTGCCTTTCATACTATTTTCAGGAGTAATTTGAGAGTTCTGTATTGTCTGGATAAGACCAATCTTACTGTATATATTTGTCTTGATTATATTGTCATAGAGTGTCTTTGACAATTCACACTCAGTTGACATGAGAAATCTTTCTTATATTTCCTTTGGATAATTCAGAGGACCATTGCTTCACTTAATGCAAAAAGGGGAGAAGCTCATGTTTCACAGTCAACTGTATATCCAGGATTTCTTGGCTCTATAATAAAGAAAAGGCTATTAATTAAGTATAATCATTCTATATTAAGGTATTGTGGTTTTTTAAAAGTACCTGGTATTTTTTTTAACTAGTGAATTTCAATTAATCATTATTTTTATTAATAGTATCCAGATGATCAATATCTGAAAGAAATGGCATCCCAGTCTAGAACAGAGGAAGAAACTAGTATGGATGAAGGCTCTTCCACAATGACCAATTCTCCTCTTGATGTCCAGATTGTAAAAGTCTATGATAATATTTGTGAAAGTGATTTGGGGTAATTTATTTTTTTTAACCTAAGAATTCTAGTTGGTCATAATTCCTCTACTGAGCTGCATGAAGAGATCTACTGTTGTTATGTATTATATACATGTTTAATTTTGTGTGAAAAGTCAAACTTTGGGCATATTGATTACAGCTGTATGAAGCAAATTAAATATTCTTCATCAGCACATGTACATAATGTAGCTGTTGCATATTAAATGAATTATACATGGTTGTTTATAAACTTAATGACGTGGAAATAGAATCTAGATTTCCAGTATAATGGGTGTCATGATTTTCTCAAAGAATTCAGATAACTTCCCTTCTCTTCAGCATAATTTTCTTTGATTTGAGATGTGTGGTTCACAATGTAATCTAGCTATGTTCATAAGTGTGCATTTCAGAAAAAGATGGAAAAAGTAGTAAATATCTTACTTGATAATATCTTGCACTGTGTTCAAGATAAAGAATCCTTTACCTGAATTCCTCTGTGGCATTTCATCTTATATTGCAATAAAGAAAAAAATTGACCTCTAGTATTAGAATATATATGGAGAATGAGTTATATACATCTCTAGTATTCTGAAAATAATCTCTAGTATTTTGAGACATGATTATATGTCTTGTCTGACCATTTTCTATTTTTTTTCAATAAACAAAGTTCCTGTGAGGGAGATAAATGTAGCCTAAACCAGATGATTTTGAATACAAAGCACAGTTTGTGTGGCAACAGCCTGTCTGAAAGAGTGTACCTTTAATGGCACTAAGATATCACAGCTATACAAAAAACAATTAAGCTTGGTTTAAGTTACAGTCAGAGAGAAAACCTAAGTGAATATTGATTATCTCACAACAGTGTTTATTTTACAGTTAGGCACTAGCCTGCAGTCTGAAAGGAACAGCATACTTGTAGTGAGCCAGACACTTATGTTGTTGATTATGTTTTCTAATCCCTATTACCAGAATGTCTGCAAAGTCAAAATATTTTTATAAGAAGAAAATTAATCATGGAAATAATTCTGTGCCTCATATAACTGAAGACCTGAATGAAGTGGGACCATTTGTTCAGCAGGAGTTGGATGTAACATCAGAACAAAGTTTGTTTTAATGATATATCCTTTTACTATGATCTGACATATAAAGCAGTAGGAGTTCTGCATGAATACAATTTTATGTCCCTCTGTTTATTTAATCAAAAAAATGTAAATGTCTTCATTGTTCTATTGTAATTATTTTATCCAGTTTGCATTATAACTAAATTATATAAAATTGTTTTATCAAGACTTTCCAATTGCTTTTTCACTATGTCACTTTTTTTCTATAGACATAGAAAAATGTATGTTAACATATTCTACTCTCTCTTATACTTTCATTCCGGAAATATTCACACAACCATGCATAACACTTTGGAAATTTTAAGAGCTGAGTATGCGTAAATTTGTACCCTTTACTTAAGCTGGGGATTTTTTTACCTCTCTCTTTGGGTGCATGCATCAACACTAGTAAGAACACAAAATTAGAATTTGCAGAGGCAACTGTGAACACTTCACTCCACACTAGTGAAAAGTAGATTAATATGACCTGCTGTCAGAAATCATATAACAGTACTATAATCTATGTAGCTTTCTAATTTAGAGTAACTGTGTTTATATTGTAGAATTCTTTGAGGAGCCATATGAAACTTCAAAGAGCTCCGATAGCTCTGTCAAGATCAGACCTGAAAAACATCAGAGAGAACAGGCAAGTTGCCATACAATCATCAGAGATCATAGAAATATTTGTGTTTGGAAGGGACCTTAAAGATCATCTAATTCCAAACCCCCTGCCATCAGCAGGAATACCTTCCACTAAACCACATAATCCAGGGTCCCATCCAACCTGGTATTGAACATTTTCATGGATGGGACATTCACAGCTTCTCTGGGTAATCTTTTCCAGTGCCTCATCTCCTCACAGTAGAGAATTACTTCCTAAAATGTAATCTAAACCCATGCTTTTTCAGTCTGAAGTAATTCCCCCCCTCTCCTGTTACTATGTGCTTTTGTAAAAGGTCCACCTCCAGTTTTCCTGTAGGCTCCTTTAGATACTGAAAGACTTGCTCTGAGGTCTCCCTAGAGCCTTCTGTTCTTTATGCTGAACAACCCCAACTCTGTCAGCCTTTACTTGTGGGAAGGATGCTCCAGGTCCCTGAACACCCTTATTTCCTCTTCATTGAGATGCATCCCTCTTGAGGTTGGAGGAGGTGATTCTTGAGTACTAACCAGATTTCTTGTGCCCCTCTTCCTTCCAGGGTGCTATCCCATGGGACTCTACAAAGCAGGTCCCTGAAGAAGCCAAAGTCGGCTCTCCTAAAGTGAAGGTCAGTGGGTTTTCTGTGTGCCCTTCTTGCTGCCCTGAGGAACTCAAACTTCGCAACTAAGGCTGCCCTTGAGCTTCACATTGCCCATCAGCTCCTCCTTGTTGGTCAGAATGAGGTCCACCATAGTACCTCTCCTTGCTGGCTGTTCTGTCACATGTGGAAGGAAGTTATCAATGCCTTCTAGAACCTCCAGAATTGCCTGTGCTATGCTGTGTTGCCCCTCCAACAGATATTGGGATGGTTGAAATTCCCTATGAGGATTGGGGCTTGCAAACATGAGGGTGTTCCTATCTGCATATAAAGGACCTCATCTGCTTCATCTTCCTAGTTGGGGAGCCTTTCATCAGAACCCCACTGTAATGTCACCTGTCCCTGGCCTTCCTGTAAACCTGAGCCATAAACTCTTGGTCAAATCCTCATCTATCCCCAGGCAGAGCTCCATGCAGTGCAGCTAGTCACTGACACCCACTCCTCATCTTCCCTGCCTGTCCTTCCTAAAGAAAGAGCCTGCATCCATCCATTCCAACACTCCAGTCATCAGTGCCATCACACTACATGTCTGCAATGCCAGTAACATCGTACCTGGCAGACGTACACATTTCCAACTTTCTTTTTTTTCATGTGCTATATATGCTTGCATGGAGGCCCCCAATGAAGCTGAGTTACTGGCAGGGGTAGTGTGCAGCTCTTCAGGCGCTCTGTTGACAAGCAGCTCCTCTCCAGGCATCTCTTTCTGACTATGTCAAAAATTGCCCCTCCCCTGGCAACATTAGTTTAAAGGCCTCTTCCCCCTTGCCAAAACTATGACTGAAGGTGCTCTTCCCCTTCTCTGGTAGATGAACTCCATCAGCCCTCAGCAGACCAGGTTCTCAAATCATGTCCCATGGCTAAAGAAGCTATACCACTGGCTGTGGCACCAGTCCTGTAACCATTTGTTGATTCACCAGTTTCAAACCCTTTCAAACCCCTTCCTTTTGACTGAGAGGATTGACTGTGCACTCCAGAGCCCTCACTTCTCAGCCTGCTCACAGATGTGTCACTGGCACCTGTGTGAAACAACAGCAACAGGTAATAGTGGGCTGTACAGGGCTTGTTTGTCTCTCAGAGACATCCCTGACAGGAGCCCCAGGGGAGCAGTACCTTTCTAAAGGATGTGTCAGCCAAATGGGTGCTTTGTTACCTCTAGGAAGACAGTTACCTCCTACTACCACCCATCAACTTTCTTTAGTTGTGCTGATTCTAACACAGGGAGCAGGTCTGGCTGCCTTACTCAGCTCCAGCATTTCTCCTGATGTGACAGGAGAAATGTAAGAACATGGAAGCCTTGAGTTGTTATGAATACTATTTTCAAAGTATCCTGAATTCATCAATATATTTGTGAACTTGAGGGCTAAATTGTTTAGGGTTGGTGAATCTTCTTCCTTGCTTAATAATAAAATTAACAATTAAAAGGTAGTAAAGTGAGATCTGCTCCGAGCACTTTTGAAAATGTTTGTATGCTTTCATATATGTATTCATAGTAGATGTATTATATATTCATAAAATTGAATTGATTAAAAAAAAAATATATCAAGATCTTTATTTTACCTCTGTCTGAAAACTCAGTCTGGATTTATAAATAAGCCTACTTTTTTCATGCATCATTTTTGGTCATAGATATCTTTTTTTGAAAGTGGCTAACTGCAGAGCTGCTATGCTACATATTGTGATCTTCAATTTTTTCAATACATTTTACTCTAGTGAGTCTATGACGTGCAAAATCCTACATTTGTTTCATTTTCTTGTTTTGTAGATAGTTTGCACATAATGGGGTTGTTTCCACATTTTCATCTTTACCTAGGAGGTGTGAGATTAGCAGAATATATATCCAGGGTCCTACATGAATATTAATTTGGAACTAAAATCTCATAATAATGAGATTGTTTTAAGAAAGAAAGATTCTCAGGTAAATTGTTATATCTCTTTGTTGCTGATCTGTAACTGTCTTCTGAGAAGTATGTAATTTTGATTATTTTTAGTCAGATTTTTGTAATTGGATAATTTATCAAAAATATATTTGCCATAGGCTAAAAAACTTGTATTTTATTGAAGCAGGAGGGATAGAAAAATTTCAGATCTTTTCATCTTTTTATATTCAACAGGTTGCCGTTTCAGCTGTAGATAGTGCTGAAGAAGATCCAAACAAGAAAGAAACAAAGGAAGACAAGGCTGAACAGAATATGTAAGTGACTTGTTGGTTTTTTAAACTCTTAAGTCTTTTAACTTTGCTTAAAAATCTGAAGTAGTTTTGCTAATGATTGTATCCAGTGGTGTCTCAGGGGTTCCTGCTTTTGCTTATAGCAGCAAAACCATAGTTTGAAACAGTTTCAGTCATCTCCTATTTCATGTATAGGCATTTCACATATATGAAGGGCTGGGTTGATGAGTCATTATTTTAGTAACAATCTAATAAAACAAGCACAGTTTGTGGGAAGGTGTATTTTAAGAAAAGAAAATAACTGGAAAATGGAAAATCTTATCACGATGGCATATAAATAAATGTTCCTTGTGAAAGAATTTAAAATTACTTTTAGAAAGACTTGAAATCCTCTACTTTTTAAAATTACAGATTTTTGTTTTAACTGAGTGTAAGATGCCCTTCAAGAATTTATTATGTCATTGTTTTTTCTCTTCTGGAGATGCAGATTATAGTGATATTAACAGTATTAGTTAAATTGGATTGTCTCTTCCTTTGTCTACCAGAATCAACCTTTTCTTTGCCTGCTGTCTTGAATAGCTAGAACTTTTTCAGTGCTTTTGTTTGAGTCAGTTTCTGATTGCTAGGGGAGACAAAACATGAATGTCAATATTAGCCAGCTCAGATTGCAGTGTAATGCTTTAATGGAAGCACTGCAGATCTGTATAGCTTTGATCAGGTGCCTTTCAGGTACTTTATCTCATACTAATTAAAATACTTTTTCAGGAGGTTATGTGTATATTTATACACTCACATGTATAAAAAATGGAAACAGACAGCATAACAAATTATTGTAGTATTTGCAATACTATTTCTTCTCTCTTTATAGTATGACTAAGGTTGTTACTAGCACCCTTTTCTACTCATTTTCTTTAAAACAAGCTGCAGAAGTTCCTAGGTAAGATAAACCTATACTGTTTTATGTAATAAAACAGTATTTTTGATTTGAAGTAATGTGATGGGTAGTTTTGACTGCAAAATATTTGCAGGTGGAATGTATTGTACCTGCAAACTAAGTAGCTTATTCTAGAACTTTTTTGTACTATAATCCTTGAGGATCGTATGCTCTCATGTGTTGTCTGGAATATCGCATGATACAAATGTTAATTCAGAGCTACCAGATTTCAAGAGAAATGATAGTTTTGTTTTCTGGTTCTGGACAGAATTCATGATATGATATTACTATAGAAGATACTTGATTATATAGAACACCTGAACAATAATATTTTAAACTTATACATACATTTTAATTAAAATTAGTAAAATGCATCTCTCCTATGGCAACTGATAGATTTACATAAATATATACAAAATAAAGAGAATGTTGGAATTGGGAAATGGAGTCAGGAGTCAGTCTCAAGCTTTCAGTTCTAGAACAGTCCTCTATGAGGCTTTTTTCAGTTTAGAGGAAAATATTACCTATGCATACTTTTGGGCTCTATTTTCATGTATCTCTAATCTCTTTTCCTTCTTGAGCTTCTTATGCCGACTCTTTTCCAAAAAAAAATTTTACTTTTGACATTTCAGGTCATGCTTGCACATTCTAATTGCCTTCCAAAAGATTTCATATGCCCCTTCACACCTATTATGTATCTAAAGCTATTATTCATTATCAGTTACATTATGATCCTCTTTGTTCACATGGTTGGAGGCCATTCTGTACAATTGTAAAAAGTTCTCTAAG